>NC_090933.1:704694734-705944734 GCF_040938575.1 Ambystoma mexicanum
AGCTGTAAGCATGAGAAGGGGCTTGAGTTATTTGTATTCAACATTTTTATAAGATGTGCCTGTATCACTTGCATATATTTCATATGTAAACTTTACTATTCGACAAGACCAGATGTAGTAATGTAGTTATGTTGCATTCATATTACAGACCAGTCTAGCTACTTCTCAGAGTGACAGCAGACAATTTGTAAGAAAAGCATATTAGCATTGAAATCAGAATTCCTCCTTCAACCTTCTCTCACTTGCGTCCAGTTGGCAGCCAGCTTATTATCTCATCACTTCCTCTAAAAGATTGTTTTTGGACTTAACCGAAAGTAGACAATTAGCAGTAACAATAACCTCTAGTGCACTCAACTGTAGAACACACTGCCTTTTCCAAATCTTGGGCAGAAGAGATATGAAAACACTCTTTCAACTAACATAACATAGATGATGACAGGCTTGAATCAATAGAGAGCAATCCCAGCAACCTTAAAAACATCCTTATAATGTTATGATGCCAAAATGGGGGTCAAGGGGTGTAGTTTGTTCAACGACCCTGATTTGAGCCACCGAATGGGACAAACAAGGTGTCCGTCTTGGGGAATCCCTTACTTCTGTCCAGATCGAATTTTAGTGCTCTATTGACATCCATGCAGTGAGGAGTCTTTTCTGCCTCTTCCTTGGGTTCTGGGAAGAAAGTGTGGAGCACGATCTCCCCTTGATATGGAAAAAGGAAACCACCTTCGGAAGGAACTTAGGGTGCGGCCAGAACACGACTTTGTCTCAATGAAACCTGGTATAGGGCTCCGAGGCCACTAGGGCCTGGATCTCGCTGACCCTGCGCGCAGAAGTGATTGCGACTAGGAGCGCTGTTTTTAGAGTAACCAGTATGATATTCACAGTGGCCATGGGCTCGAAAAGTTTGTGTGCCAGGGCACTGACACGACGTTAAGATCCCAGATGGGGTGCGGGCGCTTGACTGGAGGGTACAGTCTGCTCAGAACTGCTAAATGCCTTTTTACGACCGGATTGGCCAAAAAGAAAGTACATTTGTCCGAGTTCCTGTATGCGCCAATAGCAGCAAAGTAAGTCCGGCAGGTGTCAACCTGGACCCCTGATCTAGCCAAGTGAAAAGGATAAGACCTGGTGCAGCGTGCAAGCAAGTGGATCCATGCCATTTTCCTTGGACCATAGGCAGAACCTGGTCCATTTGCTTTTGTACTGCTTTCGTGTAGATCGACTTCTTGCTCCCTGTAGGATTTCCAGGTTGTCTGGGGATAGCTGGAGATGTTGAAGAGTTACCTGCTAGGGTACCAGGCTGCTAGGGGTAGTCTCTCCCGATAGGGGTGCAGGACTGCCCCCCCCCCTCTTGCTGTGCCAGAAGAGGGCCCTTCCCGAGCGAGAGGGGCATTTCTGGCTGGGCTGGCATCTGACAAAGGTCAGAGAACCACAGCATTGCAGGCCACTGAGGTGCTATGAGGATGAGGCGCAACCGCTGGGATTGCCTGATCTTGCTCACTACCCGGTGCATGAGTGGTGTGGGGGGGAATGCATACGCCCACATCTGAAGCACATCCCTGTGGGAGGCCCACCACCTCCCACCCCAGGACACATACTGCTGACAAGTCTGGTTGCTCTCTGTCGCAAACCTGTCTATGTCTGGGAAACACCATTTGTTGAAAACTTCCAGGATGTCTCTCCCATTCAGCTGCCTCTCGTAATTGTCAGAGCCCAACCGACTGAGCCCGTCTGCCTCCAGATTGGTCACTCCCAGATGCCTAGGGTCAACCGACATGGAGGGGATCTTGGGCCCCCCTGCTTGTTCAGGTAATACATGCAGGTAGAGCTGTCAGTTTGGATACACACCGCACTGCCCTTGATCAATGGAAGGAAAGAGTGGAGTGTGAGCCAGATGGCCATCAATTCCAGCCGTTTGATGTGATTCGGCTGTTCGGTCGGAGACCATAGTGCATGCACTGCCTGTGCCCCCAGGGTGGCACCCCATGTCTGGAGAGGATTCTATAGTAAGTCGAAATGGCCTGCCTTGCATAAGGTTCGCCTCCTGGCTCCACCATAAGAGTGAAGGAGTCACAATCAGTGGGAGGGGGTGCTCTGTATCTGAGAAGAGCCGTCACTGCTTTTTTGGGTCGGTGGCAGATGACTGCTGGGAGGGGGACTGAAAAAAGCCCTTGTACGGAGACTTCTGGTATTTTCGCCTATGTTGGCTGGGCGACCGGTCCGGTTAACTGGCCCGGCGGTCCTGGAAACCCCAGAAACCACCCAAAGGATCGCCCCAGAATGGCCCTGTGTGAAGGTTTTGGATGCTGGCTTTGTGAGAATGGCCAGGGATTTGGCCGTCAGCAAGCTGCTCTTCTTTTGATCCAGTTACTTGTCAGTGGTGCCTTTTAAGGCAGGTCTAGGATTCTGTGCTGAACATCAAGGTTGAATCTGGTCGCCTTGAGCCAAGCCGCCCTTTGCATATCAGTCGTCACACAGATTGCCTCACTAGCGGTAGCTATGTGCACCACCGTGGCTTCCATGATGTCCTGTGCCACAAGTTCCGCTTCGGCGAGTCCTGGCTTGAAAGAGACTTGTTTATCGGCTAGAATATCCGTGAGGAAGTCAGCAATTTCCCTCCACAGCCGTTGGTTAGAAGCTGCCAGGATGGCATCAGCATTGGCCTGCCTGAGGTGAAGCCCTGCATTCGAGTACACCACCTTCCCAGTGGCCTCGAGCATTTTTCCTTCCTTGCCCAGCAGTGCTGAAGTTCAGCTGCTTGTGGTAGAGGTCTGAGGCTTGGCATTCACAGACGCCGCCGCAATGCTTGACGACAGTGGCTGGGGGTGAACTGACAAGAGCAGAGTGTCACCCTCCACCTGACTGAACTTGTCATCCAGCCTTTTATTTGTCGGATGAGTGGAGTGGGGCTTGACCCATCCCTTCTTCGCCAGATCCTCCACGTCCTGCTGCAGAGGTATGCCGGATCTGGATTCCGCTTTGATGGTGAATACTTCTGCCAGTAGCCCCAACTCTGGCAGCTCCTTCTTTGGCTGAGGTATGCCCAGGTATTCAGCTAGGCCAGGGATTCTATCATAGAAGGCCCTTGCCAAAGAAGACGTATCCTGCTCCTCATCAGTTTTTTGTTGGCCTCCTGCGTTAGAAGGTGCCCCTGGGTCTGCATGTGTTGGCTCTGCTGCTGGAGTTGGCCCATGCGCGGAACTGGAGGTGCAGGCGCTGCAACCGGAACTACCGGAGGCATAGGCAATGGTGGTGGTGGAGGTACAGGCTGTGCAGGCACTGGCTGAGGTGGCGTGTGGGCAGCAGCATCTCCTGAATTATGCCCTTAAGAATGTTCCCCATCTCCAGGGACCACATAAGGGTCAAAAACTTGAAGAAACAATCCTTGCAAGCTTTGTTGGGTGCAATCCTGCATCAGTTGCAGTTGAGTAAAGCCCTGTTTGTCTGCCCCGCCATGCAGGTACATGTCCTCATGATACTGTGCTTGACCCGTGAAGGTCGGGTATGAAGTGGTCCAAGTAACCATAGTCATAGGAAGTGTTCAGCAGAATTGTATGCAGTACCCTCTCGGACCACCATATACAATTATGACTACAGGTGTAAGTAAAAACCAACCTTTGGTATAAGTCTGTGCTACACAGTTTGTTGTAGCGAGCTGAGCAGCCAGGCATATCTCAAGAGGGAATGTGAGCAGTACAAGGATGTTACACAGAGGTCTTACAATCACAGTGGTTCAAGTAGACACTTATACTCAAGGTTTCTTGGTAAAGCACTTAATTTACTACAGTCATTTAGAAAACATTCACTAGAAGGAGGCAACTTAATATTATACACAAATCTACGTCAATACCAAACCAATACGTTTCTGAGGAAATTGGGCTCCTCTGAAATAGGAGCAAAATGGCATTTCAGTTACTTTGAATGGGAGTAAAAAGGCACAAGTTAATAGAATAGATCACAAATACTTTCTTAGGCAGTGCAAATAGTTTCAGATCACTAGAGGACTCGATTCAGTTCAATAGGCCTACGCCAAAGTCAACGGGCTAGTGTCTTGTATAGGAAAGAGCAGTTCTTGAAGTAAACGGTAAAGTCTTTGCCAATGTTCTCAGAAGTAGTTTGTACGAAAAAGAATCATATGTTGGGTCACAAGCCGATTAGGCCTGCAAGTTGGGAAAGTTTCACAAACTTCCACCGTGAGAGGTAAGTTCTCTCAATCGGGTTGGCAGAGTACCTTAGTATGAAGAAAAAGAAGCAGCTGAAGACATTGGTTCCTGGCAGTTCCTGCAGATCTCGCTGTTCCTGAGCCTCAGTCGTGGGGACAAGAGGGAGGATGTCGGGAGACTCCTGCACTGCACGGCGACGGGTCAAACAAGCTGGCAAAATGGAAGATCTTCGGTTTGAGTAGCTGTCGTCAAGCACACAAGCTGGTGTCCTTCCCCGTGGTTAATCCTAACCAGCTCCGAGAATGGTATCCAGGTGGTTTACGAGTTGATTGGTCCCATCAACTCAAAGGAAGAAGTCGTCCTTGAAGGGGCTTCTCTGTCCAGATGAACTTGGCGATTCGGACCTGAAGCAGGGCTTCACCGGGCAAACCAACGGTCCAGGAGTTGCAGCAGCCGTCCTCTTCCAGCTCGTCTTCGGTTCTTTCATTCCAGTGGTAGACTCTGCTTTCCAATCCAAGAAACTCGCCTTTTAAACAGTTTTCTCCTTTTCATTCCAGACTAGCTGCCACTCACCCAGCAAGGTGGCTGTCCTTGCCGGACAGTCAGCCAGGCAATCACGCCGGAGTGCATTTGGGTCTACTAGGAGACCAAGCACAGGGAGTTTCGGGCACCTCCCTCCCTTCCTGCCCACCCCAGACACTCAGACGCCAAAGGCGGTCTTCAGTCCTGAAGCCCGCCAAAGGCATAGAAACAAAGGGACCAAACCTAGTTTGGCGCATAGAGACAAACTCTAGAAGGACCTTTCCACAAAGAAATGGCGAAAAAAGAAGGCTGGGACCCATTTAAAAAAAGGGGCTTAAGGCACCATCTTGAAAAACATGACTCCTGCGATTTTTAGCTACCGGTGTTCACGATCTGGGAATATTGTGGTAGTTTGTTGTAAAACCACTGCCACCAGCCTTTTCGATAGAAAGGGGTAGCATTTGACAGCTACATGAGTTTCTAGACATAGGGGATACTAGTAACCCCTCCAGCACTCTATAGGAAGATAGCGTGTGCTGGGTCTAGGAATTGAAAAAGACTAGTAAAGTCAATTTAAACTTATATTCTCTGGGAAACAGTAGTTTATCCCAGAGAAGGTATTTAAACCTTTGGGAAGTCTAAAAAGACATCCCTGTGTCACTGCACTGAGGGTGCTGTGTAAACCACATGATAAGATGCCTATGGAGTTATCTTAAAACTCCAGAATCAAAGAACACAAGTAAATCGCACATCAAAATACATGAAAGATTGGGAAAAAGGCTCACACTCTTTCCAGGTAAAAAAAAAAATCAAGTCCTCAAAATCCAGCAAAGTTGCTGGGGGTCTCTAAGGTGAAGGGAATTAGCACATTTATGAGAATTCTCCCTAACAATAGGATCCCAATCCGCCCTGGCTATAGGCTTGCACCTTTGCGGTTCGCCCTGTTGGCAGGCTTCTGTCCTGGGCACCATCGCGTCTGTGCCTTCCACACGTGGCACCGTGGACGATGCAGGGCTGGGCATGGCCTGGATGCCTGAATGCATCGGCTCTGCCCCTCACTGCACCTCAGGCATGGGTCTGATAGGCAGCTGGCCATGGGGCTGTAGTGCTATTGGTGCTGCGTGTAGGCACCCCCTCAGGCGAGTGCCTGGTAACAGAGCTGAGCCCCTCGGGATGTGTCCCGGAACCCGAACCAGTAGTCTCATCGGCGGCGGAACCGGAAGGGCCCTTAAACCCCACGGCTGTTAAGCCGGTAGCTACAAGAGCCTTTGTGTGGAAAAGAGGACTGGGGTGTGGCGCCGGGGTTAGGGGAGCGCATGCCCCCCGTGGGCATATAAATTTAAGGGGAAAGTGTTATTTTTTCTGGTGGAAAAGGTTCTGCTCCCGTCCCTAGTGAGGGACGCCCATACAGGATGGAGGAAAGAGGACAGGACGTAGGAGTATATGTGCTTATATGGCCAGGAGTTAAACATGCTACCAGAGGTGCTGCCTTCTAATAACAGGATAACTGTGGCGACAGAGCGTAAGCAAGAGCTTGCTGAAATCGGATAAAAGGCATGGCAAAACTTGGTCAAGGCGAAAGCATCATATAAGGAATATGGGGACAAAAAGAGACCTGCCTGGATATATTGGTCCCTATGTTTTTGTGAAATGTGTCTTTCAAACTGCAGTGAAATTACAGCTTCAAGCAACTATAGAAATACATCCTATTTTTCATGTCTCTTCAGGGAAATATGCATGGTCTACTGCCTGGATTCAGAAGCCACAGTGTTGTTACAGGATAGTCAAGAAGAGTATGAGGTACACCGAATGTTGGACTCTAGGAGGAGACACAATTGTTTATCGTATCTCATTGAATGGTCAAGTTATGGTTCTTAGGACAATTCGTGGGAAACAGCTGATGCGATTCATGCACCTAGAGTAGTAAAATTGTTTCACAATTTACATCCAAATAAACCAAGACCTGGAGGGACCTTAAGGAGGAGGGAAATGTAGGGATTGTTGAGGGGCCGCACAGGCCTGTACTACAACTCCCATGAGTAGTGAGGAGCGGGTCACGTGTCATGAACGTGGACGTAACGATGGGTGTTCTGCCTCATAAGCCCCACCTCGGGCGTGCCGCTTGCTGATGATTTTGGAAGATGCAGGCACAAGCCGAGGCGATAGCTGGCTGAATCGTGGACCTGAGTTGAGGCGTTTGGTGGAGACGGCATGGGGAGGGTAGGGGCGCGGTGGGAGCTTTGCGCTCCATGTTCCCCCTTAAGCGTGAATCTGCACACGCCACCTCCTCGCGGTTGCCGGCACGGACCTGGAGCAAGTTGGCGGTTGGCAGTTTCTGCGTTTGCCAGCACAGACCTTCTGCACACTCTACAAAGCCTGAGGAGACAGAGGTCGGCTCTTCAGCCTCGAGGTAAGTGAATTTGGCCAACTCAAAGATTGTTACAGAATATGAACATATTTAGCAAGAGGGAGGCCTGGCAGCAGTTTCCCTTATGGATACTGGGAGTGCTAGTCAAGAGGTGGGACAGAGAATCATGGTCTAACAAGCCAGATGGAACCAAAACACTGCTTGCTTGCTTATATGTTGTCTAGTCCCGCAGTCTGCTGTTTTTTTAGTCCCATGGAACTACTAGTATGTTATTACTGTTTGTGGCTAACTGTGCTTACGTGGCTAAATGTGCTTATATGTGGCTCTCTGTGCTTAATCAATGTGGCAGAGAACCTTTGGGTACATAGTCTAGCTAGGAGGAGGTAGGGACAGACATCTGGCTTGGGAAACTTGTGTCTGACTAAAAAAGGGCATTCTGTGATCTCAGGAGGAATGCATCTGGGGTCTGTATATGTATGTTCATACTATTAAGGTGGTATTGTATGCTATGTACTTTCCCTAAACTCTCCTTCCCCATCCATTCACGGTTCCTAACCCCCTTTCCGGTTTTCCTAACTCTACCTCAATATCCTCAACTTCTCCCCCTAACTCTCTACCCCCCACTGGCTGCAGTGTGGTGACCCTTTACAACCAGGAACCCATACCAACCAAGGTGGGAGGGTCGACCTCCGATCGCCTTCTGTGTTGAAGTTGTTTTATAATCCTGGTGGGTTTGACACTCACAGAGCAGTCCGCCCTGAGTTCCCCTGCGGCCTTGATTCCGGTCAACGAAGCGTGGGTGTTTCTCTGCTTCAAGGAAGAGAGGGGAGCCTCCTGCCCGACCTTCGTGCCATGTCTCTGTCCGCCGACTCCTCCGGACCTCCCTCACCTGCGGCCTCACCGTCAGGAACCTCCGGTCTTCTCTTCGCTTTGGCAGCCTCTGGAGCCACCCAGCCGGAGCCCTCCAGCTCTCATACAAGAAACGCACTGCCGCCTCTGCAGCCTCCCTCCACACCAGGCACAGGACTGGCCTGGGCCTTAATCGGCGATCCGGGCAGTCGTGGAAACCATCTTGAATCACCCTGTCTCAGCCGTTTAGCATTCCAAACTCAACGTCCCGCTATTTGTCAGAGGCAACAGTCTTGATCCGGCGAGATTCCAATATCTGGATCACCAACTATGAGAATATCTGGGGCACTATGAATCTTATAATTGTAAAATGAGGAGAAGTGATCTATGGTGGAAATAGTGCTGGTATCTGCTGGCCCTTTAAGCAGATTTCCCAGAAGGCTGTGCCCCAGCTAAAAGCTCTGTGGCTGGCGAATGCGGAGCGAAAAGTGAGGAGAAGTGATCTATGGTGATCTTCGTGAGCTGAGGCTGCTGAGGCTCCCTGCTTCACCAGATACATCAGAGTTGACGTAGAAGACGGTATTTGAATAGTACAGTTAAAGTACTATCCAGTCTTTTTTTGTGTGTATGAAAACATCGAGCGGCAGGAGACTGCGGGGTTAGTCCCTTTGATCCCGGCCGTTCACACATACCAAATCGCTTCACACAACACTTTCAAATTTAAAAACAGTGAGTCGTGAGCGGAGTCAGTCTGTGTCAGTCCACTAACGTTTTTGACTCCAGAGGAGCTGCAGCTACGAACTTTGTTCAACCAGAAGGATTTGTTGGTATTATTTACTGCCTTGCGCTTTTCTCGCACTGCTGCTTTAAGATAGTGAACTGAAGTGTTGGGCGTCCCTTTAAAAGTTCACAGCAACGCGCGGAGCGCGCGCAGAGTCGTGAGTAGAGTCAGTCTGCGTCAGTCCGCGACTGCCCGCCAAGGCTGACTGCTACTGCGCAGACAATGACTGCTCAATCGAGCCATGGTGGCCCTGTCTTAAGGCGCAAAACTATTCAGCAGCGCAGGATGCAAAACCCTTGGACTGCCCTCAAGCCTGACGGCTCGCCTTCAACACACAAAAAACCAAAGGTAAGCGGGCCGAGCAGTACGCTCTTGTCAACTGTTTCTTGTGACCCCCCAAGTAGCACCACTATCTGTCACGGCAAACCTAGCACTGCATAACACTGCCGAAATCATAATCTCTGTCACCCAGACAACTCCATCATTAGCAGCAGCAGGAGAGAAAATAGCCGTGATTAAAGCACGACCGGAATGGTGGATACAAACAGCTCGTTGCTTACCACACAGGACTTATCATCTGAGCAACCCGTTAATTAAGCTCACAAGCCGGACGCTGCTGTGGTAACCTCGGCAGAAAACGGGCTGGTTGATCATCAAGTGGAACCAGCGGAAGCTTCCATACTCTCAGTCCGCCTAGAAGCCACTCACTGCCCCAAACTCTTCCCCCAAATGCGTCTACTAACTTTAAAAGACTTACCCCTGATTTCCCGATCACCTTCGACCGCATCTCCACTACTGAGCAGTCGTTACTAACAGCCGCAACCGTCGATGAGTTTTTCTCTCCATTTGAATTCACTGACGCAGAATTAATGGAAGCTTCACAATGCGACGAGGGAACTGAGCTGCAAAACATACCTTTCAACACCAGAGTTGAGACTGATAAACTGGAAGCCGATGTTGATGTTGATGAGCGGCAGGCGACTAAGACAGTTGAACTCACACTCTCTCCGACAGTTACAGGCCCAGAATCTATGCAGCCTCAAATTAACTCTGAGGAAAGGTGCCCAATGCACCAGCCGACTGTCGAAGCCCACCGGCTTTCGAGCACATCAACTGGTGACCTGGAGCCCATAGCCCTTCTGCAAAAATTCAAAAAACAGCAAAATACTAGCAAACAAAATGACATACCACGAAACTTGACGCGACTAGACGACAGCCTTTTTACCTCGCCAAAAAATAGATCAAATCCGTGTACAATGCCCTATGTTGGAAGAGCTAGGTGTGATCTTGCAGTTTCCTCACTGCAAACATCCAGTTCGAAGTTATATCTATCTCAAACCGGAAAGAAACAAGCTAGTACGCCAAAAGCTCTGGATGTATGCACGAATTCAGCACAATTACTAAAAGAGAACATCTGTGCCGCAACAGAAAATTCATCCACCTGCAGTGACCTACAGTCGGAGACTCTAAATAACATGTTCATCCACGGAACAAAGCTCAGGAGCAAAATCCAAACCCAGCCTCTCCTCTGCTCCTGCAATGCAAATTTATAATAACGTTTTAGCTGCCTCTTCGACAGCTCTCCTTCCATTCCTAAAGATGTACGAATCTCTTCACGAGTCCTTTAAAGATCAGACGGCACTCATTATATGTATAAAAACAAAGATGGGAAAATTCGAAGCAGTCAATGAGTCCTTACAGATGCAATTGACTCATGAGACCGAACAAACCTTAAGATGGCAAGAGCGGCGGAGCAATCTCGCCGCACGTCACCACTGTCAAAATGACTCTTTAATGGATGGGCTTCTAGATGCAGTAAAATGGATGAGGCACACTTCGGTTAACGGTAAAGCTTCAAGAACTGCTGCCCCATGCTGCTGTCCAGGGTCTCAACAGTTAAATTCTGACCCTTCATCAGCGGCTGCCACTGTGAATAACCCGCTAACGCAATCCACGGAATTGAACAATAAAATGAACAAAAAATTGAAATCAACAATCATGCAATCAGTTGTGGCAGACAAATCAGTAGTGGTGTCACCACAATCTACAAAAGGAGATGCGCAACTGACAATTTCCAATGTAGAGATCTCAGATAACACTCATAAACCAGTTGCCGATCAGGCAAAAGAACCGACACCGCTGCGACCTCAAATTACAAAAGGAGCAGTAGCAATTCAAAATGTCTCGTTTGGCATCTTTTCTGGTCCTGCCAAATCAATACAAGTCACGAAAGCAAAGAAATCAACCCAAAAAGGAACACAAAATGTTAACAAAAAGGCGAATACTTGCACGAACGAACCTCTATTGATAAGGTCACGTTCTAATGGCGCAACATTTTTTATAAGAAATCTGACAACCCCTCCACGCCCTGACGTTGCCAAAACAAGCGACACGAAACCCGGACAGGAAAAGCCGAAAGAAAAATGCATTTCCACTAAAGAACTAGACCGCTTACCAATTTCAACTGCTAAGTGCAGACGAGAAGAGTCTATTGTCTCAGAGGTACCCTCTCCAAGTGCTTCAATCGACCTGTGTGACCTTTCCACCTACTCAATTGATGACGATGACTCCTCAGCGACTTTCGTCAGTCTGGGCAACGAACGTCCCCGGTCATGGCTAGATCTCCAAGCCGACCATGCGACGCGGAAGCCAATCGAACATCTTTTCAAGCCTCAGGTATCCACAAGACCCAAGGATAAACAAAAAGAAAGACTTGTCAGTGACCAATATTGCCCAGTATTCAAAAACCTCAACAAAAAATACATCAAAAGCAGCAGAGTCTTCTGCATTGAAGCTTAATCCGAAACAAACATCAGCTCACATGATGAAATATGCACAGCAAAAGTCTAACCCAAAAAACCGATCAACTGGGCCTTCAAAATCACGATGGTGGAAATTGGAATTGTAAAATATCCTTGAGGAAAAAAATGATGCAAATTTGAATCGAGCCAATATAATGAAGCTACTACATTATGTCCCAGCACTATGAAACATTTCATCTGACGATATAGCGATCGTAGAGTATAAATCAGAACGCAGAACCGACTGGGTCACTCTTCACATGAAATCAAGACACGTAGCAAAACCACTGCTCGACGCCAAAGATGACCTGTTGTTTTTTGGCTTTGATTTAACGTCATGCGAAGATCAGTTATCACCTAACATTATTACCTCAAACGATTCCAAAGCAAACAAATCGAAAAGAGACGATCTGCGGAATCAGCTCAGAGAGCAGCTATCGTTTTCATTTAACTCAAATAACCAGAACAAGAGAGATTAGGACAACGAAGCGTCAAATTGCGTGACCCAACTGTTAACCTCATGGAACACAAGAGGATTTACACATCTGTTTCAACCCGGATCAGCGGCGGATCTAAGAAGCCCAATAATTTGCCTGCAAGAAACATGGCTCCGCGATTTACCTGTCTGTGACGGATATTCCACGGTTCTAAATACTGCTGGGAAAAATCTATTTGGCTGACCTTTGTCAGGGCTACTTACGCTAATAAAAAACACATTTGAATGGGCTGTGATAAACATTTCAAACCCCAACTTGTTCGTGCAAGCCATAACTTTAGAATCCACATGTGAAGTGCAATTTAAAAAGAAAACACACTTTCTGATAATAAACACTTACTGGAACCCAGCAATGATTTCAGAATCTGAATACCTATCGTCAATCACTGCGCTAATTGATGCCAGTTTTGTGCAGTTTGACGACCTTCTCGTCCTGATATGCGGGGACCTGAATTATTCTTGGTTCAACCAAGACAAAACATGCATTTCAAGGAACCAGTCCAAAAACCTCTTTGAATCAGCCGATCGTGGTCACAAATGGGGGTACAAACTATGTTTGCGCCACTGCACGATGTTGAATGGCTGCACGAAGGGTGACATCCCCGCTGCCGACACCTGGCATAGAGGTCAACTAAGAAAAACCTTAGATTACATTTGGGTGTCTAAAAGTCTACACGGTTATATCTCGAAGATGACTACAACAAAATCGCCCAAGAGCGATCACGATGCCTTGACGGTATTCTGGGAGTTGAAAAATAAAATCATCCAGTCAAGATACAAAACATCTTTAACAATAAACAGTGCGCAAAACCGACTAAAGATAAACAGCCGTCAGATTGACATCAAGACCACTGACTTTATTTGTGAAAACAAGTTGGGTAATGAGAGTAATTATGCGCCACTGCTGCTGCAATTTTCCTCATGTTCAAACAGGCACAACATCAAAGTGATGAAAAACAAACATTCTTTCAGTGTGGAACTATCTGAAGCCAAGAAGTCGCTAAAAAGGACATTCGGCGGTTAAAGAAACTAGCTGATGCAAATACAAGCGTACTAACTGTGAAGAGACGATTACGTTTCTGAAACTGGCTAAAATCATTTAACTGTATCCGAGACCAAGATCAAGCAGAACAAAAGTTGCGTTTAATAACGCAAAAAGACAGCAAAAGCATCTGGGAACTAATTAACAACAGCCATTTAAAACAAGTGTTCGCATTATCAAATGGTGTGTCTGCGGCATTTTGGGTAAAACATTACACGTCTGTATTCACATCCCTGGATGCTGACGTTATTGGACCAACACTGCTGGAAAGCAGTAAATGGAACATTACTGAAACTGCAGAAGACATTGAAAACGCGATTAGAAAATTGAAGAACTCAAGGTGGGCGCGCCCAGATGGCATATCAAATTTAATGCTAAAAGCAAATAGCAAAAATTGGGCAAATTTCATCAAAGCCTTATTTGATCAAATAGCAGCGACACTAACTCTTCCGGCTTCGTAGAAATCTGCAGTGATTCTACCAGTGTTTACAAAAGGAAACTGCGAAGACCCGGCTAATTACCGTCCCATTGCGCTGCTCGATACAACGGGCAAAATATTTGCCACATTTTTACAAAAAAAGCTCGCAAGATGGGCCGAAGAAGCAAAACTGATCGACGAAAGGCAAACTGGCTTCACAAAAGGAGTGGGAGTGGAATTAAACCTATTGCTCCTTAACGTGGTAATGCTGGATGCCCTGAATCGCAAGAAAAGGTTGTTTCTTGCGTTCGTTGACCTTAAACAGGCCTTTGACACCGTCAACCGACAACTGTTATGGAGAAAACTCGAGGCCTGGTGTTGCCCATTGCAATTACTGTCGCCCCTAATGGCACTCCATTCGAACACCACCATAAGGAGAATTAACAGACGAAATTGAAACAACAAAAGGTGTGGAACAGGGCTGCCCGTTAGCCACATTACTATTTAAACTGTTCATTTCAGACCTTCCTGCAGCTTTGCCACAAACAAGGTCATTTCCACCAAAGGCGAATGGCAAACAGCTAAGCTGGTTAATCTACGCTGACGATATAGTCTTACTTGATTCCACCGAAATTGGCCTCCAAACACTCCTGACAGCCTTACAAATCTACTTAACTCAAAACCACCTGGCAATAAATGTCAAGAAATTAAAAGTCATTGCCTTTGGCCAAAGGACGCAGGCAAAGAAGTCAGAGTTCAACTGGAAAGTTAATAATGAAGCTTGAATGAAAACCGAAGCAATTCGTTACCTTGGAGTGTTGTTCAACACCTCAATCAGAGAATGGAGTTGGACCAATGACGTCCTATCCCGCATGAAGATTTTCGCACAACAAGGTGCGAAACTGCATGCTAAATACAGCAAATTCACTCTGCAACCTATAATAATCTTTGACATGCAAAAAGTATCTCCTGCAGTTATATTCGGAAGTGAGGCAGGGTGGAATATAAATGCAGACTTTTGGACTCAAATTGAGGGATTTTTCTGGCGGAAAGTCTTGAAATTATCTCGGTGTTTATCAATGGTCGCAATCGGATATGAATTGGGCCTAGATTCTCTACACAATCAAGTGGTTTGGCAGTCACCCTCAGCGCTTCGAAAAATGCGTTTATCACCACCAGAAAAAGCCCATGAGATCCTAAATGAAAAAAGCAATGACCCGTCAGCTGGCTTATTAAATCAATGGGAAGTAAAACTGAAGGCAATTCTACTTGACGCCAACATCAACATGAGCCTGCTGCTGTTGACTCCGCAGGTAGCGAGAAAAAAGTTCCACCAATGGAACTGGATAACAAACACGAACAAAGTGCTTTAACTTCGTCAATAGACCGGGGATTGTCATCAAACAGGCTCGGAGACCTGCCAAGATACCTTGCGAAATTTCCATCTCGACACCACAGAAATCAATTTCTAAGATTAGGTCTAAACCTCTACAAAACTCGTGAGGTTCTGACGAAAAGAAAAGATCCAACGACATTGAGTAACATCAGCCGGTTTTGCTCAAAAGACGTGGAAACGAGTAAACATTTGATAACGGAGTGCCCAGAAATCGTTGCCCAACGCTCTTTGCATCTGGCACGATTCGCGCCCAAAGATAGAAATATGCAGGATTGGTGGAGCTACCCAATTTCAGGGATAAACACCCAACTAACTTGTGCAACCATTAACTTCATGGATTCGATTTTACAAAACATCGACACAAAGTGAGACAATTAGTTGCTGGACTTAGCATATTTCCGCTTGTTTCCATATTTCCACTTGTTTCCATTGTTTTATTCATTTCATGTTGAACCTTTTGCCTCGTCTAAGAGGATCTCAATATGTAAACCATGGAGAGAATGACAAAAAAGTTTGTTTTTCATTTACAAAACTAATGTCAATAAAAAAAAATAAAACAAAATAATAATTTTAAGTATCCTGCGGGAGCACAAAGAGGATCAGGAACTTCACTGCATGGCTGCAGACCACCCCTCCAGCCACACAACAGTTTTCAATTCATTCTAAAGATATTAGATAAGGTCTGTATTTCAAAAAGCAAAAACGTTAAACAGAAGCAAGGCCGTTAAAATTATGGACATGATGGCTTAATAGGAAAGCACACTAGCCAAATGTACTTCTACTGTTTAGATACTCCCCAATGATCAGAAGTGCCAAGCTGCTATGTTGTTCATTGAGCTTGAGATTCCATTTGGAAAAGGAAATAATAGCATTGATGCAAAATCTGTGCAGCTCAGAGGAATCAAACTTATTTTTGTTTTGTATATTTTATGGAACAGGAGCAAAAAAAAAAAAGATTGGATTGTCCCTAAATGTCCATTTAGCACACAGAAAAGTTTAGATCCACGCAAATACAAATGTTGACCCTGGCAAGACCACAGGTTGGCAGAGAGGACGGCAAATTCCGTATTCTGCAAGGGAAGTCTACATCTCAGGTGTCTGAGATTGCAATTTCTGAGCGCAGACCGGTAGCTAGCCCCATCATGCTCCTATTCAATCAGTCTATGGGATCATGCAACCAAACTTGACTCCTCTGAATTTCAACATGGTGCAATGCATCAAAAGTTTTTTGGGGATGCAAGTCATGTTTGCTTTTAAATGTTCAATCATACGACTTTAATTGTGCCTAACATTTTTTTTCTGTCTTTTTCTTGGTTGTATACATGAAAATCCTGCCCAATTAAAGATTAAATTCAGACTCCGTCACCCCCTCCTCTTCACCTTTATGGTGAACACCTAAATGATGCTCCAAAATCAGTATGCTTCCAATAGTCTTCATTCCTATGCAGATGACACAAAGTTGTGCAAACTATCACATGGCCAAGGAAACACACAACTACTGACACCAGAATGAGCCAACAGGTTTTTTGTTAAGCAAAAGTAAAAAATAAGATTTAATGGAAATTGTTTCAGGGTGGCTGTAACAAAGGTTCTTGTGAAACGTAGTCCATGAAAGCATGATTATATATGAAGAATGCCAAATAAATTATATGTTACTCACCCTAGTGACTAACGTACTCCTAGTCCATAGTCCCCTTTCCTCCATACTGTATGGGCGTCCCTCACTAGGGACAGGAGACAACCTTTTTCACCAGAAAAAAATCTTTCCCTTTAAATTTAGAGGTGCGGGGGGGCGCCACCCTGGGAGCATGCGCTCCCGACTCCGCCCACAGGCACCACTCCGCAGACCCCATTGGCACGTCAACAATATTACCATTGACCAATGACACCAGTTTTATTAGTGGGAGGATGGTGGGACGTATGGAGGAAATGGGACTATGGACTAGGCGCACGTTAGCGACTACGGTGAGTAACTTATAATTACTTCTACATCCTGTCCCCTTTCCCCCATACTGTATGGGTGATTACAACTGAATATAGCCCCAGGGTGGAGAGGTGACCCTCCTTAAGAAAACAAGTTCCTTAGTACTGCCTGTCCAAATGCTGTATCTGACCTGGAGCCGGCATCCAAACAGTGGTGTTTGCAGAAGGCTGAAGGATTGGCCCATGTGGCCGACCTACTGATGACCTGCCAAGGAACGAGCCTCCGGAACGCGACTGCCGTGGCCTTGGCTCCAACAGCATGTGCATGCATGTTTGCCAGAAGCAGCTTGTGCTTTCCATCATAGGCCTACTTGATGGATCAAACCATCCACCTTGCTACAGAGGCCTTAGATTCCAGACATCTTGACCTTAACCCGCCCCCCCCCCGAAGGTGATGAGAGAGCCTCCGATTTACGGAAGCTCTTGGTCCTATCCAGATAGAATTTCAGGGCACGCCTGACATCAAGACAGTGCAAAACTCTGAGCATCGTCCTTCGGATGGGCCAAGAAGGTAGATAACACCATCTCCTCATTCAGATGGAACGAAGACTACTTTAGGCAAGAACGCGGGTTGCATTCTAAGGACCACCTTGTCTCTGTAAAAGGTAGTGTACGGTTCTGAAGCGACTAGTGCCTGAATTTCGCTGACACTGCGTGCAAATGTAAAACCCACCAGGAGGGCTGTCTTGATGGTGACCAGCCTGATGTCCACAGACACCATTGGTTGAAAGGTTTTTGCGCCAAGGTGCTCAACACTACATTAAAGTCCCACACAGGGTGTGGCTTCTTGATAGGCGGGTAGAGCCTGGTGAGGCCCGCCAGATGCCTTTTAACCACCGGGTTGGAGAATGAAAACACTTCCTCCTCCGAGTTCCGGTACGCTTTGATGGCCGCCAAATAGGTGCGACATGTGTCTATTTGCACTACTGAGCGTGCAAGGTGTGCAGAGAAGGATAGTACGTCGTCCAATGAGCATGTGAGAGGATCAACCTCCTTGGACTCTGACCGATGGCAAAACCTAGTCCACTTGCTTTTGTACCAGCTCCTGGTAGCATCACTCTTAGCACCCTGTATGATGTCTAGGTTAGCCTGCGAAAGATGCTGATGCTTTAATGTGACCTGTTCAGGAACCACGCTGCAAGCGCTAACTTCTGCGGGTGGGTGAATGACCAGGACCCCCTGCTGAGATAGTAGATGAGCTGCGCCCAGTGGAAGGTGCATCAGAGGCTGGTCCGCGAAGCAGAGCAGCTCTGAGAACTAGGGCCTCGCCAGCCACCAAGGTGCTACCAGAATGATGCTGAGGTGCCGGGACTCCCTTTATCTAGCAGACCACCTTGTATACCAGGGGAGCAGGAGGGAACGCATATGCGTTCATGCTGTTCCACTGTATCTGTAAAGCATCTCCCAGGGAGCCGGGACCCTGAGCCTGCCAGGATGTGAACTGAGGGCTCTTCCGGTTGTACGATGTGGCAAAGAGGTCCACCTGCAGATGATCCCATCTGTTGAAGATCCCCTGTATGACCAGATCGTTCAATTGCCATTCATAATTGTCTGCCCCCAATCTGCTGAGGCTATCGGCCTCCAGGTTCGATTCCCCGGGAGGTGGATTGCCGTCAAGTGTATGTCGTTCGCCAGAGGCCATTACCACATGCTGACCGCAAGGGTGCATAGAGTAGGGGACCTGGTGCCGCCCTGCTTCTTGATGTAGTACATGCTGGTGGAGTTGTCCATATGAATGAGGGTCATTTTGCCACTGATGAGGTAGGAAGGCCTTGAGAGCCAACTAGATGGCCTACAGCTCAAGCCAATTGATATGGGCCTCTTGTTCCTGAAGGGATCAAACTGTGTGGACACTGTGGTTGTCCAGGGTAGCTCCCCAGCCCTCCAAGGAAGAGTCTGTGGTGATGGTAACATGTGGGGCTGGTTGTAGGAATGATCTGCCCATCCTCAGGTTGCAGTCTGTGCTCCACCAGACAAGGTCCTGGTGAAGAACCAGAGGAATGCTGACAAACTCTGCCTGGGAACCCACCACTCCAGATTCCATGAGGCTATGAAGTGCAACTGCAATCTCCTAATTTTGAGCCGTGAGTAAGGCACTGCCAGAAGGAATGCTGCCATGATACCCAGAAGGTGCTGGTACCACCAAGCTGAGGTCACCTCTCTGCTGAGAAAATGGCTCGTGACCCTCTTGATGGCAGCAAACTGGTCTTCCGAGGGAAAAACTCACAGTTCTCGTATCCCAGATGAGTCCCAGGAAAGCCAGGTTCTGCGTCGGCTCCAGCTGTGACTTGGAAGGTTCAATATGCATTCCTGGACGTCTGGGTTGAACTAGGTAGCCTGAAGCCAAGCAGTCCTTCTCATGTCTGTGGTTATGCAGATGGCCCAGATTGAGGTGTTGATATGTGCCACCGTGGACTCCATGATGTCTTGGCCCACCATCTTTGCTTCTACCAGCCCCACCTTGAAGCGTGCTTGACTGTGTACCGGAAGTTCAGGCAGGAAGTCGGTAATTTCCCGCCAAAGCATTTGGTTAAAGGATGCGAGCATGGCAACAGCATTAGACTGACTGAGGTGCAGTGAAGCGATGGAATAGATCTTCTTTCGATACGCCTCCAAGATCTTCTCCTCCTTGCCTAGTAGCGCCGAGGACTATGTGGCCAAGGAAGACTGCGGCTTTGAGTAGATCGAGACCGCAGCAATCACAGAGGAGTGTGTTTGAGGGTGTGCCGACAACAAGAGTGTATCCCCCTCCAATTGCCTGTATTTGGTGTTGAGGCACCTGTTGGTGGACTGCACCGGATGGGGTTTAAGCCATCCCTTTTTGACCAAGGTGACAATGTCCTTCTGCATCGGAATACCGTTCTAGCTGCGGGGCGTAGAGTGAGGACCTCAGCCAGTACCCCCCTCCTCCGGTTGTTCAACCTCGGGTTGTGGAAGTCCCAATTATTTGGCCAAACCTGCAAGTCGTTCATGGAAGGCCTTGGCTGAAGATAGTGCGTCGGGGTCCTCCTCCTCATCAGTGTCCACCAGGGTTGTCAGGCTCGTCTGACGCCCAAGGAGGGGTGCTGGGCACCAAAGGCTGAGGTGTGGAGACCGGAGCTGGAGGCGGCTGTTGAGGCTGGTGTGGAACCACCTGATCTGTAGGAGGCAGGGAAGCCGGAATCGAAGGACTTGGCATGGGCAGCTCGGGCTGCACGGGTGCCTGAGGCACCAGGGCCATAGGAGGAATGACTATAGGCGCTGGCGGAAAGGACTGGAGGCAGCATGTTACTGATAACATCCCGAAGGATGGAGCTCATCTGAGGGGACCTCATAAGCGCAGGCAACTTCTCAAAAACACCGGTCCTCACAGGCTGGGGGGGTGGCAGGTGGTATTGACGGAGTAGCGGGCGACTGCTGGGGCCTGTGCGTACTATGCCTTGCGGACGCGGGGGATATCTGCCTCGCGACGCTGAAGGATAAGCTGTAGGCCACGTACCTGGTGAAGACAGTCCCACTTGGACACAATCTCCTACCTGCTCCCCAAATGGGGGAGTGCAGGCGAGCGGCTATCTTGTCTGGCGGGATGGCCATTTTTTCGAGCTGCATGCCACGTGCCGGCGGCGTGGTACTTAGTTCGCTCAGCCTACACCTGAACTCAGTGGAGCTTGAGGCCTACCCTGCACGTCAGGACGAGGCCTGGTTAGCGTAGGGCTAGTTGTGATGCGTACAGGCGCCCCCTCAGATATCTGTCTGGTATTAGGGGTTAGACCCTCGGGTGGAGACCCGGTAAAAGAACCTTGCGGTCCTTCAGCACAGTCTCCAGAAGGATCTAGCGGCCCCACGCCTGGCAGCCGGTAGCTGAATGAGCCTCGGTACTTATGCTGGAGTGAGAACTTGAACAGTCCCTCCCACTCAGATGTTTCCTAGGAAACAAATCGTCCTTGCGGGGTGCGATGGAATAAAAGCGGCCCTACCTTGGGCCTTGATCTGTGCCTGATGAAGTTCTTCACCTCCACAGGAAGCGACTTCTCGAAGGCTAATCTGTTCTTCTGCGCTCAGTGCGTCGTACGCGGTACAACCTTCCCCCGCCGTGGTCGGGGCCAAGACACCGGAAGCACAGAGCATGGCGGGTCGGACGTGGGGAAGAGCCCCTTGCAGGCTGGACACCTGCTGAAGCCCAAAGAGGTCGACATGCACCGGGGAGGAACATGGCGCCAGAGGACTAAGTACCTGATTGAAGATTAGAAGACAAAAGACAAAAAGACAGTATCCGGGGGAAGAGCGTGTGGAATTACAAGGCCGAAGCCAAACCCAGGAGCATTGTTGAAAGCGGTCTGTTCCCTTCCACGCGGAAAAGTGTACTGGGGAGAGGTGCCGGTGGGTGGAGTCAGGGGAGCGCTTTCTCCCAGGGCCGTGCCCCCGCGCACCTCTAAATTTAAAGGGCAAAAAGATTTTTTCTGGTGAAAAAGGTTCTGTTTCCCGTCCCTAGCGAGGGACGGCCATACAGTATGGAGGAAAGGGGATGGGACGTAGGCGTAAAAGGCATACAGAAAGTTTCAGACAGGACTGGTCTCCAACTTAGTGAATTTGCGAGTTCCATTCCCATCCTTTCATCTGGGGACCACAAGGCCTCTTTGCGACGCTCTGGATTTTAGGGCTTTCTCCCGCTGCCAAGTGTCCCAAAAGTCATCAACTTCTTGGGGGCTCTACTTCTCTCTGTTGCTTACCACACTCTTCTGGTGCCAAGGTGCTCCCCCCCTCTGTTACACATCACCTCTCCTGGGGATCAAATTCACTCTTATTTTCTCTGTACTGCAGCATACCCCTTCTGCTGTGCTCACATGGCTTTCCTCCCCACTCACAGGAGCACCCCCTCAACTCTGGCATTCAAGGGGTTCTCATTAGTTTACCAATCCCCCTCTTCCAAAGATCAAACCCTCACTCTCACTATTTTTCACTCCCAATTCTCTTGGATCAGGTGGCTCGCCTCCCTTATTGGAGCACATCCCTCTTCTGGTGTTCAGGGGGCTCTTCTCCCCCTCACTGGAGCAAAGCCATCTTCTAGGGTTCAACAGACCCTTAGGCACTTCATAAGAGCACAACTCTCTTCTAGGGTTCAAGTGGTTCTTCTCTCCCTTACTGGAGCACAACCTCCTTCTGGGCTAAAGGAATTACCCATCCCTGGCGCTCTCCAGCTTGCTCAATAAACTTCTCTCCTCAGCTCCAAGCCCATATACTTTTACTGTTTACTGTCTGTGAATCAGCAGAGGAAAACATTCAAATTGATTGTTTAATTCACATCCTATTCCAAGCCAGGAGAGGGAAATATTTAAAAGGACTTCCACCATTTTGGATTTTGTCAGTTCGTGTCCAGTGAAGGAGCTGGTGTTTGCCAATTGCTCTGCTCCTGCATTGTCTTCTGGGTATTACGCTGCACAGAAGTTTGCTTTGTGGATTTCTGATGTTTAACAGGGCATCACAAGGGCTAGAAAATCTCAGGTAAGTTCCCCCCTGTGCAAAATCCTTTTTTTGGGGTAGGGGGAAGAGTATTTTTCTCCTTAAATACTGCAGCTGTAGGGTAGAGGAGGGAGAAAACAGCTCGCTGTCACAAGCTTGGATGAACAGGGAGGGTTGCAATAAGTTAGGTTTTTTTATTCAAGGATCCCCATCTGTTGAAAAAATTATAAGTTACTCACTGTAGTCACTAACGTACTCCTAAATCCATAGTCCCCTTTCCTCCATACTGTATGGGCGTCCCTCACTAGGGACGGGGAACAGAACCTTTTTCACCAGAAAAATCATCTTCCCATTTAAATTTAGATGTGTGCGGGGGTGCGGCCCTGGGAGCATGTGCTCCCGACTCCACGGTGCCACGGCTCAGACGCCTTTGACGCATTGACAATATTAACATTGCCTAATGACACCAGTTTTAATGGGGGGGGGGGAACGGTGGGTCGAATGGAGGAAAGGGGACTATGGACTAGGAGTACGCAAGTCACTACAGTGAGTAAATTACTAGTTCTTAGACCCCTTACCTCCAAACTGCATGGGCGTCCCTTGCTAGGGACGGGAGACAGAACCTTTTTCACCAGAAAAATCTTCCCCATTAAAATTAGAGGCGCAGCCCTGGGAACAAGCGCTCGCCTGACTCCGCCCACCGGCACCACTCCTCAGTCCCCATTGACGCATCGACAAGGTCACTGCTTTGGTAAGGAAGTGCGTAGTGGCCCTCTTGATGGCCGTAATCTTGTCCTATGAGGGAAAGACCTTCTCGGAGCTTGTATTCCAGATGAGGCCCAGGAAGGTGAGGCTCTGCGTGGGCTACAGCGGAGACTTCTTGAGGTTGTTAGTAAACTCCAGGTCGTGGCGCGGTCTCATAAGTGCAGAGGAAGTGTGGGTAACCCCCTCCGGAAATCTCGCCCTGAAGAGCCAGTCGTCCCCGAGGAAGGCTGCCACTGCATTCATGAGTCTGGTAAATACCCTGGGGGCTGAGTTGAGGCCAAAGGGTATCAACTTGTTCTGGAAATGGCAGCCCATGATCCTGAAACGTAGGACGGAGCAATGTGGCTGCCAAATCGGGACATGTCGGTAGGCGTCCTTCAGATCCACGGAGCACATTCAGTCTCCCTTGTCTAGTGTCTCTGGAATGAGTGCTGGCATAACCATCTTGTTTTTCTGAAGAGGGAGGGAGAGGTTGATGGTGGATAGGTCCAACACAACTCAGGGAAGCCTGGTTCTTTTGTATGGCGAAAATCCTGGAATAGAAGCCCAATCCTCTCTGGGAGGCTGGGACTTCTTCCAATGCCTGGCTCTCGACAAGCGACCAGATCTCTGCCAACAAAGTTGCTGTCCCAATCTGTGGGGGAGGAGGTATTGGTGGGTGGTACCCAGTGAATAATACAGAGGATCCAGGGGTCCATAAAGTTCTGGAGCCAAAATTGCATGTGGGAGGCGAGCCTGCGCCCCACCGGAGACACGTGGACCTGAAGGGACGCGTCATGCTTTTTTTCCTTCTGAGGCTGCTGCTGAGGAGGGGGACTGGAAGAAGCCCTTGACCCCCCTCCTTTTGTTGCTGGCACCCGTGCTGACTCAGTAAGTGGTCAGGCTGCCTCGCCCTCCGTTCCTGAAAGCCCCAGAACCCGCCAAACGCCCCTTGTCGGAGCGTTGATGCGACTTGGTGCACGCCTTGGGCGTGGCCTTCATTAGGATAACGATTTTGCAGGTTGTGAGGTGTTTTTTTATCCAATTCCTCATCTGTGGTAGAGTGAAAGAGGTCACTACCCTCGAACGGAAGGTCCAATATGTGTTCCTGGACGTCAGGGTTAAACTTAGCAGCCCGATGCCAGGCCATCCTTCACATGTCCGTGGCGATGCAGATGGCCCGGCCAGAGGCATCGATGTGGGCCACGGTGGACTCCATAGATGGCCCGGCCAGAGGCATCGATGTGGGCCACGGTGGACTCCATGATGTCCTGCCCTACCAGCTTGGCTTCTCCTAGACCCGCCTTGAAGCGTGCCTGGCTAAGCACCGGATGCTCTGGAAGGAAATCCACTATTTCCCACCAAAGCCTCTGGTTAGCGACTGCCAGCATGGCATCGGCATTGGCCTGATGCAGGTGAAGCGAGGCGTTGGAGTACAGTTTCTTCCTGTACGCCTCCAAGATCTTCTCCTCCTTGCCTAACAGCACCGAGGACGACATGGCAGAGGATGACTGAGGCTTTTTGTAGTGTGATGCCGCAGCAATCATTGAAGAGTGCGGTTCAGGGTGCGCTGACAACAAGAGTGTATCCCCCTCCATCTGCTTATACTTGGCATTGAGGCAGCAATTGACAGATTGGGGCGAGTGTGGCTTGAGCCACCCCTTCTTGGCCAGAGCCATGACGTCCTTCTGCATCGGGATGCCTGTCTTGGTAGGGGGTCTTAGGGTGAGGACTTCTGCCAAGACCCTCCCCCCCTCCTCGGGCAACTCGATCTTGGGTTGAGGAGGGCCCAAATATTCTGCCAGACCTGCAAGCCTGTCGTGGAAGGCCTTCGCTGACGATGGCGTGTCAGGATACTCCTCCTCGTCTGTATCCACAAGGATGTCTGACTGGTCCGGAGCAGGTGGAGGAGTGCTGGGCGCCGTGGGCTGCGGTGTGTGGACCGGAGCCAGAGGCTGTTGTGGAGCCGCCTGAACACTGGGAGGCAGGGGAGCCGGAATCGAAGGAGACAGCGTGGGCTGCACTGGGGCCTGTGGTGCTGGAGCTATGGGAGGAATGACTATGGGTGACGGAGTGACCGGAGGGAGCAAGTCCCTGACTGCATCCCTTAGGATGGCCCCCGTCTGTGGGGTTCTCATCAGCGCCAGAAACCTTTTGAAGAACCAGTCTTTGGAGGCTGAAGAGGTGGCAGGAGATATTGACAGAGTGGCTGGGGGCTGCTGGGGCCGGAGCGCACTCTGCCTAGTTTGCAGGGAGATCCTGCCCTGCGCTGCTGATGGATAAACTGTAGACCATGTACCTGGTTGACACCAGTCCCACCTTGAAACTCGTTCTTCCGCCTGCTTCGTTGCTAGGAGTAGCATTGGACAATCGGCCATTTTGTCTGGCACGGCAGCCATCTTATCGAGCTGTCTGCCACATGCCGAAGTCGTGGTGCTTGGCTCCCTGGTGGGGGAAGCATGAGGCCTACCCTGCACTTCAGGCCGAGGCCCGGTAGGGTATTTCCCTCGGCGGTAGTGCAGTATGCATGCGCCCGCTCTGACATAATGCCGGTTCAAGGGTGTTGCCCCTCAAGTGAACACCCGGTAAAAGAACCTTGCGGTCCCTCGTCACTGCTTCCAGAAGGATCTGATGACCCCTCGGCCGTGAGGCCGGTAGCTTGACTAGCCTCAGAACGTGTGCCAGTGCGAGAACCTGAAGGGTTCCTCCTGCTTGGGCGTTTTCTCTGAAAGGAGTCGCCCTTACGGGGTGCTTTGGAAAATAGCAGAGCTCCCTTGGGCCTCGATCTCTGTCTGATGAAGTCCTTTGGAGGCGACCTTTGAAAGAGCTCCCTCCACCTACCTAGCCTGTTCTTCAGTGCGCGTGGAGTCAGTGCATTGCATGCGGTACAACCTTCCCAGTCGTGGTCGGGGCCAAGGCAGTAGAGGCAAAGAGAGTGGGGGTTGGACGTAGGGAAGAGCCCCTTGCAGGCTGGACAGCTGCTGAAGCCCGCTAAAGTCGACATGCACCGGGGCGGAGCGTGACGCCGGAGGACCAAGTACCTGAATAACAAAAAGATAGAAGAATAATCCAGGGAAGAGCGTCGAAGCCAAACCAAGGAGTGCTGGTGAAATTGGCCCATTCCCGTCAACGCGGAAAAGGGGACTGAGGCGTGGTGCCGGTGGGTGGAGTCAGGCGAGCGCAATCTCACAGGGCTGAGCCTACGCACACCTCTAAATTTCAAGGGGAAGATGGTTATTCCGGTCAAAAAGGTTCTGTCACCCATCCCTAGCGAGGGACGCCCATGCAGTACGGAGGAAAGGGGACAGGACGCAAGAGTACTTCTAATTACTCTTACGTCCCGTCCCCTTTCCTCCATACTGCATGGGCGAGTACAACTGAGCATAGCCCCAGGATGGAGAGGTGCTCTCTAAAAAGACACGTTCCTTAACACTGCCTGACCAAATGCTGAGTCCGACCTGCAGCCGGCATCCAAGCAGTAGTGCTTGCACAAGGCTGAGGATGTAGCCGCATTGCTGATAACCTGCCATAGGACGTGCCTCTGGAAAGCCACCACCGTGGTTTTAGCTCTGATTGCGTGGATATACATATTTGCTGGAAGAGGTTTGTGCTTACCTTTGTATGCCTCCTTGATGGCCGTAACCATCCACCTTGTTATGGAAGCCTTGGAGGCCCGACAGCCAGGCTTTGAACCAACGAAAGTGACAAAAAGGGCGATTGACATGCAGAAGCTCCTAGTCCTGTCCAGGTAGTATCTCCGCGCACGCCTCACATACAGACAGTGCAATACCCTCCGAGAGTCATCCTTAGGGTCAGTGAAGAACGTTGGTAGCACTATCTCCTCATTTAGATGAAAAGAGGAGACCACCTTATGTAAGAATGTGGGGTGAGTTCTAGGCACCACCCTGTCCTTATGAAAAGTAGTATAAGGGTCCGAGGCCACCAGCGTTTCCATTTCACTGATCCGACATGCCGAGGTAAGGCCCACCAGGAGGGCCGTCTTAATGGGGACTAGCCTGATGTCCGCGGACGCCACAGGTTCGAAAAGGTTTATGGCGAGAGCGCCCGCAACCACATTAAGGTCGCACACCGGGTGTGACTTCTTGATAGGTGGATAAAGCCTGGTCAGGCCTGCCAAGTGTCTTTTAACCACTGAATTAGAGGATGAAAATGCCTCCACTTCAGAGTTCCTGTAGGCTCCAATGACCACCAAATAGGTGCCGCATGTGTCTACTTGCACCCCTCAGTTGTGCGAGGTGCTCAGAGAAGGATAGCACGTCATCTAACGTGCAGGTCAAAGCATCAACCTCCTTTGATCCGCATAGTGACAAAACCTGGTCCACTTGCTTTTAGACTGGTTCCTGGTAGCATCGCTCCTAGCCCCTTGTTTAATTTCTAGGTAAGCCTGTGACAGATGTAGATGCTTCAGTGTGACCTGTTTAGGAACCACGCTGCAACTGCTAACTTTTGGGGGGCAGGTGAATGACCGTGCCTCCCAGCTGAGAGAGTATGTTTGCTGGGCCCAGCAGAACGTGCACCGGGGCCTGCTCCGACAGGCTGAGTAGTTCCAAGAACCATGGCCTTGCTGGCCAACACAGAGCTATCAGGATGGTACGGAGGTGCTGGGCCTCCCTGATCTTGCAGATTACTCTGTGAGCCAGGGGAGTGGGAGGGAGGCATTAGCGTTCATGTTGTTCCACTGGATCTGCATTGCGTCGTCCAGAGAGCCCGCCCCTGTACCTGATAGGTCGCAAACTGGGGGTACCTCCTATTGTACAAGGTGGCGAGGAGCTCCACCTGAGGATGACCCAACCTGTTGAAGATCCCACGAAGGACCTGTTCGTCCAACTGCCATTCGTATTTGTCCACACGCAGCCTGCTGAGCCTGTCCGCCTCTAGGTTGGACTACCCCGGGAAGTGGATTGCTGACAGGTATATGTTGTTTATCAGAGCCCACTCCCAAATGTTGGCTGCTAGAGTGAAGAGGGGAGGAGACCTGGTGCAACCCTGCTTGTTGGTGTAATACATGCTGGTGGAACTGTCCGTTTGAATGAGGATCGGCTTGCCACTTGATTGGGAGGAAGGCTTTGAGAGCGAGCCAGATGGAAATCAACTCGACCCAGTTGATGTAGGCCACCTGCTCCTGACGGGACCATACCTCATGGACACTGGCTGCCCAGGGTAGCACCCCAGCCCTCTACGGACAAGTCCGTGCTGATAGTGATCTGAGGTGCTGGTTGACAGAAGGGCCTGCCCATCCGCAGGTTGTTGTCCGTGCTCCACCAGACTAGCTCCTGGTGGAGATTATGTGGGATGCTGACTTGCTCCGCCTGGGAACAAGTTTCCTGACTCATTTTGAGCCTTGTATGCAGCACTGCCAGGAGACATGATGCCCAAGAGGTTTTGGTACCACCATCCCAAAGTCACTGGTCTGCTGAGAAAATGCCCTGTGGCCCTCTTGATGGCTATCTTGTCTCCTGAGGGGAAAATACTCTCTGAACTTGTATTCGAGATAAGGCTCAGGACAGTTAGATTCTGCGTGGGCGTCAAATGATTTCTTGAGATTGATGGAAAATCCCTGCTTGTGTGGCGTACACATTAGGGAGTAGGCAGTGTGCTGGACTGCCTCCGGAGACCTGGCCCTGACCAGCCAGTTGTCTAGATATGGGTAGACGTGGTGACCCAGAGCCCTGAGCAGGGCTGCCACCACGTTCATCAGTCTTGTGAAGACCCTGGGGGCCGAATTCAGTCCAAAGGGTAAACACTTGTACTGGTAATGAAAGCCTGTGATCCTGATCCTCAGAAAGGACCGATGGAGGTTGCCACATCGGGACGTGTATGTAGGCATCCTTCAGATCCAGGTAGCACATCCAGTCTCCCGCACACAATGTCTCTGCTATAAGCGGTGGGGTAACCATCTTGAACCTTTGGAGAGGAAGGGAAAGGTTCAAGGTGGTAAGGTCCAACACAACTCGCAGGCCAGCCTGGTTCTTCTTGTGTATGGCGAAAATCTGTGAATAGTAGCACAGCCCATGTTGGGCAGGTGGGTCTTCAACTGACTGACTCTACGAGCGAGCAAATTTCCGCCAACAAAGTTGCTGTACCAATCTGTGGGAGCGGAGGTGAGAAGAGAGGAGAAGGAAGGATAGGTAGCCGGAAGCCTGTGGATACTACAGAGAGGATCCATGGGCCCGTAAATCTTGTCTGCCAGCGGTGAGTGTGAAGGGCAAGCCTACTCCCAACAGATACTTGTGGATCTGTATGTGTGTGCGTCATGCTTTCTGGTCCTCTGAGGCTGCAGGTGAGGAAGTATCGTCTTGTGCTGCATGCACCTCTGCTAGCTCGGGGGTCTGCCCGGTTGTCTGGACCATCTCTCTTGGAAGCCCCTGAAGCCCCCAAAGGACTGACCCCTGTCTGAGCGCTGGTTCGCCTGGCTATATGCCTTGGGGGTGGACTTGGGGAGGATCGATAAGGACTTTGCAGTCTGCAAACTTTTCTTCTCCTTATTGAGTTCCTCGACCGTGGTCGAATGGAACAGATCGCCCCCTTCGAAAGAAAGATCAGTACATGCTCCTGGACATCAGGGTTGAACTTAGTCGCCTGGGGCAAGATGTCCTCATCTCGGTAGCAATACAAATGGCACAACCTGATGCATCTATGTGAGCTACCGTGGACTACATTATATCCTATGCCACTATTTTGGCTTCCGCTGCCCGGCCTTGAAGCAAGCATGGCTCTGAACAGGAAGTTCAGGTAGGAAGTGTGCAATCTCTCGCCAGAGTCTCTGGCTGACGGCCGCCAGCATGGCATTCGCATTAGACTAGCGCAAACTGAGTGTAACGTTGGAATAGATTTTCTTTCCGTATGCCAACAGGATCTTTTCCTCCTTACCCAGGAGCGGCTGATGTAACCAAGGACGATTGCTGCTTAGAATAGAGTGATGCTGCCGCAATTAGCGAGGAGTGTGGCTGGTGGTGCGCCGACAGTACAAGGGGGGACCCTTCCATCTGCCTAAACTTAGCGTCGAGACGCTGATAGGTAGGCTGGGTAGAGTGTGGCTTGAGTCATCCTTTTTTGGCAAGCGCCACCACGTCTTTTTGCATTGGGATTCCCGTTCTAGGCGTACAGTGAGAACCTCTGCCAATACCCCCTGCCTCTGGTTGTTCCACCTGTGGCTAGGGGATCCCCAAATACTCAGCCATGCCTGCCAGACTTTCATGAAAGGCTTTGGCTGATGGAGTGTCAGGGTCCTCCTCCTCAGCTGTGTCAACCGCTGTCTCTTGCTAGTCCAGTGCAGCTGGAGGAGTGCTGGGTGCAGGAAGTTGTGGCATACTTATGATCAGCGCCGGAGGCTGCTGCGGCAGCGGAGAAGGGGCTGCTGTGACTGGGACGGGCATGGGAGCCAGTGTACTAAGGACTGGCGTGGGAAGCACAGTAGCTTGCCCCACTGGCGGCATGGCCGTGGGTGCTAGTGGCTGGACCGGAGGGAGCATGTCCCTGATCACATCCCTAAGGATGGTACCCATGTGTGGAGACCTCATGAGAGTAAGGAACTTTTCAAAGAAATGATAAGTTACTCACCGTAGGGACTAATTTTTATTTTTTTTATTTGTGTATAACTGTATCAACAGTTTTTACAAAAGAAGACCTTTCCTCATGAACTTTTAGTTTCTTTGGATTGGCTTACAAGGGTTAAATCCTTTACTGTTGAGCTTTCTAAGGGAGAGAGTCCAACTCCAGGCTGTGCAGAAAATTTCCCATTCCAATGACCGATTTTCGATTTAACCCGTTCATCAGGAACGTCCACCAATACTCTTCGTCCAACTTAAAGAATATTGAATGTAGATGGCCAAGATTAATTTCTCTGTTAGAGGCAAGTGCTGGGCAGTTGAGAATTAGGTGCTTCAGGTTTTCAATTGTGTTGGGCTCCAAGCAAAAGCGACAGGAATTTACGGTCGTCTTCCTTCGAATTCCCAGTATCTCGTTTGTTTTCAAGATGTTTAGTCTTGCTCTCAAAAAGGTCGAGCGAATGTTCTTATTTGGGAATTTCAGTAAACAGTTTATGGGCTTGTTTATTTTTTGCGCAAAAGGAGGCAGGTGAGCTGTGGACTTGTAGCTCTTCACTTTTGTCTGGGTATCACACCAGTCTCTTTCTTGGAAGTTTTTTGCAGTTTTGGTTGGATTAGTTCGAAGTTCATCTTCGGTACTTCCTATCTCTTCTAAGGTCATCTGATTTTTACTAATCCACGCTGGAAGCAGTTTGTTGGTGCCTATCTTCATTTCTTCGTGAATGTGTGTGTAGATTTTTCCTTTGAAGATCTTATTTTCTTGTAGAACATCAGGCTATTGAGAGACACTATTCCTTTGAGCGAGAGAAGACTGAGCTCTCTTCTTATCAAGGCCATCGGAGTGGAGGCTGGAAGGCGGAGCAATTTCCTTCAGAGAAAACCTTCAAGTTTTAGCCAGATAGTATCGGGGATCGTTGGCATGGCTCCATGGGTAAGGGTGGGAACCACCTTCGGCTTATAGAAGGCGATTGCCGCTTGGAGTGAAAAACGACCACATTTTTTGTCCATCAAGATCATTTGATTGGTCAAGGTTTTGTTTTTGAGGACCAGAGTTTCTTGCATCGGTAGTTCTTTGTTTTTGTTGCTAAAAGTGATCCCCAAATACTTGAAGGTTTCGACTTCTTCCAGTCGTTTTCCAGCGAGATACCATGCACCATGGACTTTCCGTTTGGATGATGTGTCCAGTCGCATCACTTTGGTTTTCACTGTGTTACTTTCTAGATCGTTGGTATTGAGGTATTCATGAAAGTGGTCCAGTTTTCTCTGTAGCCCGATCTTAGTTTGGTCGATTAGAATGATGTTGTCCGCGTAAAGCAGCCTATTGACCTTTTCCGGTGCCCGGAGTTGGTGGAAAAGCATTGACCTCTTTTTCAGAGTGTTGGTAGTCTCCTGTGTAAGAATTATACAATGCCAGAGCCAATGGGCATCCTTGCTTTACTCCACGGCTCGTCGGGATGGTTGTAGAAAGGAGACCTGTGCCGTTGAGTCGAACTCTCAGATGTCTGCGAATACAGTTCTTTTATTGGTTCCAAGAGAGAGTGGGGGCAGTTCCAATTGACAAGTTTTTTCCACAGCTTATCTCTGTTAACTTTGTCGAAAGCTTTGGACAGGTCAATCAAGGCCAGGAACTGAGGAGGGGCACCTGCCAGGACTCTGACCTTGAAGATTGTGAGCGTGAATATATTGGCCGTCGTGCTTAGATTTTCTGTAAAGCCAGTCTGGAACGGGTCCCAACCTTCAGATGAAGACACCCAGGCTGTGAAACTGTCCAAAAGAAATGATCCAAAGAGTTTTCCGATGCTATCCAGCAGTGCGATAAGGCGATAGTTGTTAGGGTCACCTCTTTCTCCTGATTTATATATTGGTACGATGTTAGCTGTCTTCCAAGACGCAGGAATTGATTTTGTTGATGCACAAGATTCGAAGATTTTGGTCACTAAGATAGACCAAGGCCCAGGGTTGGACTTTAGGTCAATGTTTGAGAGCCCATCTGGGCAAGGGGCACGCAATGATTTGAGCTTTCTGATTTTGCTTTCGATGCTGGCTGTGAACTTGTTCAATGTCCCATTTGTTGGCAACTCTACAAGGGGTTGTACTTCGGTGCCATAGTGAATCGAAGAGGGCTGAAAAATGCGTAATCCATGACTCTTCCGGGACGCTGGTTGTAAAGTTGTCTTGGGTTCCGAAGCCTTTGGTTGATATAAGTGACCAAAAAGCCTTTGTTTGCTTGCCACTGAGTGTTCTCAGCATTGTTTCCGAGTCTTCTTGGTAAAGATGGATTTTGTTATATCGGCTGGTGGCCGTCTGGGCTTCCGCACAATTCGTGATAGACGGAAATCGAAGAGCCTTTCTTTTTGCTCATCTCATAATGAGTCTCCTTTCTGTGAGGACAAGATTGTTGTTATGGTGAGCCTTGGGTGGAATTTTACCTCAATTTTTATGCACTTGGTAGGGAAGCCATAAAGGGCAATAGTCCATGACGGTTGTTGCATCGCTTTGCTTATTCAGCGTCTTTGCTTGTCGATAGCTGTTTGTTAGATCATTGACGGCTGTGGCCTTCAGTCGCAGATGTGTGCCCATAGCGTTGGTCTCGATGTTAGTAGGCATTAATGGACGAGAGGGATTGCTGGTATGTGTGGAAGTTTCCCAAGTTTTTTTTTAGGTGATTGTGATCACTGTGAAGAGTGCGGATGATCTCAAAACCAGTAACCTGTATCAGGAGAGTTCTCTAGAAAGATATACATGGTCTAGCGTTGCATGTCGTCCTGCTAATTCCCAGGTCGGAGTGTACTTTGTGCAGGTCATGAGACGCCATCAGGTTAGCCCCTTTCTTTCCTCTAAGTGAAGCGTCTTCTGGCGTTGATTTGATGTTTTCCTCTAGCCTAGGAGAAGGTTTTTCCAGTGAGTTTACAGTTTTTTTTAGTGCTATTTTGGAATTCAAATCCCTGCAGATAATTGTATTGTCGATTGTTTCATCAGATCTTGCTTCATGGAGTATTTCTTCAATCTTAGAGAGAAATGATTCTGTCTGGAGTTCCTTCGGGTTCCAATAGGCATTTATCGTTAAATACGTTGTACCCCTCTTTTGGTTTGTAGCTGCTTGTGGCGTACATCGTTGGATCACAGTGGCCAACATGTGGGGGGTCTGCTTTTATAACTTTGAATAGTTGAAGATTGGACCCTATACGGATAGCTGTTATTAGTCCTGCCGTAGGCCTACCCACGGTTCCTCTAAGGGCTGGGGAGTAGGCGATCTCAAATCCGTCAATCGTGGTTTTCTTGAAGACAAAGGATGTCGAGAGTTCCTAAGTTTATGTCAGAGACGTTTGTCAAATGAGAGAAACCTCGGGTGTTCCATGAGCCCAGGATCAGACAGGGAGCGTCCTCCTTTTTAGATGACATAATGGAGGTGTCCGTGCTTCTCTGTCTAACTGCTGGTTGCTTGAATCATCGTGGTTTAGCTGTTAGGGCTCCTGGCAGCCAGGCCCATTGATTTGTTTCAATTTTTGTACGGCACAGTTTCTGATCGTTTACTAAGTCCAAGTGTCTGTGCTTGTTGATGTCCTGGTTAATTGTAATGTTCCAGTTTTTTTTGCAGGCCCGGCAACACTCGTTCGCTTTCCAAGGAACTTGGACGGTGCTCTGTGTTTCGAGCTCTTAATTCGGAAATTCGATCGCCTCTAGTAGGACGTGATGGAGTTCTATGGACCGGGGTTCAGCTCTTTCTTGTTTGACTAACTCTCGTTCTGTTGCCAAGAGTTCTTCTTTCAGTTCAGTGGGCAGGACGATCATTGTCTTTATTCCACGAAAAGTTTCTTTTCTTTGTTTGTTCCTTGCTTTGAGGATTTTTCATATAGTAATTCTACTTCGATAGTTAGAAATCAGTCTCGGAGTTGCAGATCTATGACCTTGTAATTTCCTTCTTGGATTGTCTTGGCTGCCATGAGATGAAGATTTCCTCGAATAGCATACTTTGCAATCTTTTAGGTCGTATCCCAGAGATCGGAGTTTGTTTTTTGCATCGGTTAGTAGAGTCTTTGTAGCAGACGATTGAATATGAAGATAGACTATCCACACGCTTTTCATCAAGAAATTTGACGATCGTGATTTCCTCTGATGTGAGGTGTTTCAGTGATTGAACAAGTCGAAGAATTGTCAAGATGGTTTTTCTATTTAGAATAAACAACAGAGCTTCTTTCCAGATGCATTCTAGGAGAAAAGTGCGGGTCTTTGTAGTTCTTTCTGAGCGTTGCAACATTGCTTTTTTGATTCGACGGTCGTCACTTTTCTCCCTAGTCGAATGATCATGCTTTGACTTTCTGGACTGTCTTTGGCTGGTGTCGACGTAGTTTGTTTGGTTTGGGCGATCTTTCACTGTGGTTATTTTTAGCTAGAGTTTCGGAATTCGGTCTTCGGTCTTCGTGAGGTCCAACGACTTATCGGAGTTCTATTTTGATGCACTCTAGAACTCCAACGCATTGGGTTCCTTGTCGATCTATTAGGCTTTAAGTTTTGTTTGACTTCTGTCGTCGGAGTCCCTCTATTGGGGAAGCTCGGCTCGGGCTGCAGTCGGCGAGTTTTTTTTTAATCAAGTTTCTAGCTGCAGGGTATTAAATCGGCCATAGGTCTTTGTTCTTTGCAAGAAGTTTTAGTTTCTTTTCTTCAATAGTAAGAAAGATGGGGCTTGGAGAGTCTAAGGTTGGGATTTTCTGGTCCGGTTCATCGGTGCTTTCAGAAAAGGTTTCTCGGTTCGCCTTTCTTTTGCCTCTTTGTAGCTCTTTCAACTCCGAGCCATCCGCATCTTCAGAAACAGGATTGGAGTTTAGAGCGGCATCCATTAATTTACTTTCTGTAAGTGATCGGACACTGCTTTCAGGGTCCTGATCATGATCAGGGGGAATTGGTGACTCTTTGACATGGGGCAGCAGGGTAAGGTTGATGGATTTTGTCTCGAAGGTCAGGCGAGCTTGCTTTAGTGTGGGAGCCACACTAGTCTCGATAATTTTATTTTGAGCTGGTCGTCTGTTCGGGGTCATCTTGGATGCCCTTGCCGGTCTATCGTTGCCGGTCTTTTTGGATCGATGGGTCAGTCGACCATGTCGCACATCCATTTTTTAAAGGTTTTTGAATCGGGATTTTTCGACTTGGATGTCTTTACGGGCTCATTGTCCGGTAGGTGTTGCTTTCTAGTGTTCACTATGCCGAATTCCTTTCACTTTGTTAAGGGAAGCGTCGAGTGACCTACATCCACAAGTTTCGATTGATCCTGGCCCATAGCTGCATTGGTTACTTTGGGGGTGGCTATACTTTTGGGCTTTTTTGGGCACTTCCTGTGAATGAAAACGTTTTAACAGTAGGCTCTTCTGTTTGAGTAGCAATTTGACACTTAGATGTAGCTTCCAGGTCCGATTGTGACGAGGCCTCTTTCATAAGGGGGTTATCTCTGTCTTTTGCCGTGATGTACCCTTCAATTAAGGCAAGTCTTGTTTGAATGTATGCCATTATTGTCACTTTGTCTTTGGCTATGTCATTAAGAGCTTCATAGAGATTGGTGAAAGGGGCTAATGAAATTGTTAACGTTGACATGATGGAAAAGAGGTCTGGCCTTTTAGACGGAGTAGAGGGACCAGTGTCACCCGGAAGATCGCTCGGGCTTGATAGTTTCCTTGGGGTTTTGGTAGCTGTTGCGGTAGTTTGAGGATCACGGTTAACCGTGGTGCGCCAGTTGTTGATCGGACTGGATTGATAGGAACCACATTTGCTGGGTTCTTAAGAGGAGCGAGGTCTGTTGGCTTATCCTGTTCCAGTGCCTCGAGACCAGACAGGTTATGAGGATTCAAATTAGAGGTTTCCGCCGAGTTTGTCGTCTTCTTAACGCTTTCAGGAAATCGCGGCGTAAGGTCTTCCAGTGTATACTTCGAGAGCTGCGTTGTTAGTTGGTCTGACATAGTTTTTGCTGGGTTAGGTGTGGGTCTTGCTTTCTTCACTCTCTTCACTTGTAGGGGACTTCCAGTTTTCTTCACCCACTCAGACTTCAGCTGCCATCTCTTTAGGAAGGCTATTTTGCGCAGCGAGTCATTCTCGGTCTCTTGAGTCTGGGCCAAACCTGGGTGGGCCAGAGGATTTTGCCCAGGATTTAAGGGCGGCTCATGATACGTTCCTTCAAGTAAGTCTGTATCAGAGATCTCACCCTTTCCTTCAGCTTGAAACTTCCTTTTTTTCGTAGAGAGGAAGTCATCGAAGGGATTCCATCGTAGGTGTTTGTGATGATTTCGATGGAAGCAAATGAGCTTTGTTTTTCATTGTGACTTTTTTGTGGGCTGTCCCTTTGCCAGGTTTGGGCTCATATTTTGGGTGGTTTTGAGCCCGGTCCATTTTGGGCATCATTGATTTAGGAGGGCTCGTGAGCGTGCCTATAGTTGGCGTGTAGTGTTGGCCCTTTAAGTTGATTGACCTTAGGGGTATGGTCTGAGAGTTAAGGTTGAGAATGGATGACTCCATTTCATCCTCGGAGTACTCTATAGTGGAGTACGAGCAATCGTCAATTGTAAGGTCCTTGGCTTTGCTGTTTGGTGGACTGGCCAAGTCTTCTTGAATAGGAACATTATGAATGTCAGCCTTGATGGACTCTTTGGCTGGAGGTAGTACTAGCTGGTCCACTGTGTCAGTTATCAGGGGAATGGGAATGGCTGTGTTTCCCTCCCGCATAGTAGAAAATGCTTTTTGATCGGCGATCACCTCGATTAACTTTCCCAAAGTGCTGGGGTCCAGCAAATTAGGAAGAGATTGTTCCGACTTTGAGTGTCTGTTAGGGAAGAGGCTGCACGCCACTTCTGGTGCGGGTTCCAGCTCCTGGTGGAGAGCAGCGCTGTGTATGGCCGTGTAATCCCGCGACGGGTCTGGAGCCGGCGCCTGCCTGAGGTCGGTCGAGACGTTCCTCATCGGCTCCTCCTTTGCCCCCTCCCTCTCCCTCGCCGTCCGGCCCAGGTCAACCGTGTCGCCTGCCGCCTCCGCGGCGGGCTGCGGGTTGAGAGCACCACCTCGGCCAGCTGGAAAGGCCCGCGACGCCAGAACGGACAGCGTCGGAGCACTGGAGGGGGCAGTTGCCAGCGGTTCATCAGCCCTCGCTCTCCCGGGCATCTCCTCGCTCGTAGCTGGATGTTCAGGGGCATAGACCGCCGTGTTCAAGACAGGCGTTTCTTCAGATTGCGTGGGGCTGAGTTTATCGCTGGAGGGAGACGGAGGTAGGTGTGTTGGTCCTTTTTCTTTATCATCCAGTGGCACGAGAATTGTCGAGTCTTTTGACCAGGTTTCAAAGGCTGGTAGGGCTAAGTCAAGCACCTTACAGTTATTAACTGGCTGTTCTTCCCTCAGCATTGATGATGTTGTGGTGAATTTATGTAAGTCATTAGAGCAGGTCATCAGGTGCTTGTTACGAAAAGTAAATGCGTTTGTTTCAATGGGCTTGGAGTCCCGCCATGTTCTATCTTCAGCGTTTGAGATTGCCTTTCTCGGGTGTGGCAACGGTTTCAGCGGGCTCCGGTGTTCCAAGCCGCTGTCCTCGCTTCGCGTCCGTTGGCTTCTCAGCCAGCGGCCTTCATCACCATTCTGTTGGGCCGGCATTGCCTTTTGCAGCAGCCCGTGGACTGCCACAGACTGCGAGCAGCTCCGTGGCATCTCCGCGGCTATAATGAGCTTTTGTAGGATGTTTTGGTCACGCCGCAGACCAACAAGGAAATAAACGGACTGCTCAAGGTGCTTTCCACAGACTGCGCACACCTCAGTGACTAATATACTCCATACTGCATGGGTGTCCCTTCCAAGGAACGGGAGACAGAACCTTTTTCACCAGAAAAAACCTTCCATTTAAATGTAGAGGCGCCCTGGGAGCATGCACTGCCCTGACTGTGCCCTAAGGCGCCACACCTCAGTCCCCATTGACGCGTCGCCAATAGATTAATATTGCCTAATGACACCAGTTTCATTAGGGGGAGGATGGTGGGAAGTATGGAGGAAAGGGGACTAAGGACTTAGACACTACGGTGAGTAACTTATAATTACTTTTAAGTCCCGTCCCCTTTCCTCCATGCTGCATGGGCGATTACAACTGAATGTAGCCCCAGGGTGGAGAGGAGACCCTCCTTAAGCAAACAGGTTCCTAATTACCGCCTGTCCGAAGGCCGCATCTGATCTAGAGCCAGCGTCGAAACAGTAGTGCTTGCAGAAAGCCGAAGGAGAGGCCCATGTTGCCGCCCTGCTTACGACTTGCCAGGGGACATGCCTCTGGAAGGCAATGGCAGTTGCCTTGGCTCTGATCGTGTGGGCACGCATGTTGGCTGGGGGTGGCATATGCTGTCCCCCATAGGCTTCTTTGATGGCCGAGACCATACTCTGTGGTACGGAGGCCCTGGATGCCGGATACCCGTCTTGAACCTCCAAAAGGTAATGAATAGAGCGTCCAACTTGCAGAAGCTCTTCGTTCTGTCCACCTTGTCCTTGTGAAACGTAGTGTATGACTCCGAAGCGACCAGTGCCTGAATTTCGCTGATTCTGCGAGCCAAGGTGAGGCTGACTAACACAGCCGTCTTAATGGTGACCAGCCTGATGTCCGCAAACGCCATTGGTTCAATGGCGAGACCCGTCAAATGTTTCTTGGAAATCGGGTTGGAAGAGGAAAAGCTCTCCTCCTCCGAGTTTCTGTAAGCTCCAATGGCTGCCAGATAAGTACGGCAGGTGTCGACCTGCACGCCCGAATGGTCGAGGTGTGCTGAAAAGGAGAGCACATTGTCAAGGGAACATGCCAGAGGGTTAATGCCCTTAGAGTCTGCCCAGTGGCAGAACCTGCTCCACTTGCACTTATACTGGGCCCTGGTAGATTTGCTCCTGGCGCCCCTTATGATCTCCAGATTAGCTTAAGAGAGGCTGAGATGTCCTAGTGTAACCTGTTCAGGAACCACACTGTGAGGGCTAATTTCTCTGCCGCGGGGTGGATGACACTGCCCGCCTGCTGCGCCAGAAGATGTGCTGGGCCTGTCAGAAGGCGAATGGAAGGCCTCTCCGAGAGGCTGAGCAGCTCCGAAAACCATGGCCTGGCTGGTCACAATGAAGCTATTAGGATGATGCTGAGGAGTCGCAACTCCTTGATCTTGCACAACACCATGTGAATCAGGGGGGTGGGTGGAAAGGCGTATGCGGTCATCCCGTCCCACTTGATCTGAAAGGCATCGCCCAGGGAGACCGGGCCCTGACCCTGCCAGGAGGTGAACAGTTGGCACTTCCTGTTGCCCGGAGAGGCAAAGAGGTCTACCTGCCGGTGCCCCCAGTTGTGAAAGATCTCCTGCAGCACTAGGTCATTCAACTACCACTCGTAGTTTTCCGCACCCAGTCTGCTGAGCGGGTCTGCCTCCAGGTTTGATTCCCCGGCAGGTGGATCGCCGTGAGGTAGATGTTGTTCTCCAGGGCTCATTCCCGCATGCCGATTGCCAGCCTGCACAGTGAGGGGGGGAGGGGTTCTGGTACCTCCCTGCTTGTTGACGTAGAACTTGCTGGTCGAGTTGTCTGTCTGAATGAGGATGACCTTGCCCTCGATGACTGGAAGGAAAGCTCTGAGAGCCAGTCAGATGGCCTTCAATTGATGTGGTACTCCTGCTCCTGCCGTGTCCAGGTGCCATGGACGCAGCAGTGGTCGTCCAGAGTGCCCCCCCAACCCGAGAGAGAGAGAGAGACAGACAGACAGACAGAGAGAGAGAGAGAGAGAGAGAGAGAAGTCAGTGTTGATGGTGACTTGTGGGCTAGGTTGCCGGAAAGGCTAGTCCATCCTCAGGCTGCAGTCCCCGGACCACCATGTGAGGTCTGGGTGAAGCGACGGAGGGACGTTGATCATTTTTGACTGATGGCCCCGTTCCTGGATGCTGCAAAGTGCAGCAGTATCCTCCTCATCCTGAGTATCATGTGGGTGACGGCCAAGAGGACTGCTGCCATGAGACCCAGTAGGTGTTGGTACCACCAGGCCTAGGTCACTTCTCTGCTGAGGTAGTGCGCTGTGGCACTCGAGTGATCTTGTCCTCCGAGGGAAACATTTTCTCGGAGCACGTGTCCCAAATGAAGCCCAAGAAGGTCAGTCTCTGCATGGGCTGCAGCTGTGACATCTTGAGGTTGAGTGAAAAACCCAGCTTGTGCAGTGTGTTCATAAAAGCGTGGGAAGTATGGTGCACTGCTTCCGGTGATGTAGCCCTGACAAACCAGTCGTCTAGGTACGGGTAAATGTGGTTGCCCTGCGACCTGCGGAGGGCCGCCACCGCGTTCTTCAGTCTTGTAAAGACCCTGGGGGCCGACTTGAGGTCAAAAGGAAGCATCTTGTATTGGAAATGGTAGCCCATGATCCTGAATCGTAGAAAGGAACGATGAGGCTGCCAGATAGGGACGTGTAGGTATGCATCATTCAGATCCAGGGAGCACATCCAGTCTCCCTTGCACAATGTCTCTGCTATCAAAGCTGGCGTAACCATCTTGAATTTTTGTAGAGGTAGGGAGAGGTTGAGGGTGGAAAGGTCCAGCACAACTCTCAGGCCTGCCTGGTTGTTTTTTTGAATGGTGAAAATCCTGGAGTAAAAGCCCAAGCCTCGCTGGGACTTCCTCCACTGCCTGGCTCTTGACGAGCGACCGGATCTCCGCCAAAAGAGAGTTGCTGTCCCAATCTGTGGCAGTGGAGGGGAGGAGGGAGGAGAGGCTGGGATAGGGAGGCGGTACCCCGTGGAGACTACAGAGAGAATCCAGGGGTCCGCGAAATTCTGGCACCAGAAATGTGCATGGAGAGCAAGCCTGCCCCCCACTGGAGACACGTGGACCCAAAGGGGCGTGTCATGCCTTCTTTCCCTCCGAGGCTGCTGTAGAGGAGGGGGACTGGAAAAAGCCCTTACCCCCCACCCCCTCTTTTTGTTTGCCCCGATGCTGGGATGGCGAACGGTCGGGCTGCCTGGACCTCCGCTCTTGGAAACCGCGGAACCCGCCGTACGTACGCCACTTCTCAGAGAGCTACTGTGACTGGGAGTACTGTTTGGGTGTGGTCTTTGTAAGAATGGATAAAGACTTGGCCGTTTGAGAGCTGCTGTTCTTCTTGTCCAGCTCCTCGTCTGTTGTGGAGTGGAAAAGGTCAACCCCCTTCGAACTGAAGATCTACAATGCGTTTCTGGACATCCGGGTTGAATTTTGTGCCATAGAGCCAGGCCGTTCTTCTCATGTCCGTGGCGATACAGATGGCACGGCCAGAGGTGTCAATATGGGCCACAGAGGACTCTGCGATGTCCCGCGCCACAATATTGGCCTCCGCGAATCCCGCCTTGAATCGTGATTGGCTCTGCACCGGAAGTTCTGGGAGGAAATCCGCAATTTCCCACCAGAGCCTCTGGTTAACGGCTGTCAGCATGGCGTCCGCATTGGCTTGACGCAGGTGCAAGGATGCGTTGGAATACAGCTTCTTCCCGTACGCCTCCAAGATCTTCTCATCCTTGCCTAGCAGCGCCGCAGAGAAAGAGGCCGAGGACGACTGAGGCTTGGAGTACAGTGATGCCGCAGCAATCACTGAGAAGCGTGGCTGAGGATGGGCCGATAGCAAGAGTGTATATCCCTCCATCTGCCTGTACTTGGCCTCCAGGCGTTTATTTACTGGCTGGGCTGAGTGGGGCTTGAGCCAACCCTTCTTGGTCAAGGCAACTATGTCCTTCTGCATCGGGATCCCCGTTCTGGCAACGGGAAGTAGCGTGATGACTTCTGTGAGGACCCCCTTTGCTGGCTGCTCGACCTCGGTTTGAGGAAGGTCCAAATACTCTGCCAGCCCTGCCAAACGTTTGTGGAAGGCGTTGGCTGAAGATGACGTGTCGGGGTCCTCCTCCTCATCTGTGTCCACCTGCGGGTCAGGAGGATCCTGCACCGGAGGGGGGAGTACTAGGAGCTGCAGGCTGAGGTGCGGAGACCGGAGACGGCTGCAGCAGGGGCTGGTACAGAACAGCCACCACACAATGGGTTGGTGGGCTGGAGCGGGCTGCCGAGGCTGAACAAGGACCAGAGGCGCCTGTACGGAAGCCTGCAGCGCCGGAGCAACTGGAGGAAGCAGGTTCTTGTTGGCGTCCCCGAGGATGACCCCATCTGTGCTTTTCAAAGAATCTGTCCTTGCAGGCTGGATTGGTGGTAGGGGGTACAGACGGGGTAGCGGGCGGCTGCTGGAGCCATTGCGTGCCCTCCCCGCATGGATGCAGTGGGAAACTGCCTTGCGCAAAGGAAGGTTAAACTGTAGGTCACATACCTGATTGACACTAGTCCCACTTGGACACACCGTCCTCTGCCTGCCTTCCCTGGAGTGGCACAAGCCGGATGTCTTGAGTTTCTGGCACGGCTGCCATTTTTTCGAGCTGCCTTCCACGTGCCTGTGTCGTGTTGCTTGGCTCACTGGGCCCAACCCCGTCAAGGACTCTTGAGTGTGGATCATGAGGCCTACCCTGTTCCTTGAGCCGAGGCCCGGTAGGCGTTTTGCCCTCGGCGAATCTGCCAGTAGAACTGCGTAAAGGCGCACCCTTGGACATGTTGCCGGTACTAGGGCGAAGCCCCTCGGGTGAAGTCCCGGTAAAAGAACCTTTCCGGTCCCTTAGCACCGTCACCGGGAGGATCTACAGATCCCTCGGCTGGTAGCTGATACAGCCTCGGTACTTGTGCTGGTATAAGGACCTGAGCGGCCCCTCCCGCGCGGACGAGTCCTTGGGAAGGAGTCTCCCTTGCGGGGTGCACTGGAAAAGAGCGGCCCTATCTTGGGCCTGGATCAATGGTTGATGAAGTCCTTTAGGTCCTCTTGTGGCGATCTGTGGAAGAGATCCCTCCGCCTGGCCAGTCTGTTCTTCAAAGACCTTGAGGAAAGCAAGTTGCACGCGGTACAAGCTTGCCAGCCGTGGTCAGGGTCAAGGCACCGTAGGCAGAGGGGGTGGGGGTCTTTAGTAGGGAAGAGCCTGTCGCAGGATGAGGAGCGGGACGCCAGAGGACAGAGTACCTGAATGAAAAAGAGTCAAGAAAAGACAAAGTAGTATCCGCGTGTGGAATTACATGGCCGCAGCCAAACCCAGGAGCGCTGGTGAATTCGGCCTGTTCCGTCAACACGGAAAAGGGGACTAAGGTGTGGCACCGGAGGACAGAGTCAGGGCAGTGCATGCTCCCAGGGCTGCACCCCAGCGCACTGCTAAATTTAAAGGGGAAGAAGGTTTTTTCTGGTGAAAAAGGTTCCGTCTCCCGTCCCTTGCAAGGGACGCCCATGCAGCATGGAGGAAGGAGGACGGGACGTAAGAGTACCTGTCTTCACAGGCCGGAGGAGTGCCTGATGGAACCGGCATGGGTGCGGGCCCTGAGGTTGCTGAGGCCTAGGCACGTTCTGTCTCGCTGTATGGGGCGATGAGTCTCTGTCCTGCAAAGTAGATGGGTATGCCGTGGGCCAAGTGCCAAGCATTGACCAGTCCCACCTGGAGGCACGTACACCTACCTGGTCCCCAAAGGGGTATGGTGTCAGGCGAGCCGCAATTTTGTCTGGCCCGGCGGCCATCTTGTTTTGCTGCATGTCTGTGTCGTGGTACTCACTGCGCTTGGCCCGGCTTCCTCCAGTACGTGGGGCGGTGGAGGTTGAGGCCTACCCTGCACCTCAGGGCGGGGCCTGGAAGGCAGTTTGCCCTCAGCTGCAGTGCCAGGGGTGCTATGTACAGGCGACCCCCCTCAGGCATCGTCCGGTGTTCGGGCCTAACCCATCGGGTTGAGGCCCGGTAACAGAACCTTGCAGTCCCTCACCGGAGTCCCTCAGCGGAGTTACCGGTAGGATCTTGCGACCCCTCAGCCTGGTGGCCTGTAGCTGAAGCAGCCTTGGTACTCATGCTGGTACTAGTACGTGCTTGGTCCCCCCCGCTCGTGCGCTTCCTTGGGAAGGAGTTGCCTTTGCAGGGTGCGGAGGAGAACAGTGCACCTACCTTGGGCCTGGTCTTCTGCATCACGAAATTTTTCAGGTCCTCTGGAGGCGACCTACCGAAGAGCTTCCTCCAACTGGCTAATCTGTTCCTGAGTCCACACAGTGTGCACACGTTGCACGCGGTACAGCCTTGCCAGCCATCGTCAGGGCGTGGGGGAGAGGGGTCGGACGTCGGGAAGGGACCCTCGCAGGATGGACACCTGCTGAAGCCCGCCATCGTCGACATGCGCCAGAGAAGAGTGTGGCGCCAGAGGACAGAGTGGTATCTGATTGAAAAGAAGAAAAAAAAGACAAAAGTACTTCTCCGGGGAAGAGGGTGTGGAATTACTAGGCCATAGGCCTAACCAGGAGCGCTGGTGAAAGCGGCCCATTCCCGTCGATGTGGAAAAGAGGACTGGGGAGTGGCGCCGGTGGGCAGAATCAGGGGAGCGCATGCTCCCAGGGCCGCACACCCACGCGCATCTAAATTTAAAGGGGAAGGTGCATTTTCTGGTGAAAAAGGTTCCATCTCCCGTCCCTAGCGAGGGACGCCCATACAGTATGGAGGAAAGGGACGGAACGAGTAGGGTTCTGTATGGATGTGCTGGTATTTCCCTATAGCATATCCTTTCCTCAAACCATTCCAGATGCAGGTTTTGGATTTCTAAAGCTGATGCATCTTGGAGGATGCAGTCCAGATTGCCCTGTTTTTTCAGGAGCTGGTAGCTGCTAACTAGTTACTTTCTCATGGGGGTCAGAAACAGTTCAAGGCAGGTTCTGTCAGTCCAATTCTAAAGCGTACAGTGGGCTGAAAGTGATGTTGGCACTGTGACTGTCATAATAGGGATTATCAAAGAGACCAGCTTGCATAACATTGTCACAGAAAGATTTGGGTCAAAGAAAAAGATTCTAGGAACCACATGGACATTTTTCATGCATCAGTCTTGGGCCCACTGAGTTTGAGGCCAAGGATTGGATCTTTAGCTTGCACACGTAATGTTTAATATAATGTTTAGGTCTTGTAACTACTGCTCATGAGATTGCCGGATTACGGTGGTAATATTTCTAGTGTCACTGTTTCTATTTTTCTCCCAAAGTGTAGTGTCCTAGTGCTATTAATCTAAATGTATTTTATCTTTTGGTGGCATCTGGCTGTGTGTTAGAGTTGTTTCCCCAGCTATAGAGCCTACAATGACTGAGATGCACATTTATATTTTCCTAATACTATATCCTGGAGGTGTATAGTCACAGCGACAGTGTTTAGTGTTGGCATCTAGGGTAGGTTGCTGTATGACAAATAATGCTGTGTCTTATTGTCTGGTTCCCCTCTCTTCCCAACCCTTGTCTCTATAGCTAATTTGTCAGATCACCAGGTAGTGGACCAACAATATAGTAAGGGAGTGGGCTGTGTCTTTTAGAACAATGTACTGTTTTTATACATTCAATAGGTCGTTTCACTGTGTGTTAGGTCTACTTAAAGTACTTATTTAACAGATATGACAAATATTACACCTGTACTCGTCTTTCTGAAGCTTATATCTGCTTACATTCACATGCTTTGCATAGGCAGACATCTAGTGGTTAGTGCAGAGCATTGCATGACTTATTTTCGAAATTCAAAAACGGACTGTTAGGGGATTTTTCCTAAAGTCCTTCTGGCAGTAAGACTTTAGTAAGTATCCCAGATCTTAGATTCAGTCTGTACTAGCTCAAGACCTTGGTAGCATGGCAGAGCAGTCAGGCTTATGAGCTGTAGGAAAGTACGCCGAATCTTAGCTACAAAGGCACAACAAAGAAGCACTTACACAAATATATCTATTACTAGAAACACTTTAAATACTACAGACTTTTACGATAAAAGACTTAGGAATACTAGATGATTCACTTCAAAGAGCACTTTCACTTTTGTGTTTGTTCGCGGTTACATTTGTAGCAACGTTAGAAACGGAAAAGACAAGGTTATCGGTTAATGCGCACATGTAGTTTTCAACACGTCATACGGTAATGCAATTACCGTGCAAACACATATAGAAAAGTCACTTAAAGGGTGGTAAATAAGTGGTTAGTGCAACATGAGTTTAGTTTAATGTTTTAGAGACGGTTTCTTTGCCTGGCAAGTCTTTTATGTCCAAAAACACAACCCTAGCTAGAGGCAGTTCGAAGAGGTCTTGACAACTAGCAAATTATGAAGAGTTCCTGAAGATTTCTTCCATACAAAAGCATTGGCTTGGATCAGAAGAGGGGGTTGCCGGGACACCTCTACGTACAGTCCAATGCTCTGGAGCGACTTCATGGAATCAGGTAAGCAATATCCCCCCACCCCCCCCACAGTACCTTTGGTTTGAAGAAAGTGTTTGTGCTGGCTTCTTTGCTATGTGGCAGCTCTGGACCCGACCTCTGGATTCCCTGGTCTGATGACGAAAGGCAGGGCAATGGGCAGTGTCTCTCAGCAGCAGTCTCGAGGGGGGATCTTTAGCACAACTTTTAGCAACTTCTTGGTTCACTCTGCAGTTTTGCCGCCTTTTCAGCAGCACCAACAAAGGACACGGATCGCCTGGTCATCATATTCACTTCTTGCAGTCCCACACTCTGGGGATGGGGTCTGGCCGAGTTGGATCGCATCTCTGGCGTGTCCTTATGGGTTCAGCAAAGATTTGGATAGATTCGGCCTTTCCATGATGATGCATTCGAATTGGGCAGCAGGTCTCCTGGTATTCGGGTTCTGCAGCTCTGGAAGCTCCTAGGACCTTGGGAGCTGGCTTGTTTCAAAGTTCATCTTGGGACTGGTTGTTCCCACCAGCCAGAGGGAAGGGGTCCTCTCCAAGGCTGTCCTGTCCAATCAGGACAGCCAGACATGCTGCGGGGGCTGGGCCTATTCAGGCACTCTGGCAGACAAAGGACAGGGGGTGGAAGACTCCTCCCCACTTCCTGCCTGGCCAGACACTCTAGAGCCTAGGCGGGGATATGTATGGGTTACCGCCAAAGGCAAAACACACACACAGTCCTCCCCCTCCCAGAATGGTTGAAGGGCTAACAAATAACGACCATGCAAGTAATGGTGGAAAAAGAAGGGAGGTACTAAGTTGGTACTTGAGTGCCCCTATTGTGCACTACTGAGGCTATGGACATAGCCTGTGTTAGAAAAAATACACAACAGTTGGTAGAACACGTCCACCGACACCAGCCATAACTAGGTGATTGTCTATGTGACTAACAAGTCACATGAACAGAGAGAAGAGGGATACTAAGTATCCCTTTGACACGCCACTGAAAGTGGTGTGTCCCAATCTCTCAGACTATAAAGTTTTGGGAGAGATACCAAGTATCTCTCTTAAGAACTGTAGTTACTTGAGGATATAGAAAAAGAATCTTAAAAGGAGGACCTTAAGGGTCCCCAGCACCAATGCCCATAAAGAGCTGTGTGCTGCAGTCCTAAAACAAAGACGCTTTTAAGAACTATGGAGCAGACAGACTCCGTAGTACAGGTAGAATACAAACAGAGTTCCAAAAGACAGAGGCCACAAGAATGAAGGAGTGGAAAAGGGCTTCACTCATCCAGGATTGAAAAAAAAGTCCAGAAGTTCAGCAAAAAGTGCTGGCGGTCTCACTAGGAGAGGGGATGAAGCATGGAAATGATAAATCTCCCTAACAGGGACGTCGACAGGGAGGTCCTAAAATAGTTTTTTTTTCTGACATAAAAGTATGTGTTGGAGTACAGGAAGTGAAGCAGGTATGAGTTATCTATGTACCTTCTACTCACAACAAGAGAAGGCAGAGTCGGCACCTGGGAATATAAGCAGATACAAGCATCAGAAAGACGATTACAGGTATGTTATATTTGTCTTCTGAGGTTTGTGGATCTGCTTTGAATCGCATGCTTTGCATAGGCTAGCAAACAGTACCAGGAGAAGGAGGTGGGTTGTTAGAAGGAACAAAGCAAAGAGATGTTTTAACACTGGCTGTCCCAGCTGAGAGGTGCTTCTTGTTTTAGTATCCACACAGCAATGTTTGAGTGAACATGTGAACTGAGCTCCATGTTGAATGCAGTTTACAATACATTTAGAAATTGCTGCTTTGGAGACCTGGTCACCATCTCTACCTGCAGCTAAGGACATGAAGAACTGATCAGTCTTCCTTAATGGTTTTATTTTGTCTAGGTGATACATTATTGCTCTCCTGATATCTTAAGTATGGAGGGCTCCATTTCCAGGGTTTTGTGGGCTTTGAAAGAATGCTGGAAGTTCAACTGATTGACATGACATTTTTAAATTAATTTTGACTACCTTGTCCTTATCTGTAATGACAAACGGGTGTGAGACAGATAATGCTCACTTACTCTACATCTATAGGCGTGGTGGCTAGACAGTCTTGCATGTATGCTCTTTGAGACACGATCACTGCATGCGTTTGACTGGAGTACCCATGCGATTTGTTAAGCCATTTAAATCCCACCCTGGGGGATGGCTTAAAACTGGGAGATGGATCTTTTTCCACCCCTCCATGAAAGCTTGAACCACTGCAACCTTCCACCAAGACACCTTGCTTTGCAAGGTAGTGTAGGCTAAAAGCATAGCTAGGTGGGCTTTAAGCAAATTGACAGAGTAACAAATGTAGCAGGTAGTGCACTATGTTAGACGTTGGACAGTGTAAGGAAGGCATTGTATCAACAGTAAGACGGACACAAGTTACCACAGTTAAAGGGTGTTAATTGAACTTCAATCGGGTTTGAAAAACGCCTCTCTAATCCTAAATCTAAAGATGGGAGCAAACTACAACCATCAAATAATAATAACGCAGTCCTAGTGGTATCTTGTCAAAATAAAAGGCCCTATACTAATAAACCAATATCCAATCCTTACCTCTAAATACAAATGCACAAGAAAAGTGTTCAATAAATGATATGTCAACACATTCAACCCGTGGACTTCCCTTCCCCATGTTTTCAGCATGGGGCAAGGTGGCGCACTCGAGCTCAGCAGAGTCTCTCCCTTCCCTAGCACGAGGGTGCAGTTCAAACTTCAACATCATGGACTGCTGTGCCAAAGTCTCTTTGCCATTCAAAGTTGCTTCTTTCAGAGGGCCTGATGCAACAAACAAAGTTCCTTCCCTTTTTGTATTTCAAATATACACCATTTTCTTAGGTGATTTACTATTTACATTGGATCCCTCTCAACCGGGTTCAAAACCACTTGAACACAATGTTCTCTGGATTTTCATGTATCCAATTTCTTATGGGATGCACTGTATTTATTTAATTTTTATTTTATTGTTCACTTATTAGGAGCTTATACAATTAGCTAAACTGTTTCAAAGTGTCAACAGGGCAAACTGTGGGGACAGAGGAAGGTAGACAATGAATTATAGCAAGGATAAATATTTGCATTAATAGTACAAAGAGAATAAAGGGAAGGGGAGACAAACCTACTGTGCCTTTTGAGTGTTCAGAACGTGCAAGTGCGGGGGGCGTGGGGGATAAGGTTCTTTGATGCTCATGGAGAAGTGCTAAGAGAAGAAGAACGTAAGTGCAACCACCCATGGGAAGTGTGAGCCCAAGTACGTGTAGCAGAAGACAACGGCTGTGATGAGAGATGTGGGGGGGTCAAGGCCCGAGGACACATAAGGGCTCTGCACATAAGTCACGCTGCTGTAAGATTAGCAGGGAAGAAAGGAGGAGAAGGAAGAGGTAAAAAGAAAGATCTTGAGTTTTTTTCGGAACTTAAGGAGGTTTTGCTCAAGACACAGAGGGAGAGGGAGGCTGTTCCACTGGAGGGAGTTCCCCCTGGTCCCCCTTCGCCGGGCTCAGATCCGCTCTGACAAAATCTTTAATCAGTCTCCATCTGCCAGGCGTGGACCAATTTATCTACTGTAACACAAAACTCGCTTCAACCCAAAGCTGGCAATTGATCTCCCTCTGCCGGGCTCGGACCAACTTTATCTATTTCGTTATAACCTTTATTGTATTAACATCGAAGAGTTTTGATTGTGCCCAGGATTTTTCTTGACCTGTCTCAGGACCACTTTGATTCACAACCCTTTGTCACTCTTTCACTTTTGTCAACTCTCAGCTGGATACCTTACAGAGACCTTCGATTGAACACACACGTGGTGCTGGACCACTCTGTCAAAGGTATTGTATCTTGGTTTCAATGTTCAATCATTGATCTGCAGTTCAACTTTTCTCGCGTTGGTTATCACACGCATTTCATGCAATGTTCGTTCCAGCGCTCGCCATAAAATGTTGCTGTTTGCAACCTTGGCTTCAACACAGGCGGATCTTGTATCGGTCTCCCCAACTCACAAGCTGTGATGATTTCGACGCTGCTTTGTTGTTGGAGCCAAGGACAATACCACAGTAGCTGGCGATTCTCTCTGCCTTGATTATCGACATGGGAGGGCCCGAGGTACCTCCGACACACAATCTAGGATTCCTCAGCCTGGTTTCCTGGTCTTACGCTTTCTATTCTCGAGCTTAGTGAAATTAACGATTCCTTGTCGAAAAAGTCAAAGGAACTTCCCCCCCTTGCGATCCCCTTCTGTTTCGCCGTCTTTCTCCTTTTGTTAAACTGCCAACTTGGAACTTCTGTTTCCTCATATGCTTTGTCTCGCTCAAAGTGTGCTCTCGTGCTCCGCCTTTTATCTGTGTGGGGAAATGTAATGGAAGTCGGGTGTGTGTGATGGTCAGTAATTGCCTGACCATTGTATTGGGACACGTCGGGTATATAGCTCGGGTGTTCATCAGTTTTCTCTCATAGCAGGCTCTCTGTGAGAAAGTGTTCGTGTTGTAAAAGGAGCGGGGGGAGGTTGAGTTCCTAAATATCCTACCTGGTAGGATGGGGTAAAGGTGTTACAGGAAAAAGGATGCTGCGTCTCACCATCCGGTGTTCCACTCCCACTCCCACTTCCACTCCCTGAAGACCCCTCACTCAGGTGATCCTGGTCCACTCCCAGGAACTGGATCCAAAAGCGATGGCTGTGTCCTGGCCACCTGGATGACTTATCCCTGAGGACTAGTGAGACACCTTCTGGTTTCTCACAAATGTCAATGTGATTGATTTTAGACTTTTTACACCATATCACAAATCTTTTTAAATTATTGAAGTAACAGTGTCTCGGGTTCGGCTTATGTGCTTCCTTTAAGATTTCCATGCATCATTCAGGCAAGTTAAGGTGTCCAAACTCAAAGACCCCAGGAGCCAAGCTGCTAAATTGAGCGTCTGAGGGTTTGGATGGAGGGTTGCTCCCTGATGCTGTGTTAACATGTTGTAAGGGCTTGGTACCTTGACAGGTGGGCACATTGACAGCTTCAGTAGGTGTGTACCAGGCATGTCCAGCCCACATCAGAGCTATTAGGATTATAGTCAGATGTTCTGGATGCATTTTGTGGACCACTTTGTTCAGAAGTGGTGTTGGTGGAAATGTGTATGCAAATCTGCCTGACCAATGGATACACAGTGCATTCCCCTTGGACTGTGTCAGGGGAAACCTGAACGCATAAGCGTGGCATTCTGCGTTCCCTTGTATTGCAAACAGATCTATGTCTGGATGCCCCCATTTTGTGTAAATGCAATTCACAATGTCTGTGTGCAGTTCCCACTCATGTTCTGAGGGGAGCTCTGTGTTTCCGCTTAGCACATCTGCTAGACAGTTGTGTTCCCCTGCAACATGTTATGACAGGACGCACATGTTTCTCTGGAGACACCATCTCCAGATCTTTGGTGCTAGTATGGACAGAGTGATTGTGTCCCGCCTTGTTTGTTAATGTAAAACCTGGTATCGTCTTGCCTGATAATTGGTGTTCAAAGGCTTGCAAGGCTTTAAACAGCACCAACAACTCTAGGAAGTTGATATGTTTGTTTGCCAGTGTCCCTGTCAATACGTCATGCGCTGTCTGGTGGAGATAATGAGCTCCCGAACCTGAAAGCAATGCATGTGTTGTAGAGTGGTTTGTTTTGCTGGGGTGGGAAAGGGTTTCCTTTTCAACAGATTCTCCTCTGTCCATCACTGAAGTGCTTCCACCACAGTCTGCAAAACCATCACTAGATTGTCCCACTGTCCGTTTGCTTGAGACCATTGTTTCTCTAGCCACTCCTGTATTAGACGCATTCACAACCTTGAGTGTGGCACTAAAAAGATGCAAGAAGTTATCATTCCAAGGAGGCGCATAACCCTCAGGACAGTTTTCTGGCTGTGTAACAAGGAACTTGAAGCAGCATGTTTTGGACCCTCTCGTTGGAAGGAAAGATTAGAGAGTCTTCTGGCCGAATGACTGCACCCAAGAATTGTTTGACTTGACTCAGGACTAAACTGGATTTGTTCTCGTTGATGGAAAACCCTAACTGGAAAAGAAGGTTAACTGTGTCTAGAATGTGCTACTAACACATTTGGGGGGCATGGGTGGGGGTAAGGGGGATCTCCTGTTATGAGTCAGTCATCTAGATAAGGGAACACTGGGACGAATTGCCTGAGCAAGTGGGCTGACACATCTGCGAGTATTTTTGTGAACACCTCAGGTGTTGAAGTAATGCTAAAGTGTAGTACTTTGAACTGGTAGTGAGTGGACCCTACCTTGAACATTAGGCATTTCCGGTGAGTTGGCAACATTGAAATATGAAAGTATGCATCTTTCATGTCCAGTGTTGCCATGTAGTCTCCCCTCTTTAGAAGAGGGATAACCTCTTGTAAGGTTGTCATCCTAAACATTTGAGGCATAACTTAAGTATTCGCAGGTCTTGGGTCTAACACAGGGCGTTTTGTCTTGTCTGCCTTTCGTATAAGGAAGTATGCGGAATAAATACACTGGTTTACCTGTGAAAAGGGGACGAGATCTATCGCCCCTTTTTCGAGTAATAACTGGACTTCTGCCTCAAGTATGAGTTGATGTTCCATTGACATCCTTCTGGACCTGGGTGGACGATTGTGCTGCATTTCCAGGAACTCAATGCAGTAGCTGTCTGCAACGGTTGACTGCACCCACCTGTATGTAGTGATTAACTCCAATGCGTCTGTGAATAGTGAAATGCGAACCTCTACCGGGGAAACATGGGAGGGAATCTGTATGTGTGAGTTATTGATTTGGGGGTAGCTGAGCCTTTAATGGCTTGGCCTCTGGCACAACCTCATCCCCTTCTGAAAGATCTCTGTAAGCAGGATTGAAACGATAATGGGTGTCCTGTGCTGTTAAACCATGATGTAGAGGTAGCGCCTGGGGTAAAAGCAGACTGGTGCCCTGGAATGCACTTGTCCATGAAAAGTGCAACGGGTGTTAAATGTCGCCCGTCGCAAAAAAGGCTTTTTGGAAATCTGTCCTAGGGACTTAAAGGTTTAGTGCTCCTTCTTTGCTGTCTATGCATTGTTCACTGCCTTCCCAAAGAGAACATCACTCTCAATAGGTATTGTAAGGGTGCAGAAGTAAGGCACAGACACAATTATGGCATGTTTTTGGGTATGCATGTTTATTGATAAATGGGTGGATAAATGCCTCTCTCTATACAGCTAAGAGAGGGTTCCCTACCTCAAATAAAACTAGTGAAGTCCAAAATTAAAAAGCCCATCACTGTTATTTCCTCAAACCTACTTCTGTCCCTAACACTAACAATCTAAAGTAACAGTGCAAGGATGATCTCTTCTCAAAGGAAAAAGTGTTCCGTTTTCAAGCAACAGAAAAGTTCCCAGTCTCTCTGGTAATAAAAGGTGATGCAAAATAATGTTCCAAAAATCCAAGATTGCAATGCTAGAGTTGTGCTCATTTCCCTTAGAGATCTTCTTGTCATACATTCCTGAGCCCACTTTTCTCTTAGATAAAACGTCATTGGGGAGTTCACAAAGTAATGTGTCTTGTGTTTCTTTATCCTAGCAACTTGGCACTGCTCGCTATCAAGTGCAAGACTCCTTTTCGTCCGTTCCAGGGTTCTTATATCCTCTTGCTCTCACCTTCTCATGTCTGTGTGAGTAACAGACTAACAATACTTTACACAGCTTGGTTCACTCTCCTGCCAAGCCAGCGACTCCTTGTTGAATGTCTCTTTCCCTCACAGGGACTCTTTTCCTCTTGTGGGTGCAGGTCCCAGACTCGCAATGATGCGTTGTATCCACTTTGTTCACTCTCCAGCCAAGTATACAACTCACCTAGGGTCCCAGACGCTCTACTTCACGTTCTCTTGTTAGGGGTCCAAAACTCACAGGGCTTTGTTTTATCCCCTTGGTTCATTCTCCTGCAGAGTATACATCTGATTCAGGGTCCCACAATTTCTGCTTCCACCTTTTTATTCCTCCTATTGCTTCGCCAGACCTCATACACCTCCCTGACACCTCAAGTACTTGTTTCCGTCCTTTGTACAGGTTACAATGGTTCCCAGTCAACTGCATCACTGTGCAAGTTTTCGCTAGTGTTCGGGCTTCAAGTGGGGTCTATAGCATTTATGCAGTGGTTCGGAGCAGTCTGATGCTTCTCGGCTGCGCATTCCTTCTTTTGCGCAGCTCGCCGAGCCTGCGACGACTGGAGGGCTTGTTCGGCGGCAACCAGAGTAGTTCCCTTCTGGCGGACCACGTTTGGGTTCTCCCTTTCCTCCCAGTGCAGCTTTGCTTGCAGCTTAGGTCTCCTGCTTTCCTGCATGGCTAGCGTTGTTCCTACTCTCTCTCAGACCCAGCTGAGCTGTTTAAAAAGTCCCAAGTAGGATTGTTGTGCCTTTATGGACCAATCAGTTGTGTTGAAAAGCTAGACCGTGCACTATGCTTCTTCAGGGGGATATTCTGACTCCTGGTCATCATCATCTTCAAAGTACCAGTGCCCAAACTACATGTATAACTGTTTGTACTTTTTGGTTTCTCAGTCTTGTCATGTTGCGTTATTCTGACTGCCTTGACAGCAAAATGCATTCACTTTGTCTAGAGAGGGGGAGGAGGGATTAGGGATGACAAAGGGGTTGAGGAGGGTGTTTCATGCATGTTGTTCTGGTTGACTTGACAACAAAATACATTAACTCTCTCTAGAGAGGGGGAATGGGGGTTTAGGGATGAAGAAGGTGTCAAGTGTATTGAAGCAGGGTCATACAGTGTTCTCAGACGATGGTCATCCACAATCCCACAGAGGGGTTCCTCCCCCATGCAATCCTCCCTTGGTACACCACCCCCAGGGTAACTATTGTACTGTTTCCGCACCACCATGGCCCCCATGGGAAAGGTCTCCCCCTACAGGAGAAGGGCCGACATCTTCATATTCATCACATCATGTTGATGAGGGTAGCTTGTGTATCAGGGTTAAAACCTGAATCTCTAAGCCAGGATCGCTGCTTAATGAGCATACCCTCTGCTACTGTCCTTCCAGTTGTGCCTGCTGCATCAAGGACATTCTTGATAATTGCATTGGCAGTCTGTTTGCCCTCTGATAATGTTTTCAGAATGTGTGACCATATAGCCTCAGGTACACCCTCTACTTTCTTTTCTACTTGGTCCCACTGGGTTCTGTTATAGCTTGCCATAAGGGTAGCATTATTTGAAATGTTCACTTCACTTGGAAAGCAGATAAAGTCACCACTTTTTTACCTAGAGCGTCAATCTTTTTGCTTTCCTTATCTGGAGGGGCCTCCGAGGTGGCTAGTGGAGTGCCTGCCCTCTTACGTGTAGTTGTGACCACTGGAAAATCTGTTTTAAGGTGACCCCTGATGTAGAGGAGAGCTGGTTTAAAGCGCTGCTCTATGCATGGGTTAACCAGCTTGGTAAAAGCAGAAGTGGTCAGAGATAGTTATTGACCGACTACATATAATGGTATATATTGGCTCACATGAATACTAATTTAAAATCTTGTCAACAAAGCCAGCGTCGTCCTCTGATTCGTACGTCTCTATTTTGAAACGGTCAGCAGCTCTCCTTAGCAAGTCATTATAGAGCAGCTGATCATCAATTGGTGAGCTAGCCACTGGCTCATTGGAAAAGGTCTGGGGACTGAAAGAAGCATTCTTCTGGGTTATCTACATCTATCCCAGGATCATCATCAATAAAGATGTATCTCTGGTAATCATCTAGTTTTATCACAGCTTCATCATATGGGTAGGAGACATCCACCTTAGACGCTTTAGCTGGTGGGTCCTCCTCCCCCTGTGAAATGTATTTTTGTTTAATAGTGTGTTTCCTTAAGAAATCTACAAATGATGCCACCTTGTCCATAGTGGCCTCAAACCTCTGCTTGGTCCATGACCCAGTAACTGGGTATCCTTAAGTCGAAAAGCGATTCCCTCTTGATAAGTGGGTTAAGATTTCCCATGTAATGCCTGGTATAATGGGGAGGTAGTCCTAATGGGGAGAAATGTGTCCATTTCGGCAGGTGTTTCTGCATCTGTGTAGGTTTTTCTTTTGGCGCAGGCATCTGTTTCAGCGTTTGCTTCAGTGTGGGTGTCTGAGTAGACATATGTGTCAAAGAATTTAACACGGTACTAGACGTGGTCAGCATTTGTTTAGTCTTTGAGACATGCAGAGAGGGTGGAATCACAGGTGCAGAATGCTTCTTTACTGCAGAACCGCTTGCCGAAGCTGTATGTTCGGGAACCATCAACCCACTTTGCAGCAGTTTCGCTGGTACTAATGTGCTTACTGTGTTTATGCCCCCCCCCCATGTTTGTGTTTATGAAGGATTGCGCTCCTGTCGCCAGGGGCTGTTCCACAATAGAGCTGGGGATAAGCATGCAGGAGTCTTACAGCTCCTGCATAGCGTCTTTGATGTCACTATTGGTGCCGATGCTGTCGTGTTCCACATAACACTCCTCCGTGCCGGCGGGGTAGTATGAAGAAGCCTTCACTTGCATGGCGTAGGCTACCGAACATTTCGACCGCCGATCCTTTAGGGCCTTGGGGCGAAATAAGCTTGCAGACTTTACACCCAGTTTCCTGGTGGTCCCAAAGGACACAATGATTGTAATATTGTGTGCATCTTTCTACAGAAAATACGGTTACAGGGTGGGCAGAACGTACATGGAGTTTTATCCATGGTAAATGGCAAAAGACAGCCAGGCAGGGAGTAAATAGTGTATAGCACTCATGGAGGTAACAGTAAAGACAGACAAGTGACTACAGTTCAAGGCTGTTTATTAAACTGTATATGCGGGTTGGAAAAACACCTAATCTAAACCTGAATCTTAAATGGGAGCAAGCTATGACCATCAAATAATAAAGCAGTAATAGTGGTGTCTTTTCAAATAAAAGGGCCAATGCTAAGAAAAACTGATTGTCAATACCTATGCTATATACAGATAAAGATTGTGGGATAAAGAAGAGAGAAAGCAGTGTTCATAAATGATAAATCAGGATGTGTTAGCTGGGTGTCTCCATTCCCCATGTTTTGAGCACGGAACAAGGCAGGATTCCAGAGCACAGCACAGGCTCAAGCTTTCCCAGCACAAGCCAACAGTTCCGCTCTCAGTTATCAGAGCCTTCAGTGGTTAAGTCTCTTTTCTAAGAAAAAGTCAATTGCCTTCGAGGACTGGATGTGTTCCAAATGACAAACAAATGTTCCTTGCTACTTGCACTTTGGGTGAAGCCCTTTTCACACTTGGATCCCCCCTCTTCCGGGTTCAGATCAACGAAAGTTCCTAGCAATATCAGGACCTTCGGTTGTTAAGTTTCTTGCTTCCTGGGGCCTGGTGGGTTCAAAACGATAAACAAAAAGTTCCTTTAACAATTGTACTTGAGGTGCTAATTCTTCACCCCATGGGTCCCCTACTTCCGGGTTCAGACCCGCCCGAATGTCAGCCTCCCTCTGTCGGGTTCACCATGGCTCGTATTCAAAAGATTCCTCGGTTACATTCACACCCCTGGGTCCCCCTCTTCACAGTTCAGGCCTTTTCCAAATGGTTTCCTTCCCTCAGTTGGGTTCACTACGGCCTTTTCAACACAATCTCATCTGTGTCATTCACAAATCTTATTGTCTTTTTAAACAGTTTACTGTGGACATCCTTCTGTCGGGTTCACTCTTGTCAACACACTATTTATCGGGACTTCAGACTTCGACCCTCTTTTCATCGGCATCCCAGCGTCTGGTTCACTCTTGCCAACTTTTAATGTCTTTCACACAGTTTCTTGAACAGTTCTTATGATGCAGGATTCACTTCCCTTAGCTTTACAATTGTCTGTTGTCAAAGACTTTCGACTGTACAGAAGATTTTACAAGACCCCTGTATGACCACTTTGATCCCTTTCTCGCCTTTCCCAAGGACTTCTGGTAACTGTAATTTCAACAATAGGATAATCTCCCAGAGTTTCCCTGAGTGAGCACCCACGTGGTGCCTGACTTCTCTGTAGCTGGTTTTTCCCTCTCGTACAAACAGTTCTTTTTGTACTTTCTTCAATTAGCCGTTTGCTACTTTTGTTCAACACAGTTCGGTTTCTTATCGGCTCTCCCCTTGACTCACCAGCTGCGATGAACCGCTTGGCTCTGCTAGTCTCTGAAGTCAAGGTCGGTACCACAGTGGCAAGCGTCTCTCCTCTGCTCAGGTGTATCAGCAGAGGAGGGCCCTGTGCATCATTGACATCTGCTGCAAAATGCGCAGGCTATTGTTCGCTGTCTTACGATTCCTTCTGCTGAGGTTTCACAGGCCTTGGTCGGCCAGGTCAAGGTCACGTCTCTCCTGGTCACCTTCCTGATTCGCGCTGACTTTCTCCTCCTGAACTGCTGTGCTGAGTTAGCTCTCTCTCGTTATGCAGTCTCTGCCTTGCTCGTATTGTGCTCGACCTTTTATCCTTGTGGGGAAGGGAAAGGGCCGTCAGGTGTGTATGATTCTGGTCCATTGCCTGACTGAGTGATTCTTGTGGTGGGACATGTCAGGTAAATGGCTCTGGTGTTTGTCTTTTGTGGTGCACAAAAGTGTTTTTGACGGAAAGGGGGAGGGGAGTAGAGTGTTTGAATACCTTAAGAGATAGGATGGGGATAAGGTGTTATAAATTAATAGTTACTCACTGTAGTGACTAACGTACTCATAGTCCATAGTCCCCTTTCCATCATACTGCATGGGAGACGGAACCTTTTTCACCAGAAATAAATCTTCTTCCCCTTTAAATTAGAGGTACGGGGGCGCAGCCGTGGGAGCATGCGCTCCCCTGACTCCGCCCACCGGCGCCACTCCTCAGTCCCCATTGATGCGTTGTTGCCTAATGACACCAGTATTTTTAGGGGGGAGGATGATGGGACGTATGGAGAAAAGAGCACTATGGACTAAGAGTATGTTAGTCACTACGGTGAGTAACTATTAATTACTCTTACGTCCCGTCCCCTTGACTCAATACTGCATGGGCGATTACAACTGAATGTAGCCCTCGGGTGGAGAGGAGACCCTCCTTAAGCTAACAGGTTCCATAGAACCGCCTGTCCGAAAGCCACGTCTGATTTAGAGCCGTCATCCAAACATAAGTGCGTACAGAAAGCTGAAGGGGTGGCTCAGGTGGCTGCCCTGCTGATGACCTGCCACGGAACCTGCAGCTGGAATGCGGTTAAGCTGCAAGTGGTTTGTGCTGCCCCTCATAGGCCTCTTGATGGCTGAAACCATCCACCATGCTATAGAGGCCTTGGATGCCTGATAACCGGGCCTTGACCCCCCACCCCCACCAAAAGGTGAGAGAGCGTCCGACTTGCGGAAGCCCCTAGTCCTGTCCAGATAGAATTTCAGGGCGCATCTGACATCCCGACAGTGCAAGACCCTCTGAGCATCGTCCTTAGGGACGGCAAAAAAACATAGGTAGGACTATCTCCTCGTTCAGATGGAAAGCGGAGGCTACCTTGGGTAGAACCAATGGATGTGTTCTCAGGACCACCTTATTCTTATGAAAAACAGTATAGGGTTCTGAGGCAACCAACGCCTGGATCTCGTTGACCCTGCGAGCAGAGGTGAGACCCACCAACAGAGCTGTTTTAATGGTGGCCAGACTGATGGCCGTGGACGCCATTGGCTCGAATGGTTTGTGCGCCAAGGCGTCCAACACAGCATTGAGGGCCCACAAAGGGTGTGGTTTCTTGATCGGAGGGAAGAGCCTGGCAAGGCCTGTCAAATGTCTCTTTATCCCTGGGTTGGAAGAGGAAAACTCCCTCCTCCGAATTTCTGTAGGCCCCTATAGCCGCCAGATAGGTGTGGCATGTATCCACCTGCACACCTGAGTGGGCAAGGTGTGCAGAGAAGGAGAGTAAGTCATCCAACGTGCACGTAAGCGGGTTGATCTCCTTAGAGTCGGCCCAGTTACAGAACCTCAACCATTTACTCTTGTACTGGCTCCTAGTAGCCTTGCTTCAAGCTCCTAGCGCCTTGAATAATTTCTAGGTTAGCCCGATGGGGTGCTAGGTGATATTGATGGGTAGCGGGCGGCTGCTGAGGCCGGTGCGTACTTTGTCTAGCCAGTTGCGGGGTAAACCTACCCTGTGATGCTGATGGATAAGATGTAGGCCACGTACCTGGTTGACACCAGTCCCACATTGTGAGTCGTTCTCCCACTTGTTCCATTCCTCGGGAAGGTATCGGACGAGTGGCCATTTTGTCTGGCACGGCAGCCATCTTGGCGAGCTGCATCCCACGTGTCGAAGTCATGGTGTTTGGCACACTGGGCCCAGCCTCCTCCAGGACTCTAGGCAATGGAGTGTGAGGCCTACCCTGCACCTCAGTCCGAGGCCTGGTAGGCGTGTCGCCCTCGGCAGAGTTGCCGTAGTGCTGGGTGCAGGAGCCCCCCTCAGACCTGTTGCTGGAACAAGGGCATAGCCCCATGGGTGCACACCCGGTAAAAGAACCTTGCGGTCCCTCAGCACTGTCACCGGAAGGATCTAGAAACCCCTAGACCTGGCGGCCGGCAGCTGATTAGTCTCAATATTCGTGCTGGTAAGAGAACCTGAGAGGTTCCTCCTGTGTGGGCGTTTCAGAGGAAAGGAGTCGCCCCTGTGGGGTGCACTGGAAAAGAGCGGCCCTCCCTCGGGCCTGGACTTGTGTCTGACGAAGTTCTTCAAGTCCTCTAGAGGTGACGTCTCGAAGAGCTCCCTCCACCTGGCTAATCTGTTCTTCAAAGCACGCGAAGAAAGTGTGTCACACGGGGTGCAACCCTCCCACCCGTGGTCGGGGCTAAGGCAGTGGAAGCAAAGAGTGTGGGCATCTGATGTCGGGAAGAGCCCTTCGCAGGCTAGACACCTGCTGAAGCCCGCTGAAGTTGACATGCGCCAGAGAGGAGCGTGGCGCCAGAGGATCCGATTGATAGAAGAAGACAAAAAGACAGAAGAAAGTATCCGGGGGAAGAGCACGTGGTGTTACATGGCCAAAGCCAAACTCGGGAGCGCTGGTGAAATCGGCCCATTCCCGTCGACGCGGAAAAGGGGACTGGGGAGTGTCACCCGAAGGCCGAGTCAGGGGAGCGCATGCTCCCAGATCCACGCACCTCTAAATTTAAACAGGAAGATTTTTTCTGGTGAAAAAGGTTCTGTCTCCCGTCCCTAGCGAGGGATGCTCATGCAGTATGGAGAAAAAGGGCATGGGACACAAGTGTAGAAGGGGATACTGTGTCTCACCTATCGGTGTCCCGCCTCCACTCCCAGAGACCCCCCCCCCCCCATCCAGGTGATCCTCCCACGCTGGTCCACCACCAGGAATGGGATCCAATACCGATGGCCTCTTGGATGACAGATCCCGCAGGGACTAATAAGTGAGACGCCTTCAGGTTTCTCACAATAGGGGGAAGGTGAATTGAGACATTCTCTAAAAGTGAATCTATAATGTGATTCCCCCACTCTCCATACTGCGTAGGCCGAAGCCTGAAGTAGGCCTGTGGAAGAAAGGCTGTCGAGAAGTCAGTGTGTCCGGATGGCGGACAACTGTTGCTTCGAGGGCCGCTGAATATGTCGAGCGTCTGTGAAAAAGTGGGGAGCTGGGGTGTCTTATGTTGGCTTCTGCAGCCAGAGTCACAACATACGGGCTAATACGTCCAGAAGATGCTGTGTGCTGGGAGCCCAGACCACTTTGGGATTACAGTTCCCATGATCCTTTGTGCTGTGTATAGGGCTGTCACCGTGAGCAGTAACGTCATCGTGGAGGCCTTTTAGCTCCTCCTCGGCCTGTGCAGCTTGCTGGTGATTTTCTATGGATGCAGGCATTGGTCGAGGAGCAGGAGCAGATCCACGTCAGGAGACCAGGAAGTAACAGAGGTGAATGCGGGCAGCGGTTTCCCCTCCTGCTGGTGGCATAATTGTTTTGTTCCACCGCAAGTTGAAGTTGCAGGGTGTTACTTATCTGCATACGCACCACAAAGCCAAAACTATTCATGTCGAGGTCGCGGAGAGCACCTCAGTGAATTTCACTCGCACAAGAGAGCCTGGGGAATCCTTAGAAGGTCCCCTCCGCATCGGATTAGTCCAGAAACTGTGCATTTTCTCTTGCATGTGAAAACCTCCAATATCCAGTGAAGCTAACAGGAATTCCAGTTCAAGGGGATTATATGAGACGGTCTGTCTGTGCAATGAATTTACTGCAACTAATGCTTCCATGTTCTCTTAAATCCATGTTTGCTTTGTGCTGCAAGCCCCACATTATGTACTACTGCCAAGATGGCTACAACTTGTGCATGTTAAATATGTTGCTACTTGTTTTTTTTATAACCGCTGATGCAATCATGTTCACTGGAGGTTTAGGAGCCCTTAATTAAGAAAGGCAGTGTGCTCTAGGTTTCCAGGTGCCCTTGATTAAGGAAGGGCAAGTGTGTGTTAATCAGCAAGTGTATGTTTGAACTGGGAGAAAGGTCTGTGGTTCGATTTGCCACAGTGCTTCAGCAGTTACATTGTGTGGGTACAATTGTAGTTTGGAATCTGAAATAAGTACTATGGTATAACTTTCCCCCAAAACCTCTTCCCTATCCAATCAGATTCCTAACCCTCTTACCGGTTTTCGTAACACCCCCTTGAACATCCACAACTTCTCACTAACTCTATTCCCCCTATTGGATGCCCCATTGTAACTTGTTCACAATCAAGAACCTGTGCTCCAAGGTGGGAGGGTCGACTTCCATTCGGTTTTCGTGGTGAGGAAGGAGTTGCGTTGTAATCTTGCGGGCTTGACACCGTCGAGGCAGCAGCAGTAATATCAATAAAGTATAATATTAATAATTTAAGTTAGCTGCTATAGCTTAGAACTCTGCGTAATGTGACCAGCACTGATGGCGGTAAAAAACAACCCAAGGACCTCGCTGCGTGAAGTACAATGCACGTCATAGTAGGGATAGTATTACAGACACGACATGTCAACAACCCTTTTCGAATTTTCAAAACTCATGCAATACTCTGCACCAACCACTAAATGTCAGCAACTGCAGAGCATGTGATTCTAAGCAGCTCCACAAGCCTCAGAAATATTGATATGTGTAACTTAATAAAGTGGGATATTTTTCAGTATACCATTGATGTGCATTTTCTTTACATAAATGTTCCTCTGTGTCAACCTATTTCCCCTACTTAAGTTAAGCCTGACTGTTCTGCCACACAACTTACTTTATAGCAGTCTGGCTTCCCTTTTAGTTTTGGGTGCACTGCCCCCTTAAGGTAAGCCCTCACCACAGGGATGTACAAAAAACGGTTTAACCGACAACAATACAGCTTTTCATCATGTCATCTCAGATGGGCCGGCTGAGAAGAATGTTGCCATTCTAGCATAGGAAAATGTGGCGGATCATAGGTTAGTTTCCCGAATGATAATTGTCAGTAGCCTGTGAACAAGAACACTAAAGGGTAGCAGGCCTTTAGTACATGCTGTATTCACTGCTCTGGTTCATAAATTACTTAGCATATGTTGGTAAATGTGCCTTTGTGAAAAGCAAAAATGAAAGTATCAGAGAAAAAGCAAGAACATTGTTAAGATTTTAAAGGATCAAGAGGGTCTACAAATGTGATGGCATTGGTACAGATTAGAAAAAGTAGATGAGCAGATGAAGAATGCTAAGGACAGTAAAGGGAAGGAGAAGACTGGATACCAAGCTGAAACTGCAAAGGCTGGTTTCTGAGCTCTGCTTGTGTGTTCATATCCCATGGTGTGAGGTTCTCAGTCTAATGTATACTGTGTGCTGCAGGGATGTTCTCTACTAAGTCTAACATCATATTTTCTAATCGGGCGCAGAGAGGACCTGAATAAAAGATCCATTCATGGTTTGGAAATTGAAAAGTTTATGAACTAACTAAAACTTCAATAGTGGTGTTTTCCAGGATACCCTTATATAAACGGAAACTTTTTTTGACACATTATCAAAGAAGTTTTCGGAAGCGGAAAACCATCACTGGCTTATCCCGATTCTGCAATCTTGTCATAAAACTGTACCAAGGGAGATGGTAGGTTTATTCTTCAAACGTTTGCCTAAACAACCTGTCATACCTCATCTTGCATTTTTATTAGAATAGTTCCAGTAAGCTTCAGGATGTTCCTCCACAGCATGACGAATGGAGTGTTCTCCTCCCGATTGTGTACAGTGCATATTGGTGAGTTAACGGGCAAGCAAAATTAATCTTCGAATATAGATATTGGGAGATGGTTCATTCCCGTCATCACATCGTGTTTGCTACTTTCATGGACTGCTTTTTTATATGCACTATCCGTTTTCACTGGCAGTTCTTACAGAGGGAGTCTATCAATCCTTGTCAATTAGATGGAAAGATGTTGATTAGGATTGTTTAACTGCAGAACACAGCAGGCCATCCTACTTGTTTCCTCCATTCCTTTGAACCCAATATCTACTTCAGGACTTCCAGGAAGCTGGACTGAGTCCTTAGAGGCAGGTGCAAAGGTTTTTCCAGAATGTCAGCATGAAAACAAGGGCCATCTGCCACTCTAGATCCACAATTCTGCTCTGCAAATTAAGATGCTTGCCGCCTTTGCTTGGAAAATAAATTTCTGCGTGAAGGAATTTCCATTTAGGCCTTGATGTCGTCAAAGGCGTTTTATGCAGCGTTTGCCTATTTTTGTTTTTGTGATGATGCAAGTCTTCCAGGGCATGCTGCAAATATAATCCACAGATATTCAAATCAATTACTTTTTTCCAGGTTTATGTTTGCCGGATTCAATTTGTGCATCCTGGCTTCCTTGTTCTTTGGTCCCCAAATCATGATTTTTGTTTTTCAATGGTTAGCCCTGATGTTTACATAATTACTGCATCCAGGAGGTGCTCCAGAACTACTTGTGCCATGGTATTGGGAAGCAAATTATCAGCATTCAGCAAGAGGTGAACTGGGGCTTCTCTGTTTTTAGAGGTATTCATTTCCATTTGTATCCACTAGTCGAAAAGCGCTACACAGGCTCTCTGTGAGCAAAAGCAGCTCTTTTAAACTGGCTTGCTTGGGACCCAAATGCATCCATCAGAATGGCCATTTGCAAAAGAAGGAAATATTTTCCAGACGTATATACCACATTGAGTAGGTTTGTTTTTAGAATTAACCCTTTGGGCAAACCAGAGATTTAATTTCAAATCTTATGGTGGGGCGTGAACGTTCAAGGTCTTTTGACATGGGGCTGATCGCCGTCCCCATCCAAGCTCCAGACATCAGAAATGCGCCTTTTCTGTCAAAGTTAAGGAAAATGCTAATTTCTCTGCTGCATTTGCCTGATGTTCAATAAATGTTGCTTAAAAGGAAAAAAGAAAATAGCTACAAAAGGCCTTTCCAGTAATTGTACACATGTCCCTGTGTTTAAATACTTCCGTGGTAGTGTAGTTCCATATACAAGTGTAGACACCCACGCAATACAAACTTAAACCACCTTAATAATGCCTCCTAATTTAAGGGGCCATGACTTACCTTCTTGATGATGCCTCTTAGCAAATGATAACTCCCCTTCATGTTGTGAATGGAACCTCTGAATGCATCTACGAACCAGATCCTCCCATCGAGGTTTCATCGACGCCCTCATGGAGCTAGTATCCAGTGATGTGATCTTACCTAGGATTTCAAAGAATAGCTGGTGAGCACAGTGCATCTCCATTTCAAAGCCATGCAGATTTTATTTCAGTAAAATGTCCTCTGCTTACCTTGCAGATCCTGTCGTGTTGTGAAGTTCTCAGTTGAAGGTAGGGGTCTTTCCTTCAATGGAACTCGCCTGGCCACGCAGATCAAGCATGACTGCAAGTCTGAAACAATTCACAGAGATGAGCAACTCAGTTTTATTTTTGTAAAACAATTTCTATGAACAAGGGAAATCTTACAAGTTAGATACAAAGAGAGGAAGAGTTTTGAAGGACCTCAGAGGATGCTTTTCCATTTATTGATGTGGAGACAAAAGCATCCTGACACCGGTTTGCTGCATGTTTAATGATGTACATTTTCAGAGTGAATCATTTGGGTTATTGGGATTCTATGTGCAGCCTTTTAAGGACAGATGTTCCTTCTCTTGGTCAAACAAATATATAGCTGCCATACATGGTTATTACTATTTAATTTGCATTTAGCCTAACATTTTTATATTATGACATGATGCATGACCAACAGGGATGTACAACAGCTTATTATTTAAGATTGATGAATTAAGACAAGGTTGCATGTAGATGTACGCCACATAGACCATGTAGATGTACGCCACAAGAAAATCACAAAATTAAGAGCGCACAAAATTGGTTGTCATTTCAAATCAATTATACCAATGTACAAATCTTCATAAAAATTTGTCAGGAACGCAATTAAAAGTTACAGAACTTTAGATGTTTAATCATGCACTATACTGACAATCCAAATGACCCAGAACATCTATTAAAAATTGACAGAGAAAGCATCACAGATATATTTTCTCCACACATAAATCTAGACCATAATAACTCCCTTGAAACTGCAGCATCGAAGCATTGCGGGTTTTTCAAGTACCGAACGCTCTGAAGAGCAAGAGCTGGGCATTCAATCATCCAAAGCTTCAGGGTTTCAATGGCATCACGACCAAGACAGAAACAAACAACATTTTACGTATTTGTCAGGTAATTCATGGAACCCTGCCCAGTGTTTGGCCCATTCATTAGTGGATAGTTTATGGAGTTTAAAGTGCATGTAGAGAGAATGCATTTTCACATATGGAAAACCAGAACTATGTTGAAAAGCATTCCCCTTTTCTCTGGAATTTAGCATACTCTGTATGAGGAATATGATTCAATAGAATAGAGCGTACACAACCAATCATGCCTAAAAAGCTTTAATTTTGCTCCACCTGGATGATTAAGTAATTCTTCCTCTGTTGACCCAATCATAACAAGCAGATCTTTCATACTTCCCAAATACTTATTAGTGGAAGGTATATTTTTCCTTTCATAAGACTATTTAACTCAGCATAGCATGAATTCTCTACTGGTCCAAGGAACTTTGAGTAGTTGAGCAGATGTCTCCATAGATATCTTGCTTGTAGTGTTTTTAAGGCCAACTCATGCCAAAGAACGGCCTTAAAATGACAACACCTCTTTCTAGAGGTGGGCCTGTAACTTATTCAAATAATCCAGATCCAGAAGTGAAAGATCCAAACCATACTAAAGCACTAGTTAAATTTTCAAACGATAGTAGCGAAGGGCAGGCAGGATAGAAAAACTGCATACTTTGTGCAATAACCATTTCATGTGTGAAACAAATGGTGTGATCGTATCCCTCAACGACTGTTGCCACATGCTATTAGAGGATGAGTTAAAGAGGTTATATCCTAGGTATCTAACGGATGGAGCCTGCTCAATTTTATCCCCTCCAAAAAACCCACATCATAAGCTTAGGCTGCCTTTGAGTTGTAAAAATGACAATCTTTGATTTTGAGCCATTAGCCTTGAGGTTGTGATTAAGCACATATTTAAAAAATAGATATCTAATTTGCATTGCAGGCCAATCGACATACAATAAAAAAAGATGAGATCTGCAAATGCATGCCAATGAAGTCTAAGATCACTTAGCCTAGCCGGATAGATGATATTCCTACACCACAAACTCTCGATGTCACTCAAATAGACGTTGAAAAGAGTGGGTGCAAGGGTACACCCTTGTTTTAGGCCCACTTGAGTAGGAATTAATCTAGATAATTGCAATACACAATCAAAGGCACAGAACATGTCCAATGATGCCATATCGAATGGCCCCCTGCCTTGATTTTTCACGTTATGCAGCAAATGCACCATTACTTTTGCATTTAGGATGGTACCCATGTTCTGCCCGAAACGTACTTGGAACTTTGACAGGACAGGGCTCTGAGTGATAACCAGATTCAGATCTCTAAGGAGAAGAATGGAAAAGAACTTACTAGCAGAGTCTGTAAGCGCAATTGGTCTAAAATTCTCCTGTAGAGTTGGATTACCCTTCTTATACACCGGAATGACTGCAGATTGACTCCAGAAATTTCTAGTTACTCACCGCAGTGACTAACATACTCTTAGTGCCCTTTCCTCCATACAGCATGGGCGTCCGTTCCAAGGGACAGGAGACAAACCTTTTTCACCAGAAAAAACCTTCTTTCCCTTTAAATTTAGAGGCGCGCGGGGGTGCGGCCCAGGGAGCATGCACTGCACTGACTCCGCCCACTGGTGCCACTCTTCAGTCCCCATTGACGCGTCAAAAAATATTTAACATTGCCTAATGACACCAGCATTATTAGGGAGGAGGATGGTGGGACGTATGGAGGAAAGAGGACTAAATAGTAATTACTCTTACGTCCTTGCCCCCTTTCCTCCATACTGCATGGCCGATTACAACTGAATGAAGCCCCATGGTGGAGAGGAGACCCTCCTTAAGCAAATAGATCCCTTAGAGCCACCTGCCCGAAAAGGCGCGTCTCAAAACAGTAATGCTTACAGAAAGCCGAAGCGGTGGCTTGCTGATGACCTGCCATGGAACCTGCCGTTGGAATGCAATGGCCGTGGCCTTGGCTCTGACAGCGTGAGCCTGCATGTTAGCTGGCAGCGGCTTGTGCTGACCCTCGTAGGCCTCCTTGATGGCCGCAACCATCCACCGTGCAATAGAAGCCTTGGATGCTTGATACCCGGGCCTGGATTCCCCCAAAGGTGGCAAAAAGTGCATCCGACTTGTGGAAGCCCTTGGTCCTGTCCAGATGGAATTTCAGAGCGCGCCTGACATCCAGACAGTGCAAGACTCCCTGAGCCTCGTCCTTGGGGTTAGCAAAAAACGTAGGTAAGACCATTTCCTTGTTTAGATGGAAAGCGGAGGATACCTTAGGTAGGAAGCCGGGTGAGTCCGCAGGACCACCTTATCCCTGTGGAAAGTGATATAGGGTTCTGAGGCCAGCAGAGCCTAGATCTCGCTAACTCTGCGAAAGGAGGTGAGGCTCGCTAACAAAGCTGTTTTAATGGTGACCGGCCCGATGTTCGCAGACGATATTGGCTCAAAGGGTTTGTGCGCCAAAGCGCTGAACAGCACATTAAGGTCCCACATAGGGTGTGGCTTCTTGATGGGCAGGTAGAGCCTGGACAAGCCTGCCAAATGTTTCTTGACTATCGGGTTGAGGGAATAGAAGACCTTATCTTCCGAATTTCTGTAGGCCACTATGGCTGACAGATCGGTGCGACATGTGTCCACCAGTACACCAGAGTGTGCAAGGTGTGTCGAGAAGGAGAGCACATCATCCAGAGTGCACGTAAGGGGGTCGATCTCCAGAAAGTCCGCTCAATGCCAAAACCTAGTCCAGGGAGCTATCAGAATGATGCGGAGGCGACAAGCTTCCTTTATCTTGCAGATTACCCTGTGGAGCAGGGGTGTGGGAGGAAAGGCATAGGCTGTCATGCCGTCCCACTGTATCTGTAATGCGTCGTCCAGGAATCGGGGCCCTTCCTGCTCTGCCAGGAGGCAAACCGATCCCCCTAAGGCTGCCCCCATCTGCTGCAGCACCTGGTCGTTCAATTGCCATTCTTAATTGTTCGCTCCCAGTCTGCTGAGTCTGTCTGCTTCCAAGTTGGCCTCCCCCGGGAGATGGACAGCATTGAGGTAGATGTTGTTCTCCAGGGCCCATTCCCACATGCTGATCGCTAGGCTGCACAGTGGAGGGGACCTGGCACCCCCCTGCTTGTTGACATAGTACATGCTGTTGGAGGTGTCTGTCTGGATAAGGACGGTCTTGCCCCCAATGAGCGGAAGGAAAGTTCAGATCTAGCCAGATGGCCCTGAGCTCTAGCCAGTCGATATGTGACTCCTGCTCCCACCGGGCGCAGACTCCATGGACGCTGTGGCTGCCCAGAGTGGCTCCCCCAGCCTTCCAGGGAGGAGCCCGTAGTGATGGTGACCTGCAGGGGTAGCTGCCGGAAGGACTTGCCCGTCTGCAAGTTGCAGTCCCTGGACCACCATGTGAGGTCCAAGTGGAGAGAAGGAGGTATGCTGACCAGCTCCGCTTCGGAGCCCTTCACCTGATTCCATGAGCCTGCTAAGTGCAGTTGTAATCTCCTCATCCTGAATCTTGTGTGTGGCACGGCCAGCAGGACCGCTGCCATGATACCCAATAAGTGCTGGTACCACCAGGCCAAGGTCGGTGCTTTGGTATGAAAGTAGTAGTAGCTCTCTTGATGGTCGTAATCTTGTTCTCTGAGGGAAAGATCTTCTCAGAGCTTTTATCCCAGATGAGGTGCATGAAGGTGAACCTCTGCGTGGGCTGCAGCCGAGACTTCCTGAGGTTGATAGTAAACCCCAGGTCGCGGAGTGTGTTCATAAGTGCCGAGGAAGTGTGGATAACCCCCTCCGGAGATCTCGCTGTGACGAGCCAGTCGCCCAGGTACGGGTAGACATGGTGGCCCTGGGACCTGAGGAGGGCTGCCACTGCATTCATGAGTCTGGTAAATACCCTGGGGGCTGAATTGACGCCTAAGGGTAGCACCTTCCATTGGAAATGGCAGCCCATGATCCTGACACACAGGAAGGAGCCATATGGCTGCCAAATCGGGACATGTAGATAAACGTTCTTCAGATCCAGGGAGCACATCCAGTCTCCATTGTCTAGTGTCTCTGCACTGAGTGCTGGCATAACCATCTTGGTTGGGAGAGGTTGAGGGTGGATAGGTCCAACACAACTCTCAGGCCAGCCTGGTTCTTTTGTATGGCGAAATAAACCTGGAATAGAAGCCCAATCCTCTCTGGGAGGCTGGGACTTCTTCCACTGCCTGGCTCTCGACGAGCGACCGGATCTCCACCAACAGAGTTGCCGTCCCAATCTGTGGGAGTGGAGGGGAGGAAGGAGGAGATGTAGGGACAGGTAGGCGGTACCCCGAGGAAACTACAGAAAGGATCCAGGGGGCCTAAAATTCTGGTGCCAAAATTGCTTATGAGAGGCAAGCCTGCCCTCCACTGTAGACACATGGACCCGAAGAGACGCGTCATGCTTTTTTTCCTTAAGAGGCTGCTGCTGAGGAGGGGGACTGGAAAAAGCTATTGCTCTCCCACCGTTTTGTTGTTTGCACCGGAGCGGTCAGGCTGCCTAGATTTCCATTCCTGGAAGCCCCGGAACCCACCGAATGACCGCTCCCTGGGTATACCTTGGGCGTGGCCTTCGTTAGGATAAAGACTTTGCAGTTTGCAAGCTGTTCTTTTTATCTAATTCCTCATCGGTGAAAGAGTGAAAAAGGTCACTACACTCGAACGGAAAGCTCCAATATGCGTTCCTGGAAATCAGGGTTAAACTTAGTAGCCCGAAGCAGGGCCATCCTTCTCATGTCCGTGATGATGCAGGTGGCCCGGCCAGAGGTATCAATGTGGGCCACGGTGGACTCCACGATGTCCTGCATTACCAGCTTGGCTTCTCCTAGACCCGCCTTGAAGTGTGCGTGGCTCTGCACCGGAAGTTCTGGAAGGAAGTTTGCCATTTCCCGCGAAAGCCTCTGGTTAACGGCTGCCAGCATGGAATCCGCATTTGTCTGATGCAGGTGCAGGGAGGCGTTCGAGTACAGCTTGTTCCCGTATGCCTCCAAGAACTTCTCCTCCTTGCCTAGCAGCGCAGAGGACGAGGTGGCCAAGGACGACTGAGGCTTAGAGTAAAATGATGCCACAGTGATCACCGAAGAGTGCGGCAGAAGATGCGCCGAAAGCAAGAGTGGATCCCCCTCCATCTGTATATGCTTGGCATCGAGGCGCCGATTGACAGGTTGGGCCGAGTGTGTCTTTAGCCACCCCTTTTTGGCGAAGGCAAGTCTTTCTGCATCGGGATACCTGTTTTGGTAAGGGATCGTAGGGTGAGGACTTCTGCCAAGACCACCTCCTCGGGCTGCTCGACCTCAGGTTGAGGAAGGCTCAAATATTCTGCCAAACCTGCAAGCTTGCCCTGGAAGGCCTTTGCTGACGATGGCATGTCCGGGTCCTCGTCTGTGTCCACTAGAGTGTCTGGCTGGTCTGGAGCGGGTGGAGGAGTGCTGGGTGCAGTCGGTTGCAGTGTGGAGACCGGAGCCGGAGGCTTCTGCAGAGGCTGTTGTGGAACCACCTGTACTGTGGGAGGCAGTGGAGCCGGAATCGAAGGAGACGGCATGAGCTGCGCTGGGGCCTGTGGTGCCGGAGCCATGGGAGGAATAACTATGGCCACCGGTGGAGTCCATGACTAGATCCCGCAGATGATAGTCTGCTGATGGATAAACTGTAGGCCACGTACCTGGTTGACACCAGTCCCACTTTGAGACTTGTTCTCCCGTCTGCTCCATTCCTAGGAGTGGCATCGGACGAGCGGCCATGTTGTCTGGCCCGGCAGCCATTTTGTTGAGCTGCGTGAAACGTGCCAAAGTTGTGGTGCTTGGCTCCCTGGGCATGACCTCCTCCAAGACTCTTGGTGGTGGAGCATGAGGCCTACCCCGCACCTCAGGCAGAGGCCTGGAAGACGTATTGCCCTCAGCAGAGTCTCTGGTAGTGCTGCTTGCAGGTGCCCCCTCGGACATTATGCCGCTACTAGGGCGTTGCCCTTCAGGTGTACACCCGGTAAAAGAACTTTGCGGTCCCTCAGCACTGCTTCCAGAAGGATCCGACGACCCCTTGGCATGAGGCCGGTGGCTGGACTAGCCTCAGTACGTGGGCAGGTGCGAGAACCTGAGAGCTTCCTCCCGCTCGGCATTTCGTCAGGAAGGAGTCGCCCTTACTGGGTGCGATCGAAAATAGCGGACCTCCCTTGGACCTCGATCTCTGTCCTTTTCGAAGAGGTCCCACCACCTAGCTAGCCTGTTCTTCAGTGCGTGTGGAGTCAGTGCATCGCGCGCGGTACAACCTTTCCAGCCATGGTGGGGGCCAAGGCAGCGCAGGCAAAGAGCATAGGGGTCGGACATAGGAAAGAGCCCCTCGCAGGCTGGACACCTGCTGAAGCCGGCTGAAATCGGCATGCGCCAGGGAGGAGCGCGACGCTGGAGGACCAAGTACCTGAATGACAAAAAGAAGACAAAAAGATAGAAGAATCCTGGGAAAAGCATGAGGTATTACATGGCCGAAGCCAAACGCAGGAGCGCTGGTGAAATCCGCCTGTTCCCATTGACGGGTGGAAAGGGGACTGGGAAGTGGCGCCGGTGGGCGGAGTCAGGTGAGCATATGCTCCCAGGCGCTCCCCCCCCACGTGCCTCTAAATTTAAAGGGGAAGAAGGTTTTTTCTGGTGAAAAAGGTTCCATCTCCAGTCCCTAGCGAGGGACACCCATGCAGTATGAAGGAAAGGGGATTGGATGTAAGAGTACAAAGTACTGTTGGGTGTCACAAATAATTATAAGTTACTCACCGTAGTGACCCACATACATCTAGTCTATAGTCCCCTTTCCTGCATACTGTATGGGCGTCCCTCGCTAGGGACGGGAGACAGAACCCTTTTCACCAGAAAAATCATCTTCCCCTTTCAATTTAGATGCGCGCTGGTGGGACGCGGCCCTCGGAGAATGTGCTCCCATGACTCCACCCACTGACGCCAAACCCTTAGTTCCCTTTGACGCGTCGACAATATTAAAATTGCCTAATGACACCAGTTTTATTAGGGGGGGAGGATGGTGGGACGTTTGGAGGAAAGGAGACTATGGACTAGGAGTACGTTAGTCACTACGGTAAGTAACAATTACTCCTACGTCCCATCCCCTTTCCTCGGTAAGACTGCCTGACCAAATGCTGCATCGACCTGGAGCAGTCATCCAGTGCTTGCAGAAGGCAGAGGGCGTAGCCCATGTAGCCGCCTTGCTGAAAACCTGCCACAGCACCTGCCTTTGGAACACGACAGCCGTAGCCTTGGCTCCGATTGCATGTGCATGCATGTTCACTGGAAGAGGTTTGTGCTGCCTCTCATACGTCTCCTTGAGGGCCGAAACTATCCACCTAGCTATGGAAGCTTTGAAGGGCTGACAATCCAGCTTTGACCCCCTAAAGGTAACAAAGAGCTTCCAATTTGCAGAAGCTCCTGGTCCTGTTCAGGTAGAATTTTAGAGCGCGCTTGAAATCTAGAAAGTGCAGCACCCTCTGTGCGTCATCCTTAGAGGCCGCAAAGAAAGTTGGTAACACTATCCCCTCATTCCGGTGGGACGAGGAAACAACCTTAGGCAAGAATGCGAGGTGAGTTCTAAGCACCACCTTGTCCTTATGAAAAGTAATATAAGGCTCTGAGGCTACCAATGACACCAGAATTATTAGGGGGGAGGTTGGTGGGACGTATGGAAGAAAGGGGACTATGGACTAAGAGTACATTAGTCACTACGGTGAGTAACCTATAATTACTCTTACGTCCCGACCCCTTTCCTCCATACTGTATCCGCGATTACAAATGAATGTAGCCCCTGGGTGGAGAGGATACCCTGAGAACTGCCTGTCCGAAGGTTGCATCAGATCTAGAGCCGGCATCCAAACAGTAATGCTTACAGAAAGCCGAGGGAGTGGCCCAAGAGGCCGCCCTGCTTATGACTTGCCAAGGGACATGGCGTTGGAATGTGATGGCCGTTGCCTTGGCCCTGACTGCATGGGCATGCATGTTGGCCGAAAGTGGCTTGTGCTGACCATCGTAAGCCTCCTTGATGGCCGAGAACATCCAGCGGGATATGGAAGCCTTAGAGGCCTGGTAGCCTGGCCTCAAGCCTCCGAAAGTGACAAACAAGGCGTCCTACTTGCGGAAGCCCTTGTTCCTGTCCAAGTAGAATTTTAGGGCACGCCTGACATCAGGCAGTGCAGCACTCTCTGTGCTTTGTCCTTGGGATCGGGAAAGAACGTAGGGAGGACTATTTCCTCGTTCAAGTGGAATGCGGATGGAACCTTGGGCAGGAATGTCGGGTGCGTCCACATTCCTACCTTGTCCTTGTGAAAGGTGGTATATAGCTCAGAGACGACCAGCGCCTGAATCTCGCTGACTCTGTGAGCCGAGGTAAGTGACTAGTAAGGCCGTCTTGATGGTGACCAGCCTGATGTCCACGGACGCCACTGGCTTGAATGGTTTGTGTGCCAGGGCTCCCAAGACTATGCTAAAATCCCACACAGGGTGCGGTCTCTTGAGGGGCGGTTAGAGCCTAGCGAGACCCGTCAGATGTTTCTTAACAATGGGGTTGGAGGAGGAAAAAATGCCTTCCTCTGTGTTCCTGTAAGCCCCAATGGCGGCAAGGTATGTGCGGCAGGTGTTCACCTGTACGCCATAATGAGCGAGGTGCGCTGAAAAGGAGAGCACGTCGTCCAAAGTGCACGCCAGGGGGGGGGGGGTCAAGGCCCTTGGAGTCTGCCCAGTGGCAAAATCTGGTCCATTTGCTCTTGTACTGGGCCCTGGTGGCCTTGTTCCTGGCGCCTTGTATGGTCTCCAGATTGGCCTCTGAGAGGAGAAGGTGCAAATGTGTTACCTGCTAAGGTACCACTCTGTGAGGGCTAGTTTCACTGGCGCAGGGTGGATGATTATGCCCCCCTGCTGCGCCAGAAGATGTGCTGGGCCTGTCAGTAAGGTGCATCAGTGGCAACTCCGAGAGGCTGAGTAGTTCTGAAAACCATGGCCTGGCCAGCCATCATGGAGCTATAAGAATGAGGAGTCGTGGGCGAGACGCCTTGATCTAGCAAATTACCCTGTGGATCCGAGAGTCGGCAGAAATGCCTAGGCTTTCATGCAGGTCGACTGGAGGTGAAATGCGCTGCCCAGAGAGCCGGGTCCCTGACCTTGCCAGGATGCGAACTGGGGACACTTCTTCTTGTGCCAGGTGTTAAAATCTCCTAAATAACGAGGTTGTTTAGCTGCCACTCGTAATTGTCCGCTCCAAGCCTGCTGAGCCTGTCCGCTTCCAGGTTGGATTCCCCCGGGAGGTGGACTGCCGAGAGGTAAGTGTCGTTTTCCAGGGCCCATTTCCACATGCTGATCACCAGTCTGCACAGAGGAGGGGATCTGGTGCCTCCCTGCTTGTTGACGTAGTACACGCTGGTCGAGTTTTCTGTTTGGATAACAACCTTGCCCTTGAGAAGTGGTAGGAATGCTCTGAGCGCTAGCCAGATGGCGTTCAGTTCCAGCCGATTGATGTGGTATTCCTGCTCCTGTCGCGTCCAGGTGCCGTGGACCGAGAGGTCGTCCAGGGTGGCTCCCCAGCCCTCGAGCGAGGAGTCTGTGGTGATGGGGGCCTGCGAAGAGGGCGGCCGAAAGAGCTTGCCCGTCTCTAGGTTGCAGTTCATGGACCACCATGTTAGGTCCGGGTGGGGAGATGGAGGAACGTTGATGATCTCGGATTGCGAGCCCCGCTCCTGATTCCATGAGGCCGCAAAGTGCAGCTGAATCCTTATCATCCTTAGTCTCGTGTGCGGCCCAGCTAACAGGACCGCTGCCAGTAGACCCAAGAGATGTTGGTAACACCATGCCGAGGTCACCTCTCTGCTGAGGAAGTGGGCGGTGGCCCTCCTGATGGCTGAGATTTTTTCCTCCGAAGGGAAGACCCTCTCGGAGCACATATCCCAAATGAGTCCCAGAAAAGTCTGTCTGCGTAGGCTGCAGCTGTGACTTCTTGAGGTTGAGCGAGCAGCCCAAATCAAGCAGTGTGTTCATAAGGGAATGGGAAGAGTGGTGAACCACTTCCAGAGATGTAGCTCTGACGAGCCAGTTGTAGAGGTATAGGTAGATGTGGAGGCCATGCCCTCTGAGGAGCAGTCTGGTAAAGATCCTGGGGGCAGAGTTGAGGCCAAATGGAAGGACTTTGTAATGTAAATGGTAGCCCATGAGCCGGAACCGTCGGAAAGAATGATTGGGCTGCTAAATCGTGACGTGTAGGTACGCGTCCTTTAAATCCAGGAAGCACATCCAGTCTCCCTTGTTTAATATCTAGGCTATAAAAGCTGGCGTAACCATCCTAAATTTGTGCAGGGGTAGGGAGAGGCTGAGGGTGGAAAGGTCCAGCACAACTCTCAGGCCCGCCTGGTGGTTCTTCTGAATGGCGAAAATCCTGGAGTAGAAGCCAAAACCTTGCTGGGAGGCTAGGACTTCCTCCACTGCCTGGCTCTCTACGAGTGACCGGATCTCTGCCAAAAGAGTTGCTGTCCCAACCTGTGGGAGTGGAGGGGAGGAGGAAGGAGAGGCTGGGATAGGAAGGCGGTACCCTGTGGATACTACGGAGAGGATCCAGGGGTTCGCCAAATTCTGTCGCCAGAATTGTGCATGGAGAGCAAGCCTGCCCCCACCGCCCCACCGGAGACACGTAGACCCAGAGGGGCATGTCATGCCTTCTTTCCCTCTGAGGCTGATGCTGAGGAGGGGGACTGGAAAAAGCCCTTACTCGCCCCTCCCTTTTTGTTACTTGCGCTGGTTCTGAGACGATGAGCGGTCCGGCTGCCTGGCTCTACGTTCCAGGAAGCCGTGGAACCCTCCATATGTACAACCCTTTTCCGAGTGCTGCTGAGTTGGGTGTACAATTTGGGCGTGTTCTTTGTAAGAATGGATAGACTGCCATTTGTGAGCTGTTCTTGTCCAGCTCTTCGTCCGTAGAGGAGTGGAAGATGGCTCCCCCCCCCCTCGAACGGTAGATGTAGGATGCGCTCCTGGACATCGGGGTTGAATTTCGTTGCCCGGAGCCAGGCTGTTCTCCTCATGTCTGTGGCAATGCAGATGGCACGGCCCGAGCTATCGATATGAGCCACTGTCGAGTCCATGAGGTCATGCGCCATGAGCTTGGCTTCAGCTAGCCCCGCCTTAAAGCGTGATTGGCACTGGGTGGGAAGTTCCGGGAGGAAGTCTGCAATTTCCTGCCATAAACTTTGGTTGGCAGTAGCCAGCATGGCATCTGCGGTGGCCTGACGAAGGTGCAAGGATGCGTTGGAGTAGATTTTTTTGCCGTACGCCTCCAAGATCATCTCCTCCTTGCCTAGCAGCTCCGCAGAGGAGGAGACTGAGGAGCGTCTCGTGTGGACTTCAGCAAGAACCCCCACTGCCGGCTTTTCGACCTCGGTTTGGGGGAGGCCCAGGAACTCCGCCAGGCCAGAAAGACATTTGTGGAAGGCCACGGCTGAGGATGATGTGTCCGGATCCCTCTCCTAGTCTGTATCCTGCAGATCTGGAGGATCTTGTGGAGGAGGAGGAGTAGATGGCGCCGGAGGCTGGGATACATGGACCGTAGACGGAGGCTGAGGAGGTGGCAGAGGTTGCAGATATGGCTGTGGCGTCGGATGAGGCGGTTGCAGCAGGGCCTGGGGGCCCGATGGAGGCTTCTGTGGTGCTGTTAGCATGGCGGGATGACTTCCCTGATGGCATCTTTGATGATGATGCCCATCTGAGGAGACCTCATGAGGCCGAGTAACTTCTTGAAGAGCACCTCCTCACTGGCCAAAGAGGTGTCAGGGGGGTACCGACAGGGTAGCGGGGGGCTGCTGGAGCCACTGCGAACCCTATCCATATGGATGCAAAGGAAAGCTGCCCTGCACAAATGAGGGGTAGACTGTAGGCCACGTACCTGGTTGAGGCCAGTCTCACCTTGACACTCGTTCTTTGCCGAATTCGTGCAATGGCTTCAGGCGGGTGCCTTTCTCTGGCGCAGCACCATTTTGTCGAGCTGCCTGCCACGTGCCTGTGACGTGGTGCTCGGCCTGCTGGGCCCAGCCTCGTCCAAGACTCTTGCGTGTGGCTCACGAGGCCTACCCTGCTCCTCAGGCCTTGGCCCGGTAGGTGTGACACCTTCGACCCGGGGGTCGGTAGAGCTGCGTTTAGGCTCTCCCTCAGACGTGTTGCCGGTATTAGGGCGTAGCCCCTCGCACGCATTGCCAGTGTTAGGGCATCGCCCCTCCGCCATGGTGCCGGTAAAAGGGCGTAGCCCCTCAGGTGTAGACCCGGTACTAGAACCTTCCGGTTCCCTCAACACTGTGCCCCCGGGAGGATCCAAGGATCCCTCGACCTGAAGGTCGGTAGCTGTAGCAGCCTCGGTGCACGTGCCGGTAGAAGGACCTGTACGGTTCCTCCTGCGCGGGCAAGTCCCTGGGAAGGAGTCTTCCTTGCAGGGTGCACTGGAAAATATTGGCCCTACCTTGGGCCTGGTTCAATGCTTCATGAAGTCCTTGAGATCCTCTGGAGGCGACCTCTGGAAGAGCTCCCTCCACCGGCTAGTCTGTTCTTCAGTGCCTTTGAGGACAGCGGGTCACACGTCGAACATGATTGCCAACCATGGTCTGGGCCAAGGCAATGTAGGCCGAGGGCGTGGGGGTCTGAAGTTGGAAAGAGCCCTTTGCAGGATAAACACCTGCTGAACCCTGTAGAAGACGACATGCACCGGGGAGGAGCATAGCAGTAGACGACAGAGGTACCTGATTAAAGCCAAGAAAAAAGAAGACAAAAGCACTTCTCGGAGGAAGAGCGCATGGAATTACTAGTCCCAAGGCCCAACCCAGAAGCGGGATGCGGGATTGGGGAGTGGTGCCGGTGGGCGGAGTCAGGGGAGCGCATGCTCCCAGGTCCACGCCCCTGCGCGCATCTAAATTTAAAGGGCAAGGTGATTTTTCTGTTGAAAAAGGTTCAGTTTCCCGGCCCTAGCGAGGGACGCCCATACAGTATGGAGGAAAGGGGACGGGTCGTAGGAGTATGTGATCAAAAAGGGCCATGAGATAAGCTACCCAGAGAGGGGGGGGCCTCTTTCAAAACACAGGATGGAAAACCATCATGACCAGGGGCTCTGGACCGTTTCAATCTAGCAAGGGCCCGCTCAATGTCCACCACATTCCAAGAACAGACCAGCTACAATTGGTCCCATAGTAGGGTCTTGCATTTCAGAAATTAGCTATACAAAGATCAAATCATCTGTCCTCTGCAATTGAACATTCTCTCCCATAGGTGTTTGCTCCTACAGTATTGTTAATGATGCCGCAAAATTGTCTGGCATTTGCATGTGATATGTGATGTAACATATTTTGATTGTCTTTAATGTGCAGTTCAATTCTACATGATTCAACAAGATTTCTATGCCGCAGGCAGATTGATGTTTAAGCTTTCTGAAATTCTGCCAGGCTCAGTCCTTTAGTTGCCAATTGTTTCAGGGTCCTACATTTGATTCTCTTGGAGTTGGCAATTTTAAATTCAAATTTATGAGTAACTTTTTTTTCCAGTAGACATTTGGACAAACGTTTCATGCAAATATCGGCAATTTGGTTGAATCTGGCAATCAACTTCACATTAGTGAGGACAATCCTACACCCTCCATCAACTCAGATCGAGTGAATAAACCTTTGACAGAGCTTATTATCCCACCTAAGTCTCCGCCCTCCTCCCTCCAGGGAGATACAAGATGCAGACAGAAAAGGAATCACAGGCCCTATGTGGTAGGCCAGAGGAAAAAATGGTCCCCAAACTTGAAATCCATAAGTTTACATGCACCAGAGTTTGCTTTGACAATGGAGGACATATCTATCTGTGAGCAATGGAAACCTCCATGCGATGTATAAGTGGGTAGGTCATCACATGGTAAAAACTGCAACAAGAACAGTTCCCATTTTGACAGAAATTAATCTCAGTCCTTTCCTCTTTTTAAGCCAATATAGAGGAACAGGTAATCCTTTGGCCAAATTTCACCTTCCACTGTCTTCACAATAAAATGAAATCACCTCCCAAAATAACCGAATGAGAAAGACCTTCAATAAGCCCCCTTCAAGAGACATGTCTATGGACTTCATATGCTGTTTATCGGGATTCCAATATATATTGATCAAAAGTAACTTCGCATTCAAACCACTGGATGAAATAGCAACTGCCAAAAAAGAATCTCCCGAATGGATCAACTCTGATTTGAGTTGAAGAGAATTGTCAATTGCAATGGCCAGTCCCCCACTCGGCTTGCCCCTATCTGCACGGACAGCCAGACTAGTGTACGTAGGGTAAGCGTGAAAATCAAAATGTGTGGTCATCATGGTCTTTTGAAGTAAAACAACATTACATTCCCTCAATTTGTCAGAAGTGCAAAATATCCTATGAAAGTTCACCCAGCCACAGACATTCCATGACAGAGCCTTAATCAGGCGAGGGTTAGAGTCCAGTCGACACTTATCGCAACCCCATCAAGGATTTTGGCGCCATCTCCAACCAGGGCCAGTTTTGCTGTATTACGTTGAGTCCAAAGGATATTGCACAGAGTTCGTAATCACAGTGTCTGCTAGTTTTGGATTCCTGGGGAGGAATGAACAAAAAAGATTTTTCTTCATCTTAAGTTTTTATATCAAAAATGGTATAACCTAAGGAGAGCAAATTATTTTGTTGGTCCCATAGCATTTTAGATGCAATTACCGAATGGAAATGGCAGACCATTCGATTATTATTTACCAGAGGCAAGGAGATCAAGTCAATATCCTCCAAATGCAGATATCTCAAAAGTGGAATCTGCTGAAAAATTCCCAGAATCTTAGTTTGATTCATACGTGACTGATAATTTCGTTCGATGTTGCTCTCCCATCCCAACATTCTAGATGTACAGCATTCTGAATCTGAGAGTCGTATGACCCTATTTAGATTGTTTTCTTCAGTAGCCATCCCATTATTGGGGTAGGAAGATTGTTGGAGAATTGGATCCTCCCCACTCTGAGCATTTGATGGCGGTATGGCACTAGATTGAGCCACTGCTTGAGGACCACTATATTGTGTAACAATATTCTGCGCCTTATTTAAATTTGTTGGCAGTTGCAGGAACTTTGTAATTTTTGCTTGATGGCCTCTTGAGTGTTTGAAAATAGGGTCTAAATTGGGAAGACATTGCCAAATTCAGTTCTCTATGTGCCCCCGTTACAGATGTAAAACATGGATCAGTGCCAGTCTCCACAGTGTTTGTTACACTGGAGTGTTCTACATGTATTTGAGGGCAAGTTGATTGATGTGTCCTGCCTCTTTCCTCCTCAGATTTATCCAAACGGGCCACTGTGACATGCATCTCCCCATCAGGAATGTTCTGTGATCCTAAGTCAATAATGCCACCAGTCACAGGCAGTTGACAGCCACATTTTAAAGAGGAACTCCTCTTTTTGTGTTTTATTCCTATATCCCAATTGGGGTAAAGCAACCCAGAACCTCATGTGTAAAAGTGCTCTCAATCCCCACAGTAGCATTTATTAACTCAGACTCTGGGGAATCGAACAGGACAGGAGAAGCACTTAATCTGGATACTAGCTCAAGCAGGACGGAAGGACTGTTCGGTGTTTGTGTGATAAGGACAGGATTCTCGCCCCAAGAAGCATGCAGTCCACCTGGTAGTAAGTTCTCTTCATTATCCGAGAAAACTGGTTGGGCAATTCTGCCCTTAACAATCAAGTCATTACCTTTAAAAATATTTGCCTCAACTGCAGTAAGTTTTACCGCATTCATTGTTATAATATCCTTGATGTTGTCATACAGTCTTAGCATTGATTCCAACACTAGATGAAGTGCCGAAAGGGATGCGTGACCTAGCATATCAGCACTCGGCAAGCTATTTGATAGTCTGCGCATCTCGATATCTTTCGGCGTAGACGGATTGAAATTGATGAACCTCTGGGTAAAAATTCTCTCTGGATCAATAATACCTTCCGGAGGCACTGCAACCACTGGTCTGACAGGGTTTCTGAGAATACGTTCCTCATTAAGAAGGTTTGAAACCTCCCTATCATGACACAGCCGCAGAAATGGTTCATCGAAAATGGGGGATTTCTTTTTATTTCCAGAATTATTTAATAGTACCGCCTTTACTGGATCAGAGTTGGTTTTTGCAGGGGTCAATGGCCTTAAGGATTCAGACCAATGAATCATTTAAGTAATTACTTCAGAATTTGCCAATACAGAGGGCCGTCCCTCCAATTCCAAGCTGTCTTCATGGATCATAGGGCCTGGCGTCTGAGGCAGGCAACGCAGCATTGTCATCACACAGTTTGTGAATTCACTAGTGGCCGTGGACAAAATGGAATTCATGTCCCCAACACAAGACCTACTGCAAAGTGCTCTGTCCATGCTTGACTACCGTTCTACGTCGAGCAGCCAGCCACTGGTGCCACGGGAGCCCTGGATAACTCTCCTCACTCTGCTCGTTCCACTATACAAGCGGTACATGCAGTGCAGCACCTCCCCTTACAATGAATCATGTACAGAGAGACTGGCAGAACACGTAACACACTCCTCACATGGGTTAATGTAATTAAGTTACTCACCATAGTGACTAGAGTACTCATAGTCCATAGTCCCCTTTCCTCTATCCTGGGGGGCATACCCCAACATCGGGACAGTACTGGAACCTTTGGCAGCAAATAATTGAGCTTCCCCTTCAATTTTAGTATAGCGCGCGGGGGTTCGGCCTCGGTCGTGGAAACGCCAGCAGAGGCCCCGCCCTATGGAACCTCACCTAAGTCCCCTTTGAACACATCGGATGCTTAGATACCTGGCTGCTTTTAGTACACATTAGCCCTTGGCAGATTAGAGGGGGAAGGTGGGTGGGATGTATGGAGGAAAGGAGACTATGAGTACTCTAGTCACTACGGTGAGTGCATTTAATTACTCATATGTCCCGTTCCCTTTCCTCCATCCTTGTGGGGGATTCCACCGAACAAGAAGCAGGAAGAGCTGTGATAACCTGCCTCATATCTAGGACGAAGCAAAAAGCTTCTTCAGAACCGTCTGAACAAACTCTGAATCACGCCTGAAGCAAGTATCCAGTGAGCAGTGCTTACAGGAGGCAGACGGGGTGGCCCAATTAGCCGTCTTGCTTAGGACATCCCAAGAAGCATGACTCTGAAACACAACGGTCGCAGCCTTAGCTCTGACCGCACGGGCATGAATCCCCTCCGGAACAGGTTTACGCATGTCCGTGTATGCCTCCAAAATGGCCTGAACCATCCAACGGGTGATGGAAGCCTGTGAGCCGGGGGAGGAACCCCCAAAAGTCACAAACAATGCCTCAGACTTCCTGAAGGATTTTGTCAGAGATATAAAACTTGAGCACCCTTTTGGTGTCCAAGGAATGTAGGGCCCTCTCAGCGGGTTCGGAAAGAACACCAGCAGTCAGATCTCTTGATTTAGATGAAATGGGGAGACCAGTTTGGGTGGGTGCACAAGATGACCTTGTTGTCGTGAAATGTGGTGAAAGGCTCGCTAACCCGGCGCGCAGAGATAAGAGAATACCAGTAGAAAAGTCTTTAGTGTCATCAAGCGGATGTCCACAGAGGCCATCGGCTCGAAAGGCTTGCGCTGCAAAAACCACATGGAGGTCCCAGACCAGGTGTGGCCTATGCAACTGTTGGACCCCCGTCGTTGGGGCGCCCTCAAAGGTCTTAGAAGACCGCTCACACTTCTTCTTCTTCTCGCCTGACGGGCTCTTTCCTTCCAGCCAGTTGGCGAGACGTTGATGGCGGTCCTTCATGGTCCGCTCCGACATATTGCCGCAAAACGCACAGTCCTTCTCCACGTGCGTCTTGTCCTCATGTAGGCAGTAAAGGCAAAAAGGAGTGTTCGTCCTCCTTAAAGACATTCTGAAGCTGGCATCCAGGGCAGACCCTGAACAGCTTTCCGGGCGTCGAGCTTCCCTTCTCCTGGGCCATGTCCGAGATGGGCCTGAGAAACTTCAGGAGTCCTCCAAAAGCGTGGCTCGACGAAATCTTCACCCTTGAGGGGCGTAGACGAATCCGACACGGGTCCCCGTTGATCGGATGAAGAAACGGTGGAGCTTGAGGCTCTTTTGACCGAAAAATAGAAGTTTTTTGAGAAAAAAACGTGAAAAAATAGCACTAACGCTTGAGAGCAATAGCACGAGGATCCCAACAGTTGAACGTGCGGTAAAAATCTGAAGATGGCTGCCAGAGGCGGGGCTTAGGTAGAGGGCAGTCATTGGCTGTGGTCAGTATGACGCAGAGATCAGTGATTGGTTACTACTACGAAAGACAGATCAGAAACGAAACTGATACTGGTTTTTTCTTTACCGAGAATTCCCAGCCTGACGACGGGGAATATCCATGAGCATGTGAATCCATGCCAGACCCCATGCTGGAGAACACTGCTCCGAGCTCAAGCAGATTGATATGCAGGAGGGCTTCCGTCCTGGACCATGCGCCATGAATCACGTAGCCCTCCATCCTGAAATAGAGGAGTCAGGCGTCACCCCCAGGAGCGCCTCCGGTTGGGTGAAGCGGGCTCCAACTGAAACATTGCCATCCATCATCCACCAATGAAGATCAGGCAGAAGGAGAGGTGGTATTGGGATCCTGTCCGACTCCCAACCGGTCTACTGATCCCAATAGGCTGCCAGGTCGAGCTGGAGGCACCTCATCTTGTGGCGAGCGTGCTGTACAGTGAGCACGCAGGAGGTCATCATGCCCAGAATGTGCTGGACCACCATGCCGAGGTGGTCCAGTTGGCCAGAAAGTGCCCCACCGCCTTGCGGAGGGAATGCAGCCTTGCGGGTGGGGGTGGGGGTGGTGGGGGGGTTGGACACCCACTGAAAGGTAGGAAGACCTGATCCTGAGATGGGCACTGTTAGGAAGAATTCTCATAAATGGCTAATTCCCCTTTCCTAATGAGTCCCTCAGCAGCTTTGCTGGATTTCTAGGGTTTATTTCTCTTCTCCTGGTAAGAGTGTGAGCCTTTTTCCCACTCTTACATGTGTTTTGCTGTGTGTGTTTTCACTTTTTGTGTGATCTTGGGCACTGGAGCCTCACCTACTCCATGGCCTCATATTTTTCATGTGTGTTAACACAGCACCTTCAGTGCAGTGACGGAACAAGTTACTTACCTGTAACTGTTGTTCTCCAGCATGGGTCTGGCATGGATTCACATGCTCACGAATATTCCCCGTCGTCAGGCAGGGAATCCTCGGTATAGAAAAAAATCAGTATCAGTTTAGTTTCAGATCTGTCTTTCTTAGTAGTAACCAATCACTGGTCTCTGGGTCATACTGCCCCCAGCCAATGACTGCCCTCTCCCTAAGCCCCGCCTTTGGCAGCCATCCTCAGATTTGGTAGCACGTAAAGTGGCAGTATGACCAAGTGAAGAGCCGCAGAGGGGTAGGCGGGAGGGTTCGCATGTGAATCCATGCCAGACCCATGCTGGAGAACAACAGTTACAGGTAAGTAACTTGTTCCTTCTCCAGCATGGGGTCTGGCATGGATTCACATGCTCATGAATAAGATAATACATAGCAGTACACACATGCACAACCACGGGAGGTGGTAACAGGCTCAACATTAAGCAATACAACAACTCAACATTAAGCATCTCTTACCTCCTCACCAGGCTCACCTTAGGCGAACAGGTTGCGCAGCACTGCTTGGCCGACCCTGGACTCCTCCCTGGAGTCCCGATCGACGCAGTAGAATCTTGTGAAGGTGTGCGTCGACCTCCACGTCGCAGCCCTGCAGATGTCTAGCAGGGTCACACCAGACAGGAACGCTGTGGTATCAGCGATCGCTCTGGTAGAATGGGCTTTCGGACTGCCGGGCAGCGGTCGGTTCGCCAACCGGTGACAGTGCCTGATGCAGCCTGAGAGCCATCTGGAAATGGAAGTCTTCGAGAGAGCCTTCCCTTGATTCACAGTCCCAAAGTTCACAAACAGCTGTGATGTCTTCCGAAAACTCTTCGTACGGTCCACATAGAACTTCAGCGCTCTAGCTACATCCAGCGAGTGCAAAGTCCTCTCGGCCGGCGACAAAGGCGACGGGAAGAAAACTGGCAACACCAAGGGCTCGTTGAGGTGGAAGTCCGACGGCACCTTGGGCATAAAGGAGGGGTGCGTCCTCAGCACCACCCTCGTGTCATGAAAAGTCAAGTATAGAGGCTTGCAAGATAGGGCCTGGATCTCTCCCACTCGTCGTGCGGAGGTGATGGCCACGAGGAAAGCTGTCTTCCATGACAGGTACTTCAGAGGCGCCAAATGCATAAGCTCGAATGGGGCCCCCATGAGCCTGGTCAGCACCACATTAAGCTCCCACGCCGGGGCAGGAGCCTTCACCGGCGGAAATGATCGGAATAGTCCCTTCATGAATTCTTTCACCAGGCGATGAGACCACAAGGACGCCCGTCCCGCAGTCCTGGTATATCGGGAGATTGCAGCCAGATGTATTTTGATGGAGGCGTGAGCCAGTCCAGCTTTTGCCAGCGACAGTAGGTACGGCAGTAACTGAGGGGCCGTAATCCGCAGAGGGTTAATCTTCTGTGCACGGCACCAGACAGAGAACCTCTTCCATTTATGTCCGTAGCACTTGAGAGTTGAGGACGCCCTGGCCTTTGCAAGAACCTCTCTGCAGTCGGCCGGGATGTCGTACCCTCCAAACTCTAGTGCTGCAGGAGCCAGGCCTGCAAGTTCAGCGACTCTGGGTTGTGGTGAAGAAAGGCGCCTCCTTCTCTGGAGAGAAGGTCTGCGTCCGTCGGCAGCTTGACTGGTGTGGATGTTGACAAGTCCAGAAGGTCCGGGAACCAGATCTGTCTCGGCCACGCCAGTGCGACGAGGATCATCCTGCACCGGGACCTCTTGAGCTGGTTGATGAGCCGGAGCAGCAACGGCAGCGGAGGGAATGCATAAAGAAATAGGCCGTCCCAGGGGAACGAGAAAGCATCGCCCATGCTCCTCGGCTGGGGGAACCTGCTGGCGAACCTCCGGCACTTGGAATTCGTCGCTGTCGCGAAGAGATCGATTTGGGGTTCGCCCCATCGTCGGAAGAGTCGATCCACTTGATCCTGGCGTAGTTCCCACTCGTGGCACGAGCGCAGCTCCCTGCTGAGTGAGTCGGCGATCGTGTTTTTTATTCCTGCCAGATGAAGAGGCACCAGAAACATCCGTTGGGTGACGGCCCAATGCCACAGAACCTGGGCTTCCTTGGATAGGGCCGGGGACCTGGTTCAGCCCTGCTTCCGGATGTAGAACATCGTGGTGGTGTTGTCGGTGAAGATCCTCACCACCTTGCCGTTGAAGGACGGGAGAAAGGACCCGAGGGCCCAGAACACTGCGCAGAGCTCCAAAATGTTGATGTGGAGTGACTTCTCCTCCGGGAGCCAAAGGCCTCTCGCATGAAGATCTCTGGAGTGCGCTCCCCAACCTTCCAGGGAGGCGTCCGTCGTCACCGTCACCTGGTGAGCTGGGATCTGAAAGTCCGTGTCTGCCGACAGATGGGACCGGGTACCCCACCACCGGATAGCCCGACGGAACGTCTCGTTGAGAGGGATCCTGTCCTCGAAGCTGCCTGTCGACCGGACCCAGCGGGCGTCGAGGACTCTTGTTAGGGGCGCATCCGAAGCCTGCAAAGGCGCACCAGATAAATGCAGGAGGACATCATCCCGAGGAGGGACTTGATAGATCTTAACCTGGCCATGTCCGTGGCCAGCAGACGCTGCACCTTGCCCAGAATGGTCCTGGTCCTTTCCTCCAACGGCGAGGCCAGCCGCGCCACTGTGTCGAGCTTGGCTCCCAGAAACAGGGCGACTTGCGACGGAACCAAGTGTGATTTTGGAAAGTTGATGGAGAATCCCAGGTCCGTGAGCAGCTGGACGGTCTTCGCAGTGTGCTCCACGGTGAGCTCCCTCGTCCTTGCCCGGATGAGCCAGTCGTCCAGGTAGGGGTAGACGTGGATCCCCTGTAGGCGCAGCCGCGCCGCTACCGGTGCGAGGCACTTGGTGAACACCCTGGGTGCCGACTTCAATCCGAACGGGAGGGCCTTGAACTGGTAGTGCCGCCCTTGGACCACGAACCTGAGGAACTTTCAGTGTCTTTTTAGAATGGGGATGTGGAAGTACACATCCTCCAAGTCCAACGACGACAGGAAATCGCCCTCCTCCAGCTGTCCCAGCACGTGCTGGAGGGTGACCATACAGAACTTCTGCGCCTTGATGTACTTGTTCAGTCGTCGTAGGTCCAGGATGAGGCGCCATCCTCTGGACTTCTTTTTTACGAGGAAGTACCTTGAGTAAACTCCGGAGCCCCGAAGCCTCTTTGGGACGAGCTTGATGGCACCCTTCTTGAGCATCGCCCTTACGTCCAACAGTAGTTGAGGGACGTGATTTTCCTTCCTGGCCACGGGTGGAACGCAAGGGCACTTCTTCTGAAACTCGAGGGCTGCCCTTGGGCCAGGGCGTCCAGCATCCAACTGTCAGTGGAGATGGACTCCCACACGCTGACGAACCTCGCCAGCCGGCCTCCCACCGGGATGCTTCGGCGGGGGCCCGACCCCATGGTCGGTTCAATCTTGTTTGGAGGCCGCCTTGCCTCCTTGACCTCCCTGTCGACGACGATGGGCACCACCTGGCTTGCCGCGTCCCCTGTAGGCTTCCTGGGACGAAGATCTTGCCGCTTGACGGTACGTGGAGGAGCCACTGCCGGATCCCTTGGAGGCACCTTGTCTGCCTCCGGAGCTCCGAAAGGACGGCCGTCGTTGTTGGAGCACTCCCAGTGCCCGGGCAGTCTCTGTGTCTGTCTTGATGGCCTGAAGGGACTCATCAACCACCTTCCCAAACAGGTTGTTCCCGTCGAAGGGCATGTCCAAAACCTTGGCTTGTACGTCCTGGCGGAAATCTGTGGCCTTGAGCCATCCTCATCGTCTCAAGCAAACGCCGTTGCCCAACTGACGGAAACCGGTGTCGGCGATGTCCGTTGCCACCGTGATGGCGTGGTCTGAAGCAATCTCACCCTCCTGTAGGATTTCAAGGGCCTCAGCCCTTTTGTCGTCCGGAAGGAAGTCAGTCTAAAAGAGGGGCGATTTTGAACCACAACTCCCTGTCGTAGCGGGCTACGATTGCCAGGGCGTTGGCCGCCTTGATAGTCGTCGCTGCGGATGAGATGATCCGTCGTCCCATTGTGTCCAACTTCCTGCCCTCGCCGTCCGGCGGGGAAGTTGATGTCGAGGCCGATGCCCCCCCCCCCAGCTTTCTTCTTTGCCGCCGCTGAGACGACCGAATCCGGGGTAGGTTGTGCACGAAGGCACAAGGGGGCAGCGTCGGGGACCCAGTACTTCTTCTCGTACCGGTCCCTCTTTGCCGGCGCTGCGGCAGGGTTCTTGAGGAGGGCGAGCCCCTCATCCCAGATGTCATCAAGAAGTCGTACGGCGAGGACCGTCTTCCTTTTAGCCTCGCGCCGTTGGTAAAGGAACCCTTCTTTCTTCTTCTCTTCTGGGCAGAGCTGGAAAAGCTCGGATGCCCTGGAAATCATGGCATGAAAGGATCCAATCTCGTCGGGCAGGGACGCCCGAGCAGGGGGCGACGGGGGACACGTCCCGTCGTCGCCTCCGTCGTCATCTGTACCTGTCGTAGCCGTGTCCGTGCCTGTATCATCCCCGTGGGTAGTAGACCGGGGGGAAGGCAGAGCAGGCCGCAGAGGTTAGAGACGTGGCGTAGGATGCGTTATCCTCCTCTTATGCGGTGGACTTTCCGAAGGTCCTGGCTCCGGTTCCCCCGTCGGGTCTGGCTGAGGTACCTCCGTCGGGGGAAGGGGCAACATTGTCCTCATCTCCGAGCAAAAGGACTGAATCGCTGACAAAATGGCCGCTGAAGTGTCCTGCGGCACCGGAAACGACGGGCGCAAGGGCTCTTGAGGAGCCTTGTCGGCGACACCGTCGCTCTCGTCGTCGCCCTCGTCGGGATCCCTCCCAATGGGCTGGGCCTCTTCCACGACTTCGGTGAGCACTTCTTCAGAGGTCGTGTCCGTATCCACAATGGCCACCAGCCCCTCCCCCACCTTTTCCAACGAGGACTTTGTGGGGGTCTTCTCAATGGGCCTGAAAGACTCCCCCCCTCCGCGGTGGCAGGGAGACTCTGGGTCCTGAGGGCGCCTCCACTGGTGTAGCCTCCACAGGCTGAGCCAGGGCCGCGGCGACATCCTCAATCGAGGTCTTAGCAGGGTGAATTAAGGCCATTGTCACCTTCTGGACACCAGGGGCCTTCACCTTGGGGGGAGGGTCCGAGCCTCGCTCCCCTCTGCCGGAATCTTTGAGATCGACCGGGGCCTCTCCAGAAGCTTCGCCGGGTTCTCGGACTTCCTCTTACCCGAGCCAGAGCGTTGGCTCGTGGTTGATGGCGCCGGGGAGGATGCGCCCTGCCTGGCAGCCAAGGAGCCCGACCGTTCGGCGCTCCCGGTGCCCGCGGAGCTTAGCCTTTTGTTGGGCCCCCGTCGCCGGGGCACCCTCACAGGACTTAGAAGACCGCTCAGACTTCTTTTTCTTCTTCTCGCCTGACAGGCTCTTCCCTTCCAGCCAGTTGGCGAGACAGAGGTGGCGATCCTTCATGGTCCGCTCCGACATGTTCCCACAAAACGCACAGTCCTTCTCCATGTGGGTCTTGTCCTCATGGAGACAGTAGAGGCATAACGAATGCTCGTCCTCCTTGAAAACATTGTGAAGCTGGCATCCAGGGCAGGTCCTGAACAGCTTCCCGGGCGTCGAGCTTCCTTTCTCCTGGGCCTTGTCCGGGGTAGGCCTCGGAACTTCTGGAATCCTCCAAAAGCGTAACTCAACGAAAACTTCACCTTTAAGGGGCGTAGAAAACTCCGAATCGGATCCCCGTTGATCGGATGTAGAAACAGTGGAGCTTGAGGCTCTATTTAACCGAAAAATGAGAAAAAACTCCTGAAAAAGCGTGAAAACGCAGCAAAAGCTCGAGAGCTACAGCACGAGGACTCCCAACACTTGAACGTGCGGTAAAAATCTGAGGATGGCTGCCAGAGGCGGGGCTTAGGGAGAGGGCAGTCATTGGCTGGGGGCAGTATGACCCAGAGACCAGTGATTGGTTACTACTAAGAAAGACAGATCAGAAACGAAACTGATACTGATTTTTTTCTATACCGAGGATTCCCAGCCTGACGACGGGGAATGTTCATGAGCATGTGAATCCATGCCAGACCCCATGCTGGAGAAACAGGGTTATCTTTGACACTTCCCCCTGACTCCATTTTCTGGGGCCGACTACTGTCCCCCAGAAAAGGTAAAGTTGCCATTAACTTTATTTTTGTCACCTTAAACCACAGACCCAATACACCCCATCTTACATGGAGTATTGGAAAGGGTTAATTCTTATCCCTTTTTGTCTGTGTCTCTTGGAGCATTGTTTCGCTCCCTTTACACTAAGACATGGCTGGTGGCAGTGGTAACTACCCTGTTTTTACCACGGTTATCTTAAAAACCATGGTATTGTTTTAGGCTATTATAGTAGCCTCATACATAAACCCGCTTGACCATATATATTTTATAACGGTTCCGGCTGGGTTTATTCGCCATTTCTTTTTGTAAATGTCTTTCTCGTGTTTTACTCTGCGCGTCAAACCCGGTTTGATCCCTCTGATCGCCGTCTTTTTACGGGCTTCTGCACAGAAGCCCTCCTTAAGGCGCCTGAAAGTCTGGGTCGGCAGTACGTGAGGGAGGGGTCTTCGGACCCCTGCCATGGGTTCCCTTGGTAACCCAAGTCGCACTCCTGTTTGATTGGCTGGGTGACTGTCCTTGCCAGGACAGCCACCCTGCTGTGCGATTTGGACAGCCTTGACAGCCAGGCTGTATGAATGGGGGAAAACTGCATAAAAAGCAGGTCTCTGGGACTGGAAAGGCAGAGTCGCCACTGGAACGAAAGAACCAACGAGGAGCTGATGGAAGAGGACCCCTACAACGACTGAACCGCCCGGTGAAGCCATGCTGCAGGTCCAAATCTTCAGAATTTGGACGATAGACAAGATTCTCCAGGAAAATTCTTCCCTTGAGCTGGTGGGACCAACCAGTTTGCCCAAACTGCAAACCAGGACCCCTCCTCTGGTCGAATTCGCTGTACAGAGCTACAGTGGGCCGGATAGCCAGGAAGGTCGGATCCTGCTTGGGTTTTAAGGAGTGCACCTTTTATTCGGATTGCCTTGCTCTGCTGCTGGTTTCTTCCCTGGGTAGTGCAGGACCCTCCAGTCTTCCTACTTCTTGTCAGTCCGACAGTCGCTTCAGGAACCGTGAGCCTGCAGGAACTACCAGGAACGTCCGCCTCAGCGACAGCTTCCTCTCCGTTTTAAGGTACTGTGCAAATCCGGTTATTCGTTTCTTTCAGCCGCGGTGAAAGTGTTTAAAATCTTTCTCCAAAACGAGGTCTAGTCCTTCTCTTCTCTTTGAACTAACTTTTTTGCCAACTAACCTCATCCGGAATCCGTGGCATGAACTTTACCGCGAACTACCCTGAACTGTGTGATCTTGGGCAAAAGACTTGACCCATTGACTTTGGCCCTAAGCCTTTTCAACCTGATTCTATTACTGTAGTTCCTCTTGTTCAATTGCCCCAAGTGCTTACCTGTTGGTGTGGTTCAATTTCTATTAAGGAACAAGTTACTTACCTGTAACTGTTGTTCTCCAGCATGGGTCTGGCATGGATTCACATGCTCATGAATATTCCCCGTCGTCAGGCTGGGAATCCTCGGTAAAGAAAAAATCAGCATCAGTTTCTGATCTGTCTTTCTTAGTAGTAACCAATCACTGATCTAAGGGTCATACTGCCCCCAGCAAATGACTGCCCTCTCCCTAAGCCCCGCCTCTGGCAGCCATCCTCAGATTTGGTAGCACGCCAAGTGGCAGTATGACCAAGTGAAGAGCGGCAGAGGGGTGTCGGGAGGGTTTGCATGTGAATCCATGCCAGACCCATGCTGGAGAACCACAGTTACAGGTAAGTAACTTGTTCCTTCTCCAGCATGGGGTCTGGCATGGATTCACATGCTCATGAATGAAAGAATACATAGCAGTATACACATGCACAACCACGGGAGGTGGCAACAGGCTCAAGATTAAGCAATACAACAACTCAACATTAAGCATCTCTTACCTCCTCACCAGGCTCACCTTAAGCAAACAGGTTGCGCAGCACTGCTTGGCCGACCCTGGACTCCTCCCTGGAGTCCCGATCGACGCAGTAGAATCTTGTGAAGGTGTGCGTCAACCTCCACGTAGCAGCCCTGCAGATGTCCAGCAGGGGCACACCAGACAGGAACGCCGTGGTAGCAGCGATCGCTCTGGTCGAATGGGCTCTCGGACGGACGGTTTGCCAACCGGTGACAATGCATGATGCAGCCGGAGAGCCATCTGGAAATGGAAGTTTTCGAGAGAGCCTTCCCTTGATTCACAGACCCAAAGTTCACAAACAGTTGTGATGTCTTCCGAAAACTCTTCGTGCGGTCCACGTAGAACTTCAGCGCTCTAGCTACATCCAGCGAGTGCAAAGTCCTCTCAGCCAGCGTCGAAGGCGACAGGAAGAAAACTGGTAACACCAAGGGCTCGTTGAGGTGGAAGTCCGACGGCACCCTGGGCATGAAGGAGGGGTGCGTCCTCAGCACTACCCTCGTGTCATGAAAAGTCAAGTATGGAGGCTTGCAAGATAGGGCCTGAGTCTCTCCCACTCGTCATGCAGAGGTGATGGCCACGAGGAACGCTGTCTTCCATGACAGGAACTTCAAAGGGGCCAAATGCATAGGCTCGAATGGGGCTCCCATGAGCCTGGTCAGCACCATATTAAGCTCCCACGCCGGGGCAGGAACCTTCACCGGAGGGTATGATCGGAATAGTCCCTTCATAAATTCCTTCACCAGGCGATGAGACCACAAGGACGCCCGTCTCGTAGTCCTGGTATATCGGGAGATGGCAGCCAGATGTATTTTTATGGAGGCGTGAGCCAGACCAGCTTTGGCCAGCGACAGTAGGTACGGCAGCACTTGAGGGGCCGTAATCCGCAGAGGGTTAATCTTCTGTGCACGACACTAGACAGAGAGCCTCTTCCATTTGTGTCCATAGCATTTAAGAGTTGAGGACGCCCTGCACTTTGCAAGAACCTCTCTGCAGTCGGCCGGTATGTCGTATCCTCCAAACTCTAACGCTGCAGGAGCCAGGCCTGCAAGTTCAGCGACTTCGGGTCGTGATGGAGGATGGCGCCTCCTGTCCTGGAGAGAAGATCCGCGTCCACTGGCAGCTTGATTGACGGGGACGCTGACAAGTCCAGAAGGTCCGGGAACCATATCTGCCTCGGCCACGCAGGTGCGACGAGGATCATCCTGTACCGTGACCTCTTCAGCTGGTTGATGAGCCGGATCAGCAGTGGCAATGGAGGGAACGCGTATAAAAACAGGCCCTCCCAGGGGAACGAGAAAGCATCGCCCATGCTCCTCGGCTGGGGAAACCTGCTGGCGAACCTCCGGCACTTAGAGTTCGTCGCCGTCGCGAACAGATCGATCTGGGGAGTGCCCCACCGTCGGAAGAGGCGGTCCACTAGATCCTGTCGTAGTTCCCACTCGTGGCACGAGCGCAGCTCTCTGCTGAGCGAGTCGGCGATGGTGTTTTTTATCCCTGCCAGATGAAACGGCACCAGAAACATCCCTTGGGCGACGGCCCAATGCCACAGATCCTGCGCCTCCTTGGACAGGGCTGGGGATCTGGTACCGCCCTGCTTCCTGATGTAGAACATGGTGGTGGTGTTGTCGGTGAAGATCCTCACCACCTTGCCCTTGAGGGACGGAAGAAAGGACCTGAGGGCCCAAAACACTGCACGGAGCTCCAGGACGTTGATATGGAGGGACTTCTCCGTCGGAAGCCAAAGTCCTATCGCGTGCAGATTTTCGGTGTGCGCTCCCCACCCTTCCAGGGAGGCATCCGTGGTCACTGTCTCCTGGTGGCCGGGGGTCTGGAAGTCCATGCTCGCCGTCAGATGCGCGCGGGTGCCCCACCACCGGATCGCTCGTTGGAAACTCTCGTCGAGTGTGATCCTCTCCTCGAAGCTGCCTATCGTCTGGATCCAACGCGCGTCCAGGAACTCCTGCAACGGGCGCATCCGGAGCCTGCACAGGCGGATGAGATAAATGCAAGACGACATCATTCCGAGGAGGGACTTGATGGACCTCACCCTGGCCGCGTCCGCAGCCAGCATCCGCTGCACCTTGCCCAAGATGGCCCTCGTCCTTTCCTCCGACGGAGAGGCCAGAAGCGACACTGTGTCGAGCTTCGCTCCCAGAAACAGTGCGTCTTGCGCGGGCACCAGGTGGGACTTGGCGTAGTTTATGGAGTATCCCAGGTCCGTGAGTAGTTGGACGGTCCTTGCCGTGTGCTCCACGGCGAGCTCCTTCGTCTTTGCTCGGATGAGCCAGTCGTCCAGGTAGGGGTAGACGTGGATCCCCTCTCGGCGCAGCTGCACCGCCACTGGTGCGAGGCACTTGGTGAACACCCTGGGTGCCGACCTCAATCCGAAGGGAAGGGCTTTGAACTGGTAGTGACGCCCTTGGACCACGAACCTGAGAAACTTTCGGTGTCCCTTTAGGATGGGAATATGGAAGTAGGCATCCTCCAAATCCAACGACGACAGGAAATCGCCCTCCTCCAGTTGACCCAGGACATGTTGGAGGGTGACCATCCGGAACTTATGTGCCTTGATGAATTTGTTCAGTCGTCGTAGGTCCAGGATGGGACGCCATCCTCCCGTCTTCTTCACGAGGAAGTATCTTGAGTAAACTCTGGAGCCCCGAAACCTCTTTGGGACGAGCTCGATGGCACCCTTCTTGAGCATCGCCTTTACCTCCAAGAGAAGTTGAGGGACGTGATGTTCTTTCCTGGCCACAGGGGGGATGCGCGGGCACCTCTTTAGAAACTCGAGCGCGTGACCCTGAGCTAGGGCGTCCAGCACCCAACGGTCGGTGGAGATGGACTCCCACACGCTGACGAAGCTCGTCAGCCGGCCTCCCACCGGGGTGCTTCGGTGGGGGCCCGACCCCACGGCCGGTTCAGTCCTGCTTCGATGAGGCTTTGCCGCCTTGTCCTCCTTGGGGATGACGGAGGGGTCCGCCTGACTTGCCTCGTCCCCTGTAAGCTTCCTGTGACGACGAACGGGCCGCTTGACGGTAGGTGGAAAATCCTCCACTGGAACCTTTGGAGGCACCCTGTTTGCCTCCGCCGCTCCGAAAGGGCGGCCGCCGTTGCTGGAGAACCCCAAGAGCCCGGGCCGTCTCCGTGTCCGCCTTGATGGCTTGAAGGGAATCGTCCACTGCTTTCCCAAACAGGTTGTTTCCGTCGAACGGCATGTCCAAGACTCTGGTCTGCATGTCCTGACGGAAGTCAGTAGCCTTGAGCCATCCACGCCGCCTAAGGCACACGCCGTTGCCCAACTGGCGAAATCCAGTGTCAGCGATGTCCGTCGCAATCGTAATGGCGTGGTCCGACGCCACCTCTCCTTCCTGCAAGATCTCTAGGGCTTCCGCCCTCTTGTCTGGTAGGAAGTCCAGCAGGGGGGCCAGTTTGTACCACAACTCCCTGTCGTAGCGGGCTACGATAGCCAAGGCGTTGGCCGCCTTAATCGTCGTCGCTGCCGACGAGATGACTCTGCGTCCCATCGTGTCTAATTTCTTTCCCTCGCCGTCAGGCGGGGAGGTCGACATAGAGGCCGCGCCCCCCCCCGCTTTCTTCCTGGCCGCCGCGGAGACGACCGAGTCTGGGGTCGGCAGTGCCCGAAGGCACAAGGGGGCCGCGTCCGGGACCCGATACTTCTTCTCGTACTGATCCCTTCTAGCCGGTGTCTCTTCCGGGCAGAGCTGGAAAAGCTCGGATGCCCTGGCGATCATGGAGTGAAACGATCCAATCTCGTCGGGCGGGGAAGCCCGGGTGGGAGGTGACGACGGGAGATCCTCATCGTAAACCTCGTCGTCTGTACCCGTCGCGGCCGTGTCAGTCCCCGTATCATCCCCACGTGTCGTGGACGGGGAGGAGGGCTGAACAGGGCGCGATGGCTGAAAAGGAGGTGGAGGATGAATCCTTCTTCTCTTAGGGTGAGGGCTCCCAGAAGGGCCTGGCTCCGGGTCCCCCGTCGGGGGCGGTTCCTCCGTTGGTGGTAACGGCAGTCTCGTCCTTATCTCCGAGCATAAGGACTGTAAAGCCAACAAAATGGCCGCCGAGTTGTCTTGCGGCACTGGTTGAGGGGAGTCCGACGGGCGGTCAGGAGCCCCGTCGGCACCCTCGACGTTCTCGTCGTCTCCTACGTCGGGGTCCCTCCCGACGGGCTGGTCTTTTTCCACGCCAACGCCGTGGCTTAAGACTTCGATCAGCTCCTCCTCAGAGGTTGAGGCCGAATCCACGACGACCTCCTGCCCCCCCTTTTTCTTCTCCATCGGAGGTTTCACGGGGGTCCTGTGATGGGCATGAAAGAGGACTCCCTCCGCGGTGGCAGGGAGACTCTGGGCCCCGAGGTCGCCACCACTGGTGTAGCCTCCACAGGCTGAACCAGGGCCGCCGCGACTGTCTCGATAGAGGCCTTGGCCGGATGGATTAAGGCTTTCACCACCTTAGGTGCGCTCACCGCCTTCTCCTTGGGGGGAGGGTCACCGCCTCGCTCCCCCTCTGATGGGGCCTTCGAGCTCGACCGGGGTCTCTGCAGGAGCTTCGCCGGGTGCTCGGCCTTCCTCTTACCCGAGCCAGAGCGTTGGCTCGTGGTTGATGGCGCCGGGGAGGATGCGCCCTGCCTGGCGCCCATAGAGCCCGACCGTTCGGTGCTCCCGGTGCCAGCGGACTCGCGGTGCTTGGCCTTCTGTTGGACCCCCGTCCCCGGGGCGCCCTCAAAGGTCTTAGAAGACCACTCGGACTTCTTCTTCTCGCCTGACGGGCTCTTTCCTTCCAGCCAGTTGGCGAGGCGTTGATGGCGGTCCTTCATGGTCCGCTCCGACATATTGCCGCAAAACGCACAGTCCTTCTCCACGTGCGTCTTGTCCTCATGTAGGCAGTAAAGGCAAAGGGAGTGTTCGTCCTCCTTAAACACATTCTGAGGCTGGCATCCAGGGCAGACCCTGAACAGCTTTCCGGGGTTCGAGCTTCCATTCTCCTGGGCCGTGTCCGAGATGGTCCTGAGAAACTTCTGGAGTCCTCCAAAAGCGTGGCTCGACGAAATCTTCACCCTTGAGGGGCGTAGTCGAATCCGACACGGGTCCCCGTTAATCGGATGAAAGAACGGTGGAGCTTGAGGCTCTTTTGACCGAAAAAAGAGAAATTTTTCTGAGAAAAAACGTGAAAAAAGCACTAACGCTCGAGAGCAATAGCACGAGGATCCCAACACTTGAACGTGCAGTAAAAATCTGAAGATGGCTGCCAGAGGCGGGGCTTAGGTAGAGGGCAGTCATTGGCTGTGGTCAGTATGACGCAGAGATCAGTGATTGGTTACTACTACGAAAGACAGATCAGAAACGAAACTGATACTGATTTTTTCTTTACCGAGGATTCCCAGCCTGACGACGGGCAATATTCATGAGCATGTGAATCCATGCCAGACCCCATGCTGGAGAAGTGCGCATACTCCACCATATCACTCGGCGGAAACCCTAATCGACGATTGATCTTGTCCTTGAAGCTCACCTCCACTTGTATCCAGCATGCATCGAGGAACTCCTGCAGCCGACGCATCCGCAGCCTGCACAGCTGAATGAGGTAAATGCATGACGACGTCATGCTGAGTAGGCACTTGCTGGATCCCACCCTTGCGAACTTGAAGAGCCGTTGTACCTTGCCCAAGATGGCCGCAATCCTTTCCTCAAATGGAGACGCCAGGCACAACACTGTGTTGAGTCAGGCTCCCAGAAACAGTGCGCCCTGCGATGGAGTCACGCAAGACTTCGCAAAGTTTATCAAGAACCCCAGATCCGACAGGAGTTGGACGGTCTTCGTCGTGTGGTCGACGGCGATGTCCCTCGAGTTCACCAGGATGAGTCAGTCGTCCAGGTACTGGTACACGTGGATCCCTCGTAGACATAGCTGCGCCGCCACCGGGGCCAGGCACTTGGTGAACACTTGTGGCGCAGACTTCAACCCAAAGGGAAGGGCCTTGAACTGGTAATGTCCTTGAACCACAAAGCGTAGGTACTTGCGGTGTCCCTTGTGCATGGGGATGTGAAAATAGACATCTTCCAAGTCCCGCAATGACAGAAAATCCTCCTCTTCCAGCTGTCCTAGCACGTGCTGAAGGGTCACCATACAAAACGTTTGGGACTTTATGTATTTGTTCAGATGACAGAGGTCCAGAATGGGCCTCCAACAGCCAGTCTTCTTTCTGATAAGGAAGCAACAAGAGTACACTCCAGATCCCCAGAGCTTCTTCAGGACAAGCTCGATCGCCCCTTTTCTTAACATGGCCTGTACCTCTAGCAGCAGCTGAGGGATGTGGTTTTCCTGACGGGCCACTGGTGGTATACTTGGACACTTCCGTTTGAACTCTAGGGTGTGTCCATGGGCGAGAGCGTCCTGCACACAACTGTTGGTGGAGATGGTCTTCCACACGCTGACCAAGTTTGCCAGCCGGACTCCCACCGGGGTGCACGGGTGGGGGCCTGACTCCACTGCCGGTTCAATCTTGTTTCGACATCGAAGCGCCACCTTGTGGACCTTGGTGATGACATCCGCCTCCAGACTTGGCACGGCCCTGTAGGTCTCCTGGGCCGATGAGCAGGGGGGCTGACGATAGGACGAGACACCTCCTCCGAATCCTTTCGAGGAATTTTGGGATTTCCCTCCAGAAGTCCGAAAGGACGGCCGCCGTTGCTGAAGCGTTCCCAGGGCACGAGCCGTCTGTGTGTCTGCTTTGATGGCCTGGAGAGACTCATTCACAGTCTTTCCAAACAAATTGTTCATGTCTAAGGGCATGCCCCTCACCTTCGACTGAACATCCTGGCAGAAATTCGTGGCCTTCAGCCAGCCTCGCCAACGAAGGCAAACCCTGTTGCACATTTGGCAGATTATCGTGTCGGCAATGTCCATGGCCACTGTCATGGCGTGGTCCGACGCCACCTCACCTTCCTGTAGAATCTCCAACACCTTAGCCCGCTTGTCGTCGGGAAGGAAGTCCAGGAGGGGGGCCATCTTGTATCAAAGTTCCCTGTCGTAACGCACCACAATGGCGAGGGTGTTGATGGTCGTTGCCGCCGACGAGATCAGTCTTCGCCCCATGGCATCCAACTTCTTCCCCTCACCGTCCGAGGGGAGGAGGCCGCCAACCAGGATGAGCCCGAAGACTTCTTCTTGGGTGCCGCCGAAACCACAGAGTCTGGAGACGGCTGGGACCGTAAACACTTGGGCGCACTCTGTACTTCTTCTCGTAGCGATTCCTCTTCGGTGGAGCCGAAGACTGCTTCTTCATGAGGGACAAACCCTCGTCCGAAATGTCATCCAATAATGGGATCAAACGTACTGTCTTCCTCTTCGCCTCGTGGCGCTGGTAAAGGAAACCCTCTTTCTTCTTCTCCTCCAGGGCAAGCTGGAACAGCTCTGAGGACCTGGAGATGGTGGCGTGAAATGAGCCAATCTCGTTGGGCGGTGAAGATCTGGCTGGCGGAGATGGGAAATCTCCCCCCCCCCCCCAGGCCACCGCCGTCATCCGTGCCAGTGCCTGTCGTTGCTGTGTCTGGTTCTGTGTCATCCCTCTGTGGGGGAGAGGAAGGCGAGGGGTGAAAAGGCAGAGGGGGGGGGGTGAACTCTCTTTCTCTTGGGTGGTGGTTCCTCGGATGGTCTTGGCGCCACGGGTGGGGCCGCCGGTGCAAGAGGCATCCTCATTTGGATTTCCGAGCACAGGGTATGCAGGGCCGCCAGGCCAGAGTGTCCACTGAGATATCCCCAGGTGGCTGCTGGGGTGGAGGCGACAGTGACTGGGCCGTTTGCGGCTTAGGCTGATCCGCTCCGTCATCACCGCCCTGTTGCTTCTCGGTCTCCATCGTCAACCTCGTCGGGATTCCCCTGCGTAGGGCCTGCTCACGATGCATCTCGCCTCCTGGAGGATCGGGAGGCTGGTGAGCTCCTCCTCTGAGGAAATGTCCGCGCCCTGGAGTACTACCGTGCTCCCCCCCCTTCTCTGGGTTGAGGGGAGACTGTTTCGGTGAAATGATGGGCATCACCTTCTCCGGAGTCTTCCCGATGGGCTGGAAAGAGGACTTCCTCCTGGCAGGCAGGATACCCTCACCTTAGGGGCCGTGCCCTGCGAATCCGCCCCAGCGGACTTCACGAAAGACGCTGCATCTACTTTGATTGAAGTGTGGGTCTTTGTCTGGTGCACCTGGGCCTTCACGGTCTTGACCGCGTCGGAAGCCTTCACCTTAGGGGGGAGGGTCGTGACCTCGCTCCACCTTGGCCTTCTCCGTTGGTCCGGCTTGGGTCTTCTCCAAAAGCTTGCTCGGATGGTCCGACTTCCTCTTCTTTGAAGAACCCGAGCGCTGGCTCATGGTCCAAGGTGCTGGAGACACAAACTCGCCCTGGCCGCCGAGGAGCCTGTCGCAATGGCGCTCCCGGAGGCAGTGGACTCACAGTGCTTAGCCTTATGTTGGACCCCAGCGGGAGGGGCGACCTAAGAGGTCAGGTCTTAGAAGACCGCTCCGCTTTCTTCTTCTGGGCAGGGGAAGCATGCTGCCAGAACTCACCCAGAGCAGTGGCCTTGGCCTGCAGCCACTCATTGAGGTTCTTGTGTCGGTCGACCGGCCGGCGTGGCACCATCTCTCGACAATCCACGCAGTCGTCCTCCACATGTGTCTGGTCCGAATGCAGCCAGTAGAGGCAAAGGGAATGTCCATTGTTCGAAAAGACGTTCCGTAGGTTACAGCCGGGACAAACCTTGGAGAGGAACCGGGACTTCCTCCTCCTCTGCCATATCCACGCGTTGTAAGCCTCGAAGAAGCTTCTGGAATCCTCCAAGAAGAAACTCAATGAAAATCCGCCCTTGAGGTGCTCTGAAGAATCCGAAAATGGGCCCCTGTTAATCGGAAGGTTAATCGTCTGAAGATGGCTGCCAGATGAGTCTTAGAGGGCAGTCATTGGCTGTAGGCCGTATGACCCAGAGACCAGTGATTGGTTGTTAGGAGACAGTTCAGAAGTGAAACAAACTGATTTTTTCTTTACCAAGGATTCCCAGCCTGACGACAGGGAATATTCATGAGCATGTGAATCCATGCCGGACCCCATGCTGGAGAACCACCAATCTCTGGCAGGAGTGCAACACCCACTCTGGTGACCCCCCCCCACCCTCACCAGCCAAGGTGTTACTCACCGGAGTGACTAGCGTACTCCTAGTCCATAGCCCCTTTTCCTCCATCCTGTATGGGCGTCCCTTGTGAGGGACAGGAAAGGAATCCTTTTTAACCAGAAAAATCACTTTCCCTTTACAGGCGAGTGCGGGGCGCGACCCCAGGAGCACAGGCTCCCTTAACCCCGCCCACTGGTGCAACATCTCAGTCCCCTTTGAGGCATCGACTGTGTTATTGCTAAACAACCTCGCTGCTCTTATTAGGGAGACAGATGGTGGAACTTATGAAGGAACAGGGACTATGGACTAGGAGTATGTTAGTCACTCCAGTGAGTAACACTTAATTACTCCCCGTCCCCTTTCCTCCATCCTGTATTGGCGATTACCACTGATACAACTGCCCTAGGGAGGAGAGTTTGCAACTCTATGCAAAAATATTATGCAGGACTGCTTGGCAGAATGCTGCGTCAGCCCTGGCACTGGTATCCAGGCAGTTATGTTTGCAAAAGGCTGATGGTGTGGCTGATGTCGCCGCCCTGCTTATCACCTGCCATGGTACGTGGTGCTGAAAAGTGACCGCTGCTGCCTTGGCCCTGATGGCATGAGCATGCATGCCCATTGGCGGATCCCTATGCTGCACCTTGTATGCCTCCTGGATCTCTGTGGTCATCCACGTAGCTATGGAAGCTTTGGATGGTTGCTGACCTGGTTTTGAGCCGCTGAACGCGACAAACAAGGCAACCGATTTGCAGAAGTCCATTGTTCTGACCAGATAGAATGCTCTCCTGACGTCTAGGCAGTGAAGAGACCTTTCTGCGGCTTCCGTGGGGTCTGGAAAGAAAGTGGGTAGCACAATCCCCTTGTGGATGTGAAAAGAGGAAACCACCTTCGGGAGGAACTTGGGGTGCGTGCAGAGCACAACTTTGTCCTGATAAAACCTAGTATAGGGCTCTGACGCCACTAAAGCCTGTATATCTCTGACTCTGCGAGCAGAAGTAAGAAACATAAGAGAGCCTTCTTCAGCGTGACCAGTTTGATATCTATCGTGGCCATGGGTTCAAAAGGTTTGTGCGGCAGGGCATTGAGCACCACGTTAAGATCCCAGAGTGAGTACGGACGTTTGACCGTTGGGTACAGTCTGGTGAGACCTGTCAGATGCCTCTTTACAACAGGATTGGCAGAAGAGAAGGTAGAAGTGTTCGAGTGCCTGTATGCATGGATAGCCGCTAGGTAAGTCCGGCAGGTATCCACCTGGACCCCTGATCTAGACAAGTGGGCCGAGAAGGATAAAACCTGGTCCACAGTGCAGGTCAGGGGATCGACACAGTTTTCTTTGGACCGTAGGCAGAACCTGATCCATTTGCTTTTGTACTGCTTTTGTGTAGATAAGCTCCTGGCTCCCTGAATGATTTCCAGGTTGTTGCGAGACAGCTGAGCTGTAAGTGTCGAAGAGTTACCTGCTCAGGTACCAGGCTGCTAGGGCTAGGTTAGGCAGAATCCTATGCATTTCCCTTAGGGAGCAGTACAGAAGATTAGGACTACAGGTATAGGCAATAAATCCCCTTTGGTATCAGTCTGTACCACACAGATTTAGTTGGGAGCTGTGGCTGAGCAGTCAGACTTATCTCAAGAGGGAGGTGAGCAGTATTCAGGGTTTACACAATGGGGCTTCAGAACTATGGAGCAAGGAAACACTGACCAAAGCTTTGTATTAAAAAGTATATATATATATATATATATATATAAAAGCAAATGCCGAAATAAGATCTTTCCCCCCCAGTAATGGGCAGCACAAAAGTGCAGTGAATCCTTTATGCCGATGACTTTATCCAACTGAACCAGACTCCTATTGGCTTACGTCAGCTAGCCGCTTTAACTAAATACACTGAAGTTAATGACCTGGAAGTCAATAAACGAAAAACGAAGATTATGGTGTAAGAAAAGGCAATCACTCATGGTTTTTGAGAGGAGAAAAAGTCGAACAAGTCACAAAATTTAAATACCTCAGGGTCTTGATCGACTCCTCATGTAAAGACGTAGCATTGCAATAACATCTAATTGCAAAAATGAAAAACCTCATCTCACAGGCCAAAATCTTAGACAGGAAATATGGTCGATTCTCATTGATGCCCCTACTTAAGTTCTATCGGGGGACAGTGATACCATCAATCACTTACGGACCTGATGCTATGCTATATCTTCCTGATCTGTTATGGCCGAGACTGGAGAGTCTCTTTTGGCGCTCAGTCCTCAACCTCCCGTCTTCTACACCTATAGCACTGATTCGACGTGAACTTTCACTCTCGTCTTTGACGGCAATAGTAACCAGAGCATCTATCATGCTATATCGGAAGATTAAGAAGGATCCATCCTCACCGATTATTTTCGCCATGGTCCAAGAAGAGATGAATGCAGGAAAATGTAAAATGCTGGCTACTTGGGAGAATAGATGCAAATCAATCCTGGAAGACTGTGGCAGTAACATTGAAGAATTGGTTCTTAACCCAACTAAAACTTAAACGCCTGGACGAAACAGACTGGATGAATACGTTAGAGAAGGCATCTGTTTACAAACTGACCCAGCATCTGCCTACATCGACCAGAAAATTGAACAAAGTTCAACCATTTCTCATAAAGCATCCAAGCAGAAAAACACGATCGACACTCCTCCGTGGCAGGCTGAATCTACTCCCCACAAATGAGATCCGACAAATTAGAGGCCTTTCGACGACCAACACCTGCCGTTTTTGTAACTCTAATGAAACCATCAAAACACTGCGGAATCTTCTGTTATGTCCGGGCACACATCGATACAGAACTCCATATCTGCTTCATCATTTGGAGAAAGCCTACTTGACAGAAGAAGCTCTTTGGTGGGAACAATTAATAGGGGGCCTTCGTCCGTCCTGGACCATAGAGGCTACCAAAATTTTGGACCTAATTTTCAAGGACAAAGTAACAGTGCTCTTACTAGTCACTTAACATCCACTGATCTTTGAAGGGTGCTCCCTTTCATTCTAAGTTTTGATCTACTGAGTTGAATCTGCTGCATTGTATGTACTGGTTATGGACATTTTACTCTTTCTCTTCTTCTACTTTCTTCTTTTAGCTTCCCTGTGTGTGTTTCTTTCATTTCCCCCTATTTTTCTTCCTTTTTGAGCTTCTTTTGTCGTCATCTTCTTTCATCATCTTCTTTTGGCTTTTTTGTTTTGATTTTGATCTTACAACTAACTTGTAAAAATTACTTTGGTGATTGAAACTCGTAAATAAAATAAAAAAATCACTATTATCAAGCAAGTTAAAACAGCCAATAAAATTATACACAACTCCCTATTTAAATAGCAGACAAGTTTGAGCAAGAGTGAAAACTGAGAAAAACGGCACAGTGTAAACCAAGCGGAAATGGCACTCTTAAAAGTTCTCAATAGGGATGGAAAGGACAAGTTATATAGCTTTAGACTCTGTAACACTCCAGCAACATTTCCCAAGTAGATTGTGAACAAGTCAGGCAAGGCAGTACTTCAGCATAAGCAATACTTAGGTGAAAACCGAGACAAATGGCAATTCACAATATTAAAAAGGGGGAAGAAAGAACAAGTTACTCTCTTACCTGGTAACGTTCTTTTGATGTTATGGTCCGACGACGTATTCCATATCTATGACAGTAATCACCACAGCTATGCTGCTTCGGAAAATCTTTTGGCGTCTGCGTCCTGGACGTCGATACGCCGCCCTCGAGGACCTCCTCCGACGGCGATGTCACTGGATGTTATAAGTAGGACGCACGACGCCCGTAGCCTCAGTTGTAGTTTTTTCCCAGAACGTGTGACACCAGTCTTCTGCCAGTTTGACCACAGAAAGCCTTGTGGATACGTAAGCTGCAATCGCATAAGAAATTCTGTAGCGGCGAAGGCAGGGAGGGAGCGATATGGAATACGTCGGACCATCCCATCGAAAGAACGTTACCAGGTAAGTGAGTAACTTGTTCTTCGAGGGGATTGGGTCCTCCGACGTATTCCATATCTATGACAGTCTCCCAAAGCAGTACCAATGCAAGGAGGTGGGAAAAGAATTTAGAATACAGAAATTTAGAAAGCCCAATCAAATTGCGGAGCAAAGGACCGCCTTGCCAAAGGCCAGATCCTGCCCATGGATGGAATCGAGGGAGTAGTGACGTACAAAAGTATGGACCGAAGCACAGGTGGCTGCATCACAGATGTTACGAATAGGAACACCACTCTGTAGGGCAGTAGAGGCAGCCATAACCCTGGTAGAATGGGCCCGCAAGCCAACCAGTGGGTCCTTACCCGCCAAGCGGTAACATTCAGAAATTGCCAGAATAAACCAGCGAGACAAAGTCTGCTTAGTCACAGCTTGTCCCAAACGCTTTCCAGCGTAACCAATGAAGAGTTGATCGTCCACTCTGACCAGGGACATGCGAGAAATATAAAATCTTAAAGCTCTCCTAGGATCGAGCCTATGGAGCCTCTCCTCTTCCTTACCAGGATGCGGAGGAGGATAAAATGCCAGAAGAATAACCTTCTGGCCTAAATGAAATTCCGACACCACCTACGGAAGAAAGGAAGGACGTACTCTAAGGACAACCCTGTCCTTATGAAATACAGAGAAGGGTGGCTTAACTGAAAGTGTCTGTAACTCACTCACTCTGCGAGCGGAAGTGACCGGAACCAAAATTACAGTTTTAAGAGTTAACAGTCTCAAAGGGCACGAATGCAAAGGCTCAAACGGAGCACCCATCAGAAACTTGAGGACAAGGTTCAAATCCCAACCAGGCACCTGGAAAGGTGACGGAGGGAAGACATTAGCAACCCCTTTTAGAAACTGAGAAATGGGATTTTAAATTAAGAACAGCTTAAATATGGACAGCGCTGCCAGGTAACCTTTAATGGTACCCACTTGCAAGCCCCTGTGGGATAAAGAAAGCAAATAAAACAGAACCACAGGAATGTCACATGAAAAAGGATCCACATTCTGAACCCTGCACCAGTCGCAGAACTTTCTCCAACGGCAGCAGTACAGGGACTTAGTTGCCGGCCGTCTGGCCGAAACCAACACCTCCATCACGTCTTCAGGGAGGTCCCAATCCTTATACCTCAACCTTTCAGAAACCAAGCGTGAAGGTTGAGGGATCTGACCTCTGGATAGAGAACCTGACCCCCCCCCTCCCGTGAGAGCAGATCGTCTCGGTAGGCAAGACGACGTGGAGGGCAGATAGACAAGTCGAGAAGGTCCGGGTACCACGTCCTCCGGGCCCATGTCGGAGCAATGAGGATCATCTGGGAACCGAACCTTCGTAACCTCCACAGCACTTGCGGGATAGCGGGGACTGGAGGAAACACGTACAGCAGTGGGAATGACCACTCCACCATGAACGTGTCTCCTAAGGCTCCTCCTGGAGTAAATTCCCCCGAGCAGAACCTTTCGCACTTCCAGTTGACACTGGAGGCGAAGAGATCCACTTGAGGGGTCCCCAAAAGGGCAAAGATCTGCAGGAGAATCTCCTGAGCCAACTCCCACTCGTGAGAGATCACGCTCTGCCTGCTCAGAGCATCCGCAGTCTCGTTTTCGTCTCCGGCCAGATAAACTGCTGAGATCGAAACTTCCTGCTGGATTGCCCAGAACCAGAGCTGCCTCGCCTCCCTGCACAGAGGAAGTGACCCTGCCCCCCCCCTTTTTGTTGACGGCCCTCAGCTCCAACAGATTGATATGGAGTCTGGACTCCGACGGAGACCAACGACCGCTGACTGTCAACTCGTTGGCATGAGCTCCCCATCCCGTGAGGGATCCGTCCATCACGATCGTCACCTCCGGGTAGCCAAAATGGAGGCCCCTTCATCAGATTGCCTTCGACGGCCCACCACAGAAGGTCCTGGGCGACCGAGGACGGCACCTGAACAGGGTCCGACATCCTGCCGGAGGACAGACCACTGGAGCTTGAGTGCCCATTGCAAAGATGTCATCCGCAACCTGGCCTCTGGCACCAGAAGAATGCCAGGAGGCCGAACAATCTCAAGAACTCGAACGCTGGGAGACTCTGGGCATGTTGAAACTTGTGCACCATCTGCTGAATGTGATGAGCCCTCACCTGGGGAGGAAACACTGCCCCAGGGACGTGTCGAGCACTGCTCCGATGTACTGGAGCCTTTGAGTTGGCGTCAAGTGGGACTTCTTTAAGTTGAGGGAGAAGCCCAGCTTGTGGAGGGGGTGGCAGGTGACGGACAGATGATCCAGGACTTGCTCGGGAGAGTGCGCCCTGATCAACCAATCGTCCAGGTAGGGGTAGACGTGAATTCCCCCCTTCCCAGAGATGCGCTGCCACCACTACCATGAGCTTGGTGACGACCCTCGGGCGGAGGTCAATCCGAACGGCAGGACCCGAAACTGAAAGTGTGAGTCACCAACTGCGAACCTCAGGTACTTCTTGTGTTTTGGATGGGTCGGCACATGAAAATAAGTGTCCTTGAGGTCGAGACACACCAACCAGTCCTGAAGTTGAAGGGCCTGGAGGACTTGAGAAAGAGTAACCATCTTAAACTTGTCCTTCCTGAGGAGTTTTTTCAAACCACGCCAGTCCATGATGGGTCTCAATCCCCCGTCTTTCTTGGAAATTAAAAAATAAGGGGAATACCATCCCTTGTTCCTCTCCGCTACAGGCACCAGTTCTATGGCGCCTTTCTCCAGCAGGGCTTGAACCTCCTGCACAAGGAGCGGATCTGGACTCTGCAACGAGAGATTCCCCGGTGGATTGTCGTGAGGCCTCTGCCGAAAGGGAAGACAGTAGCCGTGGGCTATGATCTCCAGAACCCACACATCTAAAGTAATGGCACGCCATTCGACAAGATGTTGCGCCAGCCTTCCCCCAACCGGGAACCATGGGACATGGCCTCATAGCTGAGCTGAAGCGGCTGCCGCGTTGCCTGAGGGCAAAGAGGCAAATGCCCGAGCGGCCGTGGCACCTCGAGTACCCTGCTTTCCACCTCCTGCTTTCCACCTCCTACGGTGGCCCCTTTGACTGGCAGCTCCTCTCTCTTTACCAAAGGATGAGATAATAACGAAAGGAACCTCCCCTCCATTGCTGTCCCCTAGGACGAAAAGGCAGAGGTTGGCCAACTGCAGCGCCCAACGACTTCGCTGCAGCTTTGGAGGTCTGCAACCTCTCAAGGCTCTCGTCAGCCTTGCTGCCAAAAAGATGTTCACCGTCAAAGGGCATGTTGCAGAGCCGGGCCTGCACATCAGGAACAAACCCCGACTTCCGCAACCACACAAACCTGCGTATTACGGTGCTCGCCGCCATGGACCGGCTGACGCAATCTGCCATGTCCAAACCCGACTGAACGGCCTCACACATGGCATCCTTGCCATCCTGGACCATAGCAAAAAAACCATCCCGTTCGTCCCCTTCGGGAATATGTTCAGCCGCTAAGGAAACACAGCTCCACAGAGTGTGCGTGAAACGTGACAAGGCACATACAGAGTTGGCCGCCTGAAGAGCCATACCCCCTGAAGAAAAACACTTTCTTCGCCCAACCATCAAAACGCTTGTCGCCCCTATCAGGAGGGATGGTAGGATACGACGCCTGCTTTGCTGGGGCCATAGCCGTCTGCACCACCAAACTCTCCGGAGTGGGGTGCTTGGTCAAGTAGCAGGGGTCACTACTGGCTGGGTGGTATTTTCACGGCAAACACTTGCCCACTGCCGGGAGACTCTCCGGGGCAGTCCAAGCCGCCGCCACCCCCCTCTGTAGAGCCATATGGAACGGCAGTACCGGGTCAGTTGGTGGACCTTGGTCGAGGATATCCGTGAGGTCATCCTGAAGAAAATCCCCTGGGGGAGCAGACCACCCCAAGTACTCGGTGACCCTAGACATAAGGCGTCGGTACGAGGAGTCGGCATGGGTGCCAGGCTCAGGCCTACAAAACTCCACCTCCGGAGAGGTGTCCAGACCACTGGTGTCGTGCAGGGACTGACGCGGGTCCTCAATCTGGCTATGGCCCGAGAGAATCTCATCTGGCACCGTATCAGGAACCATGCCATCCTCAGAGCCCTCATCCACCTCCGAAATGTACTCAAGATGGTGTAAAGTGGGCACAGAATGGGGAACAAAGCCATGCTTGACCTTGGCCGGAGCCTTTCTAGCGTGCCCCGGGGTACCCCCGTCGAAACAGCCTCGAAAGGCATCGAGTGAATCGGCGTCAACGCCGAACACGGCGCCGACAGCATCGATGGCGTCGACACAGGCCTCGAGGGCAGAGCCCCGAGCGTGTTCCTCGACATCCTGGGTGCCGATGGCGTCGACGACTTCCTCAGAGGGGGAGCCTCGAGAGAGTCACTCGACGACCTCGGCGCCACAGGCGTCGTCTTCCTCAAAGACATCACAGGCTCACATGGTCTCAAGCGCGTCGAGGACCGGGATCTGGAACAGTCGTGACTAGAACGATTCCCCTTGTCTGAGCGAGACCGCTCCCGCGAATCATGCCGACCACCCGAGCCCGAAGGCGTACGAGCGGTGTCTCTATACGATCACGACCGACCCCACTCGGAGGCGCGGACGGACCAGTGCCCTGCGATTCGAGAATAGGTAGCATTTTCTTACCGAAGGAAGCTCATTCTTCCGGCGTCGCATGCTTGGTGGGATAAGCAACCCGCCAATGGGCGGAGTCCTCGGAAGAGGACGGGGAAGGCGACTGATGACGGCGCTTCCTGGAGTGCCTCGAAGAGGCAGAGGAGTGGCGGGATCGCACTCTGGGACCGAGACCCACTGGACTTCCGACGACGATGCGAAGAGTCGCCCCCTCGAATCGTCCGTCCAAAGCCCCGCGGACCTCGACTTCCGGGGCTTGGACACCTTACCGAACGACAGTTAATTCTTGTGCTCCCGCAAGGCTTTGGACGTAAGCGACTGGCAGTCGACACAATCATCCGTGTCATGGGCCTCCCCAAGGCACGCGTCGTGCAAGTCCGTCACCGACATCTTGGACCCGCAGTCCCCGCACTACTTCTTCCACCCCGCGTCCGGGCTTCAAGAGGTAGACATCACGAAGGACTTTAACTTCACAAACGAACAGGTTCGAATAACCGAAAGAACAGAAACTCCAAAGAGTCGAGGCGCGCCGAGAGCTCCGAAGCGAACACGTTCGCGGAAAAAACGTAACTGAGGCTACGAGTGTCGTGCGTCCTACTTATAACATCCAGTGACGTCGGCCGTCGGAGGAGGTCCTCAAGGGTGGCTTATCGATGTCATCGACGTAGGACGCAGAAAGATTTTCCAAAGCAGCACAGCTGTGGTGATTACTGTCATAGATATGGAATACGTCGGAGGACCCAATCCCCTCAAAAAGGTGGTTATAAGAGTTAGGTACAACAACACATTTCTAGGTGAGAAGCAATCTAGAGAAGGCAGTTGTAACAGATTTAGCCCGAGTCAATAGGCCTGTGTCAGTGGTACAAGGCAAAGTGCCCAGGATGAAAATGTTCTAGTAGCTGCAGTCAAGTCTTTGTTTAACGATTTGAAAAGGCGGTTGCAGAAGGTAAAACAGAATGTTAGATGATCGGGGCGGCCAACCCAGTAGGTAAGTAAAGGATTTAAAACACCTTTAGCAGTGCCCAACGAAACGGGAGGCCTGGCAGAACAATGTACCTTGAAAGTGTAAGCGGCTCCTGCGGTGGTGGTAGTTCCTGGCAGTTCCTGCAGTTCGGGAGATCCAGCAGAGGAAGGGAGGCTCTCGTCGTGGAGGAAGGTTTGAGTTACTGCACTGCCCAGGGATGAAGCCGGCCGCGGTGCTGCCAAAACGAATAAAAGGTCATGGGGGACGGGTGCCTGGCTATCCGGTCTCCGAGTGCAGGGCACTGGCAATTCGACCAAGGCAGGTCCTGAAAGGGGATTTAACCGGTTGGCCCCACCAGCTCAAGGGAAGAAGACTCTTGCAGGTGAAGATCTTCTCGAGTCGCTGGAGAAAAGTGGTGAGGATCTGCAGCAGGGCTTCGCCGGCGGTTCAGTCGCTGCAGAGGTCTTCAGCTTCTCTCCTCTTCGGGTTTCTAGTTCCAGTGGTGACATCTTGTCCTCCAGTCCTCAGGACCCTGCTTTTATGCAGCAAGACCCACATTCATACAGCCTAGCTGTCACTCACACAGTGGGGTGGCTCACCTGGCGGGAGAACCCCCCAGCCTATCAGGGCAGAGTGCGACTTGGGTTGCGTAGGCAATCCTGTCCAGAGTTCCTATTCCCGTTCCCACACATCCTGTCTACCCCAGACTCAGTGGTGCCTAAAGGAGGGCTTCTGTGCAGAAGCCCGTCAAAACGACGAACAAAGGATCCCCGACCTGGGTTAGGATTTCAGAGAAAGACACGAGAAAGAAATATTATTAAAGTTCTGCAAAAAAAAAAAAAAAAAAAAACACACTGGTTTAAAGTTAATGATAAAATAAACCGGCCGTTTGTTAGAGGCTATCAGTAAAAGTGGTAGCCTCGAACAATGGGAAAATCCCATAGGGAAATATTTGCTGTCTAATATTTACGGTAGTAATCACTGCCACCAGCCAGAAACTTTGGCGAGAGCGACTGGACGGTACCCTCTCGAAAAAGAACACTAGGGAAAAACTATTAACCCTTTTCAGTACTTCCATAGTAAGGTGGGTTGTACTGGTTTTGTTCATAAGTATTGACTAGTAAAGTCAATGGGGACATGCCCTGGGAGACAGTAGTCAGTCCCAGGGTATGGAGTCTATGTTTGGGGGTCACTGTGACACCCCTGTGTTTCTGCACTGAGGGTGCTGTTTAACACATGTAAAAAGATGATACCTATGAGGGTGAGAAAAACCTCAGACCAGAAGCACAAAAAATAGCCTAAAACACACATCAGCAGTTTGTCCAAGAGTGGGAAAAAGAGTCTCACTATTAGCAGGAGAAAGAAATAAACCTTTCAAATCCAGCAAAGCTGTTGAGGGACTCTATAGGTAAGGGAAATTAGCCCTAGAAGAGAATTCTCCCTAACAGGCTAACCTCTCCGGATAGGGGCGCAAGACTGTGCCCCCCTGCTGAGCAAGGAGAGGGCCCTTCACGAGCGGTAGGGGTATCTCTGGCTGGGCTGACATCTGACAAGAGGTTGGAGAAACAGGGCCTTTGCAGGCCACCACAGTGCTATGAGGATGAGACGCAACCACTGGGATTGTCTGATCTTGCTGACTACCTTGTGAATGAAGGGTGTGGGGGGAATGCATATGCCCACATCCCGTCCCAGGGTATCTGAAGTGCATCCCAGAGGGAGCCGTGCCCCTTCCCTCCGCAGGACGCGAACAAGTCCAGTTGTTCTCAGTCGCGAAAAGGTCTGTGGCAGGATAGCCCCATTTGTTGAAAATATTCTGGAGCACTCTACCATTCAGTTGCCATTCGTAATTGTCAGAGCCCAACCGACTGAGGTGGTCCGCATCCAGGTTGGATTATCACAGCAGATGGGCCGCCTAAATCCACACATCTTGCGCAATCACCCACTCCCATGTGTCTAGGGTTAACAGGCATAGAGGAGGGGATCTGGTGCCCCCTGCTCGTTTAGTACATGCAGGTAGAGTTGTCCGTTTGAATACATAGTGCACTACCCCTGATTACTGTAAGGAAAGACGTGAGTGTGAGTCAAATGCCCATCAATTCTAGACAGTTGATGTGGTTCTTCTGCTCGGTCCGAGACCATAGCCCATGAACGGCCTGTGCCCCCAGGGTCGCACCACAACCCTGGAGAGAGGATTCTGTGGTCAGAGTATGCTGTATTGGAGGCAGTCGAAATGGCCTGTCCACCATGAGGTTCTGTCCCAGGCCCTCCATTTGAGGTCCTGCTGTAGGTGAGGAGGTATAGTGACTGGCGCCCCCTGATGACCCAATTCATGGTACCAGGAAGCCGTGAAATGCAGCTGCAGCCTCCTCATTCGAAGCCTGGTGTACGGAATAGCTAGGAGACATGCCACCAGCACTCCCAGCAGCTGCTGGAACCACCACGCCGTTCTTACTGTTATGCTGAGGAAGTGAGCAACAGAAGCCAATAGCTGCCACCTTCTCCGCCGTAGAGAATACCTTCTGTTTCTGCATATCCCATAGCAGCCCCAAGAACACCAGAGTTTGAGCAGGGCAGAGCTGCGATATTTGGTAGTTGATTGGAAAAAGAAAACAGCTCGTAGAGTGTAGTCATGAGTCTGTCTGCTGAGAACAGGACCCGCTCCAGAGATGTCCATCTGACTAACCAGTCATCGAGGAAGGGATATACATGCAGGCCTCGAGTTCTGAGCATGGCCACCACAGCGTTCATGAGTCTTGTGAACACCCTCTGAGCTGAATTAAGACCATTTAGCACCTTGTATTGAAAATGCAAGCCCATGACCCGGAACCTGAGGAAGGCCGCGTGAGGTTGCACTATGGGGACATGAAGATATGAGTCTTTCAGATCCAGGAGGCGCATCCAGCCCCCCTCCCACACAGCATCTCGGCTATGATAGCTGGCCTCACATTTTGAACTTCTGCAAAGGTAGGTACAGACTGAGGAAGAAGGAAAGGTCTAGCACCACCACCAGAGAGACTTCTTTTGAATGGTGAAGATGCAGGAGTAAAAGCCCTGGCCCTTTTGAGGGAGAGGGACCTCCTCCACCGCCTGGCTCTCCAAGAGGAGATGAATCTCTGTTAACAGTGAGGTGTTCCGATCTGTGCAAGGGGGTGTGGAGAGGGGGGGGGGGACAAGGGGGAGGAAATGGAAGGGGAAGCCGGAAGCTTGAAGAGACTACCAAGATCACCCACCCATGAATCCGAAAACGTGTACGCCAAGCTTGACTGTGTAGGGCCAGCCTGCCCTTGACTGGGGTGCTGTGGACCTGGAAAGATCAGTCATTGTTTCTTTGGGTATAAGGCCGAGGACTGGGACTGGAAGAACCCCTTGTGCAGAAACTTGTGATGCTTCCGCCTATGCTGGCTTGGGGACCTGTCCGGTTGACTGGCTCAACGGTCCTGAAACACCCAGAATCCGCCGAAGGAACGCCCCTTGTCTGAGCGGGATAGGCTCGGAGGGAAGGCTTTTGCTGCAAACTTGATCAGAATGGCCAAGGATTTGGCCGTCTGCGCACGGCTTTTCTTTTTGTCCGTAGTAGAGTGGAAGAGATTGCCAAGGGCAAGTCTAGGATCTTATCCTGGACATCCGGGTTGTACCCGGTGGCCATAAGCCAGGCCGCCCTCCAGATGTCTGTAGTCACACAGATCGCCCTACTAGCGGCATCTATGTGGACCACGATGGCCTCCATGATATCCTGCGCCACTATTTTTGCCTCAGCAAGCCCAGCCTTGAAGGAGGTTCGCTTATCTGCCGGAATGTCCGGAATAAAGTCTGCAATCTCTCTCCACATGCCATTGATTGGCCGCCGCCAGTATGGCATCAGCGTTGGCCTGTCTGAGTTGTAGGCCCGCAATGGAATACATTTTTTTCCATAGGCCTCAAGTGTTTTCTCCTCTTTTCCCAGTAGTGCCGAAGAGGAAGTACCTGAAGAGGAAGCCTGAGGCTTGGCTTCATAGATGCTGCTGCTATAACTGAGGATAATGGCTGCAGGTGTACCGACAGGAGTATAGTGCCGCCCTCCACCTGACAACTTTGCATCCAGCCTGATGACTGGCTGAGTGGAGTGTGGTTTGAGCCAACCCATTTTAGCCAGTGCTTCAACATCTTTCTGTAGCGGAATGCTGGACCTGTCCTCTGCGTCCTTGAGCATTTCTGCCAAAACCCCCGATTCCGGGGCTGTGGAAGGCTTAGGTATTCAGCTAGGCCCGCTATCATATCATGGAAGGCCTCCGCTGAGGAAGGCGTGTCTTGGTCTTCCTCATCAGTGTCCTGAAGATTGGCCGCATTAGCCGGGACCCCTGGGTCCGTAAGGGGAGTGTCGGCGCTGAGAGCATTTGTGCCGGTACTGAAACCAAGTTATTACAGGCGTGGGTGGTGGTGGCCGAGAGGGCTGCATAGGCACCGGCTGAAGAGGCGGTGCAGGCAGCAGCATGTCATGTATTGGACCCTTCAAGATGTTACCCATTTGCAGGGACCTAAAGAGTGACAGAAACCTGTCAAATAAGCGGTCCTCACAGGCAGACCAGGCCTGTATGGCCGCCAGAGGTGAATAGGCCTGTTGCCTGCCCCCGCTCACCCTGAGAGCGCATGCCCTCATTGTACCAAGCTCAAGTGAAGGTCCAGGTGATCGGAGTCAGTGGAACCCATTCTGACCTGGCTGAGGGTTGCGCCTCTGCGGTTCACCCAGTTGACGGGATTCTGTTCTTTTGGAATACTTTCCTGCCTTTGGGGGTCTGGCCTGGCCACCATCTTGTCTGCCTGTGCTGCCATCTTATCCGTGTCTTCTGCACGTGGGACCGTGGGCTTGGCCTGCATGCATGATCGCATCGGCTCTGCCACGCACTGCACCTCACACGTGTGCCTGGTAGGCTGTTGGCACTTGCCCATGGGGCCTGCAGTGCTATGTGCACTGTGTGTAGTTACTGCCTCGGACTTTCAGCACCTTGTACTGAAAGTGGTATGCAATCGTGAATTGCAGAAAGCTCTGTTGCTAGATCGGTTGGTAGATCGGTACATGTAGGTACGCATCCTTGAGGTCCAGGGAACACATCCAGTCCCCTGCACACAGAGACTCAGCTATGTGCGCGTGAGCAATCACCTTCAAGCGTTCCAGCTGTAAAGACAGATTTAGAAATGACAGGTCCAGGACAACCCTCAGGGCAGCCTGGTTGTTCTTGGGTACCGTACAAATCCTGGAATAGTACCCGGAGCCCCTGTCTGAAAGAGGAAACCGTTCCATCGCCTGCATCTCCAAGAGTGAAAGGACCTCCCGTAAAAAAAAAGAGCCGGGAACCCGATCTGACGAAGAGAAGGAGAGGATGGTAGAGGGAAAGGAAGAGGAAAACTGAAGCCCATGGAGACTATGGATAGGTTCAACGAGTTGTTGAAAAGACCCTTCCAGGTGACCTGCAAAAGTGCTAAACGGCCGTCCACAGGCGAGCTGTGTTCTCCGACCTTGACGCCCCTCCTTCCTGGCGTCAGAGGCAGGGGCAGAGGAGGAGGAGTGAAAAAACCCATGCAAAGTCCTCTGCTGCTTCCTCTTGTTGTCGCTGGGCACCCTGTCAGGCCTCTGTGTACCACGGCCCCGAAACCCTTGAAGCCAGAGAAAAAAAAAAGCAGAGTTTGAACTCGGTCCTGCCCTGGGACTGAGGGAAGGATTTCTGTCCAGGTTTTGTCAGGATGGCCAAGGACTAGGCGGTTTGAGTGGAGGCTTTCTTCTTTGTCAACTCGTCATCGGTTGACGAATGAAAAAGGTCCACGCCCTCGAAGGGCAGATCCAGGATCCTCTCCTGCACGTCAGATGAAAACCTAGTGGCGTGCATCTACGCCGTCATCCTCATCTCGACACCAAGGCTCAGCCCTCTGCAGGCTGTGTCGATGTGGGAAACCGTAGACTCCATGATGTCCTGCGCAACGGCCTGGGCATCTGCCAGACTGGCCTTGAAGGAGGCTTGCTTGGCATAGGGGAGGTTGGGCAGAAATTCCCAGATCTCCCACCAAAGCTTCTGGCTAGCCGCAGCCAAGAGGGTGTCAGCGTTGGCTTGTCACAGATGCAGTCCTAAGATGGAATAACAGCCCTTTCCCAAAGACTCAAGGCAATTGGAGGTGGCTCCAGTGGAGGAAGACGACGCGGACGAGTGATTAGAATATAATGAGGCCGGAGCCAGCACTGAGGAATGTGGCTGTGGGTGGGAGGCCAGGAGGATTGGATCCCCGTCCGTCAGCCTGAAACTGCTTCTTGTTCATCTGGGAGTTGGCCCAGGGTTTCTCCCAGACCTTTTGCATCACCTGCAGGACATCCTTCTAGAGAGGGATGCCAGACTGAATTGTGGTGGGCTTACCGAAAACCTCTGCTAGCACCCCTGACTCCTGGGGGGCTTCCTGGGGCAGAGGGACCCCCAGGAACTCTGCCAGGGCCTGAAGGCAGTCATGAAAGGCCTTAACGGATGCTGAGGGTTCCTCATCCTGGGCGTCATCACCCCCCCCCCCCTTTTACAGACGAGGAGAGACCAGGCCCTGGGACACAGGTGCCGATGGGGTTCCCTCTAAGGTTCCCTCGGAGCCAAAGACAGTTCCAACAGTTTTGACGGGAAGGCATTGGGGGTACAGGAGAACGTGGCAGTGTCTGAACAACCGCTAAGGCCTGGAATGGAGGAGGGACCGGCACTGGAACCGGCAGCACTGGAGGAACGGGACAAGTACCTAGAGGAGAGGCCAGGGGAGGCCAGGGGAGGCTCCAGCTGAGGGATGACCTCATTCACTATATCCTTCAGGAGCCCTTTCATCTGAAGGGAATGCATGAGGAAGAGGATCGCTCAAAGAAGCGGTCCTCACTAGCAGCCGGGGCTCTACGGGCCCAGTGTTCTGAAGCGCTGCGCCTCCGCTCATGGTGACGGCGCCTGAGGCGTGTAGCTGTAAGGCTGCGATGGGTAGATCTATCCCTGAGGAGACCAGATTCTTGTACCATACTATTTGCTGCTGCTTCCAGAGGGAAGGAGACTGGGATCATCTCGCAAAGCCCATTCAATGGCCCAGAGTTGGATCCAAGATGGTCGCTGGCATGGCAAGCTCTGCGATGTGCCTCTCTGCCATTTTGATGCCTTGCGCCATACCCTGGGCAGGAGGGCGCGAAGGCCCTGAGCCACGAGAGGCCTCAGACATGGGAGGATACAGCTCGGATCTTGCAACCGAAACAGATGCCTTGACCTCAAAGATCACACTAGTAGGCGGTGAGCCCTCCGCCAGCGGGCCGGTAGTCCCAACGCCCTGACTCACGACCTCGGCGCGAGCTCTGGTAGGCTGGATGCCGCCTGTACCTGTGCTGGTAGCCGTGTTGGATCGCACCGAGGACATATTCTTGGAGGTGGCACTCGACAATCAATTACACTTTGGGGTTGAAGAAGAGGACAACTTCATCCCCCTTCCAAGGTCAGCCCCTTCGCTTGGTAACCTTGGGCCTGCCAGAACCTGAATCCGAGGAACTCCTGACAATCGGAACACTGGGGAAGGAGTTTCTGTGCTGTGGAGCCGTGCTGAACAGAGGGCCTACCTTGTCTTGACGAGACTCCTTAAGGTGGGGCAGAGGAGAAGTGTGGAAGATCTCCTTCCACCTTGACAACCGATTCTTCAATGCCCCGTGACCAAGAGCGCTGCAAGCCTAACATGCGTCCCAGCGGTGGTCGGGCCCTAAACACTGAAGAGAGAGTGCATGGGGGTCTGAGGCTGGGAAAGAGCGGTCCACTGAGGCAGATCTCGTGAATCCTCCTACATCCGACATGCGCCGGGGGAAGCTGAGGCACCGAAGGGAAGTTAAATAAGATTGAAAAAACAAAACGGGGAGCAAACAGAAAGCTAAACAAATCTCAGCGATGGCTGCCAGGTTCAACACTGTCTGTGAGGAAAAAGAGATGGTGGTGAGGAATCTGAAGGCGGGGCCTCGGCGTGGCGTTCCCACGGCCGATGCTGTGCCCCAGCGTGCTATACAAAATTTAAAGGGGAAGCTCAATTTTTCATTGCCAAAGGTTCCGGTACCGTCCCCATGTTGGGGGACGCCCACAAGGATGGAGGACAGGGGACGGGATATACAAGTACCAGCAGAGAAGGGTCTTAACTTCTCCTATTGTCTTTCCGGTTAATCAAAGTGTCACTTCTCATATATTCCACAATCCAAAAGGGGATGGCTCTTCTCTTGATTTTTCTAAGTTTATACAAAACTTTACAGTAATTTCTCTGGACCCTTTAATCCTTTTTCAGAAAGGGGTATGGTTCTTCCATTTGGTCCACAATTAAAAAGGGAGGGGTTTCTACCCCTGTTTTCTCAGCACTTCCTGGGGAGGTCGGCCCAGTTTCTCAAATAACTCGTTTACTCTCCTGCCAGGGTTTCATTTTGCTATTTGGGTGCGCATTCCAGACTCGCTGTATGCCTGGTCTACTCTATCTGCCAGGGCTTTTTGAGTAATTTCGAAATTGGAGTGTAAATCCCAATTTCACACTCTTCAATAACACTCGTTTCTGTATTCAGATGATTATACTTTTTATATGTTGGACCAGCAACACTTTTCCAACTGTGTTAAATGTCCTAGTTCCCTTGTGTGGGTTTTTACTCATTGTTAAAGACACGCTGCATCCGCCCTGAAGCGCCCCGGTATCCCAAACTCCATCTCGGGACTGGCAAGTCTTCTCTGGCAGCTTCAGTGCCCCTCATGTATTACTGTTTCTTCTGCTGTCCGTCTGCTGCCTTGGAGCGTGTCTCCTCTGCTTCTCAGTTACTGCTTGGCCTTCCCCTTCGCTTGGCAGCTCCTGTTGCTTGGGATAGCAGCGTGGCAAACACTCATCCACCTGACTTCCTTGGATGTCGTCCTTGCCAGCTTCTTTGCTCCGGTCTGCAGTTCGCTTTCCTCCTGTCGGAAGCGCCGATTCTCTTGTCGTGTTCAGGTGTTCCATATTTGAATGTCCTGGCACCTGTTGACATCTTCCAATGACTAGAATGTGGCGTTGGCTTGCAGCTCCTAGTGATCTGCCAACTCAATGTACCTGGGTGGTCCGGCGTGCCAAATTAACAAACTCCAAAGAGTCCAAAACGCAGCCGGTAAACTTCTCCTTGCACTGGGACAAAGAAACCACATCTCCCCTGCTCTCTGCACCACTCACTGGCTACCTAATGTATGAAGGGCCACCTTCAAAATTCTGTGCATCTCCCACCAAGTTGTGCACAAGGGCGGCCCATCATAACTCCAAAAGAAGACCATGCGCTACCGCCCAACATGCAAGCTAAGGTCTAGCACGGCCCTCCTACTTACGATACCAACCTCCAACTCTGTTAGAATTAGAGGATCAGCCTACTCTACCCTTGCACCAACCCTATGGAATTCACTACCCACTCATATTCGCCACAAACAGAACTACATGGCCTTCCGTAAAGCGGTAAAAACATGGCTTTTTCCAAATCCATGAAAGGTCCGCCCATGAGACATACTCGTCCCTCCATGGCCATTGTCCCGTGAGAACAGAACACCCCCGCTGAAAAATTACCAAAAAGCATCCAACAACGCAACTCAAAATCCCTACAAGGACCCTGAAAAAGCATACCCCTCAGCTCACCCCGGCACCTCCTAGTACAACCACAGAGCATCCCGAAAAGGACTGCCAGTGACCATATGGCCCAACCCCTTACAACCATTGTCCACTGAAAATCAATACTAACCTGAAACTAAACATCACAGAAGAATATTGCAAGAAGCATCAAACAATCTGATCTAAAATACCTACAGGGACCCTGCAAATGGGCCCTACAAATCCATCAAATGAGAGTCCCGAACAGGACTGTCTGTCCAAAATAAATCAGCATAACCACAACGGCCAAGAGCCGATAACCACAGACACTCTCTCATACCACTGTGCTCTCTCCTTTTTTACATCAACAAGCATAAGAATGCAGCTACACCCCTCGATCAATTCGTCCTAGCTGCACACATCCCTATATCGCTCATAAACCACCTCAACAGCCTGGTAGAATGCAGCTATACCCCATGAAAAATAATAATAATAACAACAATCGGCCTACTGCACACAATCCCCTACATATGCCTCACAGCAGCAAGAATGCAGACTCTGAGAACCCCCCCAAATCCCCCTTGCTGTGCTCATTACAATGATCTCTCACATTCACTGCAGCGTTAGAATGCAGCCAACCCGCGAAAACCACCCTGGCGGCTCACATTCCAAGTGCACCGTCGGCTCACATTCCAAGTGCACCCAGGCACTATATACCACAAACATCCTTCAACTGACACGGACCACTGTCCCCGAGGACGTGCAACCTATAGCGTGTTGAGATCATACCAATGTTACATACAGCGATGTACAAATGCACTAAAACATAACATCTTCATTAATCCATGGAAGATAAATGGAGGGTGGGGGAATGTACATAAGTCCCAGTACTTGTTGTTTCAGTGTTATGAAAGAGGGAGGGATGTACGTAAGGTTGGTGTTTAGTAAATAGTGCAGATTCTTTATCCACATCACAATATGCCATACAAGAATGGGGGAAAAAGTAAATGGGTGTTACCAAGGAGTGCAGGTAAAGACTTGTTCTGACCCAGCAGGCTCACTACGCCTTCCCGTGGGTTCTCCCAAATGTGGTCCTCCCACAGATAGCTACGACCCAGGATCAAGAGTCCGGTAGCTTCTGCCTTTCCCTGGCCACATGAGGGGAGCTTTCCCATGGGGAAGTGACAAGCTTGCTAGATTCGTCACTGACAGCAAACCCTATTTATGACCTCTTTACAATCAGCTTTCTTCTCAGGAATTAGTCAAGTGAACCGAGTACATCACAACTAACAAATATTTGTACTTGTTGACCGGGTGTCATTGAACTTATGTTGTCCACATTTCAGTGGACCTGTGTTGTCCATATACATGCATTCAAAAAGCACTGTTGGCTTTGTTAGTGTGCCTACTGGTGGTTTGCGGCAATTGTCCACTGTTGTCTGTAAGCATATTGGGTAATTTGCTATGTACCGTCGTACCTCTTTAATAAGCCCTGGCCACCAGTATCGATCCTGCAACAGTTGTAGTAGCCGAAATCCCAAAGTGGGTTGAGGCTACACTTGCATGTGCTGCGGCGATTCATTTTAATCTGTCCTGCTTGTTCAGTAGTGACCTGTCAACAGGATTTACTTATGACTTCGGTATAGTGACTATCACTGTATTCTCTTTTACGGTATAGTTAGAAGTTGTGGGGAACCCTTGAGGGTTAGGACTGTTTGTATCTTGTCATGCTTTTATGACCTCGTCTATGTATGTGACTGAGCATGTTAATACCACTACCACTTTGTACAGTCTGCTGCCTTGCAGACTGATCAGCAAGCGCATGGCCTGCACTGTGCACAGAATCTGTTCTGTGTGCTTCTGTATGCATAAGCCAGATGAGAAGTCTAGCCTTCTAGATGTCCCATGTTTATTGCCAAATTTGTTTAAGAATATTGGCTTTCATTTAGAATCTCTGAATGAGTTAGCTTGCTACCATTAAAGGTCAAGGTTTGCCTCTTTCTACATAATCTGAATCAGACTCAATTCGAGTGGGCTTATGTGCATGTTAAGACTGATTTCCTATACTCTGGCCTGGTGGACAGATGTATCGAAGGCCAACCTATACTGTGACAGGGACAACTCTGGGAAGCTATAGCCAAACCAGTTTAAGGTAGCAGTGACAGGCGGTCTAGGCTAAGTTCTTCAGAGGGGTGATAGTGTAAAGGGTCCACAATGAGGTCACACAATGGGAGTCACAAATTACACTTAGACAGGATGTATAAAAATACAGTTATTTAAATATGGCCAAACACTACAAGAAAAATGAACACAAGCAAGTAGACTTAACCAATACCATCAAACTAAAATACATATATACAGTCACAGGTTCAAGTGCATCATACAAATCAAAATACTCCTGCAAGGGAATGAATAGTTGAGTATCACACACAAAAAGGTCCACAGAGATGGTCCCCAACTAATATTGTCCAACCCTAAGTTGCTTGGGGCCTTGTGCCCTATTGTTCAGGATACAAAGACACAGCACTCAGGAGGCAGGAGAAAATGTAGGTAGGGTCTCGGGGGTCCAGTGATGGATTCATAGAACCAGGGATCAAGATCGCCAAGTGCCCAAAATTACCCCCAACAGTCAGAAGTCTTGCCAAGGCAAGTACTGGCAAAGCCAATAGGTGTAGGATAAAGGATATTATAAGTCCATTGACTTATAATGGGAGTGAAGGGGTGTGTTAAAAGCTCAGTAACTTACCCCCCTCACTCGGAATCTTCCCAAGATTTACCAGAACAAAGGAAGGGTGCCCTGGCTTGCTTTTCCCGCCGAATTCCACGGTCTTCGATGTTCACGGGTTGCAGGTTTGAGTGATTCTCTTTTGCTGGTGCAAGGACTCTTGTTGAAGAAATGCAGAAACAAACGATGCAGCACCCTTCTCGGGACTGGACGTGGGTCAGAAAAGCAGGTTTCGGACCGTGTATGCCGCGCACAGCGATGCAGCAGGACTCAGTAGCCGCGGTCAGACTTTCCAGTCTTTCTCGGGCCCCCTTGGTGCTAGGACGCCAACATTTCGAAGAGGTTGTCGATGCAGTGGCAGCTGAGGATGTGCCAAGTTTCAGGCAGAAACTCGGAACAGCAACGAAGATAACCCAGTAGCCCAAAAACGAAGCTGGTGAACCACAGGACAATTCCCGGGCACTTCCGAAGGCGGTTTTTTGTGCTGGGCACAGAGTAGGCTTCGGGAATGGATGGTCCCTCGACTCCTGGGGTCGTAGCACCTTCGCAGGCCTACTGAAAATCACGAGACTGACAGGGCTCCACCAGGACTGCAGCAGAAGTTGTTTGCCAGGCCTCCTTCAGACATGTTACAGGTTTCTTTGTGGGTCTTCTCATCTGGACGGATTCTTGGCTCCTTCAGGTTCTTCCAAGATCTCGCCGAAATGCATGGAGGGGCCCTCTTATCCTAAAAGCCAGGTAGGAGTCGAAACTCCCACTATCCAATGCCAGAACTAGCCCACACACACACCCCACAGTGGTCCAATCAGGACCACTGGCGGGAACACTCATGCATACCACTCAGACACACAGAAACCAGGATGTGTATAAGGGTCAAACTGACCCAGCCCACATTCTGCCTGCAAACACACAAAGTCCTTCAGTAGCCCGCCAAAAGCTGCTGCTTTCCCGGGCACTGGAAGTCCTTATAAGAATCTTTCTGGCCTCTGAGCCCAGGAAGAAGGCTAAACAACAAGATGTAAAAAGAATGGGCGAAAAACCTCGTGGCACAGCCATATTTGACTAGTAGCCACAGTAACACTGCTGCCACCAGCCCATCTTTTAAGCACCTCAGAATAACCAAAAAATCCTTTGAGTGTTAGTCTAGGGCAAAACAAAAATGAACCCCATTGCACTGCAGTGTAAACTGCTGTGTGCAATGATAGAAGGTTACCACATGTGATACATAATTAACCACAAGTAGCAACATAGTCACAAGACTAAGGGAAACACTGTTTCCCAGTACTGATAGCCTTAAGGACATATCAGTTTCCCCATAACGTGAGCAAAGGCCAGTACAGGGAAGCTCAAGGCTTCACTGCACTGCAAAAAGTACAGGTCAGATTGAAAAATAAAAGCAAAAAGTTTGGTGGTTCCATAAAGATGGAAGGAAAGGTGCAGTAAAGAGAATCCTGGGAGGATAGCTCAGCGGCAGCGTGCGCGTCTTGGAAGCAAGACAACACTAAGCAACACAGGTTCGATCCCCGGGTCCACGCTTAGAAACCTCTGGGTGTTTAAGCGTGTTATAAATACATAACTAAGACAAAAAAAAACACAATTACGCAACTAAGAAAAACAAACAAGCCTTGTAACAGCGCCTCGATGCCTGCGGGCTGTGTGAGCGCTTTATGAATGGAAAAAAAAAAAGAATCTTTCCCAACAGTGGATCAATTTGTTTTAGTGCAAGGTGGCCTTGTAACTCACCAGCCTGAGCTGATATATCCCGTAAGTGTTTTGTCTGTGTATCCTGGTGTTCAAACTCATTGTTATGGTTGAATCGCCCTTTTACAGCAGCACAGGCAGTAGAATACTTAGAGCGTGTCCCAATTGCTGGAACAGCACTTCCATCACAGTATAGTACGTTTGCAGACATCCAAAGCGGGATGTCTGGAACTGTTGCTTCAGCTTCTGGCTGTAGAGACCATTCCACATCAAACCTTTTGAGCTATTCTGGTTTATAGTGATGCCATATGTCTGGTGCGGTCAGTGTTGAATCTGCACTATAATTTTTACAGCAACCAGAATCTTTTCTTCTGGAGTATGTTTTAACTCACGAATTGCATTGACATGCGAATGGTATTTTGTGTGTTTTGTCTCTCCGTGACTACTTACTACATATGTAAAAGCTTTTGCACCAGGAAGGTTAAAGTTACTTAACTGTAACTATTGTTCTCCATCATGGGTTTGGCATGGATTCAAGTTCTCATGAAAATTCGCCGTCGTCAGGCTGGGTATCCTCGGTAAAAGAAACAACAGTTTCACTTTCACTTAAAAACTGTATTTCTCCTCTAAACCAATCACTGTCCTCTGGGTCATACTGCCCCCATCCAATGACAAGCCACTCCCTAAGATCCTCCTCTGGCAGTCATCTACAGATTTGGTAAGCACGTAAAGTGGCAGTATGACCAAAAAGAACCGCAGAAGATACAGAGAGGATGGAGGGTTTGCATGTGAACCCATGCCAGACTCATGGTGGAGAACAATAGTTACAGGTTTGTAACTTAAACCTTCTCTAGCATGGGTCTGGCAGGGATTCACATGCTCATGAATAACGAATACATAGCAGTACTACATTACACAACCACACATTACAAAACCACAGGAGGTGGCAAGGCTCAAAAGAAGCAATTTAACTCTTACAACCGGTAAAGTCACACCTCAAGTGAACAGGTTGCGTAGCACTGCTTGGCTGACTCTGGACTCCTCCATGGAATCCCCGTCGATGCAGTAGAAGTTTGTGAAGGTGTGCGTGCACACCTTCACGTAGCAGCCCTGCAGATGTCCAGAAGGGGCACACCAGACAGGAACGCTGTCTTAGCAGTGATTGCTCTGGTGGAGTGGGCTCTCGGACGGCCAGATCACCAACCGTTGACAGTGCGTGATGCAGCCTGATAGCCACCTCGAAACGGAAGTCTTGGACAAGACCTTCCCATAGTTCACAGGACCAAAGCTCACAAACAGTTGTGAGGTCTTCCGAAAACTCTTTGTGCGTGTCACATAGAACTTCAGGGCCCAAGCAACGTCCAGCAAGTACAAGGCCCTTTCTGCCGGTGACAAAGGTTTCGGGAAAAAAACAGATAACACCAAAGGCTTGTTGAGATGGAATTCTGACAGAACCTTCAGCATGAAAGAGGGGTGCGTACAGAGCACTGCCCTAGATTTGTGGAAACTCCGGTATCGTTGCTTGCAGGATAGGCCCTGGATCATTCCGACAGTGGTGATGGCCAAAGGGAAAGCCTTTTTCCACGAGAGGAACTTGAGAGGGGCCTGATGCATAGGCTCGAATGGGGCCCTCAGTCTCGTCAGAACCACGTTGAGTTCCCACACGGGGGCAGGAACCTTCACCGGTGAGAAAGATTGAAAGCGTCCTATGAGAAACTCCTTGACAAGTCGGAGGGACCAAAGCAAAGGTCTTTCTGGAGACCTGGTGTAGTAAGAGATAGCCGTCAGATGTACCTTGACAGGGGCGTGCACCAGTCCGCCCTTGCGCCCTTGGCCAAGGATAGCAAGTATTGAAGGATCTGCGGAGCTGGGACCCTGAGAGGGGTAATCCAAGACCGGCACCACATAGCAACGCACTTCGACTTGTGACCGTAGCACTTCAAAGTCGACGACGCCCTGGCGAGGACGTCCCTGGAGTCCGCCGGCAACTCATATCATCCGAACTCTAGGGCTGCAGGAGCCAAGGCCCCAGGTTCATCAATCCTGGGTCGTGATGAAGGATTGTGCCTCCTTCTCTGGAAGAAGATCAGGAACCACTCGCAGCTTGACCAGAGGCAACGCTGAACAGCTGAGAAGGTCCGGATACCAAATCTGCCGAGGTCACGCCGGGGTGATGAGTATCATCTTGCATGGACACCGAGTGTTTTGATGACTTGGAGAAGGAATGAAGGAAATGCGTACAGAAACAGCCCTTGCCACAGGAAAGAGAACACGTCCCCCAGGCACCTCGTCTGGTGGACTCTGCTGGCAAATTTCTGGCACTTGAAGTTCGCTGCCGTCACAAACAGATCTATCTGGGGCCTGCCCCATTTGACAAATAGTCTGTCCACCTGATCCTGACAAAGCTCCCACTCTTGGCAGGAGCGCAGTTTTCTGCTGAGGGAGTCTGCAATGGTGTTCTTGATTCCCGCCAAGTGAAGAGGGACGAGAAACCCCTGTCCGATGGCCTAGTGCCACTAGTCCTGTTCTTCCTTGGGCAGTGCCGGGGATCGAGTGCCCCCCTCTGCTTCCGGATGTAGTACATGGTGGTGGTGTTGTCCGTGAAGATCCTCACCACCTTGCCTTTAAGAGACAGTAGGAACGACTTGTGGGCCCAGAACACTGCCTGTAACTCCAGGATGTTGATCTGAAGATCCTTCTCCTCCGGCAGCCACAGGCCCCTGGTGTGCAGACATCCAGTGTGTGCTCCACGTCCTTCCAGGGAGGCATCCGTGATGACCATCTCCTGGTATCGAGGGTTCTGAAATCCCGTGCCTTGAGCGATGTTGGAGAGGATGCCCCAGCATCCAATCGGCCTACGAAACTCGCAGTTGAGAGAGACCTTGTCCATGAGCTTCCGGACACCTGTATCCAAAGAGCGTCCAGGAATTCCTGAAGGGGTCGCATATGTAACTTGCAGAGCGGAATGAGGTAGATGCAGGATGACAACATGCCCAGCAATGACTTGATGGCCCGCACCGTGGCTGTCTTAGTCGACAACAGTCGTTGCACCTTCCCTTGAATGGCTGCTACCCTCTGCTGTGAGGGTGACACCAGGCAAGACACTGTATTGAGTCTGGCGTCTAGGAACAGCGCGTTCTGTGATGGCGTAAAGCAGACTTTGGATAGTAGCTGGAGGGTCGTCCGAGTGTCCGTCAGCCAGCTTCCATGAGCGGGCAAGAATCACCCAGTCGTCCAGGTACGGGTATACATCCTATAGACGTAGAAGGGCCACCACTGGTGGCAGGCATTTCATAAACACTCTGGGGGCTGACTTCATGCCAAAAGGTAGGACCTTGAACTGTTGGTGCTGTCCCTGCACCACAAAACCTAGAAACCCTGTTGCTTGTGAATGGGGACGTGGAAGTAGGTGTCCTCCAGGTCCAGCAACGCCAGGAAGTCTCCTCTTTCCAGTTGGCGGAGCACGTGTTGCAACATGAACATTCTGAACGTTTGGGACTTTAGGTATCTGTTTGGGTGCCGTGGGTCTAGGATAGGCCCCGGTCTGCTTTCTGTAAGTATCTGGAATAGACTTGGGTGCCCCCGAGCTGTTGGAGAACTAGCTTATCACGCCTTTTCGCAGCATGGCCAGTTTCTCTTCCAGGAACTGAGGGATGTGCTACTCTAGACGCTGTCCTCTGCTACCGTAGGCCTGGGAAAAGCCTCTGTAGGCTTCCTCAGTTGTTGAACTGGAAGGCTGTCGGTACGATGTTGAATAATCTTTGGAAGACCTGCTCAACTTTCCACTGGAGGAGCGAAAAGAAGAGCGGTGCTGCTGGAGAGTGCCCAGGGAACGGGGCGTCTCCATATCCGCTTTGATGGCCTGGAGGGGCTCCTCAACGACCTTCCCAAACAGATTCTCTCTGTCGAAGGACTTGTCCAGCACCTCCGCCTGGACTTCCTGACCAAAATTCGTGGCTTTCATCCCCCCCTTGTCAGAACCCTGTGTAGGCGACGTCCAAAGCCACTGTGATGGCGTGATCAGATGCCACTTCACCTTACTGAAAGAGAGTGATTGCCTCCATCTTCTTATTGTCAGGGAGCAACTTCAGAATCGGCTCCGGCTTGTATCACAACTCCCTGTTGTACCTGGCCAGGATCGCCAGTGCGTTGGCTGCCTTGATATTTGACGGTGTGGTGTAAATCGCTTTCTTTCCCATGGCGTCCATCCTTTTCCCCTTGCTGTCCTGAGGGACCGAAAACTAGGACGGGTTGGCCGACCGTTTCCTTACAGCCGCCAATACCACCGAATCCGGCCATGGCTGCGACCTCAGGCACTTGGGTGCGGAGTCCGGCACCCTATATTTCTTCTCCAGCCTATCCCATTGGGCTGGAGTCGTGCAAGTGTTCTTCATGAGGTCCAGGCGCCCATCCCAAATATCGTCCAGAAGGGGCACCGCCATGATCATCTTCCTCTTGGATTTGCGCCTCTGCTACAAGAAGCCCTCCTTCTTGGTTTCCTCGGGCACCAGCTGGAATAGCTCGGATGCTCTGGAGATCATGGAGTGGAACGATCCTGCCTCATCCGGTGGGGCCATCCTATGTCGAGCATTCAAATGTGGAGATTCACCGTCCGCTGCGACAATATCCTTGTCATCCATCGTCGTGGCCATATCCGTCCCTGTACCAGGGTCTGCTGGGGGAGAAGAGACTCAACATGGTGGCGGAGGTTGAAATGAGGGCGTCGGATGACACTTCCGCTTAGCTGGCGGCTGATCAGGGACCTGGGGGACCACAGGTACCAGAGCCGGAGGCATCCTCATCTGGATCTCCAACACCAAGGTGTCTAGAGTTGACATAATATCCAAGGAAATGTTCCTCGGTTGAGAACAGGAAAACTAGATCCTGCACTGTCGCCGTCGTCTTCAAGATCCTTGTGGACTCCTGGTCTTCGCCGTCCATGGATAAGGCCTCCATGGGTAGGGCGACTGCCTGGAAGGGCTGTTTTCGGGACCTCATCCCTGCATTCTAGCCCGCCCCCCCCCCCCCCCCGAGGGTCTTGAACCGGGGCCTGAGCCGGATTCCCCTTCTGGCATGCTTGCAGCCTTTGCCAAAGCCACTGCGGCGGGGTCGCTCCTTGGGAGTAGAGATACCTTCTGGATTGTGGGGGGCTATCCTTGCAGGATCAGCGCCCTTAGCTGTCGTGGCAGCAGCAGTCATCAACGAGGACTTAGCCTGTGCCGGTTCAGCCTGCTTGGGCTTTTCGGCCTTCTCCTCCGTCCGCTGCTTCTCGGATTTCTCACGTAGTTTAGCTAGGGTCGATGACTTCCTCTTCGAAGAGGAGCTCAATTGCCGGCTGGCAATGGAGGTGGAAGGTGATGGCGATCGAGCCCTAGCCACCTTGGGACCCGCTTCCGCCGCAAACCCGATAGACTTGGACTTGCGGCTCTTGGTCTTATCTTGGGCCCCCGCGGATCAGGCACCCTCAAAGAACTTAGAAGACCACTCCTCGGACCGGCCGGTCCTGGTTGAGGCATGACCCTGCTTGGAGCACGGGTCAGAGGCCTTGGCGTTAAGCCACACCGCCAATCTACTATGCCTGTCCTTCATGTCTTCTTGGAGATACAGAGGCATATCTCGCACTCCACCTTGTTGTGGTTCCGGGTGCAGGCAGTAGAGGAATTGTAGGTGCGTGTCCTCCACAAACACATTCCGATGCCCGTATTTGGTGCAGGAACTGAAGAGGGACCTTCCCTCCTGCAGCTCTTCTGTCATGGTCGGAAAGTTCGAAGGAGGTCCAAGGGTCTTCGCCGATCTTTGCCCTTGAGGGGCACGGGACGTGACCGACAATGGGTGTCTGCTGTAGGCAGATGAAGCAAAGAGCACACAGTCTTCTTTGAAACAAAAATATAACCTTTTCCAGAAAAATGATGATGGTTGCCAGAGAAGGGGCTTAGGGAGAGTACTGTCATTGGATAGGGGCAGTATGACCCAGAGGACAGCGATTCGTTTAGAAGAGAAATGTTTTTAAGTGAAACCGTTTTTTCTTTTACTTAGGATTCCCAGCCTGACCATGGGAAATATTCATGAGCATGTGAATCTATGCCAGACCCCATGCTGGAGAAATGTCACTTCTAAGTAAATATCTGTGTTCCTGTCCTGAAGAGTACTACTTTGAGTCATCTGTTGGTAGACATGGTGCAGGATGCATGCGTGCTCTCCCTCTCAGACTGTTGGACGGAGGTTGGGCTTCAACAGAACATATAGTGGTTTCAGAAATGCTGCATATTCTGCCACATATGATCTCCCAAAGTTAAAAAGGATAAGTATGGCCTGCAATTGCTTAAACGTATGTGGGCTCTGCAAGTGTGCACATTTCTCGAGGACTTATGGAGCAAGTTCCCTTCCCTCCTCAGATAATGAAAACCCCAGAAATCAGGATTTCTCTATGGGCTAACTTAGAATTCTTAAAATGGAATATGTAGCCATTAGCTGCTTGTGTCCTAATGAGCAAGTCATCTTTCTCCAAGTGTTCATCTAAATTATCATCTGTACAGTATATGTCATATACATACGTCCAACATGTCTGTGTGCCTTCCAAGAGGGAGTGTATTCCACTATAGAAAAGCCCAGGACTATTTTTGTAACCCTGTGGGAGCCTGCTAAAGCAAAACTTGTTTTCCCCTAAAGGTTATAGATATGTATGTATAGCTCTCAGCCTTTTGCCTTACCATTTTCGCCCCTTTGCCCTTCCCCTTTTCGATCTGCCTCCACTTCAGCCTACCTACTGATCTCAGAGTTCCCTTTCTATTCTCCAGTTACACTTGCCGCCTTTGCGCTTCAGTGCATTTCCCTTCTACATCGAGGCAAGGACGGAGCATACAAGTTCGCCGGAACGAGGAACCAAACCATCTACCATCTGATATTCCTTGCCTCCAACAAGGGTTTTCCCTAATGGGTTTTCCCCTTTGGGCATCACCCATTGAGCACACACTTTGCCTCATTTTAATTGGGCTAAGTGGATGCTTTTGTGGCGCTGTCAATTTGCATCTCTCCGGATTGAGACACTTGTCGACCTCGGACAAGAATTACAGGTCAGACGCCAATTGCTAATCCTCACACTTCTATCTCAACCAGCTTCTTGCCTGGGACTTGTGCTATCTCTTTCTCCAGATAGTGTTCTGCTACGTAAGGTCTCCCTTTCTTCTATGGCAGGGGTAAACTTGAAGTCACTGTCCTCCCCTTTCTGCGTGTAGCTGAGAAGGTATCTATGCTTGGTTCCTGAATGGCACCAGTGGTACTAGTAGGTGATGCTCTATTAAAGAGCTTATTCTCACTCGATTCCTTCCTTTGCCCTTCCGGTCTCCCCATGTGATCTCTGCCTAGATACCTGTAAGTAGCTGTTACAATGTGGCCAAACTGAAGTTTCCTTTCTTGGTCACTGGGCAATAATGCTAAAGTCTGGTGACTTCTAGTATTACTGATTTACCTTGTATAAGGGGCAAAAGTACTCCTACTACCATGGAATAATTGCCCCCAGGTATTTCCAACCCTAAACTCATTGTATACACTGAAACCCGACTAGAGTGTTCCATGAGTGGATTACAACCTGCTGGCATTATGATTGCTAATGCCCTCTGCTTCTGGTGAGGAGTCACCCGAGGGTAAGCTGCCTCTAGCTGGCTCCGTTTACTGGGATGTCCTCCTGCAGCTTTCAAGACTGTATATTCTATGGTGTCCAGTCAAATGGTCGAAAATAAAAGATCGAATGACCATTTGATCGACAGTCAAATGGTCGAAAAAAAAGGTTGAATATTTTTATTTATTTATATATATAGTTTAGTTTGGGTTGGTAGAAAAATGTTTTTAATAAAGAAAACGGGGGGTTGGGGGTGGAAAGCCCCCATAAATTTTTTTTAAAAAAATCAACCATTTTTTTCGATCATTTTAGTGTCGATCAAAAGGCATTCGATCCTTTTGTTTTTGACCATATGACCTACAACCATATTCTACAGCTTGAGCGTGGATAGTGTTAAAATATCTCACCAAAAATTCAAGTGTTCCCTGGCATATGGGCCATTTGACCCCCTGTTTGAGTGTGACGGAAGGATGTGTTCTAAGGTTGACCCTTCACCCCCTGGAAACCAGTTCTGGTGGTCTACCTGCTGAAAGAATACTTCAGGATATCCATAAGGTGTGTAATTGTATTTAATTTAGATCCCTCCTAATGTGCAGGGTCTCAAACATGTCTCCTGGTTTGGTACCAGGTGTCTTCGTATATGTAAAAAGGGTTTCCCTTGGCAATCCTCCAGGCACTGCCACCGTTAAGTTGGTGTTAGACATTCCTAACACCTCTTTCCTGTAACTACCCGGTTACTGCACGGCAGAAGTTAAGAGGTATAGGGACATCATCATGCGGGTTAGCAATTCTCTTAGCCAGATAGCTTACTTAAAAAGATACTGCTTTTCACTAGTGTGTTTTTAGCTATTTAGAAGACACCCTGCTCTTCACTAATGTGTTAATGCCTCCTAGCTTCACAGTTGTTTAGAGGACTTGCTTGAAAAGACACCCTGCTGTTCACTAGAGTGCTTGAAGCTTTGTTTTACACCCTGTTCTTCACTAGAGTATGACATGCATTACTCACCGTAATAGCATTTCAGATGATTGTATCTGCTTAGATTCACATGCCTTGCATATGGTCTCACAATACTGCATCTTGTCTTTCGAAGATCGAAAGGGGACGTCGGCATAGGCGTGTCTGTAACACTATCCCTACCGTGACGTGTAGTGTACCCAAAATCCCTCAAGCGTCAAGGTCCCTCCGATTGTATTTTTTCTGCCATGAGGGAGCCCAAGGCCTATTGTGAGTGAGTCCATAAAAGAGAGAAAGTAGTAAGACGTCTATGTTCCTTCCACCCGAATGGGGAGAAAGGGTGGGCGCATGTGAATCTAAGCAGTTACAATCATCAGAAACGCTATTACGGTGAGCAACGCAAATGAGGTAGCTGTTTGGCTGGAGAGGACATGCTGGACTGAGCTCGTCTCCATTCGTTTGCAGCTTTGGTGTTTTGGATGGTTTTTGGCGGCTGCATGCGCAAGAGGAAGCACCTTTCGAGCACGGAGGCGAAACCCACATGGACTCGTACATTTGGGACTGATTCAATAGTAGGTGAAACATACCATTTAGTGTTAATTAGCTGCTAGCTAGCTACCAGCAGCTAGCGCCTTATTTAAGCACTTTAGGCTTATAGCGCAACGTGACAGTCTGTTTTTATTTTTCCTTCTTTTGTTTTGTTTGTCTTGCTGGAGCTATTACGCACTACGTTAATGTAGCCCCGCCCCCAGACACCCGTTTGCCTACTTCACTGCGGCTCGCGCGCACCCAAAGTGTGCACCGCAAGTGAGGTAGCGGTTTGGCTGTTCGGGTGTCTCGGGGCGGAGGGCACTGGGATACGCAAAGTTTATGAAGTAGGTTCAATGTGATAATCCACATAGTTGATGGCTGCTCTTACTCATTCTTTGTATATAAACACGGCTTAATAGGAAAAAGAAGAGAAACAAAATGCTGTTGATAAGGAATGAGCCAGGGGCAGATTTCTTTAATGCGGTGAACACAAGAGCTAGCCTGGCCCAGGCGGCACTTCCTCTTCCTTTATCTTGTGCTGAGGAGGAGGAATTGCTGCAGTGTGACCAGGACTGTTTGGTTGAATTAAAAAAATGCAGACACTGAAGCTGATCTATCCCAATCCCTATTTAGGGAAGAACAGAATTATGGCCACATAAATGCAAACCTTATTAATGGAGTTAATCCCAGTGGTTTTTCCACAGATGATCCCCAATTAACAAAGGGCACTGGCTTTGAAGACTTGTACATTGACACACCATCGATTTTCATATCTGATAACTCACATCAAGATTCAATTTATGATTTGTGACTGGGGAGGGGGAGGACTTTACAAGGGAAGGGGAGTTAATAACGATGTTGGGCATCTTTAATAGAGCAATCTTGACGGAATTACGTAAACAAACGCAAGACCTTGTCAAGATAGCCAACGATGACGAAGACTTACCCTCCAGACTGTCTGATATACTTTTACCAACAATACAGGAGACTATTGTGGGGTTTCGGACAGAGAATAAAGATAAGTCATCGGCTGACGTGGGGGGGCTTGCAAAGGATGCAAGCCAGTACCCTGGGCAGCCGAAGGCAATTGAAACTCGAGACCCAATACCTGTTGCAAACTGTTGAGAGGAGGCAGTGATCAATGTAAGCAATCCCAACCTAAGTGTGGAGATGAAAGAGGGGGGGCACTTGTGCCTGGCGAATTGCCCAGTAAAATGAACAATAAAGCGGCCAAAAAACGAAAACAAAATAAAAAACAAAACATCTAGAACATTCTTGAGGGATGTGGGATTTAAACACTTGATTGAACATGAACGTATGGGTCTGAAGGATCACGGTGCTCCTGCCACTAGCTCCTCTGATGATAGAGTGGATTTAACTAATACGCCTGAAGAAAAACACTCTTCTGAACAATCTACTCAGAGTGAATATTTTAAAGGGGAGGAGGGAATGTTCGATATAACGAAAAAGAAAAAAGACCCCTCAAACATTGTTAAGAAACTAAGAGTTTGGAAAGCGGTCTAAACTACATCTTTGAAATATTTAAAAACCCTGCTAATAACATGGGTATGTGCAGGAATCAGGACTGAACATTAGTGTGGGTAAAACTGTAAATAGGGTAAAACTGTAAATAATTCTAGCAGGGATGGAGGGGTTGAGAGGGTGCTGGTCGATCATCCGTCCCTGGAACTAATCTCTCTCCCTACACAAGGCAAATGTCATACAGTCAATAAAGGACTATGTCATAAGGATAAAGGGATATGTAACAAATCCTTTTACCAATATGACTATGGTAGCAGACTTAAATTGCGGCAATGTAGAAAAGGGGCCCTTCCTGAAATTGCTTAAAGAGCCTTATGAGTGAACAAATCAAGCTCCCACAGAGCCCCAAAGTAAAGTAGATGAGCTGTTAAGGGATGTTCAGGGGGTTATATTGGAAAACCAACAATTAAAGGAGAAAGAGCGATTTGATAATACAAGAAATAGAAACGAAGCAATGGAAGACGGATACAAAATCATAAATGTAGATGCAGAAGTAAACTGACTCAAATTTGATTCTCAGAGCTTAAACACAGAGAGGGGGAGGGAAACAGGAATGGGGAACTTTGAACACAAGTTGAGAACACCGGTTTACCCCGATCAACCTGGTCTGATAATGTGCTCACTCTTTAGGGAAAGTGTGAATCAACCTCGGAGTAGGCCTCATATTCTTGCCCTCTTTGCATTGATACCTGAGCTGAGTTTAATATCTTCGGCAGATCTACAATTGATTGATTTAATCCATAATCATAGACTTGATTTTTTAAGGTTAGTCATACCCTCCCGTCTGGTTAGATCGTTGCTCACAAAAGAGTCCAAAACACTGCAGTAAAGAGGTTTTGGTCTCTTCCCATTTAAAATCACCGATATCTCCACTAGAGACAAGAGGGGGTGGGCGTTACAGAACAAATGGGCTTCCCTACGATCAAAAGGAGGAACCAGTCAACTCCAGACTTGAAGATGGGTAGGATAAGTAGGACTGGAGATGGCTGGCTTTATCCTTACAGGATGCAATCAGTACATTGAAACAGCTAGGAAAACTACTCTAGCACGCAGTCACAATTTTAAGTTGAACTCCAGAGGCTACCACCTTCTGAAAAATGAGAAGCTTATGAATGAGCTCTTAACATTCGATTTTATTCTACTCCAGGAAACTTGGGCTACGGTAAAGTTGGGTTGGGAGGGATTCACAGAGGAAATATGTGCTTTGAGGGGTCTGAAAGGTCGTCCTAAAGGAGGCCTAATTTTGGCTAACAAAGACACTTCGTCTATTATAAAAACTGGGGGTTGGAATAAAATTCAGTTGTTCTTGGTAGCGACTTTCAATGTGGGGGTGGGGTTTGGTGCCTACCCTTTGTTGATAGTTAATGTTTACTGGAATGCAAACGTGCTCGCCGACCTGCAGTCGAAAAATTAGTTAATTAACCTGGGAAATGACATTGACTCTTGGCTCCGTGATAACTTAGGGGGTCAAATAATAATTGCAGGGGATCTAAATGATGAGTGTCTGGTGGATAGGGTTGCTGGGGACGATCTGTATTCTAGTCGGGCTACTTCAACTCCGATTGGTGGCAATCCAAAGTTAAGGGGTGCCCTCTGGCTTTATTTTGGAGATTTATGGGGTATGGAACTGATATATAACGATCACTGTACCTGGAAGGCTAGGAGTTGCACTTCTATAATTGATTACTTCTTTCTCTCGGCAAAACTGAGTAACTGGCTTGTGAAGTTTGAGGTAAAAGAGGTTTCACTGAGTAACCACTGCATGCTAGCCTTGGAGATTGAAACTAAGGTCCAACAGGACAAATTTAGTGTGTACAATGATGGTTGTTTGATCAACCCTAAAGGGAACAGAATGAAGTGGACCTATAAGAAAACTCAGAGGTTTACAGCTACCATGATACTTGAATATGATGGAGCACCATTGAGCAATCATATGCAAATATATTCTGCAAAAACCTTTGAACAAAATATCTGTAACCAGATTCAGAGGATGGAAGGCAGGTTTGCAACAAGGGGAGGCTCCAACAATCTCCACATACACTGTTCAGACCGTGAGGTCTATGAACAGAAAGCAGGTTTGCTAAAAGAGGTGTGTAGGCTCCACAAACAAGGTAGCCAAGATCCTGAAACATTAGAAAAAATTTTAAAAAATCAAACGTCATAAGAACTGGCTGATTAATCATCGGAGTAGGACAGCACAATTGGATGGGGAAAAAAAATGCTGATGGTGCGGTGGGGAACGTTTTTGTCCAATTTTTGGCAACTTATTAACAGCCTAGAGCGTACAAGAGGAGGAATTAGTGGTTAGCCCAATCCCTGAGGAGGTCTGGCTAGGTCACGGAGTATATATAAAGCTGGGGATAAGACTCATGTGCAGTTAGACAAAACTCATCTGCTTTGGCCAATTCAATGTTTTGTGGAGATGGTCAGAGGCCTAATAATTAAATCTAAGAATTCGGGTGCTGCAGGCCCTAACCGTCTGACTAACAAAATCTTGAAATCGAACCCTTTGTGTTGGGCAAGAATTTTATGTATTTTGTTTAAGGATGTTTTGCTAACGAAAACTATTCCTCAATCGTGGAGGGTTTCAATTGTCCTGCCAATTTTCAAGCAGACATCCAAAAATGGATCTTAAATAATCAAATTTTCGATTGTAAACAAATAAGGTTAAAAAAAGTGTGGTACTGATTGTGGAGGGCTCATTTTGAGATGTATGCAAAGCAAAGCCATGGTAAAGGGAGCAAGACCAACTTTCGTGGCATCGATGGACCTCAGTATGGCCTTCGATTTGGTTGATGGGACAACTTTATGGAAAAGATTAAAAGCATTGGGAATGCCGAATCATCTTCTAGAAATTGTGATTGCTTTGTATACGGATACACGGCTAGTAATAAGATTAGATTCTGAGGGTAGGTTGTCAACTGAGATTGAAACTATGAATGGTCTCCGTCAAGGTTGCATGTTGGCACCAACGATTTTTAATTTGTACGTTAGTGGAGCTGAAGTGGTTTTTGCTAAAAAAAAAAGGGTTTGGTATCACCCAAATTGAGCAATGTCCGCATACCTTGGCTTACGTATGCGGACGATTTTTTATTACTTGATGATACGAAAGTGGGGCTATAACGCCTTATAGAATAGTTTGAGAAATGTATAGCACAACTCCATTTAAAAATAAATGCAACAAAAACAACAATCATTTGTATGGGTAAACCCAATAAACAGCAGGAGACCTATACTTGGTTTTGTGAAGGGAAGCATATTAAATCTCAAAGAGCCTTTAAATATCTTGGGTACTGCTTCTCTGGCACTGGTTCAGCTTCACTAATTAAAAATCAATTGAAGGTAAAAACAGAAGTGGCCTAGCGCCAAATGAGATTGAGAGAAAATTTGGAAAGTTTTTGATGAAACCAGTAAAGGAATTCTATGCTAAGCAAGTAGTACCAAGGTTGATTTATGGCTTAGAACTTTTTGCCGCAGACTTTATGGAATATCTGAAGGTTTTGGAAGGTATCCTATGGAGGGGTATTTTTTTTTTTACCTAAATGTGTACCAATCGAGATAATACGGTACAAACTTGGCCTCCAGTCATTATACTCAATGGTAATAGGGAAAAGACTTCTATTGTGGAGAAAGTGTATGCTGACTGGCGAAAATGACCTGTATGCATATGCAGGTAGGGATCTAACTTGCCCATTTATGAGTAAATTAAATATGGAGGTGGCGAAAATGTTAGGGGATCTGGGAATTGCCACCTGCATGTTGTTAAACAAACCCAATAAGTTGAAACAAATCATACGAGGAAATGGCTGGTCTATGACAATGAGTAAGGTAGCTGACTCAAAGCTTTACAATTAGGCACATTCGTTCTGGACATTTTGTCCAGAAATGGAAAGTTACCTGTGGAAGTACCCATCTAGGAGTATAAGAAATGCATTCATGCAATTTAGGATGAACATTATGCATACAAATCAAATTCTTAACATCAGAAATAAAACAAATTACATGAAATGGTGCAGATTTTGTAAACAAGAGGGTGTGGAAGAGACGTTACAACACATTTTGCTAATCTGCCCTATTCTTCTAAATCAGAGAACTACTTACTTTGCAGAATGCATTCCTTTAACTGCACGTGTAGACAGATATCGCATTTGGTACAAAATGCTGCACGAACATACCTCAATTTTGAGTTGTTACTTTCCTGAAAACTGTCTGCGATTTATGTTATTGGATGTTGAGGCATTATGGAAGTTTACCTATGAAAAATTATTTGATGATTGAAATGATGAAGCTTCTTGCTATTTGTAAAGTAGAAGTGGATTTGAATATTATGATGTGTAGCATATTTACGGATCGACTCAGTTATTGCTATGAAATTAAATTTAGATATATATTTTTTGTTCAGGTATGAAATGCTATTATGTTTTACTGAAATCTGTATTTATGACTTGTTAAGTTTGGTTTTATTGAAACATTGCTGTGAAATTTTATATGTTTATGATACACCATAAACAAATATTTTAAAAAAATGCATGTCTTCTGATGCTTGCTAATCTGCTTAGAATCACATGCCTGTGCTTAGACTAGCGAGCAGTACCCGGAGTTGGAGGTGGGTTATGAAAAGGAACAGTAGTGAAAAGATGTCTTAGTACTGCTTGTCCCACCTGAGAATCAGACCTAGAATGAGTGTCTAGGCAATAGTGTTTTGTAAAGTTGTGTACAGAACTCCAGGTTGACACTTTGCAAATGGACTCTAGGGGAACATTCGCAATGAATGCTATAGAAGTCCCAGTGCCTCGAGTAGAATGTGCTCTAGGCTTGAAGGGCAGCTCTCTCTTAGCAAGAGTGTAACAAAGTGTGATACATATGACTATCCACCTTGAGATAGTAGACTTAGAGACAGGATCCCCTTCTCTGCCAGCTGCCACTGAAACGAAAAATTGGTTTGTTTTCCTCAGTGGTTTAGTTCTTTCCATGTAAAATGACTGCCCTGTGCACATCTAATGTGTGAAGGCTTCTTTCGGCCATGTTAGTGGGATATTGGAAGCAAGATGGCAGTTCTATTTACTGGTTCACGTGGAACTTGGAAATACATTTAGGCCAAATTGAGGGTGAGTGCGCAGAACCACCTCATCTCTTAACAGTAACAAAAGGGTCTAGTACTGAAAGGGCCTGTAGTTCACTAACCCTTCTTATAGAAGTGATAGCCACTGGAAAGGTTGTCTTATAGGTAAGGTCTTTTAGACTTGCCTTGTCCATAGGCTCAAAGGGGGACCCCCCATGAGTCTAGTCAGAACCACATTTAAGTCCCATCCGGGATCTGGGTTTGAAATGGGGGGGGATGAATCCTTTTAACCCCTTCCATTAAAGCCTTGATAACTGGTATTTTCCACCATAACACTCTTTGTTGTGACGTAGTGTAGGCTGAGAGAGCAGCTAAGTGAACCTTTAGTGATTTTAAAACTAGGCCTGAATCCAGTAAGTGGGTCAGGTACAATACAATGTGAGTAGGAGAGCAGTCAATGGAATTGACGCCCTTGGCATTACACCAGATAAAGCGTTTCTATTTACTGGAATAGCAGTATTGGGTGTTGGGTTTTCTCTCTTCCCTGAGTATGTCCATACAATTCTGAGGGAGTTGAAGGTGTCCGAACTCTAGGACCTCAGGAGCCAGGCCGCTAAATTCATAGTTAGGGGGCATGGATGCAGTGTTTCTCCCCTGTCCTGAGACATGTTGTTGGGGCAGGACAGTTTCATAGGATGGGAGAGGGACATCTCCATGAGATGGGAAAACCAGGGGCGGGCTCACATGGGGGCCACCAATATCATGGTAATGTTAAAGGACATTTGTACCGCGCACTATCACCACCAGAGTGGTCCATTGGCGCTCTGGCGGCTCTGAAAGAAGGAGGATGAAAAAAGGCAAGAGTGCAGTGATGTGCTGTTGGCGGCCTCAAACCGGTGGGTCCGTTGGCTGGGCCTGGGGTGTTTGTGGCCGGTAGTTGTCGTATACTGTTGTGCGAGTCTATGTGCGTTTTTTGTTTTGTTGTTGCAGTGTAGTGAGGTTTGTGTGGTCTGTTGTGCTGTAGGTTTGTGATTGTGTCTGGTTTGGAGTTTGAGAGGTGTATGCAGAAGAGGAAATTGTTAGTGGAATTGGTTAGTTGACATCTCTATCCTGAATTGAAGAGTTGGGCTTGCGTAAACTCTCACAGATGGGGTGTGTGTGCACCCTGTGCCTCTGGTTAGGTCTGGCCCCGTTCTGAATTCGAGGTCCCTTTCACATCTCGTTGCCACCTCCACCAGCCTCCCAAACAACCCCACGTGTTCCTCACTCCCACTTATATGGTCATTGCACCTGCCAGTGTCCACACCTCAGTGTGTCGGTTAGTAGTATCTCGACAGTTCCACAACCCAGTGGTACCTAGTGGCAGCTTGGGGCGGTTGAAGATGTCGGTTAGTGTTGGCTGGGGTTGTTGATTCCATCTCCATGGGTGTCTGTGTTCCACCCTGCCCGGCGTCACCCGTCCAGATGCCGTTGGTGCTCCTCAGTGTCCTTTTCCGGTTTAGTCATTCTTTTTCCTTTCTGTTGTTTTGGTTTTAATCTGTGGTATTGAAGAGCCAGGTTTTTAGTAACTTTCTGAATTTTAGGTGATCTTTGGTGTTTCTTATTTCTTTCGTGATGTTGTTCCAGGTTATTGCGACTAAGTGGTAGAAGGCTGTGCCTCCGAGTTTTTTCTTAATGTATGGTTTTAGCTCCAGGCGGATTTTGTTGCTTGACCTGATGGGTCTTGTTGGCTTGTAGATTGTTATTTTCTTTTGTAGGAATTCTGCTCCTTGTCCACAGATTGCTCTGTGCGTTATGCACATTGTTTTGAAGGTGATACAATGTTTTACTGGGAGCCAGTGTAGTGTTTTAAGGGCAGGGATGATGCCGTCTCTTCTGGACAGTTTGAGGAGTAGTCTGGCTGCTGTATTTTGGATCTGTTGTAGTTTCTTCAGGAGGTATTCTTGTGTTCCGAGGTAGAGGCTGTTTGCATAGTCGATTTTTGACATTATGAGGGCGACGATAGTGAGTGTTTTGTGCGTGAAAGGGAGGAAAGGTAGGATTCTTCTTGCCGTGTGGAGGAGGAAGAAGCATTTCCTGACTGTTGCATTTATTTGTGGTTCTAAGGTTAGGGTGTTGTCCATCAGGACCCCCACATTTTTTACAACCTTAGAGTGATGGTGCGGATCGCATTTCCGTTGGCCACGGGATGGCAGATTCGTCCTCTTGGTCTTTAGATATGATCATGATTTCTGTTTTTCCTGAGTCGATTTTCAGGTTGTTGGCATTCATCCAGTTGGAGGCCTCTTTTAGACAGTCAGTTACGTTTGAATGATCAGGTTGGGTGTCTTTGATTTTGTAGATGATTTGAGTATCATCTGCGTAGTTGTAGCATCTAATGTTGTGTTTCTTGAAGATTCTGATAACTGGGGTTTGGTAGATGTTGAAGTACAGTGGTGATAGTGAGCACCCTTGTGGTACTCCACAGTCGTTAACTCGTGGGGAGGATTTGAAGGGTTCAATCCATACGGTTTCTGTTCTTTCTGCTAGAATTGATTTACTCCAGCGTAGTGCTGGGTCTGTTATGCCTTTGTCTTCTAATCTTTTGGTTAGGGTGTCATGGCTAACTGTGTCAAAGGCTGCGGAGAGGTCGAGCAGAATAAGGGCTGAGGTAGTGTTGGAATCTGCGTTAGTTTTTAGGTCGTCCCAGATGGATAGTAGTGCTGTTTCTGTTCCTCTTGTGGGTGTGAAGCCGATTTGAGCTTGGTCTAGCAGGTGGTGTTTTTCAACATATTCTTGGGTTAGTTTGTATACGTAGGTTTCAAGGAGTTTTGCCGGGTACAGGATGTTTGAGATCGGTCTGTAGTTGGAGAGGTCATCTATGTCGCCGCTTGAGTTTTTCAGAAGTTGTTTGATGTAAGCTGATTTGAAGATCCTTGGTACGGTTCCTGTTGCTAGTGAAAGATTTAGAAGTTTTCTGTAATATTCTGATGGCGTTCCTTGTGCAAGGATTGATTTGTAGATGTCCGGGGGACAGGGATCCATGGGTGAACCAGCTTTTTTGCTGTGTTTTACCAGCATTGCAAATGCCTCTGCTGATATTTCAGGAAAGTTTTTGAGTTTGTGCTGAGGTTCTGAGTTAGGTTCGTTTGGTTGTATATTGCTGTTGGTTGGTCCCTGCTGAATGGTTTGTTGGATGTCATAAATTGTTTTTTTTAAAGTGGTCTGTCAGGTCGTTGCACAGTTTCTCCGAGGGGATTGGGGCGTTGTCACAGCTTTGTGTTTTTTTTTACTTCTTTAATGATGTTAAACATTTCTTTTTGTGTGTTGGTGGCATTTGTGATTCTGTCATCATAATGCCTTCTCTTTGCCTTGTGAATTTCTTTCTTGAATGCGCAGATTTGCTTCTGGAACAGTGTTTTTTTGTCTGGGTTGTATTCTTTCCTCCATTCCAGTTCCATCTTTTTGTTTTCCTTTTTCATGGTGCTTAGTAGTGGGGTGAACCATTTTGCCGTTGCCCTCTTTTTTGATGGCGTGAATGGTTTTTCTGGGGCCATTTTGTCAATTGTATCTGCAATCCATTTGTGTAGTATCTCCACTTTCCCATCTAGGTCAGCTAGCTCTAGTCTGTAGTTGAGGGTTTGGTTAACTCTAGTTGTTCGAATAGGTTGATTTCTTTGACGCCTTTCCAATTTCTTTTTGTGGTGGTTGCGAGTTTAGGAGGTTGGATGCAGACTTGAGTGGGCAGAATGATCACAAATGGGATGATGAGGTGGTCGCTCCATAGTATTTGTATCGGCGGTGCCATGGTGATGAGTTTTTCCTCAGCGAAAATGGTGTCCAGGGTGTGTCCTGCCGAGTGTGTTGCCCCTTTTACTAGTTGTTATAGTTTCATGGTGGTGAGTTGTTCAATCAGTGAATTTTGGGAGTCGGCGTGACTGTCTTCGAACCAGATGTTGAAGTCCCCCAGGATGATTAGGTGTTCGTGGTTTATGGCTATGTTGGTGATGGCTTCTATGAAGTTGTCGACAAAGGATGCATCATAAGTTGGTGGTCTGTATATCAAGATTAATGTGATGTTGGTTTTTGGGCTCGCTGTCAGGTGTATGACCATGGATTTGCAGTTGAGGATGTGGAGTGATTCGTCTTTTCTTATTTTGAGGTGTTCTTTTAATGCTATTGCGATGCCGCCTCCTTTTTTGTTTTTCCTGTTTATTTGGAGGCATTTGAAGTTTGCTGGAAGGCAGTTTTGGAGTGTGATTTTGTAGTTGTCGTCCAGCCAGGTTTCTGTGATGAATAGAATGACAATGGATCTTGTGTTTATTAGATGGCAGCGAAGTCTGGAGGTGTAGTTTAGTTTGGCTTTTCTTGTTATGGTCGTCTGCTGATCTTGTTGAGGTGTAGGTTTCGGGTGGTCGGCGTCCTCGAATAGTTCTTCCAGGTTTTGTCTTGGGTTTTTGTTTTCATCGTGTTCGTCATCCAGGAGTAGTAGTTGTCAATTGGACGTTCTTCTAGTTTTGGTGATGTAAGGTGTTATCGCTTCGGTCGTGTGTTTGTTGTTTCTGGTGTTGTTCATCCTTCTTCGTGATTTTGTTAGGTTGTTTAATGTTGCTGCTTCTAGCGTTGCATTGGTTCGGTCTGGTGAGCAGTTCTCAGCGAGGTCTGGAGTTAGGTAGAGGAATTTATCTCTTCTCTCGGTGTTGGTTCGATTTTGGTCCTGTCTGTGCGGGTGTGTCCTGTTGTTGCGGTTCTTGGTTGCAGTTCCGGAGTGTTTGTTCTTTCTTCTCTTCGTTCCCTCGGGATGGGTCGTTTGCAAGGCATTATGAGATTCCAAGTTGTTTAGTCTTTGTTTGTTTGCTGATGTCCAGTTGGTTCTGTTTTGGTCTGGTTGGCTTGTGGTGTAGTACTTGGTGTGGGTGCTGTCCGCTACCTGTTTTAGTCTGTCTGTAGGTGGTATTTCCGGCTGAGGTTGCCTATTCGTTCAGTCGCTGCCTTGGTGGGGGTAGGGAGGTGGTTAAGGGTTATATAGTTGGGTGTTAACAGTGGCTCTCTTGAGTCTCTGTCTCCCTGAATGTGGTTCACTGCAGTGAGTTAGCCATATGGGTTTAGGAAGGACACGCAATGGTTGATGAGTGACTTTGAGGGGCGCAGTTAGGATTTACTCCCATAATGTAATCTGGACACAGAGGCCCTGCTAGATTTGAGAGACAGGTCTATCTCTAATCTGAGTATCATACAATGTGATTTGGAGACATAACACTACTAGATTTGAGAGACCTGTATAGTGGGAAAGAGACCTATCAATGCAATCTGGGGATCATACAATGCAATTTGGAAACAGAACCCTCCCCCCCGCTAAACTTGAGACGCGCACAGTGGAAGAGAGGCCTATCAATGCAATCCAAATATCATACAGTGCAATTTAGACCCAAAATCCTACTAGATTTGAGAGACCTGTATAGTGGGAGAGAGCCTATCAATGCAATCTGAGTAATATACAATGCAATTTGGAGAGAGAACCCCCGCTAAACTTGAGACCCGCACAGTGGGAGAGAGGCCTATCAATGCAATCCAAATATCATACAGTGCAATTTAGACCCAAAATCCTACTAGATTTGAGAGACCTGTATAGTGGGAGAGAGCCTATCAATGCAATCTGAGTATCATACAATGCAATTTGGAGAGAGAACCCCCGCTAAACTTGAGACCCGCACAGTGGGAGAGAGGCCTATCAATGCAATCCAAATATCATACAGTGCAATTTAGACCCAAAACCCTACTAGATTTGAGAGACCTGTATAGTGGGAGAGAGCCTATCAATGCAATCTGAGTATCATACAATGCAATTTGGAGAGAGAACCCCCGCTAAACTTGAGACCCGCATAGTGGGAGAGAGGCCTATCAATGCAATCTAAATATCATACAGTGCAATTTAGACCCAAAACCCTACTAGATTTGAGAGACCTGTATAGTGGGAGAGAGCCCATCAATGCGATCTAAATATCATACAGTGCAAATTAGACCCAAAACCCTACTAGATTTGAGAGACCTGTATAGTGGGAGAGGGGTATCACTTAATGCAGTCTGGACACAGTAGCCGAGGTAGATTTAGAAAACAGGCCTATCAATGCAATCTTAGTATCATACAATGCAATTTAGACCCAAAACCCTACTAGATTTGAGAGACCTGCATAGTGGGAGAGAGGCCTATCAAATGCAATCTAAATATCATACAGTGCAATTTAGACCCAAAACCCTACTAGATTTGAGAGACCTGTATAGGTCTAAACAGAGGTGGGGAGTTCTGTGCCTAGCTGGTCAGATTGGTACAGTATTAAATAATGATTAAATGTTGTCTAAGTTGAGGGTGAGGGAGAGAGAGAGAGATGCAGTGGGGGAGTAAGGAACAAGTTACTTACCTGTAACTGTTGTTCTCCAGCATGGGTCTGGCATGGATTCACATGCTCATGAATATTCCCCGTCGTCAGGCTGGGAATCCTCGGTAAAGAAAAAATCAGTATCAGTTTCGTTTCTGATCTGTCTTTCGTAGTAGTAACCAATCACTGATCTCTGCGTCATACTGACCACAGCCAATGACTGCCCTCTACCTAAGCCCCGCCTCTGGCAGCCATCTTCAGATTTGGTAGCACGTGAAGTGGCAGTATGACCAAGTGAAGAGCCGCAGAGGGGTAGGCGGGAGGGTTCGCATGTGAATCCATGCCAGACCCATGCTGGAGAACAACAGTTACACGTAAGTAACTTGTTCCTTCTCCAGCATGGAGTCTGGCATGGATTCACATGCTCATGAATAAAGAATACATAGCAGTACACACATGCACAACCACGGGAGGTGGCAAAGGCTCAACATTAAGCATTACATCAAACTCAACATTAAGCAATTCTTACCTCCTCACCAGGCTCACCTTAGGCGAACAGGTTGCGCAGCACTGCTTGGCCGACCCTGGACTCCCTGGAATCCCGATCGACGCAGTAGAATTTCGTGAAGGTGTGCATCGACCTCCACGTAGCAGCCCTGCAGATGTCCAGCAAGGGCACACCAGATAGGAACGCCGTGGTAGCTGCAATCGCTCTGGTGGAATGGGCTCTCGGACGGCCAGGCAGCGGTCGGTTTGCCAACAGATGACAGTACATGATACAGCCAGAGAGCCATCTGGAAATGGAGGCCCTTGAGAGAGCCTTCCCCTGATTGACAGGTCCAAAGTTCACAAAAAGTTGTGACGTCTTCCGAAAACACTTTGTGCGGTCCACGTAAAACTTCAGTGCTCTAGCCACATCCAGCGAGTGCAAAGTCCTTTCGGCCGGCGACGAAGGCGACAGGAAGAAAACAGGCAACACCAAGGGTTCGTTGAGGTGGAAGTCCGACGGCACCTTGGGCATGAAGGAGGGGTGCGTCCTGAGCACTACCTTCGTGTCGTGAAAAGTCAAGTATGGGGGCTTGCAGGAAAGGGCCTGGATCTCACCCACTCTTCGTGCGGAGGTGATGGCCACAAGAAACGCTGTTTTCCACGACAAGAACTTCAACGGAGCCGAGTGCAGAGGCTCGAACGGAGGTCCCATGAGCTTGGTCAGCACCACGTTGAGCTCCCACGCCGGGGCCGGAGCCTTCACCGGCGGGAACGATCTGAACAGTCCCTTCATGAATTCTTTCACCAGACGATGAGACCACAAAGACGTCCGCCCCGTGGTTCTGGTGTATCGGGAGATCGCAGCAAGATGAATCTTGATGGACGCGTGCGCCAGTCCAGCCTTGGCCAGCGTCAGAAGGTACGGCAGTACCTGGGGAGCCGTAATCCGTAGAGGGTTAATCTTCTGTGCGTGGCACCAGACAGAGAACCTCTTCCATTTGTGTCCATAGCATTTAAGAGTTGAGGACGCCCTGGCCTTTGCAAGAACCTCTCTGCAGTCGGCCGGTATGTCGTATCCTCCAAACTAACGCTGCAGGAGCCAGGCCTGCAAGTTCAGCGACTTCGGGTCGTGATGGAGGATGGCGCCTACTTCCCTGGAGAGAAGATCTGCGTCCACTGGCAGCTTGGTTGACGGGGACGCTGACAAGTCCAGAATGTCCGGAAACCATATCTGCCTCGGCCACGCAGGTGCGACGAGGATCATCCTGCACCGTGACCTCTTGAGCTGGTTGATGAGCCGGATCAGCAATGGCAATGGAGGGAACGCGTATAGAAACAGACCCTCCCAGGGGAACGAGAAAGCATCGCCCATGCTCCTCGGCTGGGGAAACCTGCTGGCGAACCTCCGGCACTTGGAGTTCGTCGCCGTCGCGAACAGATCGATCTGGGGTGTGCCCCACCGTCGGAAGAGGCGGTCCACTAGATCCTGTCGTAGTTCCCACTCGTGGCACGAGCGCAGCTCTCTGCTGAGCGAGTTGGCGATGGTGTTTTTTATCCCTGCCAGATGAAACGGCATCAGAAACATCCCTTGGGCGACGGCCCAATGCCACAGATCCTGCGCCTCCTTGGACAGGGCTGGGGATCTGGTACCGCCCTGCTTCCTGATGTAGAACATGGTGGTGGTGTTGTCGGTGAAGATCCTCACCACCTTGCCCTTGAGGGACGGAAGAAAGGACCTGAGGGCCCAAAACACTGCACGGAGCTCCAGGACGTTGATATGGAGGGACTTCTCCGTCGGAAGCCAAAGGCCTCTCGCGTGCAGATTTTCAGTGTGCGCTCCCCACCCTTCCAGGGAGGCATCCATGGTCACTGTCTCCTGGTGGCCGGGGGTCTGGAAGTCCATGCCCGCCGTCAGATGCGTGCAGCTGCCCCACCACCGGATCGCTCGTCGGAAACTCTCGTGGAGTGTGATCCTCTCCTTGAAGCTGCCCGTCATCTGGATCCAACGCGCGTCCAGGAACTCCTGCAACGGGCGCATCCGGAGCCTGCACAGGCGGATGAGATAAATGCAAGATGATATCATTCCGAGGAGGGACTTGATGGACCTCACCCTGGCCGCGTCCGCAGCCAGCATCCGCTGCACCATGCCCAAGATGGCCCTCGTCCTTTCCTCCGACGGAGAGGCCAGAAGCGACACTGTGTCGAGCTTCGCTCCCAGAAACAGTGCGTCTTGCGCGGGCACCAGGTGGGACTTGGCGTAGTTTATGGAGAATCCCACGTCCGTGAGTAGTTGGACGGTCCTTGCCGTGTGCTCCACGGCAAGCTCCTTTGTCTTTGCTCGGATGAGCCAGTCGTCCAGGTAGGGGTAGACGTGGATCCCTCTCGGCGCAGCTGCGCCGCCACCGGTGCGAGGCACTTGGTGAACACCCTGGGTGCCGACCACAATCCGAAGGGAAGGGAAGGGAAGGGCTTTGAACTGGTAGTGATGCCCTTGGACCACGAACCTGAGAAACTTTCGGTGTCCCTTTAGGATGGGAATATGGAAGTAGGCATCCTCCAAATCCAACGACGACAGGAAATTGCCCTCCTCCAGTTGACCCAGGACGTGTTGGAGGGTGACCATCCGGAACTTCTGTGCCTTGATGAATTTATTCAGTCGTCGTAGGTCCAAAATGGGACGCCATCCTCCAGTCTTCTTCACGAGGAAGTATCTTGAGTAAACTCCGGAGCCCCAAAGCCTCTTTGGGACGAGCTCGATGGCGCCCTTCTTGAGCATCGCCTTTACCTCCAAGAGAAGTTGAGGGACGTGATGTTCTTTCCTGGCCACAGGGGGGACACGCGGGCACCTCTTTAGAAACTCGAGCGTGTGACCCTGAGCTAGGGCATCCAGCACCCAACGGTCGGTGGAGATGGACTCCCACACGGTGACGAAGCTCGCCAGCCGGCCTCCCACCGGGGTGCTTCGGTGGGGGCCCGACCCCACGGCCGGTTCAGTCCTGCTTCGACGAGGCTTTGCCGCCTTGTCCTCCTTGGCGACGAGGGCGGGGTCTGCCTGACTTGCCTCGTCCCCTGTAAGCTTCCTGTGACGACGAACGGGCCGCTTGACGGTAGGTGGAAAATCCGCCGCTGGAACCTTTGGAGGCCCCCTGTTTGCCTCCGCCGCTCCGAAAGGGCGGCCGCCGTTGCTGGAGAACCCCAAGAGCACGGGCAGTCTCTGTGTCCGCCTTGATGGCTTGAAGGGAATCGTCCACTGTTTTCCCAAATAGGTTGTTTCCGTCGAACGCAATGTCCAAGACTCTGGTCTGCACGTCCTGACGGAAGTCAGTAGCCTGGAGCCATCCACGCCGCCTAAGGCACACGCCGTTGCCCAACTGGCGAAATCCAGTGTCAGCGATGTCCGTCGCAATCGTAATGGCGTGGTCCGACGCCACCTCTCCTTCCTGCAAGATCTCTGGGGCTTCCGCTCTCTTGTCGTATGGTAGGAAGTCCAGCAGGGGTGCCAGTTTGTACCACAACTCCCTGTCGTAGCGGGCTACGATAGCCAAGGCGTTGGCCGCCTTAATCGTCGTCGCTGTCGACGAGATGACTCTGCGTCCCATCGTGTCTAATTTCTTTCCCTCGCCGTCCAGCGGGGAGGTCGACGTAGAGGCCACGCCCCCCCGCTTTCTTCCTGGCCGCCGCGGAGACGACCGAGTCCGGGGTCGGCTGTGCCCGAAGGCACAAGGGGGCCGCGTCCGGGACCCGGTACTTCTTCTCGTACCGATCCCTTCTAGCCGGCGTCGTGGATGGGTTCTTGAGGAGGGCGAGGCCCTCATCCCAAATATCATCTAGTAGAGGTACAGCGAGGACCGTCTTCCTCTTGGCCTCGCGCCGTTGATAAAGGAAACCTTCCTTCTTCTTCTCTTCCGGGCAGAGCTGGAAAAGCTCGGATGCCCTGGCGATCATGGAGTGAAACGATCCAATCTCGTCGGGCGGGGAAGCCCGGGTGGGAGGTGACGACGGGAGATCCTCGTCGTAAACCTCGTCGTCTGTACCCGTCGCGGCCGTGTCAGTCCCCGTATCATCCCCACGTGTCGTGGACGGGGAGGAGGGCTGAACAGGGCGCGATGGCTGAAAAGGAGGTGGAGGATGAATCCTTCTCTTTGGGGGAGGGCTCCCAGAAGGGCCTGGCTCCGGGTCCCCCGTCGGGAGCGGTTCCTCCGTTGGTGGTAACGGCAGTCTCGTCCTTATCTCCGAGCATAAGGACTGTATAGCCAATAAAATGGCCGCCGAGTTGTCTTGCGGCACTGGTTGAGGGGAGTCCGACGGGCGGTCAGGAGCCCCGTCGGCACCCTCGACGTTCTCGTCGTCTCCTACGTCGGGGTCCCTCCCGATGGGCTGGTCTTCTTCCACGCCAACGCCGTGGCTTAAGACTTCGATCAGCTCCTCCTCAGAGGTTGAGGCCGAATCCACGACGACCTCCTGCCCCCCCTTTTTCTTCTCCATCGGAGGTTTAACGGGGGTCCTGTCGATGGGCATGAAAGAGGACTCCCTCCGCGAGTCCGCTGGCACCGGGAGCGCCGAACGGTCGGGCCCAACGGGCGCCAGGCAGGGCACATCCTCCCCGGCGCCATCAACCACGAGCCAACGCTCTGGCTTGGGTAAGAGGAAGGCCGAGCACCCGGCGAAGCTCCTGGAGAGACCCCGGTCGAGCTCGAAGGCCCCATCGGAGGGGGAGCGAGGCGGTGACCCTCCCCCCAAGGAGAAGGCGGTGAGCGCACCTAATGTGGTGAAAGCCTTAATCCATCCGGCCAAGGCCTCTATCGAGACAGTCGCGGCGGCCCTGGCTCAGCCTGTGGAGGCTACACCAGTGGTGGCGACCTCGGGGCCCAGAGGGCTGCCCTGGCAGGATCAGTGATGAGGGCCGAGAGGGCCAATGGGCTCAAGGGGGCGAGACAGGAGGCGGGAGGGAAGGAGAATCCGTAAGAGGGCGCGGGGTGGGAGTGGGCTGGAGCGGCCGGTGCAGGGTTGCTCAAAGGGCCTCAGGGCCTATGGGCAATACACAAAAGGACTTCTGCAGCAGACAGGGGCAAGACTCACCGCGCTCAGATGGAAATGGAGCCGGTGGGTCTTGCATATCTGGGGCAGGGCAGTTTCATAGGAGGGGAGAGGGACATCTCCATCAGATGAGAGAACGAGGGTTGGTGGGCCCACATGGCGGCCACCAATATCATGGCGACTGGTTCCTGGTGCATCTTGTGCACAATCTTGTTGAGTAAGGGAGTCGGGGGGGAAAAAGCGCAAACAAATTTCCCTGTCAATGGTATCCAGAGCCCGTTCCCCTTGGAGCGGTTCTGTGGGAACATGGAGGCGTAATCTTGACATTGAGCGTTCTCCAGAGTTGCGAACATGTCGATCTCTGGGAAGCCCCATTCTGCGAAAACGTTGGAGACTATGTCTTCATGTAGTCGCCATTCGTTCTCTACGGGCAGTGGCAAATCTCTGCTGACCACGTCTGCCAGAAGATCAAGTTCCCCTGGAATGTGTTGGGACAACAGGAACATCATGTGTTTGAGAGCCCATATCAAAATGTTTTGGGACAGGTTGAATATCCCTGGAGAGTGTGTGCCCCCTTGTTTGTTCAAGTAGTACATGGCTGTGGTGCTGTCTGTCAAGATCAGGACTGTCTTCCCCTATAAATATATCTGAAAGGCTTTCAGTGCTTTGAATACCGCTAATAGCTCCAACAGATTCATGTAGTTGGACGCTACTTGTTGGGACCACACGCCGTGCGCCGCTTGCTGAAGCATATGAGCCCTCCACCCTGTGAGAGATGCGTTGGTTGTGAGAGTGGCTTCTACTGTGGGGGTGGTGAAGGTTTTCCCCTTCAAGAGGTTTCCCCTCAACCACCACTGCAGAGAGAGAACGAGGGCTGGTGAGACAACTACCAGATCTTCCCATTGTCCGCTGGCCTGACACCACTGACTGCTGAGCCACTCTTGCATGGGACGCATGGGCAGACGCGCGTGAGGATCTAAGTAAATGCAGGACGCCATCATTCCTAAAAGTCGCATGGCCTTGCGTACCGACACTTCCCGAAAGGCTACACACTGAGGGATCTGAAACAGCATGTTTTGAACCCTCTCGTTGGAGGGGAAGACAAGGCCGTCTTTTGTCCGAATTAGAGCCCCAGAAACTATTTGACTTGACTCGGTCTAGGCTGGATTTCTTCTCGTTGATGGAGAATCCCAGACTGAAAAAGAGGTCTATTGTCTTCTGAGTGTTCAATAGGCATGTTTCGTAGGACTCCCCTGTTATGAGCCAGTCGTCGAGGTAAAGGTAAACCAGGACGGATAGTCTGCGCAGGTGTGCTGCCGCTACTGCCAGTACCTTTGTAAACACCCTTGGTGCCGAGGCAATGCCGAAGGGGAGTACTTTGAACTGATAGTGCTTGAAGGGCATGAACCTCAGGTCTTTTCTGTGCGCTGGCAACATTGAAATATGAAAGTATGCATCTTTCATGTCCAGTGTTGCCATGTAATCCCCCCGTTTCAACAGCAGGATTACTTCCTGTAATGTGACCGTACAAAACTTTTGAGGTTTGACAAACTTGTTCGCTGGGCGCAGATCTAGCACAGGGCGCATGGTAAGATCCTTTTTGGGTACAAGGAAGTACATTGAATAAATACCCTTGTTTACCTGTAGCATAGAGACAACTTGATGCAAGGGAGAAGAACCACCATAACATTGGGATTACTGGTTTTATAAAAAGATATTTCAAACCGGTTTTTGGAACAGGAAAAGATTCCCAGGCTCCAAAGGTGAATTAACAAAAGGACAACTGGACTGTGTCGGAACTTCCCTGGCTGTGATAACGCATTCACATGTGTTAGTAAGATTTTATATCTTTTTTCTTATGTTTGTTTTAATTCACCATTACCACTTTTATGCCTTCTGTTTGTTTCGGTTTTCTTTCTTTTTGAAATTATTTGTACGTTTGATTTCTAACTTATTGTACAACTTTCTTCTTTCATTTTTACGGTTAAATATAGCATAAAAAGTTTAAAATTGTGAACTAATAAATGCTAACAAAAAAAACATTAAAAAAAATAGGGACGACTTCTATGCCGTCCTTTCCTAGAAGGGGCCGCACCTCTTGCAGTAGGATTTGCAGGTGGTCCGACGTCAGGATCTTGGCAGTCTGAATTGGGGTGGTAGGGCAAATTCTATACAGTACCCGTGGGCGACCGTCTTGAGTACCCACTGGTCTGTTATTCCCTCTCATGCAGTAGGGAAAGATGTTATACACCCCCGACCGGGGTTGCATGGTAGGGGACCTGGAGCCGCAGGTCATTTCTGACCAGCGGACGGAGCGCCTCTGAGGTTGAAACCTCGTCCTCTCTACCCTTCCCACGTCGCTGTGCTCTGGGTGGCTAAGTGGTGGAGGTATTCGAATCTTGTCCCTAATGACAGTTGTTTCCTGCATTATACTGGTTCTGGGAAAAACAAGACTGCCCGCGAAAGGACCAGCGGGAGCCGCTTGCTCTCTGAGGAGAGGGTTTCTGGGTAATTTGTTGAAGGGACTTGATTGTTTCATGTTCTTTTTAAGCTGTTACAAGAGCAAAGTTCACTGCCTTGCAAAACAGGTTGGTCTCCTTAACGGGTTTGTTAATCAGTGCTGCTTGGGTCTCTGGCTCAGCCATGCATGTCTCTTGAGCAAGGTACCTTGTGGCAGGGTTGTCCATGCTGTCTCGGCAGCGTCCAGAGTGTTTTTGAGCACATTTTAGTACACCTGCTTGCCTTCAGAAACGATGGCGAGCAACTTGGTCCTTGTAGGTTCTGGCACTTCATGAAGGCCTTCTTGCAGAATGTTCCACTGGACGTCTGCATAGCTGCCCAATAGCGTGGTGTTAATGGCTATACAAGTGGTAAACGCAGCAGCCATTGTTACCCCTTTTCCCAGTGCATAAAGTCTCTTGGATTCCTTATCGGGTGGTGCCTCTCCTGTAGACAGGGGAACACCAGCCCTTTTTCTAGTAGTGGTAACCACTAACGAATCTGGAGTGGCATGACCCTTGATGTAGGCAGGGTCGGTCGGAGAAGGCTGCAACAGCTTCTCCACCGTAGGGTTCACCGCCCTGGTCTGGCCCAGCGTCAACAGTGAAGGTGCCAATCTCCACTTGATTGAGTTCAACAAGGGGATGGCCTGGCTGGCAGAGGTTTTTCTTTGAGTATATCCTCCACGGAATCAGAATCTGGTAAGGCCTCTTGTGTGGTGATCTGAAAATGGTCAGCCGCCTTCTTCAAGATGGTGTTGAACGCCATCTGGTCGCCCACTGGGGAGGCTTGCCGAGCCGGGGGAAGGGGGGAGGAGTCTATGCACAGGACATCGGGGTCCTAGGGGGAGTAGGGGACGCCCAGGGTTGAGCATCAACCCGACGGCTGTGCTCCCAATTGTCCATAACACCGGTCTGATCATCCACATTGTAGTTTTCCAGAAAGGTGCCATCTTCATCCTGATCATAAGTGTCCATAACATCATCATCTGTGATAACACAATTAAACTCCTCATGTGGATCTTTTAAGGTCCTTTGAAACTTGAAAACAGGAGTAGAAGGAAAGTCCTCGAGGCCTCTTGAGAGCAATGGTCTCAGAATAAGAGAAAATGTTTTCTAATGTGTCCATACATCCCTCACATTTCTCCCTGGTCCATGAGGATGAACCAGAGGGGTACAGGGGAGGGAAGGGGTCATCGTCTTGCCTGTGACGTCGAGAGTTTTCCGCTAATATGCCTGACAAAGGCACAGGACTCTCAACGTAGTCCTGGTGGGGTTCGGGGTGCTGTGGCGTGTCCCTCGACATGTCTCTCATCCGTTCTTTGTGCTTCGCTACCTCCTTGGACCGCTCCTTCAGTCTAACTACCGAAGTAATCCATGCGATGGTAATGGTCGGAGAATCCAGGCATTCTACCGGCTGAACGGGAGGCTGAGCTGTGTATTTCGAAACCACCGGGACAACCGGAGGCTGAGCGGTGGGTTTTGAAGCCATTGGGTGAACAAGGGGCTGAGCGGTGGATTTCGCCGCCATCCGGGCCTTAAGCGGCATCTGCACGTCCTCCTGGAGCGCCTCGACGTCTGCGTGTCATTTTGTGTTAGCGCCTTTTAATTTGGATTGCCCAGTCACAGGCCGCGGTTGCAGGGAAGGTTGCTGATCATGCCGATCAGAGGATCCCGGCAAAGATTTTGACAGTTCCGTTGGCGCTTTGGTACGCTTAGACAGTGCCGCCGAAGCAGAACCTTGGGTTGTGTGTTTGGTGTTATGATCGTGTGCGCCCCGGTCGCTGGGTGTTTTCCCCATAGCATGACTTGCGTCACGCCTGGTGGGCATGGGCGTCGCGGCCCGAGAGCAGTCTGCCGTTAGGGTCTATGGCTTCCGACAAGGAGGCCTGGGTCATCGCTAATTCCCCCATCACTTTCGGCGGTTGCAACAGCGGGGGAAGAACATTCGGTCTGCGACATGCCGTAGGCCCCCCACCGCTTTAAGCGGCGCTCCTTAAGCGTCTTAGGGCGCAGAGTCTACAGGCCGTGCAACTCGCTTCATTGTGGTCGAGGGGCAGACGATTGTTGCACCGAGCGTGCTCGTCTTTCCAAGGATATTTGGCCCTGCACTAGGGACAAAATCCAAATGGCGTCTTTTCCATAGCGAAAGACAATTACATCGATGACAAAACCCAGGGAGCATAGAGGGTGTAAGAGGAAAGGCATACTTGTAAAGAATATGTCCACCCCGACCCCACTCTCTGTACTGTGTAGGCCGGCCAGAAGGCCCGGCCACATGAACAGCAGCATTGCCGGAATCAACAGGCCTTGAAAGTCTGCAGCAGTCTTCAGCGTTGTCTCACAGGATTCAACAGTCGAAGTGACTTAACGGGAATAACAACAAAGTCGATAATAGAGGACAATAATGCTATCTCTGTGTAAGAGCTCCACATTAGGGCGATCAGAAATCTGGGCAGAAAAGAACAATCTGAGGGACCTCCGCGCATGAGGGATTTTGGGTACACTACATGTCACGGTAGGGATAGTGTTACAGACACGTCTATGCCGATGTCCCCTTTCGATCCTCGAAAGACAAGATGCAATACTCTGCGGTTACCACTGGATGTCGAACCATATGCACAGCATGTGATTCTAAGCAGATTAACAAGCATCAGAAATGTTATTCTGTGCATCGCCAGACCTTTAGCAACCCCCGTGGCTCCTCTTCAGTAGGTTGCAGGAAAGTTGAGCAAGGGCCCATCTGGGGTGTCAAGGTGACGTGATTTGTATCACCCCTACCTCCAGAGCCTTCGCTCCACACTCCCAGGGGAGTGTCCATGATCTCACCAGAAAGGGCTATGGTATGAGTATGGAAAAGCATGTACCAGTCACTATGCAACAGTAAAAAGAGCAGGCAACATCCCCTTCAGTAGGAGGCTGCTTTCAACTGCCAACACAGGAGAGGTTTACCAATGTTACATTTTTATGATAGTCCACACCATCCAGTAATCCTTCATGTGTATTAAAAGACAGGTACCATATGTAACACATTAATACACAATGCATTTATATAGATGCCCCACTCCTCACGTTTATGAGCAAATACTTATCACTCAGTAATGAACACCCAGTAAATGCTTCTTACACTCATGTAAAAAATACATATTTTAATTATAAGAAATGTGTAATAAAGAAACATTGCAATTATTATCACTATACATAACACACTTGAAAATGCAAAAAGTCATGAATGAAAAAGCTGAAATCGTTGCCATTGCCCCTACTTTGAATCAAGACTAAGATTGATCAACCTCCTCCAAGAAATCCCCTTAAAAACCAACTACCTGCCTCACCAGATCGCGATGGGCCACCTCTCAAGTCATGCTAGGCAATCAAGCACCTGCCTCACTAAATCATGATAGGCAATCTCAGAGGCATCTGCTTCAATCAATACCTCAATACATTTCTCAATGTGATATCAAATGAAGGGTAAAAGGCCTATTGATACTCAATAACTGTAGGGCGTTGGAGAGGGCTGGAGCAGACTGGATGCCTCGGATTATCCACAATGCAAGGACAAATTGAAAGCCACTTATTAATGCACCATGATCTTTTCATCAAAAAGTATCAAAAATAGGCTAAAAAACATCAAAAAAGGATTAAATGTCCATTGGGATTAATGGCACCAGTATACAGCCAATCCAGAATAAGGTTTCTGCTCTTTAGTTGGTGAGTTGATTTTCCTTAAGGATAAAAACAGAACTTTTCCCCAAGCAGCTCAAACAGAATTATAGTTCTGCTCAAAAGTCAATAGACCGAGTCCTTTATGGACTTCAAATACTTCAAAGCAGTCAGAAGCCAGCCTGGAGTATTTAAAACCCAGTAAAAGAAAAAATGAGGGATATAGCCCCTCCAGAGTGGAAAATCTCAAGGATGCCTCTTCCATATTCCAGCCGTTTGAGTCTTCCCCTTGCCAGCTCCGTCGCCCCGTAACATGCTTTTTCGGGCTGTCCCTTTCCATGCCTCCAATCCCCAAAGATTGTTCAGCACTCAAACGCTTTCTAAACAACATCGCCACTAGGAATCGTTGCAACAAAAGTGTTCAGTGGACAGCACCTTTCTTGTGTAAATATTAGCCAAAAACATCTTCATTCAGCACTAGGAATCAGTCCGACAAAGGTTTCTGTGGACTGCATCGATCGACCATGTAAACTACAGAAAAGACTGTTGCTTAGTTCTTTGCAGTGCCTTCTTATCTCTTTGTTTTTTTTATTATTAGTACATTTGGCACTCGTCCCAGAAAACATTCAGTACAGTCATAGGGAATTGTTTATGGTAAGTGTGGATCGTGTACTTAACTCAAGGTTACTGGCGCCCAGCCCAGACTATTGGAAGAAACCTCTAATGTACTGTACTTTGGCTTTGCGAAAAGCAAATCTTGCGGCGTGCATTGTACCAAATATAAAAGTATTTGCATCGCATTGTGCGTTTTAGCAACAAGACCTGGTCTGCACCTCATACCACATGCCGATTTAAGCATGGCTGACTTGGTCAGACGTAGGAACTACTCATCAGGGTAGAGAGGGGTGGCATGAGGGGGTAAAAAGACTGGGTCTGAAGGAGCTGGGCAATGTTACTGCACCACTTCTCAATCCACTGCCAGTACAGAGGCAGGCTTCTCCCAGACCTCCAGTACTGGGGCTTCAGCTGCCACATTTAAAGGCTGTAAGGTATGCCTTTGGGGTTCATCATCCAGGGTATCTGTCACTTCAAATTGAATTTTAGGCATGGTTGGGGCCATATAACCCACTTTTGCCATGAAGTATTGGAAAGAAGCCTGGGGTCTACACATAGTTGGCACTGGTAGCATAACAAATTCTAGGGAAGTATGAAGGCCACTAGCTTCTTGAAGTCCAGAAGCCACCAACACATCCTCACCCTCGGCATAGAACCTCTCAGGGAAGTCCCTTCCCTCTCTTGGGCATAGTGGTTCCATCCCAAAGGGAAAAGGGTCACCTTCCTTGTAAATGATTTGACCCATCTTTGACAAAAATGTCCACAAGGAAGTGGGGCATATTCAAGAGGAACTGAAGCGCCATCAGCGCCGACTGGCACTGACAATGAAAACAATGGGCTGGTGCCTACGTAGGGGTCTGGACACCTGAGGGTAGAATCTATCGTCACCAGGATAGATCTTCGGCTGTTGCTAGTTGGGACCGAGCCCCTGGGCGTGCAGTAGCAGTTCATCGCATGATCCCTGCCAGCTTGTTCAAGCACAGTGGGACATGATGGCTCTGTCAGCACTGGTGCTGAAGCAGTCAGCGCCAGGGCCTGGTTAAAGATGTCAAGCATCTTTAACCCAAAGGCCCCCCATTCCTCCAGGGTGGAGAACTGGGTAGGAAACAGTATCTGCTGTGCCGGTTCCAGGGGGTTCTTATATCAGTGATTCTTTGAAGAGGAATCTCAGGAGGATAGCTCAGGGGCAACGTGCTCACCTTGGAGGCATGACGACGCAGAGCAACACAGGTTCGATCCCAAAGTCCACGATTAGAAACCTCTGGGTATTAAGCGTGTGATAAATAACCTGTTATAATTATAAAAAGAGGAAAGAAGCTCAGAGGAACCACTCGGAGAACGGGATTACAGTGTTTCTTCTTCTCCTTCTCCTTCTCCTCCTTTTGGTCTGGAGACCTGTACTCGGAATGATGTTCCATGCCCTGTGACCTTGAACGAGGTCTCTTCTCACCTTTTTCCTTGTGGAAACAAGTTAAAAGCTTTGATGCCAGCTCCAGAAGGGTTTTGGGGTGCATGGATTGGCATGACCCACAATCTTGTGCGTCTAGTTCCTCCCTGAGGCAGTATAAACAGGTCCTATGGGAGCCGGATACCTACATTTGTCAACTGCAATCCGCACAGGGCTTGAAGCATGAAGCCTTTGCGGGATTGGGGCATGAAAAAAAATATTCCTAACGAAGTAGCATGTCCCCGAAGCTAACACAGTGCGCAGAAAAAAGGAACGGAGGTCACATGGTGCTGCGGCTCAATGTATACAGGCCCTGACATGTCCGGTTTAGGGGTGGTGGAGGCGTCAGGGGGAGTGGGTGCAGGGCCTCCTGGCGGCAAAAAGGTTTTCGAAGATCAGCTCTGCTGGGGATAGGATATCATAGATGAGGAATCCGTGGGAGGAAAGAATCCATAAGAAATAGGAATTCTGTCTCAACAGAAGAGACGTACAGATGTGGGTGTTAACCATTCACCTTTGGGAGAAGGATAGGGATGAGGTATTCATTGACGCAGGAAGCGCTGGGGATATGATATCATGGATGAGGTATCTGTGGGTGGAAGGAATCAATAAGAAATAGGAATTCTGTTTATTTTATTTTATTATTTATGCTGCGCCGAAAACACAGGCATCAGGGTGCAACAAAAACACGCTCCGACAAACAAATACAGGACTACATTTACACAATCAAATAAGCAGATAGGAACGAGCCATAACATCCTAAAGGAAACTGCTGAAAGAACTTGGCGGTGGTTATTAACACTTTTTGGAACACCCTTGTGTTTTCTTCTACTCTGAGCGCCAGTGGCAAGGAGTTCCAGAGCTTTGCGGCACACACTGGGAAGGATCTGTCTAGCCCCTTAGCTCGTTTATGACCCGTACAAGTCCCCAGAGCTGTATTCAGCTGCCTTTCTGGAGAGTAGTAAGAGATTAGGGATTTAAGGTATAAGGGGGCGTTTCCAAAAAGATAGCAGTGCACTAAGGTACCCACTTTGAAATTGATACGACTTTGTATTGGTAGCGAGTGAAGAGCTTTTCCATGGTCTAAAATGTGTTCTTTTCTTGGGATCCTTTTAATGATCCTAACAGAGTTGTTCTGAATAGTTTGACATTTCTTTAGGCAAGACTGAGAGGCACCAATTAACATGGCATTAACAAGAGTCCATTCTAGAAATAATAGTGGTAGGGGCCACAATTCCACACTTTTTCTCAGTCAAGTAGGGAAGAATATTTCTGAGCAGTCAAAGATAGTACCTGCAATTCTGGCTCATCTGATTAACATAAGCATCAGAGTTTAGAGAGGCCTCCAGTTGGATACCCAAGGTTTTCACTTGCTTTGTCCTGGAAAAATGCAGTTCTCTATTTCAAAAGTTTTAAAGTCTGGTGTCAATTTGGCCAAGGCAAACTCTGACCCAAAGATAAGCCACTCTGTTTTACTGCCGTTCAGAAAGAGACAGCTTTTGGACATCCAAGCCTCAATGAGGTTGTAAGTACTAGTGAGGTTTGAGGAGTCTAAGGCATAATTACTCCTAACTTCGAGCACTGACTGTGTTGTCAGCGTAGTTTATAAAAAAAATCCTCTACAAGTGCGTGCACACAGTGGTCTTAAATACAGATCGACCAGTAGAGGAGATAAGCATGCACCCTGGGGGACACCACACCCAATTGATGTGGCCGATGAAAAGGCCTCACTCCAATGGATTCTGGACACCCGATTTGAGAGAAAAGACTGGATCCAACCGATAGCCCCCTTTGAAGAATTCCCCAGGTGATTAAGTGTAAGTAGCAGGCGATCATGATCTAACAGATCAAAAGCTGCAGATAGGTCAAACAGCATTAGGATCCCGGCTTTCCTGTTGTCTATAGGTTTTATCATCTGGGATTGGAGATCGATCAGTGCTGTCTACGTGCTGTAGGAGGGTCTATATCCCGATTGACTACTGTGGAGAATATGACTTGCTTCCACAAAGAATTGCAGTTGAGGCATAGCAAATTTATCAAGGATTTTTTGGAGAAAGTTTCAATTTGTGATTGTCCTACGGCTACTAGGATCTTAAGGGTCCAATCTGGGTTATTTAAGAAGGAGTGGTTGTAACAGACTTAATGGAGGACGGAATAGAGCAGCCATGGAAAGAGGCCTCTCTTCTGTCTTTACAGTAGGGAGGAGGCATACAGATGTGGATGTTAACCATTCACATTTGGGAGGATAGTGATGAGGTATCCACTGAGGCAGGAAGCATTAATCCGGAGCAGAAGGATGAGGGGGGCAGGGAGAGGGTTAGTGGGTGTGGATGGGTGGCAGGGGATAACATGAGTTCCTGTGTTTCTTTACAGAACACTGCCTTGAAAAAGGGTTCTTCCAATGGGTGTGAATGGTCTGAAAGTTGACTAAGAAGGCCTGCGCCAACATGGCCTCCTACTGGTCACTAAAGGAGGCTCTCCGCTGAGTGGAGGTGTCACACCCGATTCTGAATTGCTTATTCTCTCTACCATTCTGCTAACTACCAGCATGTGCCCAGGATAAACTCACGTGTAAATAGTATTTTCTCTGCTCTAACTGCATGTGTATAGGCTGTGCCAGACTCGCGTGACTGCTGCCAGTATCTGCGATGACGAGAGCCAGGGGGCAATTGATGCAAGTTGCATGAATTATGTTAGCTCATAATTCCATTTTAGGGGCTTCTGCAGTCCCATTTAAAGGGACACCTAAAGTTTTGCCCTCCGCACACCCTTTTGGTTTCTAGAATCTCGTTCTTATTTTTGTGGCGAGCGGAAGTTCAACTTACGTCCCCCTGCCACTGAAACCCTTCTTTAGTATATGGTCCTATGATAGTCCGCATAGCTCCTAGGACTGGAGTGCTTTTTATGCATCCCATTATAGTTCTATGGTAATTCTATCACAAAACATTGTTTTTTAGGAGTAGGCTGGTGACAGTTGTAATTCAGTTTGGGCTTCACTAAGAGGGCAGTCCGATTTACTGCATTAGTAGCCAAATGTAACTTCTTGGTAGCCATTGGGTAACTAAAATAAAAAGTCCTTTTCTAAGCATTTTATTCTGGGGTATTTCCAATGTTTGGCGAAACTAAAAGGCAGGCCTACAATGGATGTCTAGCAAACATGAGCTCACTTCTGGGCCCATCCCTGCACTCGCTATTGTGGTTTGGACTGGTCCCTACACAGGCTAATACAAATAATGTGGGGAGGAAATGGACTTTTATGGTCAGCCTGATTGGCTGGCCACCACAATGTTTGTGTGAATGCACTTGTGTGCGTTTGAAGGGCTGACTGAGGACAACCTACGAGTGAATGGTTATATCTAGGCGAGTCCCTAAACCTTCCTCAATTATGCTGGAATTTGTGTAGGTTGCTTAGCTGCTTGCTGCAGGATTTTGGAACAAAGCTGTGCTGCTGCAATATTAGGAACATGTTTGCTCATACTTGCTGGGCCTGTGCCCTTGCCATTAGCTCTGGTCCTCTCTTTTGGCTGCTGGACTTCCTTCCTCTGACAACCTTCACTCTCCCCTGAGTGGGCTGGATAGCCCATAATGCAGTCGTTGTATTGCTGCCTTACCAAGTTATCCGCCTTGTTGTGGGCCTCAAGGTAAATAGATGCCATTGTTATGAAGGGTCCTGTTACATCACTATCCAGCCTCTGCTATTTGTCTGGATCATGAGGAGTTGTCTCCACCATGGTTTCCTTCATAGTACCATTTTCTGATTGTTGGCTGCTGCTTTCTACCCATCGAGCCATATGGATATACTCCTTTTTCCGGTCTGTTTTAGCTCCTGGCTGTTGGGTCACCCTACTTAGAAGTCTGATTGTTCTTCTGTTGGGTAGTCTGGGTCATCCTGTAACTCTACCTGCATGAGAAGATCTGTACTGTCTGCCATTCCTGAGCTGTGTTTTCTGGAACTGCCACAGAGTACTTACTTCTAGAGCTTGGGCTGGGGGTTATTCTTTAAACATGTCCACAAGGGTCCCCTTGGTTCGTGGTCATGGATTTCTGCAGGCCTCATTCTACCATGTTTTGCACTTGACTTACATTAGACCTGAATCCTGCTTTGCTTCTGTACTTCCTGGGGCTCCTTCTGGGTCTTCAACTTTGTCAAAGAGCTCTTTGAGGGGGTCTCAGTTGGTGTCCGTAATCTCAGAAACTATGGGGAAGAAAACAAACTTATCTGGCTTTTTTCCATAACTGCAGCTCTGACTTCCTCCAAATATTTCCTACAGGGGACTTTTACTGCCTTAGAAAAAACTCAACCTAAATGACTGACGGATAGTTATCTGAACATTTACATTTTTCCTGGCTCCCACAAGAGTCCAAGAGGTTTCCTACAAAAGGTTGGAATTTTAGCATGTATTTCTGATTGTATCTGTATTATTAAAGTCTGTGCATTACACTCATGTTCATGAAAACATCCCAAATAATGTCTGTAAATTGTAGGAATGTAATAAGACCATATGTGTCTGGTACAAGATGTCTGACCTAATCCTAACTTTTGGTGGCGCTCTGGACTTGGCTGTTAAACTAACCCTTTTTCTTTATCTAGATACTGTATGTAAGGTATGGCAGGAACTTGTAACATTTATGCTACTATGTGCCATTTTGGGTTCTGATACATATATATGACAATGCATTACTTACCGTAAAAGCATTTCTGATGGTTGTATCTGCTTAGATTCACATGCTGTGCATAGGTCCGACATCCAGTGGTCACTGCGGAGTATTGCATTTTGTTTTTCGTAGTCGAAAAGGGGACGTCGACAAGGCGTGTCTGTAACACTATCCCTATAGTGACGTGCGTTGTACCCACAATCCCTCACGCGTCGAGGTCCCTCTGTTTGTATTTTTCTGCCCTGAGGGAGCCTTATAGACGTGAGTGAGTACAGAAAAGAGAGATATAAAGGAAGTCTATGTTCCTTCCATCCGAGCGGGGAGGAAGGGTGGGCGCATGTGAATCTAAGCAGATACAACCATCAGAAATGCTTTTACGGTAAGTAATGCATTGTCTTCTGATGTTTGTTAATCTGCTTAGAATCACATGCTGTGCATAGACTAGCGAGCAGTACCCGGAGTTGGCGGTGGGTTATGAGAAGGAACAGTAGAGAAAAGATGTCTTAATACTGCCTGTCCCACCTGGGAGTCAGATCTAGAGTGTGCATCTAGACAGTAGTGTTTTGTAAAGGTGTGCACAGAACTCCAGGTAGCCGCTTTGCAGATGGACTCAAGGGGAACATTTGCAATGAATGCTATGGAAGCCCCAGTGCCTCGAGTGGAATGTGCTCTTGGCTTGAAGGGTAGTTCTCTCTTAGCAAGAGTGTAACAGAGAGTGATGCATTGAACAATCCATCTAGATATAGTGGATTTTGAGACCGCATCTCCTTCTCTTCCTGCTGCCACCGAGACAAAGAACTGATTAGTCTTTCTCAGTGGTCTGGTTCTTTCCATGTAGAACATGACAGCTCTGCGTACATCTAGTGTATGCAGACTTTTTTCTCCCGAGCTGGAAGGGTTTTGAAAGAACGTTGGTAGTTCTATAGTTTGGTTTACATGAAATTTCGAGATGAATTTAGGTGCAAACCTTGGGTGTGTGCGTAGAACCACTTTATTTTTGTGAACTGTTACAAAGGGGTCTAGTACAGAAAGAGCCTGTAGTTCACTTACTCTCCTAATGGAGGTGATAGCTATTAGGAAAGCAGTCTTAAGGGTGATATCTTTAAGAGTTGCCTTGTGCATGGGTTCGAAGGGAGGGCCCATGAGTCTGGAAAGTACCACATTTAAGTCCCATCCGGGAGCTGGGTTAGCTATCGGAGGGTGTATCCTTTTTACCCCCTCCATGAAGGCTTTGATAACTGGTATCTTCCACCACGACACTTTAAGTTGGGAAGTGGTGTATGCAGAAAGTGCCGCTAGGTGGACTTTAATGGAATTGAATACTAAACCTGAATCCAGTAAATGGGTCAAGTATAGAATAATGTCAGTAGGAGAGCCGTCAACTGGGTTGATGCTAGTACCTCTACACCAGATAACGAATCTTTTCCATTTGCTAGAATAGCAGTGTCGAGTATTAGGTTTTCTGGCTTCCCTGAGGATGTCCATACATCTCTGTGGGAGTTGTAAATGTCCAAATTCTATGATCTCAGGAGCCAGGCTGCTAAGTTCATGGTCTGAGGGCATGGATGCAGTGTCCTGCCCTTGTCTTGTGACAGCATGTTGTACGGGCAGGGAAGTTTCACTGGGGGAGATAGGGACATCTCCATCAAGTGAGCGAACCAAGGTTGCCGTGCCCACATTGGGGCCACTAGTATCATGGTAACCTGCTCCTGGTGCATCTTGTGCACCACTTTGTTGAGAAGGGGAGTCGGGGGAAAGGCGTAAACAAATTTCCCTGACCATTGAATCAACAGACCGTTCCCCTTGGACTGGTTCTGGGGGTACCTGGAGGCGTAACTTTGGCATTGTGAGTTCTCCAGGGTTGCGAACAGGTCTATTTCCGGGAATCCCCATTGCGTGAAGATGTCTAAGACGATGTCTTCGTGCAATTGCCATTCGTACTCTTCGGGCAGGGGGAAGTCTCTGCTGAGTTTGTCTGCTAGCAGATTGAGTTCCCCTGGTACATGTTGTGCTAGTAGGAACATGTTGTGTTTGAGAGCCCACTTCCATATATTCTGGGACAGCTTGGACAGTCCTGGAGAGTGAGTGCCCCCTTGCTTGTTGAGGTAGTACATGGCTGTGGTGCTGTCTGTGAGGACCATCACTGTCTTTCCTTGTAAGTGTTCCTGAAAGGCTTTCAGTGCTTTGAACACCGCTAGTAGTTCCAGCAGGTTTATATGCTTGGATGCTAAACTCGGAGTCCACACTCCGTGTGCCGTTTGATGGGATAGGTGAGCCCCCCATCCTGTAAGGGATGCGTCTGTGGTTAGAGTGGCTTCCACTGCGGGTGTGGCAAAAGTTTTCCCTAATAACAGGTTTTCTTTTGTCCACCACCGTAGCGAGAGAACCAAGGCCTGCGAGACCACCACTAGATCGTCCCATTGTCCGCTGGCCTGACACCACTGGCTGTAGAGCCACTCTTGCATTGGGCGCATGCGCAGGCGCGCGTGAGGTACCAAATAAATACATGACGCCATCATCCCTAGCAAGCGCATTGCTTTGCGTACCGTCACCTCTCGGCCTGCTACATAATGGGGAATTTGAAACAGCATGTTTTGGACCCTCTCGTTGGAGGGGAATACGAGGCCGTCCCTTGTTCGAATTAGAGCCCCTAGGAATTGTTTGGTTTGGCTGGGGTCTAAGCTGGACTTCTTTTCGTTGATGGAGAAGCCCAGTTGGGACAAAAGGTCTACGGTCTTTTGGGTATTGGAGAAGCATGTTTCGTAAGAATCCCCTGTTATGAGCCAGTCGTCGAGGTAAGGGTATACCGGGATGGATAATCTGCGCAGGTGGGCCGCTGCCACTGCCAGTACTTTCGTGAATACCCTTGGTGCAGATGCTATCCCGAAGGGTAGTACTCTGAACTGGTAGTGTTTGTCCTCTATTTTGAACCTGAGGTATTTTCTGTGCGATGTCAACATTAAAATATGAAAGTATGCATCTTTCATGTCCAGTGTTGTCATGTAATCCCCTTGTGATAACAGTGGGATTACCTCCTGTAAGGTCACCATACGAAACTTTTGGGGTTTGACAAATATGTTCGCTGGGCGCAGATCTAATACAGGGCGCATGGTTAAGTCCTTTTTGGGTACAAGGAAGTACACTGAATAAATACCTTCTGTTACCTGTGATAGGGGGACGGGCTCTATAGCTTCTTTCTTCAGTAGTTCTTCCACCTCTTGAAGAAGAATGGAGAGGTGTTGCGGTGTCATGCGCCGGTTCCGTGGGGGTTTGTACTTCGGGGAACCGTTGAACTCGATGCAGTATCCGTGGGCTATGGTGGATAATACCCAACGGTCTGACGTGATTCCCTCCCATGCTGAAAGGAACGATGTTAGCCGGCCCCCGACCGGTGATGCATGGGAGGGGACCCGAATTTTCGGGTCATTTGCTGGTATTGGGCGTGGAACCTCTGGGGCTGGAGCCACGACCTCTTCCTTTGCCACGGCGTTGGCCTCTTTGACTGAACTGGGTGTTACCCTGGTTGGTGGGCCAGTTGGAGCCAGAGTAATATTGTTGTTGTTGGTTCTGCTGCTGTCTTTGGCCACGAAAGGAGCGTTTATTACCATAGCCTCGCCTGTTAGGGGGCCTAGAAATTTGATCAAGAGTTTTGATGGTATCAAACTCTTTTTTAGCATGTTCTAGGGCCTCATCTACTGCTTTCCCAAACAGATGCGTCTGTTCAATGGGTTTATTTATGAGGGAGGCTTGGGTTTCGGGCTTAAAACCTGAATTGCGTAGCCAAACGTGGCGCTTGAGAAGTATTCCCTGCACTAGGGAGCGGCCAGCCGTCTCAGCGGCATCTAGGGAGTTTTTAACGATGCCCTGGTTTACCAGTGTGCCCTCTGATATTATAGCTAGCAGGCGAGAACGCAGAGGTTCAGGTGCTTCCTCTGCTTCGCTGCGCAGCTTGTTCCACTCTGCATCTGCGTAGCTAGCTAAAAGTGAGTTGTTATTAGCAATTCTAGTGGAGAAGGCGGCGGAGGTCGTGATTCTCTTCCCCAGTGCGTAGAGTTTTTTGCCTTCTTTGTCTGGAGGTGCTTCACTAGTGGATAGTGGCACCCCTGCTGGGTTAGTAAGGGAAGGAGAAATTCTTCTTTTAATAGAAGCCAGGAGAGGAATAGATTGGCTAACAGGGGCTTTTTCTTTGATGACTTTTTCTACAAAGTCGATGTCTGGAAGAGTTTCCCCTGTATCAATCTCAAAATGCGCTGCTGCCTTGCGCAATAGTGCATTGAGGGAAGGTTGGTCATCTATGGGAGAGGAGTTCCCATGTGAATCCTTGAGAGGAGAAGGGAGAAAGGCATCAGGGTCTGAATGTACTGATGCGGATTGCCAAGGCTGCACTGACGGTGAATGCCAGGGCTGCGAGGTAGCTGTATCCTCTTCAAACCCTGTAGGAGTGGTGTAAGGATCTTCTTCGAAGCCCTCTTCCTCAAGTTCTACCTCTTCTTCTCCACCCAAACACTCCTCATCTTCTTGGAGGTATTGCTCCTCCTCAGTGAGGTCAACCAGCCTAGGAATCTTGACTCTAGGGTCATCCTGTGGCCATTCTCTTTGTCTTTTGTGAGTGGGTGGGTCTTGGTTTCCTAGAAACCTTTCCATTTTCTCCATGCAAGAATGGAGTCTTTCAAGGGTCTCATGGGGTACCCCTGAATAGTCTAGAGGGGGAAAATTAGTGTTTTCGCCTTCGAATCGTTTCGAACGCTCCCACAGCGTCGACGAGAGGTTCCCGTCTCCTTCTGAAAAGCCTTCAGGTAGTTCGGAAGCGTCCTTTGGAGAAAGGGGCAGTTCCTGGCTACTTTTGTGTTTTTTCGACGCGGTATTCGACGTTTGTTTCGTCGTCCGCGTACGTTCGTCTTCGGCGACAATTCTCGCTAGGCTCTCGGCCACGATTTTGTCCGTCGAGGGCTTTGGTGTCGACGTTGTGTGCGTTGCGCGTTGTACCTCGACGGTCGCTCTATGGAGCGTTGCGTCGGATGTTTTTGGGGTAGCGCCCGTGTTAGATGGAAGCCCAATCGCTGGTCGCGGCTGCGTTTGCGGGTGGGGCTTGTGACCTTTACGGTCTGCGGTAGACGCCGGAGTGCCCTGCGTCCCCTTCGGCGCTGATGGATCCTTCGTTCTCGACGAAGAAGAGCCGTGGGTAGTGTGTTTAGCCTTATGGGGTTTGTGTGCGTCCTTGTCGCCGGGGTGTTCATCCCCATAAGCAGGGCGTGAGCCGAGCCCGTCGGGGCCGGGGACGGACGACGAGGAGCGTGAGCGCTCCTTCTGGGGGTTCATGACTTCCGTAACGGACGTCGAGTTATCGCACTCCTCGTCACTTTCAGTAACAGCGGCAGCGGGTGAGGAAACTGACTTCGACATCGCGTAGTCTGCCCACCTCTTAACCCTACGTTCTTTAAGAGTCCTGGGTTTTAAGAGCTTGCAGGCTGCGCAGCTGTTCTCTATGTGATCGAGGGGTAAGCAACGATTACAGAGCTTGTGCTTATCTTTCCAAGTATATTTGCCCCTGCAGCGTGGGCAAAACTTAAATGGTATCCTCTCCATAGCTGAGGCAATAATAGCTGGCGATAACAACCCCAAGGGAAAGAAAAGGGAGAAAGAAAGACATTCTCAAAGAGAAGAGACAAAGTTCTAACCCCCACTCTCCCTACTGTAAGTTGGCCGTCGAGGCCAGGCCACGTGTTCGGCAGCGCCGAAGGATCTCCTCCGCTCTTCCTCTCCGTCGAAAATAGTTCGGCGGAGAAACAGCTTCACAGCTAACGTCGAGGGGGAGGGATCGTTACCAGTATATTAAGTTATGACAAAAGGACCGAGGTCCGTGGTAAGTATAGCAATGTCTCTCTAGGAGCTCCGCGAAAGGCGACCAGAAACTGGGCGGAAAAAAACAATCTGAGGGACCTCGACGCGTGAGGGATTGTGGGTACAACGCACGTCACTATAGGGATAGTGTTACAGACACGCCTTGTCGACGTCCCCTTTTCGACTACGAAAAACAAAATGCAATACTCCGCAGTGACCACTGGATGTCGGACCTATGCACAGCATGTGATTCTAAGCAGATTAACAAACATCAGAAATATATTTGTGAAAGCGTGTTTGTATGTCAGGGTTGGCTCCAGCCCCATATCATTTGGTGTGCTGAAACTATGGCCCAAGATCGGCATACCAGTCTGGGGTGTTCTGGCGATAGTGAAATTTCACCAAACCCACCCATTCGCCCTGCGCTATCAGTATAGGCGATTTAGGAAGATTGCTGATTTTGCGATTTTTCAAAAATAGGACATTATGACACAATAAAACAAACAAGGCTATAGTAAACCCCCACATGCATGTCAGCTACAGATCAGGGCCATGCTGTGGGGGACCGGTAATGACTGTATCAATGTAAGTTTTATAAGGAACAAGTTACTTACCTGTAACTGTTGTTCTCCAGCATGGGTCTGGCATGGATTCACATGCTCATGAATATTCCCCGTCGTCAGGCTGGGAATCCTCGGTAAAGAAAAAACCAGTATCAGTTTCGTTTCTGATCTGACTTTCGTAGTAATAACCAATCACTGGTCTCTGCGTCATACTGACCACAGCCAATGACTGCCCTCTACCTAAGCCCCACCTCTGGCAGCCATCTTCAGATTTGGAAGCACGTGAAGTGGCAGTATGACCAAGTGAAGAGCCGCAGAGGGGTAGGCGGGAGGGTTCGCATGTGAATCCATGGCAGACCCATGCTGGAGAACAACAGTTACAGGTAAGTAACTTGTTCCTTCTCCAGCATGGGGTCTGGCATGGATTCACATGCTCATGAATAAAGAATACATAGCAGTACACACATGCACAACCACGGGAGGTGGCAAAGGCTCAATATTAAGCATCACATCAAACTCAACATTAAGCATCTTACACCTCCTCACCAGGCTCACCTCAGGCGAACAGGTTGCGCAGCACTGCTTGGCCGACCCTGGACTCCTCCCTGGAATCCCGGTCGACGCAGTAGAATTTCGTGAAGGTGTGCGTCGACCTCCACGTAGCAGCCCTGCATATGTCCAGCAGGGGCACACCAGATAGGAACGCCGTGGTAGCTGCGATCGCTCTGGTGAAATGGGCTCTCGGACGGCCAGGCAGCGGTCGGTTTGCCAACCGGTGACAGTACATGATACAGCCGGAGAGCCATCTGGAAATGGAAGCCTTCGAGAGAGCCTTCCCCTGATTGACAGGTCCAAAGTTCACAAAGGGTTGTGACGTCTTCCGAAAACACTTCGTGCGGTCCACGTAGAACTTCAGCGCTCTAGCCACATCCAGCGAGTGCAAAGTCCTCTCAGCCGGCGACGAAGGCGACGGGAAGAACACAGGCAACACCAAGGGTTCGTTGAGATGGAAGTCAGACGGTACCTTGGGCATGAAGGAGGGGTGCGTCCTGAGCACTACCCTCGTGTCGTGAAAAGTCAAGTACGGGGCCTTGCAGGAAAGGGCCTGGATCTCTCCCACCCGTCGTGCGGAGGTGATGGCCACAAGAAACGCTGTTTTCCACGACAGAAATTTCAACGGAGCTGAGTGCAGAGGCTCGAACGGAGGTCCCATGAGCTTGGTCAGCACCACGTTGAGCTCCCAAACCGGGGCCGGAGCCTTCACCGGCGGGAACGATCTGAACAGTCCCTTCATGAACTCTTTCACCAGACGATGAGACCACAAGGACGTCCGCCCCGTGGTTCTGGTGTATCGGGAGATCGCAGCAAGATGAATCTTGATGGACGCGTGTGCCAGTCCAGCTTTGGCCAGCATCAGCAGGTACGGCAGTACTTGGGGGGCCGTAATCCGTAGAGGGTTAATCTTCTGTGCGTGGCACCAGACAGAGAACCTCTTCCATTTGTGTCCGTAGCATTTAAGAGTCGAGGACGCCCTGGCCTTTGCAAGAACCTCTCTGCAGTCGGCCGGTATGTCGTATCCTCCAAACTCTAGCGCTGCAGGAGCCAGGCCTGCAGGTTCAGCGATTTCGGGTCGTGGCGGAGGATGGCGCCTCCTTATCTGGAGAGTAGATCCCCGTCCACCGGCAGCTTGATTGGCGGGGACGCCGACAAGTCCAGAAGGCCCGGGAACCATATCTGCCTCGGCCACGCAGGTGCGACGAGGATCATCCTGCACCGTGACCTCTTGAGCTGGTTGACGAGCCGGATTAGCAGTGGCAAAGGAGGGAACGCGTAGAGGAACAGGCCCTCCCAGGGGAACGAGAAAGCATCGCCCATGCTCCTCGCCTGGGGAAACCTGCTGGCGAACCTCCGGCACTTGGAGTTCGTCGCCGTCGCGAACAGGTCGATCTGGGGTGTGCCCCACCGTCGGAAGAGGCGATCCACTAGATCCTGCCGTAGCTCCCACTCGTGGCACGAGCGCAGCTCCCTGCTGAGTGAGTCGGCGATGGTGTATTTTATCCCTGCCAGATGAAACGGCACCAGAAATATCCTTTGGGCGATGGCCCAATGCCACAGGTCCTGCGCCTCCTTGGACAGTGCTGGGGACCTGGTTCCGCCCTGTTTCCTGATGTAAAACATGGTGGTGGTGTTGTCGGTGAAGATCCTCACCACCTTGCCCTTGAGGGACGGAAGGAAGGACCTGAGGGCCCAAAACACTGCACGGAGCTCCAGGACGTTGATATGTAGGGATTTCTCCGTCGGGAGCCAAAGGCCTCTTGCGTGCAGATTTTCGGTGTGCGCTCCCCACCCTTCCAGGGAGGCATCCGTGGTCACTGTCTCCTGGTGGGCTGGGGTCTGGAAGTCCAAGCCCGCCGTCAGATGCGCGCGGGTGCCCCACCACCGGATTGCTCGTCGGAAACTCTCGTCGAGTGTGATCCTTTCCTCGAAGCTGCCCGTCGTTTGGATCCAGCGCGCGTCCAGGAACTCCTGCAACGGGCGCATCCGGAGCCTGCACATGGGAATGAGGTAGATGCAGGAAGACATCATTCCGAGGAGGGACTTGATGGACCTCACCTTGGCCGCGTCGGCCACCAACATCCGCTGCACCTTGGCCAGGATGGTCCTGGTCCTCTCCTCCGACGGGGAGGCCAGAAGGGACACTGTGTTGAGCCTCGCTCCCAGAAACAGAGCGTCTTGCGCGGGTACCAGGTGGGATTTGGCGTAGTTCACGGAGAATCCCAGGTCCGTGAGAAGTTGGACGGTCCTTGCCGTGTGAACCACGGCGAGCTCCCTCGTCTTGGCTCGGATGAGCCAGTCGTCCAGGTAGGGGTAGACGTGGACCCCCTCGCGGCGCAGCTGCGCCGCCACCGGTGCAAGGCACTTGGTGAATACCCTGGGTGCCGACCGTAGTCCGAAGGGGAGGGCTTTGAACTGGTAATGACGCCCTTGGACCACAAACCTGAGGAATTTTCGGTGCCCCTTTAGGATGGGAATATGGAAGTAGGCATCCTCCAAATCCAACGACGACAGGAAGTCTCCTTCCTCCAGCTGACCCAGGACGTGCTGGAGGGTGACCATCCGGAACTTCTGCGCCTTGATGAACTTGTTCAGACGCCGCAGGTCCAGGATGGGGCGCCATCCCCCCGTCTTCTTCTTCACGAGGAAGTATCTCGAGTAGATTCCGGAGCCCCGAAGCCTCTTTGGGACGAGTTCGATGGCGCCCTTCCTGAACATCGCTTTTACCTCCAGGAGAAGTTGAGGGACGTGAAGTTCTTTCCTGGCCACGGGGGGGGGGACGCGCGGGCACCTTCTCTGGAACTCGAGCGTGTGGCCCCGGGCCAAGGCGTCCAGCACCCAACGGTCGGTGGAGATGGACTCCCACACGCTGACGAAGCTCGCCAGCCGGCCTCCCACCGGGGTTCTTCGGTGGGGGCCCGACCCCACGGCCGGTTCAATCCTGCTTCGACAAGGCTTTGCCGCCTTGACCTCCTTGGCGACGACGGCGGGGTCCGCCAGACTTGCCTCGTCCTCTGTAGGCCTCCTGAGACGACGAGCGGGCCGCTTGACGGTAGGTGGAGAAACCGCCGCCGGAACCTTTGGAGGCGCCCTTGCCTCCGCTGCTCCGAAAGGGCGTCCGTCGTTGTTGCAGAACTCCCAGGGCCCGGGCCGTCTCAGTGTCCGCTTTAATGGCCTGAAGGGAATCGTCCACTGTTTTCCCAAACAGGTTGTTCCCATCGAAGGGCATGTCCAGGACTCTGGTCTGAACGTCTTGACGGAAGTCCGTAGCCTTGAGCCATCCACGCCGCCTAAGGCAAACGCCGTTGCCCAACTGGCGGAACCCAGTGTCGGCGATGTCCGTCGCAACGGTAATGGCGTGGTCCGAAGCCACCTCACCTTCCTGCAGGATCTCCAGGGCCTCTGTCCTCTTGTCGTCCGGCAGGAAGTCCAGCAGGGGAGCCAGTTTGTACCAGAGCTCCCTGTCGTAGCGGGCCACGATAGCCAAGGCGTTGGCCGCTTTAATCGTCGTCGCTGCCGACGAGATGACTCTGCGTCCCATAGCGTCCAATTTCTTTCCCTCACCGTCCGGTGGGGAAGTCGATGTGGAGGCCGCACCCCCCCCCCGCTTTCTTCCTGGCCGCCGCGGAGACGACGGAGTCCGGGGTAGGCTGCGCCCGGAGGCACAGGGGGGCCGTGTCCGGGACCCGGTACTTCTTCTCGTACCGGTCTCTTCTAGCTGGCGTCGTGGAAGGGTTCTTGAGGAGGGTGAGGCCCTCATCCCAAATGTCGTCCAATAGAGACACTGAGAGGACCGTCTTCCTCTTGGCCTCACGCCGCTGATAAAGGAAACCTTCCTTCTTCTTCTCCTCAGGGCAGAGTTGAAAAAGCTCGGATGCCCTGGTGATCATGGAGTGGAACGATCCAATCTCGTCGGGCGGAGAAGCCCTGGTGGGAGGCGACGACGGTACATCCTCGTCGTATACCTCGTCGTCCGTACCCGTCGCTGCCGTGTCAGTCCCCGTATCATCCCCTCGGGTGGACGGGGAGGAGGGCTGGACGGGGCGCGACGGCTGAAAAGGAGGTGGAGGGTGGATCCTTCTTTTCTTAGTAGGGGGAACACCAGAAGGTCCCGGTTCTGGGTCCCCCGACGGGAGAGGTTCCTCCGTCGGCAACGGTAGTCTCGTCCTTATCTCTGAGCATAAGGACTGTATAGCCAACAAAATGGCCGCCGAGTTGTCTTGCGGTGCTGGCAGAGGGGAATCCAACGGGCGATCAGGGGCCCCGTCGGTACCCTCGACAATGTCGTCGTCACCTGCGTCGGGATCCATCCCGACGGGCCGGTCTTCTTCCACGCCGAGGCCGTGGCTTAAGACCTCGACCAGTTCCTCCTCCGAGGTTGAAGCCGAATCTACGACGACGCCCTGCCCCCCCTTTCTCTTCCCCTCGGGGGATTTCACGGGGGTCCTATCGATGGGCACAAAAGAGGACTCCCTCCGAGGTGGCAGGGAGACTCTGAGCCCCGAGGTCGCCACCACTGGTGTAGCCTGCACAGGCTGAGCCAGGGCCGCCGCGACAGTTTCGATAGAGGGCTTGGCCGGATGGATTAAGGCCTTCACCACCTTAGGTGCGCTCACCGCCTTATCCTTGGGGGGGGGACACCGCCTCGCTCCCCCTCCGATGGGGCCTTCGAGCTCGACCGGGGCCTCTCCAGGAGCTTCGCCGGGTGCTCGGCCTTCCTCTTACCCGACCCAGATCGTTGGCTCGTGGTTGATGGCGCCGGGGAGGGTGCGCCCTGCCTGGCGCCCGTAGAGCCCGACCGTTCGGCGCTCCCGGTGCCAGCGGACTCGCGGTGCTTGGCCTTATGTTGGACCCCCGTCGCCGGGGCGTCCTCAAAGGTCTTAGAAGACCGCTCAGATTTCTTCTTCTTCTTCTCGCCGGACGGGCTCTTCCCTTCTAGCCAGTTGGCGAGACGTTGATGGCGGTCCTTCATGGTCCGCTCCGACATGTTGCCGCAAAACGCACAGTCCTTCTCCACGTGCGTCTTGTCCTCATGTAGGCAGTAGAGACAAAAAGAGTGTTCGTCCTCCTTGAAGACGGTCTGCAGCTGGCATCCAGGGCAGACCCTGAACAGCTTTCCGGGCATCGAGCTTCCCTTCTCCTGGGCCATGACCGGGCCTGAGAAACTTCTGGAGTCCTCCAAAAGCGTAGCTCGACGAAATCTTCACCCTTGAGGGGCGCAGACGAATCCGACACGGGTCCCCGTTGATCGGATAGAGAGTCGGTGGAGCTTGAGGCTCTTTTGACCGAAAAAACGAAGTTTTTGAGAAAAAACGTGAAAAAATAGCACTAACGCTCGAGAGCAATAGCACGAGGATCCCAACACATGAACGTGCGGTAAAAATCTGAAGATGGCTGCCAGAGGTGGGGCTTAGGTAGAGGGCAGTCATTGGCTGTGGTCAGTATGACGCAGAGACCAGTGATTGGTTATTACTACGAAAGTCAGATCAGAAACGAAACTGATACTGGTTTTTTCTTTACCGAGGATTCCCAGCCTGACGACGGGGAATATTCATGAGCATGTGAATCCATGCCAGACCCCATGCTGGAGAAACTGGTTTCCCTTATTTTATCAACACGGATTTAATAAATTACACCAGAAAATGAATGGGTTATTCAATTTAAATGTGGGCATAGGAGATTTACACCTAAACGTTTTAAGAAGTTTTATTGATGCATTGAAAATCAATATATTTGTATATTGCACCACACCAACAGAGTGCACTACCGAGTGCTGTTGGCTAACTGTTGGTTTAGATTTTTGACACGAGGATCACGGACTGCAAGTCATACACAGTGAGGAGAACGCTTTATTCCAAACGTTGTGGCTTTATTTCACAAAAAAAAACTGTCCGCGATGTGGACACATCCCCTTTTCAACTCAGCTTCCATAAAATCTGCCGGCCATGCGCACCAGCGCGCACGCACCTAATATTTTGTTCACATTCCCATACTATCATTCACATCACCATATTATACATACATGTTCCCATGTTGTTATCCCTTGCAAGAGTATACTCAAGTGGGCGTGCTTCACTCGAGTTTTCCTCTGTTACGAAGTGCCATGCTGGCCTGTCTGTAGCCACGCCCTCCTCCAGTGAGCAGAGAGGATTTCTTTTGAAAATGGCTTCTACTAAAATCGCTCTGGAAACGTGTGTTTTTTAAAAAAAATGTTTTTAAATGGGACCAGTGCTTACAGTTGGCCGTGGCTGACTGGCCTAGGGCTTCGCAATGTACGGGGTCAAGAAACTAAGTATCACAACGGGTCATCACCACTGAAAGGTAGCCCAACCTACAGGGGTACCCCTTAAATACAGGTTCCGCTAATCACGCTCACACCCGAGTAAATGCACCCCTCTAGGGAATTAAGGCCACGAGTCTTCACCTTGCAAGGATAACAAACTTTAATCTGTACAAAGATGAGGATGGGGGCAGAGGAGTCTGCCCCCCCCACCCCCTCGATCATCATTCTGTCTTCCGTGGCGGGCTCCTGCAGACTAATGTCAAGCAGGCGCATTATATACAGTTTTACTTGGTCACTGGATACCGGCATAGCTCATCCAAAACTGTTGTTCTTCCTTAAAAGGGATGCTGCAGTCTCCCTTCTTGCATGGCCGGGGTTCCGTTGGGACAGGCTACTTAACATAATGCTAGCCTATGCAAAAATACATTGTTGCTTCATTTTTCATCTTTTTGCTATGTTATGAACATTTATATATAAACACACCGTCCCGCCATAATCTCCACACTCCACTCAATATAATTATATTTTATCTGGTCCAGTAATTCTGATTTAACATAATTCAGCACTGTATGTATGAGCCCCAGCCTGCCTGGGTTCTTTGATGGACAAGACAGCTGCTGAGTTACCTCGTGCTCTCTGGCAGCCTTTGCCTCAGTGACGCAACACTGCATGAGCTCTGCGATCCATTTTTAGCGCAGGCCACATTCCTTTGTGGCAGAGAGCCTGCTTTGAGATTTTAAAACTACACAGAATAACATTTACAATTGTTTTCAGCTAATGGTCATTTCCACCTTATATTTAACTACTATCTTCATTTAGTGACCGTCCTCCCCCCTGGACTCTTGTAGTACTTAGAAAACAGTTAACAGAAGTCTTGCCTAATTCTAAAGAGCTTGGAAAACTTGGGAATGAAGAAAAGCACTAGCTCCTTCCCAACAGCCAGATGCAAGGCTCAATCCCGATGATGGATCACACATTGACAGCAATGAAAACAGCTTTGTTAGCTTTAGCTAAATTGTATGAAGGTTTAAATAGTACATTTGAGGTGAAGTCCGGAAGGATGAACAAAGTTCTAATGAAACTAGCTAATGTGGAAAACATGTGTTACGAGAATAATAAGCAGCTGGCAGTAAACACTAAAGGGCTAGAGCGGGCAATGCATTTATTCAAGAGGGTGGGAAACGACAGGCTTAGTAAAGAATTACAGGAAGAGCCTGCACAAGTGAAGATAAGCACAGATCCAAATCACCAAACTCTCCCGACTTTGGTCCCTCTCACTTTACATTCTGAATCTACCTTGCGCCCGCTCGCGCCTCCCTTTCCTTCACCATCTGTTCACACACCCCGTTTGTCCACCCCCATCTTCTCCTTGCCCTCTGACATTTCCTCTGCCCCCCCTTATTAGTGCCCGGGTTGTTGGGTCCTGGTTAGGCCCATCTATTCAGCCTGCGGTTGAATCCATTAAATCTAAATTTTGAAATCTTTGATATAAAGGAAAGCGCGGTGAATAAGGGGCTATTACCCAAGAAGCCTAAAAACCAGAAGCAACCTGCAAAGTCAAGAGCCCTCTCAAGAGCATTTTTGCACGTCCTCGCAACTCTGCCGAAGGAGCTTACGAGAGGGATTAAGTTGGGAGGACTGAATCAGAAAGGGAATAATGTGGTGTATAGAAAATCAAGAGCAAAAGAACAAGTCTTGGCGCCTCCGCCAAGAGAATTAACCTCAAGTGATATTGACACAAAAGAGGACTTGGGGGTGGAGGATTAGCTTCGGGGTGGGCCCTTCTGAACATTCCACAACCATAGACAATCAGGTTTATGTGGCACTGGTTGCCGTCACGGAAGTGAAATGGAACAGGCGTTGCAGGGACACAGCGAGTCGGCAGCAAGGTTAAGTAGGGGGTTGGTGGTGGGGGTGTGGTGGTGGTGTGGGTGGAGGCCAAGTCAGAAATATTCAGGGGAGAAAAGACTGAAGGTTATTTCGGAAAAATAATCTTCAGTCTTTTCTCCCTCGAACATTTCCATATCAGGCTTTCAACCCTGATCCAAAAAATAATACGCCAGAGAGGGTATTTAAGTCCACTCATATGTCAGTTTGGCAAGGTCACATAAATTGGGGAGATAATTGAAGATCAAATGCCCTTTTGAATGAAGAACGGGCCCTGAGGAAAAACACAAAAAGAAGGTGGGACAATGAAGTTACCAAAAGAAAAGAGGTGAGAGCTGTAGATAGTCCTCTGCCTACAGGGACATAAAAAGATAAGCTCTTTCCGCCTGGAATGTAGGAAAGGCTCCAACAAATACATTATGAATAGGCAAAGTGTTAAATACCTTTTGCAGGATACACCTGCCTTAGAGGACTTTCAGTCAACCCAGGTGGAGTTTCTGAGTGAGCTCAACCTAGCAAGGGTGAGGGTTACACCCTTACAGCTTGTGGCAAGGTCGTTGTGGAGAGTTAGAGATAATCTCTACAACCAGGGCTTTATTGTTAAAAGACAGAGCTCTGGAACCTCTCACAAGCAAGAGTTGAAAGGATATGCAGATATATAAAAGAAATAATTCCCTGTATAAACCCGAAAGAAACAATAGAGGTAGGGAGGATGGTTCAGCACAGAGGAAACAGATGAGACAGGAGCTTCCCGAAAAGCAAACTGACTAAAAGTGTAACAGTGGGCAAGAAATGACAAGCATGTAGAGGGTTGCCATTCAAATCTTAACTATGAAAATTAGCTATGAGACAGAAAACCACAGCGTGGAAGTTAGGATGCAGGAACACCAGGGGTTTCAAGCATCTCTCGGTAGGGGAACAGAACCCTCTGGTAGATTTAGACATTGTGGTTCTGCAAGAGACCTGGTTAACAAATCAACCAGTGTGGGACAGGCCCGCAGTGTCAGTGGTTCCAGCAATAAAAAGCAATAGGGGTAGGCCAGCAGCAGGTTTATTAACGGCTGTTAGGGAGAACATGGCAACAGAACTAATCCATTGGACCTCTCCTAACCCCTTTACGCAATTTTCAAAGTTAGTCACGGCGGAGGGGCACTTAGCATTGATAAATGTGTATTGGGATCACAACACTTTACAGAATGCCACAAATTTAGAAGGGATTGAGCAGATGACAGATTTATTATCGCAACATAACGATGTCATCTCTACATTGATAATGGGTGATCTAAATATCCATGAACCTGGAAATCTAACTGTGGCAGGGACTAAGGGGGGGCAAGTAGATGGATCACGCTAATGGAAGAACGCAATTTTATTATGCTCAATGGGCCTCTAAAGGGAGATACTTGCCTCCGCTGCTCGCCTGCTGCTCACAGATTTCATGTTGTGGATTGAGAAAGGATCCCTGGGCGACAGGCAGCAATCGGGTTTTGTAAGAGGTTTTAGTGCCTCAATAAATGTATTAACATTGTCACAGGTTAAAAAGAAGGTAATCCAGTCGGGACAAACTGTCTAGATGGCTTTTACAGATTTTACGGTAGCGTTTGACTCGGTGTCAAGGGAACTCTTATTTTTAAAATTAGCAAAATTGGCATGCCCGGCACAAATCCTAGCTTTCGTTGTCTAGCTTTACACTGACAAGCTCTGTACAAATTAGATTAAATAAAGCAGGCCTTTTGACAGATGCAATAAGGACCGAGAGAGATTTGAAGCAGGGGTGTATCCTGGGTCCAACGCTTTATAATTAGTTTATATTGGACACTGGCAAATTCCTGACTGGTATTGTGGCTAACCCTCCAAAATTAGGTAATAGTCATATGCAGTGGCTGCTTTACGCAGACAATCTAATTATGGACAAAAAACACAAATAGGTCTACGAAGATCGTTGGCAGCTTTGGAACAGTACGTCAAGGTCAACCATCTGACTATTAACGTGGAGAAAACTAATGTCTTGGTCTTAGCGTCAAAAAAAGGCTCAAAGAAATGTATGTTTAAATGGTACTTGTATAATAAGTTGTGTTGATAATAAATGAGTACAGGTACCTAGGAATGAGTATGAACAACAGTAACAATAGTGGTCGCTTCATGGTGTTGTAAAGGGTATCCAGGCGTCTCTGGACGTCTTCTTCGGTTACTTCAGCTTCCAGTGGTCGACTTGCCTTTCACTTCAGGAATCACACCTTTTATTCAGTTTCAGCAAACACTCCCCTGAAATTTCTCTCAGCAGTTTACAGGAAGGGGCGGGTGGTTCTCCAATCAGGACAGCCAGGCCCCCAGTGGGAGCTGGTTCCATTCAGGCACACAGGCAGACAAAGAGCAGGTGAGTGAACAACTCTTCCCCCACAAGGAGAATCCAAAGAGTTCTTGGCAACACTGCCCATAAGGAGCTGTGTGCTGCAATAGTAAGATCAAGATGCTTTAAAGAGATCTGGAGGAAAGTAGACTCCATAGGAAAAGGTAAAACACAGAATAGAGTTCCAAAAGACACAGCCCATAAGAATGAATGAGTGGAAAAAGGCTCCACTCATTCGGGATTAAAGAAAAAGGTCCAGAAGTCCAGCAGAATGTGCCGGGGGTCTCACTAGGAGAGGAGATGAAGCATACTAATTATAAATCTCCCTAACAGTCAGTATGACAGTTAATGTATTCTTTGGCGGCAACTATGGGAAATACCTGTACTTCACTACCAGTCTTTCTCCCTCCATTGATTTAAGCCTGACTGCTCTGCCACAGCAACCATTACAAAGAGGACTAGGCTATCTTTTGGTTGCAACCCTGTTTTGCCATTATATGAAATCTGTTTCACATCCTCACCAGAGGACAAGGAAAGAATCTCCTTAGCAGGGTCCATGCTACCTAAGTCGAATATCAAGGTGTTGCCATAATGTTTTATAAAGTTAAGAAAAATAGAACAGAACCACTCACAGGAATATGGAGTTAGAGGTACAGAAAATGATGGCGCTTCAGCCAGGATATGGCTTAGAGGGAGGGAGGTAAAGAAATAATGCCACAAAGCGGGCACCAAAAGGCAAAAGGGGACACAGAGAAATGAATATATAGAAACACACAATGTGGAAAAACAAAAAGGAGAGACCAAAAGGGAGAACAGAAAACAGTTAAAACAAAAGAAAATCTATTTTCACAAGAAATATTCAATTTTATGACAGTCTACAAAATTATCTGCAAAAAAAGAATAGACCACATTAAAAACAATTTTCAAATTAGAATACATGTCAATTTGCAGAAACCTACACTTGAATTCCTACATTTTTAAGCAAGGATTAAGTAAACCCCACTTCAAAATCAGATCTGGGCCCAAACCACCAGTGCACATGTTGAAAAAAAAAACGTTACTGAGGCTCAATTCCGAAGCATATATTCTGAACTAGTTTAGTTCCGTGAATGAACAGTGCTATAGACACTTACAATATGTATCTTTCTAGTTTGTTTTGAATAGCTTATGTTATTGTATTTCATCTGAGCTATGGATACATCACAACTTCGTTCATGCATAATAAACCTGTGCCTGCACCCCACTTGTAATGTACCGCCCTGTATTATGCATAGCACTGTGTTCCTCCGGGGCTATGTCTGAGCTTTAAAAACACCCTAAATAGAATATAAAATATTGAAATACATTTCCTGTGCACTGTGCCAACATTCCAACCAAACATATACATTGTGCAAGTTCACATTTTTTGGTCATAGGTTCTTACTAAGTAGGTCTTTTGTACAGGTAGATAGAAGTGTCTTCATAATAACTTACAAAATAGAACACAAAAATAAGCCTACCTTCACCTTCCTCTTTGATGGACTTTGGTTGAGAAACAGCAAAACACTGCATAGTTTCATACTTCTGATGCGTTTCCTGGTTATCGTGACCATCTTCGGAATCCGAAAAGGGCTTCACCAGCATGCGACAATTAAAAGTATGACTGTTTCGCCTTGGAGGCTCGTTGGACCATGGTCCGCCATTCACTGAACGTTGCAAAGATAAATCGATAAAAGGTGTGAAAATAGTTCACAAAACAAACACAGGAGCAGTAGAACTTTTTTCATGCAGCTTTGAAAACCAGGTACTGAGACACAGGTTGATAGTGGGTTCCACAAAAGCTAAATGACCAGACAAAAAGTATACATTTTTGGACAACTTACAATATTCAAATGCCCTCTTCAATGTATTACTGACACGCCATCTGTAAAGCACTAAAGCGGCCCTGTGTCAGGAATGATTGTTATATGTGCCCTGTGCGAAATATGTGTTAGGACAGAAATCCATTTGGGGGTTCACCTCAATCATTTGAAGGAACCCCACTCTATTGCTTCTTAGACTGCTCTCACATCTAGGTGAACTATGTTGCTCAGACCACTCTCACAGCAAGGCAAACTGTATTGCTTAGCCATTTCTCACATCTAGGCAAATTGTATTGCTCAGCTATTTCTCCCATCTAGGCAAACTTTTTTGCTTAGCCATTTCTCACATCTAGGTCAACGGTGTTGCTCAGTCTACTCTCACATCTAGGCAAATTGTATTGCTTAGCCATCTTATCTTCCACTTCTAGGTGAACTGCATTGCTTAGACTGCTCTCACATGCAGGTGAACTGTGCAGATTAGACTGCTCTCACATCTAGGTGAACTGTTACTTAGACCACATTCACAGCCAGGCGAATTGTATTGTTTAGCCATTTCTCCCATCTAGATGAATTGTATTGATTAGCCATTTCTTTCTCACATCTAGGTAAATTGTATTGCTTAAAGAGAGGGTTTACTCATAAAGCATTCAAACGTATAAGTTTGTTCTTTATTTCTTCACATGTTAGTGTATATGCTAGGAGCTACCAGATTCAAACAAGCCCTCTGACTCAAGGGCTTTATTCAACACTGTAAACCAAAATCAATCAGGTGGGAACCAACTAATAGACTCTGGTGCTCACACATTGCTCTTTTAGGAGCTACATTCCTTACTCCCATCAGTTAGGTTATAGTCATTCTTTTTAGAGGTTGAATAGATTTAGAATTTTTCAAAAATTACTGTAATCCTTCACAAATGCTTGTTGAAAATAAATTTGCAATCAAAGTATTCTGAATTTATATAAAGCGTGTTTTAGTCACACGATTTATTGAGGCATAAAAAGACTCAATGGTCTGTTATGAACATTCTATTGCCAATACATTTCAGTGCCTAGCAGCATCTTCAGGGATTAGCGTTCGAGTTCTGATTGAACCTATTCCATGTTCACTCTTGCCAACTTCACATTCACATTTGTTTTCAATGTTTGTGGGATTCACTTCCCTTGCTTACTCACCGTTCTTATGTCAAAGGCTTTCGACTGTATGGGGATTTTGCTTGACCTCCTGTATGACCACTTTGACCTATCTTGGAGGCTCTCCTACGGCCTTCTGGTATCTGTAGTTTCATTCAGACGGGGACTGACCAAGGTTTCATGGAGCAGCACTCATGTGGTGCCGGCTCTCTTTTGCAGCTGGTCTCCCCTTTACAATGTTACAGTTCTTTAAGCTTTTCTTACTTTGCCACATTGCAATTTTCATTCACCACAGCCCGGTTCTTATCTGCTCTCCCCTCCACTTACCGGGTTTGATGAACCGCTTGGCGTTCCTCTTTAAATGGAGTCAAGGCCGGTAGCACGGAAGCGGGAGTCTCTCTCGCTCCAGCTTATCAGCGTCGATATGCTCCGTGTACCATTGACATCTGCTGCAGCACACTTGGGCTATTGTCCTCGGCCGTACGATTCTTTCAGCGGAGGGTTCGCAAGGCTTGGTTGAAGAGGGCAAGGTTGTGTCTCTCCTCATCAGTGTTAGGACAGTTTTTCTGAAGTCCAACTAACAGCTTAGTAACATCATTCAACTGAGACAGTACAAGACTCCACTCTTAGTATAAGGCTGTACCACCAGAGTTCATTGGTAGCGTAGACAGAGCAGCCAGGCTTATCTTAGGAGGGAGAGAGGGCTGTAAAATCAGTAGAAATGAAATTGTACTACAAAAGAAACACTGAAACACTATGTATTGTAAAAAAATAAATGGTTTATTTAAATACAAGTAGGCCCAGATAAATCTTGGGGGAAATAAGTACCATCACATTATATGTAATCACAATTACAAAAACACAACACTATGCTTGAAGGTTCACAGACCAAAGCATACATCTTATTTGGAACACCTAACAGTAATTCAAGGGAAGTCCAACCTTTTCATACACATTCAGTATAGGTCACACCTATTCTTGGGGAGTAAAAACCAATGGTTACTTTCAGATTATATTCAGTAATTCAAAGGTAGTAGATGCTAACAGTTGTACCGTAATCCTCAGCAACGAATCACAATCAGTCAACTGGACAGAATACATTTTGTGAATAGTGGACCGCTTCTTCAAGGTACAGTAAAAACCTATAACTACTTTTGTAATAACACACAGTTATACTAGGTGAGTAAAACCTTAGGATGTAACATTCAATTACAGGTGCTTTTGAGATCAGTGAAACACAGATTGAGATCAGCAGTAACTCTTGTAACTTATTTTTGGATGCACACAGCTAACTCAAGTTAAGTAGAACCCACATACCTTTTCAAGGAGCTATCAGCAACTTGGGGCAGGCATAAATCTAAGACTCTTTTTGGGTCTGTCTAAAACAGGCCAGGGAAAGCAAAACCCAATGTTACATTTTATGAATTACTCAATGTTATTCTCGGTAGGTGAAACCTAATGCACAGGGTAGCAGCAAGTCAGGGGAAGCAAGACCGAGTTGGGGGACACTCATATCATTATTCTAACAGGAATAATAAAGTGAAACATACAGCATTATCTTTGGAAAGAGGCACAACCAAATCACAGGCGAGTAATATACCCTTACACCTTCTTTCTCTTAGAATGGCGAAACAGTTTCTAAGGAAAGAAAGATGTTACATATACTTTTCAGAATAGTGCAACACACATTCAAGGTAAGCAAGAACTTTCTTTAACAATTCACTCCCAGAGTTACAGTTACCAACCAACTCTTTTACAAGTAACCTTTAAATGCGTATTCTCTTTTCTAGGCAAAAGGCCCAATCCCCTAAAAGGCTTCCCCTTATTTTTGGAGCATGAGTGTTCTCAGAGGCAAAAGGGGGGTCACTAGGGTCTAGTGTCCAACAGGCAGTGCCAGGATAGGTTCTTAAGTAGCAAAAATCAGAGTTCCTCAGGAAGACTCTTCAAACAGGTGCGTATTTTACTTTAGAGCTAGTTGAGGGTCCAGGGGCTTCACAGAAGACACCCTAGGAGGATTCCAGCAGCAGGACTTAGCGAACTGGACGAGAGGTCTCCCAATCACAGAAAACACCCCACAACTAGACAGGAATCACAAGAGACTTTAGTTAAGTGCATACCAAAGTCAGCACAGTACCTCAGCACAGAAGATTTCGCAGCAGGACTTCTTCAGTGTCTGCAGCCAAAAACCTGGTCAGTGGATTCCTTGTTGTGGTGAGTGAAAACAGGACCTTAGAAGGGACTTTGCAGCAGGGATAAATGGGGAAGGAACTAGGCAAGGTTTTCATCACACCTGGATGTGGCTCTGTAGATTTGGCGCCTTTTACAGGTGCGCAGAAGAAGGCAGAATATTGCCGGTCAGTTTCTCATCTTACAAAGGTCCAGCACTTTGGTGAGGGGACTTTTCGGACTTTATTCGTGTCTCCGGAGAACAAGCAGGATGCCCACAAAGTTTCAGCGAGATTCGTAATTCGGAAGACCGTGCACCGCACGATGGCTCGAGGTCCCAGGGTATTGGGGTATTTCAGCCATGCAAGTTCGCAGCACGGCATGGGCGGCTCAAAATGCAGGTCTACTTGAGTCTAGGGGGTCCCACCAGGCTATGGGACGTCATTTTCGGAGTCCACAGGTCGATTGGAAGGAAGGGCTACAGAAGGTTTAGGTTACACAGCAGGTTTTCCAGTCGCTGGAATTCGTCTCAACCGCTTTTCCTTCATCATCCTCTTCGGTTTTTGTTCCAGTGATAGACTTGTCTTCAGCTTCCAGGATCGGACTATTTAACAGAAATGACAGCACAACTTCTTCATTCTCTCTTTGCATTTTACAACAAGGGGTTGTCTGTTTATCCAATCAGGACAGCCAGCTCCTCACTAGGATTTGTCCCCATTCAGGCAAGGAGGAAGACAACAGGTTGCAGAGTTTTGGACTCCTCCCTCACTTCCTGCCTTCACAGACAGACAGGAGACTGGCGGGGGGGGAGGAGGGGTCCAGGAATCCCGCCGAAGATAATAATCCCACAAAAGAATTTCCCGCCCTGGATGCCAGGGAAGGAAGGACAAGAAACACTAAAATAGGGAAAAATTAAGACAGGGGCCATTATGATAAAAATGAGCACCCTTGGGTACCTTTACTGCAGCTGTGAACATAGCCCACGGTAAAAATGCACGGAATTAAAAGGTATCACTACCACCAGCCATTAAAGGTAAGCTTGTCCCTGTAACAGAATTGCTACAGTTTTAGTGTGAAAGGGGATACACTGTATCTCCCAGCACTCCACATAAAGTGGGGTGCGCTAGTTTCACCAAATAAAATGTAAAAGGGGATCCAAAGATCCCTATACCCTTGGGAACTGTAGTTCTCTCCAGGTTAGCCCGAGAAAGTTAAAAGGGGAGCCCCTAGGTCAACCCAGCAACAACAGGCACTTATTGCCAAAAGGTTGTCAAAGAGGAAAACTTTTAAAAGACCCTATGGAGAGTCTAAGAAATGACACCCATGAAAAGAGTAAAAGATTCTTTGAGTGTGGAAAAAGGCTCCCACTCACAGAGATATGAGGAAAAATAATCCACCAGTAAAGCAAAAAGTTCTGGGATTGACATCGGTCAGGATAATTTACCATTACTATGAAAATCTTACCTAACAATCAGCCTCTCGATATTTGCCGCCTTTCTCCTCCTCTTGAACTGCCGAGTCTGGATGGCGGTCTCAGGTCTGCCTTGCTCGTACTATGCTCTCTTGCTCCACCTTTTATCCCTGTGGGGAAGGGAAAGAGGCACCAAGTGTGTGTGTGATTCTTGTCAATTGCCTGACCTTTGTATTGAGACATGCCAGGTAAATGGCTCTGGTGTTAGTCCGTTCTCTGGTGTCGTGCAAAAGTGTTTGTGTCAGAAAAAGGGCGGGGCAGTGGTTTTGAATGTCCTACGGGGTAGGATGGGGCAAAGGTGTTGAAAAGAGGGGGATACCGCGACTCACCTGTCAGTGACCCACTGCCAGAGGACCCCCTATCCAGGTGATCTTCCCTCACTGGTCCACTACCAGTAACTGGATCCAATAGCGATGGCCGTGTCCTGGCCACGTTGATGACAGATCCCTGGGGACTAGCTAGGAAGCACCTTCAGGTTTGTCACTTTCCCTTCCTTAATGCGATGTTGCAACACGTGCTTCACAGGGTAACCGGGAAAGAAAATCCATGTTTCCCTGGTCTTTTCCCTTCCAGTGTTCCACTGTAAAACAATAGGGTTGTAGGTCTAGAAACCATTGCGTGACCCGACGGTTGGACTCTTTGTCTAATGCAGACTGAGGGTGAGTGGTCTGTAAGCAGTGTGAACTTTCATCCCAATATGTAGTACCTAAAATGGATAATGGCCCACATGATGGCTGTGGCTTCTAGTTCGACCATAGAGTAATTATTTTCACGTGGGAATAACATAGCTGGTGTATAGTATGGGGTGTTCTAGTGTATCGCAAATTTGGGACAGAATGGCTCCTAACCCTGTAAATGCTGTGTCTGTCTATAACAGAAACTCTTTTGAGAAGTCGACAACCCTTAGAAATGGGTTTTTCGCATAAGGTCTGCTTTAAGATGTTATAGCATCTCATATCGTTCCACTTAAGTTTCTGGGGTTCAGCATTTTTAAGTTTATCTGTCAGCTGGGCCGTTTTATCAAAAACTTAGCGATAAACCTAGTGTAATATCCTATTGGACCAAGGAAAGCCCTAAGATCTCTTTTGCTTTTGGGAGTTGGAGTATCCAAGACCTCCTTTAACTAGGTTACTCACCGTAGTGACCACCTTACTCCTAGTCCGTTAGTCCCCTTTCCTCCATACTTATGGGACATTCCTCCGTCCTGTGGGAGGGGACCGGAGATAAAAGCATCCAAAATGTTTCAAAAATGTGTGTCCCTCTCTTTCTAAGCGCGGCACGGCACGCAGCCTAGGCCCGCCCATCTCGGCTCCACCCCGCGCACCGTCCACCAGTCCTTTTCTATCGCCAGGTCAAAGACCTTTAAGCAATAACAGAGGAACCTCATTAGAGGGGACGGAGGGCGGGCGTATGGGGGAGAGGGGACTATGGCTAGGAGTAAGGTGGTCACTACGGTGAGTAACCTGGTTATACTCCTACGTCCCGTCCCCTTTCCTCCATACTTATGGGAGATTCCCAAGCACCCCTTACAGGAACTATGGGTGGATGGAAAACCCCTTACTGAAAAAGGTTCTTCAGCACAGCCTGACCAAACTGAGCATCAGATCTGGAGCTCAGGTCTAGACAATAATGCTTACAAAAAGCCAATGGGGAGGCCCAAGTAGCCGCCTTTGCGATGGTCTCCTAGGGGACATATTTCTGAAAGGCAACTGCGGCTGCCTTGCCCCGCACCAGGTGTGCATGAATACCTTTAGGGGGCTGCAGTCCTTGGACGGTGTAAGACTCCGTAATAAAGGCAGCGATCCATCTGGAGATAGTCGACTTGGAGGCCTGCTTACCTTGTGGATCACCAAAGGTCACCAACAGTTGAGAAGAGCTTCTAAATTCGGATGTTCTGTCCAGATAGAACTTAAGAGCCCTTCTAACATCCAGGCAATGCAGAACCCTTTCCGCCTCTGAAGTGGGGTTCGGAAAAAAGACTGTCAGGGAGATTGACTGGTTCAGAAGGAAATCAGAGAACACCTTTGGCAGGAAAGCAGGGTTTGTCCGTAGGACCACCTTATCCTTGTGAAAAACCATGCTCCACCGACAAAGCCTGGAGCTCACTCACGCGCCTTGCTGAAGTAACGGCAACGAAAAAGGACACCTTCCACGACACGCGCTTGAGGTACACCGTGGCCATTGGTTCGAAAGGTTTATGGCACAACGCCGTCAGGACCACATTTAGATCCCACGACGGGTGAGGAATACGAATCGGAGGATAAAGGCGCATCAAGCCTGAAAAATGTCCCTTAACCACTGGATTAGACAGTGATTAAGAGCATTGGTCCGTAGATAGGTAGGCGGATACCGCCGAAAGATAAGTTCTGCATGACAGAACGTGAGTTCCCGACTCTGCTAGGTGGGATACAAAGGACAGTACCGTGTCAATTGTAGCCACCCTTGGGTCCACCTGTTTGTTTAAACACCAATGACAGAACCTGAGCCATTTGCTTCTGTACTGGGACCTAGTTGAGGGTTTCCTGGCTGCCTGATTAATACGCATGTTATCCGCAGACAGGATAAAATGTTCTAAAGACCTGAACTCAGGCACCATGCTGCCAAGCTGAGCGATTGTGGGGAGGGGGTCCCACAGCTGTTGCTCCCCCTGGTGAAGAAGATCAGGGCTCACCGGTAACCTGATCGGCAGATAGACCGACAGGTGTTGAAGTTCTGAGAACCAAAACCTGGCGGGCCACCACAGGGCTATGAATAGAAAGGAACAGTTCACTGTGTTCTTCAGCTTTCAAATCGTCCGATGAACCAGAGGCAGGGGCGGGAAAGCATAAGCCCTCATGTTGTGCCATGGAATCTCGATAGCATCCCCCAGAGAGGAGGCCCCCAGCCCGTTCCTGGAGGCATACAGAGGAAGTTTCTTGTTAGCCCCTGTCGCAAAGAGGTCCACTTCCGGAGTGCCCCAACGAAGGAAAATCCATGAAAGGATCTCCGCCTTCAATTCCCACTCGCAGCTGACCACAGTCTGCCGACTGAGGGCGTCTGCCGTGACATTCAGCTGGCCCGGAATGTGTACTGCAACTAGCTAGAGGCCATGAAGAAGCCCCCACTCCCAAATCTGGATGGACAGGTCCACGAGAGGGGGAGACTTGGTGCCCCCTTGTTTGTTGATGTAATACATTGACACCACATTGTCCGTGCGGATACGGACCACTTTGTTGGCAATGATCGGCCTGAACACATTGAGCGCTAGGAAGATCGCCAGAAGCTCCAGGTGATTTATGTGGAGGAGCTTGTCCTGAGGCGACCAAAGATCCGAGACCTGAAGAAGATCCAACGTCGCACCCCACCCTAGAAGGGAAGAGTCCGTTGTGACCGTCACCATAAGGGCTGGGTCCGGAAACCCCGCTCCCACCGACAGGCTGCTGAGAGACGACCACCACTCCAGGTCTGCTCTCATGGAAGCCGGAATCATTATCAGCTTGGATTCCGGATCCACAGCCTGACGCCAAGAACTCTGAAGAGCCATCCGAGTCCGCCTCATCTTGAGACGGGCAAGAGTAAGAGCCAACACGCACGAGGTCAGGAGGCCCAGAAGACTCTGGAACCACCATGCCGACATGCTCTCCGACGGCGCAAACATCTGACACGTGGCCAACAGATCCGCCATTCTGTTCCCGGTCAGGTACACTCTGCAGTCGATCGTGTTCCAGCGAAAACCCAGGAAAATCAAGTCTTGAGAGACCATCATGGAAGATTTCCGCCAGTTCACCGACAGTCCGAGGTGGAAAAGGAGCTGAAGGAGAGACTGAAGATTGCTGGCGGCTTTCAACGGGCAAGGGCTGCGTAAAAGCCAATCGTCCAAATATGGATACACATGGATACCCTGCAGACGAAGATAGGCCGCGATCTCAGACATCGTCTTCGTTAAGACACGCAGCGCAGAGCTGAGGTCAAAAGGAAGCACTCGAAACTGGAAGTGCTCCTCTCCCACAGAGAAACTGAGGCATCTCCAGTGTGGATTCCAGATCAGAATATGCATGTATGCCTCCTGAAAATCCACCACGCTGAGCCAATCGTCCATCTGCAAGGAAGACCGTATCTGGCCGGGCGTGATCTTGAATTTCTCTTGGGGTAAAAAAAGATTGAACTGGGAAAGGTCTAGGATCGTGCGCAGGCCAGCCTGGTTGGGTTTGGGCACCGTAAACAGCCTGGAGTAGAAGCCCTCCCCTCGTTCCCCAAGGGGAACGGGTTCCACAGCTCTGAGGTCCAGCTGTTTCTGAACCTCGGCTTTTAGGGAGGGCGACCTCGGCTGCTGGAAGGGAGGATTGAAAGGTGGGGTAGGGAGTAAGCAGAAGACCGCCCGAGCGACTGACAAGACCCACCTGTCCTCGGTGATGGTCTGCCACGCCGCCCAATGAGATGCAATGCGTCTTCCCACCGGGTTTTCGTGCGAGCGCGGAGAACTCATTTGGCAGGCTTTTCAGTGGTGTTACCACCTGAACCTTAGGAGGAGGCTGAGGAGCGGGAGAAAAACCGAGTCTGTTGATGCTTCTGGCAGGAATTACCCAAAGGGGTATCCACTCTGCGGGATTTCCCATCTAGAAACCCCCTGAAACCAGAGGAGGGCCGGCTTTGCGACAACGGTCTCTGGGTCCTAAAAGGTGTTTAACCAGGACTTAGTGTCTGGGTGCTGTCCTTCATTTTGGTCATCTCCACATCCGTTGTGGAATGGAAAAGCTCCTTACCGTCAAACGCTAGGTCCAACACTTTGTCCTGCACCGCTTTTGAGAACTTGGTGGCATGCAACCACGCCTGTCGAGAGGTATCAACTCCCAGCATAAGTCCCCGAGACGAAGTGTCGACGTGATGCGCCGCGGCCTCCAGCAGATCCTTGGCCAAGACCCTGGCATCAGACAATCCCGCCTTAAAGTCTTCCAGCTTCTCGACCAGAATGAACTCCTCGAACTCCGACAGACCTTTCCACATCTTCATATTCACCCCCTCTAACACCAGTTCCGCACTGGCCTGCCGGAGCTGCACGGCAAGTTAGCGAAAGTCTTCCTCCCAAGGGAGTCAAGGAGCTTATCCTCTTTCCCCAGAACCTGAGCAGCCGACATAGAAGAGGATGCTGCAGGTCTGGACTGTAAAGTGGCCGCAGTCACCACCGTGGATGATAGGGCCACTTCTTCCGAAGAATGCAGCCTGTATCGCGCGTCAATTTTCTTATTGACGAAAAGTCCAGAGTGTGGCTTTTGCCAGACCCTGCGAACCTCGGCCAAAACCTCCTTCTGCAAGAACAGGCTGGTACGCTCTGAAGGAGACAGGGTGAATGCCCCCGAAAGCACACCCTCCTGCGGAGCAGGTGCCTCGGGCACTGGAACATCCAACAGGCACATCATGTCCAGTACCCGGTCATGAAAAGCTCTAATAGAGCGGGGTTGATCTTTGCTGTCCTGATCGCCCTGCGCATCATCCAACAGGTCAGGATCCTGCTAACCGTGTCAGGCATCGCTTTGTCCATAGGGGACAATGGAGGCGAGGGTGGAAGGGTCAGGGGAGGCACCGTAGGCAAAGGCGGTGCCAGCGGAACCACCGGGGAAGCGGGTGGAGGCGCAGGCGGGCATATCTCCCTAAAAAAAACCTTTAAATACTCTCATGGGGTCACTACGTATGAGCGTCTGAAATTTACCGAAAAAGGCGTCCTCCGGAGACGGTTTTGGAGCTGCCGGAGGAGGCCTCTCATGAGAAGGATAATTCCAGGGACGCACAGGGGAGGGTTGCCAAACAGGCCCATCCCCTGAAGTGTCCACAAAAATCAAGGGTGCCGAACCCACAGGCAACGAGATATTGTGCGGAAGGGGCATCTGAGCGTTCCAGTCGTAAACTGGACGAAACAGATGTGCACAAGGAATCTTATGTTCACCCGCGGAACCAAATCCTACACCTGAGGTCGGTGGCGTAGTTGTAGGGGAAGCGCCCAAAATGGCCGCCATGGTCGTGGCGGGAACGGCTGCCATTTCGCCGTCACCTGAGGGGAACTGCGGCACATGTGGAAGTGAGACGGGGATCCCTGACGGTGGATCAGGGGTCTTAATTTTAGCCTTTACATAAAGAACCTCGGCTGAGCCGGTACTATGTGGCCTGGAATGTTTCTGTGACATACCAATAGCCGAACTAGCCTTCACGGGAAGGACCTCAGCACTGCCGCTAAAGGAGGAACTTTCACTCCTTGCCCCCTCAACAGTTCTGGCGTCGCCACAAGAGTGGGAACGGTGAGAAACAGCTTTCACCGATAAGGCCTTATCAGGCCTCTCAGAAATGTTGGTTTCCTTAGCCTCTGTACGAGGGACTTTGGACCCACAAGCGAAGGCCTTGAACATGTGTTCGGTAACACCAAGCCTAACCAAGGCCTCGGGGCGCAACCCCGGTACTTTTGCGGGAAGCCGATAGAGGCCTCAGAGCGAGTTCCGGTACCCCACGACTCAGTAGAACAAGGTCTACAAGCAGCCCCCCCAGGATGGGCCTCGGAGCGTACTCCGGTATCCACAGGCCCCTTACGGAGACCCTCAGAGAAAACTCTGGTACAATTATTAGGCACAGGAGGCACCTCGGGGCAATCCCCAGTGACAGAGTGGTCAACGCTCCTCCCGGTCTGGGAAGAGCCCGGAAAGGTGTCTCCCAGCTGGGGTGCTCTGAAAAGTAAAGAACTTACCGGGCGCCGCTTCTTTTCGTCGATAAAAAATTTAAAATGCGAAGGAGTACGTCAAAACAGCTCAGACCGAAAGGGAATCGCAATAAAAACAGGAGTCCCAACGGTGGTCCGGACCCAAACACTCTAAACAAAGAGGATGGGGATCCGCCCTCGCAAAGCGTCGATGACACGATGAACAATCTGGAAAGTCTAGTTTGAACGACAGACACACTAGTACACGATCGCTAGCGAGAGCCAGAGAAGAGGAAAAAGGAAGAAAATCTTCCGCGGATGCAAGTCCGTCCAATCCCGAACGTGCGGAGAAAAGGACTGATGGGTGATGTGCGGGACGGAGCCGAGATGGGCGGGGCTACGGCCGCGTGCCATGCCCCGCGTAGAAAGAGAGGAGGGACTAAAATGTTTGCAAAATTTCTGATGCTTTTATCTCCGGTCCCGTCACAGAGGAATGTCCCCCAAGTATGGAAGAAAGGGGACGGGACGTAGGAGTATAACTTTTCATGTTAGGGCTGTACATTCACATTCCCTAGGAAAAAGCTGTGGTATTTCACGGCTGATTGGGGCAATCTGCATTTCGCTGGATTAGCAGTTAGGCCAGCATTGCTGAGGATTATCAAGATGGTATAAAGATGGAAGATTTGTGAAAAGGTGGGGAAACCTGGGTTGGATGCCCTAACGCCATAATTTCAGATATCCATCGTTCCCTGGACAAAACTAAAACACAAGGCAAATATTGCAAACACAAACTCGATCATGCAGAGAATCTAGCTTTGAAAACTCAAGCAGACGACAATACCATAGTGTTCAAGGAGGCTGATAAAGGAAGTGCTATAGTAATGCTTAACAAAGAAGGTTACATTCAAATGGGGAATTTACATCTAGCAACACCAGACTGTTACAAAAAAAGTACAACAAATCCAACTAAGACAGTGGTGAGGGAAATGATGCAACTCATTTCCAAATGGCTCATGAAGGGCCTACTAACAGAGGATGAAAACAAGATTTCTTACTATCACGGAACCCACTATGCCCACTATCTATTTTCTCCCGAAGATTCGTAAGAAATATGATAAACTACTGGAAGTCAGACCAATTGCCAGTGGTATTGGTTGGGCAACGGAAGGCATGTCCTCTTATATTGACACATTAATTAAACAACAGGTGAGCCTATTAGACTAATACATTAGAGACGCAACCCATGTTCTCCAGACTCTGACCACCATTAACTGGCAGGAAACCTAAAAATTAGCCACCCTTGATGTGAAAGCACTTTACACACCAATAGACCACACCCTGGCAATACAAGCGATACCTAACATACGCACATTTCTTTGAATCAAACAGGCACCACATTGAGATGGTCAAAGAATTTTTGGAATTCACTCTGAATAACAATTACTTCTTGTTTCATCAAAATTACTACCTCCAAACCAAAGGGGTAGCCATGGGTGCTAAATATGTCCCAACTCTAGCAAACCTATTTATGGGCCAATACGAACACACTCATGCTCTTGTGAATCCTGACTATAATCAATGAATTGCTCTGTGGAAACGATTTATAGATGACATTATCGTAATTTAAAAGGAACTACTGCAGATTTCCAACGATTCATTAACTCAATGCAAATGAGTTTAGCCTGGAACTGACAGGGCACAGTGATGAGCACAGTATAGATTTCTTAGACCTGAATCTATACGTTGAAAACAACAAATTAGCAACCAAGACATTCAGAAAACCAACTGAGGTTAACTCAACTTTATTCGCCTCAAGTTGCCACAAAAGATCCACTATCAATAACATCCCGATGGGCTAATTTGTTCGTACACGTAGGAATTGCAGCGACAATGCTAACTTCGCATTTAGAATGCAACTTACTCAGCAAAAGATTTTATGAGAGAGGGTATAGTACTGAATGTATATTTAAAGTGTACAACAAAATCCAAACTATGAGTAGGAATGACATGCTTACACCCAAGACAGAAATAAGTAAGTACCAAATGAAGGTTAGCTTGGTTACAAAATATTCAGACGATAACAACAGATTGTGTAAAATTGTAAACAAACATTGGCGCATCCTTAGGATGGATGATGATGATGATGATCTTGAGAAGTACATTGAGAATAAACCCACGTTTATGTATACTTGTGCTTCCACCATCAGAAACATAATCAGCCCATCCTTTCAAAAACCTGTTGAAACCGAGTCGTTAATATCAAGTACCTGGGTGAAACCACGTACACAAGGCTTCTACAAATGTGGCAAATTATAAGTTACTCACCATAGTGACTAACGTACTCTTAGTCCATAGTCCCTTTTCCACCATACTGCATGGGCGTCCCTCGCTAGGGACGGGAGACGGAACGTTTTTCACCAGAAAAAACCTCCTTCCCCATTAAATTTAGAGAACGGGGGCGCGGCCGCGGGAGCATGCGCTCCCCTGACTCTGCCCACCGGCGCCACACCTCACTCCCCATTATTTATTTATTCAGATTTGTAGAGCGCACGACAGCCCGGGGGCATCGTGGCGCTTGTTACAGACATATCTTAGTTACATAGAATACATTTTTTACATACAATACATTATTTACAGTGGCAGGTAAGACATTTTTACAAATTTGCAATGCAGTATATTTACATAGATTCGCGAGTGTCATATTATTGTGCAAGGAAAGAGGTCTTCAGTTTCCTACGAAAAATCGGGAGTGAGTTCTCTGCTCTAATGTCTGCAGGAAGAGCGTTCCAGGTCTTGGCGGCAATGTAAGGGAAGCTTAGGCCACCGGCTTTGGCTTTTTTGATGCGTGGGATGTAGAGTAGGTTGGAGTATTGCGTCCTGGTGGGACGGGAGGAGGGTTTGGAGATGGTCTCTGATAGATAGGACGGGGCGGAGAGAGAGAGGCATTTGTGTGTGAGGGTGAGGATTCTGAGTGTGATCCGCACTTTGACCGGGAGCCACTGGGCTGAGTGTCTGGCATGGGAGATATGCTCTCTTCTTGGGATGCTAAGAGCGGCCCAGAGAGCATTGTTCTGCGTGACTTGAAGTCTGTTTTGCTGATGTGCCTGCTAGGAGGGCATTGCAGTAGTCCAGTTTGGCTCCAATGGCTGCTCTCGCTAAAGAGAGGCAGTTGGGTTTAGAGAGGTATGGCTTGATGGCGTTTATGAGTTTGGTGGTATGCGCAGAAGAGGATGTGATTGCGCTGACTTGTCTGGTCATGGATAGGAGTCTAGGTATACTCCCAGTGTTTTGACAGCTGTGGATACGGGGATGATGGAGTTGTCAATGGAGCAGTTGGTGTACAGTTTGTCCAGTTTGTCTAGGGTGCTCTGTTGATCTAATATCATGATCTCCGTCTTGTCTCCATTGAGGAAGAGGCCATTAACTGCCATCCATGCCTGGATGATGGAGTAGATTGAGTGGAGTGCCTTGGCGTCTTCGTAGTATGATCCTGAGAGGCGTAGAAGTACTTGTGTGTCGTCTGCGTAGTTCGTGTACGTGATACCGTATGAGTCGAGTTTGTCAAAAAGAGGCTTAGTGAACAGGTTGTAAAGTGTGGGTGCAGTGTAGGATCCTTGAGGGACCCCGCAATGGATTGTCGTGGAAGTGGCGTTGGCAATGTCCGAGAAGACTTTCATGGCTCTTTCCTCTAGGAAGGAGGTGACCCAGAGAGCTGATTCTTTAGAGAAGTTGGCTGTGTGTGAGGTGAGGGTCTTGGGGTCAACCAGATTGAAAGCGGCTGAGAGATCTAGAAGGAGCAGAAGAGCTGGCTTGCCTTTGTCCATGATTTGGGCGATCTGACTCTTCAGATCCACCAGGGCTGTTTCTGTGCCGTGTCCTTTCCGGAAGCCTGATTGCCTGGTTCCGATGGAGTGGGTTTCCAGAAAGTGTTGGATTTGGCAGTGTGCGGCTTTGTCCAGTAATTAGGAGGGGCCGGACCCAGGCCTCTTTGAGGCTAGCTGGGATGATGCCTGTTTTAAAAGACGCATTGATGAAAGCCGTAAAGAGCGGCGCAAAGCAGTCTGCGCAGTCTTTGACAAGTTTTGGTGGGAAAATATCGCCTTTACAGGGGGAGGGTTTGAGACTTTTTAGTAAGTTGATGACTTCTGGTTCAGTTACATCCCTGAAGGAGAAGTCAGGTATGGTGGGCTTGGACGCAGTGGGTGAGGCGTTGGTAGGCTTGGTTGCTGTCTGTTGAGGTAATGCTTTGCAATGGTCTTTGATTTTCTTTTGGAGAAGGTCAATTTTGTGTCGCATGGCAGCTTGGATGCTGGCACACCAGGCTTCGTCTTTGATTATTTCGTCTGGTGTATTGGGGGGGAGATGAGCTCGTTGAAAATGGCGAAGATCTCTTTAGAGTGTGATTTGGCATTAGAGATACGTGTGTTGAAGGTGTTGGCTTTGGCAGCGGTGATAGCTGTTTTGTATTGGTGGGAGATTGAGTTGAATTTGTCTTTGGTACTGCTTCAGGGGTTGGATTGCCAGTTTTTTAGTGCTGCTCTTTTGTGGGAGCGTATTGAGTGCAGTTCTTCAGTGAATCAGGAGTTAGTGTGTAGTGATTTCTTTTCTTTTTTCCATTCGAGTGGTGCTATTTCATTGATAGCTTTAGTGATGACATCTTTGTAGATGTCTGCAAGAATATTAGGGTCATTAGCAAATGGGGGTGCTAGTTCGGGGGTGTTGAGGTAGGGGCGCAGGTTGTCCTCTGAGTTTTTCGGAACTTCTGACTTGTGCAGGGATAGCAGGGGTCAGAGTGTTGTGGTTTTTGGTGATAGGAATAGAGAATTCGATACAGTTGTGGTCAGTCCATGGCAGTGAGGAATTAGAGGTGATAGTGGAGAGGCAATTATGGTCTGCGATCCAATCTAGAATGCGGCCTTTGGCGTGATTAGGACTTTCTACTTTTTGGGTGAAGCCTAGGTCACGAACTTCCTTGGTGAGGGTGATTGCAGATTTGTCTTTAGCATCATTGAATACCAGATTGAGGTCTCCTAGTAGAAGGGTTTTGGTGGAACTTTTGATATTATTGCTAAGGATGTGGATGATGTTTTCCTGAGAGTCAGGGGTGAGGGCTGGGGGGCGGTATAGTAGGTGAATGTTGATGGTGCTGTTGGGTGACAGTGTGAGTTTGGCCGATAAGAGGTCAGAGTTGTTGGTCGAGGAGTGACTGACAAGTCGGAGCTGGAGGTTCTCCTTGTAGATATGGGCTACTCCGCCTCCTATTGGTTCTGGTCTGTCTTGTCCGAGTATGGTGAAGCCAGGTGGTAGTGCAAGTGCAATGGCGGGGCCTGATGCTTCATGTAACCATGTTTCTGTGATGGCTAGTAGGTCAATGTTATTGTTGGTTATGAGGTCATGAATATCGGCTGCATGAGATAGGAGGCAGCGGACATTGAGGAGGGCACATTTGATGTGAGGTGTGTGTGGTTTGTTAGTGGAGGTGTGGGTGGTGGCCGTGTTTGATATGTTATGTGTGGTGATAGTGTGGAGTGTGGTTTGGTTAGTGGGTGGTTGTTTGAGGGAAAGTAGGTGTCCAATGCGAGGGGTGTGTTTGGAAATGGTGCGGGAGCTCAGTCTATAGTTTCTGTAGTCTATGGGAGGGGGTTGTGTGCAGAATTATGTGGTCTGTGTGCAAGCTCTAAGTCTTTCCAATCTATACATTATTGCGACGCAAGGTGCAAGGGGTGCGTCCTGCGTGGGATTGGGGAGTGGGCGAAGTGGCGTGGGCCAAAGGTGTATGCTACTCAAAGACTTTGGCATATGTTTGTTTGGGCTTAAAAGGTATGGAATGACAGCCTCCTACTTGGAAAAATGCCCTTGCTCTATGCAGGAAATACATGAGATTCAGACTGAATTTATGGCCCGCACAAGACATTTTAAGAAGGAGAGGAATGATTACTGATGAGAAAAATTATTGTCGTTACTGTATGGATGTGAATCAAATTGAAACATTGCAACATCTATTAGTAGAATGTGAAGTTGTGAGTAGGGTGAGAAATAGATGTTTTAAGGATAAACTATTGTTCCAGAATCACATGTCTCAGTACCAAATATGGCACCAGTTGTTTTCTAATCCAAGAATCACAATACAGATTGCAATTGTACAATTCTTAGATATTGTTCTGCCTGCTGTAGAGTGTATAGAGGAGAGCACCAGTAATCTATGGACATAATCTAATGAAAGGGCACATTGCACTTTTATCATATGTGTCCTTGTGAATAAGTTTTACTAATTACACAAGATGAATTTGACATTTTATGGGTATGTTTTATTGTGTTGTTTATGAGAATGTGTTAGGTATGAAGTAAGATGAACTTATGACAAATCTTTTATTTGATAAAGATTTAAATGCAATTGTTAGCATGAATTTATATAAATATGTATTTGAAAAGTTGTATTTTTTCAACTAAACAAATAATAAAAATTTTAAAAAAGTGGCGCGGGTGCGGTGGGACAGATTGATTTGTAGAGTTGGAGAGCAGTGAGTGTTGCAAGGAGGGTGAACAGCGTTGACAATATTATCATTGCGTAATGACACCAGTATTAGGGGTTGTGGGGATGGTGGGATTTATGGAGGAAAGGGGACTATGGACTAGGAATACGTTAGTTACTACGGTGAGTACCTTAATTACTCTTACGTCCTGTCCCCTTTCCCCCATACTGCATGGGCGATTACAATTGAATGTAGCCCCAGGGTTGAGAGGTGACCCTCCTTAAGAAAACAAGGTCCTTAGAACCGCCTGTCCAAAAGCCACGTCTTACTAAGAGCCAGCATCCAAACAGTAGTGCTTGCAGAAAGCCGAAGGGGTGGCCCAGTTGGCCGCCCTACTGATGACCTGCCACGGAACTTATCTCTGGAATGCGACGGCCGTGGCCTTGGCTCTGACAGTGTGGGCATGCATGTTAGCTGGAAGTGGTTCGTGCTGTCCCTCATAGGCCTCCTTGATGGCCGAAACCATCCACCTTGCTATAGAGGCCTTGGATGCCTGATACCCGGGCCTTGACCCTCCAAAGGTGACAAAACGAGCGTCCGACTTGTGGAAGCCATTCGTCTTGTCCAGATAAAATTTCAGAGAGCGTCCGACATCCAGACAGTGCAAGACCCTTTGAGCATCGTCCTTAGGATCGGCAAAAAACGTAGGCAACACTATCTCCTCATTTAGATGGAAGGCAGAGACTACTTTAGGTAGGAACGCAGGGTGCGTTCTCAGGACCACCTTATCCTTGTGAAAGGTAGCATAGGGACCTAAAGCTACCAGTGCATGAATCTTGCTGACTCTACGAGCCGAAATGAGACGCACCAACAAGGCTGTATTAATGGTGACCAGTCTGATGTCCGCGGACGCCATTAGTTCGAAAGGCTTGTGGCGCCAGCGCCCCCAACACTATATATTGAGATCCCACATGGGATGGGTGAGTACAGCCTGGTGAGGCCCGCGAGATTTCGTTTTACCACTGGGTTGGCAGAGGAGAAGACCTCCTCCTTCGAATTCCTGTAGGCCCCTATGGCTGCCATATAGGTGTGGCATTTGTCCAATGCGCACATAAGGATCTCCTTAGAGGCCGCCCAGTGACAGAATCTAGTCCATTTACTCTTGTACTAGCTCCTGGTAGCCTTGCTCCTCCCTGAATGATGTCTAGGTTAGCCTGTGACAGGCTCAGATGCTTCAGTGTGACCTGCTCAGGAACCACGCTGCTAGGGCTAATTTCTGCCTGCCCCACTGCTGCGCAAGAAGATGAGCTGGGAACAGCGGCAGGTTAATGGGTGGCCTGTCCGAGAGGCTCAGGAGCTCAGAGAACCATGGTCTCACCGGCCACCAAGGAGCTATCAGAATGATGCGAAGGTGACAAGATTCTCTCATCTTGCAGATCACCCTGTGTACCAGGGGTGTGGGAGTGAAGGCATACGCGGTCATGCCGTCCCACTGTATCTGGAATGCATCGCCCAGAGAGCCAGGGCCCTGCCCCTACCAGGATGCAAACTGCTGGCACTTCTTGTTGGCCCAGGAGGCAAAAAGATCCACCTGCGGGAACCCTCATCTGCTGAAGATCCCGAGCAGGACTTGATTGTTCAATCGTCATTTTTAAAGGTCCACTCCCAGTCTGCTGAGCCCGTCCGCTTCCAGGTTGGACTCCCTCGGGCGGTGGATGGCCGTCAGGTAAATGTTGTTCTCCAGGGCCCATTCTTGCATGCAGATCGCTAGGCTGCTGTCATGATCACTGCTTCCAAGGAGTCAGGACCAGCCCAACGTCCTTGGAAGCAGGCCCCTAACCCTGATCCTAGGCACCAGCCGGTCCCCACAGGGACCTTTTGGACCTTGTCCTGGCGCCGGTGGCACCAGGCTCATCAGAAGCATCGGTCCCGGCACTGGAAGCGCCGGGCTCATCATTGGTGTGAAGGTGCTTGGGTGGACTTACCAGTGGCAGACCATGCTGCTTACTTACCAGACTCTTAGAAGTCCTCGGTGAACTGGGACTACTTCCTTACCTGGGTGGGGCAGCTCCACTCCCTGGATACAGCACTGGAACTCTTCTGGAAGCAGGAACTCTTTTCTTACCTAGGCGGGGCCGTGGAAGGAGACGCCTCATCACTCCTAGGCTATTTAAACCACACCCGATTGATGAAATGTGCTTCGCGTTATTCTGCATCTGCAGCAGAACGCTCACCGAGTCTGTTCCAGCCTTTCTTCTTTGGATCCTGAACCTGCAAGAATTATACTTACCATTCCGGTACCCGATCAACATCAGCACCTGCAAAAGACCAGAAACAACAGGTTAGCAGAACGAACTTTAACACGCAGTGTTTACTTACCTGATCCATCGGCAGCGGCCGTGTCTCACGCTGCACCTTCGCCTGCAAAGATAAACAGCATTATCATACTTACTGGCACGCTGTGCATTCCGGCTTCTTCACGCTGCATCTTCACCTGCAAAGATAAACAGCATTATCATACTTACTGGCACGTTGTGCATTCCGGCTTCTTCACGCTGCATCTTCACCTGCAAAGATAAACAGCATTATTCTACTTACCGGCACGCTGTGCATTCCGGATTCTTCACGCTGCATCTTCACCTGCAAAGATAAACAGCAGTGTTACACTTACCGGCACGCGGCGAATTCCGGATTTCTTCATTCTGCATCGTCGCCTGCAAAGACAAAGAAAGACAGTAAGAGCGCTTGCCATACTTACGCAATTCCAGGCGCTTCTCCGCCACGCATAAAAAGACTATAAAGAGTAAAGGTGTCCAGAAACTTACCGGTCGTGCAGACAACGACAGTACCCATCCTCTGAAGTCAAGAGGCCAACGTTTCACCAGTGAAGGAACTGGCAACGGCACCCTGCACTAGACGCAGATGGAGAGCCCAGCATTCACCTATCTAAGGTGAGCACGTTGACCTGGGAGGGGGGCTCAACAGTCAGGCTGAGAGGAGAGAGATAGGGACATTCACAACCCAGACCTTTAACCCCCATATTATTTCACCTGCAGAAACCTCACCCTTCGAGTCCGACACACAGTGCGGAGAGGTTCGACCCCAGAAGCCAACCGAATCCTGCACACCACGTTTCGTGTTACAGACACCTTCCTGCCAAGACCCGCGCCTCCGTGGGAATCAGGTGAGCGTTACAGAACGCGAAGCCCACCACAAAACTCCTACCCAGGCGCAATGGAAACCTCAGATACTGATCAACTAGCCCAGTTGCTTGGGGAATTAAGAGCAGAAGTACATGCAGCTCGCCAGGAAACGAGCTCTTTAAGAAGAGAACTGATCATTTCTAAGGAGCGAACAGAGGACCTTGCTAGGCAGTTGTTACAAACGCAGGCAGGACAGACACCTTTGCCCGTTCCAGGAGGGAGTTATCCTTCTGCATCAGCTTCAAATCCAGTGCAAATCAATCTGCCCGGTAATGTGCCCTTGGCTCCGCCCGAACGCTTTGCTGGTGATCCAAAGAAATTCGCAGTGTTCATCAACCAGTGCCGCCTGCACTTCTTATGTCGACCAGCTGCATTCCCAACAGACCAGGCCAAGGTGGCTTTCGTGCTTTCTTATCTCAGTGGCAGCGCTGCAGATTGGTCGATCCCTTTAGTCACCCAGGATGATCCGGTTTTACACGATTTTCAAGCCTTCCAGTCCAGCATGGAGAAACTGTTCGCAAGACATGCACAAGGGCAGGCCTTGGACAATGAACTTCTCTCATTACGACAGGGTAACCAAGACCTCTTGACTTATACAGCCTCTTTCAATAGACTCATAGTTGAAACACAATGGCCCGAGGACAAGAGAATAACGCTTTTCTACAGAGGCCTGCGTGGGGAGCTCAAGGATGTGCTAGCGCAAGTTGTGAATCCTCCACAAGAATGTTCGGACTATATTGACTTAGTTGTCCAACTGGACCATAGACTACAGAACAGGAAGGCAGATCGTTCCAGATTTGATACCCGAGTGTTTTCTAAACCACAGACCTCGAATAAGGGAGCTGACACTGTGGAACCCATGCAAATAGGGGGCATGAGAGGACCTTTAACCCAGAAAGAGTGGGAAAGAAGAAGTCAGCTGCAATTATGCCTCTATTGCGGTAATTCAGGACACTTTCTTCGGGACTGTCCCGTGAAACCAGCTAAGAAGACTGTAGGAGCCGCGGATACCTGTACCACAAATTCTGAGCAGGGAAACGACCTCGCCCGACAAGAGTAGAGGTCCTCTTGCCGAGCGTTAAGATCTGTCCCGTGACCTCGCATTTCGTGATACCCATGGTCCTCATTAGTCCTGAACGTCCGGATCGTTTGCATGCAATTGAAGCTTACATTGACAGCGGAGCAATCGGTAACTATGTGGACCGTGAAATGGTATCAAGGATGAATCTACCCCTTGTCCCTAAGGCAGTAAAAGACGTCATCACTACTGTGGATGGCACGGAGATAGCCTCCGGACCAGTAACGCATGCCACCCAAGAAGTGACGTTGTTGAGTCACAATGGACACCGGGAGAGAATAGTGTTCGATGTAATCAAGGCCCCTCAGTTCCAGATCATTCTGGGAATCCCTTGGTTAGAGAAGCACAATCCTCAGATTGATTGGCGAGCAAAGACGGTTCAGTTTCCAGAGTGTTCTACCACTTGTTATCCTCGACCTGATGTTTCATTAGCGGCGATCTCTTCTGAGGAGATTCTCAAATTGCCTCCCGAATACCAGGAGTTCCAAGACGTCTTCCAGAAGGATCAAGCTAACACTCTACCTCCTCATAGGTCTTACGACTGTCAAATAGATCTGATACCTGGAACAACAACTCCTTGCAGCAGGATCTATGCCCTCACCGAGCCATAGAACCTTCACCTCAGACAGTACCTGGACCAATACCTAGCTAACGGGTTTATCCGTCCTTCAAAATCTCCAGCTTCATCGGCTTTGTTCTTCGTTCCGAAAAAGGAAGGAGACCTTAGGACTTGCATAGATTACCGCGCCCTGAATCAGATCACTGTTAAAAACAGATACCCGTTACCTTTGATCCCTGAACTCCTGGACCAAGTCAAAGATGCATGTATATACACAAAGCTGGATCTCAGAGGAGCCTACCACTTGGTACGGATCAAAGAGGGCGATGAATGGAAACCGGCCTTCCGCACCAAGTACGGGCTATTCGAATATCAAGTGATGCGCCCTTTGGACTGTGTAATGCTCCTGCTGCTTTCCAATATTTTATGAACGATGTCCTTAGAGAGCTCATTGACGTGTGTGTAGTTGTCTACATTGACGACATCCTCGTATATTCATCATCTGAAGAAGAACATCAGAGACACGTTAAAAAGGTTCTCGAGAAATTGCGTCAACATAGTCTTTTTGCTAAGCTTGAGAAATGCGTTTTCAACGCAACGGAAGTCGAGTTCCTGGGATTCATATTGTCACCTAACGGAGTCCATATGGATTCAAAGAAAGTTGATGCAATTATCAAGTGGCCATCGCCAACCTCTGTAAAAGGAGTTCAAAGCATGTTAGGATTCGCTAACTTTTACCGCAGATTCATTCCTGAATTTTCCCGGATAGTCCAGCCCATCACCGCTCTGTTGAAAAAGAGCAAACGTTTTGAGTGGTCTTCTGAAGCAGAACAAGCTTTTCAAGACTTAAAAGCTAAATTCATTTCTGCACCTGTTTTAAAACATCCTCGCCCAGAACTTCCTTACATCATGGAAACGGATGCTTCTAGTCTTGCTATGGGAGCAGTGTTATCACAAAGAGATTCGGTCACCAACCAACTACATCCGGTTGCCTTCTGGTCCCGCAAGTTTTCGCCTCCTGAGATCAACTATTCAATTACTGACAAGGAACTTTTGGCCATCAGATCGGCCTTTAAAGCCTGGCGGCATTATCTTCTTGGAGCCAGACACACAGTCACCGTAATGACTGACCACCGCAATTTACAATATCTAAAGACAGCCAAAGCTCAGTCTTCCAAGACAGCTTCGCTGGGCTCTGTTCCTAGCAGAATTTGACTTTATAATTACTTATCGACCAGGTAGTAAGAACGGAAAGGCGGATGCCCTCTCCCGGATGGGAGTAGATGAACATTTGATCAATCCAGATCCAATACCAATAATCCCAGAACAAAGGATTTTGGGTTTGGTCAGCACTCAATCTTTTGAAGACATCAAGACCACGGTGAAATCGCTCCTAACTCCGACCGATTTGCAGGACTGGCAATTAAAGGGAAAAGAATTCTCAGTAGATCAAGACCTACCATATTTCCGAGGACGATTGCACTTGCCCTGTGAGAAACTACAAAAACAAGTAATCTCCGGTTATCATGATTCTCTAATGGAGGGGCACACTGGCATTACCAAAACCATGGAAAAGATTAAAAGACATTTCTGGTGGCCATCGTGGAAAAGGGATATTAGAGACTTTGTAATCTCCTGCGGTGTGTGTGCCCAGAATAAAAGTCAAAAGCAAAAACCAGCCGGCCTATTACAGCCACTTGACATTCCTCCCTGTCCATGGCATACCCTGTCCATGGATTTTATCACGGACTTACCTCCATGCTTGGGATATACTACCATCTTAGTAGTCGTGGATCTATTCTCGAAAATGGCTCACTTCATACCCTTGAAGGGTCTGCCTTCAGCCTCAGTATTGGCCCGGGAATTCTTGGCAAACATGGTCCGCTTACACGGTTTTCCTTCGGTTTTAGTCTCCGATAGGGGAAGTCAATTCATCTCCCACTTCTGGCGCAGTTGCTGTCGTCTAGCCCAAGTTGATGTAAGACTTTCGACCAGTCACCATCCCCAAACTGACGGACAAACCGAAAGGACAAACCAGACATTAGAACAATATCTACGCTGCATGCTCCAACAAACAGAAAAACCCTGGAAGGACATTCTTTGGATCGCTGAATACGCTTACAACAATTCGGCTCATTCTGGAACCGGGAAGACTCCTTTTTTCCTATTATATGGACACCATCCTAGAACCTCCAACCTGGATCCTCCCCAAGAAATTGAAGCACCTGCAGTGCATCACTTGCATTCGGAGATCACCTGTGCCTTTAAGGAAGCCACTGCCCATCTGCAAAGAGCTAAAGCTCAATTCAAAAAGGCAGCCGATCGGCACCGTAAAGAGGCCCCTCACTACGCTGTAGGAGATCAAGTCTGGCTATCCACTAAGCACCTGCCTTTAAAAGGACCCCGCACTTTCATCCCGAGATACCTTGGGCCCTACCTCATATCTGCCATAATTAATCCGGTGGCTGCCAAATTGGAATTACCTACGCATATGAAAATACATCCAGTATTGTCTCCTTATTAAAACCAGTACAACCAGAAACCTGATTGACTAAACTCCCAGAACCCGTTTTGGTAGACGGAGAACTCGAATTCGAAGTGAAGAACATCTTAGACTCCAAAATTTCCAGGGCTAAATTATACTATCTGGTTGATTGGAAAGGATATGGTCCCCAGAAAAAGGTCTTGGGAACCCTCAGAACATGTCCACGCACCTCGTCTGGTCAAGAGATTCCATCTGAATCACCCAGACAAGCCAAAGCCCCCGGGAAAGACACACTTAGGAGGGGCCTTGAGGGGGGATACTGTCATGATCACTGCTTCCAAGGAGTCAGGACCAGCCCAATGTCCTTGGAAGCAGGCCCCTAACCCTGATCCTAGGCACCAGCCGGTCCCCACAGGGACCTTTTGGACCTTGTCCTGGCGCCGGTGGCACCAGGCTCATCAGAAGCATCGGTCCCGGCACTGGAAGCGCCGGGCTCATCATTGGTGTGAAGGTGCTTGGGTGGACTTACCAGTGGCAGACCATGCTGCTTACTTACCAGACTCTTAGAAGTCCTCGGTGAACTGGGACTACTTCCTTACCTGGGTGGGGCAGCTCCACTCCCTGGATACAGCACTGGAACTCTTCTGGAAGCAGGAACTCTTTTCTTACCTAGGCGGGGCCGTGGAAGGAGACGCCTCATCACTCCTAGGCTATTTAAACCACACCCGATTGATGAAATGTGCTTCGCGTTATTCTGCATCTGCAGCAGAACGCTCACCGAGTCTGTTCCAGCCTTTCTTCTTTGGATCCTGAACCTGCAAGAATTATACTTACCATTCCGGTACCCGATCAACATCAGCACCTGCAAAAGACCAGAAACAACAGGTTAGCAGAACGAACTTTAACACGCAGTGTTTACTTACCTGATCCATCGGCAGCGGCCGTGTCTCACGCTGCACCTTCGCCTGCAAAGATAAACAGCATTATCATACTTTCTGGCACGCTGTGCATTCCGGCTTCTTCACGCTGCATCTTCACCTGCAAAGATAAACAGCATTATCATACTTACTGGCACGTTGTGCATTCCGGCTTCTTCACGCTGCATCTTCACCTGCAAAGATAAACAGCATTAGTCTACTTACCGGCACGCTGTGCATTCCGGATTCTTCACGCTGCATCGTCGCCTGCAAAGACAAAGAAAGAGACAGTAAGAGCGCTTGCCATACTTACACAATTCCAGGCGCTTCTCCGCCACGCATAAAAAGACTATAAAAAGTAAAGGTGTCCAAAAATCTTACCTGTCGTGCAGACAACGACGGTACCCATCCTCTGAAGTCAAGAGGCCAACGTTTCACCAGTGAAGGAACTGGCAACGGCACCCTGCACTAGACGCAGATGGAGAGCCCAGCATTCACCTATCTAAGGTGAGCACGTTGACCTGGGAGGGGGGCTCAACAGTCAGGCTGAGAGGAGAGAGATAGGGACATTCACAACCCAGACCTTTAACCCCCATATTATTTCACCTGCAGAAACCTCACCCTTCGAGTCCGACACACAGTGCGGAGAGGTTCGACCCCAGAAGCCAACCGAATCCTGCACATCACGTTTCGTGTTACAGACACCTTCCTGCCAAGACCCGCGCCTCCGTGGGAATCAGGTGAGCGTTACAGCTGCACAGCGGAGGGGACCTGGTAGGTCCTGGTACCACCCTGCTTGTTGACATAGTACATGCGAGTGGAGTTGTCCGTCTGGATGAGGACGACCTTGCCCCCAATGAGCGTAAGAAAAGCTTTGAGAGCAAGTCAGACGGCCTTCAGTTCCAGCCAGTTGATATGAGACGCCCGTTCCTGAAGGGTCCAGACTCCATGGACACTATGGTTGTCCAGAGTGGCCCTGCCAGCCTTCCAGGGAGGAATCCGTGGTGATGGTGACCCGCGGGGCCGGTACCGGACGGGCTTGCCCGTCCGCATGTTGCAGTCCCGGGACCACTCACAGGGTGGAGAGAAGGAGAAATGCTGACAAAGTCAGCTCGGGAGCAGATGTAATCTCTTCATCTTGAGTCTTGTGTGAGGTACCACCAGTAGGACTGCTGCCATGATACCTAATAAATGTTGGTACCACTAGGCCGAAGTCACTTCTCGGGGGAGGAAGTTAGTAATGGCCCTCTTAATGGCCATGATCTTGTCGTCTGAGGGGAAAACTCTCTTGGAGCTAATGTCCCAAATGAGACCCAGAAAGGTCAACCACTGTGTAGGCTGCAGCTGAGACTTCCTGGGGTTGATCGAAAATCCCAGCTCATGGAGTGTGATCAAAAGGGCGGAGGAAGTGTGCTGAACCTCCTCCGTAGATCTCGCCCTGACGAGCCAGTCGTCCAGGTATGGGTAGACGTGGTGGCCCTGAGGAGGGATTCCACTGCATTCATCAGTCTGGTAAATACCCTGGGGGCTGAGTTGAGGCCGAAGGGTAGCACCATGATCCTGAACAGCAGGAAGGAGCAATGAGGCTGCCAAATGAGGACGCGTAGATACACATCCTTCAGATCCAGGGAGCACATCCAGTTTCTCTCGAATTTTTGTAGAGGAAGGGAGAGGTTGAGGGTGGAGAGGTCCAACAACGCTCAGGCCAGCCTGGTTCTTTTTTTGTATGGCAAAAATCCTGGAGTATAAGCCCAAGCCTCGCTGGTAGGCTGGGACTTCTTCCACTGCCTGGTTCTCGACAAGAGACCGAATTTCTAACAGAGTTGCTGTCCCAATCTGTGGGAGAGATGCGCAGGAGGGAGGAATAGGTAGGCGGTACCCCGTGGATACTACAGAGAGGATCCAGAGGGCTGCGAACTTCTGAAACAAAAACTGTGCGTGTAGGGCAAGCCTGCCCCCCACCGGAGAGACATGGACCCGAAGGGGTGCATCATACCTTCTCTTCCTCTGAGGCAGTTGCAGAGTCGACGGACTGAAAAATTCACTTGCTCTCCCCCTTTTGTTGTTTGCGCCAGTGTTGACCTGGAGAACGGTCAGGCTGTCTGGACCTCGTTCTTGGAAGCCCCAGAACCCGCTGTGGGCCCTTGTCGGAGCGTTGATGCGACTGGGTGTCCACCTTGGGTTTGGCCTTCGTAAAGATAAAGACTATGCAGTGAACTGTTTTTCTTTTCATCTAGCTCCTCATTGGTGGTGGAGTGAAAGAGGTCACAACCCTCAAACGGAAGGTCCAATATGCGTTCCTGGACGTCTGGGTTGAATTTAGTAGCCCGAAGCCAGGCAGTGCTTATGTCCATGACGATGCAAATGGCCCAGCCAAAGGTGTCGATGTGTGCCACGGTGGACTCCATGATGTCCTGCGCCACCAATTTAGCCTCCACCAGTCCCGCCTTGAAACGTGCCAGGCTCTGCACCAGAGGTTCTAGAAGGAAGTGGGCTATTTCCCACCAAAGCCTCTGGTTAATGGCTGCCAGCATGGCATTCCCGTTGGAATAAAGCTTCTTCCCGTACGCCTCCAAGATCATCTCCTCCTTGCCTAGCAGTGCAGAGGACGGGGTGGCCGAGGACGACTGAGGCTTTGAGTAGAGCGATGCCGCAGTGATCACCGAAGAGTGCGGTTGAGGGCGTGCCGACAGCAAAAGTGGGTCCCCCTCAATTTGCCTATACTTGGCGTTGAGGCGCCGATTGACAGGCTGGACCATGTGTAGTTTGAGCCATCCCTTTTTGTCCAGGGCGACAACGTCCTCCTGCACCAGGATCCTCATTCTAGATGCAGGGTGATGGAACATGAGACCTACGCTGCACCTCAGGACGGTATTGCCAGTAGTGCTTCATGCAAATACCCCCACGGACATCTGGCCAGTACTAGGGCGTAGCCCCTCGGGTGTACACGCGTAAAAGAACCTTGCGGTCCCTCAGCACGGTCTCCGGAAGCATCTAATGACCCCTCAGTCTTGCGGAGGTAGCTGAACTAGCCTTCGTACCTGAAAGGTTCCTCCCGCTCGTGGTGCCAGAGGGCCGAGTACATGATTGATAAAAAAAGACAAAAAGACAGAAGAAAATATCTGGGGGAGAGCTTGTGGTATTACATGGCCGAAGCCAAACCTAGGAGCGCTGGTGAAATCGGTTTGGTCCCGCAGACGTGGAAAAGGGGACTGAGGTGTGGCACAGGTGGGCGCAGTCAGGGGAGCGCTTGCTCCCACGGCCATACGTCCTCATGACTCTAAATTTAAAGAGAAAGAAGGTTTTTTCTGGTGAAAAAGGCTCTGTCTCCCGTCCCCAGCAACGGACGGCTATGCAGTATGGGGGAAAGGGGACGGGATCTAAGAGTACTGCACCATGTGTAATTATACACACTCAGACACCACTCAATGTATATGTCATTATGGTACATTAGTCCAAATCAAAGATCTTATCAATTGTAGATCCAAATCTGTAATATATGCGATCATCTGTGTATGAAAATGCATATATATATATATATTATATATATATATACATACACGTATACACATACACACAGGCAGCACAATCCGGGAATTATGCATCCAGTTTCGTGAACATCAAGTCTAAATTTACAGGACAACAGACGGTACACTGACAAAATATGCACCAAATGGACAATAAAGACTAAATCGTCTTTATAGGCTTATCTAAAGTCCAAACTGAGATGAGTGGGGGTGATCAGAAACTGATGTTAAGAAAGGCAGAATCAAAGATGATCTGTAAATTACGTTACTTAAAGTATGAACTGAATTGTGAACATGAAATGAATGTCTTTCGCTAATTAGTAGCAAAACCTTAAACGATCAACTAAAGGGATTGGCAAGAGAGTGAAAATAAATACAGTGTATTTCCAATATTCTAGCTATACTTGGGAAGGCAGGCTCACCCAGACCGAGATTATCAACAAGTAAATTATTCACATTGCGTAGATGTATTCCACGACTTTTTAAATCCTCCTAATCATAAGTTATTATGGACAAAGTACAATCACCACCATTCAGGATGGGTTCTCATTGGAAACGGCAGAATACTGACCACTCAATCACCATTGACGGGTTTGGAACTATATACTACACTACAAAGGGAATTACAACAGGTCATTTTGACACCAACTCATGTTAATTCCCCACACTGACGCACATTGATAAGCAAAGTAAACAGACCAATTTCCAATATGTTTATTTAGATTACAGAGCTAGCCCATCGCACATTCAGATTATGAACAATTGAGATTTATTATCACTTTTTAGTTTCACTGCGTGCCTCAGTGTTATGACAACGTACAGTAACGAACACGGATGGAGTATGGATAGCTATCTTTAACTCCAGGGACAAGTTGACTCCTATTTCAGGATCATCTATTCCACTATCCTAATGAATACGAACACTTATCCATTAGTTTACAAACATTAGTTAAATTCAGCAACCAGTGGGCACGTCGGTAGAATGGTATACCTATTCTACCCAAGATTAAAAAACCTATCTCACTAAACATGGACATGTGAGTAATTAGTAAGTGGTACTAATGAAGCCCCCATATAAATCAGCACAACTAATGGACTATCCATTCATTAATGCTAAAGAATCGTTCAATCTGTTGTGAATAAGTGTATGAAACTACTAAGGGAGAAAGACTTTAACGTCCACACGTTCTAGGCATCACACCGTTATGACGTCATATGTAAACAATGAAACAGTTACAAAATGGCGATCGGAATTACGCAACGCGGAATGCTGCCGGCCCTTCCAGGATTACACTCCGGATAGGGAGAAAACCAAGTTATTGTGGTAAGAATATCAACCAGTTCAAGTGACATTGATAAGAACCCATCAGCTCTACAAGCTGAGAATACCCATGCTATGCATAGACTAAGCCCATAACTTAATGCTTATTTATAGATGCTCATAATATATTGATAGAAAACTACACCCAAGAACAGATTGTACTCCCTTTCTCCCCCTGCCAATTTTCTCACAATGGACACTCTCTCTATGCTCCATACTCTCTCCCATCATCCAATCTGACTGCATGATTAAAAACTTCGCTCACTCTGTCAGGTTTGGACCACCTGCAACACCCATTTCTCAGAGCGGGTATAATTTGATTCTCATCAGGTCTCCTACTCCAGGAAGAACATTGCTCTTTCTCGCACAAACACCCTCACTCGCTCTCTTGTTTCTCATCTGGCACGTTCTGATGTTCGTCACCATATTCTCCAATTTGTTCCCATCCAAGCTGGTAAAGACTTTGTATTGGCCTTCCTCCCTCTGCTAAGTTCAAAGGGAGAAACACCTGTTGTACAATGTGGGGTGAATCTGTGAGCAACAATGACATCTCTCACCACCTCCTTCCAATCCTTGCCATTGGCCCAAGCCCACCTGATGACTTCATTAAGAACTTTATTAAAGCGTTCTACTACCGCCTTGGTTTGGGGATGATAAATAGCACTCTTTCTGTGACAGTACTCTTCTACAGGAGTTCGATTGTCAGTAATTATAACCTTGGATAACCTTCACGCTCACATATTTCCTCCAAGAAGTCGAGAGCGCTCCTCGCCATCACATTTGGTTTGATCACAACTTCCACGCACCTGGTGAGTAGATCAAGGACAACTAAATAGAAGGATTGTAGACCATTACTCCACACAGGTACTAACACATCCATTCCCAGCTTTTACCACGGTCCTTCCGGTATATCGGTAACCACCATGGCATGCTTTGAAATGACACACACTTTGTCACTCTTATTACAAAGGATACAATCCCTGATTGCCCTTTCGATCTGCAGATCGCATGCCGGCCACCAGCAGTCACTCATTCTCTGTTTAGTCTTGACAATTCCCTGGTGGCCCTGAAGGGCCAGGCTTATGAATTGCTCTCGGACCTTCTCAGGCGGAAAGAGTTTGTCACCACGCATCACCATTACTCCTTGGACAAAGAAGTCATTTCAGACAGCCCCAACTTGTTGAAGATTATTTTCCGGTAAGGATTGTCTTCCTCCAATTCTTGCTTGAGAAAACTTACATTTGCATCTTTTTCCATTGCTTCTTCACACACTTCTCGCAGGACAGGTAAAGAGGTCATCTCCAAAACTGCCTCTTGGTCTGTATCTTCATCGTTTGCCTCTACTGTGGATGTCAATCTTGACAAGCAATCTGCTGCAAAGTTCCTCACTCCTGGTAAATATTTAACACAATTTTATTCTTGTAACTGAGATACCTATCTCCTGATGCGAGCAGACACCTTGTCTAAACATTTAGATGTAATTATTTCTACAAGAGGTTTGTGATCAGTGCGAAATTCAAAACTTGTTCCCCAAAGAAAAGTTCCTAAATTTCTCTGCGGCCCACTTGATAGCAAGCTCTTCCTTTTCAATTGTAGCATATGCCTGCTCAGCTCCCTTCAGAAGGGCTACAAGAAACTCTTTCCCACTCTCCTCTTGTGTCACTATGGCACCTAGGCCAACGTTGCTGGCGTCTGTTGCTCCTAAAGCTTTGTAGTACAGGAGCTCTAGCCAAAGCTTTCGTTATAAATTAAAATTCTTCTTCAGATTCTCTGCTCCAGACAAACGTGCTCCTCATTTTGATTTGTTCATGCATAGACAGTGTGTTTTGCAAAGTCGCAAATGAACTTTGAGTAATACTCCGCCATACCTAGAAAGGTTTGAACTTCCTCGCGACATGTGGATCTGGGCATATTTTCAATGGCTTCAGTCAGTTGTCTCTTGGGACGTATCCCTTCAGATGTAATAACAAACTAGATACTCAATTTCTCGTCTATTAATCTTGCATTTCTCACGACTTAGCGTCATTCCTGTAGTATGTAGTTTCTTGAATACTTTATTCAGTCTTTTGAGGGGTGTGGAATCAGCCTATGGAGTAAGGAAGTGCCTGATTGCAGCTCCCGTCGAGATCCATTACAATATCCTTGTAAACAACGTTATATCCAGCAAAGAGAATATCCAAGCACATCTATGTGAGGGAAGCGTTTCCCTAGCCCCGTACCGCAACCCCAGAGAAAATTGGAGTCATTTGGACAAAGAACGACAGCTGAGAGTGGGGGGCCCGCACCGGCAAGATGGCGGACGGAGCTTTGGCCAAGCACTGAGGGAGGCGGAGCCGAAGCCTATGGTGCGGCTGAGAGGGAAAGGCGGCCCGAGAACCCCTGACCCATGCGACATACAGGTGAATGTAAGACAGCAGCGCTGAGGGTGGATCGGGGACTGCTGTAGCTGACAGACACCAGCAAGAGATCTTTGTGCGGCACGGCACACCGGAGAGCTGACTGACCCCCCGCCTACGAGGAACGAGTCGCAGGTGACGACACATCATTGCGAGTGAGGCTCGTGGGGAGGTTGAGTGTGTCAGGTCTGGATACTGGAAGAAAAAAGTGTTTAACATTGCCAGCGCTACTGCTGCGCACCCGGAGAAGGGCAAGTGACAACATCGCCACGTCGCATGGAACGCTGCCCTGCTGCTCTCTCTCCTAGCCCCTACGAGCTAGGCCGCATGAGGCGGACAGTCGGCCCGCCTTATCAGGACGAGTCAGAATACTCCAGGCAGTGAAGTGGAACGTGGCACCGGATGGCTGCTTCAACCAGCGGGAGCCCGCTGAACCGTTAAGGCACTGGAGGGACGATCTGGGACACAGACAACGGGCAGGCCTGTGGCTGGTGTAGCTGAACATTTGGAGAGTGCAAGCAAACAAGGTACGTGGGGACAGCAGTGTGCACGGACTCAGGGTTCCACTGCAGATACCGTAATGCTCTGAGACGAATGCGAAGCGGCTGTGACGGACCCCTGAGGCCCCACACGGAGGGGTTTGCAGCGTCTACCACAACTCCCTCCCCTATCTCGCGGAACCAGACAGGCCTGCGGGCTCTGTTGGGGCGGGGTGACACATTAGAAGGAGAGCCGTGAGGCGCCAAGGAAGCAGCTGTGGGTCATTGCTGCATGTCTCTGGCCCACGTGCCACCCGGGTGCAACCATATAAGACCCTAGGAGCTATGACGACCTGGGCAGATGATCAACGTGACGTAGTGCGCGCTGCCCTGGTACTACCACAGTACATGCCCAAATAGAGCGCACCGAGACTCACCCGCGAAACGGGTGCAAGGAGGGCTGACGCATTGGACTGTCTTCCCCTGACAGAACACAGGAGGATTTGTGTACTGCAGAAACCACTAGGGCAAACAACATAGTTGAAGAACTGGGAGGTGAACCTACAAGGGCTTAGAGACAGGCTCCCCTGGAGGGCTTGCCCAACCCACCAGGAAGTACACTGCCTCCAAGTCCACAGATATTAGCAATGTGCTCCACACTACGAACGTGCGCCTCAGGCAACTAAGAGAAGCTGCAACATCCGGGTGGCCCGCCTTATAGTGCGCACGCGAAAGTAAGAGGCAGGCGCATGGAAGTTGAGATCGCGGTCCCAACGATTCCAAGACATCTAGGCCCAAGGCGAAACCTCATTACAATCACAATAATCTGGAGCTGTCACTAGGGCCCAAAGCATGACCTGTGGGTGGCACCCGCTATACAGTGGTCCGCCATAGCCACCACACAGCCCAATAGACGAGAAATCTGCTGAAATGGTGCAGAGTATCAGCCCATTAACATAGTTCAAGAGAAATGTTCCGTGGGGCGTGTGAGAAGGGCAGGTCGTAGGCAATCTAGGACTAACATTTAAACCTGCGCCCTCCGTGTCGGAAGCGAGAGACTGTTCCCATAGCACCAACAGCAGCACCAAGCACACAGCAGCACTGCTGGGACTCTACATAGGTGGTGAAGTGAAAAGGGATAAGCGGCAACAACAAGGGCATGTCCCCATCCAAAGGGAAGAAGAAATCCACAATCGTGGACTCTTTCAACAACGCCGCCAAGTCTTGAAGGGACAGCTCAGGGGGGTGCTGCAGTGTCAGACACAGCGAAAGCGCCAGACACAAGTGACAGAGACGACCAGGTGCTAGGGGCTATCGCGGCGCTACAGTCATTTATTGACACAAAAATAGACGAGGTCAAGGCGGACATACAGTTGATGAGGCAGGACGTGCAGAACCTGACCAAAAGAGTAACGTCAATAGAGTCTGACCTAAAAGAAACCAACGACACAAAACAAGATCTGGAGAAGAGGCCGAAGGAGATGGAAAGGAGGAATGCCCAGCTGAAGTCGCGAGCAGAAGATGCAGAAGGGAGGGTCTGCAGCAAAATTGTGCAGCTGCTAGGAATTCCAGAAGGACCTGAAGGCCCGAATCCCAACGAATTCGTGGAGACCCTGCTACTACAGGAAGTCAGAGCTGGCAAACTTACACAGGGCTTTGCGATGGAAAGGGTCCACAGATCGTTACAGAAACGGCTTCTGCCAGTGTCGCACCCTCGACCGATGATCGCAAGGATCCTTAACTTCCAGGACAGGGAAGTCATATTGAAATATTCAAGAGAAGGGGGTGTGATATGACGTGATAACTCTACAATAGCCATCTACCCAGACTATACGCCCGCTGTCCAAAGAGCCAGGAACTCCTTCGTACCAATCAAAGCCAGACTTAGACAGCTAAACATGAAAAAACATGCTAATGTACCTGTCCAGATTAAAAGTGATCCACAACGGTTGATCCATTTTCCTGGAGACTCCGGCTGCGGCCACCATGTGGCTGGAACATAACAACCTGGACGGAGGAGAAAAATCTGTCAAATGAGCGATACCAGCAACTCGGGGAGTGGTGGAGGCATGGGAAATATACTATTTGAAACAAATGCTTGTTAGGAAGTGCTACTATAACTGCGGCATTAACCTCAGAGGGTTGTTTAGCATTATCATCTGACGGGGTGACGACTGGCCACTTAGCTTGGGCTCACAGTCCAACCGAGGCTAAAGTTAGCATCGGCCAGTTGCTGATGCAATTCGACTCGCACAAGAAGACTCGGATGGGTGAAGACGACGCGGGGGCGCCTGAGCGCTGCAGAAAGGTAGCAGCTGCTGAGAGCATATGTTTTGTTTTTGTAACTGGGTTTGGTTTGTTTGGAACTTTTTGAATTCTTCACGCAAATTGACATATGTGGCAAAGTGTGCACTTGTGACAACAGGGATACAGTCGTGGGTGAAGGTTACTCAGGAGGGGAGAAGAGATGGATGATGCATGTTGGGGGGAGTAAGGGGTAAAAGAGAGGGACACTGCGGGACAACCAGATACTATCATGGCTGCTGACGTCAAGGTACTGACATGGAACATCCGGGTACTGGGCACATACCCAAGTAGAAACCGGGTAAAATCTTTCCTTAATAGAAAAAAGGTGTCTATTGCGCTACTACAAGAAACCCATTTCACACAAAGCACTATGGCTTTGGTTAAAGTGGGGAGAACAGGGATACGGAGCGGCTTAGTCTAGATACGCATGTGGTGTTTTCACATGGATAAGTAACATGGTTCCCTTTCAATTACTGGGGATAGTGGCAGACCCGAAAGGGAGTTATCTAATATTAAGGGGTTACATAGAACAAGTAGATATATGTATCGTTAACTCCTACTTTCCCAATCATGGAATCCCTACGCTCCTCAATACACTATGCGCTAAAATAACCCCATAGCGGGAATGTTTTTTCATTTGGGGTGGTGATTTTAACTGTGTGAGGCACTTCGACCTGGATAGATCCAGCCCACCAGCCACCCGGACTGAGACGGCCACGGGAGAGCTGAACGCGTTGCTTAGAAACCTAGATTTGGTGGACGTATGGAGGGAATTGCACCCGAACGACGGGGGTTATTCTTATTTCTCCTCACCACACGGCTTATCCAACAGGATTGACTATCTCTGTGTCTAGAGCCCACCTGGCGCAGATGGAAGCAGCACAATATCTGGGCAGTTCGGTCTCTGACCACTCGCCACTGCTGCTGGAGTGGAGGATAATAGGCCCTAGGGCTCCCCCCATACCACTGCGGCGCATGCCCATGGATGCCTTGACAGACCAGGCTTTCAAAGAAGAGTTACAAATCAGGTTAGAGGAATACATCTAGAGTAATGTGGGCAGCGTTGAGGAATGTGTATGTGGCCCTCAAGAAAAGTGTACTCGTCGGCAATGAGATAGATGAAGCAGAAGCTGCCTTTGCTCTCGACACAACCATCTTAAACATAAAGGAAAAACTTGATCTTATAGACAAACACACAAAAGAGTTTATCAAACTCACTACGAATAAAAAGATGGAAAAACTTAAGAAGGACATCTCTACCTTCTCTAAAGAATCTGCTTACCCGTATTTGAGCCCTGATTATGTGGGACCTGGTCAATGGATCGATCCTTCCTATCCTAACTTAGGTCCACAGTCGTACAGAAAAAGAGTTACATTCTCTGATAGTTCCTCCGATGGCAGTGGTTCTTTTCCGAACCAAAACACACATGGCCAAAGAGGACGTCAGTGGAACAGAGGCCAACGAAGGGGGCGACAAGGTCGTCAAAATTGGCATTATCAGCAATACATGCAGATGCCAATGTATGGCCCACAGGGCCCATACCCGACCTTCCCTCCACCCAATCTCCCTTTTACGCCTGCCGATGCAGGGCCACCCCCCATAGACAACATATTCCAAACCAGAAGGAGATCGTACCAGCGTTAACAGATTTGTCAGCAGTTTACAACATTTCTAAGCGGACCCTTACTTTAGATGAAATTGCGGTTCTTGAGAAAGGTTTTTCCTTTATTCCGATGGGAAATCCGAGCCAAATGAATCTAGAAATGAAACTCCGGGGCTTTTTTTTTTAGAAAAATATGGTTACGCGACTACTTTGGAACCAACAGCAGTAATGTGGATGATACCGTTAATACACCATTTAAACCTAAGTCCAAATTTACGCCAACATCTCACATGGTATCCAATGAAACTGTTACTTTTGAACGCGCCGTTCTTCGTGATTTCCATTCTATTTTCTCCTCTCCGGTTGACTCTAAACACAACCGTTGCTACAACTTCTCTAAAAAGGAGTGGACTTGCCTTCAAGACCTCAAGCAAGACACAACTATTGTTATTAAGCAGGCTGACAAAGGTGGGGGGGTGGTAGTCTGTGATGCCTCTTCCTATGACACCGAAATATTGAGACAACTTGATAATCCTGATTTTTACCTCAAACTTAGAGGGGACCCCACAGAAGGAATATGGAATGAAATTCTAGCACTTGCTACACGGGGCAAAGATGCTGAAATTTTGAGTTCCAAAGAATTCCAATTCCTCACAACTAAAGGTACGAGGGCCCCTCTGTTTTATATTCTTCCAAAAATTCATAAGAATATGCTTAATCCCCCAGGCAGACCGATTGTGTCTCTCTGTGGGTCCATCTCGGAACCTTTGGGTAAATTTATTGATTATGTTCTCAAACCTTTGGCTGCCGAAACTCCCACTTTTTTGTCAGATACTACTGATGCCATTGTCCACCTGGAAGGCCTTCCCTTTGACTCTGCTAATAATTTGTTTATTACTTTAGACGTGGAATCATTATATTCAAATATCCCACAGTCTGAGTCCTTGCCGATTATGAAATTTTTCCTGTACCTTCGAAGTGATCCGCAGCTGGTTCCTAGTGAATTTATTGTAGATTTGCTAGAAATTGCCCTAACTAAAAATTACTTTAGGTTCAAAGATAGTTTTTACTTACAAGTCAAGGGAACCGCAATGGGCGCAGCCTTTGCTCCCAATTACGTGACCCTCTTTATGTGGGCCTTTGAAAAGGTCTCCATTTTTGATGATTCCAACCCTTACCAGCAATCCATCATTTTTTATAAGAGATATATAGACGATGATATCATTATTTGGGACAAAACTAAGGGAAACCATGATCAATTTTTGACATGGATTACTTCCCAAAATGACCATCTACGGTTCACTATGTCTACCAGCAGTACGTCTATTTCCTTTTTGGATCTCCAACTAAAAACAAAGGATGGAATAATAACAACAGACTTGTATCGTAAAACTACTGACCATAATACGATCTTACATTTTGAGAGTTTTCATCCCCAATCCCTAAGGGAAAGCATCCCCTATGGACAATTTCTCAGGGCTAGACGGAATTGTACCGACAAGAAGGACTTTGTGACACAATCCAACACTATAGAGGATAGACTTTCCAAGAGAGGGTATCCTCGGCATATACTGCAGCAGTCACGTAAAAGGGCATGTTACCAACACCGTGAGGTACTATTAGCCAAAAACACTCGTGCAAATTTGAACCACTCACGCATGGTCTGCGCTATCACTTACAGCACATACCATGCGGAGATTAAGGCGGCTATAGGCAGACATTGGCATCTGCTCCAAATGAATATAGCAGACCTAGGGCGTCCAATGTATGCCTTCAAAAAGGGAAAGAACCTCAAGAGTTGGCTATCTCAGACGGACAGGTCGCATGCCACCAAGGCACCATTAACTATCACTCAAATGTGGGGCATGGAGAAGGTCACTGGCCACTACCCGTGTGGGCAGTGTTGCCAGTGCGGATTTACTACGGCTACCAACACCGTCACCATTAACCACAAGCCTTGGAAATTGAGGGGCCACACCACATGTAATTCCAAGAATGTGGTCTATGTTATAACGTGCCCTTGTATGAAGTCCTATATAGGTAAGACATCGAGACCTATAAAATTGAGGATTTCAGAGCACAGATCCCGGATTAGAATGCATAATTTGTCTTCGCCCTTAGTGGGGCATGTTATTGAGTATCAACATAGTTGTAAGGACTTACAATGGTGGTGCCTAGAGCGTGTTTTAGGGCCTGACCAATATGCTACGGCTAATAGACTTGCCTCACGCCAACACTGGTGGATATATAATACTCAAAGCCATATATCCGGATTAAACGCTCAGGAGGAATGGCAATCAGTGTTCAACAGGACTCCCAGATACTAATGTTGACAGGGGATTTTGTGTTGGCTGGGAGATCCTGCACAGTGCCCATGTATACTTAATTAGAAGGCAATCTCATCCACCTAGATACAATGAATCTTTCATGATGTGATATAGGTCCTTCTGGTTATGCGACATTACTTGTCAGCCTGTCATATATATTTGCTACCTCGTTGCGTTTTGAATCCCTGTGGGTGTATTCCATCAATTGACAGCCTGAATCTTTTGGCTGTCATTCTATAACGTGAACTTATTCCACCACTTATATGGTACAATTCTTATTGACTTTGCCGCGGCTACGGCATGTTGTTGCTTTTCATTATTATTTTTTACATTTATATTTGATATGTATTTTACATATATGGTATTCCAATTGGGAGGGGCTTCGTTTCCCATTGCACTTATAGGATATAAATGGTTCCCTTCTCTTTTGCTTTTTTGGATTCATTATCTTTTTTTACATTTTGTTTTATATGTAGCTGAATTTGCCACTTTGGATACTCCGGTTTCACTGCACAAAAACCTTTGGAGACATTCTTAGTGTGATTTTATACCCTTACATCTAGGTCTAATTCATAGAGACCCAGTCTATGGCACGGCCTGATAAATACTTCATGGACCTATCGACAGGATTCCGGGACCAGCCTAATTGGTTGAGACTATGGTAAATATCTTTTCTCCCACATTGTTTTTCAGACCTCATGACGCAATTGAGCTTTGGTTAACGGGTTGGGCCCATTGGGATTCACTCACAGATCATCCACTTTTATGTCTATTTTTCACATTGTTGATGTAACTGTTAAAATTTCTATTTTTTTTTCCTTTTTCCTCTGTGTTTACATTTTAGGTGTGTTTTATACATTGTGAAATGTTTAACCTTGTTCTCTAAATATATTGGGTAAATTAAGACAGATGAATTTCAAAGAATTATGACGCCTACAGGAATGCCACGTCCTGATGAAGATGGATATCGTCTGCTTTTGAGTTAGATGTGTTGTCTCCATCGAAACTACTATCTGTTAATTGTGCCAGGTCGATTGTACTGTATGTCACATTGTTCCTGTCCTGACACAAGAGTAGTTGACGCATAGCATCCCTTGGCTAATTTTAGCATTTTATTCAATGTTTATGTGTTCATTATATTGTGCAGTGCCGTAACTAACCATTGTGGTTGGCTGCATTATCCTTTAGTGACTAGATTGCCCTTTGTTGATTTATTTTTTGGCCCTTTTGCCTTCAGACCTGAATAGGCGATTGTGGTTTCCCATATCGAGTGACTTTCTTCGCTCGCACGGGAAACCCCTTTTTGGGATCAATCTAGTAGCATCTAGGTCTATTGTGATTTATTTCTTTGACTTTTTTCACTTACAGCCAACAGTGAAACTAGCACTCAGTCACTTTACACGATGCACTTTATGATTGATACATTAATGTTGTCACTTTGCATATTTTTTGTACAGAACTTCAGATGATTTAATACTTATTTTAACGAGTACAAATTCTAAATAAATACAGTATTTTTAACGATTGTTTCGTTCTTAGTGGATTGATCTGTGTTGTGACCCTTGGTGGTCCTCCCCTGTTTTGGTGGCCTTTTAGCGGCCTGTTTGAGTATCTTCAATTCATTCCGCTGGCTGGTTTTTCATTTATATTCAGCGTTGAGGAATGGAGCAGGATCTGGGAAGCAATGAAGGTAGTGGTGAGGTTATCACCAGGGTTTATAGTCATTCCATTGACAGCCAAAGCATCTAATGCCAAACCATCTAAAAAAAAGCATCTTAAAAAAAAAAGCATTGAATGCATTTTTTTTTTCATTTTTAATGGGGGGGGTCCCACAACCCCACTTTTTTTCACCTTTAAAACCCATTTTTATTCAACTAAACCCTTCACCATCTAAAACAATGCATTAGATGCTTTTTTTTTTAGATGGTTTTGCTGTCGATGCTTTGGTTGTCAGTTCAATGACCGGATAGCTATCGGCCAGTGTTGGGGGTACCAGGAAAATGCTAAAGTTGGAGAAGTGGGAGGAGGTAATAAAGCAGGAGGCGGCATGCTCAGGTGAGACCAGTGGGGAGGAGTTAGCATTGGCGGAATTACGACGCAGCTGCCAAGACACTTGGGGGAGGCTGTCTAAATTCGACTACAGTGTAAAAACCACCAGGGCACACGCGGAGGGAGACAAGCCAAGCATGCTGCTTGCGTGGCTGTGCAGGAGGGAGCACCGAGGCACCCGACCACTGAACTCAGGGATGAGGCTGGTACTGTTCATAAATCGCAAGAAGCGATCAATGACACCTTTAAATAATTTTACTCCCGCTTGTACAGCCACGAGAGCCAAGTATCCCAGGACGACATACTGGGTACACTAGAGGAAATAGGACTACCTAAACTGGGCACAACACAATGCGATGCGCTAGAGAGGGAAATCTCGCCCGAGGACACATCCGAAGCGATCCGAAAATTAGCTTGGAGTAAAACACCTGGGAGTGATGGACTCCGCCCGGAATTCTAGAAGACGTATGAGTCAGTCTTGACCGCTGTGTTGATTGAAGTATTCAAGGAAGCCTATGAGAAAGGGGTACTGCCAAAGAGCATGAGGGAAACCTTGGTTATTCTGATCCCCAAACTTGGGAAGCCCACTGATGAGTGTGACTCGTATCACCCACTGGGAATGCTAAAATACGATGTCAAGATTCTAACTACTATACTGGCCAAACGGCTAAATCGGGTTATTGGAGACCTAGTACACTGGGACCACAACAGTTTCATCCTGGGCCCTAACACGGTGTGGAATTTCCGTAGATTACATCTTCTAGCACAGACGGCAGACTCTCAGGCGCAATACGCCATACTTTCGCTAGACGCCATAAAAGCGTTTGACTCGCTATACTGGGAATGGTTGTTAGCAGCGTTAAGGGAATTTGGGTTTGGGGAACAATTCATCAAATGAGTACAGATACTTTACACGGCACCCGTGGCAAGGGTTAAATCTGGGAGGGTGGTGTCACCAGCCTGGGACATACAAAGTGGCACTAGACAGGGGTGCCTGCTGTCACCTATGTTATATGTGCTGGGGATAGAGCCGATAGCAATTTATCTTTGAAAGCAGTTCCTAGATGCGGGCATTTGGGTGGGGGGGGGTCAGACATTTAATCTCGCTGTACGCGGGGGATATTCTATTATACCGGAGGGATCCACACGTCAATATCCGAGTGGTTTTAGACGTGTTAGACAACTACGCAAAGGTTTCTGGGATTTGCTTCAGCAAAGAAAAATCCTGCTTATTCCCGATAGCTGGATTGAAGGATAAGGGTGTGGACGAACTACCAGAAATTGGGCTACGGTGGGAGCTGGAGTCATTCAAGTACCTAGGGATGAACGTCAGACACACGGCAGAACAAATGCCCGAGAATAACACGGTAGATGAGTGTGGTCGTGATTGTGACAGTCTGGGCAGTCCACTCTCTTACTGCACAGTTTCTGCAATCTTTCTACACTTTCTATGGTGATTGGAGGAGGAGACCTGCAACTTGATAACCTGCTTCAGTCCGCAGAGTGTGGTTGTGAGTGTGACAGTCTGGGCAGTCCGGGCACGGGTGGGCTTTTGGGCTCCCCCACTTCCCAACTCCCCATCCCCAAGCGGGCGACCGATGGAATAACGGGAAATGTGGTGATCTGCATAGTGAGGAAAGCTATAACTGGGGAAATCGTATCCACAGCGAAGAACTTAATATTAACCCCTGATTTATACCTCTCAACTAAGCAAGTGGTTGACAAGAGACATTGATGCTGAGCGGCCAAATTAAAATGAACAAGTTAACTCTCTTACCTGGTAACGTTCTTTCGATGGGATGGTCCGACGATGTATTCCATATCTATGACAGTAATCACCACAGCTGTGCTGCTTCGGAAAATCTTTCGGCGTCTGCGTCCTGCGTCGATGATGTCGATACGCCGTCCTTGAGGGCCTCCGTCGAGCCGACGTCACCGGATGTTATAAGTAGGACGCACAACGCCCATAGCCTCAGTTGTAGTTTTTTCCCAGAACGTGTGGCACTAATCTTCTGCCAGTAGGACCACAGAAAGACTTGCGGAAACGTAAGCTGAAATTGCATAAGAAATTCTGTAGCGGGGAAGGCAGGGAGGGAGCGATATGGAATACGTCATCAGACCATCCCATCGAAAGAACGTTACCAGTTAAGAGAGTAACTTGTTCTTCGAGGGGATTGGGTCCTCCGACGTATTCCATATCTATGACAGACACCCAAAGCAGTACCAACGTAAGGAGGTGGGAAAAGAATTTAGAATATACAAATTTAGAATGCCCAATCAAATTGCAGAGTAAAGGACCGCCTTGCAAAGGCCATATCCTGCCCATGGACAGAATCTAGCGAGTAATGACGTACAAAAGTATGGACCGAAGCCAAGGTGGCTGCATCACAGATGTTACGAATAGGAACACCCCTCTGCAGGGCAGTAGAGGCAGCCATACCCCTAGTAGAATGGGCCCGTAAGCCTACAGGAGGGTCCTTACCCGCCAGGCGGTAACATTCAGAAATTGCCAAGATAATCCATCTAGACAAAGTCTGCTTAGTCACAGCTTGTCCCAAACGCCTTCCAGCGTAACCAACAAAGAGCTGATCGTCCACTCTGATCCGGGACATGCGTGAAATGTAGAAACTTAAAGCTCTCCTAGGATCTAACCTATGGAGCCTCTCCTCGAACTTACCAGGATGCGGAGGAGGATAAAATGCCGGAAGAACATCCTTCTGGCTTAAATGAAATTCCAACACCACCTTCGGAAGAAAAGAAGGACGAACTCGAAGGACACCCCTGTCCTTATGAAACACAGTGAAGGGTGGCTTAACTGAAAGTGCCTGTAACTCATTCACTCTGTGAGCGGAAGTGACCGCAACTAAAAATACAGTTTTAAGGGTCAACAGCCTCAAAAGACAAGAATGTAAAGGCTCAAAAGGAGCGCTCATTAGAAACTTGAGAACAAGGTTCAAATCCCAACCGGGCACCCGGAAAGGTGACGGAGGGAACACATTAGTGAGCCCTTTCAGAAACTGAGAAATTAAAAGGAATTTTAAAATAAGAACACTCCTGAGATGAGCGCTTAAATATGGACAGCGCCGCCATGTAACCTTTAATGGTACCCACTTGCAAGCCCCTGTGGGATAAAGAAAGCAAAAAAAAACAGAACCACAGGAATGTCACATGAAAAAGGATCCACATTCTGAACCCTGCACCAGTCGCAGAACTTTCTCCAATGGCCGCGGTACAGGGACTTAGTTGCCGGCCGTCTGGCCGAAAGCAACACCTCCATCACGTCTTCAGGGAGGTCCCAATCCTTATACCTCAACCTTTCAGAAGCCAAGCCTGAATGTGGATGGATCTGACCTCTGGAAGGAGAACCTGACACCCCTCCTGTGAGAGCAGATCATCTCGGTAGGGAAGACGACGTGGAGGGTAGATGGACATGTCGAGAAGGTTCCGGGTACCACGTCCTCCTGGCCCATGCCGGAGCAATGAGGATCATCTGGGAACCGAACCTCCGTAACCTCTGCAGCACTTGCGGGATGACGGGGACTGGAGGAAACGCATACAGCAGTGGGAAATGACCACTCCACCACAAACGTGTCTCCTAAGGCTCCTCTTGGAGGAAATTCCCACAAGCAGAACCTTTTGCACTTCCGGTTGACAATGGAGGCGAAGCGATCCACTTGAGGGGTCCCCCAAAGGGCGAAGATCTCCAGGAGAATCTCCTGAGCCAGCCCCCACTCGTGAGAGATCGCGCTCTGCCTGCTCAGAGCTTCCACCGTCTCGTTTTCGTCTCCAGCCAGATGAACTGCCGAGATCGAAATTCCCTGCTGGATGGCCCAGAACCAGAGCTGCATCGCCTCCCTGCACAGAGGAAGTGACCCCGCCGCCCCCTTTTCGTTGAGGTAGTGCATGGCCACTGTGTTGTTCGTCAGAATCAGGACATTCTTTCCTCGCACAGTCGGCAGAAAAGCCTTCAGGGCAAGCCTGTCGGCCCTCGGCTCCAACAGATTGATATGGAGTCTGGACTCCGACGGAGACCAACGACCGCTGACTGTCAGCTCGTTGGCATGAGCTCCCCATCCCGTGAGGGACGCGTCCGTCACGATCGTCACCTCCGGCCAGGGCAGCCAAAACGGAGCCCCCCTCATCAGATTGCCTTTGACGGCCACCACAGAAGGTCCTGGGCGACCGAGGGTGGCACTTGAACGAGTACCGACATCCTGTCGGAGGACTGACCACTGGAGCTTGAGAGCCCATTGCAAAGATCTCATCCACAACCTGGCCTCTGGCACCAGAAGAATGCAGGATGCCATGAGGCCGAGCAACCTCAAGAACTCAAAAGCTGGGAGACTCTGGGCATGTTGAAATTTGTGCACCATCTGCTGAATGTGGTGAGCCCTCACCTGTCGAGCACTGCTCCGATGTACTGGAGCCGCCAAGTTGGCGTCAAGTGAGACTTCTTTAAGTTGAGGGTGAAGCCCAGCTTGTGAAGGGAGTGACAGGTGACGGACAGATGATCCAGGACTTGCTCGGGAGATCAACCAATCGTCCAGGTAGGGGTAGACGTGAATCCCCCCTTTCCTGAGATACGCTGCCACCACTACCATGAGCTTGGTGAAAACCCTTGGGGTGGAGGTCAATCCGAATGGCAGGACCCGAAACCGAAAGTGCGAGTCGCCAACCGCAAACCTCAGGTACTTCTTGTGCTTGGGATGGATCGGCATATGAAAATAAGCGTCCTTGAGGTCGAGAGACACCAACCAGTCCTGAAGTTGAAGGGCCTGGAGGACTTGAGAAAGAGTAACCATCTTGAACTTATCCTTCCTGAGGAAGCTTGTTCAAATTGCGCAAGTCCATGATGGGTCTCAATCCTCCATCTTTCTTCGAAATAAAAAAATAAGGGGAATACCATCCCTTGTTCCTCTCCGCTACAGGCACCAGTTCTATAGCGCCTTTCTCCAGCAGGGATTTAATTTCCGGCGCAAGGAGCGGATCCGGACTCTTCAAAGAGAGGTTCCCTGGTGATTGTCGTGAGGCCTCTGCCGGAAAGGAAGACAGTAGCCGTGGGCTATGATCTCAAGAACCCACACATCTGAAGTAATGGCACGTCATTCTACAAGATGCTGCGCCAGCCTTCCCCCAACCGGAGAAGCATGGGCCTCATGACTGAGCTGCTGCGGCTGCGGCAGTGCCTGAGGGCAAAGAGGCAAATGCTTGCGCGGCCTTGGCACCTCGAGTACCTTCTTTTCCACCTCTGGCACTCCTACGGTTGCCCTTTTGACTAGCAGCTCCTCACGACTTACTAAAGGACGAGTAATATCGAAAGGAACCTCCCCTCCATTGCTGTCCCCTGGGAAGAAAAGGCAGAGGTTGGCGGACTGGAGCGCCCAATGACTTCGCTGCAGCTTTGGAGGTCTGCAACCTCTCAAGACTTGCGTCAGCTTTGCTGCCAAAAAGATGTTCACCATCAAAGGGCATGTCGAGTAGGCGGGCCTGCACATCAGGAACAAAACCGACTTCCGCAACCACGCAAACCTGCTTATTACGGTGCTCACCGCCATGGACAGGCTGACGCAATCAACCAAGTCCAGACCCAACTTAACGGATTCACATGGCATCCTTGCCATCCTGCACGATAGCAAGGAAACCATCCCATTCCTCCCCTTCGGGAATATGATCAGCCGCTAAGGAAATACAGTTCTACCGAGTGTGCGTGAAACGAGACAAGGCACAGACAGAGTTGGCAGCCTGAAGCGCTATACCCTCAGAAGAAAATACCTTCTTCGCCCAGCGGTCAAAACGTTTGTCGTCCCTATCATGAGGGATGGTAGGGTGCGATGTCTGCTTTGCGGGGGCCGTAGCCGCCTGCACCACCAAACTTTCCGGAGTGGGGTGCGTGGTCAAGTAGCAGGGGTCGCCACTGGCTGGGCGACATTTCTTGGGCAAGGACTTGCTCACTGCCGGGAGTCTCTCCGGAGCAGTCCAAGCCGCAACCACCCGTCTCTGCAAGGCCATATGGAATGGCAGCACCGGGTCAGTTGGTGGACCATGGTCCAGGATATCAGTCAGGTCATCCTGCTGAAAATCCCCAGGGGGGGCAGACCACCCCAGGTAATCCTTGACCCTCGACATCAGGCGCTGATAAGAGGAGTCGGCATGCGTGCCAGGCTCAGGCCTACCAAATTCCACCTCCGGAGAATGACTGGAGCAGTTCCTCAAGCTGGCTATGACCAGAAACAATGTCATCAGGGACCTCTGCAGGAACCACACCGTCCTCAGACCCCTCATCCACCTCAGATATATAATCCAGAGGCTGGAAAGAGGGAACCGATAAAGGAACAAAGACATGTTTTGCCTTAGCCAGAGCTTTTCTAAGGGGTCCCCCAGGCAACGCCTGCAGAGGATGATGAAGACAATGGTTTAGAATACAAGAAAGCCAGAGCGTTGTCCGGGGATATGGGAGCAAGAGTCCAAACCCCATCTGCCCCCCCCCAGAGATCAGGACCCAAAGATAGCTGCGGATCCATGGGAGACTGTGGGGGAGGCGTTACTGGTACAGCAGGAGGAGGAGGGGCCTGAAGTACCGCCAGGGACTAGACCGGAGGAGGAATGGGCAGCGGCAGAGGAACTGGGGGAGGGCCCAGAGGCGGAGGCCTAGGAGGTGAGATCACTTCCTTGACGAGCCCCATCATCTGTGGGGAGAGCATGAGGCAGAAAGACGCACTCGAAGAAGTGATCCTTGCATGCTGCTGGATTGCGAGGGGCAAGGCCCTCAGCAGCGCTGTGCCTCAATTCCTGATCGAAGCGTCTAGGAGCCTGGGGCGTGTAGCTGTAAGGCTGCGAGGGGTAGAAGTAACCCTGCGGAGACCAGCCTGTACCATAGGGTCTGCCGCTGCTTCCTGAGGGAAGGGGACAGGAACCTTCATGCAGGGCCAACTCTGTGTGCAAAGGACCCGGGAGAGGCCCTGAATTCTAATCCAAGATGGCAGCCGGCCTCGTATCTGCTGCATGCTTTTCTGCCATCTTTGGGCATTGCGCCACACCTTGGGAGGGAGGGCACAAAGGCCCCGCTTCAAGTGTTGGCTTAGATATGGAAGGGCATTCCATGGCCCTAGCACCTGAATCACAAGGGTCCACCTTAGAGATGGCAACGGTAGGCTCAGATCCCTCAGCCCGCTGGCCCGCAGTCGAATTGCCCTGCACAACGACCTCAGAGGTGGCTCTGGTAGGCTGGGCGGTTTCAGCTATGGAGCAGCTAGTTGTTTTGAATCGTGCTTCGAAATGACTCTTGGAGGTAGAACACAACTATCCTTTGGCTGCTGGGGCAGCAGGTGACGACCAACTGGATCATCCCTGCGTGGACTGCCCGGAAGAGCGCCTGGGTCCTTCAGCTTCGGAGCTGGTAGCCTTACCGGCCTTGTGTCTGCCAGAACCATAATCAAAGGTCCCCTTCCCAGTGGATATGATATGACAGGTTATTTAGAACGCACTTAATACCCAGAGTTTTCTAAGCACGGACCCATGGATCGAACCTGTGGTGCTCCATGTCGTCTTGCTTCCAAGGCGAACACGTTGTCCCTGAGCTATCCTCCCAAGACAAGGAGTCTCTTTGCTGAGGAGCCTTGTTAAACAAAGGGTCTACCTTGTCTTGACGTGGGGTCCTGGTGACAAACTCTTGGAGGAGAAGAATGGAAGATCTCCCTCCAGCGAGAAAGATGATTCTTCAAGGTCTGGTGACCCGAGAGCGCTGCAAGCCAAGCACCCATCCCAGCGTTGGTCGGGCCCCAGGCACTCAAGAAAGAGCGCATGGGGGTCAGAGGCTAGGAACGAGCGATCGCATGATGTGCATCTCGGGAAGCCTCCGGCAGCCGGCATGCACTAAGGGAAGGCGAGGCACCGTAGGGAGGTGAAGATTATGAATAAAACAAGAACTGCGATCAAGTCCAATGTTGAAAAAGTCTGTGCGCTAAAAGGAAGGGCTGTATGTTAAAGGAACAAATTCAAAAAGCTTGAGATGCAACATTGCAAATCAGATTTATTGCATTTTGCAACGCTAGTTCTTTGGTTTTTGTAGTTTTGCCCCACCTCTCTTTTAATGTATGCAGGGGACACCCCTGCAACCCCACAATCTGAAAATACCAAAGTAGATGTGCAGGGACACCCCTGCAGCCCCCACTCACCTAGTTCAGTATTTTTGGATCCAGCATTTCATATAATGCTGAATGCGCAGTAAAAGCGCATTTGGCAAAATATATATACAATATTTTGGGGTAATACCGTAAGGAAGGCACGGTATCAAGACACAGACACAATGGATACAAGTTTTGAAAAACGATCAGGTAATTTGGTTGGGTTGGTAGCATTCCTAACTGGACCCAACTCTAGGTGTAATCTCTACCATTAAATAAATAACACAGTCCCAGTCAGTTTGGTCAACATAAAAAGGCCTATACTAAAAACACCTCATTTTGCCCTCCTTCTCAAAATGACAAACGTGTTAAGGGAATTCAAAAGGAAAAAAATGTCTCAAAAGAAATGTCAGAATGGCTCTAAATAACAACTCCCTTCCCCATGTTCAGCACCACGGGGTCTAGAGAGTTTCCTAAAAAGTATAGGTGGATGGCACAGTTCTTTCAGTCTTGCACACTTTGGCTTGCTGGTACAATTTAACAGTTCAGGCTTGGGCTTCAAGCTTATGGTAGTTCAATCACTTCCTTAGGCTGTGTCCGCCTTGTCAAATATACAGATCCACTTTGGACCTTTAATGCACAGGCCTCCCTCTACCGGGCTCAACTCAAGCCCGTCTTTCAGCTTTCCATGGGGTTCCCTTCCCTGCGCTTTGTCTCAGATGTCTTTTCACTGTTGAAGACTTTAGAAACTGCAAGGATTTTACATAGACCTCTGCATGACCACTTCAACCCCTATTTTAATCTCCCTTTCAATAATACTACAATCCACAGTATTACCCCTTTTACAACACCAATGCCTCTTAGTACTTGGTAGTTTTCTATTCTCTTCGGTTTGCCTTCTTGGCCTTTTCCAAAATCCATATGCAACACCAATACCTCTTGGTATTTGTAGTTCCTTATTTTCTTTAGTTTTGCAGAATTCATATGTGACCAAAACTTCTTGGTATTTGTAGTTTCTTAATTTCTTTAGTTTGCCTTCTTGGCCTCGTTCAAAATTCATATATTTTGCCCTTTTGGAATATTCAGTGTTCAAATACTTTGCCTTCCATTCATTCCACTTCCTTGCGTGATCGCAATTGCTTTCTTGTCTTTGATTCCCAATCACTCAGAACACTTCATAGAGACTTTCGAATGTGTGATTTCCCCTTGCAGGACCACTCTGTTACTTTGTATCAATTCCACTCACAATTCAACAATTGTCCTTTCCATTACGTGTTTTAAAGGCATACACGAAACCTTCAACTTTGGAGTTACCGTTACGTTTGCTTTCAACAGAAACCAGACTTTTGTTGTCTTTGATAACTGGTTGTGTTAATCAGCCTTCTGTCATCAATGCTGTTCATGCCGCAGTCAAGGCCGTTTCCAACGCCTCCTCTGCTCCTCCCCAACTCTGGTAACCCGGGAGGGTTGTGGGCTGCTTTCAAGTACCTTGAAGGTTTCTTTCTTCGGTTCACTCAGTTTCAGTCTTCGAACACTTACGGCTTCCCAAAAGGGGGGGGGGTTCTCATCTGACTCTCTCTCTGAATCTTCGTAGCTGCAGATGAGCTCCTTGGCCTTCCGACTTCCATTGCCTGGTTCGCATCAGCCCAGAAAGAGTGGTTCCTTCTCGTACCCAGCCTCGCATAGAGTGCGCATGTGTGTGCCACCTTTTATTCATCTGAACGGGAGTGTTAACCAGTGGCATGTGTATATAATTAGGATGGCGTGCTTGACTCTGCCTGGCCTCAGCACAGGGACAGAGCCAGTGCAATTCAGGGGAGGTAATCTGCCTGACCTTATTCCTCATCTTCCTCGGCTCAGTAGTGTTGCCAATGTAACGTGGGTATTTTGGGGGCTATAGATTCCCATAAAATAAGCAGGGATGGGGGTTGGAAGGGTTGTGGAACTAGGGGGATACCATGTCTCACCATCAGGTGCGTCTCCCCCACTCGGCCAGGACCCCCTACCTAGGGGATCCTCCCTCGCTTGTCCACCCCTTGGTCGGGATCCAAAAGCAATGACCTTTCCCTGTCCAACTGAGTACAGGATTCCCGGGGACTAGGTTGTGAAACACCCTCTGGTTTTTCACAGCACCTACCTGCCCGGTCCGACACCACCTGTGCGGAAAAAGGGACTGAGGTGAGGCGCCGGAGGGTGGGGTTTTGGGGGTGTTCCAAAGCCTGGGAACGCGCCCCTGCACTGTACTAATTTTAAAGGGGAAGATCAATTTCTTCGCTGCCAAATACACACACAGGTTCCGGGACCATCCCCATGTTGGGGGATGCCCAAAAGGATGGAGGCAAGAGGATGGGACGTATGAGTAAGCCTTCTATCTCTTGTAACGTTTTCATTCCATTGATATGTTAAATGTCTCCACCATTAGCCCACTAAGTTCTTGCCTTCCGGTATATGCATTTTATTATATTTGCCCATCTTGTTTCTTTGCCTCAAGTAATTCAAAATTCATTAAAATTAAGTAACTGGTCAGTCACTTGACTCAGTAAGTATACAATTCTCTGTAACAATGAAGTTAATTAAAGTAGCCATGCATGCTGCACAGGAAAGCAGTTTGTACTTCTGAATGTTAATACTAGCGTTTTTTAATTCTCCCCCTAAATTATTAAAGGTACACTGCCAAAGGATGTGTAGCTCACAATCAAATTCCCTTTTCTGTAAATTATTCTTGCTGGGAAGTGACTTGGTTCGTTTTTGCTACAAATTTCTTACACAAGGCTGCATACCATATGTAGTAGTATGTGACTGCCTTCTACAACCACACACAGTAACAGAGTCCCTCTTACTAAGCATGGGACTGGCTGGGATACCTGTGCAAAACAAAAATCACAAAAACCTGCATAATAACCCCAGCATTCTGGTCGTTTGCAATACCTTTCTAGTATGTGCAAGCCTCAAACATTTAACTTTATGACAGATCAAAGTACTTCTCATATTCTACTAAGTCTTTCTCAATACGCACATTGGGAAACAGCAAAATGATATGGATCCCTGGAAAGATAATAGTAGGAAAGAAGAACATTTTCTTTTACCTAAAGACTTTGGCAGCAAGTTTCTGACAAACTCATTGTGGTCCCCAACATGAAGGATGCTGTAAACACTTGTGTTCATCAGTTCTTCCTGGTTGTATCTGAGGTACTGCGTCACATTTTCTGACACAAATACAACATTCCCTTCCAGGTTGACCACGAAGAAGAAGCCATCAAGAGCCTTCAAGAAAGACACATTGGGAAAACAGAAGCTCAGTTTTTGAAGCCAACAATTATGTGCAGATCAAGGAGGCATCTTGCAAAAACGACTCAAAATGTTTCCTGTTTAAATATGGCAACTGAACACACAACATGCCTTTGAAAAATATCAAGCCCAATCAAAACAAACCCATGAATGAATACTGGTATTGAAATTGACAATCTTTTATTGCTTTATTTAGTTAGTAATCATATATACTAGGAGAGTGGCAGGTAAGCACTACACACAAACTATGGAAAGAAATTCAATACCTGATAGAAAATATTCTTTAATGGAATAATTTTTAGGCACGTCTCATTAAAGTGACATTCACACCCAAGGTATAATGCACAGACAACTAAGCACATTTGAAAGTGCTCTTCTTTCATGAAAATGACATCAGTTCAATATTGGGTACACTTCACTGTTTTAAGGGTTACACTATCAATCATAAGTACTTTATTTGTATATAAATAGCTTAGTGCATATTGAATTATAAAAACAACAATGTTAAAAGAGACATGAAATTCATGTATCAGTTCATGAATGGTAAGCAAATGAACATTAAGAACTCAATCATTCCAGAGAGTAACTTTGCTTTTCTTCCTTTCCAGGACCTCAGTAAGTAATTCGAAACTGCAAACACCCCATTCGGATCGTGCGAGCTCCTGCAAAAGTTATCGATCATGCCAGGATTGTTCAGGCACTGTTTAAGGTTGCCTGTGCAGATGCTGGAATACCCTGGGCATAAATACATAGAATGTTGCACAGATTCATAACTACCTTCACAGAAGGGGCAACATACTTTCTCAGCCCTGTACCACAGATTCATCAAAGATGACAATGGCAAAATGTTCAACCTGAGTTTCATGAAGAGTGTGGGCTTGAATGGTGATTTTATATCCATTACGTAATTCTCGCATTCCCATATTTTATTCTCCAGGTAGCGCCAGCCAAACGTTAGAGATAAGCAGCCTCTAAAACCATCATTGTCTAAAAATGACCAAGGGTCAAGACAAAAACGTTCATGGTTCAGAGAGTACAGCATTGACCCAATGTAGGCAAGCCAGGGGAGACTATTGGCATCCTCACAGTTCATCAGATCCAAAAGCATCTCACGATAATTGCCCAGTTCACGGTTGGACGAGAATTTCGCCTAGTATAGTAAAAACATTCACTCTCTCTTCTGAAGTGAGGATTAATAAGAGCAAAAAGGAAATTCCCATCTTCATGCTCTCATGATTATCATACCAAATAAAATAAAATCCAAAATACACTGCAAGTAATGTTCAACATTGTCCCAGGTCACAGAAGCCAATCCTTGTTCACTCTAGTGTACTTAAGTTCCTACAGTTATCTTGTCGGATTTAGGTCTTTCAACAATCTTACTACTTGAAACGTTAGAAAAACTTAATTCCCCCGAGGCTAATCTTTTCTAAAAACAGTCTATTTCTAAAAACCAAATATTAGGTACAAATCGTTGTAGCCTTTGTACCCTCAAATCCATCATCCCTGGACACATTATTAACAGATGTTTTAATGACTTTTTCAGACAATCCACATTTTTGGCAGATATCAGAAGTCCCTGCCCCATCTCTTATATGTTGTATTTCTAGTGTAGGAAACAGGTTTAATCGAAATCTCAAGAAGTCTGTTCTACTAACCAGGTCTGGGAGCTTCCTTAAGTAAGTAGGTAGAAAAGCCTATGGTTTATCAGTCGGAGTGATAGAAGCAGACATTTTTGCTGATCTTACTTATAGTACTGATCCAATCCATCCTTTTTTAAACTAGAAATCCTCCCGTGATCCCACAATTCAGCTCCATAAGTAGCCGCCCCTACTGCCTGAGAGCGATATATTTCCAATGCTGGAGGCATGATGATATTCCCAAACATCTTGGCAACATTTCTAATCACTGTGCATCTCCGGTTTAGGGCTAAATTGACTGTCCATGTGGTGGCCCCTATTGCCAGTGTTAGCAAATCTGAACCTCAGGTAGTTAAACACCTTGACTTCCTCTATATCTTGAAAGAAGTGGTTGTTCCTAAAATTTAGGAACTCCCGTCCCCCTGCACACTATCTGGTATCTGCGGAGCAGATCAATAATTTTCTAGTATTATGCATTGCTAAATTTCATAACATTTTTTTCAATTGACAGTTGAATAGATGGAGCAATCAGAGAAATAATAAGTTCACCAAACTTATATAGACAAAAAAAATTTATTGTACAATATCTCTGAGCACGGCGCGTTTCGAGTAAAAACTCTTCTTCAGGGGCAAAAATCATATTTCACAATCAATTTCTAGAAAAAGATAGAGAAAGATACAGCTTAATATCTTATTAACCATGTAATTAAATTATTGATGAAAACATTTTAAAAAAAACATTTCCAAAAAACATTTTAAAACATTTCAAAAAGAATTCAAAAGAAATATTCAATCATAAGTCTAATTTAGAATACCTGAAAAAAGGGGGCTGGGATACTACCCAATAACCATGTTTGTTCTGAGTGAAAAACATTAGTCCAGTCAGATCAGTTGCCAAGGTTGAGCTTTGTAACCCCGCACCACAAATTATTCTTAATTTTACTAAAATCACTTCAAAAAATACTTTAACATTTCCCTTTTCAAACTACTGGTGTGCCTTGTGTTCTTGCCCTTGTCCTTATTGTTTGTTTCTCCTCCCAACTTTGGGGAGGGGTTGGCAACTCCTAACACTAGGCACCCAGTCACACTAAAATAATATGTCATTTTCTAAAATTAACGCCCTTACTGATAAATCAGCTACCACTTTGGCCTTCTCTGATGAAGAAGCGGTGAGAATACTCTGACTCATCAAAGATACCAGTAAGGAACCACTGAGCATAGACAATCCACAAAATCTAATCCAAAAACTAGAAAGATTGATCCGAAGAGAAATTTCTCAAAAACTTCACGCTACTATCTTAGCACAATACTTCAAATCCAAAAGAATACCAAGAGGACTTCGGATATACCTTCGACCTACACTTTGTAAAGATAACCTGGAATTTGCGAAACGCTGGGAGCAAATATTGAACAAATGCTCGTTGGACCCCATCCTACTTACAATTGAGGAATCATCAAAGTCTCTATCTCTGATTAATCAAGAAATTGATGAAGTCTCTTCTCAATTATCCAAACTTAAAACTGTAACAGACTTACAAACCATACTGGAAGATGCCAATAACAAATTAGACAACTATAAGAAAGAAATTGAAAAACGGAAAATAAGAAAATTCAGACGGGATACTCTAGATTACGCCCGGGATATTGTTTATTCTTGGCAAGAATTATATAACAATAAACAGACAAGTTTTGCTCCAAGACAACCTAAACCGCGACCTACTAATAACAATACTGATAGTAGCGAAGTGACCAGCGGAGATTTAGAAGAAATTCCATCAACCGTCAGCACCCCAGTGCTACAACCTACACCTACGTGCAAAGTACTGTCCCACCGCCTGCACCAACACCAATATCAACACCGGAAAGGTTTTTTAGGAGAAGGAGAAAAACCAGGAGAGGGGAAAAAGAAAAGCCTGACAGAAGAACAAACATTGAAAGACCCTATAATAGTCAACATTTCTTCTAAACCACTTTTGCAATCTCAGTTGAAAACCCTCAATTTAGGTATATCATTTATACCAACAAATAGTACAAGTTTGTTTGAAGAAGAAATTAATCTTTTCAAGCTAATCCGCAAAATGGAGTTGAAAATCTTTTTTGATAACCTAACAATCAACTCAAGTGAGAGATAAATGTCCATATCTTGAAATGAAAGATAAAAGCCACTTTCATCCTCAAATTAATCATCCTCTAGTAAATCTATTCAAAACTAAGATCACCAGAGCACTCAAATGCCTCAAATACAACAAATCTAACAAGCAAAACATTAAGAAACATCAGCTCAAAATCATTAAAGATCTAGCAGAGGACAATAGTATAATTATCAAAAAAGCTGATAAAGGTGGGGCTTTGGTTATCATGGACACCATATTTTACAATGAAGGCTGTTTGATATTATTATCGGATCAGGACACTTATCTCAAATTAGATCATGACCCCTATCATCAATATCAAGGAAATCATTGAGAAGACTGTCTCCAGAGCAGAAGAGTCGGGTTGGATTTCTGAAAACACAAGAACATTTCTGACCAACAATAACCCAGTGACACCTGTCTTCTACGGCCTTCCCAAAATACATAAGAATAAAACAGACCCTCCTTTCAGACCAATTGCTGCCGGAACAGACAGTATTTTTCACCCTTTGGCTACATATCTTGACACCGCACTACAACCGCTGATTCAGAAAACTGAAACATATCTAAAGGACACTACACATTTTTTTTACAAAACATCAATAAACTGGAACTGGATGAACCCAACTTGTTACTTTTTACAATGGATGTAAGCAGTTTGTACACCTCGATCTACCATAACCAGGGTATCGAAGCACTGGAATGGTTTTTATTGAAACATGAAGAAATCAAGATTCATAAAACATTGGCAATTGAATTTATCAACATCATTCTTTTCAATAATTATTTCCGATTTAATGGACAATTCTTTTTACAAACCTCAGGCACTTTCATGGGGTCACCAGTTGCACCCTCTTATGCAAATATTTGCATGTATTTCTTTGAGTATACCCATGTCCTAAATGAACCCAGGTGGAAAGATAAGATCAAAAGTTGGTATAGATATATCAACGACATTTTTGGAATTTGGAGAGGCACTGAGGATGAACTGAATATCTTTTGGGAATACCTTAATAAATGCAGCAACAGAAATCAGTAAACCAAACGTTAACTTCTTGGACGTTACTATTGGAATAATGAATACAGGACTCAGAACACAAATATACAGGAAACCCACAGATGTGAATAGTACTTAACATTTTCAAAGTTTTCATCCGAAACATTTAAAAGAAAACTTACCGTACAGTCAACTCCTCATCATCAGTGGTTGACAGACTACAAGACGAATATTCCATTATGAAATCCAGGTTCAAAGACAGAAACTATCCAGATGATCTAATCAATAAAGCAATACGAAGAACAGAAATACAAAGTCGCGAAGACCTATTGGACCCAAAGATCAAAATTGAAAAAAGGAGTTTGATACACTCACTAAAGTACTCTATAGTCAGAGTTTTCAGGTCAAACGAATAATCCACAGAAATTGGGACATAATCAAAATGGACCCACAACTGAATCGACTTTTCCCTGAACCACCGATGCTGGCGTATAAGAGGGGGGAGAACTTTTGTGACAAACTGATTAGAGCTGAAAAAACGGAAAATAAATTACCAAACTTTCTTGTCCAAACCTAAAGGGGGCACCTATCCGTGCTTGAATTGCCAACATTGTTCTAATATAATAAAAGGAGACCACATCCGACATGGTAACACTGGGAAGAAAATTCTACTAAAACACTTTGCTACCTGTGATTCAAAAAATGTTATTTATGCTCTACGTTGTCCCTGTGGGAAATATTAAGTAGGGAAATCAACCAGGAAAGTCAAAGAACGTTGGACTGAGCACAAGTCAAATATCCGTACTAAGAATACCAAATCTCCTGTATACAGACATTTCAGAGACCATCAGCATACAGTGGCACAAATGAGAATGGTGATACTCAAAGTCATACACCCTCTCCCGAGAGGAGGGGACTTACAAAAAGTGCTATCACAGCGTGAACTCTACTGGATACATTGTCTTGACTCACTAGGCATGAACGAGGACTATCTTGGCAACTTTTTATGAAGATCAGATCACCTATCCCAATTCCTTCTTTTCACTACTGCATATTCTTTTCACTACTGCAAATTATTCACATCTAGGTAGACCACAATTTCCATATTGTGCAGCATTAGTAACCTCTAAAATTAGTTATCTTATGCATATTATATTGACACACGGACATGTGTTTGTTCAAAAAATGTGATAATATGGATTGAATAGTTAAAATACCCCATATTTGGGTTGTTGAATGGTTGAAATGGAACAAGTTACTTACCTGTAACTGTTGTTCTCCAGCATGGGTCTGGCATGGATTCACATGCTCATGAATATTCCCCGTCGTCAGGCAGGGAATCCTCGGTAAAGAAAAAAACCAGTATCAGTTTCGTTTCTGATCTGTCTTTCGTAGTAATAACCAATCACTGGTCTCTGCGTCATACTGACAACAGCCAATGACTGCCCTCTACCTAAGCACCGCCTCTGGCAGCCATCTTCAGATTTGGAAGCACGTGAAGTGGCAGTATGACCAAGTGAAGAGCCGCAGAGGGGTAGGCGGGAGGGTTCGCATGTGAATCCATGCCAGACCCATGCTGGAGAACAACAGTTACAGGTAAGTAACTTGTTCCTTCTCCAGCATGGGGTCTGGCATGGATTCACATGCTCATGAATAAAGAATACATAGCAGTACACACATGCACAACCACGGGAGGTGGCAAAGGCTCAACATTAAGCATTACATCAAACTCAACATTAAGCATCTTACCTCCTCACCAGGCTCACCTCAGGCGAACAGGTTGCGCAGTACTGCTTGGCCGACCCTGGACTCCTCCCTGGAATCCCGATCGACGCAGTAGAATTTCGTGAAGGTGTGCGTCGACCTCCACGTAGCAGCCCTACATATGTCCAGCAGGGGCACACCAGAAAGGAACGCCGTGGTAGCTGCGATCGCTCTGGTGGAATGGGCTCTCGGACGGCCAGGCAGCGGTCGGTTTGCCAACCGATGACAGTACATGATACAGCCGGAGAGCCATCTGGAAATGGAAGCCTTCGAGAGAGCCTTCCCCTGATTGACAGGTCCAAAGTTCACAAAGAGTTGTGACGTCTTCCGAAAACACTTCGTGCGGTCCACGTAGAACTTCAGCGCTCTAGCCACATCCAGCGAGTGCAAAGTCCTCTCAGCCGGCGACGAAGGCGACGGGAAGAACACAGGCCCCACCAAGGGTTCGTTGAGATGGAAGTCCGACGGTACCTTGGGCATGAAGGAGGGGTGCGTCCTGAGCACTACCCTCGTGTCGTGAAAAGTCAAGTACGGGGCCTTGCAGGAAAGGGCCTGGATCTCTCCCACCCCTCGTGCGGAAACGCTGTTTTCCACGACAGAAACTTCAACGGGGCCGAGTGCAGAGGCTCGAACGGAGGTCCCATGAGCTTGGTCAGCACCACGTTGAGCTCCCACGTCGGGGCCGGAGCCTTCACCGGCGGGAACGATCTGAACAGTCCCTTCATGAACTCTTTCACCAGACGATGAGACCACAAGGACGTCCGCCCCGTGGTTCTGGTGTATCGGGAGATCGCAGCAAGATGAATCTTGATGGACGCGTGTGCCAGTCCAGCTTTGGCCAGCGTCAGCAGGTACGGCAGTACCTGGGGAGCCGTAATCCGTAGAGGGTTAATCTTCTGTGCGTGGCACCAGACAGAGAACCTCTTCCATTTGTGTCCGTAGCATTTAAGAGTCGAGGACGCCCTGGCCTTTGCAAGAACCTCTCTGCAGTCGGCCGGTATGTCGTATCCTCCAAACTCTAGCGCTGCAGGAGCCAGGCCTGCAAGTTCAGCGATTTCGGGTCGTGGTGGAGGATGGCGCCTCCTTCCCTGGAGAGTAGATCCGCGTCCACCGACAGCTTGATTGGCGGGGACGCTGACAAGTCCAGAAGGTCCGGGAACCATATCTGCCTCGGCCACTCAGGTGCAACGAGGATCATCCTGCACCGTGGCCTCTTGAGCTGGTTGACGAGCCGGATTAGCAATGGCAAAGGAGGGAACGAGTAGAGGAACAGGCCCTCCCAGGGGAACGAGAAAGCATCGCCCATGCTCCTCGCCTGGGGAAACCTGCTGGCGAACCTCCGGCACTTGGAGTTCGTCGCCGTCGCGAACAGGTCGATCTGGGGTGTGCCCCACCGTCAAAAGAGGCGATCCACTAGATCCTGCCGCAGTTCCCACTCGTGGCACGAGCGCAGCTCCCTGCTGAGTGAGTCGGCGATGGTGTTTTTTATCCCTGCCAGATGAAACGGCACCAGAAACATCCTTTGGGCGACGGCCCAATGCCACAGGTCCTGCGCCTCCTTGGACAGTGCTGGGGACCTGGTTCCGCCCTGTTTCCTGATGTAAAACATGGTGGTGGTGTTGTCGGTGAAGATCCTCACCACCATGCCCTTGAGGGACGGAAGGAAGGACCTGAGTGCCCAGAACACTGCACGGAGATCCAGGACGTTGATATGGAGGGACTTCTCCGTCGGGAGCCAAAGGCCTCTCGCGTGCAGATTTTCGGTGTGCGCTCCCCACCCTTCCAGGGAGGCATCCGTGGTCACTGTCTCCTGGTGGTCTGGGGTCTGGAAGTCCATGCCTGCCGTCAGATGCGCGCGGGTGCCCCACCACCGGACCGCTCGGCGGAAACTCTCGTCGAGTGTGATCCTCTCCTCGAAGCCGCCCGTCGTTTGGATCCAGCGCGCGTCCAGGAACTCCTGCAACGGGCGCATCCGGAGCCTGCACATGGGAACGAGGTAGATGCAAGAAGACATCATTCCGAGGAGGGACTTGATGGACCTCACCTTGGCCGCGTCGGAAACCAACATCCGCTGTACCTTGCCCAGGATGGACATGGTCCTTTCCTCCGACGGGGAGGCCAGAAGGGACACTGTGTCGAGCTTCGCTCCCAGAAACAGTGCGTTTTGCGCGGGTACCAGGTGGGACTTGGCGTAGTTCACGGAGAATCCCAGGTCCGTGAGAAGTTGGACGGTCCTTGCCATGTGCTCCACGGCGAGCTCCCTCGTCTTGGCTCAGATGAGCCAGTCATCCAGGTAGGGGTAGACGTGGATCCCCTCGCGGCGCAGCTGCGCCGCCACCGGTGCAAGGCACTTGGTGAATACCCTGGGTGCCGACCGTAGTCCGAAGGGGAGGGCTTTGAACTGGTAGTGATGCCCTTGGACCACAAACCTGAGGAATTTTCAGTGCCCCTTTAGGATGGGAATATGGAAGTAGGCATCCTCCAAATCCAACGACGACAGGAAGTCTCCTTCCTCCAGCTGACCCAGGACGTGCTGGAGGGTGACCATCCGGAACTTCTGCGCCTTGATGAACTTGTTCAGACGTCGCAGGTCTAGGATGGGGCGCCATCCTCCCGTCTTCTTCTTCACGAGGAAGTATCTCGAGTAAACTCCGGAGCCCCGAAGCCTCTTTGGGACGAGTTCGATGGCGCCCTTCCTAAGCATCGCCCTTACCTCCAGGAGAAGCTGAGGGACGTGAAGCTCTTTCCTGGCCACGGGGGGGACGCGCGGGAACCTTCTTTGAAACTCGAGCGCGTGGCCCCGGGCTAAGGCGTCCAGCACCCAACGGTCGGTGGAGATGGACTCCCACACGCTGACGAAGCTCGCCAGCCGGCCTCCCACCGGGGTGCTTCGGTGGGGGCCCGACCCCACGGCCGGTTCAATCCTGTTTCGACGAGGCTTTGCCGCCCTGACCTCCTTGGCGACGACAGCGGGGTCCGCCAGACTTGCCTCGTCCTCTGTAGGCCTCCTGAGACGAAGAGCGGGCCGCTTGACGGTAGGTGGAGAAACCGCCGCCGGAACCTTTGGAGGCGCCCTTGCCTCCGCTGCTCCGAAAGGGCGTCCGCCATTGCTGCAGAACCCCCAGGGCCCGGGCCGTCTCAGTGTCCGCTTTAATGGCCTGAAGGGAGTCGTCCACTGTTTTCCCAAACAGGTTGTTCCCATCGAACGGCATGTCCAGGACTCTGGTCTGTACGTCTTGACGGAAGTCCATAGCCTTGAGCCATCCACGCCGCCTAAGGCACACCCCATTGCCCAACTGGCGAAACCCAGTGTCGGCGATGTCCGTCGCAATAGTGATGGCGTGGTCCGACGCCACCTCACCTTCCTGTAGGATCTCCAGGGCCTCCGCCCTCTTGTCGTCCGGTAGGAAGTCCAGCAGGGGAGCCAGTTTGTACCATAGCTCCCTGTCGTAGCGGGCCACGATAGCCAAGGCGTTGGCCGCTTTAATCGTCGTCGCTGCAGACGAGATGACCCTGCGTCCCATAGCGTCCAATTTCATTCCCTCGCCGTCCGGTGGGGAAGTCGATGTGGAGGCCGCACCCCCCCCCGCTTTCTTCCTGGCCGCCGCGGAGACGACGGAGTCCGGGGTAGGCTGCGCCCGGAGGCACAGGGGGGCCGCGTCCGGGACCCGGTACTTCTTCTCGTACCGGTCTCTTCTAGCTGGTGTCGTGGAAGGGTTCTTGAGGAGAGCGAGGCCCTCATCCCAAATGTCGTCCAGTAGAGGCACCGCGAGGACCGTCTTCCTCTTGGCCTCGCGCCGTTGATAAAGGAATCCTTCCTTTTTCTTCTCCTCAGGGCAGAGTTGGAAAAGCTCGGATGCCCTGGCGATCATGGAGTGGAACGATCCAATCTCGTCGGGCGGAGAAGCCCTGGTGGGAGGTGACGACGGTAGATCCTCGTCGTATACCTCGTCGTCCGTACCCGTCGCTGCCGTGTCAGTCCCCGTATCATCCCCTCGGGTGGACGGGGAGGAGGGCTGGACGGGGCGCGACGGCTGAAAAGGAGGTGGAGGGTGAATCCTTCTTTTCTTGGGCGGGGGAACACCAGAAGGTCCCGGTTCAGGATCCCCCGACGGGAGAGGTTCCTCCGTCGGCAACGGCAGTCTCGTCCTTATCTCTGAGCATAAGGACTGTATAGCCAACAAAATGGCCGCCGAGTTGTCTTGCGGCGCTGGCAGGGGGGAATCCGACGGGCGATCAGGGGCCCCGTCGGCACCCTCGACGATGTCGTCGTCACCTGCGTTGGGATCCATCCCAACGGGCCGGTCTTCTTCCACGCCAAGGCCGTGGCTTAAAACCTCGATCAGCTCTTCCTCCGAGGTTGAGGCCGAATCTACGACGACGCCCTGCCCCCCCTTTTTCTTCCCCGCCGGGGATTTCACGGGGGTCCTATCGATGGGCACAAAAGAGGACTCCCTCCGAGGTGGCAGGGAGACTCTGAGCCCCGAGGTCGCCACCACTGGTGTAGCCTCCACAGGCTGAGCCAGGGCCGCCGCAACAGTTTCGTTAGAGGGCTTGGCCCGATGGATTAAGGCCTTCACCACCTTAGGTGCGCTCACCGCCTTATCCTTGAGGGGGGGGACACTGCCTTGCTCCCCCTCCGATGGGGCCTTCGAGCTCGACCGGGGCTTCTCCAGGAGCTTCGCCGGGTGCTCGCCCTTCCTCTTACCCGACCCAGAGCGTTGGCTCGTGGCTGAAGGTGCCGGGGAGGGTGCGCCCTGCCTGGCGCCCGTAGAGCCCGACCGTTCGGCGCTCCCGGTGCCAGCGGACTCGCGGTGCTTGGCCTTGTGTTGGACCCCCGTCGCCGGGGCGTCCTCAAAAGGTCTTAGAAGACCGCTCGGATTTCTTCCTCTTCTTCTCGCCTGACGGGCTCCTCCCTTCCAGCCAGTTGGCGAGACGTTGATGGCGGTCCTTCATGGTCCGCTCCGACATATTGCCGCAAAACGCACAGTCCTTCTCCACGTGCGCCTTGTCCTCATGTAAGCAGTAGAGACAAAAGGAGTGTTCGTCCTCCTTAAAGACGTTCTGCAGCTGGCATCCAGGGCAGACCCTGAACAGCTTTCCGGGCGTCGAGCTTCCCTTCTCCTGGGCTATGTCCGGGCCTGAGAAACTTCTGGAGTCCTCCAAAAGCGTAGCTCGACGAAATCTTCACCCTTGAGGGGCGCAGACGAATCCGACACAGGTCCCCGTTGATCGGATGGAGAGTCGGTGGAGCTTGAGGCTCTTTTGACCGAAAAAAAACGAAGTTTTTGAGAAAAAACGTGAAAAAATAGCACTAACGCTCGAGAGCAATAGCACGAGGATCCCAACACATGAACGTGCGGTAAAAATCTGAAGATGGCTGCCAGAGGCGGTGCTTAGGTAGAGGGCAGTCATTGGCTGTGGTCAGTATGACGCAGAGACCAGTGATTGGTTATTACTACGAAAGACAGATCAGAAACGAAACTGATACTGGTTTTTTTCTTTACCGAGGATTCCCAGCCTGACGACGGGGAATATTCATGAGCATGTGAATCCATGCCAGACCCCATGCTGGAGAAATCTTTTTTAAAGATATGCCACATTTATGTCTCAATGTGCATTATCATTTACTTGTTTATCTTAACATGAAGTTCCACCAAATGAATATCACACTAATGTCTAAATTGTTAGATTGTTTATTTTAGAACAATACTTTTTTTTGCTCACTGTGTTACTAACTGACAAAGGATGGTCTGACCTACCCACCACGTGACTCACTCTTTTACCTACCTAGCTAACAACTCCTGTGAGGGTTAATTCTTATTTCCATCACTCTACTATATATATCTTCATTAATTGCAATTCAAAGTTCCTTTTTGCTCAGGCATTCATGCCATCGTTCTCGCGCATGCGCAACTTCTTTTGTTTACATACGAGTCTGATGCCAGCTGTGCCGTTTTGTCAGACCCATGACGCACACCAATTACTTACTGCTTCGTTAGAACGCATGCGTGGCGGTCCATCGGCTACCACGCATGCCCGATCGTACGTCATCATCTCAGACAGTATTTAAGAGCAGCATCATGAACGAAGCCCATCCGCTTGCTCGGGTTGAGGTTCGCCATGATCTACCCGTTGAAGTACTGACACGTTCCAAAGTAAGTGCTCTCTTGGTCTATGGATACCCGTGTCCCCCGGACCCTTCCTATAACTACTTACTTTCTCTTGCACTCTTTTTCTATGTAAAACTATTGACTAGCATGTACCGCCTGCATTCATCTGACTCTGTCAACGGACCGCTCGCTGGAACTTATACAGATTTCTATGTAAGTGTGGATTTAGCACTGTTATCTTTCTCTATCGACACTTGGAGTGTATTGCTTACTTTTTCATATTATTTATACAGTGCGGACGCATACGCTTCCTCTCTTAAACACTTGCCATCTTCTGGACATCGTGCATGCTTCAACTATGCTTATCCCATAGTTGGTAAGTTGCATGTTAAACCTATTTTTTTATATATCTAAAACTGCAGAGTTTATTCTTGATTCATCTCTGAGACAATTAGATAGCTGACTTCACGTTCAGTTGAGAAATTATACTTCTTTCTTCATAATACTTTTTGAATGACTATTGATCTGACTGGACTAATGTTTTTCACTCAGAATAAACAGGGTTATTAGGTAGTATCCCAGCCCCCTTTTTTCAGGTATTCTAAATTAGACTTATGATTGAATATTTCTTTTGAATTGTTCTTTTTGAAATGTTTTGAAATGTTTTTTGGAAATATTGTTTTTGAAATATCATCAATAATTTAATTACATGGTTAATAAGATATTAAGTTGTATCTTTATCTTTTTCTAGAAATTGATTCTGAAATATGATTTTTGCCCCTGAAGAAGAGTTTTTACTCGAAACGCGTCGGGCTCAGAGATATAGTACAATAAATTGTTGTCTATATAAGTTTGGTGAACTTATCTTTTCTCTGATTGCTCCATCTATTCAACTGTCAATTGAAAAAAATGTTATGAAATTTAGCAATACATAATACTAGAAAATTATTGATCTGCAGATACCAGAGTGTGTGTAGGGGATGGGAGTTCCTAAATTTTAGGAACAACCACTTCTTTCTCCTATTTCTTCCAACCTAGTTGCCAAGGTTGAGCTTTGTACCCCCGCACCTCAAATTATTCTTAATTTTACTAAAATCACTTCAAAAAATACTTTAACATTTCCCTTTTCAAACTACTGGTGTGCCTTGTGTTCTTGCCTTTGTCCTTATTCCTCTATATCTTGGCCACCAATATGGATGGATAGATTGGTATATTTTCTCATCCTCTTGCCACATCTCATCAATTTTGTAAGGGTTAACAAATCATTCCATCAAATCGCAGAACTTGACAAACTGGGTGGCAAGTTTTTAAGTCCACTTGGTGCTCGAGAGATCCGAACCACATCATCTTAAACATGAGGAAAACAGATTTTTGCCCCACCTAGTTTCAGTGAATCCAAAAGGACACCAGGGATATATCTTACAATGCCATTCAAATAAATGGAGAAGTGCATGGGTGCAAAGACATAACTATGCCTCATGCCACTCTCCACAGGGAACTGCCTGGAGCACTACACCACCACTCCCATAACTGACCTTGTCCGTGTTAGTATACAGCTGAAGGATTGCCCTGAGCAACAGGGAAGGGGTGCCAATGTTCTTAATTTGGAGCAATGTCCATAGCTCACTATCCATTCCAAAATGACCACTACCTCACAGTACACCCCAGTGACCTTTACTATGATCACAAACAGGGTTCAGTTAAGAATTTGAGCTAAGAGTATTTTACTACAGATATGTAGCTGCAAAAACATTGGGCCTCGTTAAGAGTTTGGAGGTGATGGCAGTGCCATTGCTCCAAGCGGAATTACAGTTACCACTGGGAGTAACTGGGGAATCTCCCACTATGAGGGGTTTACCCAGTTTAGTTCAAAGCGGGTTCACCAATTCAGAGGAATAAAATTTTGAGTCTGCAAACATAGTGCTGCACAATGATCCAGCCAATCGAATGGGGTCAGCGAAGCAGGATGTGGAAGGAAGCACACAGCAAATAAGCCTGATGGAGGAGTCAGCGCCACCATGTGGTCAACGTAAACTGACTCGAACAAAGGGAATAAGGGAAAAGCAGGGAAAGGAGAGCATTCAGGCAATGGGATTCACATGCTCAGCATCTCACATACAAATTGGGCAACAGAAAATCTGTGTGAACCCAATGAACCATTATGATTTGAAACCCAATGACCCATTCATTTGAGTTTAGTTTCAATTTCGCAGGGCCATAGGAGTCACAAGGGAATGGAGGAATTGCCTCCAGAGGCAATTCCATCAGAAGGAATTTCTCCATTTTTGCATATGCTGGAAGTTATTACATCCTTAAGGGTTTGCAACTCAATCAAAAGGACTGATAAACCAGGGGTAATTGCTCCTATTTTTTCTGTTTCTTCCAAACACGTAACAAAGTCCATAGTTTTCATTCCAGAAAGGCGTATTTTTTAGGCAAGTGAAAAATAAACTGGCCTGAAGACATGTGCATGCATGTTTATGCCTATTTTTCTTGTTGGAGTTCTTGATCTCATTTTAGGGAGCAACAAACAAGTATAGAGTATCTGGAGTCCTGATCACAACAGCTTTTCCCCCATGTTCTGACTCTGAAACAGTCACATAATAGGCAAGTGTTGCACTGCTGTCAGATGAGACACGAGACTGCTAGATAGAAGATGTAACAAGGCTCAGGATCCATAGTTGTATACAACTAACTTATTCATCCTTGTTAGGAAAGGGTTTGCCTGCTGGTGCTTTTACAGTCTCACTCCTTGAGACCTCCAGCATATTTGCAGTCTGATTTGGTTTTCCCCAGGCAGTAAAGTGCTTTTTTCCACTCCACCTGCCATTGCAAGTCTGTTTTTGGGACATGCATTGGTCAGACCCCACGGCTGCCAGTGAAGTGGGGGTCGGCTTCCATATTTTGTTTCTGCACTACTACAGTCGTTATGGCTAGTAGAGTAGGGGGGGGGGGCCCAGTCCGAACTACATCTTTCTGTATTTTGTATTTTTATGCTTATAAAGTGTGTTCCCACAAAGGTGGTGGCAGTATTAACCATATTGCTCATGTTTTTAATGGTGACAGCTGTGCACCTTTATTTATACTGCAAGGGTGCCTTTTGGCTGCTACAATGTTGACAATGACTACCTCGTTTAGGCCCAGTTGTTTTGAATCACTGACTTAGATGGCTGCCATCCTCCTGTTATTTAGAGGTAGGCATGCCTGAACTGTCACTGCAACCGCCACTGCCAAAGCAAACACCAGTAAGACAAAGCTCTGTCTTGCTCAACCAATGGAAGGCTGTCTCCCTAACTTCAATGAGTAGGCAGAACTGGTTAATCGTCCAACATCTTTCTTGGCGCCATCAATGTTACGAAAGATTTCCCTTTAGGCAACTTTCCCTCCACATTCTAGGGACCCTGTGGTAGGTCAGAAGGGGGAGACAGACCAGTTTTTGTCATTTCAATATTCTTTATTCAAATAATAAAGGAAAATGCCTTGCTAGCCGTAAGTCTATGGGTTTCCCTACCTAACTAAAATAAGATGCTCATCGTCTGTTGTGAAGTCCAAAATTAAACACTATGTCCTTAGTCAAACTCTAAGCTATTCTGTTCCTACCACTAATAGAAAACAACAAAAGACCAGGAGCATGACTCCCTTCTCCATATAGGCTTCTTCAGATTTAGTATGAAATCTTATATTGTTTGGCTCTCTAGGGAACCAATTGGTTTAGTTCTTGTAGGGGACCTTTCCCAGTCCTTGTTTCTCCTACTTGTTCCCTTGGCAGGTTTTTCCTACTCCTGGAGAAAAGGATCTCTCTTCAGTGTCTCTAAAAATCATTCTCTTCCTGGTCTCACTATGGAGACTAATTCCCTATTCATATGGTTCTTATTCTCTCTGCTGCTACAATTCTTTATCTATTTGTGAAGACAGTTGATATCAGATCCACTGATTCACTGTCTTCCTCCTTGCTATTCTTATTGTAGATACAATAGTAATTCTCTTGTCCAGTTCTGATCTCACGTAGAGGAGTAAGATGGGTTTCACAATGTTTGTTCTCTTCTGACCACTCACTGGGATGAGTAGTCTGGGTCCCTCAGTGTTCATCACTTTTCCTAGCTTCGGGCCACTCACTAGGACGATTAGGCTGACAGTATTCTTTATTGCTATGTTCCCTCCCAGGTCTCCCGCCATCCCAGTTACCTTACTTTTCGAGGGTTGGCATCACTGGGCCTGTTCACAGGAGCAGTACTTCATATGTTGTCATGACAGCTTGCTTTCTCGTTCTGTCTACTTTGGACTCTTCTCTGTGGCTTCAAGGCTCCAACAGTCTCGGCGTAGTAGTTGGACTCACCAGTCAACACCTGCAGGGTCACGCCATTGCTCCTGCCTGCTTCTCCTTCTTGGGGTTTTCTTCCCATCTGCTCGTCGGCCTTGGGCTTCCTTGAGGTTTCTGGCTGAACACCTTCTGCATTTGCTCCTGACGGAGGAACTTTCGGTCTGCTGTTCCAGTCACAAACTGAGCTGTTTTTCTCTCTCTCCAAGAGAAGTCATTCTTCCTTTTGTATTACAGGATGCTGGGTCCTCACCAGCAGCAGACCGTAGTCCATCCTCTCTGTTTGTTGAACACTCCTCATTTTTTATTTAATCTTCTTTGTCACAGTCCTATTGGTCCCAGACCAGGGAGCAATTAAGTGTTACTCACCGGAGTGATGAACATATTCCTAGTCCATAGCCCCCTTTCCTCTATCCTGTAAAGGTGTCCCTCGCGATGGATGAGAACAGAACCTTTTCTCCATCAGAAAAAGACATTTCCCCTTTAAATTTACTGATGCGCGGTGGTGCGGGCCACAGGAGCATGGGCTTCCTTAACCCCACCCACCAGCATGACACCCGAGTTCCCTTTTGACGCGTCGGCTGTATTATAGAGAGATGGGACGTATGGAGGAAAGGGGACTATGGACTAGGACTACTTAGTCACTCCATGAAAGTAACACTTAATTACTCCTAAGTCCCATCCCCTTTCCTCCATCTTGCATGACCGATTACAACTGACACAAAGCCCTGGGGAGGAGAGACTGACCCTCTAGGCACATAGATTACGCAGCACTGCTCGACCAAATGCTGCATCTGCCTTGGCACTGGTATCTAAACAGTAGCGTTTGCATCACCAGTCAGGGAATGTGGCGTTGGAATGCGACTGTGGCCGCCTTGGCTCTTACCGCATACATATGCATGCTCTACGGAGGATCCGTACATTGCACATTGTATGCTTTATGGATCGCTGCTGTCATCCATCGAGCTATGGATGCCTTGGGGGCTTGCTGCCCAGGCCTGGAGTCTCCAAATGTTATAAAACAGAGCGTCCGTCTTGCGGATGCCTTTTATCTGTCCAGATGGAATTTCTACGCTCGCCTGACATCCTCTGCGTCTTCCTTGGGGTCCGGGAAGAATGTGGGGAGTACAACATACTCATTGATGTCAAAGGATGACACCACCTTCGGAAGGAACTTGGGGTGCGTGTGAATCACAACCATGTCTTTGTGAAATCTAGTGTATGGCTCTGAGGAGACCAACGCCTGGATCTCACACTGCGAGCTGGACAGAGAATGAGATTTGGTCCAGGGTGCATGTCAGTAGATTCACCCCATTTTATTAGACCAAAAACAGAATCTCGTCCATTTGGTTTTGTACTGCTTGTGCTTAGCCTGACTTCTGGCACTTTGAATGATCTCCAGATCGTCGCTAGACAACTGGAGGTGCTGGAGCGTTATCTGCTCAGGAGCCAGGTCGTTAGGGCTAGCCTCGCCGGGGAGGCGTCTAGCACTGCACCTCCCTGCTGCGCTAGTAGAGGGCCCCTCATCCCTAGGGGAAGCGCCATCTCTGGCTGGGCTGACCGCTGCCGCAGGTCCAAGAACCAGGATCGTGCAGGCTAGCAAGGGGCTAGGAGGATTATTTTCAATTTCGTAGAGTTCCTGATCTTGCTCACCACCTTCTGCACCAGCAGTGTGGGTGGAAATGAATATGCCCACATCCCATCCCAGGGTATCTGGAGTGCGTCCCTTAGAGAGTTGCATCCCCTTCCTCCCCAGGACGTGAATTGCTGACCTGTCTGGTTTTACTGTCGCAAATAGGTCTGTGGTGGGGTGGCCCCATCTGCTTAACACTTCCTGGAGTACGCTCCCATTCAGCTGCCACTCGTAACTGTCGGCGGCCAGGCAAGTCTGTCTACTTCCAGGTTGGATTCTCCCAGAAGGAGGACCGCCGAGATCCACACCTCCTGGTTGATAGCCCATTCCCAGGTTTCCAGGGTCAACAAGCAAAGCTGTGGGGATCTGGTGCCCCCCTGTTTGTTCGTATAGTACATGCAGGTTGTGGTGTCTGCCTGAATGCACACAGACCTGCCCTTGATGGTCGGGAGAAAGAACTTGAGGGCCAACCAGATTGCCATAAGTTCCAGCCAGTTGATGTGATTATGCTGGTCGGTCTGGGTCCAGAGGCCATGCACTGAGTGCGTTCCCAGAGTGGCTCCCCACCCATGGAGGGAGGAGTCTGTGGTAATGGTGTACTCTATGGGGGGTGGACGGAACGTTCTTCCCACCAAGATGTTCTCCTCCTGCTGCCATCATTTGAGATTGTGGTCCAGATGTTAACGTATGGAGACCTGAGCCACCCAATGGCCCGACTCCTGATCCCAGGAATTCTGAAAATGCAACTGAAACCTCCTTATGTGGAGCCTGGTGTAGGGACCGCCAGGAGGCATGCTGCCACTATGCCCAGAAGGTGTTGCTACCACCAGGCCGTGTTGATTGACCTGCTGCGGAAATGGGAGATGGCAGTCTGAATCGCTGTAACCTTGTCCCCTGTGGGGAATACCCTCTACTGCTCTGTGTCCCACATCAGGCCCAGAAACACTAGCGTCTGTAGTGATGAGCTTAGATTTCTGGTAGTTGATTGAAAACCCGAGTTCGAATAGGGTGGATATGAGCCTGTCTGCTGAGGCTTGAACCTGCTCCGGAGACGAGCCCATGACTAACCAGTTGTCGAGGTATGGGCTAGACAAGCAGCCTCTTTGACCTGAGGTGAGTTGCCACTGCATTCATGAGCCTCCTGAAGACTCTCAGAGCTGAACTTAACCCAAAGGGCAGAACCTTGTACAGGAAATGCAGGCCCGTGACCCGGAACCGGAGGATGGCCCGTTATGGCTGCACAATGGGAACGTGGAGGTACGCATCCTTCAGGTACAGAGAACACATCCAGTCTCCCCCACACAGTGTCTCAGCTATGAGCACTGGTGTCAACATCCTCACCTTACACAGGTGTAAGTAATGATTCAGGGAGAACAAATTCAACGCCACTCGCAGGCCCACAAGATGCAGGAGTAAAAGCCCTGCCCCTGCTGGGGGCGGGGGGGACCTCCTCTACCGCCTCGCTCTGTACAAGGGAGTGAATCCCTGCTAGGATTGATCGTGCACCTGTTAGGCTCACCAGGCTCCCACAGAGGCGTCGATCTGGACTGGACTGCTGCGGTCTCCACCAATGTGACGCGTAGGGCCGAGATGACAGACTGGACTGGCCCACCTAGCTTCCTTCGCTTGTCCCGAAGGAATATTCTTCTGCAAGTGGAGAAAGGGAATTAACCACCCGTGGAGTTGAGCGTAAATCCCCCCACCCCGCTGTTCACCCCACCTTGGAAGTTCCCTCTTATAGTCTCACCTGATGATTTGAAAAGAAAGATGAGTTCTCCATCCTGCATTGAGCGCACGGGCGCGTAGATAACCAGTTGCTTCACTGGCTCGAAGGAATTGGTGAGTTCCAGGACAATATTGACTCCGATATTCCCAGCAAGACATCGTAAGTATGTAGTTCGTAACAGTTCAAATGCCTGACTTTCACTCTTGTCCGATTCCTTGCAGCTTGACCCTACTGAAGAGTTCCTCGTGGCAACCGGTAATGTTCTGGTAAGGATTTGTATTATCCAACACAGTTTGATAAAATAATGTCCATATTTAACCTATTGCTTTCTCCCTTATTCAGGCGCTGAGAGAAAGTATGAAGTCTCGGGGAATAATGCCTCCGGCGGTAAAATTAGGTAAGTGTTTTGTGGTGAGGAGGGTTCCCCTTTTTAGTCCCTTGTTTCATCTTGCTGTCCTTTTGTTCCCCTTAGGGGCCGGGGTTCGGCTAGGATGCAGTGGAAGCTGCGCCGACCCGTGAAGAAGAATAGTACCCCCGGTGGTAAAATCTGTTAAGTCTATGGGGGGGTATGCCTCTGTGTATTCCATTGGCTCACCTTGCTGTTCTTGTCTTCTCCTTAGGTGCCGGAGTGCAGCGGTAACATACAGGAGGATGCAGTGAAATGTGAACATGCTGCGAAGGCCGGAGAGTGCAGCACGGCGCTGCAGCAGGCGAGGCGACGCGCATAAAATAACTTCTTTCTTCCAGCTTGAAGGCGCGATGGATCGGGAATTCAGGTAAGGATCAAAGGTATTGCTCTTGTTCTATCCTTTTCTCCTTCTTTCTCCCTTTTTCTAGGAGCTCCAAACTCGAGGCGGGCGTGGCAGAAGACTGGATGCAGACTTGCAGGCACCGTGAGCGTTACGCTGCTGGATGCAGAATAACGCAAAGCATGTGCTGCTCTTCGGGCGTGGTTTAAATAGCCTCCAAAGTAGTCCCAGGTAAGTATTCCTCCCCAGCCCCACCAGAGTAAAAAAAAAATAGTCCCTAGGTAAAATAGTCCCTTCCAAGCCTCGTTTGGCTTGGAGCTCTTGCAGCATGGTCTGCATCAGGTAAGTTTGCAGCATGGTCTGCATCAGGTAAGTTTTAATCTATGAGCCTGGCGCCTATGGCGCCAGGACTGACTCTCCATATGAGCCTGCACCCAAATAGCCCCTAGCGGGGGTGGTTGGGTTTGCTTGGGGTAACTTGATGCCTGCTTCTGGGGTTGCTGGACTTGGTCTGGGTCCCCGGGGGCAGGCATCATGACAGCACTGATCTGTGGGAGCGGGGGAGAACTCAGGGGGACGGGGGGGGGGAGGTAACCGGAAGCCCCAGGACACAACTGAGATGACCCATGCATCTGCAAACTTCGCCCGCCAAGCCTGACTGTGTGCAGGGCCAGCCTGCCCCCAACTGGGGTGCTGTGGACCTGAAAAGTATTATCATTGTTTCTTCTGGTCAGAAGCTGATGAGTGGGAGGGGGACTGGAAGAACCCTTTATTTGAGGCTTTGTGTTGTTTTTTGCCTGTGCCTATGCTGACTGGGACACCCGTCGGGTTGCTTGGCTTTGCAGTCCTGGAAACCGCCAAAGGATAACCACTTGTCTGAGCGAGACTGCGGCTCTGTGAAAGGCTTAGCTGCTGGCTTGGTAAGAATCGCCAGTGACTTGGCTGTTTGAGAGCTGCTCTTCTTATTTTTTTATTATTTAAAGCATTCAGCGTTAATGAAAACACATTTTTGCTCTCTCTACAGAGCCAAAGCAGTCCTATTTATCTTTTCCCTCGTTTGCTCTTTTTAACCCTTTAAGTGCCATGGGTATTTCCCTCCAGCGCCTTTTTTGGCATGTGGCCATTCAATGCCTTGTAACTGTTTTGTTACATGAGATATCTCGGCCAAATTTGGCACCCTTTTTTTCGTTACATGTAGGCGGTCGTAAAGTCACCCAGGAATCCTAGGTTGCTGTAGAGGGGTGAAAGAAAATAACCAAAAAGGGTAAACATGTTTTTTTTTCAAAAATGCCAATAAAATGATGTACAAAGAAGCCTGTGTTTTTTTTCCTTGTAAGAGCTAGGAACAAATGGTTTGCTGTGCTGAATTCCCCAATTTCCTGGCTTTCACGAACAGGTTGAGTGGAAACGAAAAATGATTGTTTTGATGTGGTTATCAACCATTTTGTGAGAGGTAGGCGATTTTTGCCATTTTTGCCAATTGGACATGCATGGACGGAATGGAAGAAAAGGGTAGGAAAGCCGAATTGGAGGACAGAAAGGCATACATTTCTGAAAAGTAGACAAAATTCCAAGTTTAGGAAGGGGTGATTTGCACAGGTCAGGCAACAACTAGGTAAGGGAAAATGCCATAGATTGGGGAAAAAGCAGAAAAATGACTGAAAAAAATGTTATGTGGTGGACATAGTTGGCTTGGTACAGCAGTGGCTTCTATGAATTTTGAGAAAAACAATGCTCTGCTACATTCCCCACTCTTGCAGTTAGGAAAGCACACATTTTTTGTAGTGTTTCACAAAACAAGCAATTCCACAAGTCAAACACTGAGCCATGGTACACAGGAGTTTTATGCTTACGGCCTGAACAAACGTACTAAGCATGTGTAAATCAGGAAAACCAATGTGGTGAGGAACAGCAAGCATACATTTTTTGAAAGAGCACAGACAGACCTTTTCAAGGGTAGGTGCAGAATTCATTACCCAGAAACCCGAGCAAAGTATGAAATGTGATGAAAAACGCATTTTCCGCACATTTCACTCTGCTCACCCACCGAAACACGCCGCCAACAACAAATGGATTACCGTCCTGCATTCCCACAGGTGTCCCGATGAAAACGGTACCTCACATGTGTGGGTGCACCTACCTGGGCGCCAAGGTAGTGTACCCTCTTCCCCCCACACCAAATGCCGGAGGGGGCATCTCATTCAGCCCTCCCTGGGAGCAGATGAGAGTGGGGGTTCTCATGCAGCCCTCCCTGGAGTTCCATGCCCCTTCCTAAGAGAAGATAACTGCCCCCAGGGAGGGCTGCATGACATGACCCCTAGTCCATTTTGGGTCGGGGGAGGGGGAGGACAACCCCTTTCCATAAAAGAAAATTCCATGGTGGTCCAGTGGGGGGCACTGGGTGGGCTCCAACACCAGCCATGATAATTGTTTATTTTTTTCCCCCCACCCTGGGGGAAGATGGTCACCCATCTGCCTCCAAGGGTTTCCATACATGTGGTCCCATGCTTACCTAGTAAGCTGCCCCCTCCCACCACCTTTAACACATCCCTGGTGTCTAGTGCCCATTGCTGCCCCCAGATTGAGCGCTCTGTGCCCGATCCGGGAGAAGCAATGCGTACAAACAGGTTGGTGTTTGGAGAATCTCCCCTTTCCAAGGACACCCCCACAAAAAAAATCTGTGGCGTCTAGCGGTCCCCACCCTCCTCCCTCTTTCCCATGCTGATTTTGAACCTATTTTTATTTTTATTTTTTTGTCCCCCAGCCCTGAGGGCAAATGGTCCCCCATCCACCCCCAGGGGTCTCCATACATGTGGCCCCATGCTTTGGGGCCACGCGGGGAGAGGGCACTTACTTATTAAGCAGCCCACCTACCCCCCACTGTAAACACATCCCTGGTGTCCAGTGTGCATTGCTGCTCACAAATCGAGTGCCCAGCGCCCGATCCGTGAGCAACAAGGTATCGTTGGAAAGGGGAGAATCTCCCCTTTCCAACGATACCTGCCTCGATCTCCGGCTTGAAATACAGCTGGAGATCGAGGCAGAGAGAGAAGGGCACTCACCTTCTCTCTTCACCGCGGCAGCCAAAAATGGCTGTCGCAGTGAATTTACTTTCAGTTTCACGCCGGCGTGAAACTGAGGTAATCCAGCCCCCTGGCAGTGAGGGGGGGGACCTCCCCTTCACATAGCCCGGGGGTTGGATTACAGTTTTGAGCGATCCCTGCTTTGCAGGGATCGCTCAAAACATTGTGCTAAAAAGAACAAGCTATCTCGTCCTTGGCACTATGGCGGTAATGTCAAGGACGAGATAGCTCGTCCTTAGCACTGAAGGGGTTAAGAGCTACCTCTCCATTCTGTCCTTTTTATCCACGTTTGGCAGTGTAATTCGCTTCTTTCAGGCCAACCCTACATCGCGTTGGTTCCATTGTCCTGGTTCTCTGTATTTAGATCTGTGTCAGTCTCTTTAGCATGGTTCCCAGGAACCTTCCGAGCCCTCTTGATTTTTGGTTTGGCTCAGCATACAAGGCTGACCACCATTGTTCGGGATCTAGATCACATGTTGGCATTACTATTGGCTGTAATAGTTTTCCCCTTTCTGTTCTCAACTCGGGGCAAAACAAAATCAAAAACCGTGTGGATTCTTCGTCCTGCTTGCATAGCCGACATTCTTTCTCACTCACTAGACCATTTATTTCATCAAATTCGTTTAAGTGCTCAGAATGTTGAGTCGAAACGTAAGATTAGGACTCTATGATTTTGGTTTGCACTCTTTTCTAGGTACCCGGGCAGACTTTTTGGGAATCTGGTGATCTTTGTTTATAAGATGTAGAATTTAGAGGTTACTCGCGCACTTTCTATTTGTGCCAAGTCAACTGACAACAGCAATATTTTGACCTTGTTTGGCTGTTTGCATAAAGCCTCTATTGATACACTCAGGTTTTGCAAGATCTCATTGCATTTTCTCTTCCACTCAATCACCGGCCAGAATGGCATTCTTTCGATTTCCTTTTCAAGATTGTGTATTGAGGTGGACAGTTTGGTAAAGCTAGCTTTCTAAAAGGAGCAAAGCTTTCCACACAATTTGAACCTGCATAGGGGGCAGCCCAAGTTTGTGTCGAATTGTTCTCATCGGCACACAGGTCAGAATTCTCAACAATTTCCCTCAAAACCTGGCTTCAAGCCTATCCCAGGTTTCCCCACGGGATTCTCAGCGCTGTGTCGCCTGCATATGTTATAGTTGGAATTTCTTTTGCATTGTAGAAGTCTATTAGTGGTTGAATTGAAAATGTATAAACTTTTCTTTTCAGTGTCAGTGCCTGTGTTGTTAGTTGATCCATTTTGTGCTGGAGATCAAGGGCTGGTCACTCCAATCAGCACTTATAGTTGCCCCCAGGTATTTTGACCTCTTCACTATTGGTATGGCCTTCTTGTTTACGTTCCATGTGAATGCTTTTTGCATTATTTTTCTTGACTGTTTGATTACCATTATCTCTGATTTTTGCTGGATTGATTTTCTGCTTGTTTTCTTCAACGTAAGCATTTAGAGCCTCCAACCTTTCTTTGCAGGCCTATCGGCGTCTTGTTCAGCACGATCAGGTCGTCTGCGTATAAAAGATGACCTATTACAGTTTCACCTATTTTCGGCGAGCAAGGTCTGGGGGTGGGGGGTTCTAGCCAGTCTTTTATTTCCAAGATATAGAAGTTGTAGAGTACAGATGCTAGTGGGCAGCCTTGTTTTAGCCCTCTTTTCGTAGGAATTGCTTGGGTTAAATTTCCTTTTCGATTCAGTCTTACTTGGATCGATGTGTCTGTATGGAGCGCTTTGATTGCTGCTATCAGAAATACCGGGCAACCTTTGTGCTCCATTTTTGTCCACAAAATGTGTCGGTCTACTCTTTCGAAAGCTGCGGCCATATCTGTGAAAGCAAGGAACAGCTTTTGTTTTTCTTGAATGGTTTTCGCTTTCAATAAGTTGAAGGTCAACAGGTTTAGGCTGCAGTCTACATTTTCAACAAATGCAGCTTGCCTCTGATCGTAGTTCCCTGAAGCGGTTATCCATTCTTTCAGCCTTTTCAAGAGTATGCCCGCAAAAGAGTTTACCAATCCCGTCTAATAGAGATATAGGGCGATAGCACTCCGGTCGCGCCCTATCTCCCTTTTTGTGTATAGGGATAGTTATCGCTGTGGTCCAAGAGTTAGGTATTTTTCTCTTATTAACAATTCTTGTAAAAAGCACTAGGCACATATCTGCCCATACTCCCGGGGGGCTGTTTCAATATTGCATTGGTTAGGCCATCGGGCCCGGGGGCACGCAATGTACTTGCCTTGGCGCTCAATGGTAAACTCTGTATTCCATCCATTCTCTGTAGTTTTTTCTTGCAATTGTTCACGCTCAAAGGAATGGTGGCTGTATATGCCTTGGAAGTCTTGTCTATTTTGCTTCATGAATAGGATTGTCATGCCGTCTTCAAGAAGGTCTCCCTGGTGACTATGGAGCCGCTGGCAACTACACCGCCATTAGAATGTTCCACCGTTTTTCGTTACTTCCTGTTGTTCTACTTTAGTCTTTCTGTCCTCAATCTCCCTGCTTCTGTATTTAACCACGCCCCTTTGTTTTGACCGGCGCGTTGCAACTTTTTTGCGTAACACTCAGATTACTCGCTCTGTGTATACCCTCTGGCTTTGCCGCACTTCGTTGTTTCATCGGTCCCATTCCGGTGCCCTTTTCCTTCTCCTGTATGGTCTATTATTCTTTTATCTAGCCCTCCTGTCCGCCCGCCTCATTTGTTACCTATCCTATCCTCCTCGCTTTCCGTCTTAGTATTTTTTTCTCCTTCGTTTCCAGCCTGGTTTACCTTTTTTGCTTTCTGCTCCTCTGCCCCTCCCTCTGTTCTGCTACTCACCTTTGGCCTTTTCTTGGCTTTCCGTTTCTTACCTGTTCTTCCTTTTGTTGTCCAGTATCATTGACTGCCTTCACTCGCTCTGTAGCGAACGTGGTTTCCGTGTCCAAGGGAATACAATCCTGCCGGAATTCTTCACAGTCTGCTTTCAACACTTTTCATCACGTGACCAGGATTCCAAGCACCAGTTCTACCCACTTACCTGAACTTTCTGCATTACCAACTCTGCAATCAAGATCCAGTATCCTGAGAGTTTTTTTTTCAGCTTCCTCTTTTTTCCCCTCAGCTCGGCCTCTTCGGCAGGGGGCCCTTTGCCTTCCTGTTCTATCAGGGAGAGCAGGGTGGCTTATGCCCGCGGTCGGCCATTTCTCTTCACAAAAAAAGAAGGCAAAAAGTAAAAAGGGGCAAAGACACAAGTCCTCATCGGAAGATACAGGTGAGGCGGAATGGGTTCAGGAACAAAGCAATTCTGATTCTGAGAAGTCTTGTGTTAAGCTTGATGAGGATTGAATAGATCCGAACCTTGAGGGATACTTTTTTGGTTTAATAGAGACCACAAAAATTTGGCATTTTTATTGCGGATTGCCATCATCATTTGTTCGGAATCCCTTTGAAAGAGGAGTGCTCTATGTGATTTAGCCCAATTCCGATCAGCACTTTTCAGGGCTTTCCTTTTGGTTTTCACACACTGTACCTTCTGTTTGTTCGCAGCTTTTAAGTCTTTTGCTAATTGTCGTTTTTTCTGTTTATGTAGCCTCATGTTTGTATCCTCTCTGTTTGCACCGTTAGTTTCTCTGAAAACTGTTTCTACACCTATTTCTGTTGCTGCTTCCCATTTTCTATTGATTTTACTAATGTTGTAGTCAATGTTGCTGATAATCTCAGTCTGTTTAAACCATTGTTCACATTTATTTTGTTTTCCCAAGTTTTTGTTGGTTTCCATGACACCTTTATGATGTAGTACTGAGACAGAGCAGGAGAGAATCAGCATTCCATGGTCACTATGACGGTATGATTTTCAAGGAGGATATTCTGTTGAAACTTTCATGGTCAACAAAGAAATGATCTAATGTTGCACTTGAGTTATAAGATGTCCAAGTGGGCTTACTCTCCAAATCTCCACTCACATTCCCATTTACCTGTAGGATGTCTCGAATTCTTATCTCTGTTAACCATTTTTGCATTCAACAGTTTGTCGTTTTTGACTTGTAAGGCCCCCTTGAGATTTTTTTTTTATTTATACAGTCTATATTTAAGTCACCGCATATGATAACGGCGGGACTTTGATATTCCACTCTTAACGCATCTATGTGTTTAGTGACTGTTTCTAGTAACGCTTCACCATCTTTGGCCTTTATGTTCCAATACAGATTGAAAATTATTTGGGGTTTTTGTTCCTTTTGTTCCTCTCCCCCTTTTTTTCTTCCTGTATTATTGTTATTTGAATGAGAGAAGATGGTTGTAATATGCGTACTATGTTTCCACTATAGTTGTTCTTTATGATGGTTAAAAGGCCTGCAGATGGTCTGCCTTTTTTCCTTTATATGCTTTGTTCAGTAGACATGAGGCCCTGTTTATATTTGGGGTCTCTTGCAAACAACATTCCTGGATGCAGATGATGTCGGCTGTCAGCAATTCATGTATATTTTCAAACAAATTGGCGAAATCCCTGTGTATTCCAGGAGGCAAAGTGAGCAGCCATTTCCGGGGAATCTCTGCTTTCGGTCTAGCATTTTCATTTTGTAGCTACGGTCTCGGCTAACCAATCCCATGGTTTTTCCGTATCAATCCGTGTCACCGTTGGTGAAGCGCTGGTCTTCTGCGCATCTGCCATGTTATTGTCACATCCTTTTATTCTCATGCGAAGAGTGGTTGGACCCCGTAACACTGCTGGAGAGAACCTTATTGGCATAGGATTTGTGTCCTCCGTGTATGTCTTTTCATTTGAACACCTGTCTTTCTCGGGCCTCCTTTTCGTTGCGACCTGTTTTAGTTCTTGTTCGAGGATTTGTTCCATACATCTGGATGTCAAAGCCGAACACTAAGTTCACCCGTGGCCGACCATATTAGGTTCATAACTGCTTTTGAAATAAGATGAATACAAATTCAGTCCGTTTCTTCTTCTGTGGAGAAGGCCACATTCTGAAATCCTTTGGTTAGATGACCCGCAATTGTGGTACATTATGCAAGAGTATCATGAGGTTTGATCTGTTTAGAATCAATCCGTCGTTTGCTTTCAGTATTCTCTCTGATAGTAGCTTATTTGTATTACACTTGTTTTCAGTTTGCTCTCTGCTCCCCTTACTGTTAGTTGTCTCCTTGCTTTCTCTTTGCTTCTGTGTTTACTTTAATGATTTGTTCGTGTTTGAATATGTTCTCTTTCTTTCTCGATCTTGATTTGATTGATCCATCATTGCCTTTAGCAGTTTATGTTTTTTGTTTTCTATTGTATTTTTTGCCTCTACCTGATCTCTTTTTTCTTGTAATGTTACAAATGTCGGGGAGCTTATCGTTATACTCTCAGGCTCTTCTATTGTTTTGCTGTCCTCCCTGTGCGGTTTATCTTTGATGTCCTGCTCATCCATTTCTTGTGAACTCTCATCATCATACACTGATAAGAGTAACAATGCTTCTTGATTATCACAGTCAATTAGATCACTTTCTTCCATAGTTCCTATGTCTAAGTCTCTGATATATTCTCGCTCTTGCGCCTTTTGTTTATTCCCACCTTCTTTGTCTTTGTCCACATTGACCTTTTGTCCCGGGGTCGTTAACACATTTTCGAAAAGTTTTAAATTACAAATGAACTTACATGTTCCATCCTTTGTAGCACTTTCTGGATTTGACAGATTTTTTGTCTTTTTATTTGTATTCTCAGGTGCCATTTTTTGCTTTTTGTTTTGCTTTTCTAAAGGCTGTTTTGCCCTGGCTCCCATGCTTTTCTCTTTTAATTCCATTGTGCTCTCTACGTTGTTTAAGGGAAACAATTCTTGATTTTGGTTATGGACGCCGGTTTCTTGGTCCTGACCTGTTACACTGTTGGTTCTCTCCAACTTGTTTGCCTGTCTTTATTCATGTCCATTTGAGGGTTCCATCTCTTCTCGCCTTTCAATGTTAGATGTCACTCTTCTGATATCGACCTCTTTTTTTTTGTTCATTGTTGCCCACCTTTTCCCTTCCTGGTTCTTGTGGGTCTTTGTGACCTATATCCTTTTTTTCCATTGATTTACTTTGGTTCAGGGCACACTATTTTGTTTACTGGGTTCAGATTTAAGCAAGGTAATGGTGTCACTGAAACAGTGCAAAAAAGCTCTTTTGTCATCATGCGTGTCTTCCATTAAATCTATAAGTCTTGAAGATAACGTTTTCCGAGTCCTTTTCTCGGGCCCTCCTTTCTTTGGTGGCCTCAATATAATTTTCTACATATATTAATTTGGATTGCATGAGGGACAATACGGTGGAGTGGTCTTTATAGTTTTCGTGGAGGGCCGCGTATAGTTTGAGAAATGGAGCCAGTGTTATTGTCAGCATTGAGCCGACTGCCGCTTGCATTTTGGCGCAAAATTCCACGTTGGCCCAATGATGTTCTGGGCCAGCTGCTTCTTGCCTGTTCCCCTCGACATTCCTTTTTATTGGAGCAGTTTTTTGTGTGCCCCCTTCTTCCTCCCCACTTTGTAAGTCCAGCATGGTTACGCCGAGATCCTCTTCTTGCAATTTTTCAACACTTCCGTGTAGCTGGATTATAGGGGCGGAAGTGTTTTTGGTTAAGGGGTTATTCCTACTGTGTTTACTTTCTACAAGATGTATGATGCTGTTCTTCACAGGTTTATTTATTTTTTTCAGGGCCATTTCTTGTGTGGATTTATTTACTTCCACTTCTTCAATGGTTCTTTTCACTCTCGTTGTATGGGGAGTGGATGTTTTTGCTGGATGTTTAAAAATCCATCTGTGCATCCTCATCTGCATTTGTTTCACAGGGTGCTTGATTTTGACTCTCGTTTTGTGCACCAGTGTGTACTAGAAGGGCACTTCTATTTTCGATATTCAATGTTGCCATTTCATCAATTGCTCCGCAGAGGTTTGCGTTTGTGCCCTTTGTTATATTTGTGTCGTCACTTTTCTCCAGCCCTGTCCGATCATGACAATCTGTCAGATCACATCTCCCGGATGCTAAAATAAAAACTGTGTTCCAACACCTCGAATTCTACTCGCTGTATTCTAGGACCCATATTTATTACTTCCTGTCTTATGTCAAGATTAAGTTTTAATGAAATAAGTGGTACGTTCTTTTTGAAGTGCCATCTTATTGATTTTGTTTCCGTTCGCGAATTCGCTCTTGATCTGTATTTTTGAGTAGATCTTGTTTTTGTAGCATGCTTGCTCCATGGTTCACGTATTTTGTCATTTGCTTGTCTTTTGATAGTACTTTTATGATCTTCTGTGTGGGGGTTTGTTGTCTTTCCTTTTCCATGACTTTCGTTTTCCATTCTTCTGTGGACTATGTTTGCTTTTTTCTGTAATGTTTAGTGAGTTTTATGGTTTTGCAGCTATGCCTTTTCCATTTCCCAAGCAGTTATTTATGCCTTGGTTTGTCATCTGATTCTTTTTTGGGGTGGGAGGTCCCTCCACAGTGTCCTCGTAAGCGGGAGAATCAGACTCTCTCGATGGGGACTTGATCTTGATGTTTTTGCTCTAGCCTTTGTTGTCCCTTGTTTGAAATTAAAGATAGCCTTTTCTCCAGGTGAACAGAAGGCTTCTTCGCTTTCTGCCACTGCAGCTGGCCCCAATTCTTGAGGCGTCGGGACTAGCCCGTTGTTTCCCTTTACTGTTTTTGTTTTCGGCCGACTTGCTCCTTGAGGCCGCCGGTATCTTGCGCACTGCTTTTGGTCAGTCCCGCCGGGTGCCTCTGTATCTAGCATCTTGCACAATTCAGATAAGTGGGGAGGCTCATGGGGGGAGAAAGTGTCTCTAAGGGCCATACACGCGGCAGGCTGTGTCATGATCATGCATTTCCTTATTTCCTTATCAAGAAGGAAGGGCAGCCCTCAGCGGCTAAGGGCCCCAAGGCCAAGGGCGGCTCCAACAGAGGCGGCTCCAAGATGTGTCTGCAGGTGTCCGCAGGGGAAGCCAATAAAGCTAGCAACTAACAGACACCACCAAAAACCGTGAGTGTGGTGTGGGTGGGGAGTAGAGCAATCACTCCACTCCTGAAAGCCATTGCCACTCTATCTTACATCCAAATAACATAGACTGTCATAATGTTTGCATGCCCACCCTTAGATGGAATTGTGAAGGTTAGCATGTCCACTCTTAGATGGAATTGTGAAGGTTAGAATGTCCACTCTTAGATGGAATTGTGAAAGTTAGCATGTCCACTCTTAGATGGAATTATGAATGTTAGCATGTCCACTCTCAGATGGAATTATGAATGTTAGCATGTCCACTCTTAGATGGAATTGTGAATATTAGCATGCCCACACTTAGTTAGAACTGTGAAAATTAGCATGTCCAGTCTTAGATGGAGTTATGAAAGTTAGCATGTCCACTCTTAGATGGAATTGTGAAAGTTAGCATGTCCACTCTTAGATGGAATTGTGAATATTAGCATGCCCACACTTAGTTAGAACTGTGAAAGTTAGCAAATTCACTCTTAGATTGAATTGTGAAAGTTAGCATGTCCACTCTTAGATGGAATTGTGAATATTATCATGCCCACACTTAGTTAGAACTTTGAAAGTTAGCATGTCCACTCTTAGATGGAATTGTGAAACTTAGCATGTCCACTCCTAGATGGAATTGTGAATGTTAGCATGTCCACTCTTAGATGGAATTGTGAATATTAGCATGCCCACAATTAGTTAGAACTGTGAAAGTTAGCATGTCCACTCTTAGATGGAATTGTGAAAGTTAGCATGTCCACTCTTAGATGGAATTGTGAAAGATAGCATGTCCACTCTTAGATGGAGTTGTGAGAGTTAGCATGTCCACTCTTAGATGGAATTATGAATATCAGCATGCCCACACTTAGATAGAACTGTGAATAGTGAACTTAGAAGTATACCCAACAGCCTCTCTGTGAAAGTTAAATTTAGAAGTGTACCCACTCTGTGAAAGTTGAATTTAGAATTGCATTTAGAAGTTGCATTTAGAAGTGTGCCCAATAGCCTCTCTGTGGAAAGTTGCATTTAGAAGTACATTTAGAAAGTTGAATTGAAAGTGCATTTAGAAGCAGCATTTAGAAGTATACCCAATAGCCTCTCTGTGAAAGTGAATTTAGAAGTGTACCCACTCTGTGAAAGTTGAATTTAGAATTGCATTTAGAAGTTGCATTTAGAAGTGTGCCCAATAGCCTCTCTGTGGAAAGTTGCATTTAGAAGTACATTTAGAAAGTTGAATTGAAAGTGCATTTAGAAGCAGCATTTAGAAGTATACCCAATAGCCTCTCTGTGGAAAGTGAATTTAGAAGCATACCGAAAAGCCTCTCCGTGAAAGTGAACTTAGAAGTGTACCCAACAGCCTCTCTGTGAAAAGTTGAATTTAGAAGTGTACCCACTCTGTGATAAGTTGAATACAGAATTGCATTTAAAAGTGTGCCCAATAGCCTCTCTGTGGAAAGTTTAATTTAGAAGTATATTTAGAAAGTTGAATTTAGATGTGTGTCCAATAGCCTCTCTGTGATTCTAGAAATGTGCCCAACAGCCCCGCTGAATTTAGAAGTGTGCCCTGTAGCCTCTCTGTGAATTAATAAGTACGCCCAATAGCCTCCCGTGGAAAGTTGAATATAGAAGTGTACCCAATAACCTCTCTGTGAATTTAGAAGTCTCTGAAAGGGCATGTAACCCATCATATCTCACCAACACGCTTACTCTCTCCTTACATCACCACTCAAATAGAATACAGAGATACTATGACACCATTCGGTATAACTGTTCTCATATCAACATTTGCCGCTCACCCCACATCACTCTAAGTAATCACTGCTGGTTACGTACCCCCCAGCGAGCGTTCTCCTCAGGCCTAACGCAGCCACATCCGATCTGGATGAATCCTGCCAGAACGAACACATACTCCTGACCTCTCAACCACCACACCTACCGCTAGAAAGCAGCTATCACACCGATACCGCACGAGCTGTACACATACCCGGTGCTCACACGCACCTTTTTGACTCTCTCTACTCTCTCTACTGATATGAACTTCGGTTCCCAAGGGCGTTCAACCTACCAGCGCCTTCAGACCATACCAATGGTATATAAGGCGCTATATAAGTGCAAAATAACATAACATAACATTTGCACTTACCTTGTTCTTTGGATCCGCTCGTCGGGGAGGGGGAGCTTGAGTCGTGTTGCTGTTGGTTGGCCACAGGACTTGCTCAGCAAGCTCGACGTTCACCTGCGGCCATCTCACATGCATGTTCTAGTGCAGGCCTGCTCCTTGAGCTTCCAGCTCCATCCTCGTGGCCACCGGTTAAATCACCAGCAGCTGGCAGTTTCGCTCGACTCCGAGGGGCTTGCATGGTTTGCAAATTTGGCAAGTCCAATAAATTTGAATTTGGTTCCATGGCGCCCCTTTGAACCCCTTCGTCGAACACTCGTCCAACGCTCCGCATCTGGAGTGAAGCTTATATAGAAGCGGGGTCTGCCTCCAGTAGCTACAATAGCAATAGAAGAGCTACTCAGCAGCAGAATAATGCACAGGTCCCAGGTCAAAACACTCGTCCAACACTACTTCTTATCCAACTCTTCATCAGTTGTGGAGTGGAAAAGATCACCCGCTTCGAATGGAAGGTCCAGGATACTATGCTGAACATCCGGGTTGAACCTGGTAGCTTTTAGCCAGGTCGTGTGCCTCATGTCCATTGCCACACAGATCGCTCAGTTAGCCGTGTCATTGTGACCTACAGCGGCCTCCATAATGTCCTGTGCCAGGAGTTTTGCCTCAGCTAGCCCCTCTTTGAACAAGTCTTGTTTGTCTTTAGGGATGTCAGGCAGAAAGTCTGCGATTTCCCTCCACAGGCATTTATTAACCACAGCCAGAATGGCGTCTGCGTTGGCCTGCCTGAGATGCAGACCAGCATTAGAGTAGACCTTCTTGCCGTACGATTCAAGAGTCTTTTCCTCGTAGTTCAAGTGGACTGCCATGGCAGTACTAGACGAGGACGCCTGGGGCTTGGTGTTCATGGATGCTGCAGCGATAACCGAGGTTGTTGTTGGGTAGAGAGTAGCATGCTGTCCCCCTCGGCCTGCCTGCACTTAGCATCCAGCTTCCTGTTAACGGGTTGCGTGGAGTGTGGCTTGAGCCACCCCTTCTTGGCTAACGCCTCCACATCCTTCTTTAGGGGGATACCAGACCTTGCCTCCGTCTTGATGCTCAGGACCTCCGCCAGAACACCCGCCTCAGAAAACTCTGCGGCTGGGGAATGCCCAGGTATTCCGCCAGGCCAGCAATCCTGTCATGGAAGGCTTTTGCCGAGGAAGTTGTGTCCTGGTCCTCCTCGTCTATGTCCTGCTGGTCATCTGCATCCTTTGGAGGTGCTTCTGGTGTGGGGGGGGGGGGGTTTGCACCTGCACCAGGCTGCTGGAACCTCAGGAACAGGCTGCTACAGAGGTGGAGCCAGAGTTGGGAGCATGGGCTGTGCTGCGGCAGGCTGCGCGGGCGGAGCCGGAGTCAACATGTCCTTGATAATGCCCCTGATAATGATGCTCATTTGTGGGGACCGCATGAGGGACATTAATTGGTCGAAAAACCTGTCCTCACAGGCTGGCTGGGCGCAATCCTGCACCGGGGCTGGGGGAATACGCCTGCCTCCCCATCCCTTGTCCGCACATGAGGTCACTGTACCTGGAACACGAGATATTGGGGTATGACATGGTCCAGGTGACAGGTATCATTGGTACCAAGTCTCCCCTTTGAGTAAAGCTTCTCCTCTGTTGATCGCCGGCCGGGCGGGTCACCTGCCTGTGTGGGTTCCCGCCTTTGCTGATCGGGAGTGGCAGCCATCTTGTCTCGTGCCGCTGTCATCTTGTCCGTGCCTTCAGCATGTGGACGTGTAGATGGCGTGTTCCGGGTTCGGCCAGCATGCCTGCCTGCACCGGCTCTACTCTTCCCTGCACCTCAGGTGTACACCCATCAGGCAGTGCGCCCTCAGCCTCCAGGCTGGTAGTACTGGCCTTTCGTATAGGCGCCCCCTCGGTTAAGGACACGGTATCAGGGCAAGGCCCCTCAGGAGCAGTCCCAGTAGTAGCGATCACAGGCCCCTCGGCTGTGGAACCACTAGGGCCCTTGGACCCCTCGGCCGTGAGACCAGTAGCTGCATGAGCCTTAGAGCTTCCAGAGCCTGTGCGAGGGCCGGATTGAACCCTCCCGCCCGAGTGCTTCCCGGGAAGGAGTCGCCTCTGCTGGGTAATTTGGAAAATAAGGCACCTACCTTCTTTGTCTTCCTCTGGACGTAGGCCTTGATGTTCTGTTGAGGAGTACTGTTGAACAGCTCTCTCCAACGCATGAGCCAGTGTTTAAGCGACCTGGGTGTGAGAGCGTCACACGTGGCACCCCCGTCCCCTCCATGGTCTTCGCCAAGGCACCAGAGACTGAGTGCGTGCAGATCTGCTGTGGGGAAGGAATCGTCGAACGACAGGCACCTACTAAAGCCTGTCAAGGCCAACATGCGCCAGGGCCAAACTAGGGCACCAGTGGACGGTATTCCCAAATCTGCAAAAGAAAAAAAAGATTTTGGGGAAAGCGCGGGATATTACAAGGCTGGAGGCCTCACCCAGGAGTGCTGGTGGTAGCAGTCCGTTCCCGTTAACGTGGAAAAAGGGACTGAGGTGTGACGCTAGTGGGCAGGGTTGACTGAGGGGAAATGTCCTTCTGGTGGAAAAAAGGTTTGGTTCCCCGTCCCTCACGAGGAACGCTCATACACGGATGGAGGAAAGGGGGCGGGACGTAGGAGTAATCATTATTACTCTTCTCATTCTTCTTCTTCATGGTGTTTGCAATATATTCTTCTTCAAGGGAAATCTTGAATCTTGTACTACAATAACACACAGTGGATTGGTTTAATGGTGTCCCCATGGTGTCAAAAGGACGAGTTTTAAGGAGTTCCTCTGTGGAACGGGAGTCCTTGTCCCTTTGAGGTCCCACTTACTGCCAACCCCAGGGGGATTATTGCATAGCGGGCTCACCTCCCTAGACTCACAATGAAGACACCTGCTGGGGATAAAGGACAGAATCCCGCAATTCATCACAACCCCCAAACTTTTTGCTTTTGTTTTTTAACCTGTCCTGACTTTTTACAGGGAAGTGAAGCCTTCAGCTTTACCCCCATAGCCTTTTGTTCACTTTGCATGGGGAAACTGATCAGTCCTTCAGAATATCAGTACTGGGAAACTATGTTCCCCTTTTTATCTTTTAGGTAACTTTGTGACAGTGCACAACGCATCTTACAGTGCAGTGGCGATATCACCCAAGTCTTTTACAATTGGAATTTTTGGTTAATTTTATATGTGCCTAAGACAAGCGGGTGGCAGCAGATACCTTTTTCATATGTATGCATTATTTTTAGTGTGCACATTCGTGTTTACCGCATCTGGCTACTAAATGTGGCTTATGCTCCTAAAAAGGGCATGCTACGAGATTATTCGCTTGTTCTTTGGCCATATTGTCAATTAGCCTTCTGCCTGCCTTCTCAGGTCATGACATTACTTATATGGTCATGCATTCGGCTGGGAAAGCTGCTGTTTTCACAGCCTACTGCTGGCCTGGTGTGTTTGGACCCAGGATGTGGGTAGGACTGTCTGGTCCCACTCCACATTTGGGGCATGAGTGAAATCCACAGTGGTTCCTGACTGGGCCACTGCTGGCTGTTTGAATGGTGCCGAGCCTTCGGAAATGTCTCTGGACCACCCAGTGGACTGCCCAGCTCTCCAGTGGGCTACGTAGAATCGTAGCCGTTCAATGCCAGAACTTGGCTCATGCCACAAGGCCTTCCTGACAAGTTTCAGCTTCCAAGCTTCAAAGGATCCTGCTCTGGAAGCTCTGAAAGCTCTTCTACCATGACTGGAGAGACACCTGCCACCGTCGCTGTGCAGTGACCATCAGTGTAAGTCGCTTCTCTGTGTCCTGTGAGGTGTCCAGAAGAGACCTGCACCATTGAATCCTGCTTGCCTTCTTTGCCAGGGGTTGCATTCTGCACCAGCAGCCAACTGGAGACATCCTCGGGCCTGCAACCCATATAAAGCCTGCACCAGAACAAACAGCGGGAAAAACTACCTCAAGCCACCCCCAGTTAACTCATCTAATCATCTGGGAAAATCGGAATCGTGGGGTGGGAGGGACTTGGGGGGAAGGGGGTCTGGGGTAGGTACCTGCAACACATTCACTTCCCCTTGTTCTTCTTACAATACAATTTGGTTATTCCATTCCATCGTTTTTTGATAATCAAATCTAAAAGCATATATCTAAAAGATCGGAATATAATTTAACTGACCTGTAACGTTGTTGAATATGTTCTAGAACAGTTCACCACCACAAGAACACTTCCTACAGCGGTTCCCTCTCCTAAGAAGTAGTTTTGTGACTTCTGGCACAAAGCCCCATACATCATAGGGATTGGACTTCTAAAGTTAGGGTATTATTCTTGTCAACTAGTTTCCTTCTGATGCATCACTACTTACCTTCATTGTATTGAATAAGTTATTGAATTGATTGCATTCCTGACAACCTAACAGTGACTGTATATATGTTTGATAATTGACCATTGTGTGATATTAATACCTGCTTATTTCATTTCTTAGTGTGTGTTTTAAGCCTATAATAAATCTCTTATTTTAGAAAATACCCGTCTAAATGAAATTATTGTGTGCTTCACTGTGTGGACTGTGGACCCCTGACCCCACTCCATTTCTCCTGAGATTAAGCCTTGACCACGCTCTACGCTTACCTTGAATGGGTTTGGCTAACCTCTAACCTCTCTGAATTTCCCTGTTCACTATGACTGGGGTGGTCTCCTAAAATCTGTCCACCAGGCCAGATTCTAGAAATCCACCTTAGCAATCATTTGTTTGGGTCACAGAAATCTACTCCAGTCTGGAATGTACGCAAATCTTGGGTGAGAGGCTCCTCCTTTGTCTGCACACCGAGCACGCCTTCTGGGCTAAGCCCTCGCTGACCGTACAATCGCTGGATAAACTGGCACATCGTTCTGCTGCTGTTCTTCATCAGATTGAGGTAGCCAGCGGAAACTGAGCTCCTGTCCTGTAGGGCAGCCTGGAGGCCCTCGTTAGGTCACTCAGAGTTGCTTCTTCTGGTCTTATTCAGCATTGTGGGATTGAAACAGCGGCCACCCTTCGTCAGAATCCTGAAGTCCAGCTGCAGGCCTCTTCCATGATATGCAAGCAGGACCTAATCCAGACGCAGAAATGTACCCCTGCAGTTGAGACCCTTGATTCGTTTTCAGTGCAGCTTCAGCAGGAGTATTTTTTTGAAATGAAGTCACTGGGAGGGGGCGGTGCGTAGGGATTGCTTGCATACCCATTTTGCTAGGACCAACCAACAAAAAAAATCCCAATTTGTGTGTAAAGTCATTCCCTTCAACCGTCCTGTTCCTTGTGTTTGGTGGTGGGGCCTGTGTGTAGGAAGCTGGAAAGGGGCCCCTCTGACTCTTCATTTAGGTGGGCTGTACTCCCATCTATGCAGGAACATTTGTATCTAGTTTAAAGTGTTATCAGTGTCCCCGTTTGGGCACTCATACTGTTTTGAGTATGTACAAGTTGCTCTTGACTCAATGCAATCTTTGACTTTGTGTCCTTTGTGTGTGTGGTCTGCCTTGCTGCTCAGTCATGCTCACCTATGAGAGTTTTCCCTAACTTGAAGAATAGCCCTGCACACTATCGAAGAAGGTCTCTTCTAAAATCCAAACATGTGGTAGTCGAGAACATCCTCTTAAGAGTTGCCATTCTTTATTGAGGTAGCCGGTGTCCACTCTTCAAGAGCACTCCCACGGCAATGCAAGCCTGGTAAATCATACATTGTAGCAGAAAATAGTTTCAGGATTATCCTTGCAAATCTGGTAATAGGCCACAGTTTGTAGCCACACTGCAGTGTTCTTTAGAAATATGCACAGTTGGCAAACTTGGCTGAGCTTGAGCTAAGCAACACACCCCTTTCATAACTGAGTATAAAAGAATCCCAAACTCAGAAATGTGCTCCTTTTTTTAAAGTTCTAATGCTTGAGTTTTCTCCAAATACGACAACCATTTGCCTACATTTTCTAGTAGGTAAGTGGAATAGACACTCGTGTATGAAGTTAAACATGTCAATCATTCTCAATCCAAAGGAAGAGGAAAGCCTAGGATATGAAATGAGAAAACTAAATGATTAATTTAGGGACAGAAAAAACGATGAAATATCGTATTAGTTAAGGATTATCTTACCCTTAAGGAATACAGTTATTTACAAAGACTTGTATATCACAGGCACTAGTACTGCCAGACTGATATGTTTAATGGTGATCAATTTCAAAGAACATCTGTCCAGTCAGCCGCTCAAAATATCCAGATATGTTCTACTCCTCTTTCGAATGCCTCATCTGCAGAATTGGTGTCTCTCCTATCCTCTTGCTGACTCTTGCCATCATTTACAGACCACCAGGCCCAGTATCCCTCTTCCTCTCAGAGTGGTCTGACTGCACATCTCTCCTGGCCTCCACCTGCAAGCTTCTCCTCCGAGACTTCCATATTCACCTTGACTCCCCTGATGCAGGCTCTGGACTCTTCCTCAAACTCTGTGACACCCTTTTTCTCTCAATTCTTCCCTCTGGTCTGACATACGCAGCCAGACCCACCTTGAATGCTCTCATCACTGCTGACATCCCCATCTTCAACCTCCTCACTACTCCTCTTCTCCTAGTCTGATCATACTCTTCTGTCTTCTCGCCTGGAACTCCTAGGCCCCCGCCTCAGCCCCTGTCTGCACTGCCAGTCTCCTTCTGCGCCATACGACATATGAAGCGAGTGTCAGTTGCTGCTTTTGCCACTACCTCCCCCTCCCCAAATCTTTCCTCTGACTCTCACTCCGAAACAGCCCTTCCTAACGTTCAACTCTCCATCTCCAACACTCTCGACATCCTTGCCCCTGTCATGAGGATCTGCATGAAGCCTGCCTCCAAGGGCAACTCCTGGTACGACTCTGACCTGGCCTCTCTGAAACACAAGTGCAGAGCTGCTGAACGGAAGTGAAAGGCTATGAGAATCACCATCTGCTCGAAGAAGAGGGCCTATATGCAAGTCTGCATCTCTGGAGCCACTAACACGGCTGAACTTATCAAAATCTGCAAGGAACTCACCAATCCTACTGCAGTCTCCACTTCTCCATCTTCCCTGGCACTCTGCACTGCACTGGCATCTCACTTTATCACTAAAACTCCAGACATCCTGTCCTCACTGGCCTCTACACCACTCCCTACTTCCTCATCCGCTCTCAGGCCTCCCATGGCACCCCTTCCCTTCTACTCTACACTTTCTCTCCCATATCACCTGATGAGGTTACTAGACAAGTCTGCTCTATGAAAGTCTCATCCAAACAGGTGCTCCTCTAGATCCATCAAGGACAACATTATCTCCCTTGCTCCAGCCTTGGCTGATTTCTGCAATCACTCCTTTGCCACTGGATCCTTCCCCTCACTCCTCAAGTACTCCCCTGTGCACCCTCTCCTCAAAAAGCCTTCTGTTAACCCTTACTGTCCAGCTACCTACCGCTCTATCTCCATTACCTTCTTCCTGGGCAGCCTTTTGGAGAAGTTGGCCATCTCCCAACTTATCCACCACACTGAATCTGTTGGTTGTCTCCACGGCTGACTTCACAGCTGCCATAGGAACGGAAACTGCATTGCTGAACACCCGTGTAGACTTGCTCTCTAATCTCAATTCCAACTCTCCTTCCGTTCTCATCCTTCTTGACCTTTTCTGTGCCTTTGATATGATCAATCATTCCACCCTTATAAAATGGCTCCGTGATACCCTTGGCATCACTGACCTGGCTCAGGACCGGTTGACCACCTTCCTCTCTGACAGACCTTCCCAGATTTAACTGGGCCCTTTTCTCTCCCCCATCTCAGGGGTCTATGCTCTCGCCTTGGCTTTTCAATATCCACCTGGCACCTCTAGCCCACTTGAGCTCCACCTTCTCTCCTAACTTCCAGTGTTACGCTGATGACATGCAGCGCTCCTTCAAGCTCCCTCCTCCACTTTCTCCTCGTCCGCTCTCATTCCTGACTGCCTGCCTGTTAACCAGGCATGATGCACTGCTAACGATCGCTGCCGTAATGCAGGTAAAACAGAGATCCTCCTCATGGATACCCCTGCTCTTCCCTTCCCTCTGACACTCTGGCCGCCTTCTATGGGCCACCCCTCCCCTGACCGTCCTGTGAGGCAAAAAACCTTGGCGTCATCTTCGACTTCTCTATACTTCTTTCCTCACATCACAGATCTTGCCAAGAAGGCTCACTTTCAGCTTCACCTTTTCAGAGGCTTTCTCTTTTTCCTCACCTTGTCCCAGAAACTCGATGTCTCCAGAGCACTGGTCCTCCCCAGGTTGAAAGACAGCAACACCCTTTTCGTCAATCTACCCAACTCTTCCCTTCGCCCCCTTCAACTAATACAGAATAGGACTGCAAGACTTCGCATTGGCGTCAAGCCCAGGGGCCGCATCTCTCCAGCCCTAAATATCTCCACTAGCTCCTGGTTGCTGCGAGGATCAAGTTCAAGATCCTATGCAACATCCACAAGGCTTTCTGGGGCATCGGACCCCGCTACATCCAACTCTCTCTCAATACCTTCCTGCTAGATTCCTTCGGTCTTCTAGCTCCTACTCTCTGCAGATCAGACGCTTTTCAAAGCAGAGAGTGGGGGGGTAGAGCTCTCTCCTCCACAGGTTCCTCACGATTCCGTAGAAGAGGCCTTAGGGGTTGTGTGCTTTTATACCTGTGGTGCCTGGGTGCACTTGTCGCCAGGGTGCGATTTCCCCATAACAGAGCCGGTGGCCTGTCTGTCGGGGCCATAGACGGGCATTTGGGAGCCTGCAGGCTCTGCTGAAAGGTTGATGGCTTCCAATTTGGTGCCATGGCTCCCGACGGATTCCACGTTGTCCAAAGCGACGCCGCCAACGGGGGAAAAGGCTTTCAACCTGCATAGCGTAGGCCACCCACCATTTAGTCTGCCTGTCTTTCAATGTTTTCGGTCAAAAGAGCTTACAGGCCTTGCATGAGCGCTCGTCGTGGTCTCGAGGAAGACACTGATTGCATCGGCGATGGATGTCCTTCCAAGGAAGCTTGCCGTTACACGACGGGCAACATTTAAAGGGCATCCTCTCCATAGCAGAGGGTAGCGGCAGCCAGACCAAGAAGAGAAAGGGGGCTAAAGGAAATACATTCTTCGACACAAATAAACCCAGGGCCACACTCCCCACTCTGCCTACTGTAAGGGCCTAGCCAGAGGGCAGGCGGCCAAGCAGTTGTAGATGTCGGCGGCAGCAGGAAACCCACAAGGCAGTCATTGAGAAGATTAGGTGGGAGACTAGACGACCATAGATCGTGGGGACAAAGTTAGCAATATAAAACTCTTGCAAGCTTCGCATAGGCGACCATCTAGGTTGGGGGGGGGACAATCGGAGGGACCTTGACGCGTGAGGGATTTTGGATACACTACACGTCACGTTAGGGATAGTGTTACAGTCACGCCCATGTCGACTTCCCCTTTCAATTTTCAAAAGAAAGATGCAATACTCTGAGATTTCCACTAGATGTCGGACTATATGCACAGCATGTGATTCTAAGCAGATCCACAAGCATCAGAAATATATACCTATATACGTTGCCAAGCTAGCAAATAAATGTACTATATCTCCAACTGAAGTTTGACTTGGCCAGTATGAGTCAGTTATATCAAAATGTTTTGCCCAGCACAAAAAAGGGAACAAAATGCTCAGCTTACAAGCACTGTCAATTTTCCTGCCCAACTCTGGTTATATCTAGTGGTGTGAACAAGGGGTCGTGGGCCTTCCAAATGTATTGAAGGAAGGGCCCTGGAGAGATATGGTGAGAATTCCCTAGTCAACCTCAACCTACGTCATCAATAAGGGGACAGTCCCATGCAGGACATACATAACAATGGCCCTTTAAATGCAAACCAATTAATTCCTACAGCTTGACAGTAATATGCACATGTTACCAAAGCAAGACCAGAGGGTCCCCCTGCATACCTAAATATCATGGTAGCATCAATTATACACATGTTACTTTCACTGTTAGTTCAGCGAGAGACGCTGCTCTGCTGTCGATGCAGGGTTAACTGCATGAATGCACAGAAAAATGTGAAAAGCAAATACAAGATGGCAGACAGGGTTTCGCAAGCCACGGTTTGCCACCTCCCCACTAGATAATCCTCAATCAGACATGTGTGGTTCAGGCACTACAATCACAGTGAACCAATCCTGCTTCCCTGCTAATCACACATCGGTGCAAACACTCATACACAATTACCAACAAGAGGACGGTTGCACAGGGTATAAAAAGAACAGCCAACGTAGAAGTGTTTGGAGGATGAGATTTTAGCAGGAGTTTGGAGTGAGTCGACAGTGCAGAAAGGAGATTGTGGAGGGACCTTGGAGTGCAAGAGGCTGGAGGTGAGGTGGAAAATAAACAGCAAGAAGAGGTTCGGGAGGAGGTAGGAATTGGGAACTTGGAAGAGGAGCACCATCTGCTGAATGTGATGAGCCCTCACCTGGGGAGGAAAACGCTGCCCCAGTCACGTGTCGAGCAATGCTCCGATGTACTGGACCCTCTGAGTTGGTGTCAAATGGGACTTCTTTAAGTTGAGGGAGAAGCCCAGCTTGTGGAGGGAGTGGCAGGTGACTGACAGATGATCCAGGACTTGCTCCGGAGAGCGTGCCCTGATCAACCAATCGTCCAGGTAGGGGTAGACGTGAATCCCCCCCTTTCCTGAGGTGCGCTGCCATCACTACCACGAGCTTGGTGAAGACCCTCAGGGCGGAGGTCAATCCGAACGGCAGGACCCGAAACAAAGTGTGAGCCGCCAACCGCAAACCTCAGGTACTTCTTGTGCATCGGATGGATCGGAACATGAAAATAAGCGTCCTTGAGGTCGACAGACACCAACCGGTCCTGAAGTTGAAGGGCCTGGAGGACTTGAGAAAGAGTAACCATCTTGAACTTGTCCTTCCTGAGGAGTGTGTTCAAACCGCGCAAGTCCATGATGGGTCTCAATCTTCCATCTTTCTTGGAAATTAAAAAATAAGGGGAATACCATCCCTTGTTCCTCTCCGCTACAGGCACCAGTTCTATGGCGCCTTTCTCCAGCAGGGATAGAATTTCCTGCGCAAGCAGCGGATCCGGACTCTTCAAAGAGAGAGTCCCCGGTGGATTGTCTTGAGGCCCCTGCCGGAAAGGAAGACAGTAGCCGTGGGTTATGATCTCCAGAACCCACACATCTAAAGTAATGGCGCGCCACTCTGCAAGATACTGCCCCAGCCTTCCCCCAACCAGCGAACCATGGGACATGGCCTCATGACTGAGCTGAAGTGGCTGCGCCGTTGCCTGAGGGCAAAGAGGCAACATTCCCAGCGGCCTTGGCACCTCGAGTACCTTGTTTTCCACCTCTGGCACTCCTACGGTGAGTAATAACGAAAGGAACCTCCCCTCCATTGCTGTCCCCTAGGACGAAAAGGCAGAGGTTGTCGAACTGCAGCACCCAACGACTTTGCTGCAGCTTTGGAGGTCTGCAACCTCTCAAGCCTCTGGTCAGCCTTGCTGCCAAAAAGATGTTCCCCGTCAAAGGGCATGTTGAGGAGCCGGGCCTGCACATCAGGAACAAACCCTGACTTCTTCAACCATGCAAACCTGCGTATCACGGTGATCGCCACCATGGACCGGCTGACGCAATCTGCCATGTCCAAACCCGACTGAACGGCCTCACATCCTGAACCATGGCAAGGAAACCATCCCGTTCATTCCCTTTGGGAATATGTTCAGCCGCCAAGGAAACAGTTCCATAGAGTGTGCGTGAAACGAGACAAGGCACAAATGGAGTTGGCCGCCGGAAGCGCCATACCCCCTGCAGAAAACACTTTCTTCGCCCAGCCGTCAAAACGCTTGTTGTCCCCATCAGGAGGGATGTTAGGGTACAACGCCTGCTTTGCCGGGGCCGTAGTCGCCAGTACCACCCAACTCTCCGGAGTAGGGTGCTTGGACAAGTAGCAGGGGTCACTACTGGCTGGGCGGTATTTTCGCGGCAAAGACTTGCTCACTGCCGGGAGACTCTCCGGAGCAGTCCAAGCCGCTGCCACCCTTCTTTGCAGAGCCATATGGCAGTACCGGGTCAGTTGGTGAACCAATGTCGAGGATATCTGTAAGGTCATCCTGAACAAACTCCCCTGGGGAAGCAGACCATCCTAAGTACTCGGTGACCCGTGACATAAGTCGCCGGTACGAAGAATCCGCATGAGTGCCAGGCTCGGGCCTACAAAACTCCACCTCCGGAGAGGTGTCCAGCCCACTAGCATCATGCAGGGACTGCCTCAGGTCCTCAAACTGGCTATGGCCCGAGAGAATCTCGTCAGGCACCGTGTCAGGCACCGTGTCAGGCACCATGCCATCATTAGAGCCCTCATTCACCTCTGAAATGAATTCCAGATGGCGGCAAGAAGGCACAGAATTGGAACCAAAGCCATGCTTGACCTTGGCGAGAGCCTTCCTAGGTGGTTCCCCGAGCCACGGGGTACCCCCGTCGACACAGCCCCTAAAGGCGTCGAGGGTGTCGAGTGAATCGGCGCCGACATCGAGAGAATCAGCGTCGACGACAGACGCGGCGCCGACAGCATCGACGGCGTCGACACAGGCCTCGAAGGCGGAGACCCGAGCGTGTCCCTTGACATCCTGGGCGCCGATGTCTTCCTCAAAGACTTTGCAGGTTCACGTGGTCTCTAGCGTGTCGAGGACCGGGACGTGGACCGGGCATAACGAGAACGATTCCCCTTGTCCCAGCGGGACCTTTCCCGGGAATCGTGACGACCACCCGAGCCCCAAAGCGTGCGAGCGGCGTCTCTCAGCTGATCACGACCAACCCCACTCGGAGGCGCGGACAGACCAGTGCCCTGCGATTCGAGAATCGCCAACATTTTCTTCCCGAAGGAATCCCATTCCTCCGGTGTCGCATGCTTGGTGGGGTAAGCGACCCGCCGACGGGCGGAGTCCTCAGATGAGGATGGGGAAGGCGACCGATGACAGCACTTCCGGGAGTGCCTCGAAGAGGCAGAGGAGTGGCGAGACCGACTCCGGGACCGAGACCCACTGGACTTCCGACGACGACACGGAGAGTTGCCCCTCGAGTCGTCCGTCGAAAGCCAAGCAGACCTCGACTTCTGGGGCTTGGACACCTTACATACCAATAACTTCTTCTTGCGCTCCCGCAAGGCTTTCGGCGTGAGCGACTGGCAGTCGACACAGTCATCCGTGTCATGGGCCTCCCCGAGGCACCAGAGGCAGGCGTTGTTGGAGTCTGTGACCGACATCTTGGACCCACAGTCCCCGCTCTTCTTAAAGACCGGACGCGGTGTGGAAGACAAGGTAGACATCTTCACGAAGAATAACTTTACAAACGAACAGGTTCGAAGAACCGAGATGAACAACAGAAACTCCATAGAGTCGAGGCGTACCAAGATTCACGAAGCGAACACATTCGCAGAAAATACGGAACTGAGGCTACGGGCGTCGTGCGTCCTACTTATAACATCCAGTGACATTGGCCGTGGGAGGAGGTCCTCGAGGGCGGCGTACCGACGTCATCGACGCAGGACGCAGACACCAAAGATTTTCCGAAGCAGCACAGCTGTGGTGATTACTGTCATAGTATGGAATACGTCGGAGGACCCAATCCCCTCGAAACCTAGGCCTGTACACCATAGCATCCATACTGCCCAGACAGTTTCAACGCACCTTTGTAGAAGGGAGGGAGGGAAACAGACAAGGTCGTTTTTCCACACTTCACCCCTCGTCGGAGTCAGTAGACATGCATGGCCAAACTGGAAACCAGGGGGGGGTCCATCAATGTTAGGGAGAATTCTCCAAAATGGCTAATTTCCTTTATCTACTGTGTCCCGAAGCAGCTTTGCTGGATTTCTAGGGTTTATTTTTTTCACCTGGTAAGAGTGTGAGCCTTTTTCCCGCTCTTACATATGTTTTGCTGTGTGTGTTTTTACCAATTGTGTGATCTTGAGCTCTAGAGCCTCACCTACTCCATGGGCATCATTTTTGTGTGTGTGTGTGTGTGTGTGTGTGTGTGTGTGTTACACAGCACCTTCAGTGCAGTGACACAGGGTTGTCATTCAGACTTCCCACTGACTCCATTTTACTGGGACTGACTACTGTCTCCCAGAAACATGTAAAGTTGCCATTAACTTTATGTAGTCTCTTTAAACCACAGACCCAGTACACCCCAGCTTACATGGAGTATTGGAAAGGGTTAACTCTTATCCCTTTTTGTCGGTTTCTCTTGGAGCACTGTTTCGCTCCCTTTTCATCAAGACTTGGCTGGTGGCAGTGGTAACTACCCTATTTTTCATACCGCGGTTATCTTAAATAACCATGGTATTGTTTTAGGCTATTTTATTAGCCTCGAACATAAACCCACTTGACCAAATATATTTTATTTCGGCTCCGGCTGGGTTCATTCGCCATTTCTTTTTGTAAAAGTCTTTCTCGTGTTTTACTCTGCGTGCCAAACCAGGTTTGGTCCCTTTGTTCGCCGTCTTTTTGTGGGCTTCTACACAGAAGCCCTCCTTAAGGTGCCTGAAAGTCTGGGTAAGCAGGATGTGAGGGAGGGGTCTTACGACCACTGCCATGGGTTCCCTTGGTAACCCAAGTCACACTCCTGTTTGATTGGCTGGGTGACTGTCCTTGCCAGGACAGCCACCCTGCTGTGTGATTGACAGCCAGACTGTATGAATGGAGGAAAACTGAATAAAAATCAGGTCTCTGGGACTGGAAAGGCAGAGTCGCCACTGGAACAAAAGAACCGATGAGGAGCTGACAGAAGAGGACCTCTACGACGACAGGACCACCCGGTGAAGCCATGCTGCAGGTCTGAATCTTCAGAATCCGACGACAGAGAGGATCCTCCAGGAATCTTCTCTTTAGCTGGTGGGACCAACCAGTTCGCCCAAACTTCAAACCAGGACCCCTCCTATGGTCGATTTCGCTGTACAGAGCTACAGTGGGCCGGATAGTCAGGAAGCTCGGACCCTGCTTGGGTTTTAAGGAGCGCACCTTTTATTTGTTGCTTTGCTCTGCTGCTGGTTTCTTCCTTGGGTAGTGCAGGACCCTCTAGTCTTCCTACTTCTTGTCAGTCCGACAGTCACTTCAGGAACCGTGAGCCTGCAGGAACTACCAGGAACGTCCGCCTCAGCTACAGCTCCCTCTCCGTTTTAAGGTACTGTGCAAATCCTGTTGTTCATTTCATTCTGCCGCAGTGAAAGTGTTTGAAATCTTTCTCCAATCCGAGGGCTTGTCCTTCTCTTCTCTTTGAACTAGCTTTTCTGCTGACCAACTTTGTCCAGAACTCGTGGCACAAACTTTACCGCGAACTACCCTGAACCGTGTGATTTTGTGAAAAGACTTTTGACATAGTGACTTTGGCCCCAAGCCTTTACTTGATTCTATCACTGTAGTTCCTCTTGCTCAATTGCCCTGAGTACTTACCTGTTGGTGTAGTTCAATTTCTATTAACTTTGTCTTTCCCTCCCTTTTAAATTGCTGGAGTGCCACTTTGCTCCCACTTCATTTTGTGAGCTTAACTTGTCTGGAACTTATTGGGAGTGGTGTGGTGTAGTAAGAGTGTGATTTGTAAACTGCTTTATTATAGTGAAATGTTATACAACTGAAGAGTAAATACATGTATATTATTTTACTTGAAAACCTTGAATCAGTGTTTGATTGAATCATAGTAATTGCTGTCATTTGATTAACTATTTGATACTGCTCACTTACTCTTGAGATAAGTCTGGCTGCTCAGCCATCGCTACCACTTTACTGTGTAGTACAGGATTGTACCAAAGGTGAATTTGTACTGTCACTTGTAGTCTTAAATGTGTGTGGTGTTCCCAAAGGGTACTGCATATAATTCTGCCTAACAATCAAGCTACACCAAAGCGATCTTTAATTGACTTGAGTGGCAGAGTTTGGTCTAGGATGCTTGATCAAGGATGGTGAAGTGCTTGTTTACAGAGTACAATTAGTTGCATACTGTGGCAGGTGGAGTAAGGAGTCTGCCAAAGGGTTAGCATGTTTCAATGACACTTCATTTTAGAAATAAAGAAAATAACCTACCTCCCCCTATCTCTAAAGAGTTAGCCCCACCTAAACAAATATTAACTTAGGTGCTTGTCGTCAGGCTGTTTGTCCAAATGAAGTGTCCATCCTCTGTCCAAAAACCTACTATAACCCTACCACTAATCTACAAAAGGGTTCTGCATCCAAACTAAACTAGTACCAGGAGAATTACTCCCTTCTCCTAGTGAACTGGCTCAGTCTTTATCTCTTTTCCAACAATCCTTTGCTACAGTTTTTGATTCAACAATGAAAGTATGGTCAGAAGAATGACTGCATTCTCCTGGCCCACTTTGCACAGCCTTGTGGGCTGATTCAGGATAGCCTTTCGCAATAGTTCTCAAAAAAATCTCTTTACTTCCTCTTAAAGGCTTCGGAAAGCTTGCTTTACAATTCCAGCATACACGCAGGCAATTTTCTATGTATCAGAGTCTAGTGAGGAACGTCAAAGTCCGATGGCCGGATTTCTCAATGGGTATGGGGGGGGACCAAACATTGGAGTCCATGCATGATATGGCAGAAGGGGGCCATACGGTTTCTCGATTCTACGAATTACTCCTGAGCAGGCACAAAGAGACTACCTTGGGGGTACGCACACGGTGGGAGGTGGATTTAGGCAGAGCACACAGACACTGATTGGGCACTGGGATACACCAAGAGGGTCTCTAAGAATTCCAGATGTAAGCGTTTTCAGCTCTATATCACACGTAGGGACTGTATTATCCCTCAGAGAATTTCAGTATGTGAAGGTGCAGGGACACTGCAGTGCCCAGGATGCGCGCATGAGGTTGCCGATTTCTTTCCCATGTTTTGGACTTGCCCGTTATTTGCAGATTTTGGTGGGGGGTGATAGACAAAGTGGCTGAGGGGGCAATACAGATGGATGCCTGGCCGGCGGAGGACTTTGTTGGGCTTACATCCGAGGGGGAGGAAGCACACAGTGCATATCACACGCATGAAAGACCTTATTTGTGTACTGGCTAAGCGAAGGATCGCAATCACTTAGAAACAGTGCGAGGGCCTCAGAATAGAGGCTTGGTGGGCAGACCTGGAGAGATGGGCTTTAGCTGAATCCAGTGTTTGGCGCAGGGCGATGCGCAGTGGGATGAGAGAAGGGACCATGGATGTCAGTCTGGGATGCGCTTCTGCAGGCAATGTTCCCGCTTCCTCATGTGCATTCCTTGTAAGCCTGGCTTTTCAGGGACATCACTGCCCAGGGTGGAGGCTCTGGAGGGGTGCAGAGGGAACCTGGGAGCAGGAGAAGTGGCCCTGGGAAGTGATTTGTATGGCCCTGTTCTTTGGCGCGGTTGATCTCTCGGGGCGAACACTGCTACTGTGGGGGAACTTGGGATTTGCTTTATTAATGTAAAAGGGCCTAGATTACTGTGGTTCTTCGACTGGTACCATGAACGCTGCTACGAAACGGCTATAAGATGCGCTGATGGGAGCACTGATGACCCTGGGAGGAGGTTGGGACAGGTCAGCCTGAGTGGCATGGGTGGGAAATGTCTGGTCCAATCCCTGGGCTTTTAGATGATGCGCAGCCACCACTGGAAGTTTTCCGATTATGTAGGCAGTAGCAGGCCGTGGGACTTGATGGCATCTTACAGGAGCCCTTGGTGGTAGAGCGCTTATACTTCTGGGGTGGGCCAATGTGATGATTTGGATTTTGTTGGGTGGCTGCGGGGTGGAAAGCTCAGAGCAGGTAGACCTGGGGTGCGCCGTTATTGTATGCTTTACAATGCTTTAAGCGGTTTCTAATTTGGGGGTAATGGGGTTGTGCTTTCTGTTAGTTTTGTCCCCAAATGCTAATAGTTTCAACAAAATAAAACAAAAACCTTTAATTACTCATACATCCCGTCCCATTTCCTCCCATCCTTGTAGGTGATTCCACCTAAGAAGACAATAGGGTGGAGCAGTGACAAGCTGCTTCGTATCTTAGGTCGAAGAAAAAAGGTTCTTCAAAACCACCAGACTGAATTCTGCATTGCGCCTCGAGCTGGTATCCAGGGAATAGTGCTTACAGAAGGTCGACTGAGTGGCTCAAGTAGCCGCCTTGCTGATGACATCCCAAGAAGCATGCCTCTGAAATGCAACTGCCCTGGCCTTAAATCTGACCACATGGACATGAATCCCCTCAGGAACTGGTTTGCCCATGGCTGTGTATACCTCAGAAATGGCCTGAACCATCCAACGGGCGATAGAAGCTTTGCAAGCCTGGGTACCAGGAGACGTGCCCCCAAAAGTGATGAACAATGCCTCAGACCTCCTCAAGGATTTAGTCAGAGAGAGGTAGAACTTGAGGACACTCTTGAGGACCAAGGAATGCAAAGCCCTTTCTGCCATCAACTGTGGGTTCGGAAAGAAAACCGGCAGGCAGATTTCTTGGTTCAATGGAATGGGGAGACAAACTTGGGCGAGTGCGCAAGATGACCTTGTTATGAAACGTGTTGAAGTGTTTGCACGAAGAAAGCGCCTGAAGCTTGCTGGCCCTGCGCACAGAACTGAGCACCACCAATAGAACTGTATTTAATGTCACCAGCCGGATGTCCACAAGGCCATCGGCTCAAAAGGCTTGCAGTGAATCACATTAAGCAGCCAGACCAGATGAGGCCTGTGCACCGGAGGAGAAAAGTCTTGACAACACCGTGAAGTGGGCCTTAACCAACAGGTTGGCTGCAGAGAAAACCTGCTCTGGGGAATTCTTGTAGGCCTCGATGGGCACCAAATAGGTGCAGCAAGTATCCAACTGAACGCCAGAGCGGGCCAAATGCACAGGAGGTCGCCCAGGACACAGGTGAAGGGGGTCCAGCCCCTTGTGATGAGCCCAATGGCAATTTCTGGTCCACTTGCTCTTATACTGGGACCGAGTAGAAGGCTTCCTGTATGATGCCCCAGTTGTGATCTGAAAATTGAGCGTGTTGCAGTCTCATCTGGTCAGGATCCAGGCCACAAGGGCCAGCCCGGCCGGGTCCGGGTGCTCCACTGCCCTGCACTGCTGTGTCTGGAATCCCCTGCTGGGAATCGGAAGATGGATAGGGCCCTGGGAGCACAACTGAAGTGGGTCCTAATACCACACCCTCGACGGCCAGTGTGGGACAATCAGGATGAGGCTGCAGCCCACTGAAGTCTGGAACTTGCGGAGGGTCCGCTGTAGCAACGGTGGAGGAAGACACGCATAGCACATGCAGGCATACCATCAAAGCTTGAACGTGCCCCCCATAGAACCCCGGCCCGCCCAAAAGGCAAAGCGGGGGCACTTGAAATTCAAAGGCGACATGAACAAGTCCAGATCCAGAAACCACCATCTCTGTAACAGGGGCAACAAGGAGTTTGTTTATTTGCCACTTGTAGATGTTGAACACCTAGCTGGTCCGCTTCCACGTTGCTGTCTCCTGGGAGGTGGACCGTTGGAATTTGAAACTCTTCCATAATGACACATTCCCAGATTGCCACCGCCTCCATGCAGGGGGCAGGGGGAGGGTGGAGGGTGTATGAACAGGTGCCACACTGCTTCTTCAGGTAAAAAAATCATAGGGGAGTTGTCAGGCCTGTCCAGAACCGCAGTGTCCCTGATGAGCGGCAGAAAAGCCTTGCCAAACAGGCCCAACGCCCTGAGCTTGAGCAGATGACATGCATTACTTACCGCAATAGCATTTCTGATGATTGTATCCGTTTAGATTCACATGCTGTGCATATGGTCCGACATTCAGTGGCAACCGCAGAGTATTGCATCTTGTCTTTCGGGGACTGAAAGGGGACGTCGGCATAGGCGTGCTTTAACACTAGCCCTATCGTGACGTGTAGTGTACCCAAAATCCCTCACGCGCCGAGGTCCCTCCGATTGTATTTTTTCTGTCATGAGGGAGCCCAAGGTTATAGTGAGTGAGTACATAAAGAGAGAAAGTAGTAGGACATCTATGTTCCTTCCACCCAGAGTGGGAAGGTAGGGAGGGCGCATGTGAATGCAAGTAGATACAATCATCAGAAATGCTATTACGGTAAGTAATGCATGTCTTCTGATGCCTGTTAATCCGCTTAGAATCACATGCTATGCATAGACTAGCGAGCAGTACCCTGAGTTGGAGGTGGGTTGTGAGAAGGAACAGTAGAGAAAAGATGTCTTAGTACTGCTTGTCCCACCTGAGAAACAGACCTACAGTCAGTGTCTAGGCAATAGTGTTTTGTAAAGGTGTGTACAGAACTCCAGGTTGCCGCTTTGCAAATAGACTCTAGGGGAACATTTGCAATGAATGCTATGGATGCCCCAGTGCCCCGAGTAGAATAGAATTTGCTCTAGGATTGAAGGGCAGTTCTCCGTTAGCAAGAGTGCAACATAGTGTGATGCCTTTGACAATACACCTTGAGATAGCTGATTTAGAGACAGGCTGCCCTTCTCTACCAGCTGTCACTGAAATGAAAAATTGGTTCATCTTCCTCAATGGTTTAGTTCTTTCCAGGTAGAACATGACTGCATGCGCACATCTAGTGTGTGTAGGCTTCTTTCGGCCATGCTAGTGGAATTCTGGAAAAAGGTACGTAGTTCAATCGATTGGTTCACATGGAACTTCAAGATTAATTTAGGCGTGAATCTGGGATGAGTGCGCAGAACTACCTTATCTTTGTGGACTGTAACAAAGGGGTCTAGAACAGAAAGTGCCGGTAGTTCGCTAACCCTTGTAATCGAAGTGATAGCCACTAGGAAGGCCGTTTTATAGGTCAGGTCTTTCAGACTTGCCTTGTGCATAGGCTCAAAGGGAACTCCCATGAGCCTGGTTATAACTACATTTAGGTCCCATCCAGGAGCTGGGTGAGAAATGGGAGGATAAATCCTCTTAACTCCTTCCATAAAGGCTTTAATCACTGGTATCTTCCACCACAACACTTTTTGTTGTGATGTGGTGTAGGCTGACAGGGCAGCCAGATGAACTTTTAGGGAATTGAAGACTAGCCCAGTGTCCAACAGATGGGTTAGGTACAGCACAATGTGTGTGGGTGAGCAATCACTGGGATTGACGCCCTTTGAATTGCACCAGATGACAAAACATTTCCATTTGCTGGCATAGCAATAACGTGTGTTTGGTTCTCTAGCTTCCCTGAGTATGTCCATGGACCTCTGAGGGAGCTGTAGGTGTCCAAACTCTGACCTCAGGAGCCAAGCTGCTAAAGTCAGAGTTTGTGGGCATGGGTGTAGGGTCTCCCCCCTGTCCTGAGACAACATGTTGTACAGGCAGGGTAGTTTCACTGGTGGGGAGAGGGACATTTCCATCAGATGAGCGAACCAGGGTTGCCTGGCCCACATGGAGGCCACCAGAATCATGGTAACTGGTTCCTGGTGCATCTTGTGCAACATCTTGTTGAAAAGTGGAGTCGGAGGGGAAAAGCGTAGACAAATCTCCCCAACCATGTTATCCATAGACCGTTCCCCTTGGATCGGTTCTGGGGGTACCTGGAGGCGTAGTCTAGGCATTGGGCGTTCTCGTGAGTAGCCAACAGGCCGATATCTGGGAAACCCCATTCTGCGACGAAGGACACAATATCTCCGTGTAGCCATCATTCGTATTCTTCGGGCAGAGGGAAATCTCTGCTGAATACGTCTGCCAGAAGACTGAGTTCCCCTGGAACATGTTGGGACGACAGAAACATCTTGTGTTTGAGAGTCCATATCCAAATGTTTTGGGACATCTTACATAGCCCTGGAGAGTGAGTGCCCCCCTGTTTGTTCAGGTAATACATGGCTGTAGTGCTGTCCATTAGAATCAGCACTGTCTTCCCTTGTAGTTGCACCTGAAAGGCCTTCAAAGCCTTGAACACCGCTAATAGCTCCAGTAAGTTTATATGTTTGGACGCTACTTGGGGGGACCATACTCTGTGCTCTGTCTGCTGAAGCAGATGAACCCCCCGCCCCGCGAGAGATGCGTCTATAGTGAGAGTGGCTTCCACTGTAGGGGTGATGAAGTTCTTCCCCTTCATGAGGTTTTCTCTTGTCCACCACTGCAGAGAGAGAAAGAGGGCTGGTGAGACAACTACCAGATCTTCCCATTGTCCGCTGGCCTGACACCACTGGCTGTTGAGCCACTCTTGCATGGGACGCATGCGTAGCCGCGCGCGGGGAACCAAGTATATGCATGACGCCATCATTCCTAGCAAGCGCATGGCCTTGCGCACCGTCACCTCCCGGCTGGCCACATATTGAGGGATATGGAAAAGCATGTTCTGAACCCTCTCGTTGGAGGGAAAGACGAGACAGTCTTCCGTCCGAATTAGAGCTCCCAGAAATTGTTTTGTTTGACTGAGGACTAGACTGGATATTTTTTCGTTGATTGAGAAACCCAAACTGAAGAGAAGATCTTCTGTTTATTGGGTGTTCAAAAAACATGTGTCGAATGAGTCCTCCGTGATGAGCCAGTTGTGGAGGTAAGGGTAAACTGGGACTGACAGTCTCCGCAGGTGTGCTGCAGCCTCTGCCAGGACTTCGGTAAACACTCTTGGCACTGAGGCGATGCCGAAGGGGAGTACCTTGAATTGGTAATGCCTGTCCTCTATCATGAACCTTAGATTTTTCCTGTGCGCTGGCAACATTGAAATATGAAAGTATGCATCTTTCATGCCCAATGTTACCATGTAGTCCCCTTGTTTCAGCAATGGGATCACCTCCTGTAGTGTTACCATGCAAAACTTCTGGGGTTTTATGAACTTGTTCGCTGGGCGCAGTTCTAGAACAGGGTGCATGGTGAGGTCCTTTTCGGGTACAAATAAGTACATTGAATAAATACCCTCGTTTACCTGAAGAATAGGGACGGCGTCTATGGCGTCCTTTCCCAGCAGTGCTTCCACCTCTTGATTCAGAATCTCCAGATGGTCCGGTGAAAGGCGCCGTGAGCGCGGCGGTCTGAATTGTGGCGGTCAGGCGAATTCCACGCAGTACCCGTGGGCGACCGTCTTTATGACCCACTGGTCTGAAGTTATCCCCTCGCATACCATGAGGAAAGATGTTAATCGCCCCCCGACCGGGGTGACATGGGAGGGGACCTGAATCTGGTGGTCATTTCTGACCAGAGGCTGTGGCTCCTCTAGGATTGAGGCCTCTACCTCTGCCTTTGCCGCGTTTCTGACCTCTTGCAGGTTAGTATGCGGGGCTTCCCGAAGTTTGTCCTGTGTTGAAGTTCCCCGTGCCATAGTTGTTTTGACCAGCACGGGCTTGCCCTAGAAAGGACCGCCGAGAGTTATTACCTCTCTGGGTGGAAGGTTTCTGTGTGATCTGTTGCAGAGACTAAAGAGTCTCATGCTCTTTCTTAGCTGCTTCCAAGGCCTCATCCACCGCTTTCCCGAAGAGGTTAGATTCCTCAATGGGCTTATTGATGAGGGAGGCTTGTGTTTCCGGTTTAAAACCTGAAGTATGCAGCCAAGCGTGTCTTTTAAGTAGGGTCCCTTTGGCAAGAGACCTGCCTGCTGTTTCCGCAGTGTCCAGGGTGTTTTTGATCACATGCTGGTTAACCGGTCTTCCCTCGCTTACAATGGAGAGAAGCTTGGATTTGGCGGGTTCAAGAACCTCTTGGAGGCCTTCCTGAACCAGGTTCCACTGAGCGTCAGCATAGCTTGCCAATAGTGTGGTATTATTAGCAATACGCGTAGTGTATGCAGCAGCCAAAGTGACTCGTTTGCATAGACCATACAGTCTTTTGGATTCCTTGTCCAGAGGTGTTTCCCCCATGCCAAGGGGTACTCCTGCCCTTTTCCGGGTGGTAGTCACTACCAATGAATCCGGGATGGCGTGCCCTCTAATGTATAGAGGGTCAGAGAGGGAAGATCAAAATAATGTTTCCACTCTTGGGTTCACTGCCCGAGTTTGAGCTGATGATACCAATGAGGGGGCCAACCTTCTTTTGATAGAATTAAGAAGGGGGGTGGCTTGGCTAGATGGAGGCTTCTCCTTAAGGATATCCTCTACAGAATCCTGCTCAGGTACAGCCTCTTGACTGGAGATTTGGAAGTGTTCAGCTGTTTTTTTCAACATGGAGTTGAAGGTCATTTGGTCATCTAGAGGTTAGGCCTGGCGAGCCTGAGGGGACAGAGGAAAATCTAGGCACAAAACATCAGTGTCCTGATCTTGCTGTATCCATGGGTCTGTTCCTTCTTGCTGGGTTTCTTCCCAGTGGTCTATGGTACCCTGCTGTTCTTCCTCATAGTTCTCCAGAAATGAAGCTTCTTCCTCTTCATTATAAATGTCCCTATATGTGTCGATGTGGACAATGTTTTCCTGCCTGCTGGACGGGGACAGAAGAATGAACTTTTTGAAAATGAGATGGAAAATGTAGGCTAGGCTCTACCCGAGACCTTTTAGGGGATGGATGATCAGAAAAGCGGAATCTTCTCCAGCCGATCCATACACCCTTCGAATTTCTCTCTAGTCCATTTAGAGGACCCAGGCGGGTCTACGGGTGGAAAAACGTCGAAAAGAGTCTCTTAGGTTGTCGGAAAGAGACTCTTGACTATCTTCATATGAATCGTAAGAATCGGGATCCAAAACCGCAGCTTGTCCCATGACTTTAGGCGGAACCAGGGTAAAACCGACAGATGCCGTAATTCTTTCGATACTGTCTTCGATAATCGCGGAATCGGCGTGAGACAGTTGCTCCGATGGTCTATTGATAGATGATTTACCTTCGGCAGCGCTAGAGAGCCTAGCAGTTGGTTTCTCAGTTAGAGGCCTAGTTGTAGTTTTCGGCCCTAGCGCAGCCTTCAGGACCGTTGCAGCGTCAGATTTCCACGCTTCGACGTGTGGAGTTTTTGGAGTAGCGCCCTTACTTAATTTAGTTTGCCCAGTCACAAGACGCTGCTGCGGATGCGGGGAGGGCTTTGGATCTGAGCGATCCGAGGAAACAGTCGAAATTGTCGGCGGCCCTGTTGGCACCTTCACCTTTTTCGACAAAGACGTTGAAACTGGTGTAGGGGTTGTCCTCTTAGTGTGATGCGTTTGTATGCCCCTGTTGCCGGGTGTTGTCCCTGTAGCGAGACCAGAGTCAGGCCTTAAAGGGTCGGGGGACAGGCGTGGCAGACCTAGAACTGCCCGCCTCGAGGTCTATAACATCCGCAATGGATGTTTGGTCATCCGAGGTGCCTTTGTCACTCTCAGCGGGTGTGGCGGTGGGGGAACGGGGTTCCATCCGCGACATACCGTACGTGGCCCACTGCTTTACACAGCACTCCTTAAGGGTCTTAGCCGAAAGGAGTTTGCAGGCCGCACACCGCTTTTCGTCGTGTTCTAGGGGGAGACCGGCATTGCAAGTCCTGTGTTCGTCCTTCCAAGGATATCTGACCCTACACTTAGGGCAGAATCTAAAAGGGGTCCTTTCCATAGCTAAAGGGAAAGATGACCAGACCAAAAGGGAAAAGAGGGGAAAGGAGGAAAGACATAGCGACAATATGGCCACCCCGACCCCACTCTCCCTTACTGTATAGGTCGGCCAGAGGGCCCAACCACGTGGAAAATCCAGCCGCCGGATCCTAGGCGCCGAAATCCACAGCCATAGACGAATCCCCCGCAGTCTTCGTCGAAGATGTTCTCGTGACCGAAGTGACTTAATGGGGAATCACCGACAAGTCAGTATAAGAAACAATGTCTCTTTTGTAAGAGCTCCGCTAAAGGGCGACCAGTTATCTGGGCGGAAAAAAACAGTTTGAGGGAGCACAGCGCGTGAAGGATTTTAGGTACACTACGCATCACGATAGGGATAGTGTTACAGACATGCCTATGCCGACGTCCCCTTTCGTTCCCCGAAAATCAAGATGCAATACTCTGCGGTTACCACTGGATGGTCTGACCATATGCACAGCATGTGATTCTAAGCAGATTAACAAGCATCAGAAATTCAAGTTACTCACTGTAGTGACGGGAGCACTCGTAGTCCATAGTCCTCTTTCCTCCATCCTTGTTGGCGTCCCCAACATGGGGACGGTACCGGAACCTTTGGCAGTGAAAAAATTGAGCTTCCCCTTAAAATTTTGCATAGCGCACTGGAGCACGCCCTTGGGCATGGGAACACCCTGCCGAGGCCCTGCCCTCCAGTGCCTCACCTCAGTCCCCTTTGAACACACTGGACGCTCAGATATCTGGTGTGAGAAACCAAAGGGTGTCTCACCGACAAGTCCCTTGGGAGCTGTCGTCCAGGTGGCCGGGGCACACCCATCGCTACTGGATCCAGATCCGGGGGGTGGACCAGTGTGGGAAGATCATCTGGATGAGGGGTGCCTGGGGAGTGGGGCACCCGGAGGAGAGACGCATTATCCCTGTTCCCATTTCCCTGTAGAACACCCTCATTCCATGTACTATCTAGGAACTTTATCTCTTCCCCCACGCCCCTTTCCTACACACACTCTGCTACACGGATAAAGCACTTCAGGGTGAGACAGACTAACACAACGGGTCTATCTGACATGCCCCAACATCAGGGTCAGGCAGAGTCAGGCACTTAACCTTAATGACTAACACCTGAATACTGTTACCTTTCCCCACTGGGATTAAAGGCAGAGCATGAGAGCACACATACAGCAAAGCGAGAAGTTCTCCCGAGGCGAGCAAGACCAGCAGAGCAGAAGGGCAGGAAATCCTGGGAAGGCGTCGACTATGGAAGCGGAGCAGACGGGACCAGGAGGCGAAGGAAAGGCTGTGGTCCTACCAGCTGTGAGGTTTAAAGTCACTGCAGAATCCCCAAGAGGTAACTCCCTGCCAATGCAGAAGGTCACGGCAGTACCTCCTTCATGTGCGGCTTGAGGACTTGAAAGGAGGATAGCTGCTCTGTACCAAAAGCCTTGACTGAATGGAAGGTCTTGATAATCTGTATCAATCGCTGCTGGTGAGTGAAAAGGGAGATCAGCTTGTGTTGATTAAAAGGACATTGACGTTTGAAGTGCTCGGTAGGTTGTCGAGAAATCGCGAGCGAAAGCACTTTGTAGTAAAATGATGAATGCCAAGATTGTCCGTGTGAGAAAAGCTGCAAAAGAAAATAACTAAGAAAGGAGATAAATTGTCAAAGTGGTCATACGAGGAGAAAGTCACGGGTACAAGCCCCTTCGTACGGTTAAACGTCTTTGACAAGAAGTGAAAGGAACTGCAGATGGGAGAGGAGGGGAGGCCGGTATAAACCTTTGAACTGTATCCAGTATTATGGGTTGTTCGTAGGACAGCAGCCCTGAGAAAGAGAAGCTTGATTGTGAAAAGTAAATGCACTTGCTACAATATAACAGAGTAGCCCGGTGAGACGTGATTGCCTATCGGAAGTCTCTGTATCGAACTGGCAAGTACGTAGAAGTAAAAGCGTGGAAGATTGCAATGTAGCAAGTGCGATGCTGGCAGTTTGAAGGCTCGCGCCCGATCGAGGGAAACCAGAACTGCCTACAGTGGAAGGTCTGAGCCCTGAGGAGGGGGACCGGAGTGAACAGGTAAAACTGAACTAAATATTTGTTTAAAAAGACATTACGAATTCCTGAAATGCTATGAGCTAGTAGAACTGGTAAAGTTAACTAAACTGTGATTTGAAGGCGACAGTGAACCGGCAGAGGGTTGCCAAGTTGAAGCAAGGGAAGTGAATCCCACATTTTGATAAAGTGATTGAACAGAGGTGTAAAGAAAAAGGTGAACCCCAATGAAGGGTTATCACGAGAAAGCCACAGAAGAGGGGAATCCCGCATAGTGAGCTTGGGAAAAGCCTTGTGTTGCCAAGCAAGAGACATTGATTTGAGGGATCCTGCCTTTTTTTTATGAAGAAATGTCTTCCTGATGCCTATAGACTCAAGGGGTGCTCACAGTCATGCCATTGTTCCGCCATGTCCCTTGATGCAAAGTGGGGAAGGGTTCAGCAATCCTACACTACTAAAACCTGTTTGGACATTTTAGTTCGCATTACACTCTTTTGTTATATATATTGTCACACCCCCTTTTGTTATATAGAGTAAGGTTTTGGCAATAGGTTTATTCGTCTAGGCCATTTTCTTTGACACAACATCACTAAGGCATCGCTTTCTTTGCTTTGATGGTCTTAGCTTCCTCCCATCTTAGATTTAGGTTTAGATTAGGCGTTTTTCTCACCCATACACTGTTCAATAAATACCCTTGGATTGTACTCCTTGTGTCTGTCGTGCTTCTGATAACCAAGCCTTCCTTTCACTGCACTACACTTATTTGCCCCTGGCATACTAGCGGGGGAAGGTGGGTTGGACGTATGGAGTTAAGGGGATTATGGACTATGAGTACTCTAGTCAATACAGTGAGTTACTTAAATTACCCACACGTCCTGTCCCTTTTACTCCATCATTGTGGGTGATTCCACTGAACAAGAAACATAGGGTGGAGCTGTGATAACCTGCCTCATCACTAGGACGAAGCAAAAAGGTTCTTTAGAACCGCCTGACCAAACTGTGCATCGCGCCAGGAGCTGGTGACCAGTGAAAAGTGCTTACAGAAAGCCGACAAAGTGGCCCAAGTAGCCGCCTTGCTGGGGACATCCCTAGATGCGTGTCTCTGAAACGCGACGGCCGTGGACTTGGCTCTGACCGCATGAGCATCAATCCCCTCAGGAACAGTTTTGCCCCTGGCCGTAAACGCCTCGGAAATGGCCTGAACCATCCACGGGAGATGGAAGCCTTAGAAGCCCGAGCGCCTGGGGAGGAGCCCCCAAAAGTAAAAAAAATACCTCTGACTTCCTGAAGGATTTCATCTGAGAGAGATAAAACTTGAGGTCCAAGGAATGAACGGCTATCTGCCTCTGACTGCGGTTTCGGGAAGAACACCGACAGGCAGAACTCTTGATTCAGATGAAATGAGGAGAAGACCTTGGGCAAGAAATGTGGTTGAGCGTGCAAGATGACCTTGTTGTTGTGAAATGTGGTGAATGGTTCGCACGAAGACAAGGCCTGCAGCTCACTAACTCTGAACGCAGAGGTGAGAGCCACCAGTAACTTAAGCGTCACCAAGTGGATGTCCACAGAAGCTATTGGCTCGAAAGGCTTGCGTTGCAAAGCCGCAAGAACCACATTGAGGTCCCAGAACGGCTGAGTTCTATGCACTGGAGGAAAAAGCCTAGACAACCCCTTAAGGTGGGCCTTTTGAGAAAACTGAAGGTGTCTCACCCTCTAGTCCCCAGGGATCTGTTATCCAGGTGGCCTGGTCACGGCCATTGCTTTTGGATCCAGTTCCTGGGGTGAACCAGTGCAGGAGGATCACCGGATGAGGGGTCTTGGGGGAGTAGGAGTGGGACACCGGATGGTGAGACCCGGTATCCCCTTCCCTGTTAACACCTTTTACCCATCCTACCAGGTAGGATACTTAGGTACTCACCCCGCTCCTTTTTCCCGGCACAAACACTTACTCATGGACAGCTCGCCGTGAACAAAAACGGACTAACACCAGAGCCGTATACCTGACATGTCTGAATACAATGGTCAGGCAAGGTCAGGCAATTACTGATCATTACGCACACCTGATTGCCATCACACTTGCCCACACGGATAAAAGGCAGAGCACGAAAGCCCACTCGGAGCAAGGCAAAGCACAGGAGGAAGCAGTAGTTCCAAGATAGCAGTTCAATATGAGGAGAAAGACGGAGAGACCAGAGATGTTTCAAGGAGGGAAGTGCCCTTGACCTTTTCAGAATGGTGCTTTCATTAATCTTGTAAAATAAGAAACCTAAGACTGGGGACTAAAGTGGAAGAAACCTGCATTGACTGTCGGAGGTACTATATATATACTTCCAAAAAGTATGTAGCTAAAAAGGTTCCAAAAGCACTGATTTGCACATAACAGTTATCAATTCATTTAAGGTATGAGCATAGCCCACACCATTATTTGTTAACAATGATAATTCTCTTTTTACATAACATTTTTCAACACTCAATAGACCGGATGCATTTTCTGCTTGAAGGTTTTCCTTCGTGATCATAAAAAGGTCATCACAACAAATTAAAAAATATGATAATGATAACGTTATTTAAATCGTATTTAAAACATTCCAAGTCAGAGCACAGCATCTGCACTACATCATACACATCATACAGTGGTCCGTTTTGTCCCCACTTTTGTCCCCACATACAACATCCCAGAGACAATGCATTTGTTCAGTCCTAATGTCAACACGGTATGGAGTGGTGTAATCGGAGATTGGACTTCCCAAAATGGTACCCAGTTCGCCATGTTGCAGCGTCTTCCAAACACCATGTTTTGAATAGTGGTCTTAATTGCCGACCTCAGCTTTTCCCCTCAGGAGGATAGCTTCCCCAATCGGTAGTAGATGTAAAGTGCAACTGCTTACACCTAATCGTTCACATTTGCAAACCCTGTGTTTTTCTTTTAAGGCGACTTCGATCATGCGTACAAATCGCACCTTGGCCAATATGATCGAGTTGCTGCTACCCCACATACAACATGTCCAGACAGCGTGGCTTGCATAGTTTGAGGCATTCCCTATGTAAGCACCAAGACATATCTGTCACTTTAAAAATATGGGCAGTACGAGAATAAATGCTGCAGGGTTTCCATTTCATTTACATTTGTGCAAAAGCGGCATTTATGGCCGAGATCAAGTGTTTCGTAGCCATGCCATTTGCAAATTCGGAAGCCAGTGTGAATTAAGTCGAGATAAAATGTCATGTAGGTTACCCAAGCTTTATTGTCGGGAAAACACAGGAGATAAGGACTCAGAGGTTTCTGCGCATGTCTAAAGTTGGCATAGTTAGAGAAGGTGGAATACCCCTCAATTGTGTCCGAGTTACGGGCCCAAGAAATCAGGTGAATTCGTTTTTTTTACCAGCCCTGGACGGTCGATAATATCTTGCTAAGTCAAGTTAAGAGAGCGCAGAACCTTATTGATGCATGCATGGAAGATGGAAATTGATGCTGGACGATCAACAGACAGCATTGCGTGCAGGTGAAACCATCTTCATGAAATTGTTTAGCATTAACCATTCAAATCTGTCAGCAAGTGAGTATAGGCCAGTTTGTGAATTAGGATGAGATTCGGAAGATATCCCGGCAGCCCCAACACTGTTTTCCACACTTTTCCTTGAATTTTGTCCAGACCATACAATAATGTTGGCTCCACTTTCAACTGGTAATCTATCAGTGGAAGCAAAGAAAACGTACAATGGCGATGATGCATCAATTTCATCTGCGCCATCAGTTGCATCACTTTAAGGTTTAATGTTGTTTGCCATTTATTGAGTGAATTACTGTTCGAAAGCCAATAGCCCAGATATGTCATCTCACTCTTGATAGTTATCTGCTTAGTGTCGACGTACCATCTAAATCTAGGCAGATTCCTCTTGACTGTGAAGACTAGGATGTTCGATTTGGCTGAATTAATAGTCAAGTTATTAGAGAGATAATATTGATGAAAATAATTCAGCTTATTTTGCAGCCCAAAAGGTGTTCGGTCGAAGAGGATAAGGTCGTCTGCAAAGGTCAACCTATTTATGCAGAGATTTCCCAGTTTGACAGGGAAGATGTTGTTCTCGTCCCAAATGTTGTCAATGTCCGCAAGGTACAGGTTGAAGAGTACCGCTGCAAGGTTACATCCTTGCTTAACGCCGACTTTGGTGGAAATATGGTCCGACAATAGGCCTGCAGAGTTAATACGAACCCTGTGGGAGGTCTTCATATGCAGGAGCGCGATCAGCACTACTATATGTTCCAGAATTCCATATGCCAGCATTTTCTTCCATAAGCGATTTCGAAGAATACTATCGAACGTTGATGAGAGATCCAGTGAGGCCATATATATGGGCCCGTTGGATGAGTTGCGTGATGACATCAGTAAGTGTGCAAGGATAGTCGCGTTCAAGGGGGTGCCCATTGCCTTGTGGAACCCAACTTGTACTTTTGATAAAATTGGAGATGTTCTCATAAAGGCTTCCAAGTCATTTAGTACGACACGAGAAAAGATTTTTGCAGCTACGTCAATTAGGGCGATAGGCCAAAAGTTGGCAGGATTGTCCAAGAGCCCCTTTTTATGGATAGGGATAATTATGGTGGTCAGCCATGAGGGAGGAATTTCTCCAGAACTAAATATCAGTTCAAAGCGGGTAAGCAAGTATTTTGCTCAAAAGTGCGGGTCATCCTTAATGACGCATGGTGGAAGCCCATCCGGACCAGCCGATCCAATGTCCAGGTACATGTGGATACAATGATCATTTGGGGGACATCAATTTCCTGTTCCATGTGCTGGGGGGATGGGGCAAGACATATATCTCCTTGAAGTAAGCTTGCCAAGTATCCCCGTTTATAGCTGCGACCAAGCGGTTCGCTGGCGCGCACAAGGGATTTCTGAGAAGCGCCCATATTTCCCTTACGTTACGCTCGCATAGTAACATCTTCTGATTATCAAGACTATGACGGACGTCGTATTTCTTTCAGTTTTTCTTCTACGTAGCCAGTATAGAGTTTTTAGATGATGTATGTAGAGGGCTGTTTGAGCCAGGGTGTTAGGCAGAATCATGTGCAGTGCCCTTAGGGACGACTACACACTATTAAGACTACAAGTAGTAATACAAGTTCACCTTTGGTACAAGCCCGTACTACACTGTTAAAGTGGTAGCAGTAGTGGAGCAGCTAGACTTATCTCAAGAGTAAATGAGCAGTAGTAGAGATTACACACAGGACCACAATTACTGTGACTCAAGGAAAACACTGACTCAATGTTTCAGGTACAAAATACAAGTACATTTATTTTAAACCATCTGTTATAAAACACAACACTTTTATCAATTCGAAACCACACGTAAAATACACTACACAACCAATTCCACTTGTTCCAGCAAATTCAAGGTAAGTACATTAGGATTTGACAGACCAGTGTTACGATACTAACGCGTACCCGCGGATAGAAATGCTCACGAAGTTAAAACACACTTTATACTTAAGAATTTCAAACAAGGGAAAGTGAATAAAAATCTTAGGCAATACTCTTTCAAGGCAAGGATACTCGAGGACTTATTCAAAGATACCGATTAAAGTCAATAGGCCTGCGCCAGTGTCAATGGAGCAGATGCTCAGTTGCCGAGGATCACACGTTGAACAGTTCGAGATTCGAGATGCCAAGAGTTGGTAAAGATTGTCAAAAGGAAACAAAAGTTATAAGAGGAAGGGAAGAAAGAACAAATCTTCGTGGGGAAAAGGGTTCACCCCGATTCCGGCTCGTCAGATGGCGAGATTGACCAAATGTGCACAGTACCTTATTCCATTGGAGAAAAGCTGGTGCCACGGCAGTTGTTCCTGGTAGTTCCTGTAGACTAACGGTTCCTGCGGCTTCAGTCGTGGGGACAAGAAGGAGGACGTCTGGAGTGATCTGCGATACCCATGGATGAGGCCAGCAGCAGCGAAAAAGACAACGATGAATAAAAGGTACGCTCCTTTAATCATGAGAGGGCTCTTCTGATGGCTATCCGGACCACTACAGCACAGCAGTGATTTCGACCCAGGAGAGGATTCTCAGACTGAAGAAAAGACGAGCTGGTTGATCCTACCAGGCTCAAGGGAAGACTCTGGACTGGATCTTCTCTTAGTCGTTGAAGGGATAGATAGCTCAGGACAGCAGCAGGGCTTCCCCGGGACTCAGGGTTGCAGCAGCCGTCGTCTTCTCCGCTTCTCTTCGGTTCCTTGTAGTTCCAGAGGCGACTCTACCGTCTAGCTCAAGAGTCCTGCCTTTTATGTCAAAATCCCCCATTCACACAGCCTGGCTGTCAATCACTCAGCGGGGGGGAAGGGGGTGTCCAGCCCGGACAAACACCTCGGCCAATCAAAACAAAGTGCGACTTGGGTCTCCAAGGAGACCCTGTGGAGGGGGTGACTACACCCCTCCCTCACATTCAGCCCACCTAGACATCCAGACGCCAAAGGAGGGCTTCTGGTCAGAAGCCTGCCAAAGGTCAGCGAACAAAGGAGGCAAACCTGGTTTGCCACGCAAAGACCGACCCAAGAAGGAGTTTAACAAAAAGAAATGGCGATTAAACCCAACCGGAGCAGAAATAAAAAGTATTTGGACTAGAGGGTTTAAAGTTCGAGGCTACAAAAATAGCCTAAAACAATACCACGTTATGTAATATAATTGCGGTAGGAAAATTAGGGTAGATACCACTGCCACCAGCCAAGTCTTAATGTTAAGGGAGCAAAACAATGCTCCAAGAGGTACAGATAAAAAGGGCTAAGAATTAACCCTTTTCAATACTCCATGTAAGATGGGGTGTACTGGATCTGTGGTTAAATCACAATGTAAAGTTAATGGCAACTTTACCCTTTTCTGGGGGACAGTAGTTAGCCCCAGAAATGGAGTCGGTGGGAAGTCTAAAAGACAACACTGTGTCACTGCACTGAAGGTGCTGTGGAACACACAAAAGAGTGTGGCTACTGAAGTGGTGTACTCCAGAGTCCACAATCACAAAAACAGATGAAATGCACATGGCAAAACACAGGTAGGAGTGGGGGAAAAGTTCACACTCTTACCAAGTGGAAAAAAATAAACTCCAGAAATCCAGCAAAGCTGCTAAGGGACTCACTAGGTAAGGGAAATTAGCCATAGAAGGAGAATTCTCCCTAATACAGGGTATCAAAAGGTGTTGAAAGTGAGGTGGAGGACGGTGTTCAATACACCGTGATCGCCCAGTCCAAAGTGGGTGATCAAAATTGGTGCAAGAAAGGCAGACAACTCACTTGACACCAAGAGATAGTCAATTAGAGAATAAGAGGTGCCACGCTGCCAAGATGTGTTGCTGCTATGTGATGCCAAGGACAGAGGAAAGCTATTCCAGGCCTCAAAAAACTCTGTCCAAAGCTTGCCCCCAACACCAGCCTGCTTTTCGTAAGGCGTCGAGTCGGAGGAGGCAGGTCTAATTCCTTCCATGGCCAAGTTTGCATTGAAGTCGTCCCCAATCAGTATTTCATGCATGGGGTGCTGCAGCATGGCGTTAGTCAATACCTCATTCAACGATTGAAAGACCGTTTCTATGGAGACTGCCATGGGATTCCAGTAAACAGATATAAGCAGTATTTTCTGGATGGGGGCTCCAGCAATGGTCAAATCAACCATCAAAAAGGACTCAGTGTGGACCAATAGTTTGGCTGTGAATCTTGAGCCATTCTTAATAAGGACGGCTAGGCCGCCACTAGGACGGCCAGCAGACGAGCGACGAGCTGGGACACAAAATGATACAAAACCCTCCAAAACAATGTTGGTTGTCATTGCCATGGTTTCCTGTAGTAACATGATTTCAGGAACATGGGAGGGCTCCAGCAATTTGTACCATGCATAAAAGTTGCCCCACAACAATTCCAGGAAAGTATCGCTATTTTAGATAGTTACGAGGTGAAGTACCTTCTTTCATTAAGGTTGCCGCTTTAATAACCAGCTCCAGCCAACTTAGACCATTTAGAGCTCTATAAGCGAGGCGAGTTGTACCAGTATTTCACTGCTTGGCTCTGTTGTTGCATTCTGGGCTGGGCCTTTGGGGGCCCTGTCCAGTGGAGCCGGTGGAATAAACTCCAAAAAAGCCCATGCAATGTCCAGCTCTCTAAAAAGATGGGGATAGAGGCCCAGAGTCTCAAAGTCCTCCTTATGGTCTAGGATGAGCTTAGTAATAATTTGGGACTGGATTTTACATAGCACTCTAATTGGTCTGGTAGGCAAGTTTGACCCACTCAAGGTCTTTTTTGGATACATTCTGCAAAGGTGGAATCTGGTAGAATGCGTTCATCAAAAAGGATCTATTGATCTGTGATGTTCCGTTGACGTTCAGGTCACTTTACCATCCAACGATGTATTTCTTCTGCTTGGGCAATTCCAGACACACCGGGGTCTGGTCTCTTAATTGGTCTTGTCCCACCTTTTTTTTGCAAATTGGCCAAAGATTTGTTTTCGCCTGGGGGGTTATTCAACACTTTGAAGTCCGTCGCAGGGAATTCCTGGTCCACAATCTTGGGAGTGATCTGATTGGCCACCTGATCAGCGGCCGCAGCCGCCTGTTGACAGCCATTAATGGCCGGAGATGAAGATGTATCATATGTCTGAACATGGTGAGTACGATCCTCCACTTTTTCTGGAATAACCAAGACGTTCCCTTCCTAGTGCGGTATAGTCCTTATATGAAAATATGTTGGATAAGTATAGATGAACTTGCTCCCGAAACGCGTAGGTCGTGGAGGCCACGAGGAGGGGCCAAGAGACAGCCATACCCGTTTTCCCAGCTCGTTCATTGCGGCGGGAGCAAGCATCGAGGTATCCGAAAATGGCGCAACATCTTCCTGAGAGTCTTTATATGAATGATTCGGATCAGCCCTGTGAGGTGCTTCAGTCATCCATTTCTTTCGTTGTCATTTGCATCTTTGACAGAAAATGAGGGCATCACCTGGTCGAGAGTGTTTTTGGGGGAGGAAAATCCTTCCCTAGATTCAGGTGGAATTACAGGTGCCAGAGCCGAGTCGCAAGTCTCTTGGCCCTCTTCCTGCTCCCACCTGCAAAGCTAAAAACCTTGGGGTAATCTTCGACTCTACTCTCTCCTTCGCCCCTCACATCTCTGACGTCTCTAAGAAGTCACACTACCAGTTGCTCCTCCTGAGAGGTATTCTTCCTTTCCTCTCCTTCCCCCAGAAGCTCACTGTCTCCAGAGTTGTGGTTCTCTCCAGGCTGGACTATTGCAACAGCCTGTTTCTAAATCTGCCTGCTTCTACTCTCCGCCCTATGCAACTTATCCAGAACAGGACTGCAAGACTTGTCCTTGGCCTCAAGCCCAGGGATTGTATCTCTCCAGGACTGAAATCTCTGCACTGGCTCCCTGTGGCTGCGAGGATTAAGTTCAAAACCCTCTGCATCGTCCACAAGGCCTTCTGGGGCTTGGGACCTCAATACCTTCAGCTCTCCCTTCCTAAATACCTTTCTTCTCAAGCTCTTCGCTCATCCATCCGCCTCCAACTCCCTCAGGGTCAGTCGCTTCTCCAAGCAACGAGTTGGTGGTAGATCTCTTGCTTTGGCTGGTGCCTCCCTCCGGAACAGCTTCCCTGCCTCCCTTAAACTTGAGTAGAACCATCTCTGGTTCCGGAAGCACCTCAAAACCTTTCTCTTTGCTTCTGCTTCCTCTCTTCTGCTGAACCCCTACCTGGAACTAGAACTGCACTTGCCACCCTCTAATCTCGGCACCACCTGAACTGCCTACCTGGCAACACCCACACTTGAGGACTGTTTCTGTATCCCTACAGTCCCCCTCCCAGCCCTTGACACCTGGTGTCTGCACTTATCCATGCACTTGCCACATGCTGGCTGCTACTTATTGTTATTATCTTTGCCATGTACTGCAATCTCCCTGCCCCCTTCCCATGCACTTGCGCGATCTGAATGACACCTGGCCTAGTAGGATTGTTGTCCATCCTCCCTTTTGTTCCCCTCCCTTGCCTCGTCAAGCCTTGAAACACTTTTGTATAGGTGCGTTATAAATGCCATATCATATAATATCCCCCTCTGTAACTGGGACACTTGACAGTGGAGGAATAAGGACTGACATAGATGGCAGCGACTTTTTGCTTGGAGGAAGCAATGGGAGTGTGGCATTTGAGGATTTATTGGCCATGGTTTTGGATGGACCTGTGGGGGCTTCACACATGCGGTTGGCACTTCGCAGATTGCGACTCATGGTCAAAATGGGCCAATACAGATTGAGTCGACACAAGTGTCTTCACACCAAGGGGATGGGCTCAAGTTACAATTTGAGCAAACAATTTTAAGGAATGTTTATGCAAAAAGTGTGTGATCGAGGTTAAGGGGCATGTGTGCGGACCTGACAAAGCTGTAAGCACCCATCAACTGCTGAGTGGCCCAACAGTAAGTTACAAGAGTATTTTGACAGCAGTGGGAGATGGCATGCAACACAGATCAGAGAATCCCCCCCCCCAAACAGCAGGGACAGTGTCACTTCGACCAGGTTTGCCCACAATCAAACACACTAATCACTGTTACAGGACTAACTGCAGATTTCTAGCAAGTCCCAAGTTTGTTTCAGAAGGGACAGACTGAAAATACATGCACCCACCCTTGCAGTCAGTGGTCTCAAGGGCCAATAGTCTGCATCCCTCCCAATGAACGTTGGCCCAAAGGATTTAAGGGCTTCAAGGCCCGCAGTCACCCCCCTGTGGTTGGGACCAAGTGAGTAGAAGCAAAACGAAAACCCTCTATGAAATCAAATTCCAAGGTCCAAGTGCCGACAAACTCTTCTTTGTGGCAGGATTCAAAGGATTTCAAGCAGAGGTCTCTAAAGGGAGAGGACCAGGAACCCAAATAGGAACAATCTCCCCTTCATCCAATAAAGCAATTCCCAGAGGGGAAAACACCCTAGTGGCTCTCCACATCCTAGCGAGGTTCAAAGGCTCCACGGCCCGCAGTCTCCCCTTAGGGAAAGGGCCAAAGCGAGGTGTACAGAGGTCGCTACGTCTGGGGGCTAACTGGTGCACAGACCTGCATTCACCCTCACTCCAATAGAGGGAAAAGTTTTCGATACGGCAAACACCAGGCTGCTCCTTCTCAACCTTTTGGGGTTCAAAGGCTCCAAGGCCCACAGTCACCCCCTCAGCTAATGTCCTTGCAAAAGCATATATGGGAGGCTATAAAGGAACAACATAGGCACAAGGGCCAGGCTCGCAGATACTCATTCTGACAATCAGCCGCACTCTAATGAAAGCAACAGTTTTCCGTCTACCGAACACCTGGCTACTGCTGCTCGACCTTCTGGGGTTCCAAGGCTGCAAGGCCTGCAGTCACCCCTTTAGGGGGTGTCCTTACAGGAACATATAAGTGAAGCTATTGGTGCACAATGTGAACACAATAACCAAAGTCACAGGTATTCAAACCAACAGTCACCCACGCTTCAATGAGGGCACCAGTTATCAGTTTGCCAAACACATAACTACTTGGTTCCAACCTTCTGGGGTTCAAAGGCTACAGGGCCCACAGTCACCCCCTTAGAAAGTATCCTTATAAGTACATATAAGAAAGGCTGTGCATGGACAGTGTAGAAACATAATCCAGAGTCATCATTTAGGACTGGATCTACCAACGTAGCAGACCTTATGGATTGCTTAACGCAGTTCACAGGCACATTAAAGATCAGGTCGCTAATGTAAGTATGTGCACGTAGACAGTACTGGTGGTAGACACCGGAAAGGTCCAGAAAGATGCACACCACGTAGTGAGGCACCAACTATTCAAGAGATCACTAAGCCACTGTTCAATCACAGCACTTTCCGTGGAGAATACCAGCGTAACAGTTGTTCGAATAGCTTATGATCCAGGAACAGTCAAAGTATAATGGCAAAGATGTGGTAAGAATGTGCCATCAAAAACATTCCCTTGGTTGTGAAGACAATGTGATGTGCAGCTGTAGAGCAGGGGCGTTTTGGAGAGCCAGCACGTTATCAAAAAGAAACCCGTGGAAAAGGTTCCACAGCTAAAGTACAGTGGTGAGCACGTGCAGGAGCTGGTTGGGCTTAGTATGACATGCATTACTTACCGTAAAAGCATTTCTGATGATTGTATCTGCTTAGATTCACATGCTGTGCATATGGTCCGACATCCAGTGGTAACCGCGGAGTATTGCATCTTGTCTTTCGGGGGCCGAAAGGGGACGTCGGCATAGGCGTGTCTGAAACACTATCCCTATCGTGACGTGTGTAGTACCCAAAATCCCTCACGCGCCGAGGTCCCTCCGATTGTATTTTTTCTGCCATGAGGGAGCCCAAGGCTATAGTGAGTGAGTACATGAAGAGAGAAAGTAGTAAGAAGTCTATGTTCCTTCCACCCCGAGCGGGGAGGTAGGGAGGGCACATGTGAATCTAAGCAGATACAATCATCAGAAATGCTTTTATGGTAAGTAATGCATGTCTTCTGATGCACGTTAATCTGCTTAGAATCACATGCTGTGCATAGACTAGCGAGCAGTACCCGGAGTTGGAGGTGGGTTGTGAGAAGGAACAGTAGAAAAAACATGTCTTAGTACTGCTTGTCCCACCTGAGAATCAGCCCTAGAATGAGTGTCTAGGCAATAGTGTTTTGTAAAGGTGTGTACAGAACTGAAGGTTGCCGCTTTGCAAATGGACTCTAGGGGAACATTTGCAATGAATGCTATGGATGCCCCAGTGCCTCGAGTAGAATGTGCTCTAGGCTTGAAGGACAGTTCTCTCTTTGCAACAGTGTAACATAGTGTGATGCATTTGACAATCCACCTTGATACTGCTGATTTAGAGACAGGGTTCCCTTCTCTACCAGCTGCCACTGAAACAAAGAACTATTTAGTCTTCCTCAGTGGTTTAGTTCTATCCATGTAGAACATGACTGCCCTGCGCACATCTAGTGTGTGAAGGCTTCCTTCGGCCATGTTAGTAGGTCTCTGGAAGAACGTGGGTAGTTCGATTGACTGGTTCACATGGAACTTCGAAATAAATTTCGACGCAAATCTGGGATGTGTGCGCAGAACTACCTTATCTTTGTGGGCTGTAACAAAGGGGTCCAAAACCGAGAGGGCCTGTAGTTCGCTAACTCTTCTGATAGAAGTGATAGCTACTAGAAAGGCTGTCTTGTAAATCAGGTCTTTCAGACCAGCTTTATGCATAGGCTCAAAAGGGGGTCCCATGAGCCTAGTTAAAACCACATTTAGCTCCCACCCAGGGGCTGGGAGAGTGATGGGGGGATAAATTCTTTTAACCCCTTCCATAAAGGCTATAATCACAGATATTTTCCACCACGACACCTTCTGCTGTGACGTGGTGTAGGCTGACAACGCTGCTAGGCGAACCTTTAAGGAATTGAAGACTAACCCAGAGTCCAACAGATGGGTTAGATATAAAACAATGTGTGAAGGCGAACAATCAGTGGGATTGATGCCTTTGGAACTGCACCAAATGACAAAATGTTTCCATTTGCTGGCATAGCAATAACGTATGTTAGGCTTTCTTGCCTCCATCAGTATGTCCATGCATCTTTGAGGGAGTTGCATATTTCCAAACTCTATGACTTCAGGAGCCAGGCTGCTAAATTCAGAGTTTGTGGGCATGGGTGCAGAGTCTCCCCCCTGTCCTGAGACAACATGTTGTACGGGCAGGGCAGCTTGACTGGTGGGGAGAGGGACATTTCCATCAGGTGCACGAACCAAGGTTGGCGGGCCCACATGGGAGCCACCAGAATCATGGTGACTGGTTCTTGGTGCATCTTGTGTACTATCCTGTTCAGAAGGGGAGTCGGGGGGAAAAGCGTAGACATTTCCCCGATCAAGTTATCCAGAGACTGTTCCCCTTGGATCGGTTCTGGGGGTACCTGGAGGCGTAATCTTGGCATTGGGCCTTCTCCTGAGTAGCGAACAGGTCGATCTCTGGAAACCCCCATTCTGCAAAGACGTTGGATACAATGTCTTCGTGCAGTTGCCATTCATACTCTTCTGGCAGTGGAAAATCTCTGCTGAGTACGTCTGCCAGCAGATTGAGTTCCCCTGGAACATGTTGGGATATCAAGAACATCTTGTGTTTGAAAGCCCATATCCAGATGTTTTGGGACAGCTTGGATAACCCTGGAGAGTGAGTGCCCCCCTGTTTATTCAGGTAATACATTGCTGTTGTGCTGTCGGTTAGGACCAGTACTGTCTTCCCTTGCAGTTGCCCCTGAAAGGCTTTCAATGCTTTGAACACTGCTAGTAGCTCCAGTAAGTTTATATGGCTGGATGTTACCTCAGGGGACCACACTCCGTGCGCTGTCTGTTGAAGCAGGTGAGCCCTCCACCCCGTGAGAGATGCGTCTGTCGTGAGAGTAGCTTCCACTGCAGGGGTGGTGAAGGTTTTCCCCTTCAAGAGGTTCTCCCTCGACCACCACTGCAGAGAGAGAACGAGGGCTGGCGAGACAACTAACAGATCTTCCCATTGTCTGCTGGTCTGACACCACTGGCTGTTGAGCCACTCTTGCATGGGACGCATGCGCAGCCGCCCGTGGGGAACCAAGTATATGCATGACGCCATCATCCCTAGCAAACGCATAGCTTTGCGTACCGTCACCTCTCGACTGGCTACATACTGAGGAACCTGAGAGAGCATGTTCTGAACCCTCTCGCTGGAAGGGAAGACCAGACCGTCTTCCGTACGAATTAGAGCCCCCAGGAACTGTTTTACCTGGCTGGGGACTAAGCTGGATTTCTTTTCGTTGATAGAAAATCCCAGGCTGAACAGTAGGTCTACTGTATTTTGGGTGTTCGAAAAACAAACATCGAACAAGTCCCCTGTGATGAGCCAATCGTCGAGGTAAGGGTAAACTGGAAGTCTGCGCAGGTGTGCCACTGCCACTGCCAGGACCTTGGTGAACACCCTTGGCGCCGAGGCTATGCCGAAGGGGAGTACCTTGAACTGGTAGTGTTTGTCCTGAATCACGAACCTTAGGAATTTTCTGTGCGCTGGCAGCTTTGAAATATGAAAGTATGCATCTTTCATATCCAATGTTGTCATGAAGTCCCCTTGTTTTAGCAATGGGATCACCTCTTGCAGTGTTACCATGCAAAACTTCTGGGGATTTATGAACTTGTTCGCTGGGCGCAGGTCTAGAACAGGACGCATGGTGAGATCCTTTTTGGGTACAAGGAAGTACACTGAATAGATACCCTCGTTTATCTGAAGAATCGGGACGCTTCTATGGCGTCCTTTCCCAGCAGCACTTCCACCTCTTGGATCAGAATCTGCAGAAGTTCCGGTGAAAGGCGTTGATGTTTCGACGATCTGAACTGTGGAGGGCGGGCGAATTCCACGCAGTAACCGTGGGCGACCGTCTTCAAGACCCACTGGTCTGAAGTTATCCCCTACCATGCCTTGAGGAAAGATGTTAATCGCCCCCCGACCGGGGAGACATGGGACCTGGACTTGGTGGTCATTTCTGACCCAAAGTTGACGCTCCTCTGGAATTGGAGCCTCTGCCTCTATTCTTTCCGCACTTCTGATCCCTTTGGGGGTAGTAAGTGGGGCTGGCAGCAGGTTGACTTGAGTTGAAGTTGCCGAAATTATTTTGAGCGGCGCGGGTTTGTCCTCGAAAGGACCGCCGAGAATTACTGCCCCTCTGTGAAGAGGGTTTTTGGGAAATCTGGTGCAGCAACTTAATAGTCTCGTGCTCCTTCTTGGCTGTCCCCAACGCATCGTCTACCGCCTTCCCGAAGAGGTTGGCCTCTTCGATGGGTTTGTTGATAATGGATGCCTGGGTCTCAGGCCTGAAGCCCGACGTGCGCAGCCACGCGTGTCTCTTTAGGAGAGTACCCTGTGCGAGAGACCTGCCTGCTGTCTCTGCGGTGTCAGTGGTATGCTTTACAACATTCTGATTGGCAAGTTTGCCCTCCGAGACAATGGCGAGAAGCTTGGCTCCGGTTGGTTCCTGAATCTCCTGAAGGCCTTCCTGGAGTAGGTTCCATTGGGCGTCGAAGTAGCTTGCCAGTAACGTCGTGTTATTGGCAATCTGGACAGTGTAGGCCGCCAACGACATAACCCGTTTGCCTAAGGCATACAACCTTTTGGACTCCTTGTCCGGGGGTAACTCTCCCGTGGCAAGGGGAACCCCTGCTCTCTTGCGAGTGTTGGTCACCACCAACAAGTCTGGGATTGCGTGTCCTTTGATATGAAGCGGGTCGGTGGGGGAGGGCCGGAAAAGTTTTTCGATCCTTGGGTTCACAGCCCTAGTCTGAGCGGGTGCGAGTAAGGAAGGGGCCAGCCGTCTCTTTACAGAGCTCAAGAGAGGGATAGAATGGCTTGCCGGAGGCTTTTCATTAATAATGTCCTCCGCAAAATCTTGTTCGGGCAAGGCTTCCAGCGTGGCAATTTTAAAGAATTCCGCTGCTTTTGTCAACATGTTGTTGATCATCCACCGGGGAAGCTTGTCGAATCAGGATGGATGGGGGAGAGTCGAGGCAAACAATATCAGAATTGTGATCATCCTGCTGGGTGTCCTCCCAGTTGTCCGTTGCTCCTTGATCTTCCCCATAGTTGTACGGAAAAGAAGCCTTCTCTTCTTCTGTATAGCTGTCTCTATACGTGTCCATCTGGACATCTTCTTGATAATCAACTTGGTGTTGGACATCTAGGTGTTGGGCATCTTGTGTTTAAGGGTTAGGGTATACCCGAGCTCTTTTCGACGGAGGTTGATAAGAAGCCCTGAAAAACTGCTGCAGCCGATCCATACATACCTCGATATTGCTCCGTGGTCCACTTGGATGAACCAAATGGACCTAGCTGAGTAGGAACCGGCTTCTCCGCCCTAAGGCGTTGAGAGGATCTCCTCAAGGTGCTTGAGAGGGGTACCTGGCTTTCTTCGTAAGAGTCTTCGGGATCATCTTCCAAATCCGTGGAAAACTTTTCGGCGGATTGGCCCATAACTGTGGGCGGAACCGGTACTAGACCCACCGCCGTAGCAATCCTATTGATGCTCTTACGGATAGTCACCGAATCTTCGGGAGACAACGCCTCCAATGATGTGTCGGCAGTGAAAATGTCTTCCGCGGCTCCAGAAGGGCCAGTGGATGGCTTCTCGGGTAGAGGCCTACTCGCAGTTTACAGGCCTGTACGGGCCTTGGAAACCTTGGAACCTGTCGAAGTTTCTTGTTCAGAAACTTCGGCGTGTGTAGTTTCGGGAGTAGCGCCCTTGTTATGCCCAATTGTCATGCGCTGCTGCGGAGAAGGCTTCGGATCAGATCGATCCGATGGCGCTTTCGCCTTCTTTGACGAAGTCATCGAGGAGGGCGCTTGGGTTGTGTGCTTTGTGCAGTGCGATTGTACGCCCCCCCGTCACCGGGTGTGGTCCCTGTAGCAAGACCGGAGTCGAGCCTGGAAGGGTCGGGGACGGGTGTGGCGGCTCTAGAAAAGTCTGCCTCAAGGTCTATAACGTCCGCGTTGGACGTTTGGTCATCCGATGTACCCCTGTCACTTTCGGCTGGTGTCGCGGCAGGGGAGGGAGGCTCCACGAGGGAGGGAGGCTTCAACCAGCGCTCCTTAAGGGTTTTAGGTTTAAGGAGTTTATACGCCGAACACCGGTTCTCGTCGTGCTCTAGGGGGGAGACAAGCGTTACACGACGTGTGCTCGTCTTTCCACGGCTATCTGACCCTACACACATGGCAGAATCTAAATGGAGTCCTTTCCATAGCAGAAGGGAAGGGTGACCAGACCAAAAAGGAAAGCAGTGGAAAAGAGGAAAGACATCATAGCAGTATGGCAAACCCCAAGCCCACTCTCCCTACTGTGTAGGCCGGCCAGAAGTCCCGACCATGTGGAAGTCCGAACGCCGGATCTTAGGCGCCGGAACCCACAGCCATAGACGATTCCCCCGTAGTCTTGGTCGAAGATGTTCCTGATGGGCGAAGTGACTTAACAGGGATTAAACCGACAATTCGGTAAGATAAACAATGTCTCATGAAGAGCTCTGCGATAGGGCGACCAGTTATCTGGGCGGAAAAAAACAATCTGAGGGACCTCGGCGCATGAGGGATTTTGGGTACTACACATGTCACGATAGGGATATTGTTTCAGACAGGCCTATGCCGACGTCCCCTTTTGGTCCCCGAAAGACAAGATGCAATACTCAACGGTTACCACTGGATGTCGGACCATATGCACAGCATGTGATTCTAAGCAGATTAACAAGCATCAGAAGTACAGTTAGGAGCAGGCTGACTTTAGACGTAGCAGGGCCACGCCTAGTGGAGCATCAACGCTGCAACAGACGCGTGTTGAGGGAAAGGGCGGACGAGTAGAGCTTTAAGCGAGAGGTCAGCTCACTTATCATGCATAAGCGCAGCAAGTCCAGTTAGCATGCTCCGAATGTGGGAGATCTAACCAGGCGCTCCAAGGGCTGGAAAAAGGGAATCCGCCACAGCCATGTCTCCACTCTCCCACTGAACACCTAACACACTGCTGGAAGCTCTGCGCATGCACGGTGTGTAAATAGGCTGGAGCTACGGGCAGGCAAAATAGTAGAAGGACTAGAATGCAGTCTCAGAGTAGAACGTGAAGGACTTGGGGCACAAAAATAACTGCTCCTTCCACCTCGATTCCACCTAACACACTGCTGGGCACACCGCGCCCGGGGCTCTCCCGCATCGATAAAGGCGGGGAGGAACGTTTGCCGCTCTGGTACTGTCTTTGGCTCCTAAAACAAAGCAGTGCCAGTAAAGACAAAACAGCCGGTGAGTCTGAGAGACTGATACCAGACCAGCCCGTGTTAGAACCAAGGTTGCAAGCGGCAACATTGTATGAAGAAATCAAAAGAGAACAGTGTGTGAATAGTATGTAACGAGCAACACTAATAGTATTGAAAACCAGAGGAGTGACTGAACTTTGGAGGCTAAGAAAGATACCGTAGACAGAATGGTCTGGCGCCACGTGATGCTCATTCGAAGGCCTTCGTTCGGTATCCAACTGGTTGGCAATTGTGGAAAGGGAATTTTGAGATCCAAGTGGTCCTACAACGGGTCAAGCTAAACCCTTTGCACATTTGAAAGTCTTCCGATAGTGTAATACGAACTGAAATTGGTCCGAACCCGGCTGAGGGAGACCAATTGTATAAGAGGAAGCATCTGAGCCTGGAGCTGTGGGGGGATCCGGGGTGAACCGTGAGTCACCCGAGAAAGAATATTTTCTGAACATTGTAAGAAGGGGGACCCAGGGCGAATCACATGAATTGAGTACTTAAAAAAGGAAAGGAACTTTGTGTTTTGTTTTGGTACAACAGGCCCTCTGAATCAAGAGACTTTGATAAGTAAAGAGACTTGGGCACAGAAGGCCCTTATACTGGTAATGGAACTGTATCCTCGTGCAGTAGAAGCCAGAGTGTGTGCTTTGCTCGAGTGAACCACTTTGTCCCGTGCTGAAAACATGGGGAAGGGAGGCCAACAGCCTGAACATCCTGATAAATCATTTTGTGAACACTTCTTTTTCAGGAACACTACCCCCACATTATTTGTATTCAGGGTTAAGGATTGGAAATGTTTTTTTTTAATATAGGCACTTTTACTTTGACAAGACTCAACTAGGACTGCATTATTATTATTTGATGTCGTAGCTTGATCCCATCTGTAGATTTAGGATTAGATAGGCATTCATCACACCATTGTTGAAGTTTAATAAACGCCCTGGAACTGTGGTCACTTGTGTCGGTCTTACTGTCGAAACCATGCCTTCCTTACAGCCTTTTTAAAAAAAAATAACATTTATTCCATGCTCTTACGTCCCGTCCGCTTTCCTCCATACTGTATGGGCATCCCTCGCTAGGGACAGGACACAATCTTTTTCACCAGAAAAAACTTTCATTCCCTTTAAATCTAGAGGCGTGCAGGGATGGTGCCCTGGGAGCATAGGATCCCCTCACTCCGCCCACCTGCGCCACTCCCCAGTCCTCTTTTTCTCATCGAATGGATCAGACCGCTATCATCAGCGCTCCTGGGTTAGGCCTCTGTCCTTGTAATTCCACGTGCTCTTCCCCAGATAAGTAATTATAAGTTACTCACCTTAGAGACTAACATACTCTTAGTCCGTAGTCCCCTTTCCGCCATACTGCATGGGCCTCTCTCGCTAGGGACGGGAGACAATCTTTCACCAGAAAAAAACTTCCATCCCCTTTAAATTTAGAGGCGCACAGTGGTGCAGCCCTGGGAGCATGCGCTGCCCTGACTCCGCCCTCCGGCGCCAGACCTCAGTCCCCATTGACAAGTGGATAATAGATTTAACATTGCCTAATGACTGTCATGATCACTGCTTCCAAGGAGCCAGGACCAGCCCAACGTCCGTGGAAGCAGGCCCCTAACCCTAATCCTAAGCACCAGCCGGTTCCCACTGGGACCTTTTGGACCTTGTCCTGGCGCCGGTAGCACCAGGCTCATCAAAACCATTGGTCCCGGCACTGGAAGCGCCAGGCTCATAATAGGTGTGAAGATGCTTGGGTGGACTTACCTGCAGCAGACCATGCTGCTTACTTACCAGCCACTTAGAAGCCATCTGAGAACAGGAACTACTTTCTTACCTGGGTGGGGCAGCTCCACTCCCTGGATACAGCACTGGAACTCTTCTGGAAACTGGAACTCTTTTCTTACCTAGGCGGGGCCCTGGAAGAAGACGCCTCATCACTCCAAGGCTATTTAAACCACACCCGATAGATGAAGCGTGCTTCACGTTATTCTGCATCTGCAGCAGAACGCTCACCGAGTCTGCTCCGGCCTTTCTTCTTCCGATCCTGGACCTGCAAGAATCCTACTTACCATTTCAGTATCCAGACATCATCAGCACCTGCAAAGAACAGAAACAACAGGTTAGCAAGGCGAACTTTACACGCAGTGCTTACTTACCTGATTCATCGGCTGCGGCCGTTTCTTCATGCCGCATCTCCACCTGCAAAAACAAAAGCATTGCCATACTTACCAGCACCCTGTGAATTCCGGATTTCTTCGTTCTGCATCGCCGCCTGTGAAGACAAAGTATCGTTAACAACTTACTGGCATTCCGCGGACTCCGGCGCTGCAACCCAACATCTGAAAGGCAAAAGAAAAGACATTAAGCAGGTATTTACTTACGTCCATCACGCTCGTCGCAATAAAACGCCTGCGAATACTCCGGCGTCTCTTTAACACGAACTAAGCTGCAAGGAAAGAGACAGCTAGAGCGCTTGCCATACTTACGAACTTCCAGGCGCTTCACTTCATCTTTCATCTCAAGAGCCCTGCAATACATAAGGGGAAAGCATTATACAGAGTCTGCATATAAACGTGCCACGCATGTAAAGACTATAAAGACAAAAGGTGTCCAGAAACTCACCGCTCGTGCAGATAACGACGGTAACCATCCTCTGAATTCAAGAGGCCTGTGTTTCACCAGTGAAGGAACTGGCAACGGCACCCTCACCAGACGCAGATGGAGAGCCCAGCATTCACCTATATAAGGTGAGCACGTTGACCTGGGGGCTCTACGAAAAAGCTGGGAAGAGAGAGAGAGGGACATTCAACAACCCAGACCATTAACCCCCATATTCTTTCACCTGCAGAAACCTCACTCTTCGAGTCCGACACACAGTGCGAAGAGGTTCGACCCCAAAAGCCAATCGAGGCCTGCACATCACTTTTCGAGTCACAGACAGCTTCCTGCCAAGACCCGCGCCTCCGTGGGAATCAGGTGAGCGTTACAGAACGCGAAGCCCCACCACAAAACTCCTACCCAGGCGCAATGGAAACCTCAGACACTGATCAACTAGCCCAGTTGCTTGGGGAATTAAGAGCAGAAGTACATGCAGCTCGTCAGGAAACAAACTCTCTAAGAAGAGAACTGATAATTTCCAATGAGTGAACAGAGGACCTTGCTAGGCAGTTGTTACAAACGCAGGCAGGACAGACACCTTTGCCTGTTCCAGGAGGAAGTTATCCTTCTGCATCATCTTCAAATCCAGTGCAAATCAATCTGCCCGGTAATGTTCCCTTGGCTCCGCCCGAACGCTTTTCTGGTGATCCAAAGAAATTCACAGTGTTCATCAATCAGTGCCGCCTACACTTCTTATGTCGAACAGCTGCATTCCCAACAGACCAGACCAAGGCGGCTTTCGTGCTTTCTTATCTCAGTGGCAGCGCCGCAGATTGGTCGATCCCTTTAGTCACCCAGGATGATCCGGTTTTACATGATTTTCAGGCCTTCCAGTCCAGCATGGAGAAACTGTTCGCAAGACATGCACAAGGGCAGGCCTTGGACAATGAACTTCTCTCATTACGACAGGGTAATCAAGACCTCTTGACTTATATAGCCTCCTTCAATAGACTCATAGTGGAAACACAATGGCCCGAGGACAAGAGAATAACGCTTTTCTACAGAGGCCTGCATGGAGAGCTCAAAGATGTGTTAGCGCAAGTTGTGAATCCTCCACAAGAATGTTCTGACTATATTGACTTAGTTGTCCAATTGGACCATAGACTACAGAACAGGAAGGCAGATCGTTCCAGATTTGATACCCGAGTGTTTTCTAAACCACAGACCTCGAATAAGGGAGCTGACTCTGTGGAACCCATGCAAATAGGGGGCATGAAAGGACCTTTAACCCAGAAAGAGCGGGAAAGAAGAAGGCAGCTGCAATTATGCCTCTATTGCGGAAACTCAGGACACTTTCTTCGGGACTGTCCAGTGAAACCAGCTAAGAAGACTGTAGGAGCCGCGGATACCTGTACCACAAATTCTGAGCAGGGAAACGACCTCGCCCGACAAGAGTAGAGGTCCTCTTGCCGAGCGTTAAGATCTGTCCCGTGACCTCGCATTTCGTGATACCCATGGTCCTCATTAGTCCTGAACGTCCGGATCGTTTGCATGCAATTGAAGCTTACATTGACAACGGAGCAATCGGTAACTATGTGGACCGTGAAATGGTATCAAGGATGAATCTACCCCTTGTCCCTAAGGCAGTGAAAGACGTCATCACTACTGTGGATGGCACGGAGATAGCCTCCGGACCAGTAACGCATGCCACCCAAGAAGTGACGCTAGTCAGTCAAGATGGACACCGGGAGAGAATCGTGTTCGATGTAATCAAGGCCCCTCAGTTCCAGATCATTCTGGGAATCCCTTGGTTAGAGAAGCACAATCCTCAGATCGATTGGCGAGCAAAGACGGTTCAGTTTCCAGAGTGTTTTACCACTTGTTATCCTCGGCCTGATGTTTCACTGGCGGCAATCTCTTCTGAGGAGGTTCCCAAATTACCTCCCGAATACCAGGAATTCCAAGACGTCTTCCGGAAGGATCAAGCCAACACCCTGCCTCCTCATAGGTCTTACGACTGTCAAATAGATCTGATACCTGGAACAACTCCTCCTTGCAGCAGGATTTATGCCCTCACCGAGCCAGAGAACCTTCACCTCAGACAATACCTAGACCAATACCTAGCTAACGGGTTTATCCGTCCTTCAAAATCTCCAGCTTCATCGGCTTTGTTCTTCGTTCCGAAAAAGGAAGGAGACCTTAGGACTTGCATAGATTATCGCGCCCTGAATCCGATCACCGTTAAAAACAGATACCCGTTACCTTTGATCCCGGAACTCCTGGATCAAGTCAAAGATGCATGTATATACACAAAGTTGGATCTCAGAGGAGCCTACCACTTGGTACGGATAAAAGAGGGCGATGAATGGAAAACGGCCTTCCGCACCAAGTACGGGCTATTCGAATATCAAGTGATGCCCTTTGGACTGTGTAATGCGCCTGCTGCTTTCCAGTATTTTATGAACGATGTCCTTCGAGAACTCATAGACGTGTGTGTTGTTGTCTACATTGATGACATCCTCGTTTATTCATCATCTGAAGAGGAACATCAGAGACACGTTAAAAAGGTTCTCGAGAGATTGTGTCAACATAATCTTTTTGCTAAGCTTGAGAAATGCGTTTTCAACGTAACGGAAGTCGAGTTCCTGGGATTCATATTGTCACCTAACGGAGTCCATATGGATTCAAAGAAAGTTGATGCAATCATCAAGTGGCCATCACCAACCTCTGTAAAAGGAGTTGAAAGCATGTTAGGGTTCGCTAACTTTTACCGCAGATTCATTCCTGAATTTTCTCGGATAGTCCAGCCCATCACTGCTCTGTTGAAAAAGAATAAACGTTTTGAGTGGTCTTCTGAAGCAGAACAAGCTTTTCAGGACTTAAAAGCTAAATTCATTTCTGCACCTGTTTTAAAACATCCTCGCCCAGAACTCCCCTGCATCGTGGAAACGGATGCTTCTAGTCTTGCTATGGGGGCAGTTTTATCACAAAGAGATCCGGTCACACACCAACTACATCCTGTTGCCTTTTGGTCCCGCAAGTTTTCGCCTCCCGAGATCAACTATTCAATTACAGACAAGGAACTTTTGGCCATCAGATCGGCCTTTAAAGCCTGGCGGCATTATCTTCTAGGAGCCAAACACACAGTCACCGTAATGACTGATCACCGCAATTTACAATATCTAAAGACAGCCAAAGCTCAGTCTTCCAGACAGCTTCGCTGGGCTCTGTTTCTAGCAGAATTTGACTTTATAATTACTTATCGACCAGGCAGTAAGAACGGAAAAGCAGATGCTCTCTCCCGGATGGGAGTAGATGAACATTTGACCAATCCAGAACCAATACCCATTATCCCAGAACAAAGAATTTTGGGTTTGGTCAGCGCTCAATCTTTTGAAGACATCAAGACCATGGTTAAATCACTCCTAACTCCGGGCGATTTGCAAGATTGGCAATTAAAGGGGAAAGAATTCTCAGTGGATCAAGACCTACCATATTTCCGAGGACGACTGCATTTACCCTGTGAGAAAATACAAAAACAAGTAATCTCCTGTTATCACGACTCTCTAATGGAGGGTCACCCTGGCATTACCAAAACCATGGAAAAGATTAAAAGACATTTCTGGTGGCCGTCATGGAAAAAGGATATTAGAGACTTTGTAATCTCCTGTGGTGTGTGTGCCCAGAATAAAAGTCGGAAGGAGAAACCAGCCGGCCTATTACAGCCACTAGACATCCCTCCCTGTCCATGGCATACCCTGTCCATGGATTTCATCACGGACTTACCTCCATGCTCGGGTATACTACCATTTTAGTAGTCGTGGATCTATTCTCCAAGATGGCTCACTTCATTCCCCTGAAGGGTCTACCATCAGCCTCAGTATTGGCCCGAGAATTCTTAGAAAACATCGTTCGGCTACACGGTTTTCCCTCGGTTTTAGTCTCCGATAAGGGAAGTCAATTCATCTCTCACTTCTGGCGCAGTTGCTGTCGTCTAGCCCAAATTGATCTAAGACTTTCAACTAGTCACCATCCCCAAACTGACGGACAAACCGAAAGGACAAATCAAACTCTAGAGCAATATCTACGTTGCATGCTCCAACAAACTGAAAACCCCTGGAAGGATATTCTTTGGATCGCTGAATACGCTTACAATAATTCGATTCATTCTGGAACAGGGAAGACTCCCTTCTTCCTACTATACGGACACCATCCTAGAACCTCTAACCTGGATCCTCCCCAAGAATTCGAAGCACCTGCTGTGGATCATTTGCACTCGGAGATCACCCGTGCTTTTAAGGAAGCCTCGGCCCATCTGCAAAGAGCTAAAGCTCAATTCAAAAGAGGAGCAGATCGACACCGTAAAGAGGCTCCTCACTACGCTGTAGGAGATCAGGTCTGGCTATCCACTAAGCACCTGCCTCTAAAGGGACCCCGCACCTTCATCCCGAGATACCTTGGACCCTATCTCATATCTGCCATAATTAATCCGGTGGCTGTCAAATTGGAGTTACCTACGCATATGAAAATACACCCAGTATTCCATGTCTCCTTATTAAAACCAGTACAACCAGAAACCCGATTGACTGAATTCCCAGAACCGGTTTTAGTAGATGGAGAACTTGAATTCGAAGTTAAAAACATCCTAGACTCCAAGATCTCCAAATCTAAATTATATTATCTGGTTGATTGGAAAGGTTACGGCCCCCAGGAAAGGTCTTGGGAACCTTCAGAATATGTCCACGCACCTCGTCTGGTCAAGAAATTCCATCTGAATCACCCCGACAAGCCAAAACCCCCGGAGAAGACACGCTTAGGAGGGGCCTTGAGGGGGGGTACTGTCATGATCACTGCTTCCAAGGAGCCAGGACCAGCCCAACATCCTTGGAAGCAGGCCCCTAACCCTAATCCTAAGCACCAGCCGGTCCCCACTGGGACCTTTTGGACCTTGTCCTGGCGCCGGTGGCACCAGGCTCATCAAAACCATTGGTCCTGGCACTGAAAGCGCCGGGCTCATAATAGGTGTGAAGATGCTTGGGTGGACTTACCTGCAGCAGACCATGCTGCTTACTTACCAGCCACTTAGAAGCCATCTGAGAACAGGAACTACTTTCTTACCTGGGTGGGGCAGCCCCACTCCCTGGATACAGTACTGGAACTCTTCTGGAAACTGGAACTCTTTTCTTACCTAGGCGGGGCCGTGGAAGAAGACGCCTCATCACTCCAAGGCTATTTAAACCACACCCGATAGATGAAGCGTGCTTCGCGTTATTCTGCATCTGCAGCAGAACGCTCACCGAGTCTGCTCCGGCCTTTCTTCTTCCGATCCTGGACCTGCAAGAATCCTACTTACCATTTCAGTATCCAGACATCATCAGCACCTGCAAAGAACAGAAACAACAGGTTAGCAAGGCGAATTTTACACGCAGTGCTTACTTACCTGATCCATCGGCTGCGGCCGTTTCTTCACGCCGCATCTCCACCTGCAAAAACAAAAGCATTGCCATACTTACCAGTACGCTGTGAATTCCGGATTTCTTCGTTCTGCATCGCCGCCTGTGAAGACAAAGTATCGTTAACAACTTACTGGCATTCCGCGGACTCCGGCGCTGCAACCCAACATCTGAAAGGCAAAAGAAAAGACATTAAGCAGGTATTTACTTACGTCTATCACGCTCGGCGCAATAAAACGCCTGCGAATACTCCAGCGTCTCTTTAACACGAACTAAGCTGCAAGGAAAGAGACAGAGCGCTTGCCATACTTACGAACTTCCAGGCGCTTCACTTCATCTTTCATCTCAAGAGCCCTGCAGTACATAAGGGAAAAGCATTATACAGAGTCTGCATATAAACGTGCCACGCATGTAAAGACTATAAAGACAAAAGGTGTCCAGAAACTCACAGCTCGTGCAGATAACGACGGTAACCATCCTCTGAATTCAAGAGGCCTGTGTTTCACCAGTGAAGGAACTGGCAACGGCACCCTGCACCAGACGCAGATGGAGAGCCCAGCATTCACCTATATAAGGTGAGCACGTTGACCTGGGGCTCTACGAAAAAGCTGGGAAGAGAGAGAGAGAGGGACATTCAACAACCCAGACCATTAACCCCCATATTCTTTCACCTGCAGAAACCTCACTCTTCGAGTCCGACACACAGTGCGAAGAGGTTCGACCCCAGAAGCCAATCGAGGCCTGCACATCACTTTTCGAGTCACAGACAGCTTGCTGCCAAGACCCGCGCCTCCGTGGGAATCAGGTGAGCGTTACAATGACACCAGTATTATTAGGGGGAGGATGGCGGGACGTATGGAGGAAAGGGGACTAAGGACTAAGAGTACGTTAGTCACTATGGTGAGTAACTTATAAATTACTCTTACGTCCAGTCCCCTTACCTCCATACTGTATGGGCAATTACAACTGAATGTAGCCCCAGGGTGTAGAGGAGACCCTGCTTAAGCAAATAGGTTCCTGAGAACCGCCTGCCCGAAAGCCGCTTCTGATCTAGAGCCGCCATCCAAACAATAGGGCTTGCAGAAAACTGAAGGGGTGGCCCATGTGGCCTTGGCTCTGACCGCGTGGGCATGCATGTTGGCCGTGGGTGGCTTATGCTGTCCGTCGTAGGCTTCTCTGATGGCCAAAACAATCCATCGGACTATGGAGGCCTTGGATGCCCAAAACCACGCTCTTGAACCTCCAAAGGTGATGAACAGAGCATCCGACTTGCGGAAGCTCTTCGTCCTATCCAGGTAGAATTTCAGTGCACGCCTGACGTCAACGCAGTGCAGAACTCTCTGCGCCTCGTCTTTGGGCTCAGCAAAAAACGTGGGCAGTACAATTATCTTGTTTAGATGGAATGCGGAAGGCACCTTAGGAAGGAATGCTGGGGGCGTCCGCAGGACTAACTTGTCCTTGTGAAACGTAGTGTATGGCTCCAAGGCAATCAGTGCCTGAATTTCTCTGATTCTGCGATCTCAGGTGAGGCCAACTAACAAGGCTGTCTTAATGGTGACCAGCCGGATGTCTGCGGACGCCATTGGTTCGAATGGTTTGTGCGCCAGGCCACGTAAGACTATGTTGAGGTCCCACACGGGGTGTGGCTTCTTGATGGGTAGGGAGAGCCTGGAGAGACCTGTCAAATGCTTCTTGACAATCGGGTTGGAGGAGGAAAATCTCTCCTCTTCCGAGTTTCTGCAAGTCCCAATGGCTGTCAGTTAAGTGCGGCAAGTGTCCACCTGCATGCCTGAATGGGCAAGATGCGCCAAAAAAGAGCATGTTGTCCAGGGAACATGCCAGCGGGTTAATGCCCTTAGTCTGCCTAGTGGCAGAACCTGGTCCACTTGCTTGTATACTGGGCCCTGGTAGATTTGCTCCTGGCGCCCTGTATGGTCTCTAGATTAGCTTTAGTGTGGCTGAGATGTCCTAGCGTGACCTGTTCAGGAACCAGGCTGTCAGTGCTAATTTCACTGGTGCGGGGTGGATGACCCAGCCCCCCCTGCTGTGCCAGAAGATGTAATGGGCCCGTCGGCAGGTGCATGAGAGGCCTCTCCGAGGGGCTGAGCAGCTCCGAAAACCATGGCCTGGCTGCCCACCATGGAGCTATTAGGATGATGCTGAGTAGGCGAGACTCTTTGATCTTGCATATCGCCCTGTGAATCAGGGAAGTGGGTGGAAAGGCGTGTGCGGTCCTTCCGTCCCACTTGATCTGAAAGGCATCGCCCAGGGAGCCCAGGCCCCGACCCTGCCGGGAGGCTAACAGTTGGCACTTCTTGTTTCCCCGGGAGGCATAGAGGTCTATCTGGGGGTGGCCCCATTTGTGAAAGATCTCCTGCAGCACTAGGTCATTCAACTACCACTCGTAGTTGTCCACTCCCAGTCTGCCTCCTGGTTGGATTCCCCCAGCAGGTGGACCGCCGTGAGGAAGATGTTGTTCTTCATGCACAGTGGGGAGGGGGGGGGGTGAATGGGAGACCTGGTACCTCCCTGCTTGTTGATATAGAACAGTTGTCTGTCTGAATGAGGACGACATTGCCCTCAATGACCGGGAGAAAGGCCCTGAGTGCCAGTCAGATGGCCTTCAATTCCAGCCAACTGATGAGGTACTCCTGCCAGGTCCAGGTCCATTGACGTAGTGGTCATCCAGAATGGCCCCCAAACCCTCGAGAGAGGAGTCTATGGTGATGGTGACCTGTGGTGTAGGTTGCCGGAAAGGCTTGCCCGTCCTCCAGTTGCAGTCCCCAGACCACCATGTGAGGGCTGGGTGAAGTGATAGAGGAACGTTGGTCATCTCTGACTGATGGCCACATTCCTGGTTCCAGGATGCTGCAAAGTGCAGCTGTATCCTCCTCAAACTGAGGATCACGTGGGGGACGGCCAAGAGGACTGCTGCCATGAGATACAGTAGGTGTTGGTACCACCAGGCCGAGGTCACTTCTCTGTTGAGGAAGGGCGCAGTGGCTCTCTTGAGTGCTGTGATCTTGTCCTCTGAGGGAAAAAGTTTCTCGGAGCACGTGTCCCAAATGAGGCCCAAGAAGGTCAGTATCCACGTGGGCTGCAGCTGTGACTTCTTGAGGTTGAGAGAAAACCCAGCTCGTGCAGTGTGTTCATAAGAGCGTGGGAGGTATGGTACACTGCTTCCGGAGATGTAGCCCTGACGAGCCAGTCATCCAAGTACGGGTAAATGTGGTGGCCTTGTGACCTGAGGAGGGCTGCCACCCTGTGCAGCAGCCTGGTAAAGACCCTGGGGGCCGAGTTGAGGCCGGAAGGGAGCACCTGGTATTGGAAATGGTAGCCCATAATCCTGAATCGTAGAGAGGAATGATGAGGCTGCCAGAACTGGACGTGTAGGTACGTGTCCTTAAGATCCAGGGAGCACATCAAGTCTCCCTTGCACAATGTCTCCGCTATCAAAGCTGCCGTAACCATCTTGAATTTTTTGTAGAGTTAGGAAGAGGTTGATGGTGGAAAGGTCCAGCACAACTCTCAGGCCTGTCTGGTTCTTTTTCTGAATGGTGAAAATCCTGGAGTAAAAGCCAAAGCCTCACTGGGAGGCTGGGACTTCCCCCCACTGCCTGGCTCTCAAAGAGCGACCGGATCTCGGCCAAAAGAGTTGCTGTCCCAGTCTGTGGGAGTGGAGGTGAGAAAGAGCGACCGGATCTCGGCCAAAAGAGTTGCTGTCCCAATCTGTGGGAGTGGAGGTGAGGAGAGGCTAGGATAGGGAGGCGGTACGCCGTGGAGACTACAGAGAGGATCGAGGGGTCCGCAAAATTGGGTGCCAAAAATGTGCATGGAGAGCAAGCCTGCCCCATACCCACCACTGGAGACACGTGGACCGGGAGGGGCATGTCATGCCTTCTTTCCCTCCGAGGCTGCTGCGGAGGAGGGGGACTGGAAAAAGCCCTTACTCTCCCACAGCCCCCCTTTTGTTGTTTGCGCCGATGATGGGACGGCGAACGGTCAGGCTGTCTGGACCTCCGTGCTTGGGAGCCGCGGAAACCTCTGTATGTACGCCCCTTCTCAGAGCATTGCAGTGACTGGGTGTACGGTTTGGGCGTGGTCTTTGTAAGAATGGATAAAGACTTGACCGTTTGAGAGTGTTTTTTCTTTTTATCCAGCTCCTCGTCTGTTGTGGAGTGGAAGAGGTCACCCCCTTCGAACGGAAGATCCAGTATGCGTTTCTGGACATTTGGGTTGAATTTCGTAGCACGGAGCCAGGCCGTTCTTCTCATGTCCGTGGCCACAGGTGTCAATGTGGGCCAGGGAGAACTCCATGATGTCCTGTGCCACGATCTTGGCCTTCGCCAATCCCGCCTTGAATCGTGATTGGCTCTGAGCCAGAAGCTTTGGGAGGAAATCTGAAATTTCACTTCAGAGCCTCTGGTTAACGGCTGCCAGCATGGCATCCGCGTTGGCTTGACGCAGGTGCAAGGGAGCGTTGGAATACAGCTTCTTCCCGTACACCTCAAAGATCTTCTCCTCCTTGGCTAGCAGCGCCACAGAGGAGGCAACTGAGGACAACTGGCTTGGAGTACAGTGATGCCGCAGCGATCACCAAGGAGTATGGCTGAGGATCGGTTGATGGCACGAGTGTATCCCCCTCCATATGCCTGTACTTGCCGTCCAGGCGTTTATTCACCGGCTGGGCTGAGTGGGGCTTGAGCCAACCCTTGTTGGCCAAGGACTTCTGCAAGGACCCCCTCTGCTGGCTGCTTGACCTCGGGCTGAGGAAGGCCCAAGTACTCTGCCAGCCCTGCCAGTCGTTTGTGGAAGGCTTTGGCTGAAGACGGCGTGTTGCGGTCCTCCTCATCTGTGTCCACCTGCGGATCCGGAGGGTCCGGCACCAGAGGGTGAGTGCTAGGAGCCAGGGGCTGCGGTAGGGGAACCGGACCCGGAGGCTGCGGCTGGTGCAGAACCGCCTGCACAATCTGCTGGGGGGCCAGAGAGGGCTGCGTAGGCTGAACAGGGACTTGAGGAGCCTGTACTGGGGCCTGAGGCACCGGCGGGACAATTGGTGGGAGCAAGTCCCTGATGGCATCCCTGAGGATGACCCCCATCTGTGGAGATTTCATGAGCCCGAGGAACTTTACAAAGAACCTGTCCTCACAGGCTGGATTGGTGGTAGGCGATATTGACGGGCGGCTGCTGGAGCCGTTGAGTACCCTGCCCATATGGACACAGCAGGAACCTGCCTTGCGCAAAAGAAGGATAAACTGTAGGCCACATACCTGGTTGACACCAGTCCCACCTCAACACACGGTCCTCCACCTGCCTTCCCTGGAGGGGCGTCGGCTGGATGTCTGGATTTGCTGGCGCGGCGGCCATCTTGTTGAGCTGCCTTCCACGTGCCTGCATCGTGTTGCTCGGCTCATGGGGCCCGCCCCATCCATGAATCTTGAGTGTGGATCATTGGGCCTACCCTGTGCCTCAGGCCTAGGCCCGGTAGGTGTTATGACCTCGGCGGATCTGTTAGTAGAACTGCATAAAGGCGTTTCCTCGGAAATGATGCCATACTAGGGCTTAGCCCCTCGGGTGAAGACCCTGTAAAAGGACCTTTCGGTCCCTCAGCACCCTCACCGGGAGGATCTGCAGGTCCCTCGGCCTCTTGGCCGGTAGCTGATACAGCCTCGGTACTTGTGCTGGTACGAGAACCTGGCCGGTCCCTCCCACACGGGCGAGTCCTTGGGAAGGAGTCTCCCTTGTGGGGTGCACTGGAAAAGAGCGGCCCTATCTTGGGCTAGGATCGATGATAAACTAAGTCCTTTAAGTCTCCTGGAGGTGATCTGTTGAAGAGCTTCTTCCACCTGGCCAGTCTGTTCTTCAAAGACCTTGAGGAAAGCGTGTTGCAGGGCTGCACCCCCGCGCGCCTCTAAATTTAAAGGGGAAGAAGGTTTTTTCTGGTGAAAAAGGTTCTGTCTCCCGTCCCTTGGAAGGGAAGCCCATGCAGTATGGTGGAAAGGAGACGGGGCATAAGAGTATGTGGTGTGACTCACATCCTGACCAGCACCCAAATTATTCTAAGTTGAGATAGGGAAAATCAATCCAGGAATAGGGAGACACAGGTTCTTTTCCTTTTTCCTGAATAAAAGTCTATAATAACGCCTTTTCAGCCTCCTTACTCCATCTCACCACAATGTGCTCTTCTGTTCTTCATCCAGGAATATAGCTAAAGAAGGTTAAGTACAGTCTGAAAAGCTCTAGAGGAACCACGTAGCAGAGTAAGTGAAGGCTGAACCTGGGGTATCCACATGCCCAAGGTCTGAGAGCCAAGACATCAAGACACACAGCAGCAATGAGACACATTGGCTCCTTAAGAAATTGCCTCTATAAATGCAAAATGCCCAATGTTGGAATACATACTAAGACACAATGTAAGAAACTGATGCAAAGCTTGCTATGGTCCATGAGAAGCCTGCAGAGATGCCTGCATTTGACACACATGATCACAACAAATCCAATTGCCAAATATGTAATTCAAAGAAAAGCCATGCAATAAATAAGCCTTGTATCAGGCTGGATAGATAAGAAATCTGCGTAGTGTGTGAAACCAAAGGGTGTCTCACCCGCTAGTCCTCAGGGACTTGTCATACAGGTGGGCCGGGACACAGCCTCTGCTTTTGGATCCAGTTCCTGGGTGTGCACCAGTGTGGGAGGATCACCTGGGGGAGGGGACTTCGGGAAGTGGGGCTGAGGTAGCTGATGGTGAGACACAGTATTCCCCCTTTCAAGGTCCCAACGCGTCTCCCCTGCCTTTTTACACAAACACTGGGCAGAGGAAGAGGGTGACAGAGTAACCAGACAAACTCTCTCACATCGCACTGGACATTTCCCGGTAATCGGGTCAGGCAGAGTCAGGAACTTTACACTAAGTGCATACACTTGATACCAGTTAGCTCTCCTCACACGAATAAAATGCAGAACCCAAAGAGACACTCTGAGCAAGCCAGAACACGACTGTAAGCAGAACTTCTGGGACGAAGGCAAACCTACTGGAGCAGAACGACGGACCAAGGGGCGAGAGCAGAGGGTCAAAAACCACAAGAGTATCCCTACCGGAGCTTCCGACAGGACGCGGAAAACATGTGGAGAAGGCCAGATCCCACAAGTGAAGAAAGTATTGTGTTTAAAGGACGCCAGTGACCTCCACGGGTGAACGGCAGAGTTCGGGAGGCGAGGCCAAGCCTGTGGTACTAACCTTGACTTGTGAATTGGCTATCGTAAAACCAAGAAAAAGACGCACACAGCTGTTGAGTTGGACAGTGACCTGAGGGAGAGGCTCATACATTAAGTCTTGGTACCTACAGGCATGTGCCTGTGTTGGGCAGCAAAGCCATCTCGAGGGATTGCTAAAGCAAAAAGAAATCTCAGAGGGCACGCCAGTCTTGGGCAGCGTGAACACCTTGGAAAGAACCCCAGTGACTGCAAGGGCACTATGGGAACAAGTTCAGCATTAGGCATTAAATGGATCTCGTGGTCACCTATAGCAGACCACTGGGAACAGTCACTGGCTGTACAGTGTTCTAAACGAACTACTGTATGCAATGATGCACCATACTGCAGCATTATGATAATTAGCTGGACTCTCTGATGTAGTCAACTAGCTTTGAAAAATCCCTGCACCAGCTAGTCACTGGATCAGATACAAAAAATAGACTGGCGAAAACAGGACCTATGTCTGGGCATACCCACCCCACTCGGGATGCCTTCAGAAAAAATTGAGTCGGCAGAGTTTATCAAGAAGGTGGCTTGGTGGCAGTATGAAAACTATTATGTAATGCAGAAGTAGTTTTACAGTTTGTCATTGGCCCAAGCGTATGCTCCTCTGGGCTTCAATGAGCTGATGCAAATTATACTGTTGTGCTATACAAAACTCAACCTCCGCTCAGAAAGAGGCATTCAAATAGGTTGTCTAAGAAGCAGAAACATGACACTTTCCTCAATCTCCGTCAGAGGAAAAAAATGAATTTACGTTTGATTTAACAAGGTAAAGCAAAGGAACATGGCTGGGGGCACATGGGATGGAAATGCATGCATTATTACTATGTGTAGAACTTTTTCAATGGTTTGTAGCACAGTCGCGTATAGACACACACAGCCATAGACACACACACATGAAGGGTAATGACAAAGAAAAAAGAAGCATAGGAATTGAAAACATTAAGGCAGACAATAGACTTTTTTGTTATAAAGAAGACAGTCACACAACATTTTTCGCACAGAAGTCTTTATGCTGCTCAGGATAAAACTGCTATAATCAATGGTTCAAATAGTGTTGCATTGGCAAGCAGTAAAGCATAATTATCAAACCACTATCCCGGAAATACAGACTTGAGAAACAATTTCAGGGCATACTATTAAAGTAATAGTGGGTAAGTGCACTTGTCAGTGACCTATTGGCAGCAACGATTCGGCAAGCAGACCCATTTTTGTCACCCCACTTACCTCAAGCATCATTGGACCCAGCGCATCTTTGTCAATAACACTCTGGCCAGTAGATGACACGTCAGCCTTTTGAACTTCATCTTCATTTGCTGCTGCTTTTTCTGAAATTAGATAGGAGGATTATATCACTGCTGTGGACACCTTAAATTGGCCATCAGTAAAAGGGTAAATTGTCATTTTGAGATTGGTTTCAAAGCCAGCAAAAAACACTTTAAAAAGCAAGCAAAGATGTACTACATGCTATTGGCGAACAGCAGTCAATTGAAAAAGATAAAGCATCCCACATGGTGAGCTGTTGCAGAATTGCAGCATTTGTTTTTGCATGAGGCACAAAAAAAACATTACCAGATACAATAAAGCTATCTGGAACAGGTTACACATGCCATGGCTTTAGTTCTACAATTATCCAGATATGGCATAATCAAATTACTTAATCAAACTGATAAATCAGATAACATGTGGTTCCTTACAATCGAAGAAGTCCGGACCTTTTACAAAGTCCTGAAAAGAAAAGAGCACTTCAACTAGATCCAGATGTAGCGCCTCCCACTGTTTCAAAACCATTAATCACTTTTAAAAAAGCATCAAACATTTATAATATACTAAGTCCATGTTTTCATAGACCACTTCCAAATGATTCCAACTGGCTCACTACAAAACCAACAGGTTGTTTCTAAAGCAGCACATACAAATTGGCCAAGAACAAGACCTAGAAATATGAACATGGATGCTGGATACAGAATACAGATATTAAGCAATTCATTAATTGGAAAAAAACTATTACATAGTCTACATGATTCGCTGTATCTGTAAAAATATTTATTTTGGCAGTACCACCAGGTCATTTAAAAGTAGGATCCTATACACATGAGAGGCATAAAAAGTGTGATGCTGGATATCCTCTTGCAGTGAACTGGTAGGAGGAAACTGACGGTCAACATCGAGAACAAATTTGATTTGTGGCAATCAAACATACCCTTCAAAACATCAAGGAGGGAACATCACTTTGCCTTTGAGACAGGAAGCCAGATATATACAACAGCTGAGAGCCACAATACATGGACCCAATAAGCGACAATAACCCGTTGCGTGCTAAAATCAAGTTCTATAGATGGGAATGGATAAAAAAAATAGAGAATCCTGTTTAAAATACACGGACTTTAATCCTAAGAACTTTGGTAATAAACATCTGGACCAATTGGCAGGTTACTTATTGAAATGTCCGTCTTCCGACATACTGAATAAATTCTTACGAGTCAGGTTAAATCTTTGCCTAATGAGAGAGGTCCTTGCTAGGCGTAAAATTATTTCAGACAAAATGAACTTTTGTCGCTATTGTGAAGTTCCACATGAAAGGGAGACACTCCAGCATCTGGATAAATTAATGGGACCACGAGTTACATTTTTCGCTAAACTGTTAAACTTGAATTATGAAGCAGATGAGAAGCAGATCTGGAATCTATTAATCTCCAATATGAAGTTTTCTGTCATAAAAGCCACAGTGCATTACTTAGACGCAATTCTTCCGTCTGAAATCAAGTTGTAATGCAAACATGTGACTAACTTGTAAAGCTGCAAGGTTAACTGATTGTTGTTTAGGATGGAAAAAATTGGCTGTAACTTTGTCTTTTAAGTTGATATTCCATGTTTTAACATGTTGCTCTTATTTTTTTTTCTTATTTTCTTTTTATCTTTGGTCATTTTAATGTGTATGTGAATGAAATGTTCAGAATTGTTTGAATATCTTTTTGAAAAGTTGACTTGTTCAGCTATATCAAAATAAAAAAAAATAAAAAATAAGCAACAATTAGCTGATTTGCATGCAGAAACGGAAAAAAAATAGCTAATTTGAATCAATGTTTGATTCTAAATTCATTACATACAAATACAGTGATGCACTTAACAACATTTCGGTTTGATGGTCAACTTGCGTTCCAACGGCCAAGTGCCAGGCCCCAGCCAAACTCCCAAAGTGGACCCTGGGGCCACTTTGCCCCATTGCAGGTCCCTGGGCCACCAATAACCCCCACAGCCCATTCAGCCCAAAGACAGATTTGAAGCCAACCGACAAACCCACAGACCTGGTAAGTTGCCAGCAAATACCATCTGCAAGGCTACTGGTAGCCCACAATATGCAGACCCATCTCCAATAGAGACATTTTGCTTCCTTTATTCTCTACACCACCATCCATTCCCCAATCTTCAAAGGGCAAAATACTGGTTTCTTTTCATTTGTTTTGTCATATTCCACACATCTACACACCTCACCTTGCCTGGGGTTCTGGGGACCTCGAAGAGGGATGTAAAGTGGCCCTCTTCTACCTTTTGTGGAGTGCAGTGTCCACATTACCCCGCACAATGTATGTAATTAACAAATAGTGGTCGTCCTGAAACAAAATTATGAGCTTCAAGCCAATCAAATTGACTGACTTAAATGAGCCTACCTGTTTGCCACTTGCTAAAGATATGCGGACCTTTTGTGAGTTCACAAACAGCGAGTGTCCAATCATGACCCTGAAAACAGATATCACTAAAAGGATAATGGCCACTTTAAGATTTAAAGCAAAATACTGGACGGATTTCTATCAAAAAAGAAAAAACACAAATGCAGGAACGGATTCTCCCCGCAAAGATTTGGTATAACTCGGCCCATCGGTTTCTAATTTAGGTGAGAGCAAAGTCTGCCCTATGAAGGGACACCCCCATAACCAAGCCAACCCTCAGTCAATGTTAGGAAGCCAAGCAGGGTCAACACCAGACAGACACAAAACTAGAAGTAAAGGTAAGGTCTAAGAGTGCAGAAGGAACAAGTTACTTACCTGTAACTGTTGTTCTCAAGCATGGGTCTGGCATGGATTCACATGCTCATGAATATTCCCAGTCGTCAGGCCGGAAATCTTCGGTAAAAGAAAAAACGGTTTCACTTTCACTTACAAACTCTCTTTCTCCTATAAACCAATCACTGAGCTCTGGGTCATACTGCCCCAGCCAATGACTGCCCTCTCCCTAAGCCCCTCCTCGGACAGCCATCTTCAGATTTGGTAGCATGTTAAGTGGCAGTATGACCAAGAAGAGCTGCAGAGTGGCAGGAGAGAGGGTTTGCATGTGAATCCATGCCATACCCATGCTGGGGGAACAACAGTTACAGGTAAGTAACTTGTTCCTTGTCAAGCATGGGGTCTGGCATGGATTCACATGCTCATGAATCAAGAATACATAGCAGTACATCATACACAACCAAAGGAGGTGGCAAGGCTCAACAGAAGCCATTACTCTTACCTCCGGACCAGGATCACCTTCAAGCTAACAGGTTGCGTAGCACTGCTTGGCCAACCCTGAACTCCTCTCTGGAATCTGTCGACGCAGTAGAATCTTGTGAAGGTATGCGTAGACCTCCACATAGCAGCACTGCAGATGTCCAGCAGGGGCACACCTGACAGGTAAGCTTTCGTTGCAGCAATCGCTATGGTGGAATGGGCTCTCGGACAGCCGTGCTGCGGTCAGTTTGCCAACCGGTGACAGTGTGTGATACAGCCAGAGAGCCACCTGGAAATGGAAGCCTTTGACAAAGCCTTCCGATGGTTCACAGGACCAAAGTTCCCGAAAAGTGGAGACGTCTTCCTGAAACTCTTTATGCGTGCCACTTAGAACTTCAGAGCACACGCCACATCCAGCGAGTGCAAAGTCTTTTCAACCGGTGACAGAAAAAACACAGACAACACCAAAAGTTTGTTGAGATGGAATTCCGACAGGCCCTTTGGCCTAAAGGAGGGGTGCATAAGCAGCACCATCCTCATCTTGTGGAAAGTCAGATAAGGCTGCTTGCAAGACAGGGTCTAGATCTTACCTACCCTCCTGTCAGAGGTGATGGCCACGAGAAAAGCGATCTTCCATGAAAGGAACTTGAGAGGCACTTGACGCATAGGCTTGAACGGGGCACAGATGAGCCTCTTCAGCACCACGCCTAGCTCCCACACCGGGGCAGGTGCCTTCACCAGCGGGAACAATCGAAACAGTCCTTTGAGGAACTCCTTGACTAGACGGTGTGACCAAAGAGAAGACCATCCGGAGACCTAGTGTAGCGGGAGATAGCCGCCAGATGCACCTTGATAGAGGTGTGTGCCAGCCCCGCCTTAGCCAACAATTAAAGAAGGATCTGAGGGTCTGAGGCCCTCAGAGGGTTGATCTTCTGCGACCAGCACCAAGTCGTGAAACGCTTCCACTTGAGCACTTAACTCACTAAGCACTTAAGAGTCGACGGTGCTCTGGCCCTGGCAAGAACCGCTCTGCAGTCCGCCGGAAGCTTGTACCCACCGAACTGTAAGGCTGCAGGAGCCAGGCCTTCAGGTTCCGCAATCTTGGGTCGTGGTGCAGAATTGCACCTCCTTCTATGGCAAGAAGATCCGCGACCATTCACAGCTTGATTGGAGAGGACGTTGACCGGCTGAGAAGGTCCGGGTACCAAAACTGTTTCGGGAGACGAGTATCATCCTGCATTGGCACCCTTTTGAGTTGACCGATGACTCGTAGCAGTAGAGGCAATGGAGGGAACGCGTACAGGAACAGGCCTTCCCACATGAAGGAAAATGCGTCCGCCCATGCTCCTCGGCTGGGGGAACCTGCTGGCGAATCTCTGGCATTTGGAGTGTATCGCCATTGCAAACAGATTGATCTGGGTCCTGCTCCACCTTAGGAAGAGGATGTCCACTTGATCCTGCCGAAGGCCCCACTTGTGGCAAGAGCGCGGAGGGAGTCGGCGGTGGTGTTCTTGACTCCTGCCAGGTGAAAAGGAATGGGAAACATCCCCTGGCGATGGCCAAGTGCCACAAGTCCTGCGCCTCTCTGGAGAGTGCTGTGGATCTGGTGCTCCCCTGCTTCCTGATGCAGAACATCGTAGTGGTATTGTCTGTGAAGACCCTCACCACCTTGCCCTTCAGGGACAGAAGGACCGAATCGAGGGCCCAGAACACTGCTCGCAGTTCCAGGACATCATGATGTGGAGGGCCCTCTCCTTCGGCAGCGACAGGCCTCTGGCGTGGGGACATCCGGCGTGGGCCCTCCAGGGAAGCATCCGTGGTGACCCTCTCCTGGTACGGGGGACTCTGGAAATCTGTGCCCCTGTCGATGTTGGAGCGTATGCCCCCACCACCTTATCGTTCGATGGGACTCCTCATCGAGAACAATCCTGTCCGTGAAGCTCCCAGACACTTGGACCCACCGAGCGACCAGAAACTCCTGGAGGGGTCGCATCCGCAACCTGCAGAGCCTGATCAGGTAGATACACAACATCATGCCAAGCAGCGAATTGATGGCCTGCACTGTGGAGATCTTCAGTGTCAACAGCCGTTGCACCTTGCACAAGATGGCTGTGATCCTCCCTTCTGATGGGGCTGCCAGGCAGGAGACTGTGTTGAGCCTGGAAACCCAGCAACAGAGCGTCCTTTGATGGAACCAAGCAGGACTTTGGATAATTCACAGAGATTCCCAGATCTGTCAGTAGCCGGCCAGTCCTGTCTGTGTGATCAACGGCAATTTCCTTTGACCTGGCCCAGATGAGCCAGTCGTCGAGGTGCGGGTACACATGTATCCCTTGCAGACGTAGATAGTCTGCCACTGGATCCAGGCACTTCGTATACATCCTGGGCACTGACTTTAGTTCGAAGGGAAGAGCCTTGAATTGGTAGTGGTTTCCCTGCACAACAAAGTGCAGGAACTGACGATGCTTCTCGTGAATGGGGACGTGGAATTAAGCGTCCTCTAGATCCAGCAACGTCAGAAAGACCCCTTTCTTTCAGTTGGCCTAGCATGTGCTGCAATGGGACTATCCTGAATTTTGGCCTTGAGAAACCTGCTTAGTCGTAGCAGGCCGAGAATGGGCCTCCAGCCTCCAGTCTTCTTATTTACTAATAAGTATCTAGAGTAAACTACGCTGCCCCAGAGTCAATTTGGAACTCACTAGCGCCCCTTTTCGCAAGATGGCCCATAACGGTGGTATCTGCTGACGCTTCTGCTGGAATTCTAGAGTGTGTCTGTGGGCGAAAGCGTCCATCACCCATCGGTCGGTGAGATGATCTTCCACTTGCTGATGAAGCCTGCCAGCCGGCCTCCCACCGGGGTGAGTAGGTAGGGGCCCTGACGTCCTGACCGATTGTCCTGATTCAGGGACCTGCTTGCCGCCTTGGGAGCAATGACGACGGCAGCCACCTCCGAAAGCCTTGGAACAACTCATGTAGGCCTCCTGGATTTTGGAGTGGGAGGGTTGACGGTATGACGACGATCCGCAGCCAAAACCCTTTGACAATCTTCCAGATTTGCCTCCTGAGGTACGAAAGGAAGGGCGATGTTGCTGCAGCGTGCCTAGGACCTGGGTCGTCTGTCGGTCTTGATAGCTTGCAACGATTTGTTGACAGCCTTGCCAAAGAGATTGTCCCTGAACGGCATGTCCAGGATCCTCATCTGAACTTCCTACCTTTCAACCAGCCACAACGACAGAAGCAGACACTGTTACCCATCTGGCGGTACCCCGTGTCTGCATTGTCTGAAGGCCGCGGTGATGGCATGGTCCGATGACACCTCGCCCTCTTGAAGATCTCCAGTACTTCAACCCACTTGTAGGCGAGGAATTCCAGCAACGTCGTACCTGGCCAGGATGGCAAGAGCATTCGCAGCCTTGATTGTCGGTGCCACCCTCTGACCAATGGCGTCCTACTTCTTCCCCTTTCTATCCAGGAGAACGGAGGGTGGCGACAATGGATTTGAGGACTTCTGCCTCACAGCCGCCGAGACGACCAAGTCCGGGGAACGCTGCGTTCGGAGCCACTTGGGTGCGGAATCCGGCACCTGGTACTTCTCCAACCGGTTTCTTTTTGCCGGGGCTGAGGCTGGATTTTTCATCAGCGCCACGCCTTCATCCCAAACGTTGTTCAGGAGAGGCACTGCCAAAATGGTCTTCCTTTTAGTCTCTCGGCGCAGGTACAGGAACCCTTCCTTTTTGGTCTCTTCTGGCGTCAGCGTTAAGAGCTCCGACGCATGGGAAACCATGGAGTGGAATGATCCCACTTCGTCCGGTGGAGACGCTCTCAGTGGTGGGGAAACGCCTCCGTCGTCGCTGTATCTGTCCCTGTATCCCTAGGGGGGAGGGTATGTTAGGCAGTTGATCAGGCGGCATGGGTGCCCCTTCCTCTTCTTCGCAGCGGGTCTGGTGCCAGTGGGGCCGTGGGTGCGGTCTGCATTCTCTTCTGCATTTCTGACACCAGCATGTGGAGAGTGGACAGGATGTCCAGCAACATCTCTGCGAGCTGGAGTAGGCATGCTGGGCCTACGTCTTTGTCGCCCCCCTCGATCTCGCTGTCGTCCTCCTCAGCGTTTCCACTGTTGTCGTCGTTGTTGTTCCCCACATCCTCCCAGACCATGTGAAGGGACACCATGTCCTTGTCGTCCGACTAAGAAATATCCGTGCCTAGGAGGACCATAGAGACCTCCACTGCCCCACCCCCATTCTTTGTGTCCTGAGGGGATCGGAGCCAGGCCCAGGGCTAGCATCGTCCCCTCCAGTGTTTTCTCCACTGGCATGGCCGAAACCGCCTGCTTGCGAAGAGCCTGGCCCGGGTCAGCCCCTTTTGCCTTCTAGAGGGCAGCCGCCACCAGCTCTATTGACGAGGACAACTTCTCCTGGACCACCCGAGCCTTCAGGAGCATGTCGGTCACCTTACTCGGTGCCTTCTCTGGCTTCTCTCACAGCTTCCTGGGGTTAGCCGACTACCTCTTCAAGGAGGAGCTGGAGCGATGGCTTGAGATTGAGGCAGATGGTGATGTTGATCGCGCCCTGCCTGTCGTGGAACCCCGCTTGCGCGGCGACTACGACGGAAACAGACTTGCAGTGCTTGGTATGGTCTTGGACCCCCACGGATGGTACGCTCTCAAAGAACTTAGAAGCACGCTCCTCTGACCGGCCGGTCCTGGGTGAGGCATGTCCCTGCTTGCCGCACAAGGTAGAGACCTTGGTGTTGAGCCACACCGCCAATCTGCTGTGCCAATCCTTCATGGTGCGTTTGCTGAATCCCAGGCAAATTTCACAATCCACCTCCTTGTGATCTGGATGGACAGTAGAGGCACTGGGAGGGTTTGTCCTCTACAAACACATTTCTCAATCCGCAGCTGGAGCAGAGCTTGAAGACAGAACCTCCGTCCTTCTCTTCCGACATGGTCCGGCATGCGGAGTAAGCCAGATGGCCTTCTGGAATCTTCAATGAAAACTTGACGATTCTTGCCTTTGAGGGGCGACGAATGATGCCGACAAATGGATCCCTGCTTGCCGGTCAAAGGAACGAAAGAGCACATAGGCTCTATTCGACAAAAAGTGAAAAATCTTAGATAAGCTACGGAGCAAAGCACCAGGACTCCCAACACTTGAACGTGCGGTAAAAATCTGAAGATGGCTGCCAGAGGAGGGGCTTAGGGAGAGGGCGGTCATTGGCTGGGGGTAGTATGACCCAGAGCTAAGCGATTGGTTTATAGGAGAAAGACAGTTTGTAAGTGAAAGTGACGATGGGGAATATTCATGAGCATGTGAATCCATGCCAGGCCCCAGGCTGGAGAAGACTGAGAGAAGTAAGACTGACACGGAGGGGTCATTGTGATTATTAGAAACTTTTATTCAAGTGCAAAAATGGAAAGAAAACCCCATCTTGCCCTAACTCTAAGAAGGGTTTCCCTGCCTCAACTGGGACGGACTTGGCAGGGCACTGCGGCCTACACACCTGCCCAAGGCTCCACGCAGGCAAAGAACACCAGCAGGCGGACGGCCGCCAAAGACTCAGCACTGCCTCCAGACGGCATACTCAACCGGCATTACTGCAGCAACCGGAGTCACAAGTCGTAGAGTCAAGGCCGTAGCCTGTGAGCGGGGCCCCAGGGACGACCGCCCTAAGGAGGGGACATAACCAAAAAGACCGGATTACCAGCGCATCCCCAAGCCCGTGGAGGTCGGGGCGCTCACGACCCACTGCGGTCAAACCGGGACCCACTGGAATCGACCTCACAGAGCGCAACCCCGCCTGGGGACATACGCCCAACAAACGGACAAAGTTCTGACCATCCCTGGAACTCCTCAGCTACCCGGCACCGGACCGACCTGCGGCCCATCTGGGACCCTTTGAGCCTTCAGTACGGTCTCAGAGACCTGCGGCCATCCGACGGGGTCCCCTGCCTCACAAACATCACAGTGCTATCCAGGGGAGGCTGCTGTGGATCCAGGGACTGCGACGCACCAGACCGCTCGGCGGGGGTAGCAACGAGGAGGATAACACAAACAACAGAGGCATCTCCCGGCGCACGTCTGCCTCTATTTGGAGCCGTTGTGTGCCTGCAACCAGCGTCGAGGCGGCTCACAACACGGGGAACCAGTTGATCTCCTCTGCCTTGGTATACCCCGAGCAGCCAGTGAGGAGGATAGATTCCGCTGCCCCCCTGCCCACGGGGGTGGTTCCCACCCCACCTGGACATCGCACGGACCTCCCAAGTAAGTGAGGACAAGGGTGGCGGCAGTTGCAGGGGGTGGGGGGAGATGGGCACCTCGGAGCTGGGAAGCGACCATTGGGGTGGTCCCTCTTCTCCTCAACTGGAGGTGGCCTGCTTCATCCCATAGCCGTTACACCAAACACTAGGGCCGAGGGGCCCGTCCACAGGCCCTTACCCGGACCACACCAGCACTGGGACGCAACCACTGGAGACCTCTGCCCCGCCAGCAGGGACGGGTCCCCCTCCTGGCTAGAGTGGGACCGCCGCATTGTCCACGAGCCTGTTGCCGCCACTCGCATCGCGGTATCCAACGTAGGGTGTGACCTTCTACCCCCCCCACCCACGAAACAGACAAGAAATGAAGGGCCCCCTAAATCAGCTCTCCTTCCACTGGCCTGCACCAAAGGGCCGATAGGGGTACCACCGGAGGCCTCACACACATCTGATGAATGGAGGCAAAAGAGAATCAGCTCAAGTGTAGCCCTGGGGACATTCCACAGCTGTACACACCTGCTATCTAGCACAGGTCTTGGGGAATTCCACGTGCGAGCCAAGTGGCGTACTAACTCACCAAGAGCTCCTACCCCGCTAGAAGGGGAGCAGGGGGCCCTCTTCAGTGCACAACTTGAGCGAGGCCCACTTTCCGCCCTCAAGATGTCTAGGAACAAGAACAGGGACACCCCGGCATCTTCTGAAACGTCAAAGAGAACCCCGGAGGGCCCCCTAGCGCAGATATGGGCCAGAGACACAGACAACGGGTGCCCAGTCCAACACTGCTTGGGGGGTGGACGTCTCTGCGGACAACACAGAGGGCCACTAAGAGGGTCCAGTAACTTCTCTGCGCTCATAGAACTACTGGGGGAACGGTTTGAAAAACTCACCAACGTGGGCCAAAAACAAATGGAGACACAGAGAGGACTTGGCCGAGGGGATTCAAGAGATCAAAAGGGACATCAATAAAATAGAAGAAAGAGTGGACACTAACAAAAGGGATATCCTGCAAATAACCAAGGAAGCACGTAAACCAGACGCCTTGCTGGAAACCCTGGCCGTTGCCACCCATAATTTGGAGCTATGAGACGAGGATCTGGAAAACCGCCCTCGGCGCTCCAACATACGAGTAAAATCTTTGCCAGAAAACGTCCCAGACTAAGACCTGACCAAGGCCATGAGGTCCACCTTCAGTAACCTGCTGGACGATGACCAAGGCACCGACATCCGCATCGATAGGATCCACAGGATGGGCCCGAAACACCAGGACCCGGGGGCAAGACCTCGGGACGTCCGAATCGCCTTTCACAGCTATACCGTAAAAGAACAAATCCTGGCAAAGCCACAGTCCAAACAAATCACATAAAGGAACGGAGATACAGCTCTATCAGGACCTGTCCCAAACCACACTAAACAGAAGACGGCACATGGCCCCGGTCCTGACCCATTTGAGATCCCAACAAATACGGTACAGATGGCAGCACCCATTCGCACTAAGCTTAACATAACAAGGAAAATCAAAAAGTGACAACGTGCGAGGAAGGTGCAGCCATCTTGGGAATCGAGGAGGAGGAGGATCACACCGCCCGTCCCTCACAGCCCAGCCAAAAACCCACTCGGAAAACCTGGGAATGGACAACGATACAGCCCAAGAAAGGGGGCTGGCAACCCCGACACAATGGCCCATCCTATTGTGCAGACCATGGCAAACCAGGTCAAACAGAATCACAAGGCGAATGAGTTGCTTCAAAAGGCCCGGACTCTATCAGCCAAGGAACCCTGGGGACGGCACACAACAATAACGCACTTAGCAAGCCAGAGCCACAAAGAACTATAAGAATACAAGGGCATGGGAGACTAGGGAGGGAATGGTGCTTGGAACGGGAATGGGAATTTCTGCTTTGGGAAACGCTGGGCGGAAATTAGGATCTAGCTCTCGGGAACACACGAGGGGGGGGGGGGCTATGTGCCAGTTGGATTCACCCATGGAAGGGGAGGGGGAAGGAAGATCAGGGGTGGGGGGGATGGAGTGGCACTTACAATTTGAGGGAGACAAAACAGGAGAGGGGACACCCAGAAGAGGAATGAACGTAGTGCTGCGCATACTAAAGGGGTGCAGGTCTCCCCACATAGACTACCGGGGCTTGGGACACTAAACATGGTTCTAGCTAACCGTCTGAAAATGTTATCTCTTAACATTAATGGCCTCAACTCCCCGCTCAAGCAGAAGAAGGTGGAGAGATACCTTAGGAGAGAAGGCCCTCACATTATAGCCCTGCAAGAAACACACATACTAACACAGGACACCCACAGGATCAGATTCTGGAGCTACAGGGTAATCTTTCAAGCTACACAATCCAACAAAAAAGGGGGGGGTCCTCATGGCTCTAAGAGACGGGCTAGACCTAAAGGGAACAAGTTCAGATAAAGACAACCAAGGCAGATATCTCGCATTAACAGTGGAAGGAAGGTGGGAGGCATACACGATTGCAACACTATATGCCCCTAACACGGGCCAAGACCAGTACATTCAACGCTCGCTCAAACGCTTAGAAATTTATGTGAAATTCCCCATCATCCTCACAGGGTATTTCAACATTACCTGGGATCCCACCAGGGACAGGATAATCCAAACCCAAGGCACCCAGGGGATGCCCTCCGGGGACCTCAAAAGGAAGCTACACTGATTAGGCCTAGTAGATGCTTGGAGAACCAAACAGGGGGAGAGGGAGGGGTATACTTTCTACTCCCATGCCCACAGATCGCACTCCAGGATCGATTACGTCTGGCTGGCTGGCTGCTCCCCTGATGGGCAAAGTAGTCGAGATAGAGCTGGGAGCTATCTCCCTCTCTGACCACGCGCCCATGGCCTTAAAACTAGCTAGGGAAAAGGGCCCTCTGGGGCTCTGGAAGTGGAGATATCCGGGGCACCTCTTCATAGATATAACCCTGGCAAAGGAGGTCTCGGAAGAAATCAACAGATATGTAGACACCAACAAAGAGGTGGACACTAGTTGGCAAAACTGGTGGGATGCGCTTAAAGCGACCCTCAGGGGCAAGATCATAGTGATTAAAGCTAGGCGCACACAGGATCTGAGACTCGAAGAAGCCTATCTAGAGGCCAAACTAAAATAGCTCATGCACAATATGGGCCCGAAGCAGACCCCACCACTAAAAGGGAATTCAGAACTAGAAATATTGCTGACCATAGCAGCAAAGCATAATCTGCTTCACGTTAGACAGAGGGTGTATGTCAAAGCCAACAAATCTGACCATCTGCTAGCCAAAATGATCAGGAAGGAAGAGATAGAAATATAATGAAAATAAAACAGTAGGGGGGCCGGACAAGCACCAACACAGAGGAGATACAACAGGAATTTGTTAATTTCAACTCTACCTTACACAGCACCAAATATCCGACCCTATAAAAACAGGAAGAATACCACCTGTGGATTTGAGTAGTAACACCTCACTGCGTCCCCACTTATCACTTCTGACATTCCTTTTCACAAAGCTCACCTTATAGTTTTGAATGATGAGCTCTCCATCCTGCAAAGAATGCAGGGGCGCGTTGATGGCCAGTTACTTCACTGGCTTGAGGGTATTGGAAGAGTTCTGGACAAATATTGGGTCCAAACCTCCGGGCGAAAGGCCGTAAGTATATAGTTCTAAAGAGTTCAAAATGTCTGAATAATCACTCTTGTCCAATTCCTTGTTTCTTTTGCAGCTTAGACCCAAAAGATGATCGTCTTGTGGCAGCTGAAAGCGTTCAGGTAAGAGTCTGTGTTTTGTAAGACTGTCCGGTAAATGATGCCAAGGTTTAACTCGCTGCTTTCTCTTTTCTTGCAGGTGCAGCGTAGGAAGATTTGGCGTGCTGGTGGATAATACCTCCTGCAGTAAAATCAGGTAAGCATATAGTGGCAAGAGATTGTCCTTGTTTGTTCCCTTGGCTCACCTTGTTGTTTTCTTGTCCCCCCCTTAGGTGCTGGAATGCGGCAACCTGGTGATGGAGACAGCACCGGATCGTAGAGATGCTGCGAGGAACTGTGAGTATGGCGCGGCGCTGCTGCTGGCGATGCGACGCGTTTAAAATGAAGTCTGTTTCTGGTTCGAAGATGCGCTGAATCCGAAATCAGGTAAGAAATCCAGTAAAGTTCTTGTTCTAACCTTTCTTCTTCTTTCCCTTCTTTCTAGGCGCTCTGGACTCGAGGCGGGCGTGGCAGGATGCTGGATGCTGACTGCAGAAACGGTGAGCGTTACGCTGCTGGATGCAGAATAACGCAAAGCATATGCTGCTCTTCGGGAGTGGTTTAAATAGCCTTCAAAGTAGTCCCAGATAAGTATTCCTCCACAACCACACCAGAGTAAGAAAATAGTTCCTAAGATAAAATAGTCCCTTCAAGCCTCACATGGGCTTGGATCCCTTGCAACATGGTCGGCATCAGGTAAGTTTTAACACATGAGCCTGGCGCCTATGGCGCCAGGACTGATGTCCCATATGAGCCTGGCGCCATAGGCGCCAGGACTAACAGGGGTTGCCGGGTTTGCTCCAGGTAACATGATGCCTGCTTCCGGGGTTGATGGACTTGGTCTGGATGCCCGGGGTTAGGCATCATGACACAGATGCTGAAAAAGCTTTCGACAGAGTGGAGTGGGGAATCCTTTTCGCAACCTTGAGGAGGATGGGGTTCAGGCCAAGCTTTTTACGAAGAGTCAAGGCCAATTATCAGCACCCACTCTTACAACTCGCTATAAACGGTCATATCTCGGAACAGATCCCAGTAGAAAGGGGTACGAAACAAGGATGCCCTTTATCACCCATACTTTATGCCCTATATCTAGAACCATTCCTTGCACCAGTCAGGGCAAACGCAGAAATACTGGGGATACCATTCGGGGGGAGGAGTGGGGGAGGGGTCGGAAATCACATAAAATAGCAGCCTTGGTGGATGACATGACCCTTACCTAAACTCGACCAGACACATCTCTGAGAGCCGCCCAGAAAGAGTTCGACCTATTCGGAGAAGTCGCAGGCCTAAAGTTTAACCTAACTAAATCAGAAATCCCCAACCTCACACTAACCCAGCAGGAGATGCAACCCCTTAAACACAACTTCCAATTTAGATGGGTAGAAAATTCTATCAAGTACCTGGAGGTATTGCTGACCAGCAAGGTTGAAGGGCTGTACCAGGCAAACTTACTGCCCCTGTTAGAGAAGCTGAAATCAAAACTAATAGACTGGGGCCCACTCGCCATATCGTGGTTGGGCCGCATCAACGCCTTGAAAATGACGGTCCTGCCGCGGCTCCTCTATCATTTCACCTCCCTCCCAATTCACATGCCGCCCCGCTTCTTCAAAGCCCTGCAGAAACCAACGGCAGCTTCCTTTGGAACCATAAACCACCAAGAGTGGCGGTGAGGGTCATGAGATCTCGTTGGGAAGTGGGAGGATGGGTGTGCCGGACTTCAAAGCCTACAACATCGCTGCCCAAATAAGGGTCATCAGAGACTGGCAAAGGGACAGAGCTGTGGTGGTAACGGAGCTGGAGGAAGCACTGTGGAAACCCAAAGTGGACCCAAGGTGGACAGACCACCACAAATGTATGCAAGCCTAATCACAGGCACAGTGGGCAGCGCCTGGGACCTAGCGGCGAGCAAATCCTGCACCACGACATTCCCTTCCCCAAACACACCCCTCCTCAGGTACCCTCAGTCTCGTCCCAATGGGTTTCCAGGACTGGCAAAAGGGGGGCTGCCGAAGAGTGCGGGACATGTGCCTGGGCTCCCAGATTAAAACGTATGACCAATGTAAAGCTGACTTTGAATTGGGGGAAAACCAACAAAATGTCCATGCTCCACTGAGACACTGGTTGTCCCACCCGGAGATGAGAACCGTGGCAACCAGGGAGCTAACGCCATTTGAGAAATATCTTGAAACAAACACGGGCAACAAGAAAGTGGTTGCAAACATATATAGGATCATAAAAGAAAGGGAGCCACGGCCACCCATGCCATGCAAAGCAAAGTGGGTGGCTCAGCAGCATGGACGAAACTTTGATCCCAAATGACAAAACTCACAAGATCAATCCAAATCCGGGAAATATGGATGAAACTCCTAACACAATGGCATCTCAACCCGGTGAGACTCCACAAGATCTACCCAAGGATATCAAAGGAATGTTGGAGGAATTGCTGCCTCACAGGCACATGGAGCCACATATGGTGGTCATGCCCGAAAAAAGAAGACTACTGGGGAATGGTCCGCTCAGCCATCGAGCGAGTCCGGGGGCTACAAATTGAGGGGAACTGGGGCCTAGCTATGATGGGACTGAATGGGGCACTAGACGAAATCAATAATGACACCCACCGGAAGCTCTATATCATCATCATGATGATGGCGGCGGCCCTAGTCCTTGCGTGGAATGGCTGAAATACTCAATTCAAGGAGACCACCTAAAATTTAATACGGAATGGTCAGCGCTACTGAACTACCTAAATGAGGGCGCGTGGAGAAAATGGTGTCTGAAGGCCATGACCCTTCTGGGGATAATCCCAGACCAGGAAGACAAAGACATTTAACGACAGCTGGAGCCCGAGCCTTCTGCACAGGACAGGGTGGAGGCACACAGAGGGCACAATCCCAAGAGGCTGCCACGTAAAAATTCGAGGGACTGCTCTGGACCTACAGGTGAGAAAGAGGGGGGGGTCGAGAGGGTGGAAAGGGAGGGGGTTCTACTTGGGCGTTTTCTCAATTGTTTTACTTTGTTTTTTTGTTTCTTTGACTCACTTTGTAATGTTTACACACAAAATGACAAAAATGTATTGCAAAAAAAAAAAATGAATAAGAGTAATGCCTCACTTTCCCTAAGGCTATGGGATATCCCAACCTATATTGCTGACTAGGGCTTCTCATCAGTTGCTTGTGAATATTCAAATGAATAAGTCCACTGTCCAAAACTAATCTAACTGGCCCAATCACTATTGGAAATAAACTAAGGTCAGGATGGATGGCTCACTTCTCCTGAGAATACTCCTTGTACCAGTCTTTGGATTTCTTGTCAATAGGTCTTCTTTAAATAGTCTCTTTAAATAGTCTCTAGTTACTTGCTGTATCAGTACATGCCGTTATTTAATGAGATTGTAAGTTTTTCTCCTCCTCCAGAAAAATATCTTTCCTTGACCTTTTATACTTTCTTTGATCCGTTTAGGGGACTCAGAACAACCTGGAAATGTACACTTTCTTCTGTAGTTCTGGATCTCTAGACAATTGTTGTTCACCTTATTCTGACATTCTCTGTCTTGTATATTGTTTACTTTGGTGCTCTCCGAGCTACAAGTTATAAGACTCTCTTTCTCTTAGGTTCCCTCTCTTTCGGTCTTGAATAGCTTGTCTGCTTTTCCTCTTCACAAAGTATTGATATTCAAATTCTATTGTTCTCCCTCTGAGGGATTTCTATGAGCTTCCTTCTCACATTACTATTGTTCCTACTTTTTTTTCTGTACTTCCATTCATAATATTCTCTCTCTTATTTTCTTATTGTTCAGTGTTTAAGGTTTGGGTACTTCCCCTTTTCCCAGGGTAGTGATATCCAAGGTTGCTTTCCCTCCCTTTGAGGGACTTCAATGATTCCTTTCTTACATAAAAGCAATTTAAGTTCATCAATTTTGTATTCAACTTTTCTTTACTGGGATGAGTTTCTTAAACTGTATAATGATTCCATGTTGGCCTCCCGATCTTCCCGCTCTCCCAGTTACCGTCAACATAGGGGAACATCTCCGGGTCTGTTTGGGAGCTTCACTCTTGCTCCTCGTTGCCATTGGATCACTGCCGCCGGCGTCCTCTTCCTGGGATTCTCTCTCGCTCCTGTGGGATCCTAGTGTTCCTTCGCTCCTGTGGGATCCTAATGTTCCTTCACGTAACCGGTCAGATTGGCACTTCGTTCTCAGGATGGTATCAGCATTGGTTTGTGGGCCGCCTGCCCACCAAGCATCATTCATGGTCACGCCACCGCCACGTTTTGGCATCTAGCCCTTTATTCTTCTTACATCTGGCATACGCCATGTCTCTGGCTCCCCTTCGGTGCAGCATAAGCTTGAATGTTGTGGCCTTTGTGGCTCGCCTCCTTCAGGTGTCACGCAGGAAGCGGGCCTTCCTTGCCTGTATATGTGTTCCTCTATATTTTAGAGAGTCCCATGTATGCCATTAGGCATAATGGTTTCGGGAGTTTCTTACTGGAACAGGAGTCCTTGCCCCCAAGGGGGAGTATCACCTGTGAGGTCCCACTTGCCTCGACCCCTTAGGAGGGTGGTGCGGAGCGGGCTCACCTCCCTAGCCTCACAGGTGAGGGCTTGCCCTTGGGGCGAAGTGACAAATCCCCTCGACTCATCACACTTCCTTTAGAAGCAAAGAGTACATTTCCTCTTGCGGTAGTAACAGATGATCTGATGGTAGTGTTTTGTATCAAAAAAGTCGTGCAATTTGCAGAGGATCCCCTCTGTTGGAACAGTCTGACTGTAATTGGACCAAGACTTCTTTTTTAGCTTTCTCCAGTGCATCATCCATTACCTTTCCAAAAAAGCTGAGTTTCTTCTATCGGCATATCTGACAGAGTTGCCTGTGTGCCAGGCCCGAAGCCAAAGCTCTGTAACCATGCATGTCTCTTAATGACAATCTTCCGCTAGCAGTCTTCCGGCTGCCACGGCTGTTTCTAGAGAATTTTTCATAACTGCACTCACAGATTATTTTCCATCCTTTAAGAATTGCTAATGCCCGATCTTAAAGGCTTTGGGATTTCAGTTGTCCATTTGATCACACTGTGCCATGTTATGCCTTACCATAAGCAATGTGGCATTAGCAAGGTGCATCCCATAGGCAGATGAGGTGGACAAGAATCTGGGGTTAGATGGCCCTTAATGTAAACATGGGGCCACTGGATGCAGGCTTCTCAATCCGGGGGTTGATGGCCTTGGTGAGAACTATATTTACAAGTGAAGGTGTCATTTTCTTCTTGACTGACTTCAAGAGGGGAATGTATTGTATTGAGCTACCTCCTTCTTGTCCGGCAGTATGTCTTCCATAAAATCAGTATCTTCCTCCCCGATTCATAAGTTTCAATTCCGAAAGGGATAGCTGCCCTTCTTAGAAGGCTGTTGCAAACCACTGATCACCTGCGGGAAAATAATGTATTGGTGAAGGTAGCAGCTAGTCCTCGAGTTCCTCTTCTTGAGAGTTATTGCTCTGTTCTATACACTCTTCCTCCTGTTGACCCACAAGAACTCCAATTTTCTAGTGGCACTTTACTCACCAACAACCTTTGTTTTCGTTATTGGCCGTTTTTCAAAGAATTCTATGAAGGAAAGCATCTTGTCCACAGTTATTTGGAACCTTTCCTTTATCTACTTATTTTCTGAAGATATAGCAGAGACCTGATCTCCCAGTTCTTCATCTGAACCTTCATCTCAATCCGACACGTGGACCCTTCTTCTGCATGGTAGCTAGCTAACAGTGTGCTCTCCCTGTCAAGACTTACCTACAGACTATGATATTTGCTATTTGTGTGTTTATATGCATGACTCGAGTGATCCAAAGCAGAAATAGACTTGGCACGGCTTGCGTCACTTGGGTTTCAATGTAGAATGGGTCAATGTTGTGTCTGTAGGAGTGAAATCCATCTTGGATTTTACATGCGTGAATTAACAAGTTAGTCCGGTCATTCAAATTAATATCAGTTACATTGCAAATACATCCCTGGTCCCCAGCTTAATGCCACATGAATTAATCCACTAGTAAAAAGATGCACATAGATCCCAAGCGCCAGTCTACATTTGCCCCATATCATAACATACATGGCAAAGCTCCTTGAGCATACTGGCATCGACCAAATTCAACTTACTGATGCACCTGACTTACTACCATGGCCAAAAAGCTGACCAATAACTAGTGAACCAAAGCAGGACTAGTGAACCAGTGCAAGCATTTTGGGCAACCTTTGTAGAGTGGCTGATGTAAGCAAAGTTGCTGTTTGTATATATATGATCTCAGATTTCAAAACTGTTATTCGCATCTTCTTGATTTTCTTAAAGATGTGGCCACTGTAAACAAAGAGCTTTCATGGATCAAATCCCACCTTTCTTGTCGGTGACAATTGACAGCACATTCCCATTTTAAGATGCTAATGCATCAGCTGCACGGCAGTGATCATTCAGGCCCAGCCTGCTTGACTCTTTCAATCAATCTTTATGGCCCGAGCCTCTCTTTTCAAGTTGCCCATATTATATTTTTATAATTATGTTGACAAAGCACACAATCCCCTCCATGTATACTGGGACCACACGATTACTGCTGAACTGGTCTATGAAAGTGATTGATAGTAAAGTTGAAGTACTCTCCCGATTCATACATTATTCTGAGGATAATGCTGCCTCAGAGCCCCAGTACATAGCTCCCCATCCACAGACATCCTCAAATGGTAAAGAACAAGATGGGCTAAAATGTATGAACTCTGCATTACCTCAGATTTCCATAGTTGCCAAATTATACATCTTTCAGCTTGCTTGTGCTGTACTTTTCACTATTTTGGATAAAGCGAGTATGTCAACATTTTTATTGCATCTAGAATGGACAATTGAAATGCCTTGTAATTGAGGCTTCCTTAATTTGCCAATACGTGACGGAAGCAGATTCTAAAGGCTGCAGACAGAATACTCTTGAAATGAAGCTACTGATATCAAATTTCTCCAGCATTGAATCAACTTTACTGACTGCCTGTGTATAAATTATCAAGCAATTAAAGTTAATCACTGTAGTGACTACAGTACTCCATGTCCTTCGTCCCCTTTCCTACATCCTTGTTGGCGTCCCCCAACATGGGGAGGGTACAGAACCTTTGGCAGCGAAAACTTGAGCTTCCCCTTTAAATTTAATCTACCGCGCGGGTGTGCGGGGGGCCGGGCATGGGAATGTACTGCAAGGCCCCGCCCTCTGGCGCCTCACCTCATTCTCCTTTTTAACACATCTGATGTTTTAATACCTGGCTATACTGAATACTTTAGCCCCTGGTATACAAGCAGGTGGGACATATGGAGGAAAGAGGACTAAGGACTATGAGTACTCTAGTCACTACAGTGAGTAATTTTAATTACTCATACATCCCGTCCCCTTTCCTCCCTCCTTGTGGGTGATTCCGCCGAGCAAGACTATAGGGTGGAGCTGCAATAACCTGCCTCATATTGAGGCTCAACTAAACAAAGGTAACTATGCATCTCGCCTGGAGTAGGTATCCAGGGAAAAGTGCTTATAGAACGTCGACATAGTGTCCCAAATAGCCGACCAGCTGATGACATCCCAGGAAGCATGTCTCTGAAGCGCAACGGTCGCAGCCTTGGCTGTGACCGCATGGGCATAAATCCCTTCAGGAACTGGTTTGCCCATGGCTGTGTAAGCCTCCGAGATGGCCTGGACCATCCAACAAGCGATAGAAGCTTTGGAAGCCTAGGGTCCGAGAGAGAGATAGAACTTGAGGACTCTATTGAGGTCCAAGGAATGCAAAGCCCTTTCGGCATCTGACTGCTGGTTCGGGAAGAAAATCGGCAGGAAGATGTCCTGATTCAAATGGAATGAAGTGATCACCTTGAGCAAAAATATGGATTGGTGCACAAGATATGTGTGGTTAGGAAACGTGGTGAAGGGCTCAAATGATGACAAAGCCTGTAGCTCGCTGACCCTGCACGCCGAAGTGAGCGCCACCAGCAATACAGACTTCAGTGTAACCAGCCTGATGTCCACTAAGGCCATCAGCTTGAAAGGCTTGTGCTGCAAGGCCACAGAGCCACAGCAACCACATTTAGGTCCCAGACAGGATGAGGGCTGTGTACCGGAGTAAAGAGCCTGGACAACCCCTTAAGGCGGGCCTCAACCACTCCTTTAAAAATAATGTGGGGGTTGCAGCGGTGTCCCCCGCAGGTTCCATGCCTTAATATCGCCACAAACCTATGCCAATATTTTTGTATGGCGATATTTTTGCGGGGATATTAACACGTGGAACCTATGGCAGGTATCGACCTGAATGCTGGAACAGGCCAGATGTGCAGAAAAGGCCAGCACTTCGTCAAGGGAGCAGTTGAGGGGGTCAAGCCCCTGGTCGTGAGCCTAGTGGCAAATTCCTGTCCAATTACTCGTGTACTGAGCCAAAGTAGAAGGCCGCCTGAATGATGTCCCAGTTATCCTCAGAAGACGGAGGGTGGTGCAGTCTCAGCTGATCAGGAACCAAGCCGGTAGGGCCAGCCTGGCCAGATCTGGGTGCTCCACCACCCTGCCTGGCTGAGTCAGGAATCCCTGCTGGGGATGGAAAGATAGACCAGTCCCTGGAAGCACAACTGCAGCAGATCTGAGAACCATGGCCTTGATGGTCAGTGTGGGGCGATCAGGATGAGGCTGCAGCCCAATGACGCTCAGAAATTTCAGAGGGTCTGCTGAAGCAACGGTGGAGGAGGAAACGAATACCACCTGCAGCCGTGCCAGCAGAGCTGGAACGCGTCCCCCAGAGACCCCTGACCCCAGCTCACCCAAGAGGCAAACCGGAGGAAGGCGGGGGGTACTTAAAATTCAGAGGAGAAAAGCCTTGCGTGCCAGACCCACCACCCTGAGTTCAAGCAGATGGGTAGGCAGGAGGGCCTCCGCCCTGGAACATATGCCATGAATTGAGTAGCCCTACAGAGTCGTGCCCCAATCCGAAAGCGAGGAATCTGTCGTCACCACAAGAGTGGTTACGGCCGGGTAAAGGGGACTCCCACTGCCACATTGCCGTCCATCAGCCACCAGCATTGATCCGGGAGGGGGAGCAGGGGAAATAGGATCCCTGTCTCCTGATTCCTATTGGCCGCCAGGTGGAGCTCGAGGCACCTCATCTTGAGGCGGGCGTGCTGGACCGTGAGCATGCACGATGCCATCAGACCCAGAAAGTGCTGGAACTCTATGTGTGCAGGAGTCATCTTGAAGCGTTTGAGCGGTAAAGACAAGGTGCGGAGAAGGAGGAGCGGAAAAAAACATGCAAAGTTCTCTGCTGCTTCCTCCCGTGGTCACTGGGCGACCAGTCAGGCCTCCATGCACCACGATCCCGAAACCCCTTGAAGCCAGTGAAAGCGCAGGATTTGAAGTCGGTCCTGCCCTGAGACTGAGGGAAGGACTTCTGCTGTGGCTTAGTCAGGATGACCAAGGACTTGGCAGTGTGTGTAGGGGTCTTCTTTTTAGTCAACTCGTCGTTAGTGGATGAATGAACAAGATCCAGGATTATCTCTTGCACATCAGACGAGAATTTGTGTCTCACATCCACGCCATCTCATCTCGACCCCCAGGCGACGCCCTCCGCTGGCTGTGTCGATGTGGGAGAACTAAGACTCCAGGTGGTCCTGCGCAACTGCCCGGGGGTTCGCCAGGCTTGCCTTAAAGGAGGCCTGCCTCTCTAGAGGGAGGTCAGGCAGCAACTTCCCAAGATCTCGCCACATCTTCTGGTTCACCGCGACTAAGAGAGCGTCAGCGTTAACCTGCCGCAAATGCAGCCCTGAGATGACATAGCAACTTTTGCCGAAAAACTCAAGGGCTTTGTCCTCTTTGGACAGACAACTGGATGTGACTCCTGAGAGGAAGAAGATGGTTTAGAATACAAGGAGATTGTTGCCAATGCTCAAGAGTCTGGCTGAGGGTAGGAGGCCAGGAGGACTGGCTCCTCATCTTTGAGCCTGAACCAGCTGTCCAATTTCTTGTTCATCTGGGTGTTGGCCCTGGGCTTCTCCCAGACCTTTCTCGCCACCTGCATATCATCCTTCTGGAACGGAATGCCAGAGCGGCTCATGGCACGCCTGTCCAAAACCTCCGCTAGCCCTCCAAACTCCTGGGGGGTTTCCTCTGGCTGAGGGACCCTCAAGAACTCTGCAAGGCCCTGAAGGTGGTCATAAAAAATCTTTACAGATGCCGAGGGTTAATCGTCGTGGGCATCATCGCCCCGCCCCCCTTTCCCAGACGGAGGGGAATCCAGTCTTGAGACTTGAGACACCAGAGCCCCCCTCGCCCCCCCCATCTCTGATCCTGTGGATCCACACTGGCTGCTGCAGCAGAGGTGTTGGTGATACAGGAGGAGGTGGAGGGGGTTGAAGCACCAACAGGGCCTAGACTGGAGGAGGAACAGGCACCAGAAGCACCAGAGGAACCGTAGGAGGGCCCAGAGGCAGAGGCTTAGGAGGCACAACCTGTGGGATACCTTCCTTGACTATACCTTTGAGGAGCCCCGACATTTGTGGGGAGCGCATGAGGACGAGAAAGAGCTTGAAGAAGTGATACTAGAAAGCTGCCGGATCCCAAGGGGCATGGTCCCTAGTGGCGCTGAGCTTCCTTTCCCGACCGAAGCGCCTAGGTGCCTGTGGCGTGTAGCCATAAGGCTACGAGGGGTAGATGTAACCCTGCGGTGACCAACCGCCTGTACCATAAAGTCTGCAGCTGCTTCCCGAGAGGAGGGGACTGAAACCTTCTTGCATGGCCCACTCTGTGGGCAAAGGAACGGGGAGGCCTGAATCCAAATCCAAGATGGCCACAGGCCTTGCAGGCTCAGCCACATGTGTGTGCACCATTTTGGGGCCTTGTGCTACACCCTGGGAGGGCGTGAAGGCCCTGTGCCACGTGCTGGACCAGACATGGAAGGACACTTCTTGGCCCGCGAAACTGAATCAGAACCGTCAACCTCAGAGATGGCTCCGGTAGGCCCTGAACCCTTAGCCTGCTGGCCGGTAGTCAAATCGCCCTGGACCACGACCTCAGAGGAGGGTCTGGCAGGCTGAGCACCCTCAGCTACAAAGCTGGTAGTCGTGTTGGATCATTATACGGACTGACTCTTGGATGTAGAACACGACAATACTTTGCTCACTGGGGCCGAAGAGGACGACTAGATTGACCACCTCTCCTTGGACCGCCCGGTACCGCTCCTGAGCCCCTCAGCTTGGAAGCAGATAGCCTTGCCAGCCTCAGGTCTGTCGACAGAGCGACCACAAGAGCCCCTGGGCGCCTCGGCTTGGGAGCCGGTAGCCTTAATGGCCTCAGGTCTGCCAGAACCAGAATCTAAGGTACCCTTTCCAGTGGAAACCCCCGGGAAGGAGTAAGCGCACTGAGGAGACGTACTAAACAAAAGGCCTACCTTGTCTTGATAAGGTGTACTGGAGAGGAACTCTATAAAATGACCTGGAGTAAAGCGCGGAAGATCGCCCTCCAGCGTGAAAGAAAATTCTTCAAGGCCAGGTGACCGAGAGCGCTGCAGGCCGTACATGTGCCCCAGCAGTGGCCGAGGCCGCAAACAATCAATCGCAGGAAGCACATCTCGTGAAGCCTCCTGCAGCCGACATGCCTGAGGAAGGCGAGGCACCAAAGGGAGTTGTAGAAGAATCAAAAAGACAAGAACAGAGAGCAAGAGTAACGTTAAAATCCCTGCGCCTAGCTGCCAGGTCCGACAACATCCGTGCAGAAAAAGGGACTGAGGTGAAGCGCCGGAGGGCAGGGCCCTGGGGGCGTTCCCATGCCTGAGGTCACGCCCCCACGGGCTGGACTAAATTTAAAGGGGAAACTCAATTTTTCGCTGCAAAACATTTTGCTGCTGCCCCAATGTTGGGGGACGCCCACAAAGATGGAAGAAAGGCGACAGGACGTATGAGTATAATGCTATATCCTTTCTCCACAAAGCAATCAATACCTGTTGCTTTGGCTTTCTTGTTCCTAAACTCATTCCAACCTCTAGTGATCATCTGAAAGCATCTTGCTGTGTTCTGCTTGTGCTCTTCCAAAATATATTGATGATTTGGGGGGAGATGGAGATTTTTCTTTTTCCAAACAATCAAACTGTGGAACTTGTTCCCAGAGAGCATTCACTTTCTCCGAGCTGTAAAAACCTGGGGTTTCCCTTGGTGATCACGATTCCCTGGTCTATAGTCCACTAGCCTGAATGGTGAAACACCAAGATGCCATCTCTGGAGAATGACCTGCATTAATAAATAGGAAATAGGTGGTGGTGTAGTCTCAGCCCATTCTTTAAAACCAGGAAATCCTAGTTAATACCAAACTCCTTATTTCACAAAATTGAGTAGTTCTATGTAAACCAAGTGAGCTATTTACCTTCACTTCTTGTGCTATAAATATTAGGCTTGATGACAAACAGACCAATTACGATTATTTAGTTATTATATGCAAGTACGCAAAACAGACACTAGGTCTAAATCAAATAGAAACGGTGTAGTAGACTGCACCAAGGAATATTTCAAATGTATGCAATATAAACATTTCAAGTGGGGTGGGAGATTATGCACGTCAAATGTTGAACAAAAAACAGTGCCCCTAGCTAGAGGGCAAAGAGTAAAGTGTTCAGAAAAGGCAAAAACAAGATAAGTTTGACCTGAGAAGTAAGAAACAAGCAAGATACACCTAGTGAGCTGTTTCAGTCCTTTTGCTGTGGGTAGGTATTAGAAGAACAAGCTACTTTCTTGCCTGGTAACGTTCTTTCGATGGGATGGTCCGATGACGTATTCCATATCTATGACACTAATCACCACAGCTGTGCTGCTTCGGAAAATCTTTCGGCGTCTGCGATGACGTCGATACGGTGTCCTCGAGGGTCTCCATCGAGCCGACGTCACTGGATGTTGTAAGTAGGACGCACGTAGCCTCAGTTATAGTTTTTTCCTAGAACGTGTGGCACCAATCTTCTGCCAGTATGACCACAGAAAGCCTTGCGGAAACGCAAGCTGCAATCGCATAAGTAATTCTGTAGCAGGGCAGGTAGGAAGGGAGCGATATGGAATACGTCGTCGGACCATCCCATCAAAAGAACGTTACCAGGTAAGCAAGTAACTTGTTCTTCGAGGGGATTGGGTCCTCCGACGTATTCCACATCTATGACAGACTCCCAAAGCAGTACCAACGTATGGAGGAGGGAAAGAATTTAGAATATAGAAATTTAGAATGCCCAATTAAATTGCAGAGTAAAGGACTGCCTTGCCAAAGGCAGATCCTGCCCATGGATAGAATCTAGGGAGTAGTGTCTTACAAAAGTATGGACCGAAGCCCAGGTGGCTGCTTCACAGATGTTACGAATAGGAACACCCCTCTGCAGGGCAGTAGAGGCAGCCATACCCCTAGTAGAATGGGCCCGTAAGCCTACCGGAGGGTCCTTACCTGCCAAGCGGAAGATTCAAAAATTGCCAAGATAATCCATCTAGACAAACTCTGCTTAGTAACAGCTTGTCCCAAACGCCTACCAGCGTAACCTATAAAGAGCTGATCGTCCACTCTGACCCAGGACATGCGTGAGATGTAGAAACTTAAAGCTCTCCTAGGATCCAACCTATGGAGCCTCTCCTCTTCCTTACCAGGATGCAGAGGAGGATAAAATGCCGGAAGAATGACCTGGCTTAAATGAAATTCCGTGACAACCTTCGGAAGAAAGGAAGGATGAACTTTAAGGACAACCCTGTCCTTTTGAAACACTGTGAAGGGTGGCTTAACAGAAAGTGCCTGCAACTCACTCTGCGAGTGGAAGTGACCGCAACCAAAAACACAGTTTTAAGGGTTAACAGTCTCAAAGGACAAGAATGTAAAGGCTCAAATGGAGAACCCTTTAGGAATTTCAGAACAAGGTTCAAATCCCAACCGGGCACCTGGAAAGGTGACGGCGGAAACACATTAGTGAGTCCTTTGAGAAACTGAGAAATTAAAGGAATCTTGAAATAAGAACACTCCTCAGATGAGCGCTTAAATATGGACAGGGCCGCCAGGTAATCTTTAATGGTACCCACTTGCAGGCCCTTGTGGGCTAACGAAAGCAAAAAAGACAGAACCACAGGAATGTCACATGAAAATGGATCCACATTCTTAACCCTGCACCAGTTGCAGAACTTTCTCCAACGGCAACGATACAGGGACTTGGTTGTAGGCCATCTGTCTGAAAGCAACACCTCCCATCACATTTTCAGGGAGGTCCCAATCCTTATACCTCAACCTTTCAGAAGCCAAGCATGAAGGTTGAGGGATCTGACCTCTGGATGGAGATCCTGACCCCCCCCATCCCGTGAGAGCAGATCGTCTCGGTAGGGAAGACGACGTGGAGGGCAGATGGACAAGTCGAGAAGGTCCAGGTACCACATTCTCCGGGCCCATGCCGGGATCATCTGGGAACCGAACCTCCGTAGCACTAGCGAGATGACGGGGACTGGAGGAAACGCGTACAGCAGTGGGAAGGACTACTCCACCACGAACGCGTCCCCTAAGGCACCTCTTGGAGGAATTTCCCGCGAACAGAACTTTTCGCACTTCCGGTTGACACTGGAGGCGAAGAGATCCACTTGTGGGGTCCCCCAAAGGGCACAGATCGCCAGGAGAATCTCATGAGCCAGCTCCAACTCGTGAGAGATCGCGCTCTGCCTGCTCAGAGCATCCGCCGTCTCGTTTTCGTCTCCGGCCAAATGCACTGCTGAGATCGAAATTTCCTGCTGGATGGCCCAGAACCAGAGCTGCATCGCCTCCCTGCACAGACAAAGTGAACCTGCCCCCCCCCCCTTTTTGTTGAGGTAGTGCATGGCCACTGTGTTGTCCGTCAGAATAAGGACATTTTTCCCTCGCACATTCGGCAGAAAAGCCTTCAGGGCTAGCCTGACGGCCCTCAGCTCCAGCAGATTGATATGGAGTCTGGACTCCAACGAAGACCAACGACCGCTGACTGTCAACTCGTTGGCATGAGCTCCCCATCCCGTGAGGGATGCGTCCGTCACGATAGTCACCTCCAGCCAGGGCAGCCAAAATGGAGCCCCCGTCATCAGATTGCCTTTGACGGCCCACCACAGGAGGTCCTGGGTGACCGAGGGCGGCACCTGAACGGGGTCCGACATCCTGCCGGGGGACTGTGACCACTGCATCTTGAGGGCCCATTGCAGAGATCTCAGCCGCAACCTGGCCTCTATTATGAGAATAATGCAGGATGCCATGAGGCCGAGCAACCTCAAGAACTCGAAAGCCGGGAGACTCTGGGCATGTTGAAACTTGTGCACCATCTGCAGAATGTGATGAGCCCTCACCTGGGGAGGGAAACACTGCCCCAGGGACGTGTCGAGCACTGCTCTTATGTACTGGAGCCGCTGAGCTGGCGTCAAGTGGGCCTTCTTTAAGTTGAGGGAGAAGCCCAGCTTGTGAAGGGAGTGGCAGGTGACGGACAGATGATCCAGGACTTGCCCGGGAGAGCGCGCCCTGATCAACCAATCATCCAGGCAGGGGTAGACGTGAATCCCCCCCTTTCCTGAGATACGCTGCCACCACCACCATGAGCTTGGTGAAAACCCTTGGGGCGGAGGTCAATCCGAACGACAGGACCCGAAACTGAAAGTGCGAGTCGCCAACCGCAAACCTCAGGTACTTCTTGTGCTTGGGATGGATCGGCACATGAAAGTAAGCGTCCTTGAGGTCCAGAGACACCAACCAGTCCTGGAGTTGAAGGGCCTGGAGGATTTGAGAAAGAGTAACCATCTTGAACTTGTCCTTCCTGAGGATCTTGTTCAAACCACGCAAGGCCTTGATGGATCTCAATCCCCTGTCTTTCTTCGAAATAAAAAAAAAGGGGAATACCATTCCTTGTTCCTCTCCGCTACAGACACCAGTTCTATGGCGCCTTTCTCCAGCAGGGATTGTATTTCCTGCGCAAGGAGCGGATCCAGACTCTTCAAAGAGAGATTCCCTGGTGGATTGTCGTGAGGCCTCTGCCGGAAAGGAAGACAGTAGCCGTGGGCTATGATCTCCAGAACCCACACATCTGAAGTAATGGCACGCCACTCTACAAGATGCTGCGCCAGCCTTCCCCCAACCGGCGAACCATGGGACATGGCCTCATGACTGAGCTGAAGCGGCTGCGGCAGTGCCCGAGGGCAAAGAGGCAACTGCCCGAGCGGCCTTGGCACCTCGAGTACCCTGTTTTCCACCTCTGGTACTGCAACAGTGGCCCCTTTGACTTGCAGCTCCTCTTGAATTACCAAAGGATGAGTAATATCGAAAGGAACCTCCCCTCCATTGCTGTCCCCTAGGACAAAAAGGCAGAGGTTGGCGAACTGCAGCGCTCAACGACTTTGCTGCAGCTTTGGGGGTCTGCAACCTCTCAAGGCTCTCGTCAGCCTTGCTGCCAAAAAGATGTTCACCATCAAAAGGGCATGTTGAGGAGCCGGGCTTGCACATCCGGAGCAAACCCTGACTTCCGCAACCACGGAAACCTACGTATAACGGTACTCGCCGCCATGGACCGGCTGACACAATCTGCCATGTCCAGACCCGACTGAACGGACTCACACATGGCATCCTTGCCATCCTGCACAATAGCAAGAAAACCATCCCGTTCCTCCCCTTCGGGAATATGATCAGCCGCTAACGAAATACAGTTGGCTGCCTGTAAAGCCATACCCCCTGAAGAAAACACTTTCTTCGCCCAGCCATCAAAACGCTTGTCGTCCCTATCAGGAGGGATGGTAGGGTACGAGGCCTGCTTTTCTGGGGCCATAGCCCAAAACAGAAGAAGCGTTACTGAATAAAGGTTTAGGCTTCGTACCAACTACACCCTATGATGGGTTTAAACTACGAACAGAAATTCATCAGTTATTTCGCAAGATACATCTGAAACAGTTTTTCCACGAAAATGTTTATGACAAGTAACCAAATAATAGTGGTATAAAGAACCCTTCAAGTTTCTGTCCCCCTACAACAAGTCAGACACCAGAAGCACAGGTCTTTGAGAAAAGAGTTTTGTCAGAACTTAAATTGTTGGAACAAAACAGCACCATTACACATCAATTTCAAAATTTAACACGCGCAGAACGTATAGCCCTAAAATGCTTGAAGAATAATACTGAGATAGTAGTGCGTAAAGCAGACAAAGGCGGTGCTATTATACTGTTAGACCGGGAAGCTTACAGTTTAGAATGTAAACGACAACTGGAAGACCACACATTCTATAAGAAAGTTCAAGAAGATCCAACACCTCGACTGAAGTCCATGATCGAAGACAAAATCAATAAAGCTCTCGATAGAGGGTGGATATGTAAACAAGAACATTAATTTTTATTGGCAAAAACACCGTCCATACCCCAGTTCTATATTTTACCCAAAATTCATAAATCTCTATCCAACCCTCCTGGACGCCCAATTGTGTCTGGTTTAGGTTCACTTTTAGAACCTTTGTCTAAATTTGCAGACGCCTACTTAAAGCCTTTTGAGCGAGAAATGTATTCCTATATTCAGGATACTACAGAGGTTATCACAATAATCGAGAATTACCCATTCAATAACCAAACACTTGTTAGTGAGCCTCGACATCGTGTCACTTTATACCTGTATTCCTCAAGATCTTACTCTAGAGGTACTTGAAGATGTACTTGTAACTAAAAGAACAGAAGGTGAGTGTCCAAATAGTTTCATTCTATGGTGCGCTTCCATGGCTCTGAAAGAGAATTTTTTCAGCTTTAATCAGGAACTGTTCCATCAAATTCATGGGACAGCGATGGGGTCATCAGTGGCCCCGTCGGCAGCAAACCTGTTCGTTGAATACTTCGAGAAAAATGTCATCTATGACCTCGCCAACCCATTTTCTTCTCATCTACAGATTTGGCGAAGGTACATAGATGACATTTTATTAATTTGGGATGGGAGTGTTCCCGAATTGGAATCTTTCTTGGACTGGCTCAATAAACAGAATACATTTCTGAAATTCACAGCTACAAGCAGTGCTAATGAGATCAACTTTCTTGATTTAACCATCTGGGCCGATACCGTCGACAACACCTTAAAGGTGAAACCATACCACAAAGCAACAGATCGTAACTCTCTGCTCCGGTTTGATAGTTGCCACCCGAGACACACAAGAGAAAATCTCCCTGTGGGGCAATTCTTTAGATTGAAGCGTAACAGTTCCGACATCAGTACGTTTGAAAACAAAGCAGCAGCTTTAGGTGCCAAATTAACAGCAAGAGGATACCCTAAAAAGATTGTGAAAACAGCCTGGAAACGGGCTAGGAATAATAACAGAGAAGCTCTCTTGGAATACAGGACAAAGGCCAAAACGGAAGATCAAATAGTTTTTGTGAGTACCTTTAATCCACTCTCCAATAAGGTTAATGCCATTATTAAACGCAACTGGCACATATTGAGTGGAGGTGAATGCCCTCTTCAACGCCCATTATGTGCTTTTAAAAGAGGTCCAAACATCTCGTGACCAGAAATGACATCTCTGGTAAACAACCCCAAAAAACGCTCACCGAATCCTGGGGCATGAGCAAACCTATAGGTCACACTCCGTGTGGCAATTGTAGTAGTTGTACCAGTACCAAACGCACCAAAGAGGTAGATTTAGGTCTGAAGAGACCATGGCTACAACGACAATTTACGAATTGCAACTCAAAAATTGTTATTTATGTCATTTGGTGCCCGTGTCAGAAAATCTATATCGGGATGACCGAAAGGAAAGTGAAACAGAGGATCACAGAACATAAAAGTTGCATACGCAATCGCAACACAACAGCCCCAATGGTAGGCCATTTTTTGGCCATGGACCACACACCTGAGTCACTCACGTGGAGCGTACTCCTACAGTTGGACTCAACAGAACCAACATTAGTCAATAAGAAAAAACTCATCAATCAGGAACAAAGACTTATTTACCTGTGCAATTCAGTTGACACCGGTCTAAATGAATTGATCGACTGGAAGTCTTTGTAAAGAAGGGCAAATACAGGCCCCATATACTGCGAGAAATAAGGTCTATTTATGCATATAAGTTTTTTTCAGTTTAGACATCTGTTTTCAGACATTTCCACTATATATTAATTTCTGAATCCATCCCTGATTATCAGATTAAGTATGCTACACGAAGTGGCCAAACGCCATATTTAATAAATTTAGATCAAGTACAGAAATACGAGTAGCTAGGCAATTTCGCCACTTGTTATACAACAAAGGAGTTTCATTTTATATTATATGTATCTGATAGCATATAGCAAGTTTTAAGATTTACAATACATTATAGACATCCACTATATTAACTTTTTGGCATTCACTCATGTGTTAGAATCGGGTCCCCACCTGCTTTTGCTTCTTTCACTGCACAGCAGGTATGTGTTACCACTGCACTTCCATGGAGGTTCAGTAAGAACGAAAACGCGTGAGCTTTTGAACGCACTAGTGTTCTTGCCGTATGTTTGTCACGGGAGCCTAATTTCCCACTTCCGGTAGAGTGAGGCTTTAAGCAGTGTTACTGCCGAAGGGATCAGTCGACCAGATCCGACGGCAACACTGAGCAATCACGTACGCCAAGAAACAGCAGCATGGAAGACTAGCTGCAAGGTAAGAAATTACCTGTTATATTATTTCTGTGCACAGCCAGCTTTAGCATAATCTGAGTTAATACCCGTACAGGAACAGATTTGCAATCACTCGTTTTGGGCGTATGCAGGCGGGTTGAGATTCAGTTTCGATTAGCATACGGGGGAGTATTGTATTCATTACGCACAGCTGCAAACACTTGTGGTGGCCGCTTTTCTTGTAAAATTCATGTATGCAGCCAGTGCTAACATGGTTTTACAATGACTGGAGGTATCTACTGTAGGAGGCCCCTCGCACTGACCCAAAACTATGGGACTTCGTGCATTACGCTATTATAACAGCAGCAGTGTTTAATATATTAAACAATAACCATATACTTTTAAAAAAATACAGATTTAAAAAAATACAGATGAAGACATGCGAGCCGGAATGAGAAAGAGTGTTCATTTGTTGCACTATCGCATTTGTTTTGACAGCTTCACTAAAAAAGCTTGACACTAGAACCCACACAGCTGAATCTAACCAGCAGCTGATACTCCATGGAAAACGGCTATAGAGACATGCAGGAAAACCTGATCAAGAAGGGACTTCTTCCTCACGCCCTGTCAGGTATGCGTTCTACTTTCCCTTCTAATAAGCATTTAACGAATTGCACAAGATGCATTTAAATAGGTATGTTCACTGGGGTCTTTGGTATGACAGGAAGTTTTTTCTGACATCAGCTCAGCACGGGAGTAAGTACACTGTTTGACTGGCTGTATTCTGACTTGATATTTCAACTGCCTTATACAAACGTCCACCCCCTGTTTTCTGCCTATTGTGATCTAAGGTTCTTGCTTCCATTTTCGGACCCTTAGTATTAATTATTGAGACTTGGTCCTGCCACATTTATATGGCTTTACAAGTCCTTTAGTATGAAGACCTTAGTATTCCCAAATCTCATTGTTGACTGGATGCTAAGTTTAAATTAGACAAGGTTTGTCGGTGCACCTTGGTGAATCTATGGGTTACTGCGGTCCAGACTTCCGGTGCTACCTGTACTTTGTTTTACAGTGAAAAATCGGTTTGTCTAGATACAACACTGACCTGTTGTTATTTTGTTATTTTCTCTTCCTTTCCCTTTAGGGAATCAGCGCCCTACTTAAAAGCAGCGCACCTTACATCTCTTACTTTAGCATAAGTTTGTAGTGTGGTAAGCCTCACCAAGTTAATTACAAACAAAGGTTGAGAAGCATGCTTGACTCTGTTCTGAGCCCAACACAACCCATTTTTATGATGTGTTTATTTCTCTTTTGTTTCCCTCCTCCCTTTTTCCATAAGGTTATAACTAAGTATAACAAGAAGAAAACCCTCGAGGGCTGCAACTCCTGGCCAAATCAAGTTTCTCTATAAGGAACCAACATTATATAACTGTATTTAATGTTATATTGTTTGTCTTTCTGAAGCAATACCCCTGAAGAATTTCCCTGTACAAGATCCACATATTTAGGGAAAGAAACATGTCGGGATGAAGATACCGTGTGATTAAGACACGGCTGTAATAGAGCATTAACAGCTTGTATTTATAAAAATTGTACTGAGCAATCCGAACTTACCTAAGGATAAAGTACTAGGCAGCTAAATGCTACACGTATATAGCTTTACTAGTAGTGTTGTTTGCTTTTGTTCAGAATTGTTTGTAGGTTCTTAATGTGATTTTATGTAAATGTACTTTTTTCCCATTGTGTATGTGTTAATGAACTGTGTTAGTGACAATATTTAGGTGGAGGTCATTTGTGTTGAACCCAGTGTTACTAGTTAATTATTTAATTTGTCACTTGTTTTTCTCCTCTTTTTCCTTTTTCTGATTTGTGTCTAACTTGATGTGTTGTTTCATGTAGGAAATATATGTTAGACAATATTTTTCTACAAAATGTTAAAAAAAGGTGTACATTGCAACCCCATTCAGGTTGTATATGTTTTTTAAAAAAAATAGACTGAAATATGGTATAAATAAAATAAATATATATATATATATTTTTCTTAATTTACAATGGTCCAGAATTGTCTTTTGGTTTGAACTGTGGAGTTGCACACCCTCTAGGGGCTATTGTGAGCATTTATTTATCTCACTAGAAAAGGAGTATAAGTGAGGTGCAGGATCCCTTTAGTAAAAAAAAATTTCTAGTGTGTTAGGGGCACGGTCCTGACCTCAATCTAAAAAAAACCCCAGTCCTCATCTAGTTGTTAGGCCATAGCCGCCTGCACCACCAAACTCTCTGGAGTGGGGTGTGTGGTCAAGTAGCAGGGGTCGCTACTGGCTGGGTGGTATTTTCGCGGCAAAGACCTACTCACTGCCGGGAAACTCTCCGGAGCAGTCCAAGCCGCTGCCACCCTTCTCTGCAAGGCCATATGGAATGCCTGTACCATGTCAGTTGGTGGAACTTAGTCGAGGATATCCGTCAGGTCATCCTGCAGAAAATCCACTGGTGGCGCCGACCACCCCAAGTATTCCGTGACCCTCGACATAAGGTGCCGGTACGAGGACTCGCCATGGGTGCCAGGCTCAGGCCTAAAGAACTCCACCTCCAGAGAGGTGTCCAGACCACTGGCGTCATGCAACGACTGACGCAGGTCTTCAATCTGGCTATGACCAGACAGAATCTCGTCAGGTACCTCCTCAGGAACAATACCTTCCTCAGACCCTTCATCCACCTCAGAAATATAATCCAGAGGCTGGAATGAGGGCACAGAAAAAGCGACAAAGACATTTTTAGCCTTGGCCAGAGCCTTTCTAGGAGATTCCCCCGTGCCACGGGGTACCTCCGTCAAAGCAGCCTCGAAAGGTGTCGAGGGCGTCGACGTCTAGCGCGGCACCGACGGCTTCGACACAGTCCCCGAGGGCGGAGCACCGAGCGTGTCCTTCGACAGCCTGGGCGCCGATGGTGTCGATGGCTTCCTCTGAGGCGGAGCCTCGAGAGAGCCCCTCAACCACCTAGGCATCGATGTCTTCTTCACAGGCTCCGAAGGTCTCAAGGGCGTCGAGGACCGGGACCTGGAGCGGGCATGTCTAAAGCAACCATCCTTGTCCGACCGGGACCTCGAAGGTGCCCGGTGATCGCGACGGCCGCTCGAGCCCGAAGGCGTGCGAGTGGTGTCTCTAGCACGGTCACGGCCGGCGTCTTTCGACGGCGCGGACCGAATGGAGCCATGCGACTGAAAAATCTCCAACATCTCCTGCCGGAATGAATCCCATTCCGCAGGAGTGGAGTGCTTGTTGGGACAAGCCACCCGTCGACCGATGGCGGCGCTTCCGTGGGTGCCTCACAGAAGCAGAGGAATGGCGGAACCTACTCCTGGACCGAGACCCCCCGGACTTACACCGATGATGCGGAGAGTCGCCCCTCAAATCATCAGTCGAAAGCCCAGTGGATCCCGACTTCCGGGGCTTGGCCACCTTACCTACAGAAAGCTTCTTCTTACGCTCCCATAAGGCCTTCGATGTAAGCGACTGGCAGTATACACAGTCATCCGTGTCGTGGTCCTCACGAGGCACCAGAGGCAGACGTGCGAATCCGTCAATGACATCTTGGACCTGCAGTCCCGACACTTCTTAAAACCCGGCCGCCGGGTGGAAGAAGACGAAGACATCAAGGAAATCTTCACAACGAACAGGTTCAAAGAACCGAAAGAACAGAACTCAGAAGAACCGAGGCGCGCCGAGATCTCTGAAGCGAACACGTTCGTGGAAAAAACGGAACTGAGGCTACGGGCGTCGTGCGTCCTACTTATAACATCCAGTGACGTTGGCTCAAGGACAGCGTATCGACGCAGAAAGATTTTCCGAAGCAGCACAGCTGTGGTGATTACTGTCATAGATATGGAATACGTCGGAGGATCCAATCCCCTCGAAGCATATTTTACATTTTCCGGGGTGAAGCAGGCTTACAGTGGGCAGGCGTCTGTTGTGGTTAAGGTTATGGGTGCAAGTCCATTAAAATTATAAAGGGGAAGAACATAAAGGTACGCATATATTTCCAGTATCATTATGCATAGAGAAGAAAGAGCACAAGTTAAATCCCCTTAAATTAAAAAAAAGTCATTAAACTCCGATAATTTCACCATCACTTGCAGTTGCCATCTGCTGCAGTGCCCAATTGTTTCCAGTGTACATAGTTATGATCGTGGTTTCTCTCAAAGGCCTCACATTTACTGTGATGTGGCACCTAGGGTTCGAAATTGGTGGGAAGCTGAAGCTTTTCAGCCTGGGTATGTAGCCTAGAGGAGCCCGATTAACTGGATACCAACAGAGGCCAGGCCAACGGGGGCCATACAACCATACCGATGGGACATTAACTCTGTGTTTGGGAATGCATACATGTTGAGATGGATTTCTAGAATCTTGCCTTATGGACAGATTTTAGGAGGCCATCCTAGTTATATTAAACAGGAAAAACGAGGTTAGCCAAACCCAATCAAGTTAAGCGTAGCCTTAGGGGAGTGTGAGTGGGGTCAGGGGTGCACAACGAGGCCACACAGTGAAGCACACCATTTAATTAAGAAAGCAAAGTACAAAAATACAATATTTATTATGGGCGCAAAATACACACTTAGAAATGAAGAAGCAGGTAGCAACATCAGACAATACTCGGTTATAAAATAAAAATACAGTCACCTTTAGGTTCTTAAAGATGCAATCAATAAAGTGAAGGTAAGTAGTGATGCAATAGAATGAAACCAAAGCACAAGCAATGTACCCTAACCTTTGAAGTCCAATCCCTGACGTATTAGGCCTCGTACGCAAAAGTTGTGAAGCTTCTTCCTAGAAAAGGGGCCTGATGTAGGAAGAATTCTTTAGGTGGTGAAAATTACATGTTACTCACCGTAGTGACAATCCCCTTTCTTCCATACTGTATCGGCGTCCCTTCCTAGGGATGGGACCTTTTTCACTAGAAATACCTTCTTCCCCTTTAAATTTAGAGGCACGCAGGGGTGCAGTGAGGGAGCATGTGCTGCCCCGACTCCGCCCGCCGGCACCACACCTCAGTCCCCATTGATGTGTCGACAATAGTTGCAATTGCCTTATGACATCAGTATTATTAGGGGGGACTATGGTGGGACGTATGGAGGAAAGGGAACTAAGGACTAAGAGTACATTAGTCACTAAGGTTTTTACTCTTACGTCCTGTCCCCTTTCCTCCATACTGTATGGGCGATTACAACTGAATGTAGCCCTAGGGTGGAGAGGAGACCCCTCCTTAAGCAAACAAGATTCTTAGAACCACCTGTCAGAAGGCTGCGTCTGACTTAGAGCCCGCGTACAAACAGTAAAGCTTACAGAAAGCTGATGCGGTGGCCCAGGTAGCTGCACTGCTTATGACCTGCCACGGATCCTGCCGCTGGAATGGATGGCCGTGGCCTTGGCTCTGACGGCATGGGCGTGCATGTTGGCTGGCAACGGCTTGCGCTGCCCCTCATAGGCCTGTTTGATGGCCGCACCCATCCACCTTGCTATGGAGGCCTTGGATGTCTGATAACCAGGACTGGAGCCCCCAAAAAGTGACAAACAGCGCATCCGACCTGCAGATCAGGACAGTCCTGCCCTTGATGAGCGGAAGGGAGGCCCTGAGGGCTAGCCAAATGACTGAGCTCCAGTCAGTTGATATGCGACTCCTGCTCCTGCTGTGTCCAGACTCCATGGACGCTGTGGCTTTCCAGAGTGGCTCCCCAGCCCTCTAGGGAGGAGTCCGTAGTAATGGTGAGCTGCAGAGTAGGCTGCCGGAATGGCCTGTCCGTCTGCAGATTGCAGTCCTTGGACCACCAAATGAGGTCCGAATGAAGAGAAGGCAGTATGCCGACCAGCTCCGCTTGGGAGCCCCTCTCCTGATTCCATGAGGCTGCGAAGGGCAGAGCTGCAGTCTCCTGATCCGGAGCCTCATGTGTGGCACGGCCAAGAGGACCACTGTCATAATAACCAGTAGTTGCTGGTACCACCAAACCGAAATAAGTGGTCTGGTAAGGAAGTGCATAGTGGCACTCCAGATGGCCGTGATCTTGTCCTCTGAGGGAAATACCTCATTGGAGCTCGTATTCCAGAGGAGACCCAGGAAGGTGAGGCTCTGCATGGGCTGCAGCTGAGACTTCTTGAGGTTGATGGTAAACCCCAGGTCGTGGAGTGTACTCATAATCGCAGAGGAAGTGTGGACAACAGCCTGTGGGGCTCTCGCCCTGACGAGGCAGTCGTCCAGGTACAGTTAGACATGAAGGCCCTGGGCCCGGAGGACGGCTGCCACTGCATTCATGAGTCTGGTAAATACCCTGGGGGCTGAGTTGATGCCAAAGGGTAGCACCTTGCATTGGATATGACAGCCCATGATCCTGAAGCGTAGGAAGGAGCGATGGGGCTGTCAAATCGCTACGTGTAGGTAAGCGTCCTTCAGATCCAGGGAGCACATCCAATCTCCCTTATCTAGAGTCTCTGCAATGAGTGCTGGCGTAACCATCTTGAATTTTTGAAGAGGGAGGCAGAGGGTGAGGGTGGAGAGGTCCAACACAACTCTCAAGCCAGCCTGGTACTTTTTTTTGTATGGCGAAATTCTAGAATAGAAGCCTAATCCTCACTGCTTATTTTATCTGGAGAAATATTAAACTACTACTCTTGATGAATCTGCCATGAAATAAAAGGAGGAAGGTTTTCTTTATAAATGGAAGATATTGCAAGCAGCACCATAGTGTCTTGAATTGGATTTATTTATTTATTTGTATTTGTATAGCGGCGCACTTGCAGCCCAGAAGCATCAAGGAGCTGTTACAGGAAAATGAAAGTAACCTTTATTAAATGGTTACATATGACACAAGTGGTCTCTTGATTGCAGATACATTGGTGATAAAAACAGAAGAGAAAAAGGAATTTCTTAGTTAGCATGCATTAGTCAGCATTACAATAGTGTGTGAAAGCATTGATAGCATCAGGCCACAATACGTCGAGATGTACAAGGTACACAAACAAAAAGCTTTGTTTTGATAGCTTTGCAGAATGCTAAGTGGGAATCGATCATCCGTAGGTGAGTCGGAAGAGCATTCCAGTGTGAAGCGGCCATAGTGGCTAAGCTAGTGCTCCCGGCAAGGACTCTTCTTGGCAATTCTTTGGACCAAGTAGGGGGGTGCCAGATCATGGAGGTATTTATGCGTGAGTGATAAGGTTTTAAAACAAGTCTCTCTTTGACAGAGAGCCAGTGAGCCTGCCTTCTCACTTCAGAGATGTGGTCTTTTCTTGATGTTCCTGTGGCTGCCCTAAGAGCATTGTTCTGAACAAGTTGGAGTTTAGCCAAGTTTTTACGGGAGGTCCCTACAAGGAGGGCATTGCAGTAGTCAAGTCTTGATCCAATTATTGCCGTAGCAATGGTGAGGCAGTTCTGTCTGAGGGTCTAGCTGCATTGAGTACTTTGGAGTAATAGGCCGATGAGGAGGCAATAGCATTTATCCGTTTATCCATAGTCAAATCAGAGTCAAGGTAGACGCCCATGGTATTGACATTATGGGATACCGTGATGGGTATATTATCGACAGTGAAGGACATGTATTTCTTGTCAAGATTGCCCAAAGTGGTGGGTGATCCGATTAACAGAAGCTCGGTTTCCTCGCTGTTAAGGCATAACCAGTTATCTGCCATCCATGAGTGGATTGTGGAATAAATAGTAGTGAGGGTGTTCATGTCTGCATCGTAATCACCAGTCAGTGGGATAAGCACCAGTGTGTCATCCGCATAGTTGGCATATGAGATACATAGTGCGTCAAGAATGCTGCACAGGGGCCTCATGAACAGGTTATAGAGAGTGGGCGCAATGCAGGAGAGCCCTCTGGGACTCCTCATTTGATGTGGCTTGACGTGGCACATGCAGAGTCAGAGGAGACTTTCATGGCCCTCTCTTGAAGAAAGGAAATGATCCAGGCACATGCATTAGGGGAGAAGTTAGCCACAGTAGAAAGATGGAGGCAGAGTGTGTTCTGGTCCACCAGGTTGAATGCAGCAGATAAATCGAGGAGCAAAAGGAGCGCTGGTTTGCCTGCATCTCTGAGATCGTCCATTTGGTTTTTAAGGTCTAGGAGAGCCGTTTCAGTGCCATGTCGTGGGCGGAAACCAGAATGGCGAAGGCCAAGGAAACGGTTGTCTTCTAGGAATTTTTGGACTTGCGGGTAGGCTGTGTTGGCCAAAGTTTTTTGTCAAAATGGGACAGTGGTGATGGGCCTGTAGTTCCCCGGAACCATTGGGTCAAGGGACTTTTTTTAAGGAGCGGGCGTACGCAGGCTTCCTTAAGTCCAGTTGGGACATGGCCTAACTGGAAGGATGCATCAATGAATGCTGTTAGGAAAGAGGCAAGGATGGGGACAGAATCTTTAATAAGTTGGGACGCACAGGCATTGCCCCTGCAGTTGGAAGGTTTAATTGATTTGAGCAGGGAAATGACTTCTAGCTCACTCGTATCTTTAAAGTCGAAAGGCGTGGGAGGATTTGACTTGGCGGCCGTAGGCGAGTTGCTGTGAAAATTGGCTATGAGGTGTGACAGCGCTTTTTGATGGCCAAGGATTTTAGTTTGCAGGGTATTAGGCTTATCTAGCATGGCAGACTGAATGCTACTGCACCACTTTTCGACCTTCAATAAAGTAGGGGGAGGAGTGGACAGTTTTTCCAACTCTCTAAAGATGGTGACGATTTCTTTTGAGCCTGATTTAGCATTGTCAATCTTCGAAATGAGGCACTCCTGGTGGCGTCAGAGGGGTTCATTTTCCAGGCTGAGAGTGCAAACCTTTTCTTAGAGCTTAGTTCCAGCAGCTCCTGGGAGAACCAGGCGTTGGAATGTTTAACTTTGTTTGCTTTCTTTAGGGTAAGAGGAGCGACAGCGTCTACAGCTTGGGTGATGTTAAGTTTAAAAGCACTAGCGAGAAGGTCCGAAAAACAGAGGCTGGAGAGCAGGCACCATGAGGAAAGGTTGATGTGAGCTTCTAGCGAGTGCTGCTGGACACAGGATTATAGGCGTAGGGGGCACATTATTAGTATTGGGGTCAAATTAAATATAATGGTGATCAGACCATGGAATAGGAGTGTTTGCAGTGATTTGGACAGCACAATTTTGGCGACTGATCCAATCCAAGGTGCGTCCTTTAATGTGAGTAGACTCAGAGATGATTTGAGAGAACCCTAGGGTGGATAGGGCTTTATTTAGGGTAGTGCCATGGTTATATTTAGGGTCATTAAGGCCTAGATTTAGATCACCCAGGAGCAGGACTTGAGAGGTCTTTTTGAGGTTGTTAGAGAGGGAGAGGATAATGGTCTCATGGAATTCAGCGATGGGACCCGGGGTCGATAGACAATATGAACGGTTGTGGTGCAGTTATGGGAGAAGTTGATTTTAAGTAGCAGATAGTCACAGTTGTGACCATGCTCCCCTTGGCCCTCCCTAATAGCAAAGGTTTCTCTGGCGATAAGGGCCACTCCACCACCTCTCTGGTGAGTACGGTCTTTTCTGAAGATCGTGTACCCAGCTGGGATGGAGAGTGAGAGGACAGGGCCCGAGGCTTCATTTAGCCAGGTTTCTGTAATTATCAGGTCAATGTTACCCTTGACAATGAGGTCATGGATATCTAGGGTACGGGCAGGTAGCGAGCGGGCGTTGACCAATGCACAGTTGAGAGTGGCAGTTGGCTGGGATGTACCCCGGAGGGTCTCAGGTGGTGTGCGCAGCTCTGGGATATTGGCGGCTGAAGTTTGCCGCTGTGAAGCAAATGCGGGCATGGATGTGTTGTTATGGGCAGGAGAATAGAATGGACGAGCAAGGGACATAAGCGCAGGCACAGTGTGCGTAACGTCAACATCATAAGCATGTGGTGGCATGGGCGCACAAATGGGCACAAGCGCAAGCACAGTAAGCATAGTATCACCATCCCACGCAGGTAGGGGCATGGGCGCACCAAAGGGCACAGGCAAAATTGGCGTAATATCAGCATCACAGCCAAGCAGTGGCATAGGTGCAGGCATAATATCAGCATCAGATGTAGAGGGCATGGGCCCAGACACAATACTAGCATCAGACACATGAGCGAACGTGTGGGCAACATGTGAGGCAGGCAATGGTATGCAGGTAGTAATGGTCAATGGCAGGCAATGATTGTCAATGGTAGGAGAGCCAGCGCCTTTGTTCCAAACAGTATGCAGGTGACTGATATTGTTAGTGGGCAGGGTCATGGTAGGGGGTCTCTCTGGTGAATAAACTGGTGTGGCACATGGGGCATCCGACTTTAGTAGGTCGGAGTGAACTCGTTATGGGTTGTTGCAGAGCAGCTGTTGATGTAGCGGGTGACAGAGACACACTCAGATGCGGGCAACCAGTTTGGGTGAACGAGGCGGGTACGGCGGAGGTAAGGGGGAGAGGGGTCGATGACACAGTGATGGTGGGGGTAGCATAGGTGAAGGGTGCACTCGCACCGCAATAAGTGGTGGCCTTACTTTGGGGCGCTGAACGCTTTATGCGCATCCGACTCCCAACCGCATGTTGCGGTCGTAGGAGTTTAGAATGTAGGAGAGGGGCGAGGCTGGCCACGTGCGCAAGTGGAGTCAAGAGTGTTGGGCAGAATCCTGTGCAGTGCCCTTAGGGACCACTAGACACAATTAAGACTACAGGTGGCAATACAAGTTTTACCTTTGGTACAGCCTGTACTACTATGTCAGAGTGGTAGCAGTGGCGGAGCAGCCAGGCTCATCTCAAGAGTATATGAGTAGTAGCAGAGATTACACAAAGGGACCACAATTACTGTGACTCAAGCAAACACTGACTCAAGGTTTCAGGTAGAAAAATATAAATACATTTATTTTTAAAACATTCGTTATAAACACAACACTTCTACAAAACTTAAACAAAAACCACACATTAAATATACTACAACTAACCAATTCACTTTGTACAGTATGTCTCAAGGTAAGTACCCTGTGTTTGAATGAACCAGTGTTATGCACAAAACACGTTACCGCGAATACGATTGCGATCACTTTTTGACAGTTCGGTCTACTAACTAAACGCGTATCTGTGACATGAAATGTTACCGGGGCAAAAACACACTTAGCACCGGAGATACTCAGAGGGAGTTGGAGGCAAAAATCACAGGCAATATTTTGGTTAGGCAGACAGAAACACTCATAGACAAGAGTTCAAAAGTCAAAGGGCCGGAGCCAGGGTCAAGTGACACTGGGGCCTGTTGCCGAAGATCACAGAGTCAGATAGTTCATGATTCAACGTAGCCAAGAGTACTTCGATATTGTCAATGTTCGGAAGCAAAAGTTATAAGAAGGAGGGAAGACAAGGGCAAGCCTTGGAAATGAAGAAAAGGGGTTCACCCAGTTTCCTCAAGCAGAACACAGTACCTTATTCCAATGGTGCAGCTGGTGCCCTGGCAGTTGTTCCTGTTGGTTTCCCGTAGCCCCACGATTCCTGGAGCTTTGTTGTGAAGGAGGACGTCTGAAGGGGGTCTGCACCACACAGGGATGAAGCCAGCAGCAGCGACAACGAATAAAAGTTGCGCTCCTTAAAAACACAGGAGAGGCTCTTCAAATGGCTATCCGGACTACTACAGCTGTGTGCAGCGATTTCGACCAAGGAAGAGGATCCTCTGGCTGTGGAAGACGAGCTGGTTATCCCCACCAGGCTCAAGGGAAGAAGACTCCGGACTGGATCTCCTCTTAGTCGTTGAAGGGCAGATAGCTCAGGACTGCAGCAGGGCTTCACCGGGACGAGGTAGTTGCAGCAGCCGTCGTTCTCTCCACTTCTCTTTGGTTCCTTGTAGTTCCAGTGACGTCCCTCTGACTTTTAGCCCAAGAGACCTGCCTTTTATGCGAAAAATCCCCATTCACACAGCCTGACTGCCAATCACCCAGCAGGGGGGTTGTCCAGCCCGGACAACTACCCTGGCCAATCATGACAAAGTGCGACTTGAGTTTCCTCGGATACCCTGTGGAGGGGGTGACTACACCCCTCCCTCACATTCAGCCCACCTAGACACCCAGGTGCCTTGAGGGCGGCTTCTGAGCAGAACCCACCAAAAGGCGGTGAACAAAGAAGGCGAACCTAGTTTGCCGCGCAAAGTAAAAACACAAGAAAGACTTTAACAGAAAGAAATTACGAATAACCCCAACTGGAGCCAAAAGAAAGACGATTGGGTCAAGCGGGTTTTAGGTTCGAGGCGAATATAATAGCCAAGAACAATACCACGTTTATCTAATATAATCGCGGTAGAAAGGTTAGGGTAGATACCACTACCACCAGCCAAGTCGAAATGTTAAAAGAGCGAAACAATGCTCTAGGAGGTACAGATAAAAAGGGATACGAGTTAACCCTTCCAGTACTCCATTTAAGATGGGGTGTACTGGATCTGTGGTAGATGTACTAAGTAAAGTTAATGGCAACTTTACCCTTTTCTGGGGGACTGTAGTCGGCCTCAGAAATGGAGTCGGGGGAAGTCTCAAAGACAACCCTGTGCCGCGGCACTGAAGGTGCTGTGTGACACCTACAAACAAGGGAGCTACTGAAGTGGTGTACTCCAGAGCCCACAATCCCAAAAACAGGTAACACATAGCAAAATACAAGTAATAGTGGTGAAAAGCTCACACTCTTACCAAGTGGAAAAGATCCAGCAAAGCTGCTGAGGGACTCGCTAGGTAAGGGAAATTAGCCATGAAATGAGAATTCTCCCCAACAACGAGCTTCTAGCACAGCACGGTGGGGGTAGTGGAGTGTTGGCGACAGCCCTTGTGTCTGCGACATGATTTCCCCGAAGCATGACGATCTGGCTTGAAGTGAGAGCCTTCCCTGGTGAGGATGGGTGGGGGCACCATCCCGCAGCATCGAGCAGCGGAGAGCTGCAGAGAGGGAGAAAGGCCGAGAGCTGCAAAGAGGGAGAAAGGCAGGGAGCTGCAGAGAGGGTGAAAGGCCTTTTCCCCCGGCCTTCTCCCTGCGGCTTCGCCTGGTGGTCTCCTCCTCCTCCATTAAAGGCAAGAGGGAAGGAGCTGGCAGGATGCGGGAGCCTATCGGACTCCGGGCCGGTGAAAGGCCTTTTCCCCTGGCCTTCTCCCTGCGGCTTCGCCTGGTGGTCTCCTCCTCCTCCTCCATTAAAGGCAAGAGGGGAGGAGCTGGCAGGATGTGGGAGCCTATCGGACTCCGGGCCGGTGATTTTCGCGGGCATGTTCCCGCTTCCTGGAACAACAAAGGTGGTTGCCCAGGCAACAGACACAACCTCCTCAAGGCCTGGTAGTGTGGCCCTCGATGTGGGCAGCAATGATGATTGCAGATGAAGCTGCTGTCTGGATCTCCACACGGGGGTGGAGCTTCCTTGGTGCATGGGCATGAGCATGTTCCCTCGCGTACTAGCAGTAATTTTATGTATTGAATGTTTGTTGAAACATTGTTTATAAAAAAAGCCTTCTGACTGGACTATAATACATTTGTACAAAACAATTAAATAAAAAATCCTGTTAAAAATATATTTCTGAAAAAATACTCTTGGAATTGAATCAAAGCAACAAAGCATCCTGTTTTGCAATGGTCATGATTAAACATCTTAAAGAGCACTAAGACAGTGTCTATTGTGCCTGGATCCTCTAACCATATGTTCTATAGTTTCCTTACCAAGTACCCAGATTGAGACAGGACAAATGTCTTGTAGGTCACAAAACACTGCTTAAATTGAAGCGTTAAGCGGAAGCAGGCGGTGAGAATGAAACAAAAGAAGGTAGTATGATCAAATTGTTGCGCCCTAAGCAACAGGCAGTGACATGGAAAGAAGGATTTTATGGATCCAGATTAGATACTGGCAATTCTGTCAATATTGTTGGGAACTTTGATCTCCGGGTTTCCTTCTGTAAAGTACTTCAATTACAATGTAATAAAACTAGCTTTATTTGTGTAGCAGAGATTTATTGATATAGAGAAGGGGTTCTGTCGTGTGACACAGAGGTACAATAGGACAGACGTGTGCAGGGCGGGGGCACGCATTCTAGTGTTTCGCTTTGGGCAACAAATTGGCTAGAAACTGCCGAGAGCAGAATTAACCCGGACAAGACACTCGCCTTCCTTTCGGGTTTCAATATAGTTCCCTAAATGTTGAAATGCGTGGCATAATACTTGTCAGATCTGTAGCTTTTAAAATAAATACATTACAAAAACAATTTGAACACGGATTAACAATATTGTAGAAGACCACACGGTAGTAACACGCAATGTTGAAACTTAGGCTGCAGCTTGTGCAGAAAGGCCGTTGCAACCTCATGTACTAACCCAAGCCTTTCGGATGCCTATAGGTTCACTACTGTTGGGACATTTGCAACTGGCAATGTTTGTAAACGGACACAGAACTCGCTGGTCTCACAATGTGACCTCCTGCAGAAAACCTGCATGTTACAAATACCACCTGCTTGCATTAAAAGGTATGGTAATATGTACACGGGGGCGGGGTTTGAGTTAACACCCCGAAATTACATTATATTATATATAAAGAAAAAACTCAGAAAAGATGCAGTATAGCAGATAAACATTAGCTTCAGACAAGGAATGCCCAAGCACTCACGACCATTTACTAAGTTTAAAATTACTTTATTAATCACAAGTAGTGCAAAACAATATTAAAAAGCATACAACAGCAGTTCCTGGTCAGACCAGGTGTGAAGCAGCACTCACCCCAAAGTATGGAAAAACGCCACACGTTCCGCTCGACTTGCGAGCTTCCACAGGCTTGTAGTTGTTCCCAACTAGTGTATTCTCGTGTTCATGTTATCTCGCAGGCCGTGTGATGGACCCCTCCGACCTGCCGCTTGCGTGTCATGTGATTACCAGTCTAAATTTACTGCAGAAGAACTCTATGGTTCGGATTGGTGGTGAATCCGCCATCTTGGAATGTCTATGTTGTCTAAGGACTTAAGTATGAGCGTTCAGAAATCGAACACTAATGGGCCAACTTAATAGTAGGCTGATGCGCGCAACCAGCAGGTACAGGGGAAGTCAAACACTAAACGGCTCTACGGGAATGAAATGTATCTACTTAATTACGAGATTTCGCGCCAGTGCGCAAATACAATATTTGTGCCTCACCGCGTGAGAAAAAATTCTCTGCAGTGTGACAAGCAATCGGCAAGAGGGAATGAGTGCAAAAAACAAATGCAGTTGCTGCAGCCAAACTCCGACAATGCCTGCCTGTGTGATGCACAGAGAGAGAGAAAAGAACCCCACAATAGTGTGGCAAATTCATCTCAATACACTGTGGGGTATTGAGCAGTGCATGACTGAGCTGAAAGAATTTACCAAACACATAGTGATGTGGTATCCATTCATTGATGATCTGTTTTTAATATGGGATGGGACTGAAAATGAATTAGAGAAGTACATCACTATTCTAAACTCCAATGTATTTAATATGAAGTTAACTAGTACCATTTGCAAAAAAACATTGGTATTTCTGGATGTGTTATTACAAATTGATCGGAATGAATTAACTACCCTGTACAGAAATGAAACCAGTTCCAACTCCACACTCCATGTTCGCAGTCATCATCCCACAGCTCTCAAATCTCAAAAAATCTATACCCTGTGGAGAATTCCTTAGGGCGAAAAGAGTGTGTAGCAAAGAGGCAGACAAATTTGGCAACAGATATGTTGACAGAGACTATCTGAAAAGCACAGTGACAGAATGCTTCAATAAAGCAGAGAAACAATCCAGAAGATATCTCTTTAAACCGAACTTTAAACCAAAAAATTAAACTATAAGATTTATAACAGGCTACAATCAACAAGCCAAATACATCAAATCGATCATGCATAGACATTGGAACATATTAACAACAGACAGAGACCTATGCAAAGTATTGGAGTTGAGACCGAGTGTGACTTTCCCCAAAGCTCCAACTTTGAAAAATATCCTGGCACCGAGCACTGTGATAACCAATGCTACGTCATCTAGCTGGCTTTCAGGCAATCGTGAACATGTGGGTTTTAAAAGATGTGGTAAATGTAAAATGTGTAATTATGTTTCCAAAGACTCTCCGATTAGTGCCAATGGAAAACAATGGAAATACAAGCAGAAAATAACGTGTCTTACTAAGTTTGTAGTCTACGCAATCACATGCAGTTGTGGGTTACATTATATAGGATCCACCATTGGTCCCCTCAAACTACGTATTCTGCAACACTACAGAGCGATAAAAAATGGAGATCAGACATACCCTCTGGTGCTACATTTTGGTGAAAAGCATAATAATATATCAGAGATGAGTTTTGTAGGTTTAGCACACATACCTCAACACAAAAGGTTGGGTAACAGAGAACTTAAGTTACGCCAACTAGAAGCCAAGTTCATCTGCAAATTTGACACCTTAAAACCCAATGGCCTGAATGTGGACTCTTAGCTATTTGTTTTTAAATGACTAAATATGTATGATCAGCTTGACAGCCATTCATTTTTAGCCATCTCTTTGTTCTATATATAATTCCAACTATAATTATTTTTAGTCTGTTTTGCCACCCATGCTCTTTTAATCCTAAAAGCACATGTTCTTTGCCATTATACATGAGATGCCAATAGACTCTCTATGATAGTCTCTGATGTGACTATAAGACATCTTTTAGATTGATTTTATGTCAACTAAATATGCATTGATCCTATACTTTTTAATCATGTTTTGATGAATCTTTTTTATACATGTATTACCTTGCACTTTAAGACTGAACCAATTGCACGTGTCACTTTACACGGCTAGTTGGTCTTTTCACAAGAATTTGTTACCTCTAGAATAGATCATCCAGGAATATGCTGCTGGATTTCTGACATGCCTGCTGCGTGATGTTAAGAGTTAGGGAGACATTATATATAGATGCATTTGTTAACTCCCTAGGGGGTTAATTCTGTGCACTTATTCCCCCTTGATATAGTGCTTCCAGGCGAGGATAAATTCAGATCAAGGGAAATATTTGGACATTTGTCCAAGTAGGCCACTTAGTCTTTCTTTATATTGCACTAGCACTTTAGAAAGGCGTCGTCTATTACTAGTACTGTAATACTAGTAATGGATCAGGCAGTTAGGCATTTGCACATCTTTGTTGAAACATGCACTTTGCTTTCCACATATGCACTTGCACTTTTGGGCGAACTAGACATCAGCTGGTTCAACATGCACTGCTCAATACCCCACAGTGCATTGAGATGAATTTGCCACACTATTGTGGGTTTCTTTTCTCTCTCTGTGCATCACACAGGCAGGCATTGTCGGAGTTTGGCTGCAGCAACTGCATTTGTTTTTTGCACTCATTCCCTCTTGCCGATTGCTTGTCACACTGCAGAGAATTTTTTCTCACGCGGCGAGGCAACAAATATTGTATTTGGGCACTGGTGCGAAATCTCGTAATTAAGTCGATACATTTCATTCCCGCAGAGCCGTGGAGTCTTGACTTCCCCTGTACCTGGTGGTTGCTCACATCAGCCTACTATTAAGTTGGCCCATTAGTGTTCGATTTCTGAACACTTATACTTAAGTCCTTAGACAACATAGACATTCCAAGATGGCGGATTCACCACCATAACGAACCATAGAGTCCGTCTGCAGTAAATTTAGACTGGTAATCACATGACACGCAAGTGGCAGGTGGGAGGGGTCCATCCCACGGCCTGCAAGATAACCAACACGAGAATACACTTGTTGGGAACAACTACAAGCCTGAGGAAGCTCGCGAGTCGAGCGGAACGCGTGGCGTTTTTCCACCCTTTGGGGCGAGTGCTGCTTCACACCTTGTCTGACCAGGAACTGCTGTTGTATGCTTTTTAATATTGTTTTGCACTACTTGTGATTAATAAAGTAATTTTAAACTTAGTAAATGGTCGTGAGTGCTTGGGCATTCCTTGGCTGAAGCTGGAGCTAATGTTTATCTGCTATCCTGCATCTTTTCCGAGTTTTTTCTTGAATCTTTAGAGCCTAGCCCGCTCTAGCCCAATAGCACAATATATATATATATATATATATATGAAAGTTAAAAGTGACAGTGGTTTATTTGGGGAAAGAGAAAACATACTATTTTCAGTTGAAATAAGGCAAGGAATTGGCCTTAGATCCGGAATAAGCAGGCAGGCTGCAAGGAGGGCAGGGCTATTGAGGTATGAAAGAAATGTTGGAGGAGGGAGAACACTAGGGACAATTATACATCTGCACCAGACTAAAATTAGAAAATCTGCCATATGGCTGTGCCAGCCAGCCGCACACATGTATTCATTATGTTGCATTCCGCCAATAGGAAGAAAAATATACTGCGACTTTTTCTGCGCAGCCCCCTTTCATCTTTGTATTAATACACTATCATATGCCGCTGAAACCTCCTGCAGTGCGCATAAAACCGCATTACAGCTGCACGTTTTCTCAGTGTTTACTCATTGAGAGTGAGATGCAAGCGATTCTTTTTTTGCTGCGATCCCCCCGTCACACTGTCTCCTTGTAACCGCATTGGTTCTTCCTTCTGTGGGACATGACACAGGCGATTCGGCCAATCAGAGGCCTGCTCTAAAATTAGATGTGCTTTTTTCCCAGAGAACGAAACTAGGAATTTGTTTCGCTTTCGCCCCTGCTACTTATGAATTGCTGAAGTGGCATGTGATGCCGATGACTAAGCTAACTAAAGATTTAAAGCAACAAGCTCGCACTCTCGCTCGTTAGAAAAGACTGCGAATTGTTGAACGCTTGCAATTCTTTACCCGCTGCTGCATTTGCAAAGCGTGTGTCTATAAGAGGCCCACAGTAGACGCTAGAATTTTGTGGGTGGAGAGCTAGATAAGGAAGGAGGCACAAAGTAAAGAACGGTGACATTGCTACTAACCCTCTCCCACCCCAACGTAAATTGCTGTAGCTTTCAACTCCCCATGAACATATAACTCATTATTAACTTCAAATTATGCCAGTTCTATAAACACCGTGAGTTTGTGTTTCTTCGAATTTTTGTGCAATGTGTAAAATGATTTTAAACAAATGCGCCTGCTGTGGCTCATTTATGTGTATTGCCCCTTTAAGAGGTGTCACGACTCCATGCTAATGAAAGGAGCACCTGCACGCAGTTGCCTTAGAACGGCTGCAGACTCTAACAATGCAACCCCTTTGCCCCTCTCATTCATGGGCCTGCAGGCATCTCCGTGTGACCACGGTCCTGTGGCCCTGGTCTGCAGGCCCACACTGTGATCACGGCCCTGCAGGTACTGCTGACCTGGGACCCTCAGGCCATCATGGTGCGCTGAGTCCACCAAGGCCACTCCACCATCCGGATGCACCCGGCACCCACGGTGCCCCTGGCAACCCAGGCCCATGCCTGCATTGCCTAAATTGGTCCTCCCTGCAACTTGGTAAGGCCGGGTGATCCGGCAATGTAGCATGGTACTGGCACCTCCAGCACTGATGGGGCCGGCTCCAGTGGCCACCCCAGTCCCACAACAATGGTGATGAGAAGTGGAAGAACCCCTGCAATGTGGTCAGTCGCCCGCGGAGGAAGAGAGGTGAAGCAACATCCACCGCTGCAAAGGAGAGTAAACGCCCCAGCACCCTGCCGTCAACTCCACCCGGCCCTCAGTTAAAAGGGTGCTTGTGCGGCCGAGGTGATGGTAAGCCTGCAGCCCCTACGGGAACCGCCACCATGTTATTTGGGTTGCTCCCGACTGAGGAAAGTACCTAGCCCTGCGAGCAGAGTTCCAAAATAAAATAAAAGGTCTAGCAGACGCACTTCTGTCGGCCCCGTCTCCCATGCTTCGATCTGCAGCGCCCCGCTGGTCAGGAGTCCCACTGCCGCCAGAAGGTTGAGATGCCTCGTCCAGCATCAGAGTAGGTGAGTGCCCAGCCCCCAAGACGACAGTATTGGCATGTTTTTGCCATGCTGCCAGAGCCCCATTGAAATCCAAGTCTGACCGGCGGTGTGTAAGAGAAATTATAAGTTACTCACCGTAGTGACTAACATACCCCTAATTCATAGTCCCCTTTCCTCCATACCGCATGGGCATCCTTTGCTAGGGACGGAAACAGAATCATTTACACCAGAAAAATGTCTATACCCTTGTACATGTACGTAGGCTGGAGTGTGGCCCCGCGAGCACGCGCTCCCTTGACTCCACCCTCCGAAGCCACATCTTAGTCACCTTTGACGCGTCAGCCAGATTAAACTACGCATCTTTTTAATGGGGGAAGGATGGGACGGACGTATGGAGGAAAGGGGACAATGGACTAGGAGTACGGTTGCCACTACGGTGAGTAATTCATAATTACTCCTACGTCCCGTCCCCTTTCCTCCATACTACATGGGCAATTACTACTGAATGATGCGCAACGGAGGTGCAATGCTTTGGATCCTAAGAAAACAGGTTCCTCAGGACCGATTGCCTGAATGCTGCATCAGATCTTGCGGTGTCATCCAGACAATAATTCTTGCAGAATGACGATGGAGTGGCCCACGTAGCCGCTCTGCTAATGGTTGGCCAAGGAACATGCCTCAGGAAGGCGGCGGCCGCCGCTTTGGCTCTATCTGCATGAGCATGCAGGTTTTGTGGATCTTCCTTTTGCTAGGACTTACAGGCCTCCTGAATGGCTGCGACCATCCACCTGGCTATGGAGGCCTCAGAGGCTTGGTCCCCTGGCTTAGAGCAGCTGAAGTTAACTAATAACGCCTCTGTCTTGCGAACCCCTTTGGTCCTGTCTAGATGGAATTTCAGGGCTCTTCCAACATCCAGACAGTGCAACACACTCTCTGCTTCGTCTTTTGGGTTCGGAAAAAGGGTTGGCAACACAAGTTCTTCGTTCAAGTGTAATGAGGAGACCACTTTCGGCAGAAATGCCAGATGGGTACGAAGCACCACCTTGTCTTGATGGAGCATGGTGTACGGTTCTGTGGCCATCAGGGCCTGAATTTCTCTAACTCTGCTAGCTGAGCTAAGACCGACCAGCAGGGCTGTTTTGATCGTGACCAGCATTATATGTCTACAGATGTTATGTTAACGAGATTTATAAAGCACACCTTCACCGGAAGGCACCACAGCGCTCACCCATACAGATATAGGCCTAGAATGAGCAGCATAGATTTAAAATAGAAGAGTCTTCAGAGAATGATGAAAGGATAGATGGTTAACAATAGCCGGCAGAGGGAGAGCATTCCATGCCTTCCCTGCCACCACAGAGAAAGCACGGACACCATTATGAGAGCGTTTATACCGAGGTATTTGAATCATAAGGGACGATTGAGAACAAAGAACTCAGGAACATAAAGGGAAAACATGGTTTGAAGATATTTAGCTCCAAGTCTATAAAAAGCTTTATGAACAATGCACAAGGACTTGAATACCACATGTCTCTCTCCACAGGAAGCCAATGAAGCTGGCGGAGAAGTGGCGTCATTTGTGCGCCGAAAGGAGGTTGCAGCACCGCTCTGGCCGCTGCATTCTGCAGCTGAAGGCGGTGTAAGAGGTAGGCGGGCTGTCCAGTTTGACAGATGGAGGTTACCTGATAGCATATCGACAGTGAGGAAGATTTTTATCCCCAAATCCTTCACTGAAGTTACAGGAGAAGGGAAGGGACCAAAAATAGAGGGCCAGAAATCAGGAGACCAAAAGAACAGAGGATGAGAGGAGCCAAGTGCTACTAGCACCACCGTAAGGTCCCACACCAGATGCAGTCTTGGTAGAAGGATATAGCTTCGTCAGCCCCGTAAAATACCTTGACTAACAGGTTGGAGGAAGAGAATGACCCGTGGTCAGAATTTCTGTAAGTACCTATGGCGGCCAGGTAGGTCTGGCATGTCAACACTTGTACCCCTGAACACGCCAAGTGTGCTGAGAAAGATGGCACCTGATCTAGCATGCACACCAGAGGGTCTATCCCTTTGAGAGGCAAAATCTGGTCCATTTGCTTTTGTATTTCGTATCCTCTTTCGAATGCCTTGTCTGCAGGCTCTCGCTCTCTCCTGGCCACTCTCTTACTGTGTCTACTATCTATCGGCCTCCTGGTCAGATCACTGTCTCATTTCTCTCTTGAGTGGGAGGATCTCTCCTCCGCCCTCCTGGCCTCAACCACTAAACTCCCCCTTCCTGGTGACTTCAATATCCATCTAGACTCCCCCTGTTCCTCCTCTGTACTCTTCCGTGACATCTGAGATTTCCTCTCCCTTTCTATCCTCCCCTCTGGCCCGGCTCACTCTGCAGGGCACACACTTGATGTTTTGATCTCCTCTGACCTCCCCTCTCCATCCCTCGGACCACTCCTCCCCTGGAGCGATCATTCCCTCCTCTCCTCCCATCTCTCCCTCTCTACCCCCAACCCCAACACTGCCACCTACCCTCTCAGACATCTGGCCCATGAAGAGTGTGTAAATTGAGGCTTTCACAGCCACCTTCTCCGCCCCCGTTCTGCCTCTGGCGTACTCGCATCCTAACACTGCCCTTTCATTGCTCTATTACTCTATCTCCGATACTCTTGTGATGCTCTTGCCCCTATCATGAGAATCCGCCTGAAGCCCAGAGCCAAGTGCAATTCTTGGTACAACTCTGACCTAGCTACCCGCAAAAGTAAGTGCAGGGTGGCTGAGAGGCAATGGAGGGCTTCTTGTTCATCCTCTGACAAATGTTGGGAAGGAGCCTAGTGCTCCTCTTCATTCCCAAACTTCCCAAGCGCTTTAGAATTAGGCAAGACTTCTGTTAACTGTTTTTTAAACACTACAAGAGTCGAGGGGGAGGAGGGTCACTATATAAAGATAGGTAGTATTTAAAATAAGGTGCAAATAACCATTAGTTGAAAACGCGTGTAAATGTTATTCTGGGTAGTTGTTTTAAAAAAGCAGCTGTTTCAGTTCATCAAAAGCCCATGCAGACTAAGAATAGGAGAATGTACATGCACACAATGCAACATTATGTAAAAATAAGGGTTTTTATGAGTATTACTGGACCAGATGAAACATAACAATATTGAGTTAAGTGTTGAGAGTATGAATGTGAAGGTGTATTTATGTATGAATGTTTATAATATAGAAAATGATGCTAAATAAGAGCTACCATGTATTCCTGCGGAGGCAGCAGTATTTTAAAGTAGGTTGGTCTAAATGTAAACCTGAAAGAATTTTGATCAAGTACTCTCCTATTCCTTATCGCCCTCTGCATTTATAGGGAAAATCAATTTCTCATGCACAATTATAGAAAAATCTTAGTTTTATATAAAGTTGCGTGAATCAACATGAATTAAGTATTAGAGACATGACATCAAACGGTATTTAACCAATCGTACAAGCAAAAATTTTACACACAAGACCATACATTTTTTGGCAGGACAACAACTTGTGCGTGTGGGACAACAGAAGTCAGAGTCCTTGACTGTCAGAAACCTCAAATGACAGTGTTATACAAAAAAACAATTGGACATTATAACATAAAACAACATAATAAGTGACAATAGTTTTTTTTGTGGGGGACAGCAATAATACACTGTAGTGTTTGGAAAGTGTGTCTACACCGGGGTGTTTCAGCCGTCTAGGAAGGCTTGCTGTGCCTTATCTTGTATGCAGCCTTCTTCAGGACAGGACGCTGTACGATAAGTTGTCTGTGCTGCAGGGGAAGGGAGAGTGTGGTCAGGGGGGTGCTTGAGCATGTTTAATTACATACTGACTTAATCATGGACTGTGTCCTATACAAAGTTGCACAAAAACGCAGCTTACCTGTAGGTGATTATTGCCATGGGCACTATGGTGGGAATCCGCTCGCATTTATGAAAGTTCCCTACGGGGTCCTGTTACCAAATAAATCATAGGAGGAATAACGGATTACTTAATTTGCTCTCCTAAAGTTTATATTGTGATAATTCAAAAGAAAAAACATACTGTGCGTGTGATAAAGAATCTTACCTCTCAATGGAGGATTTTGTCTCTAGTTGTGAACCCGTTTAGTTCCTTCAACTTGTCTAGTCCACAGGACCAATCCTAGGGGAAGGGCATGTAGTTAGTGCTAATGTCGTATGGATCATGTCCATATCTCGTATACAAACGAGTGAACAGTGTGAGCAAACCTGTGGGGCTGGGGAGGCTCACAAACAGAGAGCCGCTTGAATGAGCAGCTCCGCTTGGAATGCTGAGTCACTCTGAAGCGCAACGGGACCTGGAAATGCAGCTTTAGTAACGCTGTTGCTAGGTCCCTGTTGCTATTTGTATCGGCGGCCATCTTAGAGTGGAATCCGAGGCCGCGTTGGGGAAAACAACAAGGCTGCTATAGAATAGCCTCTGAGTGTAATATCAAAAGTAATGAATTTAGAGCATAGTCCTAAAGGGTACCGATGTGATGATACATATTAGGAACCTTGATATATTATAGTTGTCATGGCAACCATAGGTGTTGGTAATGTCCAACATGGAGTCGTGGATAGGCTGAATGTTTCAGCAATGCAGGGATCATCACCATGACCCATTTATGCGGGATTAGGAACAAGTTATTTACCTATAACTGTTGTTCTCCAACATGGGTCTGGCATGAATTCACATGCTCATTAATATTCCCCGTCGTCAGGCTGGGAATCCTCGGTAAAGAAAAAATCAGTATCAGTTTCGTTTCTGATCGGTCTTACTTAGTAGTAACCAATCACTGGTCTCTGGGTCATACTGCCCCCAGCCAATGACTGCCCTCTCCCTAAGCCCCGCCCCTGGCAGCCATCCTCAGATTTGGTAGCACGTAAAGTGGCAGTAGGACCAAGTGAAGAGCCGCAGAGGGGAAGGAGGGAGGGTTCGCATGTGAATCCATGCCAGACCCATGCTGGAGAACAAGTAACTTGTTCCTTCTTCAGCATGGGGTCTGGCATGGATTCACATGCTCATGAATATAAGAATACATAGCAGTACACACATGCACAACCACAGGAGGTGGCAAGGCTCAACATTAAGCATTACATAAAACTCAACATTAAGCATTTCTTACCTCCTCACCAGGCTCACCTTAAGCGAACAGGTTGCGCAGCACTGCCTGGCCGACTCTGGATTCCTCCCTGGAATCCCGGTCGACGCAGTAGAATCTCGTGAAGGTGTGCCTCGACCTCCACGTAGCAGCCCTGCAGATGTCCAGCAGGGGCACACCAGACAAGAACGCCGTGGTAGCAGCAATCGCTCTGGTCAAATGGGCTCTTGGACGGCCGGGCAACGGTCGGTTTGCCAACCGATGACAGTGCAGGATGCAGCCGGAAAGCCATCTGGAAATGGAAGCCTTTGAGAGAGCCTTCCCTTGGTTCACAGGTCCAAAGTTCACAAACAACTGTGATGTCTTTCGAAAGCTCTTTGTGTGGTCCACGTAGAACTTCAGCACTCTAGCTACATCCAGCAAGTGCAAAGTCCTCTCGGCCGGCGACGGGAAAAAGACTCGTAACACCAAGGGCTTGTTGAGATGGAAGTCCGACGGCACCTTGGGCATGAAGGAGGGGTGCGTCCTCAGCACCACCCTCGTCTTGTGGAAAGTCAAGTATGGAGGCTTGCAGGAAAGGGCCTGAATCTCTCCCACGCGTCGTGCAGAGGTGATGGCCACAAGGAACGCTGTCTTCCACGACAGGAACTTCAACGGAGCCGAATGCAAGGGCTCGAATGGCGGGCCCATGAGCCTGGTCAGCACCACGTTGAGCTCCCACGCCGGGGCTGGAGCCTTCACCGGCGGGTACGATCAGAACAGTCCTTTAATAAACTCCTTCACCAGGCGATGAGACCACAGGGACGACCGTCCTGCAGTTCCGGTGTATCGGGAAATCGCTGCCAGATGTATCTTGATGGAAGCATGAGCTAGTCCAGCTTTGGCCAGCAACAGTAAGTGCGGTAGCACTTGAGGGGCTGTAATCCGTAGAGGGTTAATCTTCTGTGCACGGCCCCAGACAGAGAACCTCGTCCACTTGTGTCCGTAGCACCTGAGAGTTGAGGACGCCCTGGCCTTTGCAGGAACCTATCTGCAGTCAGCCGGGATATCGTACCCTACAAACTCTAGTGCTGCAGGTGCCAGGCCTGCAAGTTCAGCGACTCTGGGTCGTGATGAAGAATGGCGCCTCCTTCTGACTGGTGGGGATGCTGACAAGTCCAGGTGGTCTGGAAACCATATCTGTCTCGGCCACATCGGTGCGACGAGGATCATCCTGCACCGGGACCTCTTGAGTTGACGAGCCTGAGCAGTAACGGCAACGGAGGGATGCATACAGGAACAGGCCGTCCCAGGGGAACGAGAAAGCATCGGCCATGCTCCTCGGCTGGGGGAACCTGCTGGCGATCCTCTGGCAGTTCGTCACCGTCACAAACAGGACGATTTGGGGTTTGCCCCATCGCCGGAAGAGTTGATCCACTTGATCCTGGCGTAGTTCCCACTTGTGGCACGAGCGCAGCTCCCTGCTGAGTGAGTCGGCGATGGTGTTTTTTTTATCCCTGCTAGATGAAAGGTACCAGAAACATCCCTTAGGTAAGGCCCAGTGCCACAGATCCTGGGCTTCCTTGGACAGGGCTGGGGATCTGGTTCCTCCCTGCTTCCGGATGTAGAACATTGTGGTGGTGTTGTCGGTGAAGATCCTCACCACCTTGCCCTAGAGGCACAGGAGGAATGACATTAGGGCCCAGAACACTGCTCAGAGCTCCAGTATGTTGATGTGGAGCGGCCTCTCCTCCGGGATCACACAGGCCTCTCGCGTGAAGATCTCTGGTGTGCGCTCCACACCCCTCCAGGGAGGCACCCGTCATCACCGTCACCTGGTTTGTTGGGGTCTGTAAGTCTGTGCCCGCTGCGAAATGCGCGCCGGTGCCCCACCATGGAATTGCTTGGCGGAATACTTAGTTGAGCGAGATCTTGTCCTCGAAACTGCCCGTCACTTGCATCCAACGGGCGTCGAGGAACTCCTGCAGAGGACGCAATCGAAGTCTGCACAGGCGCACCAGATAGATGCAGGAGGACATCATCCCGAGAAGGGACATGATGGACCTCACTCTGGCCACGTCCGTGGCCAGCAGACGCTGTACCTTGCCCAGTATGGCCTGCATTCTTTCCTCTGACGGTGAGGCCCACTGCTCTACTGTATCGAGCTTGGCTCCCAAAAACAGCACAACCTGTGACAGAACCAGGTGGGATTTGGAGAAGTTGATGGAGAATCCCAGGTCCGTGAGCAGCCGGACGGTCATTGCTGTGTGTTCGATGGCGAGTTCCCTTGTCCCTGTTCAGATGAGCCAGTCCAGGTAGGGGTAGACGTGTATCCCCTGCAGGCGCAGCCACTGGTGCTAGGCACTTGGTGAACACCCTGGGCACCAACTTCAATCCGAATGGGAGGGTCTTGAACTGGTAGTGCCGCCTTTGGACTACGAACCTGAGAAACTTTCAGTGTCCTTTTAGGATGGGGATGTGAAAGTATGCATCCTCCAAATCCAACGACGATAGGAAGTCGCCTTCCTCCAGCTGGCCCAGCACGTGCTGGAGGGTGACCATCCGGAACTTCTGTGCCTTGATGTATTTGGCTAGCCGACGCAAGTCTAGGATGGGACACCAACCTCCTGTCTTCTTTCTGACGAGGAAGTATCTTGAGTATACTCCGTAGCCTCTTTGGGACGAGCTCGATGGCTCCTTTCTTGAGCATCGCCCTTACCTCTAACAGCAGTTGAGGGACGTGGTTTTCCTTCCTGGCCACGGGAGGAATTCGGGGGCACTTCTTTAGAAAGAGTGTGCCCAGGGGCCAGGGCATCCATCACCCAACAGTCGGTGGAGATGGACTCCCACACGCTGACGAACTTCGTCAGCCAGCCTCCCACCGGGGTGTTTCGGTGGGGGCCCCGACGCAACGGCCAGTTCAGTCTTGCATGGAAGCAGCCTTGCTGCCTTGGCCTCCCTGGCGACGACGGCAAGATCCATCTGACCTGCCTCGTCCCCTGTAGGCTTCTTGCGACGAGGAGCGGGCTGCCTGACGGTAGGTTGAGGAGCCGCCGCCGAATCCTTTGGAGGCACCTTACTTGCCTCCGGAGTTCCGAAAGGGCGGCCGCCGTTTGCTGCAGAACTCCCAAGGCCGAGCCGTCTCCATGTCTTTCTTGATGGCCTGCAGTGACTCATCCACTGTCTTTCCCAACAGATTGTTCCCGTCGAAGGGCATGTCCAAAACCTTGGCTTGCACGTCTTGGCGGAAATCCGTCGCCTTGAGCCACCCCTGCAGTCGAAGGCAAGCACTATTGCCCAACTGGCGGAAACCGGTGTCGGCAATGTCTGTGGCCACAGTTATGGCGTGGTCCGATGCCACCTCACCCTCTGTAGGATCGCCAGGGCCTCTGCCCTCTTGTCGTCCGGGAGGAAGTCCAACAGGGGGGCGATCTTGTACCACAACTCCCTGTCGTAGCGGGCCACAATCGCTAGGGCGATGGCCGCCTTAATCGTCGTTGCCGCCGAGATGACTCATCGTCCCATGGCATCTAGTTTCTTTCCCTCGCCATCTGGTGGGGAAGTTGAAATCGAAGCCCCCCCCCCCCCCCGCTTTCTTCTTGGCCGCTGCCGAGACGACCGAATACGGGGTCGGTTGTGCCCTAAGGCACAAAGGGGGCACCGTCGGGGACCCGGTACTACTTCTCGTACCAATCCCTTTTGGCAGGCCTTGTGGACGGGTCCTTCAGGAGGGCAAGACCCTGGTCCCAGATGTCATCCAGCAACGGCACCGCAAGGACAGTCTTCCTCTTGGCCTCGGGCCGTTGGTAGAGGAAGCCTTTCTTCTTTTCTTCTAGGTAGAGCTGAAAAAGCTTGGATGCCCTGGCAATCATGGCATGGAAGGAGCCAATTTCGCGGGAGGAGACGCCCGAGGAATCGGAGATGCGAGGTCAGTCCCGTCGTCTTCGTCATCCATCCCCGTCGTGGCCGTGTCTGTTCCCGTGTCATCCCTCGGGACCGGAGAGGGTGACAAAGGCTGAGAAGGCCGTGAGGGCTGAAGGGGAGCCGGATGAATTCTCCTCCACTTATTTGGAGGGCTTCCCGATGGACCCGCTTCAGCTGGGTCGGGGGTAGGGGCAGTCTTGTCATTATCTCCGTGCACAAGGCTTGGATTTCCGCCAAAATGGCCGCCGAGTTGTCTTGTGGCTCGGGTTGTGACGGGCGTGCCGGGAGCGACGTTGTTCCTCCTCCACGGGAACCTTGTCGTCGCCACCCTCGCTCTCGTCGTCCTCCTCGTCGGGATCCCTCCCGTGGGACCGGGCCTCTTCCAAATTCTCGGTCAGTTCCTCCTCTTTCCACTGGGGTTTTCACGGGGGTCTTCTCGACGGGCTTAAAAGAGGATTCCCTGCGCGGAGGCAGGGAAACTCTGGGCCCCGAGGTCGCCTCCACTGGGATAGCCTCCACAGGCTTCGTCAGTGCCGCAGCAACTCCCTCGATCGAGGCCTTGGCCGGGATCAAGGCCTTCACCACCCTGGGCGTGCTTGAGGCCTTCACCTTAGCGGGAGGGTCACCGCCTAGCTCCCCTTCGGCCTGATCCTTCGAGATCGACCGGGCCCTCTCCAAAAGCTTAGATGGGTTCTCAGATTTTCTCTTCCCCGAGCCAGAGCGTTGGCTCGCGGTTGATGGCGTCGGTGAAGGTGCACCCTAACTGGCAGCCGAAGAGACGGGTCCTACGATCCCTCATTGTCCGATCCGACATGTTCATGCAAAACACACAGTCCTTCTCCACGTGCGTTTTGTCCTCGTGAAGGCAGTAAAGGCATTTCGAATGCTCGTCCTCCTTGACCACATTTTGTAGGTTGCATCCAGGGCAGATCCTGAACAGTTTGCCGGGAGTCGAGCTTCCCTTCTCCTGGGCCATGTTCTCCTCGTCCGCGAGGTAGGCCGCAGAAACTTCTGGAATCCTCCAAGAAGCTTAACTCGACGAAAACTTCACCCTTGAGGGGCATAGATAAATCCGAAACGGGTCCCCGTTGATCGGAAGTAGAAACGGTGGAGCTGGAGGCTCGATTAAACCGAAAAATGAGATAAATCTCTTTGAAAAAGCGCAAAATGCAGTAAAAGCTCGAGCGCTATAGCAAGAGGGCTCCCAACACTTGAACGTGCGGTAAAAATCTGAGGATGGCTGCCAGGGGCGGGGCTTAGGGAGAGGGCAGTCATTGGCTGGGGGCAGTGTGACCCAGAGACCAGTGATTGGTTACTACTAAGAAAGACAGATCAGAAACGAAACTGATACTGATTTTTTCTTTACCGAGGATTCCCAGCCTGACGACGGGGAATATTCATGAGCATGTGAATCCACGCCACACCCCATGCTGGAGAAAGGGATTTTTGGATTCAGACCTGTGGCGTTTACGAGCGTACGGCTGATGTGACTTGAAAAATCAATCATCCAGTCCTGTGTCAACCTCAGGATTTAATGATTGCAGGTGACATGTAAGTAACCAATAGCGGGCACGAACAGATCAAGATCATGTATTTATCTCTAATGAGCCCGGGGTGGTGACCCATCCCGGGACTGTGTGTTATAGGGCACATCACAATGATAACAACCGAAGTTATAACACTTGTATCAGTGATTTAGTTACACAGTACTCATGAATGATGCTGGCCACATTTCACGTTGAGAGTACATATCACTGAACAGATAGCATAGTGAATCGATTACAGTAGTGGGCATATCAGTACAACTGCGTCACATTTCAAATGGAGATTACATATCGCTGAATAAATAAACCGTAGATAGCTAACAGTGATGGTCATATTAGTATACATGAGACACAATTGTTGACAGGTGATGCATTTGAATCCCTGATGGTAACATTATACTCGAGCCCTTGGTTCATTCACAAGAAAGATTTCCACTCAACTGAGACATTCAATCCAACCTGTACGGTGTTGAGTTTATGAACCCAACGTTGTTCTTGTTGTGTCAGTGTTTTGTTTATATCTCCCCCCCACTTAGCAGGTACCACTTTCTGGAGGACAAACCATCTTAGATCTGTGTCTCTATGATTTTCTCTGGAGAAATGCTCTATATAAATAAACTATCATATCATACCATATCATACTAGGGGCTTGTCGGCTACCTTGTTCCTAATGCAGGAACGATGTTCTGATAAACGCATCTTGATAGAACGTTTTGTCTTGCCCACATAGAGTAGGCCACAGGGGCATTGTATTATATATATCACACCTTTAGTGTTACAGTTCGTAAAATCGTTCATGGTCCATTTAACTTTTTGATATTCAAAAGATTTTTTCTATAAAGTTAGGGGGCAGGCTACACAATGGCCACATTTGTGATGTCCCACAATGGGCGGTAGGTTCCATAGTGTGTTTTGCACTTGTGGTGGTGCTTCTATAAAAGTGTGCACCAACGCATCTATCAGATTCTCTGTTCTTTCTGAAGGCAAAACAGGGGACGTTGTTCAGTGTGCCTGGATGTTTAAAGGGATGGTCTAGTAAACATTTTTATTTAAAAAATAGATAGGCAACATAAAAAAAAAATACTAGCATTCTCCGTTTTTCCTATGTAAAAGTTTGAGCTATTCAAGCTCAAAATTCGCAAAAGCAAGCACATGGGCACATCCATTTTGTGAAATGGAGGCCCTCCTGTGCTGGCTTTTGAGGCACTAATGAAGGAAAAGCCAGCCAGCTGTAGTAAACAAAGGCTACCGCTGGGTGGCTTTCCCTTCATTAGTGCTGTAGGCGGAGGACGGGGACCGGAGACCAGAGCAGGAAAGCTGCAGCTGAATCTCGGTAAGTGCCATTTTTTTTTTTTTTTAAATAAGCACTAGCTGCCAGTGGGCCTCAGTCCGGTGTTTGGAGATATGCTCTCTACGTGGGATATTCAAAGCTGCTCTTAGGGCATTATTTTGTAATCTCTGGAGTTTGTCAATGACCGACTTATTTGCACCCGAGTATAGGGCGTGGCAATAGTCCAGTCTGGAAATGACAAAAGCATTGGCCAAGGTGAGGCAGCTGGCACTGGACAGGAATGGTCTGGCAGCACGGATGAGTTTACACGTATAAGTGTTTGTAGAGGCGAGGGAGTTCACTTGCTTTTTAAGGGTGAGAGCTGAGTCGAGGTAAAAACCTAGAGTTTTAACCTCTTGCATAACCTTAATAGTATTATTGTTGATGTTAAATGAGGCATATTACGGGGTGTGTTTAGTTAGGTTATGGTCTGATCGGAGGAGCAGGATTTCAGTTTTATCGTCGTTCAGGCAGAGGCCATGAGTGGCCATCCATGCCTGAATGAGGATGTATATTTTATTCACCAAAGCCAGGTCCACTTCATAGTTGCCGGAAAGGGGTATGAGGATCTGGGTGTCATCTGCATAATTTGTGTAGGTGACACCCAGTCTGTCCAACTTGTCGAGCAATGGCTTGGTGAAAATGTTGTACATAGTGGGTGAGACACAGGAGCCCTGTGGGACTCCACATGTAATTTGGATGGGATCGGCACAGGTAGAGGTGGAAAAAACTCTCATGGTCCGGTTGGCTAGAAAGGATTGGACCCATGCTATAGCTTCCCCTGTGAATTTGGCAGCGAGCTTGAGGTGGTTGCATAAAACTGCATGATCCACCAAATCAAAAGCTGCTGACAAGTCCAGTAGGAGTAGCAGCGCTGTTTTCCCACTATCATTGAATTCCTCAATTTTAGTTTTAAGATCTATCGAGGCTGTTTCAGTGCCATGGAGAGGGCGGAAGCCCGATTGGCGCGAGCCTAGTAGATGGTTAGCTTCTAAGTAATCTTGAATTGCCGCGGATGCGGGGAAGGCTTCGGATCAGATCGATCCGATGGCGCTTGCACCTTCTTCGACGTCGTCGAGGAGGGCGCTTGGGTTGAGTGTTTTGTGTGGTGCGATTGTACGCCCCTGTCACCGGGTGTGGTCCCTGTAGCAAGACCGGAGTCGAGCCTGGAAGGGTCGGGGACGGGCGTGGCGGCTCTAGAATCATCCGCCTCAAGGTCTACAACGTCCGCGTTGGACGTTTGGTCATCCGATGTACCCCCGTCACTCTCGGCTGGTGTCGCGGCAGGGGAGGGAGGCTCCACCCGTGACATAACGTATGCGGCCCACCGCTTCAACCGGCGCTCCTTAAGGGATTAGGTTTAGGAGTTTATACGCCGAACACCGCTTTAGTGCTCTAGGGGGAGGCCAGCGTACACGAAGTGTGCTCGTCCTTCCACGGATATCTGACCCTTCACAGAGGGCAGAATCTAATTGGAGTCCTTTCGATAGCAGAAGGGAAGGGTGATCAGACCAAAAAGGAAAGAAGTGGAAAAGAGGAAATATCAAACAATGGCGCCGATACATTGATGACGTTATTTGCTTATGGGAAGGAACAGAGGACACATTACAAAACTTTTTTGTCTGGCTGAACGCCTGCAGCACAGACATACAATTCACAATGGAACACAGTCATACCAGGATCAATTTCTTGGACCTGACGATTGGATACAATCAGGGCAGATTCATTTGCAACACTTTTCGCAAACCGACTGATCGTAACTCCCTCCTCCACTTCCAGAGTGACCACCCCAAGCACATTAAAGAAAACCTACCATACGGACAATTCCTTCGTTTGCGTAGGAATTGCACAGCCCTAGATGACTTCTACCATGATGCTGAGTTACTAAGCAATAGACTACTTGAAAGGGGCTACCCCAGGAAGCTGGTGTCCAAATCTTTGAAGAGGGCACGCTTCACCTGCCGGGATTCACTCCTTACCCCTAAAATCAGAGAGGAATCTCAAGACCAAATCACATGCGTGATAACACACGGCCAGCATGCCTTCCAGGTCAAACAGATCATTCACAAGTACTGGCCCATTGCCAGACTATGTCTCCCTGATCAACAAACACCCCGATTTGCATTCAAGAGAGCACAGAACATCAGACAGCACTTAGTGCACTCTATGTACATTAAGAGACCATCTCAAAGCAATCTGTGGAACCTAAGACCACTAAAAGGACACTACCCATGTGGGTCCTGCTCGGTTTGTCAATTTACGTCCAAAATACAACATTTCCAAGTGGGACAAAAAACCTGGACTCTTAAAGATATTTCTAATTGCAAAACCAACCAAGTGGTCTATTGCATAGAATGTCCTTGCAAGTTACGCTATGTCGGGCAAACCATGCGCAATATTGGCACACGGATTTCTGAACACCGGTCACTGATCAGGTGCAAAAATCTCATATCACCTTTGGTACAACACTACATGGACAAAAAGCACACCACCCAAGACATCAAATGGTGGGTTCTTGAAAGAGTACGCCATGGCCCTAACATCCAAGGCAGACTTCTAGACCTTGAATGTAGGTGGATCCACAGATTGGACTCGGTACAACATGGCCTCAATGAACAGCAAATCTTCCCATATTAAAGGGAGAGAACGGTCCGCCCTGCACTCTTTACACGTACATTTCTCAGAGAAACACTCATCACAGACATAGATGAAGATATTTGATCTACGAATTCGCCAACCACGGCATGCTGGCAACTCACCAGCGCACAACCAGCAGACACTGACGTGCCTTTATTACTACTATTTCCTTTACAAAAAACACCACTCCATACCCTGCTCCACCACTAGTTCTCCTCCTGGGTATGACACTTCTGACTACACCGTCTAGCTTTTCAACAACAGGGTGCACCCACATGCAGCGCCCCCCAATCAGGCAACGTGACACGGGCAGTCAATCAGGTGGACTCAGGCCTGCCTCGATTGGACAACCGGCCCACACCCACCCACCAGAGTTATTTCTGCGAAAATGGACACCTAGGCGCCCTCTCTCTGTACCTTCCTCCATGCAGCACAGTGACCCCACAGGGCATTCCCATCAGGTCCCAATTTGGACTCCACGCCACTCTCTGTCTTTCTTCTCTCGAACTCCCAGCACCGGCCCCAGAAGGCAACTCCGCCTGTTTTTTACACAGCAGACTTTCTAGAGTCGGTTCCGCATTCCTGATGCATCCACTAATCAGGAGACAACACGTTCTGCGAGCTGATTGGCCCGCACCCACACACCTCCAGGACATTACAAACACGCCAACAAGGCGAATGCTTTCAGTCTGCAGCAGCTCGCCAGACCACAAGCATCGCGCGCTTGAGCGCACACTCCAGCACCGCCTGGGACATCTTGGCACTTACGTCCAGACGGCACAAATTTGGAAGTGCCTCCAGCATTACTCCACAGGTATTTATCCAAATTCTGAGCCCGAGTTACTAGTTCACCATACGTCCACAAAATTCGTATCGGGCGTCGAGGGCTCAAACAAATATATATATATATATTTTTTTTTTATTATTTCTTTTCCCCCGTTTTTTTTATTTTTATTTTATTTATTTTTTTCGCCCACACATATAGGAGCTACCAGCAACCAGCCTGGAGCGGCTACAGTATGCTTCCTGGCACAGTGCTGGCACAAATGAAGTCCCACCTCGCCCATCCACATGAGCGACATCCACACACCTAGGGAGTCAGCCACCTCCAGCCCAGGTACCGCCTATGTTCATATGCGTGACGCCCCTGCACGGGACGAACAGACACTACACCACCATAACAAATAAACCCCCCCTCTAGTTTTTGCTCCATTCATGGTGGGTTCTCCCAACCCAGTACACCCTGCAGAACCCATTGAGCCTTCTTTGCACACGCAATTGATAGTGCTATGACATTGTTTTGTCTCTTGCTTTCTCTGCACAGAATGCTGTTGCCTGCAGTATCCATTTTTGTGGACTGAACTCAGCCACTTCCTCTTCAACCAAGCAACCTACAGTGCGGCTTGACAGGTCCGGCCCACAAGGAGTGCCTGCCTCACAGTGAGATTCACCTCAAGGTTTCTGTGGTGAGTTAGGGATGCCTTCCAACCACCACAGATAGATTACAGTTGCAATTTCCTGCACTCACGTAATTTTTTCTCAGGCTTGCCCCCCTACTAAACTAAGGTTTCTTATGAATTCGAACACTCGGTCCGTTGCACAATTTAATTGTTGTTACTAATTTTACCTAGTTATGTCCAGAAAGAATTAGGGTCCCGATAAATAAGGACTTGACATTGATTTTCTCCTTTTGTTTTTCCTTTATTTTTATTTTCTTGCTACAAGGGCCACCCACTCGCCCTGATGAAGGCGGTTCATGTAGAACAAAATTTATCCCTCAGAAGCATTTCCAAATGGGATAATTCTTCCGCTGAAACGTGTACTATGTGCAAGGGGGCTGTATTGATCCACATGTCCGATTAGTACTTATTTAACAAACATCCTCAGGCCAGCAATTGTATTCCACAAGCTGACCAAGTTCCCCCGTCACGTTGGCACCTGCAAGATGAGATGCTTCCTTGTATAGAAGCAACTACAGGACCTAGATGGCTACAGGTCCAATAAACCTTCTCGACTCCTACATGTACTGTACATGGAGCATGCTCTAAATCCAGAACCATTTGTGAATATTTTCCCCTTTGGGTCACGCTTAAATACTCTCCATTCAGCAAACACTAAAAGGCCTGAATGGGCATTTCTTTCATGTACCTCATCAAGTTATTGTTGTCTAGATTATTGAAATTTGTCTCATACATATTGTTTTCAAATGTTTTTTTGTTTTAATAAAAACCTTTTATGTTCACAACCTTTGACACGTGTGAGTTTCCTTATTCGACCTTTCTTCTTTCTGGACAAACTTTTGGGTTACTAACTCAGGGATTTAATCCATTAGTACAACTATACCAGGCTCCCCGATTTCCATTTGTTCCATTTATTGACAAAAATTGGGTATGAACCTGGAAGGTAGCAGTTCTACTTCCTTTTGTTTTTGTGGAAAAGAGGAAAGACATCATAGCAGTATGGCAAACCCCGAGCCCACTCTCCCTACTGTGTAGGCCGGCCAGAAGGCCCGACCACGTGGAGGTTCGAACGCCGGATCTTAGGTGCCGGAATCCACAGCCGTAGACGGTTCCCCCGTAGTAGTCTTCGTCGAAGATGTTCTTGATAGACGAAGTGACTTAACAGGGAATAAACTGACAATTCGGTAAGATAAACAATGTCTCTGAAGAGCTCTGCTATAGGGCGACCAGTTATCTGGGCGGAAAAAAACAATCTGAGGGACCTCGGCGTGTGAGGGATTTTGGGTACTACACACGTCACGATAGGGATAGTGTTTCAGACACGCCTATGCCGACGTCCCCCATCGGTCCCCCGAAAGACAAGATGCAATACTCCACGGTTACCACTGGATGTCGGACCATATGCACAGCATGTGATTCTAAGCAGAAATATATATCCCTGATCACTTATTGAACAAGTCTTAGTTAAAACACCACTTATTTTCAGACAGAGGTGAGCGCTTAACCTAAGATGGCACTCCAATAAGTTAATCAAAAAGGGAGGGAAAAAGGCAGAATTAGGAACATTCACAATACCAACACTTTAGGAGAACCAGAGCAAGTCAGAAAAGGCATAGTCTACTGAGGAGCAAGAAAGTCATAGGCCAGGCCCACTCTTGGAGAGCAAGGCGGAATGTGTCCACGATCACACAGTTGAATAGTACTTTTAAAGAGTCGTTGCAAAGAGTTCAAAAAGGGTTGGCTCAAGTTAGGAAAAGTTAGTTAGTAGGTCCCAGGTCACCCCAGGATAGAAAGTCAAGGATTTACGGGACACCTTGAACAGTCTGTTGCAAGGGAGAGCAGGCGGGACTCAGTACCTGAAATGGTGAGAAAGCTCCAGCGGGGGCAGTTGTTCCTGGCAGCGGGTTCAAGTCGGTGCATCGTCCAGGCGAAGAGGAGATCTCGACGTGGAGGAAAGCTGGAGGTTGTTGCACTGCCAAGCAAGAAACCAGCCGCGGAGTTTCCCGGTTAAAAGGTACTACCCTTTTATTCGCGTTAGTGGTGAAGCGTGGCTATCCGGCTGCCAGGGTGCTTGGCAAGGGCGATTCGACCACGGGACGATCCAGTAAGGCGAAAAAGAGGGCGAACTGGTTATCCCCACCAGCTCAGAGGAAGAAGACTCTCCGGGATGAAGATCTTCTCTGTCGTTGGGAAGTGGTGAGACGGTTCAGCAGGGCTCCACCAGTGGTGTCGTCGTTGCAGGTCGGCTCAGCTTCTCCCTCTTCGGATTCTTGCTCCTGTGTCGACTTCTGAAGTTCCAGTCCCCAAAGCCCTGCTTTTATGCAGAAAACCCCCATTCATCAATCCTAGCTGTCACTCAAACATGCTAAGTGGTGAGCCGGGCGGCTCACCACTGGGCCAATCACACAAGAGTGTGACTTGAGTTGCCGAGGCAACTCAGTCCAGGGTGCCTAAACCACCCTCCCCCACATCCTGTGGACCCAGACAGAGTGGCACCAATTTTGGGGGCTTCTGTGGAGAAGCCCGCCAAAAAGTGGAACAAAGGGCTTGACTTGGGTTGGAGTTACAGAGGCGAACACAAACGCCATTTAAAAACGAGTCCTGGCAAAAAGACCCAACCGGGGAATAAATGTTAAATAAATAACCCGGTGGTATCTTTAACATTGCACCAAAAAGTGGTGCGTTTAAAATGAATGGGAAAATCCCATAGGAAATATTCTGGTGGAATATTTTGCGTGGTAACCACTGCCACCAGCCAGAAACTCGACGAGGGGGGACTGCACAGTGCCCCCTCGAAAAACAGACCCAGGGGCAAATTACCCCTACCAGTACTTCCACAATATGATGGTTGCTACTGGTCCTGTTCACAATTTAAGACTAGTAAAGTCAATGGTGACTTTACATGCCCTGGGAGACAGTAGTCAGTCCCAGGGTATGGAAACTACGTTTGGGGGTCACTATGACACCCCTATATTACTGCACTGAGGGTGCTGTGTAACACACTTACCAAAAACCACATGAAGCCCTATGGAGTAAAAGACCCCATAGTCCATAAAACACATTTCAAAGTCAAAGGATATCTCAAATCATGTCTAAGAGTGGGAGAAAAAGAGTCTCACTCTTAGCAGGAGAAAAAAATAAACCCCAAAAATCCAGCAAAGCTGCTGGGGGACTCACAAGGTTTGGGGAATTAACCTTAACAGAGAATTCTCCCTAACAGAGACCCGGGTGGATACTGTCCTGGCACCTTTGGCGCCAGGCTCATGAACAAAAGTAAACTAGAACATCCATTTAACCCCAAAAAGCTTTTATTATGGACATAGCACTTCAGATGCATTAACCTTGAACATTCCATCCATTAAGCAGCCCCAAGGGTATTCTTGGGTGTGGCTGCTAATGGATTGCCTTTGCACGTGCTCACTCTCTAGGGGTGGCAGGGTGTGGCTGGTAAGCCAGCCCTAATGGGCATGCCCACGATCACAACTATATAAGCTGCCCTGATCCTCAAGACAGACGCTTCTCGTTATTCTGCACTTTCAAGCAGCGTAACGCTCACCATCGCCTGCGGTCAGACATACCTTTGAAGATTATGCTTCCTGGACATCCTGCTTCATGCCAGCATACTTACCAACTGGGGGAAGCTTTTCTTACCTGGGCGGAAAAAAATAATCAGAGGGACCTCGACGCGTGAGGGATTGTGGGTACAATGCACGTCACTATAGGGATAGTGTTACAGACACGCCTTGTTGACGTCCCCTTTTCAACTACGAAAACAAAATGCAATACTCCGCAGTGACCACTGGATGTCGGACTATGCACAGCATGTGATTCTAAGCAGATTAACAAACATCAGAATCATCTTTACACTTTCCGGAACGCCGAAACCTTCATCTTGGCATCGCAGCACGACACACTCCATCGTCGACAGCAGCGCCTGCTAGGAAAAATAGAAGACAAGGTTAGACATCGAATCAACAGTCAGTTTAAGGTTGCGCTTTGCCATACTTCGCGCTTTCCTTAAACCATCACTTACCTGCTGTCGAAAGTTGCGCTAGCATCCATCTTCCATCCAGCGGCGTCTCACGTCTTACACGCATGGAGGCCGCATTTCCATTTAAGGGAAGAAAACAGAAGAGAGACATTATTGCGGGCATAAATAGGATCAACATATAAAGACATTAAACAGAACGAACAGAATCACAAGAGCTCAAGAAAGACTTACCAATCATATGGAGAAGCATAGTCGCAGCTAGACTGGACTAATCTTTATCAGGGATCAGTGAAGGAACTAGATCCCATTCGAAGCGCCACTGCCAGAAGTAGCAGGACGGAGCTTATCTTGCATAATTCACAGGGGAGCTTTATGTGCCGGCGTATGCACAAAGAAACCGTACTTTGGGGAGAAGGGTTGGAGAGGTACAACAATTACAGATTGGCGCACTCACACACTTATCTCCATGCAGGAGCAGTAGCACCACATACAACCGCTCACAGCTTTTCTACTGAGGGAGATGCCTGAAGGGGGTGACTCAAGTTCAGGGAGGGCTGCAACCGGGCCCCAACGCCTCTGCAGAGACCAGGTGAGCGTAACAGTAAGATTGTTGTTTTTGTTCTCCCTTGTTCGCTCCCTTGCCTCATCGCGCTCTGAAACACTTGGGTATGAGCGCGATACAAATAAAATATCAATATTGTCTTCTGTTGTACTCGTTTATAACTTTCTGAATTATTTCGAGATTGGCAGACGGAGAGGTTGCATTGTTACTTTCTCAGGAACCAGGCCGCTAGGGCTAGCTTCTCGGGAGCGGGCTGAACCCCTGCCCTTCCCTTCTTTGAGAGGAGCCTTTGATCCTGAATCAGTAGGTTCACTGGACCCTGCACCGTCAGCCGAATGAGGTTTGAGAAGCAGGGCTGCATCAGCCACCTCGGGGCAGTTAGAATCAGGCTCTGTTGGAGGACTCCGACTTTGCCAACAAGTTTGTGAATGAGCGGCATTGGGGAAAATGCATATGCCCGCATCCCGCTGCAAGGGCGGTGTCAGGCATCGCTTAGGGAGCCTTGCCCCTGACCCTACCAGGACGTGTACTGCTGACATCTCTGGTTCTACTCCGCGGCAAACAGGTCTATATGTGGGGTCAGCCCCATCTCCTGAAGATGGCTGCTAGGAATTGTTCCTCTAGCTGCCACTCGTAGTTGTCCACCCCAAGTCTGCTTAGCCTGTCCGCCTCCAGGTTGGACTCCCCAGCAGATAAATCGGTGACAGCCATATGTGGTGCGCAGTGTCCCACTCCCATATCTCTATGGTTGAGCCTGCACATGGGGGGTGATCTGGTTCCCCCTGCTTGATGTAGAACATGCATGTGGAGATTTCGGTTTGTAGGCAGACCGCCTGACTGCTTATTAAAGGCAGTTAAGCCCGGAGGGCCAGCTGGATGACCTTCAATTCGAGGATTTTTATGTGATGTATCTGTTCCTCCCTCGTCCATGTGACATGCACACTGTGCATGTGTAGGGTGGCTCCCCATCCCTCCAAAGAGGAATCCGTAGTGACAGTAGACTCCGGAGGTGGTAGCCTGAAAGGTCTGCCCCCTGTAAGAAAGGCATGGCATCAAAGACAGACAGACACAAGCGATCACAGTTGAAGGGTGTTTATGAAACTGTAAAACTGGTGAGCTAAACACCTAATCTAAACCTAAATCTAAGATGGAAGCAAGCTACGACCATTAAATAATAATAATACCATCCAAGTGGAGTCTAGTCAAAATTAAAGGGCCTATACCAAGAAACATATTGCCAATCCTTACTGCTATGTTACAAAAAAGTGTTGGATAATGTTCATTAGAAAAGAAAGAAGTGTTCTCAAAGTGACAAGTCAGGGTGGTATGGCCGGGGTCCCCCTTCCCCACGTTTTCAGCACGGGACAAGGCGGGACTCAAGCACAGCACACTCCTGGGCGTCTGTGGCACGAGCCTATAGTTCCTTTTCTCAGTATCATGACTTCTGTGCTTAAGTCTCTTCTCATGCAAAGTCCCTTGCTTCAGAGGGCCTGATAAGCCAAAACAACAAAATAAAAGTTCCTTTCGGTAATCTTTACGTGGGGTGAATACCTGTCATACTTGGATCCCCTTCAGTCGGGCGCCAAGTCTTCTCTCAATTGTCAGACTCCCTTGGTCGGGTTCAGACCAACCACTCACTGTGGACATCCCTCAGTCGGGTTCACACTTCTCATCACAATGTTCATAAGTGTTTTTAACTCTATGCAGGATTCACTTCCCTTGGTTTTCCAGCCCTCAGTCAGGCTCTCTTAGGCCCTAGTTAGGCTCGCTCTTAGGCCCCAGTCAGGCTCGCTCTTAGGCCACAGTAATGCTTGAAACAATCACAGTTCGCACAGCGTTTCTCTCAGCCGGGCGCAAGCACCTGTTTCACAATGTCAAAACTTCGGTAATGGGTTAAGGAATTTTGAGTGTACAAGGGATTTGGCTCGACCCTTGCATGACCACCTTAACTCTCTATACCGGCCTTCCCTATTGCCTCTTGGTACTTGTAGTTTTCTTTCTTCCCCAATATTCGATAGTCTCTTTGTTAAAAAAGGGGTACCAGCCAGAGACCTTGGACTGAGCAGCCACCTGGCGCCGGACCACTCTAGCTCTAGTACTACTGTCTTCACAAAAGACCTCTTGTTTAATTATCTTCTTACTGTTGCCACTGGAAACTTGAGTTCAACATAGTTGGGTCGACTATTCGCTTCTTCCGACTCAATGGCTGTGCTGAACTTGATGGCGGTTCCTTTGCCGCAGTAGTCAAGGACGGTACCACAATGGCAACCTCTTCTGCCCGCCCTGGCTATCAGTGCGGGAGGGTGCCACGGACCGCTGACATCTGGGCCAGCTGCGACCCCCGGAATTAAGTTTTGTTCATCAGAGAATTTGCAGGCCTGGGTTGAAAAGGGCAAGGGCAACTCCCTACTTGACGTCCTTTCAGGTCTCGCCGCCTTGCTTCTCCATTTGAACTGCCATCCTGGAATGGCTGCTTCCTCGTGCGTTAGGCCTTGCTCTAAATGTGCTCTTGTGCTCCGCCTTTTATCCCTTTGGGGAAGGGAAAGTGTAGTTAAGTGTGTGTAGGTGTCAGCAATTACCCGACTCCGCCTGACCCTTGTGTTGGGACACGTCAGGTAAACGGCTCGGGTATTAGTTTGTTGTTGTTCATGCTGTGAGAAAGTGTTTGTGTACGAAAAGAGGGGCGGGGGTATGTTGAGTTTCTACGTATCATACTAGGCTGGATGGGGACAAGGTGTCACAATGAAGGGGATACTGCGTCTCAACCTGTCCCACTTCCACTCTGAGGACCCCCACCCCGATCCATGTGATCCTCCCGCACTGGTCCACCCCCAGGAACTGGGTCCAAAAGCGATGGCTGTGTCCTGGCCACCTGGATGACAGATCCCTGGGGACTTCCGGGTGAGACAGCTTCAGGTGTCTCACCCACCCCTGAGGTTGGTATTCTGTCTCCATCATAACAAGTCTGGTATGAGTTCCGCCGGGATGGAGACTGCTGCTTCCGGGGAGACTGTCATTTGGTTCCATAGGCCAGGAGGTGCAGCTGTGCCTGCCTCATCCCAAGCCTGGTGTAAGGAATCGCCATGACACGATACCAAAATCCCCAGCAGGTGTTGGTATAACCAGGCTGACTCAGTTTAGGAAATGGCCTGTAGCCGCTTTGACGGCTGCTACCTTCTCGTCTGTGGGGAAAAATCCTCCGTTTGGTATCCCAAATCAACCTGAGGAGGACCAAGGTTGGTGTGGTCTGCAGTTGAGATTTCTTGTGGTTGATGGAAAACCTCAGATTGTGTAGGGTCTCCATAAGCCTGGTGGTCGATTTCCGAATCCTCTTGGGCAAATTCACCCTGAACAACCAGTCGAGATATGGATATAGATAGTTGCCTTCCGATCTGAGCAAGGCCGCTGCCGCATTCATCGACCGTGTGAACACCCGTGGGGCTGAGTAGAGCGTGAATGGCATTACCCTGTACTGAAAAGGTAGCTCCATCACTCAACCTCAGGAACGAACATTGGGGCTGTCATATAGGGACGTACAAGTGTGCATCCTTCAAGCCCAGGGAGCATATCCAGTCTCCACCACACAGAGACTCCGCTATTAGAGCTGGCGTAACCATATTGATTTTTTGGAAGGGTAGGAATAGTTCTTTTTCTGTATCGCAGAAATCTGAGTAGAACCCTGAGCCTCATTGAGAAGGAGGAGGGCGGGGGGTGGGGAGGTGGACACTTCTAACACTGCCGCACTTTGTACCAATGAGAGGATTTCCGCTAGGATTGTTGTTGTCCTGATTTGAGGTAGGGGAGGAGAGGAAGGCGGTTCCGTAGGGACCGGGAGACGAAACACATGCGAAACCACAGAAAGGATCCAGGGATCTGAAATGAGAGTCCACTGTGACTGGTGTGGAGAGCAAGCCTGCCCCCAACTGGGGAACTGTGCACTTTGATGGGGCCATCATTGCTTCTTTGGGTCTGAGGCTGGTGCTTGGGAGGGGGACTTAAAGAAGCCCTTGTGTGAAGTGCGCTAATGTTTGCGCTTGTGATGGCTGGGGGACCAATCTGGTTGCCTTGCCTTCCAATCCTGGAAGCCCCTGAACACGCCAAAGCTCATTCCCCTGCCCTGCTTGGTTTGGCTCTGCCCGAATGCCGTGGGCGTCAGCTTTGCCAGAATAGCCAGTGATTCGGCCGTTTGGGAACTATTTTTCTTTTTGTCTAGTTGCTCGTCTGTGGATGAGTGAAAGATCTCCCCCCTCAAACGGCAGGTCCAGGATACAGTCTTGTACATCTGTGTTCAACTTTGTGGCTCTAAACCATGTCTTCCTTCTCATATCCGTAGCTACGCAGATCGCTCTGAAAGCCGTGTCGATATGTCCAACAGTGAATTCCAGAAGATCTTGCACCACTATTTTGGCCTCTGCCAGCCCCACCTTGAATGAGGCCTGTTTGTGCACAGGGATGTCTGGTAGGAAGTCTGAAATCTCCCTCCATAGCCTCTGGTTTGCGGCGTCTAACTTGGCATTTGCATTCGCCTGTCGCAGGTGGAGAGCAGCATTTGAAAAAATATTTTTCCCATATTCTTCTAGCACCTTTTCCTACTTGCCCAACAAGGCTGAAGTCGCTGTGGAGGTTTGTGGCTTTGCATACATGGACACTGCTGCTATCACTGATGAATATGGCTGCGGATGCACCGACAGGAGCAGAGAATCCCCCTCAGCCTGCCTGTATTTTGCCTCCAGTCTCCTATTGTTGGGTTGTGTTGAGTGAGGCTTCGTCCAACCCTTTTTTGCTAGGGCTTCAACATCCTTCTGAAAGGGGATGCCTGACCTGGAGGCCGATTTTACCGTGAGGGCCTCTTCTAATACCCCCCGCCCAAGGCTGTTCCTTTTGGGGCTGTGCAATGCCTAGATACTCTGCCAGTCCTGCAAACTTGGCATGGAAGGCCCTGGCTGACAAGGTATCAAGGTCCTCCTCCTCTTCAGTGTCCGTCTGGTCCGAAGCAGCCGGGTCCACGTGAGAACTCATAATCCTGAGGAATTTGTCAAAGAATCAGTCCTCACAGGCTGTGGATGCACACACCTGTGGCATAGTAGTGCGGTCGCGTGCAGGCACCCCCTTGGACAAGCCCCTTGGGAGATTTCCTGGTGACAGAGCCAACAGGCCCCTCAGTAATGGAACAGGTAGGATCAGAGGACCCCTTGCCGCAAGGCCAGTAGCTCGATGAGCCTCAGTACCCGGGCTGGTGGCAGGCCCTTCCTGACCCCCTGCCGCACGGCTGTTTCCTGGGAAACAAATCGCCTTTGCAGGGTGCCTTGTTAAAGAGAACACTCACCTTTAATTTTGTCTTCCTCCGCACATACGCCTTTATGTGCTCCAGAGGGAGACCTGGAGAACAGCTCCCTCCACCTGGCAAGCCGGTTCTTAAGGGACCGGGGAGTAAGGGCGTTGCACGCCAAGCAGCCATCCCAGCCGTGGTCTTGTCCCCGGCAGCGGAGGCAGAGCGTGTGCGGATCCGATGTGGGAAAAGGTCCCTCGCAGGAAGGGCACGGTCTAAATCCCGCCTGGGCAGGCATGTGCCGGGGAGGGACGCAGCACCAGAGGCTGCAAGACTACTACTACAAAAAAAGGTTTGTTAGTAAATTTGGACCAAGAACCCTGGGGTAACTAGAAGAAAAGTCTGTGAATTATGAGGAAAAAAGGGCTTCAACCACAGCTCTGGTGAAGTAGGACTGCTCCCGTCAACGCAGAAAAGAGGACTAAGGTGAGCGCCAGAGGGCAGAGTGAAGGGAGCACACCCTCCGGGGCCACGACCCTGAGCATATACATTTAAAGGGGAATAGACATTTTTCTGGTGAAAATGGTTCGATTTCGGCCCCTAGCGAGGTATGCCCATGCAGTATGGAGGAAAGGAGACGGGGGGCGTGGCAAGCGCGCATGGAGTGAGGACGTGCTTTCTTCGCGCTCCTGCCCAAGATCCTACAACGGACCGAATCTTTCGACCAACTTAAGCACACTTGAAATAGCTACGGGAAGAAGAACCGTTTTCCTACCCTCGACGAAGTTTCTGCATGAAAATCGGACCAGGATAACGGTTATTCGAGGCGAACAGAGAGGAGGCCCCCGCCCAACAAAATGGCGGCGTCCGCAGTTCCTATCTGAGGCGCACTGTTGGAGAGCGGACAGCCTCCGGAGGGGAGAGAGTGAGGCCCGCTGCATCCGGTCCGACGACACCCCGGGGAGGACTGACCCCCGCTGCTATCTGCGGCCGGGGTCTCTGCCCGGGTCGCTGCCTCCGGGACTGTGAGCCGAGAGGAGGAGACGGAGAAGAGGACCCTCCGTACGAGACAGCTGGGTGCGCCATCTCCCGGGACCCCGCGCACGCAGCGTGGAAGAGGCCGCGAGAGACACGGAGAAGGAAGAAGACGTCGGAAGGTTCCCAACGGAACATCCACGAGCTGACTCCCCGTTTGCGGCGACCACCCTCACAATCGACTCTACATAAACATCCCCGCAGAACGTGAAAAGGCCGCGGAGTACACCCAAAGACAAGCAATGTCGCCCCCCAAAAGCAAACTAAAAACCGTGACCATTGACTCCTTCACCACGGTCAGAGCTAAACAACAACATGGAACAGAAGCACCAGACGACCAACAAGGAGGATGATCCAACAAATATGCAAGTGCTACAAACTATAGCAAACCAGGATTGATGAAATCAAGTCGGACATGCAGCTGATGAGACAGGATGCCAGTAACCTTACTGAAAAGGGTGACTACAGCAGACACAACGCTGCAAGACAATGTTAACACCACAGAACTTAAATCTAAGGTCCAAGACCTTGAATTGCAAGTAGCGTGGCTAGAAGCGCGATCAGAAGACGCAGAAGGACGCGCCCGCCGTGGCAACATTCGAATCCTGGGGGTACGGGAAGACATGGAGGGCTCAGACCCGACTGAATTCATAGAAACGATGCTATTGCAAGAAATTGGGGCCGGCAAGCTGACCCAGGGCTTCTCGATAGAACGGGCCCACAGGTCACTACAGAAAAGGCCCCCCCCCCGGGCTCCCGACCGCGCCCAATAATTGCAAAAGTCTTGAACTTCTGCGACAGAGAGACTATATTGAGATTCTCAAGAGAAGGAGGGGAAAATCGAGAAACATGGCGCCAAAATAGTCATTTATCCAGACAATACCCCCGCGGTACAGCGGGCACGGAACTCATTTGTGCCGGTGAAAGCTAGGCTACGCAAGCTAAACCTTAAGTACATGCTAATGTACCCATCCCGCCTTAAGGTACTATACAAGGAGAAAGCCATCTTCCTTGAGACCCCGGCAGCGGCAAATATATGGCTTGAGGACAACAACCTTGCAGATGAAAAGGAAAGCACAGCGCAAGAAGTCACAGGCCATTGAATTCTCCAAGCAACAGGAACGAATAAAGGTTTGCACAACTGCCGAATGAACACCGGACCGCTTGATATTTACAACTCCACGAACGCTACGACAGGCAGGAGCGCACCGACCCATGCGTATAACAACGAAGCCGACACACCCCCCTGAAATACGTGAAGGCCGACTGCCGACACACCATCCGCACCAGGAGGCCCGGAAAGGCCTGGAAGGACCGGGTGCCCCCGAGCGCTGCAAGTTTGAGGCAACTGCTGGGGGCAGTTCTGAGTTGAAAGGTTTGTTGCCCTCATTCACTAGAATGAGGATTGTTAATGTTAATAAGTCTCCAAGTGACACTGATGGGGGAGGAGGAAGGGAAGGAGGAAAGGAGGTGGCTCATGCCCCAACTCCAACACAGAACGACCCCTGGATAGCAGGTCCAAGCCCAGGGGCGGCAGAGGCAGGGAAAGGGGGGGGGACAACGGATCCGTTACTGAACCCCTATGGCTGCGACCACCATAAAAATAATGACATGGAATGTAAGGGGTCTGAGGACTTATCTCCGAAGAAACAGGATTAAAACCTACCTGCACAGAGAAGGGGTAATGATAGCATTACTACAGGAGACCCACTGGACGGCAGACTCTGTGACCAAGCTACAAACACATTGGGGAGGACAGGGATTTGGCACCACTTACTCCAAATACGCAAGAGGGGTCTACACCTGGATCCACCCACAGCTCCCATTCCGGGTGGACAAAACAGAGGTAGATTCATTGAACAGAAAGCAGTATGCATCATGAACTCCTATCTCCCTAATAATAACATACCGTCCTACCTGAACACACTGTACCCCAGAGTTGCACAGTATAGGAACGATCTCTTTATTTGGGGGGAGATTTTAACTGTGTGCACGACCCAAGGCTAGACAGGTCCACACCACAGTTGGGAGGCCCATCGACCGCTACGGCAGCACTGTCCGCCATGTTGGGGAGGCTAGACATGAGGGATGTGTGGCGGGAAAAGCAATCCTGAAGCGCGCGAATACTCATTCTACTCATCTCCACATAAGCTACAAACAAGACTAGATTGTATACTCATAGACAGGGAACACTTACCCTGGGTGGAGGGAGCACAATACCTGGGGTGGACCATCTCAGATCACTCCCCGGTCCTGATGACATGGAATCACAAAGGGCCTACTCCCCCCATTCCCATGTGGAAAATGCCTACAGACGCCCTGAAGGACCCAGCCTTCCGGGAGGAATTGATTCTATTGATGCATACCTAGAGGTTAACACTGATAGTGTAGCTCAAAATAGCACAGTGTGGGAGGCTCTAAAGGTGGTAATCAGGGGAGAAATCATTGCAAAGGCGGGAGGTATCAAGAAGCTGCTCAGGAAAGAACTAGACCTAGTGGAGCGGCAAATTGAGCGACTCGAAACGACCCCGTAGATACCCAACAGAGAGAAGAGGAGCTTGTAAAACTAAGAGAAAGGAACATAACCGCGTGGAACAGGCTGGAAAAGTTCGACTATACGGCCAAAACGAACAGAGCACATGTTGGGGCGGACAAACCGGGCAGATTACTCGCCTGGCTCTGCCGAAAAGAACACCCCACCACCTCACTACAAGATGAGGATGGAAACACACACTACACACAGCAGGGTATAAATGACACTTTCACTCGCTTTTACACCCACATGTAGTCTCATGAGGAGCTGGTCCCCCATGAACGGTTGGTAGAAACGTTAGAGGAGATAGGGCTCCCTAGGCTGTCCCCTGAACAAGCCGACTCCCTTGAAACAGAAATCATGCCCAAAGACATTACTGATGCAATTAGATCCCTGGCGACCGGCAAGGCACCTGGTACCGACGGGTTGACCACAGAGTTTTTAAAAACGTATGAGTCCTCCCTGACCCCCCTATTACACGCAGTGTACCAGGGGGCATACGAAGAAGGAATACTACCCGAAAGCATGAGGGAGACGCTTGTGATTCCGATCCTCAAGCCGAACAAGCCGGCAGACCAATGTGACTCATATCGCCTGATTGCAATGTTAAATTATGAGGTTAAAATCCGGACTACGATTTTAGCAAGGCGGCTGTCTAGAATAATAGGGGATATAGTTCACCCAGACCAGTGCGGCTTCGTGCCGGGCCGCAATACATCCATTTACCTACGCAGGCTACAACATATTATAGCGCAAACCAATAAAGACAAGGACTCGTACGCACTGCTGTCTTTGGATGCAGTTAAAGCGTTTGACTCCATCTACTGGGAGTGGCTTGAATCAGTGCTCAGGGAGTTTGGCTTTAGCCCCGGGTTTATCAGGTGGATTAACATCTTGTATGCTAAATCTAAGGCAAGGGTGAAATCTGGGAAGTATGTGTCGAAGGCCTGGGATATATGCAGGGGGACTAGACAGGGCTCTCCACTATCCCCAAGGCTTTATATACTGGGACTAGAACCCATAGCTGTCTACTTTAGAAAGCAGTTTTTCGATACAGACATAAGGCTGGGAAACGTGGACCACATCATCTCACTCTATGCGGATGATGTTCTCATATCTCAGGGACCCACATCTCAACGTACCAACCATGCTAGAAGTATTGGACAATTATTCCAAGGTCTCTGGGATAAGCTTTAGCAAGTCTAAGTCTTGTATGTTCCCCCTGGCGGCCCTGAAAGAAGTGAATTTGGAGACACTCCCTGAGGTAGAGATCCAGTGGCAGAATACGTCATTCCGCTACCTTGGAGTACACATAATGCATACCCCCGAGTTAATGCATGAACGCAACACAAAGGCTGCACTCCCAGCTCTACGCAAATCAATGACGTTTTGGGCGAAACTCCCCCTTTCGATGATGGGCAGAGCTTCGATAATCAAAATGATCGTTCTTTCACGATTCCTTTATGGGTTTCAAAATGTACACTACTATATACACAAACCCTTCTTCCGACGGCTTGAGACCATACTGCGAGAGTTCTTATGGGGGAAAGTAAGGCACAGGATAGCGTTGCAGTTGCTAACCCTACCATATAGTCAAGGCGGGATTCAAATTCCGAATCTGGAAAGATATTACCTAGCAGCACAGCTTAGTTTTGTGACCAAATGGCTAGATGATGAACCCACATCTGAAACACCATTGCTACAGGCCATGCTGCCCCAATTCCACCTGAAGGAACTGGTCTGGGCGCCGTCCAAACTGCTGGGAACTTTATCCTTTCTGGCTGATGAAGGGAGGAAAATTTGGCGCAGGGCGAAAACGCTCACTAACTCACGGAACCCCTATGCCCCAGAAGTTCCCCTGATCGCAGACTTATGCACAACACTTTCTGACTTGAAACACATCAGGCTCTGGGAGAGGGAAGGGGTCTACACCTGGGGAGATCTGTATGATGAGGGCACTTTTAGAGAGTTCATCTTGCTACAGGAGACAGAGGGCATGCATACCGGCCAATTTCTATGGTACCAAAGAACCCGTGCTGTGGCCGGACGCAAATGGGACTCATGGCCGGAAGAACCAGCTACAGACCCACTCCTCACTCTGATGTACAACTTAGGAGAGGGCGGTAGACCCATGTCGCAAATATATGGCCACCTGATCGACATACCAAATCCTCGGAGCATGGAAATGAAACGCAAATGGGAGGTGAACATAGGCCGGGAAATGTCTGGAGGGGAATGGAACAGAGCTCTTACATTCCCCAAAACGGTGTCCAGGAATCATAGATTCAGCTAAACATTCCACATAGAACTTACCTGACCCCGTGCCGCATAGTCACCTTCAATCCCCAGACACAACCGACTTGCTTCTGGTGCATGGGAGAAAAAGCGGATCTTATCCACATGTTATGGGAATGCCTGTGGGAGAAAGTCCAACAAACCTGCGAAAAAGCAGGCCTGAGCAAATATAACTGGACACCCTGATGAGTGCCTCCTGGGAACCTACCCCAAACCAACCAAACTCAAGCATGCAACAAGACTCATGGACATACCGTGCATACTGGCCAAAAGAACTATCGCAATGGCTTGGAAAAAACCCATGGGCCCTCACTTTAAACTATGGCACAAGGAGACTGAACGATGGGTGCTAGCCGAGACCGTGGCATGGGAGGACTGTGACACCAGATCCACGGATGACTCCAGTATGACACTCGAGGCATGGAAGGAACTCACCAGACACATGTTCCACCCTTCAGATGACAAACCCCCTTGAATTGGAACTCAAACTAGGCCCATGTGGGACCTATCAAAGCCAGCAGCAGCGGAAGTGCTGCAGACGATAGAGACCTTTCGGAAGCCCTCCCCCTTTTGAAGTTGCCAGATGGTTCCCCTTCGCTCCCAACCTCCCCTGTAGCAGATGACGATACATGAAACGGAAAGAATATGGAGACAGTTATGGTTGTTTTGTTTTATATTTGTATTTTCTTGACGTTAAGTTAAAACATAACTATTGCTATTTGAGAAAGGCACTATCGCACACAACTAGTTTGATATTAAAAATGGCAATAAACAAATTTGAAAATAAATGGAGTAAAGGAGACGGGACGTAGGAATATGCTCTTTGTCGGAGCGCAAAAGTAAAGGTGTTGCAAGCCTGCCAGTGCTCCCTGAAGGAATCAGTGCGACCGAGTGAGGAAAAATTATAAGTTACTCACCGTAGTGACTAACAGACTCTTAGTCCATAGTCCCCTTTCCACCAGAAGAACAAGTTACTCTCTTACCTGGTAACGTTCTTTCGATGGGATGGTCCGACGACATATTCCATATCTTTGACAGTAATCACCACAGCTGTGCTGCTTCGGAAACATTTTCGGCGTCTGCGTCCTACGTCGATGCGCCGTCCCCGAGGACCTCCTCCGATGGCCGACGTCACCCGATGTGATAAGTAGGACGCACGACGCCCGTAGCCTCAGTTGTAGTTTTTTCCCCCAGAACGTGTGACACCAGCCTTCTGCCAGTCAAACACACAAGGCCTTGCGGAAACGTAAGCTGCAATCGCATAAGAAATTCTGCAGCGGGGAAGGCAGGGAGGGAGCGATATGGAATACGTCGTCGGACCATCCCATCGAAAGAACGTTACCAGGTAAGAGAGTAACTTGTTCTTCGAGGGGATTGGGTCCTCCGACATATTCCATATCTTTGACAGACTCCCAAAGCAGTACCAAAACAAGGAGGTGGGAAAAGAATTTAGAACACAAATTTAGCATGCCCAATCAAATTGCGGAATAAAGGACTGCCTTGCCAAAGGCCAGATCCTGTCCTCGGATGGAATCGAGGGAGTAGGCGACGTACAAAAGTATGTACAGAAGCCCAGGTGGCTGCATTACAGATGTTACGAATAGGAACACCCCTCTGTAGGGCAGTAGATGCAGCCATACCCCTGGTAGAACGGGCCCGCAAGCCAGCCGGTGGGTCCTTACACGCCAAGCGGTAACACTCGGAGATGGCCATAATAATCCAACGAGACAAAGTCTGTTTCGTCACAGCTTGTCCCAAACGCTTTCCAGCGTAACCAATGAAGAGTTGATCGTCCACTCTGACCCGGGACATGCGTGAAATATAAAAGCTGAACGCTCTCCTAGGATCAAGCCTAAGGAGCCTCTCCTCTTCCCTACGAGGATGGCCCAAATGAAATTCCGAAACCACCTTCGGAAGAAAGGAAGAACTCGAAGGACAACCCTGTCCTTATGAAACACAGTGAAGGGTGGCTTAACTGAAAGTGCCTGTAACTCACTCTGCGAGTGGAAGTAACCGCAACCAAAAACACAGTTTTAAGAGTTAACAGTTTCAAAGGGCAAGAATGCAAAGGCTCAAACGGAGCACCCATAAGAAACTTAAGAACAAGGTTCAAATCCTAACCGGGCACCAGAAAAGGTGACGGAGGGAACACATTAGTGAGCCCTTTCAAAAACTGAGAAATTAAAGGAATCTTAAAATAGGAACATTCTTCAGACGCGCGCTTAAATATGGACAGTGCTGCCAGGTAACCTTTAATGGTACCCACTTGCAAGCCCCTGTGGGCCAAAGAAAGCAAAAAAGACAGAACCATGGGAATGTCACATTCAAAAGGATCCACATTCTTAACTCTGCACCAGTCGCAGAATTTACGCCAACGGCAACGGTACAGAGACTTTGTTGCCGGCCGTCTGGCCGAGAGCAACACCTCCAACACGTCTTCAGGGAGGTTCCAATCCGTATACCTCAACCTTTCAGAAGCCAAGCGTGAAGGTTGAGGGATCTGACCTCTGGATGGAGAACCTGACCCCACTCCCGTGAGAGCAGATCGTCTCAGTAGGGTAGACGACGCGGAGGGCAGATGGACAAGTCGAGAAGGTCCGGTACCACGTCCTCATCCGGGCCCACGCCGGAGCAATGAGGATCATCCGGGAACCGAACCTCCGTAACCTCCGCAGAACTTGCGGGATGGCAGGGACTGGAGGAAACGCGTACAGCAGTGGGAATGACCACTCCACCACGAACGCGTCTCCCAAGGCTCCTTTTGGAGGAAATTCCCACGAGCAGAACCTTTCGCACTTCCGGTTGACACTGGAGGCGAAGAGATCCACTTGAGGGGTCCCACAAAGGGCGAAGATCTCGAGGAGAATCTCCTGAGCCGGCTCCCACTCGTGAGAGATCGTGCTCTGCCTGCTCAGAGCATCCGCCGTCTCGTTGTCGTCTCCGGCCAGATGAACAGCCGAGATCGAAACTTCCTGCTGGATGGCCCAGAACTCGAGCTGCATCGCCTCCCTGCACAGAGGAAGTGACCCCCCCCCCCCTTTTTGTTGAGGTAGTGCATGGCCACCGTGTTGTCCGTCAGGATCAGGACACTTTCCTCGCACAGTCGGCAGAAAAGCCTTCAGGGCTAGCCTGACGGCCCTCAGCTCCAACCGATTGATATGGAGTCTGGACTCCGATGGAGACCAACGACCGCCGACTGTCAACTCGTTGGCATGAGCTCCCCATCCCGTGAGGGATGTGTCCGTCACGATCGTCACCTCCGGCCAGGGAAGCCAAAACAAAACCCCCTTCATCTGATTGCCTTCGACGGCCCACCACAGAAGGTCCTGGGCGACCGAGGGCTGCACCTGAACAGGGTCCGACATCCTGCCCGAAGTTTGCGAACACTGCATCTTGAGGGCCCACTGCAAAGATCTCATCCGCAGATGAGCCTCTGGCACCAGAAGAATGCAGGATGCCATGAGGCCGAGCAACCTCAAGAACTCGAACGCCGGGAGCGTCTGGGCAAGTTGAAACTTGTGCACCATCTGCTGAATGTGAAGAGCCCTCACCTGGGGAGGAAAACACAGCCCCAGGGATGTGTTGAGCACTGCTCCGATGTACTGGAGCCGCTGTGTTGGCGTCAAATGGGACTTCTTTAAATTGAGGGAGAAGCCCAGCTTGTAAAGGGAGTGGCAGGTGACGTACAGATGATCCAGGACTTGTTCGGGAGAGCTCCCCCTGATCAACCAATCGTCCAGGTAGGGGTAGACGTGAATCCCCCCTTTCCTGAGATGCGCTGCCACCACCACCTTGAGCTTGGTGAAAACCCTCGGGGCGGAGGTCAATCCGAACGGCAGGACCCGAAACTGAAAGTGCGAGTCGCCAACCACGAACCTCAGGTAGTTCTTGTGCTTGGGATGGATCGGCACATGGAAGTAAGCGTCCTTGATGTCGAGAGACACCAACCAGTCCTGAAGATGAAGGGCCTGGAGGACTTGAGAAAGAGTAACCATCTTGAACTTGTCCTTCCGTAGGAGTTTGTTCAAACCGCGCAAGTCCATGATGGGTCTCAATCCCCAGTCTTTCCTCGAAATCAAAAAATAAGGGAAATACCATCCCTTGTTCCTCTCCGCTACAGGCACCAGTTCTATGGCGCCTTTCTCCAGCAGGGCTTGAATTTCCTGCGCAAGGAGCGGATCCGGACTCTTCAAAGAGAGGTTCCCAGGTGGATTGTCGTGAGGCCTCTGCCGAAAGGGAAGACAGTAGCCGTGGGTTATGATCTCCAGAACCCACACATCTGAAGTAATGGCACGCCACTCTACAAGATGCTGCGCCAGCCTTCCCCCAACCGGCGAACCATGGGATATGGCCTCATGACTGAGTGGCAGCGGCTGCGGCGTTGCCTGAGGCCAAAGAGACAACTGCCGAGCGGCTTTGGCACCTCGAGTACCCTGTTTTCCACCTCTGGTACTCCTACGGTGGCCTCTTGGACTGACAGCTCCTCTCGCTTTACTTAAGGATGAGTAATAACGAAAGGAACCTCCCCTCCATTGTTGTCCCCTAGGACGAAAAGGCAGAGGTTGTCGAACTGCAGCGCCCAACAACTTTGCTTCAGCTTTGTAGGTCTGCAACCTCTCAAGGCTCTCGTCAGCCTTGCTGCCAAAAAGATGTTCACCGTCAAAGGGCATGTTGAGGAGCCGGGACTGCACATCAGGAGCGAACCCCGACTTCCGCAACCACGCAAACCTCGTATTACGGTGCTCGCCGCCATGGACCGACTGACACAATCTGCCCTGTCCAAACCCGACTGAACGGCCTCACACATGGCATCCTTGCCATCCTGGACCCTAGCAAGGAAACCATCCCGTTCGTCCCCTTCAGGAATATGTTCAGCCGCTTATGCAACACAGTTCCACAGAGTGTGTGTGAAACGAGACCAGGCATATACGGAGTTGGCCGCCTGAAGCGCCATACCCCCTGAAGAAAACACTTTCCTAGCCCAGCCATCAAAACGTTTGTCGTCCCTATCCGGAGGGATGGTAGGATATGATGCCTGCTTTGCCGGGGCCGTAGCCGCCTGCACCACCAAACTCTCCGGAGTTGGGTGCCTGGACAAGTAGCAGGGGTCGCTACTGGCTGGACGGTATTTTTGCGACAAAGACTTGCCCACTGCCCGGAGACTCTCCGGAGCAGTTCAAGACGCCGCCATCCTTCTCGGCAGAGCCATATGAAACGGCAGTAACGGGTCAGTGGAGGGACCAAGATCTAGGATGTCCGTAAGATCATCCTGAACAAACTCCCCTGGGGGAGCCGACCATCCCAAGTACTCGGTGACCCGAGACAGAAGATGCCGGTACGAAGAATCGGCATGAGTGCCAGGCTGAGGCCTACAAAATTCCACCTCCGGAGAGGTGTCCAGTCGACTGGTATCAATCATGCAGTGACTGCCTCAGGTCTTCAAATTGGCTATGGCCCGAGATAAGCTCATCTGGCACCGTAACCGGAACCAAGCCCTCATCAACCTCTGAAATGTACTCCAGGCAGTGAGAGGAAGGCATCTGGGGACCCAAGCTACTCCTGACCTTAGCCATAGCCTTTTTAGGGGCTTCCCCCGTGCCAGGGGGCCCCTCCGACATCACCGCCTCGAAAGGCGTCGAACGAATCGGCATCTAGTGAATCGGCGTCGACATCAACCTCAGCGCCGCCAGCATCGACGGCGTCGACACAGGCATCGAAGCCAGACCTCTGAGCGTGTCCTTCGACGACCTAGGCGCCGACAGCGTCAACGACTGCCTCGGAAGCGGAGCCTCGAGAGCGGCCATCAACGACCTCGGCGCCACAGGCATCGATGTCTTCCTCGAAGACTGCACAGGATCACACGGTCTCGAGCATGTCGAGGACCGGGACCTGGAACGGGCATGGCGAGAACGGTTACCCTTGTCCGAGCGGGACCTCTCCCGCGAACCCTGCCGACCACCCGAGCCCGAAGGCGTGCGAGTGGTGTCTCTCGACCGATCACGACCGACCCCACTCGGAGGCGCGGACGGACCGGTGCCCTGCAATTCGAGAATCGCTAACATCATCTTCCCGAAGGAAGCCCATTCCTCCAGTGTCGCTTGCATGGTGGGATAAGCGACCCGCCGACGGGCGGAGTCCTCGGAAGAGGACGGGGAAGGCGACCGATGCCGGCGCTTCCGGGAATGCCTCGAAGAGGCAGTGGAGTGGCGAGACCGACTCCTGGAACAAGACCCACTGGACCTCAGACGATGACGCGGAGAGTCGCCTCTCGAATACTCCGTCGAAAGCCCTGCAGACCTCGACTTCCGGGGCTTAGACACCCTACCTACCGACAACAACTTCTTGCGCTCCCGCAAGGCCTTGGCCGTGAGCGACTGGCAGTCGACACAGTCCATGTCGTGGGCCTCCCCGACGCACCAGAAGCAGGCATTCTGCGAGTCCGTTACCGACATCTTGGACCCACAGTCCCCGCATTTCTTGAAGTCAGGACGCAGGGTTGAAGACGAAGTAGACATCGTCACGAACAGGCTTTTTCACAAAACCGAACAGGTTCAAAGAACCGAGAAGATTACAACAGAAACTCCAAAGAGTCGAGGTGTACTGAGATTCACGAAGCGAACACGTTCGTGGAAAAAACGGAACTGAGGCTACGGGCGTCATGCGTCCTACTGATCACATCGGGTGACGTCGGCGGAGGTCCTTGGGGACGGCGCATTGACCTCCTCGACATAGGACGCAGACTCCGAAAAATTTTCCGAAGCAGCACAGCTGTGGTGATTACTGTCAAAGATATGGACTACGTCAGAGGACCCAATCCCCCCTCGAAAAAATGTTCTTCCCCTTTAAATTTAAAGGCGCACGGCCCAGGGAGCATGTGCTGCCCTGACTCCGCCCTCCGGCGTCACACCTCAGTCCCCATTGACGCGTCGACAATGGATATAACATTGCCTAATGACACCAGTATAATTAGGGGAGAGGTTGGCGGGACGTATGGAGGAAAGGGAACTATGGACTAAGAGTACGTTAGTCCATACTGTATGGGCGATTACAACTGATTGTAGACCCAGGGTGGAGAGGCAACCCTCCTTAAGCAAATAGGTTCCTGAGAACCGCCTGTCCGAAAGCTGCATCAGATCTGGAGCTGGCATCCAAACAGTAATGCTTGCAGAAAGCCAAGGGAGAGTCCCAAATGGCCGCCCTACTTATGACTTGCCAAGGGACATGGCGCTGGAATGCGATGGCCGTTGCCTTGGCCCACATGCATGGGCATGCATGTTGGCCGGGAGCGGCTTGTGCTGGTCCTCGTACGCTTCCTTGATGGAGACCATCCAGAGGGATTTGGAGGCCTTAGAGGCCTGATAGCCTGGCCTCGAGCCACCAAAAGTGACAAACAGAGCGTCCGACTTGCAGAAGCCCTTGGTCCTTTCCAAGTAGAATTTCAGGGCACGCCTGACATCCAGGCAGTGCAGCACTCTCTGTGCTTCATCCTTGGGATCGGGAAAGAATGTAGGATGGACTATTTCTTTGTTCAAGTGAAATGCAGATGGAACCTTGGGCAGAAATGCCGGTTGAGTCTGCATGACTACCTTGTCCTTGTGAAAGGTGGCATATGGTTCAGAGGCGACCAGTGCCTGGATCTCGCTGACTCTGCAAGCCGAGGTAAGACAGATTAATAAGGCCGTCCACGAACGCCATTGGCTCGAATGGTTTATGCGCCAGGGCGTCCAAGACTACGTTACGGTCCCACACTGGGTGCGGTCTCCTGACGGGCGGGTAGAGATGTTTCTTGACTATATGGTTGGAGGAGGAAAAGATGCCTTCCTCCTAGTTCCTGTAAGCCCCAATGGCTGCAAGGTATGTGTGGCAGGTGTCCACCTGTATGCCTAAATGAGCGAGGTGCGCCGAAAAGGAGAGCATGTCGTCCAAACCGCAGGTCAGGGGGTCTATTCTCTTGGAGTCTGCCCAGTGGCAGAATCTGGTCCATTTGCTTTTGTACTGGGCCCTGGTGGCCTTGCTCCTGGCGCCCTGCATGATCTCCAGATTGGCCTGTGATAGGTTAAGGTGCCGAAGCGTTACCTTCTCAGCTACCACGCTGTGAGGGCTAGTTTCCCTGGAACAGGGTGGATGATTCTGCCTCCTTGCTGTGCCAGAAAATGTGCTGGGCCCGTCGGAATGGTGTATGGGGGGCACCTCAGAGAGGCTGAGTAGTTCCGAAAACCATGGCCTAGCCGGACACCATGGAGCTATCAAAATTATGAGGAGTCGGTGAGACTCCTTGATCTTGCAAATTACCCTGTGGATCAGGGGGTTAGGTGGAAAGGCACAGGCTTTCATGCCGGTCCACTGGAGGTGAAATGCACCGCCCAGAGAACCGGGGCCCTGACCCTGCAAGGATGCGAACTGGGGACACTTCTTGTTGTGCAAAGAGATCCACTTGTTGAAGATCTCCTGAATAACAAGGTTGTTTAGCTGCCACTCTTAATTGTCTGCTCCTAGCCTGCTGAGCCTGTCCACCTCCAGGTTGGATTCCCCCGGGAGGTGGACTGCCGAGAGGTAAAGTTTGTTTTCCAAGGCCCATTCCCACATGCTGATCGTCAGTCTGCAAAGAGGGGATCTGGTGCCTCCCTGCTTGTTGACGTAGTACATGCTGGTTGAGTTGTCTGTCTGGATGAGGACAACCTTGCCCTTGGGAAGTGGAAGAATGCTCTGAGCGCTACCCATATGGCGTTCATCTCCAACCAATTGATGTAGTATTCCTGCTACTGTCGAGTCCAGGTGCCATGGACCGAGAGATCGTCCAGGATGGCTCCCCAGCCCTCAGGCAAGGAGTCTGTGGTGATGGTGGCCTGCGGAGAGGGCAGCCGAAAGGGCTTGCCCGTCCGTAGGTTGCAGTCCATGGACCACCAAGTTAGGTCCGGGTGGAAAGATGGAGTAAAGTTGATCGTCTCGGATTGCGAGCCCTGCTCCTGATTCCATGAGGCCGTGAAGTGCAGCTGAACCCTTCTCATCCTTAGTTTCGTGTGCGGCACGGCTAACGGGACCGCCGCTAGTAGACCCAGGAGATGTTGGTACCACCATGCAAGACATTCGTGGAAGGCCCTGGCTGAGGATGGAATGTCTGGATCATCCTCCTCGTCCATATCCTGCGGATCTGGAGGATCTTGTGGAGGAGGAGGAGGAGGAGGAGGAGTAGATGGCGCCGGAGGCTGGGGTACAGGGACTGCAGCCAGAGGCTGAGGAGGTGGCAGAGGTTGCCGAGTTGGCTGTGGAGCCAGAGGAGGTGGCTGCACCAGGGCATGGGGGCCCGCTGGAGGCGTCTCTGGTGCCGCTAGCATAGCGGGGATGACTTCCCTGTTGGTGTCCTTGATGATGACCCCCATCTGAGGCAACATCATGAAGCCGAGAAACTTCTCGAAGATCACCTCCTCAGTGGCCAAAGAGGTGGCAGGGTGTACCGACAGGGTAGCGGGGGGCTGCTGGAGCCTCTGCATACCCTGTCTATATGGACGCAAAGGAAAGCTGCCCTGAGCAAATGAGGGGTAGACTGTAGGCCACGTACCTAGTTGAGGCCAGTCCCACCTTGAGACTCGTTCTTCGCTAAACTCCTGGAATGGCATCGGACGGGTGCCTCTTTCTGGCGCGGCAGCCATTTTGTCGGGCTACCTGCCACGTGCCTGCAACGTGGTGCTCGGCCTGCTGGTCCCAGCCTCGCCCAAGACTCTTGTGTGTGGATCACAAGGCCTACCCTGCTCCTCGGGCCTCGGCCCGGTAGGTAGGTAGGTGTGACACCCTTGACCCGGGGTTCGGTAGAGCTGCGTTTAGGAGCCCCCTCGGTCGCATTGCCGGTATTAGGGTGTAGCCCCTCGGACGTATTGCCACTGATCGTGTGTAGCCCCTCGTGCATGGTGCCGGTAAAAGGGCGTAGCCCCTCGGGTGTAGACCTGATACAAGAACCTTCCGGTCCCTCAACACTGCACCCGGGAGTATCTGAGGATCCCTTGACCCGAAGGCCGGTAGCTGTAGCAGACTCAGTGCACATGCCGGTAGAAGGACCTGTCCGGTCCCTCCGGCGCAGGAGAGTCCCTGGGAAGAAGTCTCCCTTGCAGGGTGCGCTGGAAAATATCAGCCCTACCTTGGGCCTGCTTTGATGTTTCATGATGTTCTTCAGATCCTCTGGTGTCGACTTCTGGAAGAGCTCCCTCCACCTGGCTAGTCTGTTCTTCAGCCCCTTCGAGGACAGCGAGTCACATGCCGAACACGATTGCCACCGTGGTCTGGGCCAAGTCAACGTAGGCAGAGGGCGTGGGGGGTCTGAATTTGGGAAGAGGCTGTTGCAGGATGGACACCTGCTGTGCCCTGTAGAAGTCGACATGCGCCGGGGAGGAGTGTGAAGCCTGAGTACCGAGTACCTGAATGATAGATAAGACAAAAAAAGACAAAGAAGAAGTATCCGTGCGTGGAATTACATAGCCGAAGCCAAACCCAGGAGCGCTGGTGAATTTGGCCCGTTGCAGTCGACACGGAAAAGGGGTCTGAGGTGTGGCGCCGGAGGGCAGAGTCCTGGCAGCGCATGCTCCCTGGACCTCGCCCCCGCACGCCTCTAAATTTAAAGGGGAAGAAGGGTTTTTCTGGTAAAAAAAAGGTTATGTCTCCCATCCCTTGGAAGGGATGCCCATAGAGTATGGAGGAAAGGGGACGGGATGTAAGAGTAAGGAGCGGCGAGAACTCCCCTCCTCCCCCTCTTTGTTGAAAAGGTCTTTGAGTAATCTGGTTCAAAGATTTGAGGGTCTCGTGTTCCTTCTTCGCGGTCTCTAGCGCCTCATCCACCCCCTTTCCAAACTGATTGGAATCTTCCACAAGTTTGTTAATCAATGACGCTTGAGTCTCGGGTTTGAAGCTGGAGTTCCTCAACCAGGCATGTCGCTTTAAAAGTGTACCTTGTGCCAGGGTACAACCAGCTGTTTCAGCAGCATCCAAGGTATTCTTGAGGATGTTGTGATTCACTTGTTTTCCCTCCGACACGCTTGCTAATAGGCGGGAGCGTGCTGGTTCTGCGACCTCCTGCAGACCCTCCTTTAGTAGGTTCCACTGGACATCTGAATAACTAGCCAAGAGCGTGGTATTATTGGCTATGTGCGTGGAGTAAGCTGCAGCAGTGGTGATTCTTTTTCCCAAAGCATATAACCTTTTACACTCTTTGTCTGGTGGTGACTCGCCTGTAGACAATAGGACCCGTGCCCTCTTCCTCGTAGTTGTGACCACCAGAGAATCTGGTTTGGCATGATGCCTAATATATAGGGGAATCGTTTGGGGAGGATGGAAAAAGTTGCTCAACCCAGGGATTAACAGCTCTGGTTTGAGAGGGTGTCAATAAAGAGGTGGCAGTATGCCTCTTGATGGAATTGAGAAGGGGAATAGCTTGTCTAGCCGGAGGCTTCTCTTTTCAAACATCCTCCACAAAATCTGAGTCTATTACAGCCTCTTGTATGGCTATTTGGAAGTGCTCAGCCGCGATCCTAAGAATGGCGTTAAACACCATTTGGTCGTCCACAGGCGAGGCCTGGCGGAGATGATGGAGAGTCAAGGAAAATGGTATCTGGGTCCGGGGTAGGGGGTAGCCAGGGTGGGTTCTCACCAACAGGTTGGTCATCTCCCCAATCTGGGGTGTGATCATGAGGATCATCGAAAAGATCATCCCCCCCCCCTGTGCATAAGGGTCAACCCCATGTGCATAAGGGTCAAGAGAAACCTCTTCAGGGTCTGAAAGGTCAAAGGCCTCCTCCTAAATACCGAGGTCCTCTGGTTTTTAGTTATTGTGGGCACATCATAAGGATCTCCTCACACAGCCTTTTTGGGGTGAACCTCTCTGAAAAATCTACACATTTATCTAGCCTGTTCATAACCCTCAAATTTTTCCCTAGTCCATTTAGATGACCCTGGTGTCTGTAAAGGGGGAAAGGACTCCTCTAGAAGATGCTGTAGCCTAGAACGTTGAGATTTTTCACTGAGAGTCTTACACAAAGGCTGGGGCCTCGCTGTAAAGTCCTGTCGCTCTTTCGGGTGTTCTGGAGTCTCCTTCGACGTAATCTTGGGCCTATCCCACCCTTCCGGGTGTCCTGATATGTCTTTCGACGTATCTTCGCTTTTACCAGCAGGCAAGACAATCTTCGCGAGGCTTTCGCTTGAAGGTGTTTAGGCTAGGAGGACGGCTGCGTCAAAACCTTCGGAACGACTGGAGCTTTAAGCGTCGGCGCGCTCTTGGGGGGCACGTCAACGGCCTTGAGGGATTTGGGTCTGGTGCCCTTAGTTACAGAGTGCCCGGACGCATGCCGCTGACGCGTTTGCAGGGAGGGCTGCCGATCCTGCGAATCGGCGGGTGTCATCGAGGAACCCGACGCAACCGTTGGCGCCTTGGAATGCTTCGACTGATAGGTCGCGGCAGGGTATCAGGGGTTGTGTATTTAGTCTCATGTGATATGGGGAGTCCTCGTCGCCGGAGTGGAACCTCCCCATAGCAGGACTTGTGTCATGCCTATCGGAGCCGGGGACGGACGTCTTGGAGCGAGTCTGCTCTGTTGTAAGGTCAATGGCGTCCGTGTTGGAGCCATGGTCGTCGATATGGGCCTCCTCACTTTCAGTGCCTGTAGCGGCGGGGGAGCTACCCTCTGCCTGCGACATCGCATAGGCCGCCCACCTTTTTACACAACGCTCCTTTATGGTTTTAGGATGTAGGCGCTTACAGTGCCAACAGGACGCCTCAGCGTGATTGAGGGGGAGATGCTTATTGAACAGAGGGTGCTTGTCTTTCCAGGGAAATGTTACTCTAACAGGAAGGGCAAAATTTAAAGTGAGTCCTGTCCATAGCGCAGGTAAACAAAATCAACAATACCAAAGGGGCAAAAAGAGGAGAAAAAGAAAGACATTCTTAAATGAAAGGAAACCCCCAGGCTCCACTCTCCCTACTGTGTAGGCCAGCCGCGCGGTCGACAGCGTCGACCGGAAACGCCAGCCGTCGAAGTCTGTTGTTCTGTCTTCGGCGGCGGTTCAGTAATCATTGAAGAGGGGACGAATGTTGTATAAATGACCAAAGGTGAGGATTTTAACAATTTTGCAATTTAGGTAGAGCTCCGCATAAGGCTACCAGCTAGCTGGGTGGAAGAAAAAAAATCTGAGGGACCTCGACGCGTGAGGATTTCTGGGTACACTACACGTCACGTTAGGGATAGTGTTACAGACATGCCTATGCCGACGTCCCCCTTCGATCCTCGAAAGAAAAGATGTAATACGCTGTGGTTACCACTAGATGTCGGACTATATGCACAGCATGTGATTCTAAGCAGATTAACAAGCATCAGAAACTAAACACATGTTTTGAAACTATAACACTTGAGTCTGTGTCTTGCTTGATACCATGCCTGTCTCATAGCACTCTATTATATTTTTACATTTTTAAAGCGCACAAAGCATCACTTGGGCATCGTGGCGCTGTTGCAGGCAAGAGTACCTAAGCTTAGTTACAGTGCAGAACATGAAGGTAGGGTGAAGAGTCAAGAAAAAAATGGTCCATAATAACAAAGAAACTAAACAATGGCCATTTTTTTTACTTTGGGGACGATCAACTGGTTGGTGTATTTAGTTCTCTCCGAGTTGTTTCAGACAATTTTGTCAGAGAGGTACGAGGGGGCTGGGAGTCCAAGGCATTTGTGTGTTATGTTTAAGGTTTTAAAAGTGATCCGTTCTTTAACAGGCAGCCAGTGTGCCTCGCGCCTAGCCTGGGAGATGTGCAATCTTTTTGGAATGTTGAAGGCAGCCCTAAGAGCATTGTTTTTAATCACTTGAAGTCAGTGAATGGGAGGATGTGCCGGCAAAGAGTATGTTGCAATAATCAAGTTTTGCTCCAATGGTGGCTCTAGCTATTGATAGGCAATTTTGTTCAGAGAAGTAAGGCTTGACTGAATTAATGAGTTTAGTTGTAAAGGCCGCACAGGAGGCGTTATCAAATCTGTCAGGCATCAATAAACTCAAGACACTTTTTCCATACATTACTCCAACCTTGCTCGAAAGCAGGAGTCTCAGAGTGGGAAGCTACCTCCTCCTGAATAGGACCTTTATGGCCCTGTAAGGACTGACAGTGGGGAAGAGGCCTGGACATGCCCCGAAAGTAAAACTGGAGGAGCCTAGGGGCCAGAAACAGGAATCAGGCTGTGTAGGTATCTTCGACAACTTTCCCCTTAATTTAGGGCGACTTTTACAGGATGACGCACATTTCGACGCGTCTGAAACAGGCACCAAAGATTTAATGGGAGCACCCTGGGAAGTTGAAGACTTCGAACCATGTGCTAAAAGCAGAGGTGGAAGCGCAATGGGTCGGGAAACAGAGGGTTCTCCAGGCTTCGCTGAAGATTTCGACGGGCCTTCGGGTGCAGACTGCTTCTTCGACGGTACAGACAAGGGATGCTGGGGGGTTTTGTGCTTTGCCTTGGTGTGAGCCCCTGTCGCCAGTGGGTGATATCCCCGTAGCAGAGCATTTGGCATGCCTAATGGGGCTGGTGACGGGCATGCGGGGGGAGTCGGACTCCGCAACAAGGTCTTCGGCCTCTGAAATGGTGCCGTGGCTGCTGAAGGGTTCCTTGTCTGATGCAACAGCACCAGTGGGGGAATGGGATTCGGCCGGCATGGTCTAGGCTGCTCACTGATTAGTGTGTCATTCTTCACGTGTCTTGGGCATAAAGAGTCGACAGACTGTGCAACGCTGCTCGTCGTGGTCCTAAACAGTTGTTACACTCTTTGGGATTGTCCCTCCAAGGAAATACCTATTGCAGGAAGGGCCACATTTTAATGGTGTTCTCTCCATCATTAAACAGAAAAATAGCAGCCAGACAAGGGAAAGAAAGCGGAAGAATAGGAAAAGGCATTCCCTAAAGGAGGATGTCAAGAAGAAAAGCCCCCTCACCCTCCCCCACTCTCGCTACTGTGAAAGGCCGAAGCCTGATGGTGCAGGCCGCAACCAGCTGTCGAGAATTCAACCGTGGAAATCTGCAGATGGGAACCTGGAAACGGCCATCAAACGTCAAAAAGGGGCATCAAAGACGCCATAGAGATTCATTTGCAATAAATCTCGATGTCACGAGCTCCCCATTAATGTGAACCACCAGTATGGCGGAAAAAAAACTATCTGGGAGGACCTCGACGCGCAAGGGATCATTAGTACACTACAAGTCACTGTAGGAATAGTGTTACTGTCACGCAGAGGTCGAAGTCCGTTTTCGATCGTTGAAAGAAAGATGCAATACTCCATGATTAACACTAGATGTCAAACTATATGCACATAATGTGATTCTAAGCAGAAGGTCAAGCATCAGAAACGACTATACTCTGGGAAATCCTTGTAATGTAAGACAATGAAAAGATTGCCCCAAGGTGATCAGGACAGTGGATTGGGCTGAGGTGTAAAAAGGGGGGGAAACTGTATAGAGGTGACACAGCAACCACACTCCTCTTTAGAAGGGGTGGGCGATGCTCCCCAAGGGCATGGAGGAACCAGGCTGCATATTTCAGGAGTTGCCCATGGTAGGCTGTGTGTAGGGTGGGCGAAGTGATCTAATAAACCTGGGTCACATGAGTGGTGAGGCCCAGGAAGAAGACAGGAACCCAAGGCTGTGTAAGTGGGGCAACCCAAGTCAAGAGAGGCACCGGCAACACGTGGTGCCATGGAGTTGAAATTCCCAGGGTGAATAGGTGAGGCAGTGCAGACGGAAGCACAGGAGAGACACTCCACTCGGGTAGATCAGGGCCTAGGCGAGAAACTGGTGCCAGCAAGCCCCCCGCAGTGAAGAACATCTGACTGCGAGCAGGGTCTCCGGAGCCCTCGGATGATGCACTGTTGCTCCTGGCCTGCACTGCCGAAGGCTGGTGGAGGGTGCTAGCCCACCTCTGGAGCCAGACAGGATGGGGAGAGAAGACCCAAAGCGAGGTGTACCTGCCAAGGGGAGGCAGGGCTCAGGTGGTGCTTGGGCAGGGAGCCCACTTGATAAATGGGGCTATCGTGGTCAGTGCAGTGACCTGGCACTGGGCCAGCACGGGTGCGGCGAACGACTGGTGCATGCTTGGAGCTTCTACAGTGAAGCGAGTGTTGACTCGTGTACCGAGGGGCAAGATGAAGGGGGCCCACCCATACCCATGTGGCTCAGGCATGACATTATGAGGAAAGATGGGTCTACAGAGGGGGGGAATGCCTGCCCTCATTTGACACTAGAAAAACATAGTTTAGGCATTTTAGGGACGGGGTGCCTCAGATAACCAGCATGAACCTTACTCACCATCTTCCCACCAGGAATTGAAATGAGAAATATGCCTGAGTGAGTCACCAGTGGGAAAGGTGGGGATGATGATGGCAGCTGACCGCTAGAGTGACCCTCTTCAACTGACCAAGACTGAAAAAGAAAAAACAGGCACAGGGTTACGAGAGAAGAAAGGGATCCCCACAGTGACTCAACAGAATTCACACTGGGATGGTATGTGTATTGAGGCCAAATCCTGCTCCAAGAAGATCCAGAAGAACAAGGTTAAGAAGTACAGATTGTCCAAACCCGCCAGCACAAGAATGCACCTGATGGCAAGAGGGTGATAACTCCAGAGAAAGTTCACTCACACGATGCATACAAGATCCAAAGGGAGTAAGCAGTCCAGAGTTCCGGTGGCGAGTCAAGAGATTCCAGACCAAACACACAGAGTCCACAAAAGGACTAAGAAAAGAGAATACCACCAAACAAGAGTGTCTTTGGTGACAGCTGTGCTGGGATGCCCCGACCCAAGGCAGCCAGTGTTCTTTGAGGAGCATGGAAGGTTATAGAAAAGGACCCCGAATATCGTGCACACTCATCTGAATCATGAGTGATAGTTTACTGTACAGCGGGGGCATTCTCCACTGCTGGGAAACAAAACAATACAGTAGCCTCACCTATGGCATCCAGTAACTAACAAAACGCTGTCGCTTGACAAAGCATGGCCCTTTTTCCAAGATAATCTACCCACACCTCTCAGCAGCTGCCTTGTAGTTTGGCAATATGGCAGTGACAAAGTGATGCGTGCATTCCTGCCAGCAAATGCTGGAACCAAAAATGTCCAGCATTACAGGATCTGCCTTTAATTATGGGGCATTCCTGAGCCTGAATTAAATTATATATCTAAAACATAATTGTGGGCCTGTGAGGGGTCAGTAATGCGAGGCAGACAACTGATTGTGTCTTTATCCGAATTAAACATTTTATTAAAAGTCAAATGTGCACATGAATACTCACTAAACCTACAGGGAGCTCCCTACTTAGTCTAACGTCTAAGGGAATTGCTCTAAGCATCACCAAAACTGGCCCTCACATTAGACAACAAAACATTCAAGTTAAAGCATAAATTATATAAATAAGAGAATAACCAACAACCGGTGATGTGGGTGACCTTCACCTGTACTGGGTAGATCCTTCCCCAGGACTGCTCCAAGTCAATTTCTCCCAAATGTTCAAAAGGCAAAGTAAAGCCTCGAACCAGTTCCAATTGAAATAAAAGTTCACCAAACAAACAAAATCCACTTGTAACAGTTCTTGAGCTTTCTGTTGAAAAGTTCCCCTGCCAATTCTAGCCAAGAAAACTAAACCAAAGTTACTCCTGGATAACCTCCTTTCAGGATTGGTTTGCACAGTTAAAAGAATAAAGAAACAACTTCGGCTTCAACATCTTCCTTTTGTATTTCTGACCTTTGCAGTGTATTTGGTATAACTGTCTGGATTCTACTTCTTAGGGTGTTGCTTTTATCTTGACAACCCCCTTTCTACTACTGTTGCTGTGGGAACAGGCTCCTTTGTTTTACAATATGCTACTTCTTCAGCCAGCTTTAGGATAAGATCTACTAACAGTATTATACACAACCACAGTTTTGCTCCAACTTGATACTTTAGAATTGTAAAGACCAGACTCTTCGATCTCCACAGGTAGGCAAGGCACTCTTCTTTCCTAGGCTATAAGAAAAGGGCAGCCACTTTGCATCTTCTTTCTGTCTTATTGCCACCGATATAACCTGCCTCTGCTTCCAGACTGCTCCTCTGTCAAATTAAACAGTCTCAGCACAACAGATTGTTGACTTATTCTTCTTAGAAGCACCTAGGTCCCTTCACCAGCTTCATTCACACTTTCATGGTTCCAGTAGCTACCCTGAAGCTGTATTGCCACACTTCCAGCTATGGATAACAATGTCACACTTGTATCAGAGGACACTGGACATTCAACAACTTTCACAACCTCCAGATTCACCAATTAAAGGATTTGCCTACTGGTTTTGGCAATGCGTGTTCTTCTCATCAGTTCAGCAACGTCTATATTTATATAATACTTGTTCTGGATGTTACAAGGATTCATCTTTGCAACAGAAACAGATTTAGGTACACACGGCCACTCTTTAAAGAACCATAAAAATTTATTAACAAGAGTTATACTCTGGCTCTGGCCGGGAATCATAATTGTTCACAGACGACTGGATCTCTCTTTGATGGAATATACCTTGTAACAATTTGTGAAAATCAGCTTTAGGTTTCCGAGTGATTTGGAGACATGCACCACTTCGGTAACGTTTAAACAGTTCAACAATGGAAAATGAAATCTTTCTTTTATACACAAGCATTCCGACTTCCATAAGAAGTGCGCTTGATACATTTTCATTGTTGCAGGACTCTTCACAGCAATGAACAATTTCTACTCGCTCTGACTCATGGGCAAGTTATTATAGAGCTGGTAACAGTTACCGGCAAGGATTTCAAAGTAAACCTGCAACCAGAGCTTCACTCACCAGCTCCAGGAACACTTTGCTTGCAGGTTGCTTCCACTTCCAGACATCTTTTGCTTCTGCTACCACTTTAGGCACTCTTGGGACCCACACCCCAAGGCAGCATAGGTTGTCTTTGGTCCAGCTTTAACAATGGGGAGTCTCCTTTACTCCTCTGTCCCTTGACTTGCTTCTGCACACGGGCCTCGGCTTGCAGCACGGCCACAGCTCTGCATTCACAGACACTAGGAGACCTGGGAAGACTTTCAAACTCGGCACGTCTCTCTCAGTGCAGCCATGACAAAGCAGGGTTTGTGAACACAGGAATCTCTCAGGATTTGCAGGTGAAATCTGCTTTTCTCCAAGTCCCTTAAGTGAACACACTTCTTCATGAACTGCCAGCCTTGTGGTCTTCTCCTTCTGCTACTAACAGCCTTCCAGCTCCTGCTCCATTCTATGTCCCCCTCCTGCTGCAGCCTTTTATGCTTCTTAGGTGGGGTAATTGACTTCAAGTGAAGACCCTTTATTTTATTTATTTGCATTTTTAAAGCAATCACACAGCCCGCGGGCATCGAGGTGCCGTTACAGGAATCATCATTTTTTTGCGTAATTTTTTTTGGTCGTCTTAGTTGCATATTTATAACTTTATAACGCACTTAAATACCCAGAGGTTTCTAAGCGCGGACCCGGGGATCGAACCTGTGTTGCTTTGTGTGGTCTTGCTTCCAAGACGAACACGTTGCCGCTGTGCTATCCTCCCACCCTTATTGTTAATTGACTGACCCTGGCAAAGGCTATAAGGTCTGTTTGCCTGTCCTTTACTTCTACATGCCTCTTCAGCTCTCCTCTTCATCTCAGTCTTTATGGAATTCTGGGACATGTAGTTCACTTTAGTGAAATTAGGTTTGTCTACTTCTTTTACAAAATTAAGGGTAGATTTAATTCCTTTAATATTTTCAAAAGAGGGATTGTAGGTTGTAACCTTATTAGAGGAAGAAGGTGTAGAGAAGGCAACATCTCCACCGTTCCTTGTAGTGTACCTTTTGTATTGAGGAGGATAGGGATACAAAAGATTAGCTCTTTTGGTATAACATGTTGTGGGGTTACACCCTTGGAATTTACCATCTCAGTTTTGATAGGAGCTTGAGAGATGTTAAAATGACAATACGCCATAACCACTTCTGGCATGGTGGATCCCTTTTAGAGGACAAATTACAAGTTACTCACCATAGCGACTAACTTACTCCTAGTCCATAGTCCCCATTCCTCCATATTGTATGCGCGTCCCTCGCTAGGGACGGGAACAGAACCTTTTTCACCCGAAGAAACTGTCTGCCCCCTTTAAATTTAGATGCGCGCCGGGAGCACGCGCTCCCTTGACTCTGCCCACCGGTGCCACACCTCAGTCCCCTTTGACGTATCGGCTGTATTTTTCTGCTTAACAACCCTGCTCATTTTTTTAGGGGGTTGGATTGCGGGACGTATGGAGGAAAGGGGACTATGGACTAGGAGTACATTAGACACTACGGTGAGTAACTTGTAATTACTCCTACATCCCGTCCCCTTTCCTCCATACCGTATGGGCGATTAACACAGAATAAAGCTCCAGGGAGGATAGGTGTTAACAATAATTTAGAAAACAAGTTCTTCAGGACTGCCTGCCTAAAGGCTGCATCCGATCTGGCACTGATGTCTAGGCAACAATGCTTGCAGAAAACAGAGGGCGTGGCCCAGGTGGCAGCTCTGCTGATTGCTTGCAATGAAGCATGCCTTTGAAAGTGCACTGCAGTTGATTTGGCTCTGACCGCATGAGCTTGTAGTTCTGCGGCATTGTTCTGCCCTGTCCCTTATAGGATTCCTGAATGGCGGTTACCATCCATCTGGCTATAGATGCCCTTGAGGCCTGGCCACCTGGCCTGGAACCGCGGAAAGTAATGAACAGAGCATCCGACTCGTGGAAGCCTTTAGTCCTGTGCAAGTAGAATCTCAAAGCTCCCCTTACATCCAGACAGTGTAGGACTTTTTCTGCCTCATCCTTCGGGTGTGGGAAGACTGTTGATAGGACAATTTCCTTGTTGCAGTGAAATGAAGATACCACTTTCAGGAAAAAGGCAGGGTGCGTCCAAAGGACCCTTATGGAAGGCTGTGTATGGTTCTAATGCTGCAAGTGCCTGAATCTCAATGATCCTCTGCGCCGAGGTGAGGCCCACCTGGAGTACAGTCTTTATCATAACCAAACTAATTTGAGCAGATGCCATGTGCTCAAATGGTTTATGTGCCAGGGCCCCTAGCACTACATTGAGATCCCAGACTAGGTGAGGGCGTCTGACAGGCAGGTACAGCCTGAATAGTCCTGCCAGGTGCCTTTTTACCACCTGTTTGTCAGTGGAGAAAACTCTACTGCCTGCATTTTTGTAAGCTCCTATTGCTGCGAGGTACGTGCGACATGTGTCAACCTGCAATCCCGACTGGGCCAGGTGCGCTGAGAAGGACAACATCTGATCTAGGGAGCACCTTAATGGGTCTTTGCCTTTTTCCTTAGCCTACAGACATAATCTGGTTAATTTGCTCATATGCGGATTTCTCTTGGAGGAGCTTCTGGCCTTTTAGATGAAGTCTACATTTTCCAGCAACAAGAGAGGTGTTGAAAAGCTATGCGCTCAGAAACCAAGCTATTAGGGTTAGCCTCTCTGGAGATGGGTGCACTACTGCCCCCCCCCCCCGTTGGGATAGAAGTGGTTGCCTTCCCCTCTGGAGGGGAGACTGAGTGGCCAGCCGCGTGATCTTGGAGAACCATGGTTTGGCAGGCCACTGTGGTGCTATCAGAATCAGATGAAGATGAGCTGACTCCCTGACCTTGCAGATCACTCTGCGGATCGGCAGGATGGGAGCGATGCATAGGCCCACATTCCGTCCCACAGAAGCGGTAAGGCATCACCCAAGGAGCCTTTGCCCCTTCCCATCCAGGAAGCAAACTGCTGAAACCTCTTGTTATGGTTGGTGTCAAACAGCTCTATTCGTGGGTGCCGCCATCTGCTGAATATGCTTGCTAGAACCTCCTTGTGCAGCTGCCACTCATAATTGTCGACCCTCAGCCTGCTTAATGTATCCGCTTCCAGATTCGACTCTCCCGGAAGGTGAATAGCTGAGAGCCAAATGTTGTTGGCACTAGCCCACTTAGATCTCTCCACTGTCAGATTGCACAGTGGAGGAGACCTAGTGTCCACCCGCTTGTTGAGGTAGAACATACAAGTTGAGCTGTCCATCTGGATACAGACCGGACTGCCCGTTAAGTCGGGAGGAAGGCTTTTAGAGGTAGTCCGATGGCCATCATCTCTATCTAATTAATGTGGTTGTCCCAACTGAAACAGACCGTTGTACGGTGTAATTGTCCAGCGTGGCTCCCAAACTTTGCAGCAAGGAGTCCATCGTGATGGTGTACTTGGGCTGAGGCTGTCTGAAGGGCCTGCCTGCCTTGAAATTAGTATCCGTCCTGCTCCATACCAAGTCCTGGTGTAGGTGCCTTGAAATGGTGACCAAGGCTGCTTGCAAACCACTTTCCCGGTTCCAAGGCGCGGGACCTGCCACCACCTCTTTTTTTATTCACATTTCTATTGTGTACTAACCAACAAATTTAAAACAATACATCTAACTTCAAAACATAAATTAAAACCCTTCCCCGCACCCCCCCTCACACATTTGATGTGCAAATTCGGTCTGCAATAGTTACAGCATATAAATAACATGGATTCTCCAGTAAAGCAGATAGCAATATTAATCCAGAAATCTTTCCCAAATTCCCACATAAAGGTTGCCTTTCATTTCTCTGTGCATTAACATATTTTTCACAAGGGACATTCTTCTTAAGTCCTCTAACCATGTTGATGTTGAAAGCGCACAATCACTAATTACGAAAAAAAAATTCTTTGCAGATAAAGGCGCCCTAAAAACCAACATCTCTAGATAAGACAAATCTGCAACCTTTTCCTCTTCTCCAATACAATTATTGAAAAATCAGTCAATATCAAGCCTCAGCACATTGTTCATAGGTGTTGTGACCCCTTTCCAAAATGTGCAACCTCCTCTTCTTGAGCCTGGTGTGGGGGACCACCAGGAGGCAAGCCACCATAATCCCAAGTAGGTGTTGATACCAATAGGGCAAAATTGTCTCCCTGCTGAGGAATTGCCCTGTAGCCGCTGTGATAGCCGCTATCTTTTCTGGGTTTGGGAACATTCTCTGCAGGCTCGTGTCCCAGAGGAGACCCAGAAATGTCAGAGACCGAGTAGGCCGAAGTTGTGACTTTTTGAGGTTGGTGGAAAACCCCAACGCGTGAAAAAGATCTGCTAGCTTGGATGCCGTGCTCTCAACTTCTAGTGGTGACCTCCCCGGCACCAACCAGTCGTCGAGGTACGGGTCTACGTGGTGGCCCTCTGTCCGCCAGTGAGTTCATGATCCTCGTAAACCCCCATGGGGCCAAATTGAGCTCGAATAGAAGGACTTTGTATTGAAAGTGTAGGCCCATGACCTGAAATAATAGGAAGGCTCAATGAACTTGCCATATTGAAACATGTAAGTATGCATCTTTTAGTTCCAGGGAGAATGTCCAATCTCCCCCACACAGACTCCGCAATCAGTGCTGGCGTAACCATCTTAAAGTTTTTGAGGGGTTAAATGAAGGTTTAGGTAGTACAGATCGAGAACCACTCGTAGGCCTGCCTGGTTCTTTTTCTGAATCGCGAAGATAAGCAAGTAGAACTCCAAATTCGTCTGAGAAGGGAGAACTTCCTCTACTGCCTCGCTCGCTACAAGCAAGCGGATCTCCACAAGACGAGATGGTGTACCGATCCATGGAAGGGGAGGAGAGAAGGGAGGGATTTGAGGTATAGGGAGGCAGATACCCTGAGTCACCACAGACAGTAGCCAGGGGTCAGCAAACTGTGCCCGCCAGGACTGAGCATAGAGGGCAAACCTGCACCCCACAAGAGAACTGTGGATCCTGATGACCCAGTTATTGTTTCTTTCCCACGGAGGCTGGTGTCTGGAAGGGGGATTGAATGAAGCCCTTGTGTGATGCCTTGTGCTGTCTCCTCCAGTGTTGGCTGGGGGAACCTGTCGGGATGCTTGCAACAGCGGTCTTGAAACCCCTCCTGAACTCAGCGAAGGTACGATCTTATCAGATCGCTGCTGACACTGACTGAAGCTATTTTGCGCTGGCTTTGTGAGTATAGTCATGGACTTGGCAGTCTGTGGGCTGTTCTTTTTATCCAGCTCCTCATCAGTGGAATAGATCTCCTCCATGAAATGGAAGATCCAGTATGCGATCTTGCACGTCAGGATTGAACCCTGTTGCTCTGAGCCACGCTGTGCACCTCATGTCAGTTGTCACACAGACTGCCCAGCCCGCTGTGTCTATATGATCCACTGATGACAACATGAGGTCCTGCGCCACTATTTTGGCCTCAGCAAGCCCTGCTTTTAAAAAAGCATATCTGCGCGCTGGTAGGTCTGGGAGGAACTCCGCTATTTCCCTCTATAACCTCTGGTTTGCGGAAGCTAACAATGCGTATGTATTGGCCTGCCCCAGGTGTAGAGTGCCATTGTTATATACCTTTCTGGAGTACTCCTTCAATGTTTTTTCTTCCTTGTCTAGCAAGGCTGCTGTGATGGTGGATGTGGAAGATGCCTGTGGCTTCACGTACATTGAAGTGGCTGCTATTACTGTGGAATGCGGCTGCGGGTGAACAGACAGGATTAGTGAATCCCTCTCTGCCTGTCTATATCTTGCCTCCAGATGTTTTGTTGGTGGGCTGTGTGGAATGGGGCTTTGCCAAGCCCTTTTTAGCCAAGGCCTCCGCATCCTTTCGGAGTGGGATACCTGATCATGTGGATGGTCGGATCGTTAGGACTTCTACCAGTACCCCTGCCTCGGGTTGCTCTGTCTACGGAATGCCTAGATACTCAGCCAGGCCTGCCTAGCCTATCATGAAAAAACTTTGCGGAGGACGAGGTGTTGTCTGTGTCGGTCTGGTCTGCCTTGTCTTGTCGATCAGGGTAGTCTGCTGGTGATGTTCCCGTAGGTGGAATTTGAGGGACTACCAGTGTCGGAGACAGGACCATGCGCATGGACCGGGGTCCCGAATGGTTGCGCCACTGGAGTGGTGATGCTTGTGACTGGCGCTGGAACGGCAGGTTGAACTGGAACTGGGGCGGTTGGGAGCATGGGCGGGATCATATCCTGGAGGATCCCTTTGAGGATGTTCCCCATTTGGGGTGACTTCATGAGCGTGAGAAACTTATCGAAGAATCTCTCTTCGCATGCTGGAGAAGTGTGTTCTGGTACAGCCGGGGGTCGTGTAAGGGTGAGCGCTGCCTTTACTGATCCTGCCCTGGGCATAGCCCGCTTCTGTGAATCTCATTTTCCCAGAAAAGGTTGGGTAGGAGGTACTCAGTGTAACCTGCTGTGCTGACTTGGGTGACCATTCTACTCGTGGAGTATATTCTTTCCTCAGAGACTTGTTAGAATGGAGTGCTTCAATATGTGTCGCCATTTTGTCCGGTACTGCGTGACGTGCCGCTTGTGGGTCTGTGACTTTACTGGCTCCAGCCTCAGCCTGCTTGCTCGCATAGGCTCTGACCTGCCTGCCCCTCAGGTGTCTACCTGGAAGGCTGATCGCCCTCGGACATGCCAGTAGTGCTGCGTGTAGGCACCCCCTCAGACATTAGCCTGGTGTTAGAGCACAGCCCGTCGGGAACAGGCCCGGTACTAGAGCCAACAGGCCCCCTCAGCACGCGGGTCTGGGAGAATCCGTGGACCCCAAAGCCTTGAGGCCGGTAGCTTGTGCCTCGGAACCCTTGCTGGTATCAGAGCCTAGTAGGCCCCTCCCACCAGGCTTCTTCCTTGGGATGGAGTCGTCCTTGCGGAGTGCTTTCGTGAACAAAATACTTCTTCATTTTCCTCTTTACGTATGCCTTTATTTGCTCTGGTGGGGATCTGTTGAATAGTTCCCTCCACCTGGCCAGCTGGTTCTTCAGGAACTGGGGTGTGAGGGTATTGCACGCTAACCAACCTTCCCAGCCATGGTCTTCGCCTAGGCAATGGGGGCAGAGCGCGTGCGGGTCTGACAGGGAAGGAACCTGAGCAGGTTGGGCAACTACTGCAACCAGTGGGAGGCAGGGGTGGGGAGCCAAGGGAGGCGGTGAGGCACTGGCGTACGGTGAAAAATACCAACCTAAGATTGGAAGAAACAAGGGTTAGATTTGTATAGGGACAGGGACTCGGGAAGACTTGATACATGTGGAATTACAAACCCAAAAAACAGCTCAACCACAGAGTTGGTGATGCAGCTCTGCTCCCGTCGATGCAGAAAAGAGGACTGAGGTGTGGGAGCACATGCTACCGGGCCGCGCACATCTAAATTGAAAGGGGGAAGATCATTTTTCTGGTGAAAAGTGTTCCGTTGCCATACCCAGCGAGGGACACCATACAGTTATGGAGGAAAGGTGAGGGGATGTAGGAGTATTATTGTGTCTCAGCCCAGGGATTCTCCTCACTACCCTGGGCCCTGTCTCCACCCAGGTGATCCTCCCACATTACAACGTCTCCAGGATTGGGATCAGGAAGAGTTTTGGTAAGGTATCGACAAGATTCTTCACATGACCCCAGGATCTGGTGGTAGATGACAGATCTAAAGATAAGCCATGTCTGGTCCTGACATGGTAATCTTGGGGACTCCACAATTATATTGGCAAAAACCTTCTTATGTAATTTTAAAATCAGCTTGGAATCTGGTTGCCCTCCTGGTCGTGGCCTCCCGTGTATTCATTGCCTGGGACTGTGTTTCACCAAAAAAGAAACAGGATGGAGATTGCATTCATGAGTTACAAATAATTCAATTCATAGCATAAAAACTCGAAACACATTTCAAAGTACATTTCTCAAACGTGCCAAGTTGCAACCAGCTATAAGACAGATCTAAAGATGAGAATCATCCAGAACTGCACACAGGATTTTACAAAGTCTTAAGTATGACATCAATAAACTCACTAAACACTCAAAAAGCATAAACATAGTTATAATGAATGTTATCAAAAAGATTCTTTATGACAATTATTCATCCAGTGCGCAGTTGAGTCGCCAAAAAACAAACCATTTGGGCTTGATCCCAGCAAAGGCCTTTGTCTTCCTTCTGAAATGGTTGTCACCTCCTAGGAAGGCAGGAACTGACCCCAGGGGGAACAGAGAGGTCCGGTGCTTCAAAGGACAGACTTCCAGGTCAAAAGGAAGTCACACAAGGGTGTTGATATAAAGAGACCCTTTAAAGTAGGAAAACAGAGGATGTTGGTGGAGTAGCCCAGGACAGGACTTTACAGTTACAGAGGGGATCCACCAACTTGAATATTTCTAGGGCTCTCTTACAGTCTATCCCCCTGCTCCTTTCCAGCAGACAAAGCACTCTGGGTATAGCATCACCAGACAAGAAGATTCTGAAACAGCAGTTACGATTGGAACCCTTCGACTGTGGCCTTTCAACTATATAAGCAGGGTAGACTCCACTGAGCTGATTCATCTTCGGACACTTAATGGAAAAGGATTCATCTGGGAAACTGGTTGGGCGTACAGTCTGCTGCAAAGTCCCCTGCTAGAGAGGTAAAGATCCAGAGTTCCATGGTTTCCTAAAAATTCCACAGAAATATTTGGGATGACTACTGCGATGAATCCTGCAGTCATCACTGATCCCCAGCCTAGGATCTCCTCCCATGTATCCAGGGGAAGGCAGCCGCTACCTGATCCTGACCCTGTGGGTGGCATTATGAGGGAGGATCACAGGGGAGGCGATGGCTTTCAGGGAGAAGTGGTGACTCCCTTATGAGAGATGTGGTATTCGTCCTTTTGTGAGGATGAATATCCTATAATCCCCAATTGCCTGAGGGCATGCTGCCACTACGCACAAACCACCCATGTTAAAGCCCAAAAGATAATATATGCAAAACCACCTACAAAGATTAGGTTTTCTACTTCAATAAATATCTGGGTTACATGTGGTACCCCCTGACTGCAATGGTTCTGTCTTAGGTAAAAGTCCTAACCTCAATATCAATGCACATACCATTCATATAACACCTCCTTTTTCTAATAACTTACAATTCAACAAATGGTTGAAACAAAATAGCCATGGAAATTCTAAAACCATTATGGACTTCAAGACCCATAATGCTTATGGTATTGGGTATTACGAGGAATAGGAGCAAAGAGCTAATGATGATCAACAGGGCTGCCAAGGAGACGGTGCGGTCTTGTTGCAATTCCACGCCAGCACATGGGACATTTAAACTTGGTGATCACCTGTAGGTGAGAGAAGATGAAAGCAGAGTAACCAAAGAAGTCTCAAAAGTCACGGAAGTTGGAGCAGCAGATGAAGCAGAAACAGAAGTGTAAGCGGGAGTCAAAGCAGACGCTGAAGGAGAAGTCACACAGTGTTGCAGAGTACGCCCAGCTGGAAGGGAGAGGTGCTCACGAGCAGCAGAGTCGCTCCAGTCTGCTGGAGTAGCCGGAGACCCGCATGAGCCCGGTGAGCTCCTGGGAAGTGCTGTGCAGGCAACGACAGCCATGGGAGAGCTGTCAACAGGGTTGCCAGACCCCAGAGCGTCTGCCATTGTACTAAAGCCCTGCGCACATCAATACAACACCACATCACCAAGAAGGGATACAGAGACACCGACAGAAACCAGTGAGTTAGCCTAAAGGAAAAGGTGACCCTGGAGCACTTTGAAACAAAAAATTGAAGTCAAAACACATTTTTTAATACCAACCAAGTAGAAAAGGGGGTGCAATTCTCCTTACGTGAGTTATCAGTTTGGGAAACCTGTAACCCACATTGCCACCAGCCAAAAGACTAAAACCTGGCAAACATTGCACAAATCTCCTCATATGAGAAATTGATGTGGAAAAACTTGGAAAAAACATTGCCAACAGCAGAAGAATCAAAAAATTCGGGCTCCTGGTATGGAACCTATTCTACCCAGGAGGGTTAAATCAGAAACACAATACACCAATGAATAGGTTCAAGGGTACTCATACACGAAGGGCTCCCACAATTGGTTTGAAAAAATGACTCTTCGAAATTGTTATCATAGAGAAAGATCTCTAGAGGACTTTTTATGTTGTAATTGCATGAGTCAAAAACACAACACAATTTACAGAGAGAGAATAGACATCAATGGTTTGTTGGACCATAACAGAACATAAATGTAAATGCTTTAAAACACCATTTATCACCAATGCTCGGGACAAAGTTGAAAATGGTGTGTGTGCAACAAACCCAAACCTTGCCCCCGATATTGCCAATCTCTATATGGCCCGGTATGAAGCCAACTATGTCTTAACACCAGAAAATCCTTTCCAGGATCACATCGTACTATGGAAAAGGTACATTGACGATGTAATTATCATCTGGCAAGGGACACCTGCTGAACTACAAGATTTTCATACATGGATCAATTTGAGAAATACCCACATCAACTTCACGATGCAGTGGGACCACCATCAGATAGACTTCCTTGATCTTCACATCTATAAAACGGGAGACCGACTAAAAACTGAGCTCTTTCGCAAGCCAACAGACCGCAATATCTTATTGCACTTTACCAGCTACCATCCAATGGGCCACAAGTATAACTTACCCTATGGACAGTTCCTACGTATTCGTAGAAATTGTTCAGAGTTGGAAAAGTTTCATCTACATGCAGAAGGATTAACCGAACGACTCATTGAAAGAGGCTATCCAAAAAAAGCCATCAACCAAGCGGAAAAAAGAGCAAGATACACTCCCAGAGAGATCTGTTTGAGCACAAAACCAAAAAAAGACCTGGGTAGACTTGTGTGTGTCACCACTTTTGGACCCTTGAGTCCACGGATCCAGAAAACGATTAAAAAGAATTGGCACTTGGTAACCCATTCCGGAACATTGCAGCATGTACCATGTTTCGCATTTAAAAAGAACAGGAGTTTAAAAGATGCTCTCGCCCATACTGTCATAGAGCCACCCTCCCAACCACAGCGCACACTCTGGGATCTACCACCTGTCTCTGGACACCATAAGTGCGGCCAGTGTGTCGCCTGCCCTCTGATCCTACAAAAGAAATCATTCGAACACGATAGGGTGCAATGGACTATGAATGATTTCACCAATTGTAACACCAAGGGTGTTATATACATCATACAGTGTCCATGCAATCTTCTATACGTGGGGAAAACAGTACGTGCAATTAAAATGCGCATTTCCGAGCATCGTTCCTGCATCAGGAACAAAATACCAGACAAGCCCCTAGTAGAACATTTTACTAGTAAAAATCACAAAGGCACAGATTTAAGGTGGTTCGTTCTTCAGAAAGTGAACCCGACAAGGAGGGGTGGGGATTTGAATAAAACATTGACTCAGTTAGAGCAACGGTGGGTGCACAGACTTAACACCGTAAATTCTGGCTTAAACATTTCAGTGGAATGGAAGTCTTTTCTTTAAACCATCTTTGACACACTTGAATGTCCATTGTAACACTGTTCTCAAAAATGTTGTGTTTTGGTTTCTTGAACATTCATTTGTTTAGATATTTTTACATCTAGACCAAATTATGTGCCCGGTATGCCTACTAGAATGCTTTTCCAAAAAATGCCACTGTTTTTTCGGTTTTCTATACATCGATTCTTATGTCTGTGTGCACATTTAGTGAGCATTTTGTTGCGGCTCTCTTTTGCCATCTATTTAGGATAGCGGGACAATTTATATGTTCTTTTGCCCACGGCTGGTATTTAATCAGTACACTCTGTGGCTCTCTATGACTATGCAATTATGTACCTGCAGCATGTGCCTTGTATTTATTATTGCTTTACTATTGCCTATGCATTCCAAGAGTTGTACCTATTAATGCATTTTGCGGCTTTCTATGACTATGCAATTATGTACCTGCATTATGTGCCATGTATTTATTATTGCTTTACTATTTGCCTATGCATTCCAAGAGCTGTACATATTGGGCCCATTTTCTAATCATGCGCCGACTTTTCAACTAATTTGTTAACATCCCCATGAGGTCATCTTACACTCTGTTGATGCATGATCTTTTTGTACGAGTCACATGACGGTTACCATGACAACCAGTTGGCTTAGTTTAGCTCCTAAATTAATTTTTAAGACAGATGTGTATCCCGTGTGCCCTCTAAATTGATTTATTATCACTATGCTCCACCAGTTCGAGCGCTATACATTTTTTCTCTGGCTGCTCGATTTCAGCCTGATCCTAACATGGCTGCCATATAAAACACTCATGCAGCCTTGGCAACAGCTTTTTCCCACGCTGTGCAGTGTGCTCCTTCAGTCACTCGAAGATGCCCCGCTCTCTGCACGCAGCCTTTTGACAGCCTATCTGGCCCACCACCAAAGGTAAATTCGCCAGCATGGGCACTTTTAGTTCCACATGAGCAGTCGTTACATTCCGACACTTAAATGTGACTTTCTGTTTACTTGCAGCCATACCTTTGATGGCTGACCGCTTTACAACACATTGGACCTTTTCACCTGTAGTTATTCGGTGAAAGGTAAGACATGCTTTGTGTACATTTATATTTATTATGTACATAACGGTTGGGGTTTAGACTCACTCCCCCCCCTTTTTTCTGTTTAACACAACAGGAGTAGCTAGAGACCAGCCCAGTGTGGCGTATGGATCTCTAATACAGTGCCTATCAATTGCTACATAGGTAAGCTGTGTGTTTTCTATTTTGTGACTACACATTTTTGATTCAGTCAATTTAAATTAGTTCTACGGCTCATACACCCACCTGATTGTGATCTCCCTTCCCCACAGCTTAGACGTCCCGTGTACAGAATCTTGTCCTGATGATGGCTGTCCCAAAGATGAGGCTCATTTAGCCCAATTCTAAACAGCCGAAACACCTGGCGTAGACATACTACTCCCTGAATTCACAGCACATTGATTGCTGTTCACACATGAAAAATCTTATCTGTTGCCTCTTAGTTGTTTTACGTTGTCTTTAGAATTCTGCTTTGAATTGTTTCACAATTGAACTGTGTCTGTTTTGACAAACCTCCACAGAGGTTGGGTTTGTTGCACACACACCATTTTCAACTTTGTCCCGAGCATTGGTGGTAAATGGTGTTTTAAAGCATTTACGTTTATGTTCTGTTATGGTCCAACAAACCATTGATGATGTCTATTCTCTCTCTGTAAATTGTGTTGTTGTGTTTTTGACTCATGCAATTACAACATAAAAAGTCCTCTAGAGATCTTTCTCTATGATAACAATTTCGAAGAGTCATTTTTTCAAACCAATTGTGGGAGCCCTTCGTGTAGGAGTACCCTTGAACCTATTCATTGGTGTATTTTGTTTCCAACAGCAGAAGAGACCTTTTTCAGTTTTATGAAGTTGCAATCCTTCCTGGCAGGTGAGTGAACCAGGAAAAGAACAAGTTGTGTGAAGTAGAAGTTAATCCTGGGAGGAGCTTAAACAAAGAAAGGAATAGTTGCATTGAAGAAACCTGGTTGCGGTAAAAAGTATTGTGTAAAGAAATAATTGACTATCATACTGACAAACTATTGCACAACAAAAGACATTTACTGTGCTGTCCTGATAAAGGTATTCTATAGAACGAATGGGTGTTCTATCCTTCTAAATAATCCCTTTACATCTTGCAAAAAACACTTTGTGACAAAAACAGTTGCTTTGGTTTTTGAACAAGTGTTTTGTGAAAGACATTTACTTTACCAATTTGAAAGACGTGCTGGATGAAAAAAATGTCCCCTTCAAATGAACAGAACAATGTTGAAAAGAATCTCTTTCAAAAGTCTTCCTAGCTGATCAGGGGAAGGAAGTCAAACCCTGGATGCAAGGATTGCTTTGTGGGAATGAGAAGCTTGAACTTTTACACATTTTTGTTGAACTAAAAGCAAACACATTTACCTTATGCACCACTTAGGTTGTTTGCTAGGTAGGAACATTTTCGTTAGGATAGGGAAAGATAGGCACTATTTCACCCCCATTCAATTTCAATAAATAGGGCAAAAGTTGCGAAAAATGCAACTTTGTGTCCGTCTCTCATTTCTGACCCCTCACACTGCAGAAGACTTACTGAAACCAAGCAACTAGTATCCAGGACCTGTTCACTGGAGGTAATATAACCCTGCAGGTTGTACCCAACAATCTTCTGGCTGGAAAGTGCAGAAAAAGGGACTTTCCCTTGTCTCTGAAGACCCTGGACGGGGTCACCCCAGCAATCAGAATTCAAGCACCAGCACTGAATCCTGTTTTCCAGCTTCAATCATATACAAATCAGCTTGACTACTTCAAGAAGCTTTGAGCCATTTGAAGTTCCCAGTGCTTCCTTTGACAACCGTAGCTTTTTCGATCTGTTGTCTAGCCACCACTGAAATTTCACATCACAAGGTGAGGCCGTTTTCGAGCCAAATCAACCAATAGAAAAGCAGACTTGACCCATTGCCACCTGGCCTTTTCATCAGATTCGAGACGATCACTGATACAGGACTGCATCACACCATTGGACCATCTCGAACAGATTCTACGGTCTCAACGCCTGTGATCCAGTGGCAACCAGACAACTCAATGCTAACTATACTTATATAAAGCGCCTAGAAGCATGGCTTGACACTGTTGAGTCCCAAAGACAAGCCTTTAAAGGTATTTGAAGTTATCCTGTGCCCCAAGCCTAGCTTAAAGGGCCTTAGTGTCTTGTAAGACCCCACTCCGTTTTAAAGACGTAGATAGTGGGGTCTTTGGTAACTTTGACAATTGCTGTTGAAATCATTGCCTGTGCACTCCTGACGTCAAACCCAGAGTGCTCCTTTATTCCAAAGTCTGCATTCTCTGTTTCTACCCTTACAGAAGTGAGTCTTTAGTTGTGTGTATTTTCTAGTTTAATTAAATTATCCTATTTTTATAGAACTTTGGTTGCACATTCTTTTATTTTAGTACCCCAGTACCAATGATGTTGGGTTTGCTTCTGTGGCAGCTCGCACCCCTCAAGTGTATATTCTGCCCTCGACCCATGATAACTTAAAGAGGCAAAGACAGTATATCCCTTGGGGTGTGCCAGTTTCCCCTTTATGAATTGGATCATTGCTGGTTTAATGGTACTGGGGGGCTGAACAGGAGTTGCATTCACTATGCATACTTGTACTGCTGCAAAGCAGTAGTCATTTCATCACAGTGATCAGTGCCCTTGCAAAATGTAATTGTGGTAAGAACTCCGGACGTTGCCCCATTCATGTTACCCTTCGTTGACACAGGTTGCCTGATGTTGCGGTTTCTCTTCACAGCTGGTCTGGCAGTCAGTGGTAGCATAAAGTGGTTTCCTTGATCTGGCGGCTAAGGCCAGCCAGTTAGTCAGGGCAATAAAACCACGGGTACAATTATGCCCTCAGCTGAATTTCTTACAACCCTTTAACTCCCATCTCCACAGCTCTAACAGCTCACAAGTAGGTAGAGGGAGTACAGTCATCACACCATCAAGTCCAGCGTCCAAACAGCTGTCTTTAGCCACAGCCAGTAGGCTGGATTAAATAAACCAGATTTGCTGTCAAAATGAACATGGTTATAAATAGTGTCTGTGTTAGTTTGTTCTACAGGTACGACATTTCACAGGGCACTATTGCAGGTGGTAATGGTAAATTTAGCAGGAAAACAGCGACATTTTTTACATTTTGTTTTGGATGTCAATTTTGCACATCAACTGCACTACACATTAAAACAACAGAATTTGCCATAAGGAGCGGACCATTTGAAGAAGAGTAATTTACTGCCATAATGGTCAAGATTGCCATGTGCAATTTTGTATCACTGCAGCAAAATAAAACAAATTAAATTTAATACGACACTCAACACCCAGTGCCTTGTATTCAATATGGCCTTTCAACTTTAATGGGACCCTTTTCCACATATGGCTAGCGCCAATTTTGCAAGATTCTGATGACGCCATAGGATAATCGGTTCCTTCTGCAGTCCCAGACATGCCAGTTCAGAGTCTCTACCAGGAAATTCCTCCAATTAGCAACTTCCTTATTTCACCCTTTGAAAACTTGCCATGGCAAGCCAGGATCAAACCGACTTACTTTAATGGCATCTGGGTTCCTTTTGTGGTGCCCATCATAGAAGATACATGGCATTAACAATTGGGAAGTTGCTGATCAAGATTCATTCAACGCACTTGGCTGCAGTGTTTTGGGACATTCTGCCAAGCCTTTGTTTCATCCACGTAGGGAAATAGAGCAGCTTCACATCCACAGCCACCAGTTATGTTCACTTTGGATAAAGACAAGGTTACTCCCAGTAGTGACGAGAGAATGCATAAGTACCCTTTTCTCCATCTTTGTGGGCGCCCCCAACGTGGTGACGGTACCAGAACCAATGACATTAAACAATTGAGCTTCCCCTTTAAATTTAGCATAATGCACAGGGTGTGGACCCAGGGGTGGGAACACCCCCAACCTCCCGAGGCCTTTCCTTCCGGCCACTCATTTCAGTCCCCTTTTTAACAAATCGGACGCTTAGATACATGGCTACACCAAATATACTAGCCCCTGGCATACAAGCGGAGGAAGGTGGGTGGTACGTATGGAGGAAAGGGGGCTATGGACTGAGTACTACGGTGAGTAACTTTAATAACCCATATGTCCTGTCCTCTTTCGTCCATCCTTGTGGGTGATTCCACCGAAAAAGACATAACGTTGAGCTGTGATAACCTGCCTCATACCTAGGATGAAGCAAAAAGGTTCTTCAGAACAGCCTGCATAGTGCCTGGAGCTGGTATCCAGGGAATAGTGTTGTGTTTGCAGAAGGCCAACGAAGTGCACAAAGTAGTCACCTTGCTGATATCCCAAGAAGGATGCCTCTGAAACGAGACACCCATGGTCTTAGCCCTAACCGCATGGGCATGAATCCTCCCCGGAATGGGTTTGCCCATGACCGTATATGCCTTTGAGAAGGCTTGGACCATCCAACGGGCGATAGAAGCCTTGGAAGCCTGGGTGCCAGGAGACGAGCCCCCAAATGTAATAAACAATGCCTTGGACTTCCTGAAGGATTTTGTCAGTGAAAGATAGAATTTGAGGACTCTGAGGTCCAAGGAATGTAGAGCCCTTTCTGCCTCAAACTACGGGTTCGGGAAGAACACCAGCAAGCAGATCTCCTGGATCAAATGGAATGAAAAGACCACCTTGGGCAATAAACTTGGATGAATGCTTAAGATGACCACGTCACTATAAAACGCAGTGAAGGCCTTGCACGATGACAACGCCTGTAGCTCGCTGACCCTGCGAACAGATGTGAATGTCACCAACAGAACCATCTTCAGCGTCACCAGCTGGATGTCCATCGAGGCCATGGGCTCAAAGGGCTTGCATTGAAAAGCCGCCAGAATCACATTGAGGTCCCACACCGAATGCCGCCTATGTACCGGAGGAAAAAGCTTGGACAACCCCTTGACGTTGGCCTTAACCACCGGGTTGGCTGCTGAAAAAACATGCTCTGGGGAATTCTTGTAGGCCCCAATGGCCACCAAATAGGTGCGGCAGGCATCCACCTGAACACCAGAATGGGCCAGATGTGCTGAGCATGCCAGCGCAGATGGGGTCCAGCATCTTGTTGCGAGCCCAGTGGCAAAACCTAGTCCACTTGCTCTTATACTGGGATCGAGTAGACAGCCTCCTGTCAAAACCTAGTCCACTTGCTCTTATACTGGGATCGAGTAGACAGCCTCCTTTATGATGTTCCAGTTGGCATCCGAAAACGGAGCATGCAGCAGTGTAGTCTGGATGAGGGAACGCACAACACCTGTGGCCGTGCCAGCAGATTTGGAAGGTGTCTCCCAGAGACCCCTGACCCCGACCAGCCCATGAAGCAAACCTGGGGCACTTGGAATTCTGAGGAGATGCGAATAAATCCAGATCCAGAAACGCCCATCTCTGGAACAGGGGAAACAAGGAGTTAATGTGTAAATCCTACTCGTAGGTGTTGAACCCCAAGATACTCGGGTGGTCACCTTCTGTGCTGCTGTCTACCGGGAGGTGGACCGCTGAAATCCCAATCCCCTCTGTCAGGTCCCATTATTAGATTGAAATCGCCTGCATGCACAGGAGGGGGCAACGGGTGCCACCCTGCTTGCTCAGGTAAAACAATGCTGTGGACTTGTTCATCCACACCAGAACTGCCTCGTGACTGAGGAGGGGCAGAAAAGCCTTGAGCGCCAGGCCCACTGCCCTGAGCTCGACCAGATTGATAGGTTGGAGGGCTTCCGCCCTGGATCATGCACCCTGAATGGAGTAGGCCTTCAAAGTAGCCCCTCCATCCTGAAACAGAGGAATCTGCCGTCCCCACCAGGGTGGGCTCCCACTGTCACATTGCAGTCCCTCGGCCACCAGCAAAGAGCCAGGATGAAGAGCGGGAATTGGGATGTTGTCCAACTGAGACCCCACTTCCTGGTCCCAACTGGCCACCAGGTGGAGCTGGAGGCACCTCAATTTGAGGCGGACGTGCAGAACCCTGAGCATGCAAGATGCCAACAGCCCCAGAAGGTGATGGAACCACCATGCCGAGGTGGTCGAGTTGGCCAGAAAATGCCCCACCACCTTGCGGCGGGAGAGGAGCCTCTCGGGTGTGGGAACATCCGCTGCACCACTGTGTCCCAGCACACTCCCAGGAAGACCAGATCCTGGGCGGCAGTCAGCGCCGACTACCGCTGGTTGAGGGGCAAACCTCAGCTGGTGCCGAATGTCCGCCGGTCATTGGCAGGAGTGCACCGCACCCTCGGGAGAGCTGGCCCCGACTAGCCAGTCGTCCAGCTACGGGCATGAGTGATGGCCCTCCAGGCGGAGGAGGCCAGCCACCGCATTCATCAGTTTCATGAACACATGAGGGGCCAAATTGAAGCCGGAGGGTACCACCTTGTACTGCAAGTGGTACGACATGAACTTGAACGGCAGAAACTGCCAATGCCGCTGGTAAATGGGGACATGAAGGTACACATCCTTGAGGTCTTGGGAGCACATCAAGTCCCCTGCACACAGGGATTGCAATATGTGCTCGGGAGTATTCATCTTGAAGCGTTCGAGCGTTAAAGACAGGTTTAGAAATGCCTGGTTGTTCTGGGTTACTGCAAAAATCCTGGAGTAGAAACCAGAGCCCCTGTCTGAGGAACCGGTTCCACTGCCTGAATTTACAGAAGAGAAAGGATCTCCCGTAAAAGATCTGATGTAGAGGAGGGGAGGATGTTAGAGCAAGGGGAAGACTGAAGCCCATGGAGACTATAGAAAGGATCCAAGGACTCATGAAATAGCACTTCCAGCTTTCCTGGAAGATAGCTAGCCGGCCCCCTGTTGGGAAGCTGTATTCCCCAACCGTGACGTCATTGCTACTTGGCGTCTGAGGCGGGAGCAGAGGAGGTGGAGCAGAACAAAACACGCAAAGTCCTCTGCTGCTTCCTCGTATTGTCGTTGGGCAACTTGTCAGGCTTCTGCGTACCACGGTCCCGAAAACTCTTGAAGCGCAGGGTTTGAATTCGGTCCTGCACCGAGACTGAGGGTAGGACTTCTGCTCTGGCTTTGTCACGGTGGCCATGGTTTGTGTAGACTTGACAGCCTCCGAACTGCCCACGGAACACCCAGAAGAGCCCCTGGGCCCCTCGGCTTGGGACCCAGTAGCCTTAGCGGCCTTGGTCCTGCCAGAACCTGAATCCAAGGAACCCTTGCCAGGGAAGGAGTCTCTGCATTGAGGAACCATACTAAACAAAGGGCCTATGTTCTGACAGGAGGTCTTGGAGATGAAGTCTTTAAGGTGCACTGAAGAAGTATGGAAGATCACCCTCCAACGGGACAACCAATTCTTCAATGCCCGGTGACAAAGAGAGCTAAAAGCCGCGCATGCGTCAGAGTGGTGGTCGGCCCAGGCACTCAAGATCGAGCGCATAGGGGTCCGAGGCAGGGAACAATCGGTCGCAGGCCGCACATATCATGAATCCTCCTGCAGCCAACATGCGCTGGGGGAGGCCAGACCCCAAAGGAAAGTATAGAAGATTGAAAAACAAAACAACGGAAAGCAAGCGGAAAATGAAAAATGTCTCTGCCCCTAGCTGCCAGGTCTGACACTGTCAGTGCGGAAAAAGGAACTGAGGTGAGGTGGCGGAGGGCAGAGGGCGGAGCCTCAGCGTGTCAGGTTCTGAAGCCTGGGGCTGTGCCTAAACTAAACTTAAAGGTGAAGCTCAATTTTTCACTGCCAAAGGTACCGGGACCGTCCCCATGTTGGGGGGACGCCCACAAGGATGGAGGAAAGGGGACAGGACATACTAGTAAAATAGTTTAACAGGGGGTGTCCTAAGATGTCTTCACTGCAGGTGGTGCAAGATATTTCCATTCAGACAGATATTCTGTTAGAATGCCAGAGCCATAGAATGAATGGGCCTACTTGTGTATTCCTTTGTATAGCTTACATTTTCCAACTTTAATGTCCTCAGCAGTTTTCATGAGGATTCTTATCAAGTATTGTTCAAAGCCTGACTCAACCGTGAAATCGTGCTGTAAAATGGACCTGGCCTGTTATCATTTAGCTATAAAATCTGCTAAACAATCGTCTTTCAAGGAAACCATTCAACTTGCAGCCAATATTCCTAAACAACTGTTTCAGACAGTGAAGGACCTCTTAGCTCCCAAAGTGGTTTCAGTAGCATCTGCTTCCCAAAAATGCATAATGACCGATAACTTCACAGGAAAAACTGAGACTATTGGGAGTGTATCTCCTCCTGTTACGGTTACCATGCCACTTTCATCTTGACCAGGCGTGGAGAATGTTCCTAGCTCTACCAGATTCAACTCTTTTTAGCACTTTGTCTCCTCAGAAGTGATAAAGGCCACAGAACTAAAATCAGCATCCCCTATGGATGAAATCTCTCTTTCAGCTTAAAGGGATAGTCAGAGATACAAGCGAGATCTTCGCATAGGCCTTAAATTCATCTCTCCTTTACGGATCTATACCTGAAAATTTTAAGCACGCACTAGTTGTTCCTCTCCTGAACAAACTGAGCCTTGATGCTGCATTATTGTCCAATTATCGCCCCATTTTTTTAAACCAAATCTTTATTTGCTCTTCACAGTTTGCACATATGATTAGCTTTATGTCTCCGAGTAATACTTTGCATGGCACATTTCCAATTAATTACTAGTTACTCACTGTAGTGACTAACATACTCTTAGTCCATAGTCCCCTTTCCTCCATAGTGCATGGGCGTCTCTCACTAGGGACAGGCGACAGAACTTTTTTCACCATAAAAATCTTCCTTCCCCTTTAAATGTAGAGGTGCGCCGGGGCGGGGCCCTGGGAGCATGCGCTCCCCTGACTCCGCCCACCGGCACTACTCCTCAGTCCCCATGGACGCGTCGACAATATTTACCATTGCCTAATGATACCAGTATTATTGGGGAGGAGGATGGTGGGACATATGGAGGAAAGGGGACCACTCCGGTGAATAACAAGTAATTGCTCTTACGTCCCGTCCCCTTTCCTCCATACTGCAAGGTTGATTACAACTGAATGTAGCCCCAGGGTGGAGAGGAGACCCTCCCCAAGCAAATAGGTTCCTTAGAACCGCCTGTCTGGAGGCCGCGTCTGACTTCGAGCCGGCGTCCAAACAGTAATGCTTATAGAAAGGCAAAGGGGTGGCTCAGGTGGTCACCCTGCTGATGTCCTGCCACGGGACCTGCCGTTGGAATGCAATGGCCTTGCCTTGGCTCTGACAGCATGGGCATGCATGTTAGCTGGCAGCGGCTTGTGCTGCCCTTCGTAGGTCTCCTTGATGGCCGCAACCATCCACCATGCAATAGAGGACTTGGGTGCTTGATACCCGGGCCTGGATCCCCCGAAGGTGACAAACAGTACGTCCGACTTGCAGAAGCCCTTGGTCCGGTCCAGATAGAATTTTAGAGCGCGTCTGACATCCAGACAGTGCAAGACTCACTGAGCCTCGTCCTTGGGGTCAGCAATAAACATAGGTAAGACTATTTCCTCCTTTAGATGGAAAGCGGAAGGTACCTTAGGTAGGAACTCAGGGTGAGTCAGCAGGACCACCTTATCCCTGTGAAAAGTGGTATAGGGTTCTGAGGCCACCAGAACCTGGATCTCGCTGACTCTGTGAGCGGAGGTGAGGCCCATTAACAAAGCTGTTTTAATGCTGACCAGCCTGATGTCCGCGGACGGCATTGGCTCAAAGGGTTTGTGCGCCAAGGCGCCCAACAGCACATTGAAGTTCCAGACGGGGTGTGGCTTCTTGATGGGCAGGTAAAGCCGGGACAAGCCCGCCAGATGTTTCCTGACTATCGAGTTGGAAGAGAAGAGCCCCCCCCCCGCCAATCCGAATTTCGGTAGGCCCGTATGGCTGGCAGATAGGTGCGAAATGTGTCTACCTATATGCCTGAGTGCACAAGGTGTGCCGAGAAGGAGAGCACATCATCCAGCGTGCACATAATGGGGTTGATCTCCTTAGAGTCCGCCCAATGACAGAACCTAGTCCATTTACTCTTTTATTGGCTCCTGGTAGCCTTGCTCCTGACGCCCTGAATGATCTCCAGGTTAGCCTGTGATAGGCTCAGGTGCTAGAGGGTGACCTGCTGAGGAACCACGCTGCAAGGGCTAACTTCTGTGGGGCGGATGACCCTGCCCCCCTGCTGGGACAGGAGATGGGCTGGTCCCATCAAAAGGTGAATGGGTGGTCTGTCCGTGAGGCTGAGCAGGTCGGAGAACCACCGTCTCACAGGCCACCATGGAGCTATAAGAATGATGCTGAGGTGACAAAATTCCTTTACCTTGCGGATTACCCTGTGGACCAGGGGAGTGGGAGGAAAGGCATAGGCTGTCATGCTGTCCCACCGTATTTGTAATGCATCACCTAGGGAGCCAGGGCCCTGCCCCTGCCAGGACACGAACTGTTGGCACTTCCTGTTTTTCCAGGAGGCAAACAGATCCACCTGAGACCTCCAGCAGGACCTGGCCGTTCAACTGCCATTCGTATTTGTCTGCTCCCAGTCTGCTGAGCCTGTCTGCTTCCAAGTTGGACTCCCCCAGGAGGTGGACAGCCGTGAGGTAATGTTGTTCTCTAGGGCCCATTCCCACATGCTGACCGCTAGGCTGCACAGTGGCGCGGACCTGGTACCTCCCTGCTTTTTTTTTTAATACAACATTTTATTGGTTTTTGGAAACACAAAACATACAGAAGGGTAAACAAAAGTTCCCATTCCCGCCCGCCAACAACTCATCGCCATGGTCTACTACCAACGAGCTTCAAAATATGTTCCGACATTGTCACTTTCGTGCCACACCCACCAATTCATTTGCAAGTCTCTGGATGGCGCTACGGTTCATTATTATAGGTTACTTCTAGTGCGCCTCTTCCCAATTTTGCCATATTTTCTGCGCTTTCTCAGGGCACCCCCTGGCAGTATAATCCCTCATTTCCATTGCGATGCAGATGTCCACATCCGTGATCCATTGTTGAAAGCTCGGTGGCCTTTCTGGTACCTCCCTGCTTGTTGACATAGTGCATGCTGGTGGCGTTGTTGGTCTGGATAAGGACTGTCTTGCCCCCAATGAGCAGAAAGAAAGCTCTGAAAGCTAGCCAGATGGCCCTGAGCTCCAGCTAGTTGATATGAGACTACTAGGCTCCTGCCAGGTCCAAATTCCATGGACATTGTGGCTGTCCAGATTGGCCCCCCAGCCTTCCAGGGAGCAGTCTGTAGTGATGGAGACCTGTGGGGCTGGCAGCCGGAGGGGCTTGCTCGTCCGCAGGTTGCAGTCCCTGGACCACCATGTGAGGTCCGAGTGGAGGGAAGGAGTGATGCTGACCGGCTCCGCTTGGGCGCCCTTCTCCTGATTCCATGAGGCTGCGAAGTGCAGCTGTAACCTCCTCATCCTGTCACACTCACCTGTGTCTCTGCAGGAGCGATGGACGAGCCTCCCTTGACCCCGAGTCTTCACTTCCCCTGTTTCACCCGGAGGAATACCTGTCAAATACAAGGTGTACACTCAGACCTGAATTCACCCGATTCCCCTGGTCCCTTCCCTTCTCTTTACTGTGTGCTGTGATGTCCCCCTATGGGCTTACCTTGATCTTTAGTAGGGTGTACACTACATCCCGTATTTGCAGGGGCGCGATTCACTCATGTGATTGGTGCTAATGTCTGTAGGCGGAGTTCAGATGCCAAACGCTGTTTTATGCCTACACAGCGAGGCCGAGAGTTCAAGGCGCCAGTTTCTTCACTGGCTAGAAAGCCCTTCCCACAAGTGATAGTTGCGCGGAGAATGTGGAGTGTCCAAAATTGTCCGTATTGTCTTTGTTTGCAGGTATTTTTGTGGGTGAGCAGCGCTGCGTGTAGAAGCTAGCTGCTGGTAGGTTTGCGCAGCGCCTTCAATTCGAGCGCGCCTGGTAATGTCTCTCCCTTTCCCTTGCAGGAGAAATTATGTGGTATTAGCGCCTCAAGTCCATGTTCAGAGCTACAGGAGACTTGGTGGTTAGTAAGTTTGCACTGAGGCTTTTGGTGAGTATGCACCGCGTAGAGAGAGAGCGCAGTGAAAAAAGTGTCTGCGTTATTGGAGCGAGCGCAATGAATAATGTCTCTTCTTTCTTACAGGGGTTTGTGCGCTCGTACAGCTAACCTGGATTCCAGCGTCGCAGGAAGATTCGGTAAATATGTGCAGCGTTACTGATGTGCGCGTGTTAACCCTGTTCTTTGTTGTTCTTACAGGTGCCCGTGTAGAAGTTCCCTCTTGACTGGAGATAGCTGCGGCGTGGAGTAAGAACCAGGTAAGCTGGAGCTGAATGATCCAGAGCGGGTAAGCAGAAGTAGGATGATCCGGAGCAGGTTAGCAGAAGCAGGATGATCCGCAGCAGGTTAGCAGAAGCAGGATGATCCAGAGCAGGTAAGCAGAAACAAGATGATATGGAGCAGGTAAGCAGATGCTGGCTGATCCAGAGCGCGGCAAGTGTGTTGCTGTTACAGCTCAGAGTAAGCAACACAAAGCACTGGAAGAATCTTGGGCGTGGCTTATATAGCCAGCCACACCCAAACACTAGAGAGCTCATGAGTTATCATGCACTTCCTGTTTGGCAACAGGAAGGGGTAACCAGGAAGTTACTACAAACACTCGGAAGGAATGAAAGGAGAGATTTGTTATGGGTTCTTTGTGTGTCTATGCCAGGCCTGCCAAGCCACCACCCAGCTTGCCCCAACTACCTGCCCGATACCCATGACACATCCCCGAGTCTCATGTGTGGCACAGCCAGAAGGACCGCTGCCATGATACCCAATAAGTCTTGGTACCACCAGGCTGAGGTCACCGCTCTGGTAAGGAAGGGGGTAGTGGCTCTCTTGATGGCCATAATCTTGTCCTCCGAGAGAAAATCCCTCTTTGAGCTTGTATGCCAGATGAGGCCCAGGAAGGTACGGCTCTTCGTGGGCTGCAGCTGAGATTTCTTGAGGTTGATAGTAAACCCCAGGTCATGGAGTGTGTTCATAAGTGCGGAGGAAGTGTGGAAAACCCCCTCTGGAGATCTCGCCCGGGCGAGCCAGTCGTCCAGGTACGGGTATATGTGGTGGCCTTGGGCCCTGAGGAGGGCTGCCACTGCATTCATGAGCCTGGTAAATACCCTGGAGGCTGAGTTGAGGCCAAATGGTAGCACCTTGTATTGGGAATGGCAGCCCATGATCCTGAAGCGTAGGAAGGAGCGATGTGGCCGCCAAATAGGGACATGTAGGTAAGCATCCTTCAGATCCAGGGAGCACATCCAGTCTCCCTTGTCTAGTGTCTGCGCAATGAGTGCTGGCGTATCCATCTTGAATTTATGAAGCGGGAGGGAGAGGTTGAGGGTGGATAGGTCCAACACAACTCTCAGGCCAGCCTGGTTCTTCTTTAGTAGGGCAAAAATCCTGGAATAAAAGTCCAATCCTCTCTGGGAGGCTGGTACTTCTTCCACTGCCTGGCTCTCAATGAGCGACCAAATCTCTGCCAACAGAGTTGCTGTCCCAATGTGTGGGAGTGGAAGGGAGGTGGGAGGAGAGGAAGGGACCGGTAGGCGGTACCCAGAGGATACTAGAGAGAGGATCCAGGGGTCCGAAAAGTTCTGGAGCCAAAATTGCATGTGAAAGGCAAGCCTGCCCCCACCCGAGACACGTGGACCCAAAGGGACGCGTCATGCTTTCTTTCCTTCTGAAGCTGCGGAGGAGGAGGGGGGGGGACTGGAAAAAGCCCTTGCCCCCCCACTTTGTTGGTTGCGCAGGTGCAGACTCAGAGCGTTCAGACCGCCTCGACCTCCTTTCCTGGCAGCCCCGGAACCCGACGACCGCCCGCCCCCTGTCGGAGCGTTGATGCAACTGGGTGTACGCCTTGGCCGTGGCCTTCGTTAGGATAAAGACTTAGCCATTTGCGAGCTGCTGTTCTTTTTATCTAATTCCTCGTCGGTGGTAGAGTGAAAGAGGTCACTACCCTCGAACGGAAGATCCAATATGCATTCCTGGACATCAGGGTTAAATGTAGTAGCACAAAGCCACGCCGTCCTGGCCCGGCCAGAGGTATCGATGTGGGCCACGGTGGACTCCATAATGTCCTCCTCTACCAGCTTCGCTTCTCCGAGACCCGCCCTGAAGCGTGCTTGGCTATGCACCGGAAGTTCGGGAAGGAAGTCTGCTATTTCCCGCCAATGCCAATGGTTAACGGCTGCCAGCATGGCATCCACATTGGATTATTGCAGGTGCAGCGAGGTGTTGGAGCACAGCTTCTTCTTGTACGCCTTCAAGATCTTCTCCTTGCCTAGCAGCAACGAGGACGAGGTGGCCGAGGACAACTGAGGCTTAGAGTAGAGTGACGCTGCAGCGATCACCAAAGAGTGCGGTTAAGGGTGCACCGACAGCAAGAGTGGATACCCCTCCATCTGTCTTTACTTGGCATCGAGTCGCTGATTGACAGGCTGGGCTGAGTGTGGCTTATGCCACCCCTTCTTGGCCAAGGCAACAACGTCTTTCTGCATCAGGATACCAATTTTGGTAGGGGGTTGTAGGGTGAGGACTTCAGCCAAGACCCCCTCCTCAGACTGCTCGACCTCAGGTTAAGGAAGGCCCAACTATTCAGCCAAACCTGCAAGCCGGACATGAAAGGCCTTTGCAGATGACGGCATGTCAGGGTCCTCCTCCTCGTCTGTGTCCACCCGAGTGTCTGTGGGAGGAAGGGGAGCCGGAATCGAAGGGCCGGAATCAAAGGGACAGCGGGGGCTGCACTGGGGCCTGTGGCATCGGCGCCATAGGAGGAATGACTATGGGTGCTGGTGGAGTGACCGGAGGGAGCAAGTCCCTGACTGACTGCATCCCGCAGGATGGCCCAGATGTGAGGGGTTCGCATCAGCACCAGGAACCTTTCGAACAACCTGTCTTCGGAGGCTGAAGGTGTGGCAGGTGAGATTGACGGAGTGGCTGGGGGCTGCTGGGGCCGGAGCGCACTCTGTCTAGGTTGCAGGGGGAACCTGCCCTGCGCTGCTGATGGATAAACTGTAAACCACGTACCTGATTGACACCAGTCCCACCTTGAAACCATTTTGTTGAGCTGCAGTGCTTGGCTCCCTGGGCCCGGCCTCCTCCAAGACTCTTGGCGATGGAGCATGAGACCTACCCTGCACCTCAGGCCGGGGCCTGGAAGCCTTATTGCCCTCGGCAGTGTCGCCGGTAGTGCTGCGTGCAGGCGCGCCCTCGAACATTAGGCCGGTACTAGGGCATTGCCCCTCGGGTGTACACCCGGCAAAAGAACCTTGCGGTCCCTCAGCACTGCTTCTGGAAGGACCTGATGACCCCTCGGCCGTGAGGCTGGTAGCTGGACTAGCCTCGGTACATGTGCGGGTACGAGAATCCGAGAGGATCCTCCCGCCAGGGCGCTTCCTTGGGAAGGAGTCACCCCTACGGGGTGCGATGGAAAACAGCGGCCCTACCTTAGGCCTCGATCTCCGTCTGACGAAGTCCTTTGAGTCTTCTAGAGGCGATCTTTCGAAGAGCTTCCTCCACCTAGCTAGCCTGTTCTTCAGTGCGCATGGAGTTCGTGCAAGTGCGTTGCACGCGGTACAACCTTCCCAGCCGTGGTCGGGGCCAGGCAGCTGAGGCAATGAGCGTGGGGGTGGACACCTGCTGAAGCTTGCTGAAGTCGATATGCGCCGGGAGGAACGTGACGCCGGAGGACCAAATACCCGATTGACAAAAGGAAGACAAAAAGATAGAAGTATCCGGGAAAGAGCACGTGGTAGTACATGGCCAAAGCCAAACCCAGGAGTGCTGGTGAAATCGGCCCAGTCCAGTCGCCGCGGAAAAGGGGACTGAGGAGTGGCGCCGGCAGGCAGAGTCAGGGGAGCCTATGCTCCCAGAGCCGCGCCCATCTAAATTTAAAGGGGGAAGAAGGTTTTCCTGGTGAAAAAGATTCCGTCTCCCGTCCCTAGCGAGGGATGCCCATGCAGTATAGAGGAAAGAGGACGGGACGTAAGAGTAACATCACATACTTACATCAACAACAAACCTCCTCCATATGCCCCCCTGACCAGTTCCTACAGGCGATCCCTGAATTCCTAATAATTAGTTACGGCTCAGCCCTCCTCTTCCTCTAAAATCCCCAGTGCCCTCAGTCTCTTCGGGATTAATAGGTGTGTGGCATCCTTGATTGTATGGTTTATAAAGGGTGACCAATCTTTACTGAATTTCCTCATTGGCCCCCTAATTGTCACTGTCAACTTCCCCACATCCATCGTATCCCATACTGCGTAGTATAGTACCATTGTATTATGGATGGTGGCTCCTCCTGCTTCCACTGCTCAGCTATACATCTCGTTGCGGCCAACATTAGGTTTGCCCATAACCTTCCAGTCCCCCCCAGATAGACTAAATTGTCCGTCAGGCATAGCTCCTAGAAGGACCGCTACTCCATCCCACTCCATGCTACTCCCGATATTTCATGCACCTTTGATTTCACTTCCTGCCAGAAATGCTGCAGCCGCTGGCATCCCCACTAGATGTGTTCCATTGTTCCCACTTCCCCACACCCACTCCAACACTCTGCCGACATTGAGGGGAACATTCTATGAAGCTTCTCCGGGGTTTATGTAGTGCCATTGGTGAAGCAGCTTATATTGTAGTTCCTGATGCTGCACCGATGTGTGTGATATTTACCAGCGCCTAATCCCATTCCTTATCTATGAGCGTCTTTCCACATAACTTCCCCCCATTTGTCCCTCAGCGCACCTTCATCATCATCATCATCCTCCTCCTCCTCCTCCTCCTCCTCGCTTAGCAAGATTTTGTAAATCAATGATATTACTCTTTGTGGACACCAGTAACATTTCCCACTCTCTGTATTCCCTTGTTGGTCCTTCCATTTTTGCGGGGGATCCCGCCCAATGTCTTAGTTGCTGGTACGCATATAGGTCCCCCTCCTTTAAGCCCAAATCCCTTCTGCAGTCTGCAAATTACCTGAAGTTTGCTCCTTGATAAAGGTCACCAATCTGCCTTATCCCTCCCTCTACCCATTGCTTATACCCGTTATAGTCCCTTCCCGGTGGGAGGCGGGGTTGCCAAAGATGGGTGTCCGCGACGACAGCCAGGGGGATAGTTTGAAACTTTTGTTCAGCTGTTCCCAAATCTTCATGGTGTTTCTAATAATTAGATTTCTCATTAGCCCTTTTGGTCTGTATACCTTTCTCATCCCAGAGACCTTCCATAGGTGCTCTCCTGCCACTGCTCGCCCCATTGCCCCCCCAATGCTTCTGATCGCCCTCTGTGCCCCACTCTGCCATTGCTCTCATCTGTGCCTCCACGTAGTATTTATATTGGGGAAGGCCACTCCCCCCTGTGCCTTGCTCCCAAATAATATTTTTCTCCCTATCCTCGGTTTCTTCCCTCCCCAGATAAACTCCATGATGCTCTCCTGAGTGTCTTGCACCATTCTTCCTGGGACTGCCAGAGGAATCGCCTGAAAAAGATCTAAAAGCCGAGGGAGTACATTCATTTTGACAGCGGCTATCCTGCCAAACCACGATATGTACAGCCCTCTTCACCTTACTAGGTCCGCCTTGATTTGTTTAAGCAGCGCTGGGTAATTTGCCCACGATTCGATTTATAGAGGCTGTTAAGTTCACTCCCAGGTATCTGACTGGTCTTGCTACCCATTTGAATGGGTTACTTTTCTCCAGTCGAATCCTTTCCTGTATGGATAGATTTAGTATTTCTGACTTTCCAAAATTCACTTTAAAGCCCGATACCCAAGAGACAACTCTTATCTCTTCCATTATTGCTGGTAGCGATTTCTCTGGCTCAGTGATCATCAAGATCACATCGACAAACAGGCCTATTTTGTGCTCTGCCTTTGCCCATCTCACCCCTCAGATCTCCCTATTCTCCCTTATCCGATGTGCGAAGGGTTCCATAACCAGGGCAAAAAGCAGTGGGAACAGTGGGCATCCCTGCTTTGTAGCTCTTCTTATTGAGAATGGGTTGGCCAACCTCCCGTTCACTTTAACCTTAGCTTAAAGGGTGCTGGTAGTTAGCATGTATTATTTAAAAAAAAACTAGGTCCTACTCCCACCTTTGAGTGTTTGCTCCATGAAGGACCAGTTGAAGCGGTCGAATGCCTTCTCGGCATCAAGCATCATCAAACATGTGGGTGTGGCACACTTCCCTTTCCCCGCCTTGTCGATAATATGTAATATCCCCCTTATATTGTGAAACGTGTTCCATCCTTGAATAAACCCAGTTTGATCCTGCATCACCAGACCCGGTAAAATCCCCTTGTCGCCAGCAGCCTCGTATAAAATACGGCATCCACATTGATGAGCGCTATAGTGCGATATGAGGAACATAGGTGTAGATTTTCCCTGGCTTCGGGATGAGAGTGATGTGTGACATGTTCATGGATTTGGATATCTCCCCCTTTTCCCGGAAACAGTTAAATACTTCTGTAAGGGCCTTGGAGAGAGGTTCCCTGAATACCATGTAAAATGCTGCCGTTAGCCCATCCTCCCCCAGACTTTTGATCGCTTTCAATCATGACATCGCTTTTTTGCACCTCTTCGCATGTTATGGGTCCCTCAAATTGGTTTTCTTGTTCGGGGGCTAGCCTTGGCCCTTCTCAACCTGCTAGATCTGCTGCTTGACTTTCCTTGTCCGCTGGGTCCTCCCCATGCAGGTCTGCATAGAATTCTCTCAAAATCTTACGTTCAGCTCCCTCTTCCCCCTTTCATTTACCCTCCCTGTCGTCAAGGATGTCTATGAACACTTTCTGCTCACTAGCCCTTTTTCTTCACGTCAAAGCTGTCCCCACATTGTTACCCTGCTCATAAAACCTCTGCCTGCTCCTTAGGAGGGTGATCACCACCACCCTGTTGGCCACCCGTTTATGTTGCCCTCTCACATGCGCAAGCTTCCTGGTCACCTTGTTAGTTCCTTTTTCCTTATGCGTCCTCTCTAGTCCCTGCTCTGCCTCCCTCCGTTCTTCACAAATCCTCTTTGAAGCCTTTACGAAATTCTCCTTAAAGGAATAGTGCGCTCAAAATGTTATTGTCCCGAGCGTTTGGGCATGTGGTTTAAAGCAATATGTGATTGATCGAAAAAACATTTCCTATGCACCTTACTATAGTTTTCTTCACTTTTACACATGCAAAATCAAGCATAGGGGCACAGCCATCTTGTGCTAATCTTATCAGTTGCTGCATCGCCCTAAATTGAATTGCCCTCGCCGCACTAAATCATACCCCCCGCCTCTGAAGCTGACATCACTATAAGCGTACGGCCCATAAAACAAAGCGAATGCACGTCTCGTGTCAAGGTTCTCTGTGCGCCACCTAATGACGCGTATCCATAGAAATGGCAGGACGCCTCTTCCCTCAATAAGTATAAAGAGACCGCTTCTCATCAGACAACAGAGTTGCTTTTTCAATCGTTTCACTGTCTTTTTTTGTATTTCCTGTGACTCGTTTCTGCTCTGTTCAGCTATCTTCGTTGTACGTAGCCTGTGCGAATGCATACTAGCACTAGCATTACTATCGATTTCAATTTTGACGTATAATGGCAACAATACAGCACTACCAGTACGAGCCAGAGTATTCCGAGGCGGAATTAGTTGAAAGAGCAAGATGCGGAAAAGATGGGGCATCGGACGACAGATGGGAGGACCCTGAGCCAGAGTTTAGTCGAATGGAAGACCTCTCCACCTGGGGTACCTGCAATCGGTGCAAGGTCATGCCAAATGAGAAGGAGAACTGATGTTGCAGAGAAAACTCTGGATGCTTGGCCTACATATCAGAAAACAAGACACAGCCACAATGCATTACCGAGCTGCATGACTTCACGGCAGCTTGCCTCACAAGGTCTGTGTTGAGGATTATGGTGATGCTCATGCACGAACTTCGCGCAACAGATCGCCCTTGCAATCCAAGTAACGAGTAAGTGTACTCTATATGTGATGTAACTTAGGTCATTAACATTTCATGTTTGTCTCCTATGTTGTCGTAACTTTGATTTATCACTGCCAAATAAATGTAGTCTGGCAATTCAATACATCTCTCACGATTTAAGGAAATCATAGTTGTCATCATCAGTTGTGTCTTTCACGCACAACCAAGAAAAAATATTTCTCTGTCCCCCAAACATTATGGGTTGCATGGGTGTTCACTTTTGTAATGTGTCCACACTTAAAAGCCCAAGTTCATTTATCCATGAAGTAACATTTGTACTGGCAACTATGCCATAGGATACAAGATTGCATTTTAAACTAAGGTTTGTACGCTTATCATGTTCATTTAAATACAGTTTGTATGTTTCTCTTCCACAGGTGGTACAGGCTGGTGGCCTATTGTTTGTTTACATGGTGGCTTCATGGGAGTCTTGGATACTGCGTTTGACGATTAATACCTGCCTATGTCGTTGGTGCCATTCGAGCCAAATTCCCCAGTGTCAGCGGTCAGTACAGCGGTTTTCCCACGTTGTGCTGCAACCCGAAGTATACAATTTGTAGTACATTTGTACCATCAACATCAGCAACAAAATAAAAAAAATAATCTTTTATGAATAGTTGTTTCAATTTTTCATTGAATCAAGCACACGCTCACTTGTTCTGACAGGGCTGGCAGAATTGGAACAGCCAAGGTGCCAAACACCATGTACACTTCAAAGGAATCTTCCGCGCAGGGGCCATTGCTCACATGGCCTCCCCCAGAATCAGTGTCCCCAGGCAGGCTCCACTGAAGCAGGCCGCGCCCCTGCAATCCACATAAGTGTGTCTCCATTCAGCAGTGTTCTGGCCCTTTTCTGCATCTCATACACACCCACTTTTCTAATTATTTATTAAGCCCTTGAAATGTACCCGAGAACATCTGTGAGCACTGGAACTCAACTCGTGATCGTGCTACCTGTTCTGCTGCTACTAACTATCCTACTTGCTGAATCCAATTGTTTGTTAGTCAAGGTAAGGGCAGGTCACCTAATCATCTCTTTCTGATCTCAAAATTTCTATCTATTTCAAACGAATGTACCTGTCAGTCTAGAAAAATGGATACCTCTCATATGGGACGGCAAACGTATTTTGGTGGCCGTGGGCCAACCGTCTCATGCACGATATGACAGACATATAGGATTCCGAATTTACCAATGAACGGCCATTTTGATGTAACAAGGATCACCATTTTATTTTCTAACCATTGCTCATTGCTTTCTGTTCTTATTGCTTCGCAGTACATTTTCTGCTTACACTGCTCGACTGTAAAACATTGTTGTCTGCACGTGAAAGGACAAGGCCGCAGGGTCGCTAGGATAACAAGAGTTCGTTGAAACACAACGTAGGCAGCGCCAGGAAAGAATGCCTGGCTCCCTACCGAATGTAGCCTTGAAGCAGAGCTGCAGGGCATTTAATCATTTCGCAGCTGCCAGCCAGTCTCGTTATATGGTAGAATATGTTTAGAATAAAGCAGCTAAAGGCTTGAATTATGTTCTTTTTACGGCCCCCCTTTACTGATCCCTGTTAGAGCGTGTCGTCTCCCAGGACACTAATAGCACCTCATAGATAGCAAGGTCTGGAATGCAACTCCCCTGTACGAGGCTCGCTTCCAAGGACAGAAGCACTGTGTTCTGTTCAACAACTGAAAGATGCCTCCGCACTTACAAATTGCATATTGTTACTAGAATAGATATTTGAAGGTGTCATAATTGTCGAAAGTGTCCATCATCACACCGAGTTCAAAGAAACCCAATAAAGGGGGGTGTTAAACATGTCATAGTTGATTGTATGATATGCATTTTGTATATATGTAACTGATGTACGTAATTCACTCTCTTGCGTCCCTCGAGGTCTAGAGATACACGTCGCGGGGCGTGAGACCGAGTTGGCCAACTGAGACCATTTGCTTTGCAATAAACCCTAGCTTTGGGAATACAACCTTGTGTCTGGCGTATCTATCGTGTGTGGTGACTCGCTTTGTTTCCATAGACTTAAGGGACCCCTAAGGGCCCTTTTCATACCTAGTAGTGCAATGTTCATTAATCCAAATGACTTTACCATTGTCTAATGTTTAGTGTTCTGATCTCGATAAATAGCTAATTTCATCAGTCTCTATTGTGATAGAAGAACAAGTTACTCTTACCTGGTAACATTCTTTCGATGGGATGGTCCGACGACGTATTCCATATCTATGACAGAAATCACCACAGCTGTGCTGCTTCGGAAAATTTTCGGCGTCCGTGTCCTGCGTCAACGACGTCGATAGGCTGTCCTCAAGGGCCGCCGTCGAGCCGACGTCACCGGATTTTATAAGTAGGACGCACGACGCCGGTAGCCTCAGTTGTAGTTTTTTCCCCAGAACGTGTGGCACCAAACTACTGCCAGTATGACAACAGAAAGCCCTGCGGAAAAGTAAGCTGCAATCGCATAAGAAATTCTGTAGCGGGCAGCTAGGGAGGGAGCGATATGGAATACGTTGTCGGACCATCCCATCGAAAGAACGTTACCAGGTAAGAGAGTAACTTGTTCTTCGCGAGGATTGGGTCCTCCGACGTATTCCATATCTATGACAGACTCCCAAAGCAGTACCAACATATGGAGGAGGGAAAAGAATTTAGAATATAGAAATTTAGAATGTCCAATCAAATTGCAGAGTAAAGGACTGCCTTGCCAAATCTAGGGAGCAGTGTCGTACAAAAGTATGGAACGAAGCCCAAGTGGCTGCTTCACAGATGTTTCGAATAGGAACACCCTTCTGCAGGCAGTAGAGGCAGCCATAGCCCTAGTAGAATGGGCCCGTAAGCCAACCGGAGGGTCCTTACCCGCCAAGCGGTAACATTTAGAAACTGCCAAGACAATCCATCTAGACAAAGTCTGCTTAGTAACAGCTTGTCCCAAACACCTTCCAGCGTAACCTATAAAGAGCTGATCGTCCACTCTGACCCGGGACATGCGTGAAATGTAGAAACTTAGAGCTCTCCAAGGATCCAACCTATGGAGCCTCTCCTCTTCCTTAACAGGATGCAGAGGAGGATAAAACGCCGGAAGAATGACCTTCTGGCTTAAATGAAATTCCGAAACCACTTTCAGAGAAAAGGAAGGACGAACTCCAAGGACAACCCTGTCCTTATGAAACACAGTGAAGGGTGGCTTAACGGAAAGTGCCTGCAACTCACTCTGCGAGCGGAAGTGACAGCAACTAAAAACACAGTTTTAAGGGTTAACAGTCTCAAAGGACAAGAATGTAAAGGCTCAAATGGAGCACCCATTAGGAATTTTAGAACAAGGTTCAAATCCCAACCAGGCACCTGGAAAGGTGACAGTGGAAACATAAGTGAGCCCTTTGAGAAACTGAGTAGTTAAAGGAATTTTGAAATAAGAACACTCCTCAGACAAGTGCTTAAATATGGACAGTGTCGCCAGGTAACCTTTAATGGTACCCACTTGCAGGCCCTTGTGGGCGAACGAAAGCAAAAAAGACAGAACCACAGAAATGTCAAATGAAAAAAGGATCCAACTTCTTAACCCTGCACCAGTCACAGAACTTGCAGCAATGGTACAGGGACTTGGTTGCAGGCCGTCTGGCCGAAAGCAACACCTCCATCACGTCTTCAGGGAGGTCCCAATCATTATACTTCAACCTTTCAGAAGCCAAGCGTGAAGGTTGAGGGATCTGACCCCCCCAACCCCCACCCCGTGAGAGCAGATCGTCTCGGTAGGGAAGACGATGTGGGGGTCAGATGGACAAGTCGAGAAGGTCCAGGTACCACATTCTCCGGGCCCATGCCGGAGAAATGAGGATCATCCGGGAACCGAACCTCCATAACCTCCGCAGCACTTGTACGATGACGGGGACTGGAGGAAATGCGTACAGCAGTGGGAAGGACCACTCCACCACGAACACGTCTCCTAAGGCTCCTCTTGGACGAAATTCCTGCGAGCAGAACCTTTCGCACTTCCGGTTGACACTGGAGGCGAAGAGATCGACTTGAGGGGTCCCCCGAAGGGCGAAGATCTCCAGGAGAATCTCCTGAGCCAGCTCACACTCGTGAGAGATCACGCTCTGCCTGCTCAGAGCGTCCGCCATCTCGTTTTCGTCTCCGGCCAGATGAACTGCCGAGATTGAAATTTCCTGCTGGATGGCCCAGAACCAGAGCTGCATCACCTCCGTGTACAGAGGAAGTGACCCTGCCCCCCCACCCCTTTTGTTGAGGTAGTGCATGGCCACTGTGTTGTCCGTCAGAATCAGGACATTCTTCCCTCGCACAGTCGGAAGAAGAGCCTTCAGGCCAAGCCTGACGGCCCTCAGCTCCAACAGATTGATATGGAGTCTGGACTGCGACGGAGACCAATGACCGCTGACTGTCAACTCGTTGGCATGAGCTCCCCATCCCGTGAGGGATGCGTCCGTCACAACCGTCACCTCCGGCCAGGGTAGCCAAAACAGAGCCCCCCTCATCAGACTGCAATTGGCGGCCCACCACAGAAGGTCCTGGGCGACCGAGCGCGGCACCTGAACAGGGTCCCAAATCCTGCTGGAGGACTGTGACCACTGCATCTTGAGAGCCCATTGCAGAGATCTCATCCGCAACCTGGCCTCTGGCTCCCGAAGATGCAGGATGCCATGAGGCCGAGCAACCTCAAGAACTCGAACGCTTGGAGACTCTGGGCACACTGAAACTTGTGCACCATCTGCTAAATGTGATGAGCCCTCACCTGGGGAGGAAAATACTGGCCCAGGGATTTGTCAAGCACTGCTCCGATGTACTAGAGCCGCTGAGTTGGCGTCAAGTGGGACTTCTTTAAGTTGCGGGAGAAGCCCACTTGACGCCAAGGGAGTGCCAGGTATTGACAGATGATCCAGGACTTGCTCGGGAGAGCACGCCCTGATCAACCAATCATTCAGGTAGGGGTAGGCGTGAATCCCCCCTTTCCTGAGATACGCTGCCACCACCACCATGAGCTTGGTGAAGACCCTCGGGGCGGAGGTCAAACCGAACTGAAAGTGCGAGTTGCCAACCACGAACCTCAGGTACTTCTTGTGATTGGGGTGGATCGGCATTATTGAGGTCGAGAGACACCAACCAGTCCTGAAGTTGAAGGGCCTGGAGGACTTGAGAAAGAGTAACCATCTTGAACTTGTCCTTCCAGAGGAGTTTGTTCAAACCGCGCAAGTCCATGATGGGTTTCAATCCCCTGTCTTTCTTCGAAATTAAAAAATAAAGGGCATACCATCCCTTGTTCCTCTCCGCTACAGGCACCAGTTCTATGGCGCCTTTCTTCAGCAGGGATTGTATTTCCTGCGCAAGGACCGGACCTCTTCAAAGAGAGATTCCCTGGTGGATTGTCTTGAGGCCTCTGCCGGAAAGGAAGACAGTAGCCGTGGGCTGATCTCTAGAACCCACACATCTGAAGTAATGGCATCTACGAGATGCTGCGCGCCAGCCTTCCCCCAACCGGCGAACCATGGGACATGGCCTCATGACTGAGCTGAAGCGGCTGCGGCAGTGCCCGAGGGCAAAGAGGCAACTGCCCGAGCGGCTTTGGCACCTCGAGTACCCTGTTTTCCACCTCTGGCACTCCTACGGTGACCCCTTTGACTTGCAGCTCCTCTCGAAAGGATGAGTAATATCGAAAGGAAACTCCCCTCCGTTGCTGTCCCCTAGGACAAAAAGGCAGAGGTTGGCAAACTGCAGCGCTCAACGACTTCGCTGCAGCTTTGGAGGTCTGCAACCTCTCAAGGCTCTCGCCTTAATCAAGCTTTACCTAGAGAAAGCTTCTTCTTACGCTCCCGCAAGGCCTTCGATGTAAGCAACTGGCAGTCTACACAGTCATCCGTGTCGTGGCCCTCACCTTTGCACCAGAGGCAGGTGTCGTGCGAGTCCGTCAACGACATCTTGGACCCGCAGTCCCGACACTTCTTAAAACCCGGCCGCGGGGTAGAAGAAGACAAAGACATCATGGAAATCTTCACAACGAACAGGTTCGAAGAACCGAAAGAACAGAACTCAGAGGAACCGAGGCGCAACGAGATCTCTGAAGCGAACACGTTCGCGGAAAAAAATTGAACTGAGGCTATGGGCGTCGTGCGTCCTACTTATAACATCAGGTGACGTCGGCTCGACGGAGGCCCTCGAGGACAGCGTATCGACGTCATCGACGCAGGAGCCGAACATTTTCCGAAGCACAGCTGTGGTGAATACTGTCATAGATATGGAATACGTCAGAGGACCCAATCCCCTCGAATTTCGTCTTTCCTGAGCTATGTCTATACGCATGTTTCCTTTTGATGCATGAAAGTACATTCAACAGACGAGTAACATGTTATGATTTAAGTCGCATCATGTGCAAATAACTCAAGCTGACCTAACAGAGACTGAAACTTCAACGCAATTGACCGAGGAACTTGCCAAAGATCTCGACTAGTTTACCTCGTTTGGGCGAATTGTCCACCACAGCTGAGCATCAAAACACAATCATGCAGGACGATTGGCTAATAAAGGAGCAGAAATACATTGTATTCGACAGCTGCCTGGTAGAGATTATACTGATACTGAAATGTGTGCATCCAGTGAGGGGGAAAATATGCGGGCAGTCATTGGGGAATGTGAGACTTGCATTACAAGACACTGAATTGAAAATCCAAGCCACCTGTGCCCACCTCCATGATACATTTTCATGGTCCGCTCAACCGATGTTGGGCAAAGTGCCAGCTGGAAATCTACTGTGTTCTGAAGCTCTATTTTTCAGTGGCTCTACTTTTAGTAAGTTGTCTAGTTTGTCAATTTGTGGGACTTCAGTTCCTTGCTAAAACACATTACTACAAATTTCAAAGAGAATTTTTATTCCCTGCTATTAGTCAAGCCTGGAAAATTGAACAAATGTCAATTGAAAGGACATTCTCTGGCAAACAGTTCAGGCTAGCTGGCGATGGACAGTGTGACAGCCTCAGATTTTCAGCAAAGTACTGCACATACCACTTTCAGCACATGGAAACTAAAATAATTGTGAGTTCGGAAGTCGTGCAGGTGTCCGAATGTAAATCCTCAGTGGCCATGGAGAAACATGGTTTCATAAAAGCCTTCAAACATCTTCAATTGCGGGTGGAAGCAATGCAAATAGACCTCATAGCCACTGACGGACATGTTTCAATAGCCAAGGCCATGCGAGAGCAGTTTCCAAACATTCGCCATCAATTTGATGTATGGCAAGTTGCCAAATCAATAAACAAATCACAAATCAATAAACAAATCACAGCTACGCGTTAAAAAAAGGGTTCTGAAATTATTTTACAGTGGTCCCAGTCTATCAGCAGCCATCTTCGGTGGAGCTCCAAAACTTGTGATGGGTCTGTGGAAATTCTACTTGAAAAATGGCGCTCATTGATGCACCACTGTTCCAACATTCACTCATGGCATGAAAACCAACATTTTCACCAATGTGCATATGGACCTTTATCGGAACAACAGGAATGCAAGAAGAATTGGTTGGTTCCATCTTCACCTCCACACAAAGCTCTTGAGAAGATTGTGTTTGATAAAACTCTTTCAAGAGACCTGAAGGGACTCACATAATTCTGTCACACTGGAGATTTAGAGGTGTTCCACAATAATATGTGCCTAAAATACAGGCCCAAAAGGTTGCATTTTGGCTTAGAAGATATGCAGTATCGAACATTACTAGCAGTATTAGCGCATAACGAGAACATAGTGAGAGAACAATCGAGAACTGCAGGAAACTTTGAGATGCTTCGTTACACAATGGCCTTTGCAAAAATAAGCAAAAAATGGGTGGTCAAGCCAATATACCATGAAATGGAATTCGATTTTTGTGAAAGATCTCTCTTTGACTGTGTTGGACATGCATACTCATGGAATCAATCGTGATTTTGTTCCTAGGACACATACATTGCCACAAAACATTGCAAACGTGCCCTGTCCACCAAAAGCGGACCTCGTTGAACGGTTGACTTCCCGGTATAAAGGATTAGCAGCGGTGTGTATGTTCCACAATGTTTGTACATTGTACATGACTAATGGAAATCTATGTAACTTGAATTTCAAAGCTATTAAAAGTATTAAGTATTAAGCGTCCTAATTGTCTTTTCAAATGTATCCTCTTTGTCCATTTTCTTTGCAATAAGTGCCTGTTGGAGGATGCCATACAGTGTAACTGATTTCCACCTTCCCGCTTTCGGCCAGCACTTGTGGTCCCTCACTAATCAGGGCATGGGAGGGTCAGATGGATATCCACATGAAAGCTTAGCATGCACGTGTCCAAATTGACAGAATGGAATGAGACCTAAGCTAAATAACAAACCTGGCATGCAAGAACTAATGGGGGGTCCAACAAGAACATTATCGATACACTGCAAAGACTAAAAAAGAATGCACTTAGAGCAGCACTAAATATCCCGAACAGAGAGCATATCTCTGCATTCAGAAGAGACGCTCATTGGCTTAAAATCAAAGACCGGATTGCCCTTAAAACCCTTTCTCTTAAATCCAAATGTCTCAATAACATAGCGCCTCCCTACCTTGTAGAAAGAGTTAACAAGAGAACTTCTGACTGACCTATGAGAATGTCCAATGCCTACACTCCAGAGGTTCCCAGATATAAAGGATCACAGCCGGCGGCACTAACTTTCCGGTTACAGCTGCTCAATCTTGGAATGGACTCCCCTAGATCTTAGAATTGACCAACCCTACTCCAGATTCAGACAGAAAGTCCTCACCTGGCTACGAACTAATGACACCTAACCTGACCGCTTCTCTTCCCTAATGACCCTTCGCCCTACCACTCCCAAAATGCCCTTTAATGATTACTATGCCTTGCCACTGCCAACTGTATATTCTGACATCCTTTGCCTGTATCTCGGAAGTTCATTTGGAACCATTTGGTCATTGCCAACTCATGGTTGCATTTATGTTATCACTGTTTCAATTGTTTTATTACTCATTTTATGTAACCAATTACTCTTGTAACTAAGCTTCTTAAGTATACTTGTAATGCTCGCGCCCAGCTACCTGAGGGTTTTGGTTTTGCGCTATATCAAATAAACAAACAAACATAATGACTAAGCAAAACACTGCATGAAAGGGTGCTATTGGTGTGAAATAGGCGCAGTCTGACTCATATTTTTATGGGGGCATGTGTTAGGGGTCATTGCTTTCGGATGCCTTATCAGAAGGGCTGATCTTTGATTTGCGGCCTTTGTAGTCTTAAGATTTCAAACACAGTGGGGATAGGTGTTCGCGTTACAAAAATATATGACCACTCTAGATTAGGTATATGGTAGGTGAATTTGAGGTGGTGCAGGGGTAGGGTCTGGTGACCAGATGCGTTCAAAGGGAATAGGGGTCAAGGGTTCAGGGGACCGCGGTCTGACAGGGAGGGGTTGGAGCAGGCCTTGGTCTCACATTCTTGGACGAGCACATTTTGTCAGGGCTCGATACTTGCAAAAATGAATAGCTGCATTTCCATGAGAACAGGAGACGCCCTGAGCTGACAGAGGTGGTGGGGGCTGGCTGTGCACGGCGCTGGGAGAGTGAACAGTTCGCCAGAGGGCCTCGAAAAAGAAGGCGTTTGGAAGGAAAAAAAATGGAGTTCAAAGAATACAAATTAGCACAGCGTTAATACACTTATATGAAACATGGGTGATGCAAATAGGTACAGGAAGGGTGGAGATGTCTCCCACCTTAGCTTATACGTAATTTGCCCGGTACAAGAATGGTGCAGGGGGAGGGATATACTGCCACGCCTCCAACATTTGTTAGTGCACGGGAAGTTCAGTGGAGATGGAAGGGCACTTAGATATAGGACTTGTCAGTGTCTCACGTTATCCCCAGAGACCATTCCTCTGTGAAAAAAAGGCACACGCAGATGTGACAATGGGGAGGACACCAACTGGAACTGTTGTTATAAAATAACTAAATCACTACCAATATAGAAGAGTATAAAAATATTCACGATAGCGCAGCATTGGTGGATGGCAGCAACAATTTGTTTTTCGAACATATTTCAAAGGCTACGTTCGTCGGCCGGGATAAATCACTCCCATGGGAGTGAAGGTCATTGCATTTGATGTTGCTTGTGGGCTGTTCACACCGACGCATCCTGTACAGTATGTTTTTGATTTGTGGCTTTCCTTCACTAAAAGCAAACTTAGCATACGTGCTCCTAAGAAGGTTCAATTGTTGTTCATCCTTGGAAGAAAGGGAGGATTCACAATGGATTAAATGACGGGAGGTGTGTAATATCTGCAAAAATGATGAGGTTCACCATTTCAAAACTGGACAAAGGAAACGGTGGAGGATAAAGACCTTCACACAGCAACACAACAGGTCTTCCAAGACATACTCGCAGATGGCACAGGGGAAGAAATTCGGATAGACAGGATACACAGAGTAGGCCCAAGAAGATCGGGAGAGCCCGGAACCCGGCCAAGAGACGTACTAGTGGCGTTGACACAATACATACAAAAGGAGCAAATCCTCAGGAAGGCTGGACGAACCAACACCACCAGAGGAGGTTGCAAAGGCAATCAGAGACTTACCCAGGAATAAATCTTCAGGACCAGATGGCTTTACAGCAGCCTTCTACAAAACATTCGCGGAAACACTAACACCCATTTTAATGAATCTCTTTAACACATTTAAAGAGACGTCCAACATCGCAACCTCAATGAACGAAGCAAAGATCCTAGTCTTCTACCCGAGTTCCTATCGCCCAATAGCCCTGATCAACATCGATGTTAAACTCTATACTAAAGTGCTCGCCAATAGACTCTCACCCCTGGTCCCCAAATGAATCCATCAAGAACAAGCAGGATTCATCCCGAATAGGAAAACCACTGACAACATCAGACGAATAATTAATCTTATAGAGAAAGCTGGAATCACAAATATCCCCTCAGCAATTTTATCAGTTGATGCGGAAAAGGCTTTTGACCGAGTAGAATGGACGATGCTCTTTGCGACACTGAAGAAAATGGGCATGGGCAACTCATATATAAACATGGTTTGGGCCAATTATAACTCACCAACGGCCAGGATAGAAGTGAATGGAGAACTCTCGGACTCTATCAGAATTGGAAGGGGCACCAAACAGGGCTGTCCTCTATCACCCCTGCTATACGCAATCTTCCTCGAACCACTACTGGCGAAGATCAGAGAGACATCCGAAATAAATAAAGGGCATAGAAATGGGCGGACAGATGCACAAGGCAGCAGCAAATGCGGACAACATGATGATGACCATAACAGATCCAATCAAGACACTCCCTCTCCTCATTCAACAAATCGACAAATACGGATCAATATCAGGCCTAAAAATAAACAGGCAGAAATCGGCAGTGATGGTTCTGACAGGAGACAAACAAGCGATTTACAAAAAGACAAAGGATCTCCATTTACAGATGGCGGAAGACGGGGTGAGATACCTGGGAGTCACTCTAACGGACACGATAAAGAACCTCTATGCAGGGAACTACACGGAGCTCATAGAAAACGTGAAAAGAGACCTAAACAGATGGAACCCGTTAGCAATCTCATGGTGGGGCAGAATAACAGTCATTAAAATGACAATACTCCCTAGACTACTGTACTACTTCCAAGAACTTCCTATACGGATACCGCCAACATTCTTCAATACTCTCCCTAAAATAGTTCCGAAATACATATGGCAAAACAAAACACCAAGACTGTCGCAACAGGCGCTCACAGCACAAAAATCAGACCGAGGCATGGCACTCCCTCACTTCAAGAAATATTACGAGGCCGCACAACTCTGGGTGCTGAACGAATGGATCACCAACACTTCAGACAAGTGGTGGGAGGCACAGGACAGTGCTGTACCGAGATCAAATCTACGTCACCTACTATAGAGCAAACCTGAGCATAGACATCAAAATGTCAAAATAAGTGAGATCATTAGCTCCGTTATGGACATATGGGACAGAACAACCAAGAAAGGAATACTCACAATAGATACAGCCCCCTTCATTCCAATCCTTGACAACCCAGACTTCACCCCAGGGATGGGAAAAAGAGCATTCCAGAAGTGGCGTGAGTTAGACTGCACAAAAGTGGGAGACATGTTTGACGGACAACGAATCAGAACATTCAAAGAATGTCAAGACCTACTGGTCCCTACGGAAAAGGACAGATACCAGTACGAGCAACTGAATCACTGGCTCACAACTCCAAAAATAACACAGGCATTGACAAGAACTCTGACCCCCGTTCGAAACATACATAATGACCCAAACCGGTGAAAGGAAATGTGTCTCCACCCTCTATAAATTTATGAACGCCCAGACAGAAACCACAACGTGGCGATATATGAAGAAATGAGAAACGACCCTAGGGAAACTAACGAGGGAACAATGGATATACATCTGACAAATAATCCCTAAATGGACACGGGCGATCCAAACAAGTGAGGCTTGGACAAAAATAATGATACAATGGCACTACACCCCGGAAAAACTCCACAGAATGTATACAACCTCGCAACGAAAATGCTGAAGGGGATGCGACGCAATAGGGTCTAGAGGCACATATGGTGGGACTGCACGGAACTGCAACCATTCTGGTCAGAGCTGAAAACACAAATGCAGAATATTTTCAAGGAAACAGCAAACCTAGGAGAGGAAGTCTGGATGTGTGGCATGTGGGACCCTCGAGATAGGTCTCTCACAAAGACACAAAAAAGGAATTTCATGGGATTTCTCATAGCAGCATGGCTAGCAATAGCACAAAAATGGAAACAAAAGACCCCCCCCCCCAAACCAATCAAGAATGGCTACACAAGATATGGACATATGTGGCAATGAAGAGAATCACATACAATATACAAGGGGACAGACAGAGATTTGCAACAGACTGGGGGGAAGCGATAGAGTATCTACAAAGCGACTACATGCTCCAATGGTGCCCACATAAACTCTGAATATTGGACTTGTTCACAGGATAACACTGAAGCAGAAAATGAGACTCAGTAGGACAGCGAAGAACAATACAACCAGTGAGGGGGCAAGGAGGGGAGTCGATATAGGACACTGTTGAGTCCCCATGTTTATGTCTGAAGAAATGGCAATAAAAAATATATTTTTTTTAAAGTGCAGAAAACGAAGGTAAGGTGCATAGGAAATTTTTTTGCGATCGTTCACATTTTGCTTAAAACCACATGCCCGAACGCTCGGGACAATAACATTTTTGAGCGCACTATTCCTTTAATGTGCTGCTTAAACGCATCCCATCTCTCCCCCAGGTTATCTCCCTCATTCCCTCCTTCCTCCACAAATTTGCTCATCTCATTTTCCGTTTGTTGCCTCACCTCCTGATCTCTGATAAGGTATTCTTCCAACCTCCACAACCCCTTCCTCTCCAGATGCTCCCTCCTTCCCACTAGTGCCACCAGTGCATGATCCGATATTGTGATACTCCCTATGCGTACTCTGTTGGATGCTTGGACCACCCCTCGTGTTGCCATAATATAATCTATTCGGAAATAGGTCTTGTGGACATGCGTATAAAAGGAGTAGTCTCATATTTGTGGGTGACTTAACCTCCACACATCATTGATTCCCTCCTTTTTAAACCTTCTCAAGAGGTGTTTGGACATTGTCCCCAATGCATGCCCCCTCAAGCCTTCTGAACTTTCCCAGACGGGATCCCCTGCTAGGTTGAAATCCCAGATACAATAATTTCCCCCTTCCCAAACTAGCCCAGCACTTCTAGAAACCTTTCAAAAAACCCTTCCTGCCCTGATTGGGGGCATATGACAATGCATTACTTACCGTAAAAGCATTTCTGATGGTTGTATCTGCTTAGATTCACATGCTGTGCATATGTCCGACATCCAGTGGTCACTGCGGAGTATTGCATTTTGTTTTTCGTAGTCGAAAAGGGGACGTCGACAAGGCGTGTCTGTAACACTATCCCTATAGTGATGTGCGTTGTACCCACAAACCCTCACGCGTCGAGGTCCCTCTGTTTGTATTTTTCTGCCCTGAGGGAGCCTTCTAGACGTGAGTGAGTACAGAAAAGAGAGAAATATAGTAGAGGATGTCTATGTTCCTTCCATCCGAGCTGGGAGGAAGGGCGGGCGCATGTGAATCTAAGCAGATACAACCATCAGAAATGCTTTTACGGTAAGTAATGCATTGTCTTCTGATGTTTGTTAATCTGCTTAGAATCACATGCTGTGCATAGACTAGCGAGCAGTACCCGGAGTTGGCGGTGGGTTATGAGAAGGAACAGTAGAGAAAAGATGTCTTAATACTGCCTGTCCCACCTGGGAGTCAGATCTAGAGTGTGCATCTAGACAGTAGTGTTTTGTAAAGGTTTGCACAGAACTCCAGGTAGCCGCTTTGCAGATGGACTCAAGGGGAACATTTGCAATGAATGCTATGGAAGCCCCAGTGCCTCGAGTGGAATGTGCTCTTGGCTTGAAGGGTAGTTCTCTCTTAGCAAGAGTGTAACAGAGAGTGATGCATTGTACAATCCATCTAGATATAGTGGACTTAGAGACTGCATCCTGCTGCCACCGAGACAAAGAACTGATTAGCCTTTCTCAGTGATCGGGTTCTTTCCATGTAGAACATGACAGCTCTGCGTACATCTAGTGTATGCAGTCTTTTTTCTCCCAAGCTGGAAGGGTTTTGAAAGAACGTTGGTAGTTCTATAGATTGGTTTACATGAAATTTCGAGATGAATTTTGGTGCAAACCTTGGGTGTGTGCGAAGAACCACCTTATCCTTGTGAACTGATACGAAGGGGTCTAGTACAGAAAGAGCCTGTAGTTCACTTACTCTCCTAATGGAGGTGATAGCTATTAGGAAAGCAGTCTTAAGAGAGGTATTTAAGAGTTGCCTTGTGCATGGGTTCGAAAGGAGTGCCCATGAGTCTAGAAAGTACCACGTTTAAGTCCCATCCGGGAGCTGGGTTAGCTATCGGGGGGTGTATTCTCTTTACCCCTTCCATAAAGGCCTTGATAACTGGTATCTTCCTCCACGACACTTTAAGTTGGGAAGTGGTGTATGCAGAAAGTGCCGCTAGTTGGACTTTAATGGAATTAAACACTAGACCTGAATCCAGTAAATGGGTCAAGTACAGAATAATGTTAGTGGCAGAGCAGTCAACCGGGTTGATGTTCTTACTTCTACACCAGATGACAAATCTTTTCCACTTGCTAGAATAGCAGTGGCGAGTATTAGGTTTTCTGGCTTCCCTGAGGATGTCCATACATCTCTGAGGGAGATGTAAATGTCCAAATTCTATGATCTCAGGAGGCAGGCTGCTAAATTCATGGTCTGAGGACATGGATGCAGTGTCCTGCCCTTGTCTTGTGACAGCATGTTGTACGGGCAGGGAAGTTTCATTGGGGGAGATAGGGACATCTCCATCAAGTGAGCGAACCATGGCTGCCGGCCCCATATTGGGGCTACTAGTATCATGGTAACCTGCTCTTGGTGCATCTTGTGCACCACTTTGTTGAGGAGGGGAGTCGGGGGGAAAGGCGTAAACAAATTTCCCTGACCATTGAATCAACAGACCGTTCCCCTTGGACTGGTTCTGGGGGTACCTGGAGGCGTAACATTGGCATTGTGAGTTCTCCATGGTTGCGAACAGGTCTATTTCCGGGAAACCCCATTGCGTGAAGACGTCTAAGACGATGTTTTCGTGTAATTGCCATTCGTACTCTTTGGGTAGGGGGAAGTCTCTGCTGAGTTTGTCTGCTAGCAGATTGAGTTCCCCTGGTACATGTTGTGATAGTAGGAACATGTTGTGTTTGAGAACCCACTTCCATATATTCTGGGACAGCTTGGACAGTCCTGGAGAGTGAGTGCCCCCTTGCTTGTTGAGATAGTGCATGGCTGTGGTGCTGTCTGTGAGGACCATCACTGTCTTTCCTTGTAAGTGTTCCTGAAAGGCTTTCAGTGCTTTGAACACTGCTAATAGTTCCAGCAGGTTTATATGCTTGGATGCTAAGCTCGGAGTCCACACTCCGTGAGCAGTCTGATGGGATAGGTGAGCCCCCCATCCTGTAAGGGATGCGTCTGTGGTTAGAGTGGCTTCCAATGCGGGTGTGGCAAAAGTTTTCCCTAATAACAGGTTTTCCTTTGTCCACCACCGTAGCGAGAGAACCAAGGCCTGCGAGACCACCACCAGATCGTCCCATTGTCCGCTGGCCTGACACCACTGGCTGTAGAGCCACTCTTGCATTGGGCGCATGCGCAGGCGCGCGTGAGGTACCAAATAAATACATGACGCCATCATCCCTAGCAAGCGCATTGCTTTGCGTACCGTCACCTCTCGACCTGCCACATATTGGGGGATCTGAAACAGCATGTTTTGGACCCTCTCGTTGGAGGGGAAGACGAGGCCGTCCTTTGTTCGAATTAGAGCCCCTAGGAATTGTTTGATTTGGCTGGGGTCTAAGCTGGACTTCTTTTTGTTGATGGAGAAGCCCAGTTGGGACAAAAGGTCTACGGTCCTTTTGGTATTGGAGAAGCATGTTTCGTAAGAATCCCCTGTTATGAGCCAGTCGTCGAGGTACGGGTAAACCAGGATGGATAATCTGCGCAGGTGGGCCGCTGCCACTGCCAGTACTTTCGTAAATACCCTTGGTGCAGATGCTATCCCGAATGGTAGTACTCTGAACTGATAGTGTTTGTTCTCTATCTTGAACCTGAGGTATTTTCTGTGCGCTGGCAACATTAAAATATGAAAGTATGCATCTTTCATGTCTAGTGTTGTCATGTAATCCCCCTGTGATAACAGTGGGATTACTTCCTGCAAGGTCACCATACGAAACTTTTGGGGTTTGACAAAGTTGTTCGCTGGGCGCAGATCTAATACAGGGCGCATGGTTAAGTCCTTTTTGGGTACAAGGAAGTACACTGAATAAATACCTTCTGTTACCTGAGATAGGGGGACAGCCTCTATAGCTTCTTTTTTCAGTAGCTCTTCTACTTCTTGAAGAAGAATAGTGAGGTGTTCCGGTGTCATGCGTCGGTTCCGTGGGGGTCTGTATTTCGGGGAACCGTTGAATTCGATGCAGTATCCGTGGGCTATGGTGGATAATACCCAGCGGTCTGACGTTATTCCCTCCCATGCTGAAAGGAACGATGTTAGCCGGCCCCCGACCGGTGATGCATGGGAGGGGACCCGAATCTTTGGGTCATTTGTTGGTATTGGGCGTGGGGCCTTTTGGACTGGAGCCGCGCCCTCTTCCTTTGCCACGACGTTGGCCTCTTTGACTGAACTGGGTGCTTTGGTTAGAGGGCCAGTTGGTAGCAGAGTAAAATTGTTGTTGGCTTTGCTGCTGGCGTTGGCCACGAAAGGAGCGTCTATTGCCATAGCTGCGTCTGTTAGGTGGCCTAGAAATTTGGTCAAGAGTCTAGATGGTATCAAACTCCTTCTTCGCATGTTCTAGGGCCTCATCAACTGCTTTCCCAAACAGATGTGTTTGCTCTATGGGCTTATTTATTAGGGAAGCCTGAGTTTCTGGCTTAAATCCCGAATTGTGCAGCCAGACATGGCGTTTGAGAAGTATTCCCTGAACCAGGGAGCGGCCAGCTGTCTCTGCGGCATCTAAGGAGTTCTTTACGATGCCCTGGTTTACAAGAGTTCCCTCTGATATAGTAGCCAACAGGCGTGAACGCAGGGGTTCTGGTGCGTCCTCTGCTTCGCTGCGCAGCTTGCTCCACTGTGCATCTGCGTAGCTAGCTAGTAGGGAATTGTTATTCGCGATCCTGGTTGAGAAGGCGGCGGATGTCGTGATTCTTTTACAAAGTGCATAGAGCTTCTTGCCCTCTTTGTCAGGTGGTGCCTCACTAGTAGATAGTGGTACCCCCGCTCTCTTTCTTGTGTTAGTCACTACCAGAGAGTCCGGAATAGAATGTCCCCTGATGTACAAAGGGTCAGAAGACGAAGGGCTGAAGAGCTTTTCTATCCGAGGGTTGACCCCTCTGACTAAGGCCGGATTGGAAAGGGAAGGAGTTATTCTTCTCTTTATAGAAGCCAGGAGCGGAATGGACTGGCTGACCGGGGCTTTTTCTTTAATAACCTTTTCTACAAAGTCTATGTCCGGAAGGGTCTCCCTTGTGTCTATTTCAAAATGCGCTGCTGCCTTGCGCAATAGTGCATTAAGTGAAGGCTGGTCATCTATGGGGGAGGTGTTCCCAATAGGTGAGTCCTTGGGAGGAGAAGGATGAAAGACATCAGGGTCTGAGTGCACTGATGGGGATTGCCAAGGCTGCACTGATGGGGAGTGCCAGGGCTGTGAGGTAGCTGTATCTTCTTCAAAAGCTCCTGCGCTAGTGTAAGGGTCTTCCTCAAACCTCTCCTCCTCAAGTTCTTCCTCTCCACCTAAACACTCCTCATCTTCCTGGAGGTATTGCTCCTCTTCAGTGAGGTCATATGCATCTGTAGAAGGGGAAAACAGCCTAGGAATCTTGACCCTAGGGTCATCCTGGGTCCATTCTCTTGGTCTTTTGGGTGTGGGTGGGTTTTGGCTACCCAAAAACCTCTCCATCTTTTCCATACAAGAATGGAGTCTTTCCAGGGTCTCATGGAGAACCCCTGAATAGTCTAGAGGGGGGAAATCAGTGTTTTCACCTTCAAAACGCTTCGAACGCTCCCACAACGTCGACAAAAGGTTTCCGTCGCCCTCAGAAAAGCCCTCCGGTAGTTCAGAAGTGCCTTTAGATGGATGGGGCAGTTCCTGGCTACTCTTGTGCTTTTTCGGCGTTTCTATATCCTTGGGTGCGGTATTCGACGTCTGTTTCGTCGTCCGCTTACGTTTGTCCTCGGAAACAATTCTCGCCAGACTCTCGACGACGAGTTCGTCAGTCGAGGGTTCTGGAGTTGGCGTTGCCTGCGTTGCGCGTTGTTTTTCGACGGCCGCTCTATGGAGCGTTACGTCGGATGTTTTTGAGGTAGCGCCTGTATTAGATAAAAGCCCAATCGCTGGTCGTGGCTGCGTTTGCGGGTGGGGCTTGAGACCCTTGCGGTCTGAGGTCGACGCCGGAGTGCCCTGCGTCCCCTTCGGCGCTGGTGGATCCTTCGTCCTGGACGAAGAAGAGCTGTGGGTTGTGTGCTTAGGCCTATGGGGTCTGTGTGCGTCCTTGTCGCCGGGGTGTTCATCCCCATAAGCAGGGCGTGAGCCGAGCCCGTCGGGGCCGGGGACGGACGTCGAGGAGCGCTAGCGCTCCTTCTGGGGGTTAATGACTTCCGTAACGGACGTCGAGTTATCACCCTCCTCGTCACTTTCTGTAACAGCGGCGGCGGGTGAGGAAACTGACTTCGACATCGCGTAGTCCGCCCACCTCTTAACTTTCCGTTCTTTAAGAGTTCTTGGTTTCAAGAGCTTACAGGCCGCGCAGCTGTCCTCTTTATGATCGAGGGGCAAGCAACGATTACAAAGCTTGTGTTTGTCCTTCCAAGTGTATTTGCCCCTACAGCGTGGGCAAAACTTAAAAGGTGTCCTCTCCATAGCGGAGGCAATAAAAACTGGTGATAACAACCCGAAGGGAAAGATAGGGGAGAAAGAAAGACATTCTCGACGAGAAGGTAAAAGTTGGAAACCCCCACTCTCCCTACTGTATGTTGGCCGGCGAGGCCTGGCCACGTGTTCGGCAGCGCCGAAGGATCTCCTCCGTCTCTTCTCCTCCGTCGAAAACTTGCTCGGCGGAGAAACAGCTTCACAGCTAACGTCGAGGGGAGGGATCTTTTAACAGTCACCATAACATATCTCCCCTCTAAATACCGTTTGACCTTAATTCCTTCAATTCCCAGGGCTTTATGGAATAGGATGGACACCCCCGCCCTGCTGCTCCTCACTTGCTCTCCCGGGCCGTTTTGGTGCTCTTTGCTCACATCTCCCTCTCTTCCACCGGCTTCTGTCCCTCCTCGTCTCTCCACCGCCCGGGATCCTGTGGCTCCAGTAGGAGTGCTTCAGAGGGACTGGATACCTCCTGCAGTGGTCCACCAAGCCTTCCCTCCTCTTCGATGCTGCTCCTCTCCCTGTGTCGCCTTCAGCCCTCTGGGTCCGTCACATGCGGCACTCCCGGTCCACGGCACCTCTGCGGCAGGTCCAGGCTGGATGTTGCGTGCTCTCCTTCTCACTCTGCCACATTCACTGTCCCTCTTCAGGATGTCAGTTCACTGTGGCGCGGGCGAGCATCCCCCGCACCATGTACCTTCTATTTGGGTCTCCCGCCTAGCTCGGCCCTTCTCGGCGGGCATCTTCTTCCTCAAGCACAACGGGGCACCTCTCTAAATCTTCTCCCTTTTCCTCATTTGGGTCTGCTTCCTGCACTCAGCCGCAGGGTCCCGCCGACACTGGGTCGTCCCGGAGTCGGGTCCTACACACTTCCTCGAGGCCAGTAGGCGCCGTCTGCCATTTTCTCTTCAAGGCCTCCCCGCCTTCTCTGCGTCTCCGCCACCTCTCACGATGTTCCGTCTCCTTCTCCTAGTTAAGGGACGTTTCACCGCTCTCCTTCGTTGTGCATTCTCCACTACTGCAGCCCACTTTATTTCTACCTTTAAGGCGTCTGCCAGATGTGGGTCTATACTTTAATTCCTAGGGCAGAGACGGAGCTCCAGCATAGAACGTCCCCTCAGCCAGACATCCTGGCCATGCCCCTTCTGCTGCTTTTTTTAAAATGAAAATGCTGGAATGCGTGGTTACTCCACTGCTTCAAGGTTTCCTGGAGAATCATCAGATTCTGTAAGCTCCACAAGGAACAAGTTACTTACCTGTAAGTGAATAGTTTCTTACCTGTCACTCCATTTCTCCAGCATTGGCATCTTTCATGGATTCACATGCTTAGAATATTCCCCGTCGACAGACTGGGAAACCTCGGTAAGCTTATAAAGCCTTTTCCCGTAGGAAAACGTTCGACACTTGTGTCCTATCTACGTAGTTTTGGGCCGCGCACGCACGCCCCACTAGGAGGTAGTGGTATAAATGCCCCGCCCCCGCGGCTCCCTTCAGATTCCAACCCCTCCAAAGTGGAACGGGTTGAAACAAAAATTACAAGACGATTGCATTTTTCGGAGGCCGGAGGGCACATGTGAATCCATGAAAGATACCAATGCTGGAGAAATGGAGTTACAGGTAAGAAACTATTCCCTTCTCCAGCATTGATCTTTCATGGATTCACATGCTTAGAATAGAATGCACAGCAGTGAACTTGAAACAATGGAGGAGGTGTAAATGCAATCCAGCACCCACCCCATCCTGCAAAAGGCGAATCATAATCAAATAGGATTCGAAACTAACAATATGCCACAGTACTGCACGAGTAACATTTATATAAGCCAAAAAAGCATACATAAAACACACGTTTACCTCCATGCGTATATTCGTACATATATCTATACAAATTATATATATATATATATATATATATATATATATATATATATATATATATAGGATACATTACTCACCGTAATCGTATTTCTGATGCTTGTATCTGCTTAGATTCACATGCTGTGCATAGGCCGACATCTAGTGGAAGCTGCGGAGTATTACAGTTTGTTTTTCGAAAATCGAAAATGGGCGTCGACACAGGGCGTGCCAGTAATACTATCCCTAGTGTGACGTCCACTGTACCCATGATCCCTCACGCGTCTAGGATCCCCAGATTGTGTTTTTCCTGACATGAGGTAGCATGAGGAGTAGCGTGAGTACAGATAATCCAAGCAGATAGGTAGAAAGGTAAGACTACAAGCAACCATGCGCCTTCTCTCAGAGGGGAGGAAGGGTGGGTCGCATGTGAATCTAAGCAGATACAAGCATCAGAAATACGATTACGGTGAGTAATGTATCCCTTCTGAGGCTTGTGGAATCTGCTTAGATCACATGCTGTGCATAGATTAGCGAGCAGTACCTGAAGAAGGAGGTGGGGTGTGAGAAGGGTCATGAGCAAATAAATGTCTTAGAACCGCTTGTCCCACTTGTGTATCTGTCTTGGAATGAGTGTCAATGCAGTAGTGCTGAGTAAAAGTGTGAATAGAGCTCCAAGTAGCTGCTTTGCAAATGGTGTCAAGGGGTACATTTGCAATGAAAGCCAGAGTGGCCCCAATACCTCTTGTAGAGTGGGCCCTAGGCGTGAAAGGCAGAGTTTTTTCAGCGAGTGAGTAACACAGCTGGATACAGTTAACAATCCACTTAGAGATGGCACCCTTAGAGATGCGATCCCCCTCTCTGCCTGTAGCTACAGAGACAAACAGCTGATCTGTTTTTCGTAACGGTCTGGTCTTGTTTACATAGTAGAGGACCGCCCTACGCACATCTAGTGTGTGTAGTTTCACCTCAGCCGAGCTTTGTGGGTTTTGGAAGAAAGCCGGAAGCTCGATGGACTGGTTTACGTGGAATTTAGAGATAAACTTAGGTGAGAACCTAGGGTGTGTGCGTAAAACCAGTTTGTCCTTGTGGACAGTAAAGAAGGGATCCTGCACTGACAGAGCCTGGATTTCACTGACCCTTCTTATAGAAGTTATGGCTACTAAGAAGGCTGTTTTATAAGTCAGATGTTTGAGACTACTTTTATGCATGGGCTCGAAGGGCGGGCCCATGAGTTTAGATAGCACCACGTTCAGGTCCCATCCTGGTGGTGGGTTGGAAATTGGAGGATGAAGTCTCTTTACTCCTTCCATGAAAGCTTTAACCACTGGTATTTTCCACCACGATACCTTGTTATGGGAGGTGGTGTAGGCTGATAGAGCTGCCAGGTGCACCTTGAGTGAGTTAAAAACCAGACCTGCATCTAGCAGGTGGAGCATGTATGTAACAATAGTGGAAGGAGTGCATTCAATTGGGTTGATTTGTTTATTCCGGCACCAAATAACAAATCTCCTCCATTTGTCAAAGTAGCAGTGCCTTGTGTTTGGTTTCCTAGATTCTTTTAGGATGTCCATACATCTTTGTGGTAGATTGAGATGTCCAAACTCTATGACCTCAGGAGCCATGCTGCGAGGTTTCATTGAGTTGGGTTGAGGATGCACTGTTTGACCCTGGTGCTGGGACAGAAGGTTGTACCAGGTTGGAAGTCTGATGGGTTCGCACACCGCCATCCTGCGTAAGTGTGGGAACCAAGGTTGTCTTGCCCACATGGGAGCAATTAGGACGAGCGTCATCGACTCTCTGTTCATCTTGTTGACCACCTTCCTGATGAGGAGTTGGTGGAAAAGCGTACGCAAACATCCCTGACCAGTTCATCCACAGGGCGTTCCCCTGGGAGTCTGGTTGGGGGAACCTGGATGCAAATCCTGGGCATTGTCTGTTTTCGCTTGTGGCGAATAAGTCTATAGTGGGGCAACCCCACTGAGAGAAGATGTCTTCTACGACCTCTTTGTGTAGAACCCATTCGTGTTCCTCTGGGAGGGAGTCTCTGCTTAAAGCATCCGCTAGGGAATTGAGCTCCCCTGGAACATGTTGTGATGACAGGAAGATGTTCCGTCTGAGTGCCCATATCCAGATTTTCTGGGCAAGCTTGGACAGATTTGGTGAACGAGTCCCTCCTTGCTTGTTCAGGTAGAACATGGCTGTTGTGCTGTCCGTCCGGATTTGCACTGCCAGGTTGAGCAGGTAGGGCTCGAATGCTAGAAGTGCTCTGAATACTGCCAGAAGTTCTAGCAGGTTGATGTGGTTCCTGGCTACTGAGGGAGACCAGAGACCTTGGGCTGTGTGGAGGAGATGGTGAGCTCCCCACCCAGTGAGGCATGCATCGGTAGTGACTATTGCCTGTACCTCGGGATCGTGAAAAGGTTTCCCCTGAGCAAGATTTACTCTTGTCCACCAGTGAAGGCTTTGTACCAATGTTGGCGAAACGACCACTAGATCGTCCCACTGACCCCTTGCCTGAGACCACTGTTTCGCCAACCATTCCTGCATGGGACGCATGCGCAGTCGCGCGTGGGGGACCAGGTAAATGCATGAAGCCAACATGCCCAGCAAACGCATTGCCCTGCGTACCGTTATTTGGCGACCGGCCTGATATTGCAGAATTTGCAGTAGTATATTCCGAATTCTTTCCTCTGAAGGAAACGTTAACCCTCTGAGTATCCAGGATAGCTCCTAGGAACTGTTTGGAGGTGCTTGGCACTAGGCTTGATTTCTTCTCGTTGATTGAGAAGCCTAATTCGTGAAGGAGGTCGATAGTCCTTTGAATGTTTGTCCTGCAAATCACTGGGGTTTCCCCCGTTATGAGCCAGTCGTCCAGATAAGGGTATACTGGGATAGCTTTCCTGCGTAGGTGTGCAGCCGCCACCGCCAGTACCTTGGTGAATACCCTTGGTGCCGAAGCTATCCCGAAGGGCAGCACTTTGAACTGATAGTGTTGACTGTCCACCTTGAAGCGTAGGTACTTTCTGTGCGCTGGGAGCATGGAAATATGAAAATAGGCATCTTTCATATCCAAAGTTGCCATGTAATCCCCCTTTTTTAGGAGGGGGATTACCTCTTGTAGTGTAGTCATACGAAACTTTTGGGGCTTGACATACTTGTTGGCAGGCCGCAAGTCCAATACTGGGCGCATTGTTAAGTCTTTCTTTGGAACAAGGAAGTAAGTTGAATAAATACCCTTGTTTACCTGGTGGCTTGGGACGATTTCTATCGCGTCCTTTTGGAGCAGATTGTAGATCTCCTCGAGGAGGATCTTCTGATGTTCTAAAGAGTGGACTTTTTGTCTTGGAGGATGGTTTCGGGGACGTTGCAGTAGTTCTATACAGTACCCATTGGATACCGTTGACAGCACCCATCTGTCGGATGTTATCCCTTCCCATGCCTGGGTGAAGCTGGATATTCATCCCCTTACTGGGGTTGTATGGGAAGGGACCCTGAAATGAGCGTCACTGCTTTGGTGGAGGCGTGCCGCCTCCTTTACTGGGGCTGCCTCTGCCTCTACCACGTCCTCTTCTACTAGCCCTACCATACCCCTGGGTAGACTGTTGTGAGTTGGTGTTCCACTGTGTACCCTGGGTGTGGGAATAGCTATTTCCTCTATTGGAATTTTGGCCGCGGGGGCGACGAAAATTGCCGTTCCCTCTTTGGTTAGGTGGTTTTGTAGTTAACTGGCCAAGGGATTTGAGGGTGTCGAATTCCTCCTTAGCGTTTTTTAGAGCGTCCTCGACTGCCTTTCCAAACAGGAGATCACTTTCCACTGGTTTGTCTAAGAGTGCAGCTTGTGTTTCTGCTTTGAATCCCGACTGCCTCAACCAAGCATGTCTTTTGATGACAGTCCCCTCTGCTATAATTCTACCCGCATTGTCTGCGGCGTCCAAAGTTGCTTTTAAAATGCAGCCTGAGACGTTTCTTCCCTCTGCACAAATGCGAGATAGCTGGCTCTTAAGGGGTTCGGGAGCGGAATCTATTAGTGCTGCCACTTCTTCCCACTGATGGCAGTTGTAGCTGGCCAACAGTGTGGTGGAATTCGCGATTCTGGTTTGGTAGGCTGCCGTGGAAGCTACTTTTCTACCAAAACCATAGAGTTTCTTACTTTCCTTGTCGGGGGGAGCCTCAGAGGAAGATAATGGGGTTCCAGCTCTCTTGCGGGTGTTAGTTACGACTAGAGAGTCTGGCTTAAGTTGACCTCTAATATATAGAGGGTCCGACTGGGCTGCTTTAAACAGCTTCTCTACTCTCGGGTTTACAGGTCTTGTCAGGTTTGGGTTGATAAGGGATGGTGCTATTCTGCGTTGAATAGATTTCAGGATGGGAATGGTCTGGGCTACTGTCTTCCTTTCCCCTATTAGTTCCTCCGCGAAGTCCCTCTCTTCTTGGACACCTTGTGTGTCTATGTGGAAGTGGTTAGCTGCCCGAGAGAGCAGTTCATTCAGGAGGGGCTGATTATCTATTGGGGAATCAGACACTGGGGCTTCCCCTTCGACTGATGAGTCCATTCTGAAAATATCTGGGCTATTTTCTGGCTCATCCTCGTCTTCGTCCTCCCCGTAATAATCTGACACTGCGAGATCTTCTGGCGTCTCAAATTCCTGACCCTCTATAAGGGAAGAGTCTCCTTGGCCTGTAGGGAAAAGGCAAGAATAGGGTTGGACCTCAAAGGGGTCTGAAGCCTTTAATGGTGTCTCGACCCGGGGCCTTTTATTTGAAGGGATAGGGTCCCTTGAACCTGAGGGAGAAGATTCCTGAGGGTTTAAAGCTAGGAGTTGGTCAGGGTGTCTTTCGAAGAAATTTGCCAAGGAAGACATCCTTGACATTACTCTGTCAATGTCCTCGCATGACCAGAGTTTGGAGCTTGGGGTGACCTTGCTGGAACTTTCTATGGACTGTCCCTGAGAAGACTTGGACGGGGAAGTCAGTTCTCTTGTTGTGGAGGATTGCAAGGGTTGTTTCCGTTGCTGCTTACCCCCTTCCCCGTGGGTGGAAGTGTGTTTACCATTTCCCTTATCTTTCGACGCCTGGCGTCGAGGATCGGAGGTGGAATGCCTGTGTTTCGAACTAGGCTTCGAAACTGGGCCCTCCTTACTCCCAAGTGATGTACCCTTTTCCTGGGTTGCAGGCTGGGGATGGAAGTCGTGTTCGTCTCCGGACGAGTGATCTTCCGTGATGTTAATGGGCGAGGCACTATGTGCAAGTGTGGAGGCTTGCCTGACGTCGTGCGGCGACCTCGACCGGGACCGCCCAGAGGACGTCCTTTCGGACCGCTCCTTCTGTGCCTCTTTTCGAGGTTTCGACGACGTCGAATCTCGGGTGGCTTTTTTGTGTTTAGCGTGTGTATGTGTAACGCTTTTGTCGCCGGGGGACTTCCCCATAGTCGCCGGGACGGACGACCTTCCGAGGCCGGGGACGTGCGTTAGGCTGTCTTTCGACGCCTTGGTGCCCTCGCCGTCCGAAAGTCCGGCGTCGCTGAAGGTACCCTCCGCCTCCATAGCTGCTAGCTTGGCGTGGTGGGCCCAACGCTTGGTGGAGCGGTCCTTAAGAGTTTTGGTCTTAAACCTACTACAGGCCATGCAACCCGCCTCGGGGTGGTCTCTGGGCAGGCAAAGGTTGCACGTAGCGTGCTTATCTACCCAAGGGTATTTCTTATTACACTTGGGGCAAAACTGAAAGGGCGTACCCTCCATACGCGCCTGTGGGCAGCGGGCAAGTGTGTGTAGGTAAGAAGGTGTCTATATGATTATATATATAACCGAGTGTGGAAGTGTACCACCCCCCACTCTCCCTACTTGTAGGGCCGAGGCCAGCGGCCCAGGCCCGAGCCGAGGCGGAAGCCTCAAGGCCCAATCCGTCGGGTATTCGACGTTGATCTCCTCCCCGGTTCGGCGTCGAGATGTTGATCGACGTAAGGGTGACAAAACGGGGCAAATTAGAATTAGTTTTCAGTGCAAATATGGCAAAGCCAGGGAACTCCGATGAAGTGCTTCCGACCAGAATGGCGGAAAAAAACAATCTGGGGATCCTAGACGCGTGAGGGATCATGGGTACAGTGGACGTCACACTAGGGATAGTATTACTGGCACGCCCTGTGTCGACGCCCATTTTCGATTTTCGAAAAACAAACTGTAATACTCCGCAGCTTCCACTAGATGTCGGCCTATGCACAGCATGTGATCTAAGCAGATTCCACAAGCCTCAGAAATATATATATATATATATATATATATATATATATATATATTTATATGCCTATACAAATACATATCCAAACCAGCATAGACCCTCCTCAAAGAGAAGGGCTTACCTTATTGAAAAAGATGTCGCAAGATAGCTCGTCCCATTTGAATCTCGTCTGCATGCTGTCGGTCGAGGCAGTAGTGGCGGGTGAATGTATGGGGCACTGACCATGCTGCCGCCCTGCAAATGTCTGTCAGTGGAACCCCCGCCCACAACGCCGTCGACGACGAAGTCGCCCTGGTCGAGTTAGCTCTCGGAAGTCCTTGTAGCGGTTTCCCCGTTTTTGAGTGACAGAAGGCGATCATCGAAGAGACCCATCGGGCCAGTCCTTGTTTTGAAATTGCCTTCCCCTTTGTCGAAGGCCCATATGCAACGAAGAGTTGCTGCGTAGATCAAAGTTGTTGAGTTCGATGAAGGTAAAATTTTAGAGCTCTCTTGACATCCAGGGTATGCAAGACCTTTTCCGCAGCTGATGAGGGAGTCGCGAAGAAGGTGGGCAGGACAATGGATGAATGTTTATAAGTCGTAGGAACTTTCGGGATGAAACGAGGACTCGTTGACAAGACCACTTTGTCTTTGAAAAATCTGAGATATGGAGGGTCTATGACCAATGCCTGTAACTCTGAGATCCGTCTAGCCGATGTTATGGCTATTAGAAAAGCCACTTTCCATGATAAAAACTTCATCGACGACGTGGCCATCGGCTCAAAGGGTGGTTTCATTAGCCCTGCAAGGACCATGTTAAGGCTCCACGTCGGTGGAAGCCGCTTAACCAGGGGTAACGTCCAGAATAAACCTCTCATGAAGTCTTTCACTAACCTGTCACTAAACAAGGGCGTTGATTTCCTCCCTCTTGTGAACCTGGAGATGGCCGCCAGATGAACTTTTAGTGATGAAAAAGACAAACCACTCTTCGCCAAATGTTGTAGATACGGGAGAATCTGTTCCGGAGTAACCCTCAGAGGTTCCACTCCTGCCTGTCCTTGGCACCACGTACAGAATCTCCTCCACTTACACCTGTAAGACTTGTTGGTGGACGGGGCCCGCGCAGCCTGTAATATCTTCCGACAGTCCGAGGGAATGTTCAAGGCAACAAATTCTGAAAAGTCAGGAGCCAAACGGTGAGGTTGAGGCTGCTCGGGTTGTGATGCCACACCGTCCCTTCGTCCCGGGACAAGAGGTTGGGCACCTTCGGGAACGCTATCGGGCGATCCGCTGACAGATGAAGCAGGTTGGAAAACCATGGTTTCCTCGGCCAACACGGCGCTATCAGGATGACTCGGCACCTGTACCTGCGTATCGACTGCAGAGTTCTCCGTATCAGAGGGAACGGAGGGAAGGCGTAGAGGAACTTGCCCGTCCACGGCAAGGAAAACGCTTCTCCCACCGAACCTTCCTGTGGCCACCTGCTGGCGTACATCTCGCACTTCCTGTTCGCCTTCGTGGCCAAGAGATCCAGTTGATGTCGCCCCCATTTTTCGAAGACCTTCGACAATTGATCGTGTCTATTTCCCACTCGTGAATCTGGTCCATATTTCTGCTGAGCGAGTCCAATTGCTTGTTCCTCACTCCTGGCAGGTGATGAGCTACGATGGATACATCGTGTTTTAGAGCCCAGTGCCACACTTTCTGAGCCTCGATGGAGAGGGTTCTGGATCGCGTGCGCCTTGTTTCCTTAAGTAAAACATTGCTGTGGTGTTGTCTGTCAGAACTCTCACTGTGGATCCCTTGATGTGAGGCAGGAACGCCCTCAGGGCCCAGCGGACCTATCTCAATTCCAGAACGTTGATGTGCAGGAGAGATTCCTTTTGAGACCAACGGCCTTGTGTCTGCAGAGTGCCCATGTGGGCTCCCCAGCCAGTTTGGGACGCGTCGGTCACCACAGTGAATCAGAACTCCGGTTCCTGTAGGGGTACCCCTTTGGAAATATTCTGAACTTTCTTCCACCACCGAAGAGTTGATAGGAGCTTGTCGTCGTCGAAGGTCAGCCTGTCTGACCAGAGGCCCTGAGCCTGCGTCCAACGGTCCGCCAAAAACTGTTGCACTGGCCTCATGAAAAGGCGGCAGTTGGGTACTAGAGGAATGCAGGACGCCATAGCTCCCAGGATGGATGTATATTTTCTCACCGACAGCCTGGAATTGATTTTCAACTGACTTGCCAATCGACTGAGCCTGGTGATCCTGTCGAGGGATGGTCTGACTAACCCCAACTGGGTCTCGAACTGTGCACCCAGAAACACCAAGGTTTTGGATGGCGTTAAAGAGGATTTTTCGAAGTTTATTGCAAACCCCAATCGTTGCAAGAGGCTCATGGTGTCCTGTAGACTCCTGTGCGTTGACGCCGGGGAGGACCCCCTCACCAACCAGTCGTCGAGATACGGGTATACATGGTGGCCTTGCCTTCTCAGCCAGGTTGCCACCGGAGCAAGGGATTTCGTGAACGTTCTGGGGGAAGATTTCAGTCCAAAGGGAAGAATTGTGAACTGGTAGTGAGTCCGCCCTACCACAAACCTTAGGTACTTCTTGTGTCGCCGACATATCGGTATGTGGAAGTACCCATCCTGCAGGTCCAGAGACGTCAGAAAATCCCCTTCTTGAACTGACCTGATCACCTCCTGGAGCGTGAGCATCTTGAACTTTGTGTTTTTCAGCAACTTGTTTAGTTCGCGCAGGTCTAGGATGGGACGCCACTTTCCATTTGGCTTTTTCACCACAAAGTATGGAACAAGTTACTTACCTGTAACTGTTGTTCTCCAGCATGGGTCTGGCATGGATTCACATGCTCATGCTCATGAATATTCCCCGTCGTCAGGCTGGGAATCCTCGGTAAAGAAAAAATCAGTATCAGTTTCGTTTCTGATCTGTCTTTCGTAGTAGTAACCAATCACTGATCTCTGTGTCATACTGACCACAGCCAATGACTGCCCTCTACCTAAGCCCCGCCTCTGGCAGCCATCTTCAGATTTGGTAGCACGTGAAGTGGCAGTATGACCAAGTGAAGAGCCGCAGAGGGGTAGGCGGGAGGGTTCGCATGTGAATCCATGCCAGACCCATGCTGGAGAACAACAGTTACAGGTAAGTAACTTGTTCCTTCTCCAGCATGGGGTCTGGCATGGATTCACATGCTCATGAATAAAAGAATACATAGCAGTACACACATGCACAACCACGGGAGGTGGCAAAGGCTCAACATTAAGCAGTACATCAAACTCAACATTAAGCAATTCTTACCTCCTCACCAGGCTCACCTTAGGCGAACAGGTTGCGCAGCACTGCTTGGCCGACCCTGGACTCCTCCCTGGAATCCCGATCGACGCAGTAGAATTTCGTGAAGGTGTGCGTCGACCTCCACGTAGCAGCCCTGCAGATGTCCAGCAAGGGCACACCAGATAGGAATGCCGTGGTAGCTGCGATCTCTCTGGTGGAATGGGCTCTCGGACGGCCAGGCAGCGGTCGGTTTGCCAACCGATGACAGTACATGATACAGCCGGAGAGCCATCTGGAAATGGAAGCCTTCGAGAGAGCCTTCCCCTGATTGACAGGTCCAAAGTTCACAAAGAGTTGTGACGTCTTCAGAAAACACTTTGTGCAGTCCACGTAGAACTTCAGCGCTCTAGCCACATCCAGCGAGTGCAAAGTCCTATCAGCCGGAGACGAAGGCGACGGGAAGAAAACAGGCAACACCAAGGGTTCGTTGAGGTGGATGTCCGACGGCACCTTGGGCATGAAGGAGGGGTGCGTCCTGAGCACTACCCTCGTGTCGTGAAAAGTCAAGTACGGGGCCTTGCAGGAAAGGGCCTGGATCTCTCCCACCCGTCGTGCGGAGGTGATGGCCACAAGAAACGCTGTTTTCCACGCCAAGAACTTCAACGGAGCCGAGTGCAGAGGCTCGAACGGAGGTCCCATGAGCTTGGTCAGCACCACGTTGAGCTCCCACGCCGGGGCCGGAGCCTTCACCGGCGGGAACGATCTGAACAGTCCCTTCATGAACTCTTTCACCAGACGATGAGACCACAAAGACGTCCGCCCCGTGGTTCTGGTGTATCGGGAGATCACAGCAAGATGAATCTTGATGGACGCGTGCGCCAGTCCAGCTTTGGCCAGCGTCAGTAGGTACGGCAGTACTTGGGGAGCCGTAATCCGTAGAGGGTTAATCTTCTGTGCGTGGCACCAGACAGAGAACCTCTTTCATTTGTGTCCGTAGCATTTAAGAGTTGAGGACGCCCTGGCCTTTGCAAGAACCTCTCTGCAGTCGGCCGGTATGTCGTATCCTCCAAACTCTAACGCTGCAGGAGCCAGGCCTGCAAGTTCAGCGGCTTCGGGTCGTGATGGAGGATGGCGCCTCCTTCCCTGGAGAGAAGATCCACGTCCACTGGCAGCTTGATAGACGGGGACGCTGACAAGTCCAGAAGGTCCGGGAACCATATCTGCCTGGGCCACGTAGGTGCGACGAGGATCATCCTGCACCGTGACCTCTTGAGCTGGTTGACGAGCCGGATTAGCAGTGGCAAAGGAGGGAACGCGTATAGAAACAGGCCCTCCCAGGGGAACGAGAAAGCATCGCCCATGCTCCTCGGCTGGGGAAACCTGCTGGCGAACCTCCGGCACTTGGAGTTTGTCGCCGTCGCGAACAGATCGATCTGGGGTGTGCCCCACCGTCGGAAGAGGCGGTCCACTAGATCCTGTCGTAGTTCCCACTCGTGGCACGAGCGCAGCTCCCTGCTGAGCGAGTCGGCGATGGTGTTTTTTATCCCTGCCAGATGAAACGGCACCAGAAACATCCCTTGGGCGACGGCCCAATGCCACAGATCCTGCGCCTCCATGGACAGGGCTGGGGACCTGGTTCCGCCCTGTTTCCTGATGTAGAACATGGTGGTGGTGTAGTCGGTGAAGATCCTCACCACCTTGCCCTTGAGGGACGGAAGAAAGGACCTGAGGGCCCAAAACAGTGCACGGAGCTCCAGGACGTTGATATGGAGGGACTTCTTCGTCGGGAGCCAAAGGCCTCTCGCGTGCAGATTTTCGGTGTGCGCTCCCCACCCTTCCAGGGAGGCATCCGTGGTCATTGTCTCCTGGTGGCCGGGGGTCTGGAAGTCCATGCCCGCCGTCAGATGCGCGCGGGTGCCCCACCACCGGATCGCTCGTCGGAAACTCTCGTCTAGTGTGATCCTCTCCTCAAAGCTGCCCGTCGTCTGGATCCAGCGCGCGTCCAGGAACTCCTGCCACGGGCGCATCCGGAGACGGCACAGGCGGATGAGGTAAATGCAAGAAGACATCATTCTGAGGAGGGACTTGATCGACCTCACTCTGGCCGCGTCCGCAACCAGCATCCGCTGCACCTTGCCCAGGATGGCCCTCGTCCTTTCCTCCGACGGAGAGGCCAGAAGCGACACTGTGTCGAGCTTCGCTCCCAGAAACAGTGCGTCTTGCGCGGGCACCAGGTGGGACTTGGCGTAGTTTATGGAGAATCCCAGGTCCGTGAGAAGTTGGACGGTCCTTGCCGTGTGCTCCACGGCGAGCTCCTTCGTCTTCGCTCGGATGAGCCAGTCGTCCAGGTAGGGGTAGACGTGGATCCCCTCTCAGCGCAGCTGCGCCGCCACCGGTGCGAGGCACTTGGTGAACACCCTGGGTGCCGACCTCAGTCCGAAGGGAAGGGCTCTGAACTGGTAGTGACGCCCTTGGACCACGAACCTGAGAAACTTTGGGTGTCCCTTTAGGATGGGAATATGGAAGTAGGCATCCTCCAAATCCAACGACGACAGGAAATCGACCTCCTCCAGCTGACCCAGAACATGTTGGAGGGTGACCATCCGGAACTTCTGTGCCTTGATGAATTTGTTCAGTCGTCGTAGGTCCAGGATGGGACGCCATCCTCCAGAGCCCCGAAGCCTCTTTGGGACGAGCTCGATGGCGCCCTCCTTGAGCATCGCCTTTACCTCCAAGAGAAGTTGAGGGACGTGATGTTCTTTCCTGGCCACAGGGGGGACGCGCGGGCACCTCTTTAGAAACTCGAGCGCGTGACCCTGAGCTAGGGCGTCCAGCACCCAACGGTCGGTGGAGATGGACTCCCACACCCTGACGAAGCTCGCCAGCCGGCCTCCCACCGGGGTGCTTCGGTGGGGGCCCGACCCCACGGCCGGTTCAGTCCTGCTTCGACGAGGCTTTGCCGCCTTGTCCTCCTTGGCGACGACGGCGGGGTCCGCCTGACTTGCCTCGACCCCTGTAAGCTTCCTGCGACGACGAACGGGCCGCTTGACGGTAGGTGGAAAATCCGCCGCCGGAACCTTTGGAGGCACCCTGTTTGCCTCCGCCGCTCCGAAAGGGCGGCCGCCGTTGCTGGAGAACCCCAAGAGCCCGGGCCGTCTCCGTGTCTGCCTTGATGGCTTGAAGGGAATCGTCCACTGTTTTCCCAAACAGGTTGTTTCCGTCGAACGGCATGTCCAAGACTCTGGTCTGCACGTCCTGACGGAAGTCAGTAGCCTTGAGCCATCCACGCCGCCTAAGGCACACGCCGTTGCCCAACTGGCGAAATCCAGTGTCAGCGATGTCCGTCGCAATCGTAATGGCGTGGTCCGACGCCACCTCTCCTTCCTGCAAGATCTCTAGGGCTTCCGCCCTCTTGTCCGGTAGGAAGTCCAGCAGGGGGGACAGTTTGTACCACAACTCCCTGTCGTAGCGGGCTACGATAGCCAAGGCGTTGGCCGCCTTAATCGTCGTCGCTGCAGACGAGATGACTCTGCGTCCCATCGTATCTAATTTCTTTCCCTCGCCGTCCGGCGGGGAGGTCGAGGTAGAGGCCGCGCCCCCCCCCCCCGCTTTCTTCCTGGCCGCCGCGGAGACGACCGAGTCCGGGGTCGGCTGTGCCCGAAGGCACAAGGGGGCCACGTCCGGGACCCGGTACTTCTTCTCGTACCGATCCCTTCTAGCCGGCATCGTGGATGGGTTCTTGAGGAGGGCGAGGCCCTCATCCCAAATATCGTCCAGTAGAGGTACAGAGAGGACCGTCTTCCTCTTGGCCTCGCGCCGTTGATAAAGGAAACCTTCCTTCTTCTTCTCTTCCGGGCAGAGCTGGAAAAGCTCGGATGCCCTGGCGATCATGGAGTGAAACGATCCAATCTCGTCGGGCGGGGAAGCCCGCATGGGAGGTGACGACGGCAGATCCTCGTCGTAAACCTCGTTGTCCGTACCCGTCGCGGCCGTGTCAGTCCCCGTATCATCCCCACGAGTCGTGAACGGGAGGAGGGCTGAACAGGGCGCGATGGCTGAAAAGGAGGTGGAAAATGAATCCTTCTCTTAGGGTGAGGGCTCCCAGAAGGGCCTGGCTCCGGGTCCCCCGTCGGGAGCGGTTCCTACGCTGGTGGTAACGGCAGTCTCGTCCTTATCTCCGAGCATAAGGACTGTATAGCCAACAAAATGGCCACCGAGTTGTCTTGCGGCACTGGTTGAGGGGAGTCTGACAGGCGGTCAGGGGCCCCGTCGGCACCCTCGACGTTATCGTCGTCTCCTACGTCGGGGTCCCTCCCGACGGGCTGGTCTTCTTCCAGGCCAACGCCGTGGCTTAAGACTTCGATCAGCTCCTCCTCAGAGGTTGAGGCCGAATCCACGACGACCTCCTGCCCCCCCTTTTTCTTCTCCGTCGGAGGTTTCACGGGGGTCCTGTCGATGGGCATAAAAGAGGACTCCCTCCGAGGTGGCAGGGAGACTCTGAGACCCGAGGTCGCCACCATTGGTGTAGCCTCCACAGGCTGAGCCAGGGCCGCCGCGACTGTCTCGATAGAGGCCTTGGCCGGATGGATTAAGGCTTTCACCACCTTAGGTGCGCTCACCGCCTTCTCCTTGGGGGGAGGGTCACTGCCTCGCTCCCCCTCCGATGGGGCCTTCGAGCTCGACCGGGGTCTCTCCAGGAGCTTCGCCGGGTGCTCGGCCTTCCTCTTACCCGAACCAGAGCGTTGGCTCGTGGTTGATGGCGCCGGGGAGGATGCGCCCTGCCTGGCGCCCGTAGAGCCCGACCGTTCGGCGCTCCCGGTGCCAGCGGACTCGCGGTGCTTGGCCTTGTGTTGGACCCCCGTCGCCGGGGCGTCCTCAAAGGTCTTAGAAGACCGCTCGGACTTCTTCTTCTTCTCGCCTGACGGGCTCTTCCCTATCAGCCAGTTGGCGAGACGTTGATGGCGGTCCTTCATGGTCCGCTCCGACATATTGCCGCAAAACGCACAGTCCTTCTCCACGTGCGTCTTGTCCTCATGTAGGCAGTAAAGACAAAGGGAGTGTTCGTCCTCCTTAAAGACATTCTGAAGCTGGCATCCAGGGCAGACCCTGAACAGCTTTCCGGGCGTCGAGCTTCCCTTCTCGTGGGCCATGTCCGAGATGGGCCTGAGAAACTTCTGGAGTCCTCCAAAAGCGTGGCTCGACGAAATCTTCACCCATGAGGGGCGTAGACGAATCCGACATGGGTCCCTGTTGATCGGATTAAGAAACGGTGGAGCTTGAGGCTCTTTTGACCGAAAAATAGAAGTTTTTTTTTGAGAAAAAACATGAAAAAATAGCACTAACGCTCAAGAGCAATAGCACGAGGATCCCAACACATGAACGTGCGGTAAAAATCTGAAGATGGCTGCCAGAGGCGGGGCTTAGGTAGAGGGCAGTCATTGGCTGTGGTCAGTATGACGCAGAGATCAGTGATTGGTTACTACTACGAAAGACAGATCAGAAACGAAACTGATACTGATTTTTTCTTTACCGAGGATTCCCAGCCTGACGACGGGGAATATTCATGAGCATGAACATGTGAATCCATGCCAGACCCCATGCTGGAGAATGGGAATAAACCCCTTGACAACGACGGGATCAGTTCTATAGCCCTTTTTTGTAGCATAAGTGCTACTTCCTGCAGCAACACGCTCAGATGGGATTGAGCTACACACGCCGGTGGAATATGCAGAGGGTTGCTCTTGAATTGCAGGGAATGACCCTATTTTACAGTGTCCAACACCCATTGATCTGTTGTTATCAGCTCCAATTCGTTGATGTAACATGATACTCTGCCCCCCCCCAAGAACGTTCCGATGCCTGTCATTGCTGGTCCTTACTCGGTTTATCCCTCGTCGACGACAAGTAACTTGCTCTCTTCTTTGGGGCCTGGTAGTCCTGGTGACGTTTAGCCGCTTGCGAAGCTCGCCTGTATCCCTGAGAGGAATATGCTGGCCTACCGAAGGGTCGGTCCCTCAATGAAAATCTGGAATTCCCAGATGCTCCTCTGAAGGGACGAAAAGACCGGAAACTCCAACCACTCTGGAGGGCCCCCAAGGAACGCGCCGTGTCCGAGTCCTCCTTCATGCCCTTCAGGGCTTCGTCGACCTTCTCGCCGAAGAGGAGGTCTCCTTCAAACGGCATATCCAGTACCTTGTACTGCACCTCAGGTCGGAAGTTGGTGCATTTTAGCCATGCCTGTCGTCGGAGAACTACGCCGTTGTTCACTTGCTTAAACCCTGACTCCGCAAGGTCCACCTCGATGTTAATGGCATGATTCGAAGCCTCCTCACCTTTCCTGACCAGCAACATAGCTGCTTTTTGATGTTCATCTGGAAGGTGCTCGAGTATGGGCGTCAGCCGATGCCACATCTCCCTGTCTTATCTAGCAACTATGGCGAGCGAATTGGCGAGCAAATTGGCCGCCTTCACTGTGGTAGCACCTACCGACAGGACTTTTTTGCCAAACGCATCCTGGCGTCTAGCATCACTTTCCGGAGGGGTCGTACACTTGTGTTGAGCCCTTGCCTTTCTCGCCGCCGATACCACAGAGTCAGGTGTTGGTTGAGAGGAAAGGCACTTGGGAGTAGAGTCCGGGGCTTTGAATTTTTTCTCTAGGCAACCCTTCATCGCTGGCTCTGAGAAAGGGTGACGCATGGTCTGAAGACCTTCCTTCCACACATGATCTAGGATGGGCACTGAAAACACTGACCTCATCCTTTTACCCATGTGGTTGAAAAGAAAACAGTCCTTTTCTTCCTCTTGGGCCAAGGCAAATTCTGTGCAAGCCCTGGCCATCATGTTGTGGAATGACCCTACATCGTCTGGGGGAGACGGCTGAGCCGGGCTCCTCAGGGTTTCCAATTCCGCATCGGACTCCCAAGTCGGATCCCTGGAGGGGGAAAGGGAGACCACCGACGACGCTCTTCTGCCTGATTCCGAATCCAACAGTTCCCCTTCCTCGCGGTGTGGGGCCGAGAGATTTGCCACCGGAGGCTCTGCTGCGGGGGTTGAAGGTGGAGGGCGGCGAGACAGGCCCGGGTCGTCGACGACCGACCTGGCCGGAGTTGTTCGGGGCTGTCTGTCATCCAGTGTCTTCAGGAGCGTTTGCAGCGTGGACAAAACCTCCAATGACAAAAACGACTGCGGATTGAGCAGGGGGGTAGAACCCGGAATGCTCCCGGGGAAAGGTGTGGTAAGTTGTAACCCCAGATCTGCAGGGGCAAGCTATCCTTTCACCCTCGTCTCCCGAGGATACCGACAAAGCCTCCTGCTGTAGAAGAGTGTCCGGCAAAATTGGGTCGTAGACCTCTGGACGCCAGGCCTCTTGAGGGGTGTCCGTCGACGAAGCAATAGTTGGCCCCGTCGTCGTCGCCTGCAATCCAGGACCGGTTGATGTTAACTGCGACGGCGGCAGAGAAGTAGATGAGGACTTCCCAACCGTCGACGGTGGTGGTCGCGCAGGCTTATGCGTTGCTCCCGCGTTTTCCGAACTCAACCTGCGTTTCTCTGTCTCTCGACTCAAGGTCGATCTATGACGATCGCCCGAGGAGGATTTAGATTTTTGTCTTTCCTCGCTGAAGATGAGGACGAAGAGGCCTTCTTAGAAGAAGAGTCCCTGGAATGGCCTACTGACGATTCCTTGTCCACCGGTCGCGACTTCTTTACCGGTGGTTCCGATGACAATGAGCGGCGCGGGGCCCATGAAGATTTTGACACTGAGGCCGCGCTGCGTGTGGAGCCCACTTCCGAAGGCGGGTATGCCCCCGCTCCGTCGTTCAAGTCTGCGACTCCGATCCTTAAGAGTCTTCTGGGAGAAGCCCTTACATATGTCGCACTTGTCAGCCGAGTGATGAGGGTGCAGACAGTAAATGCAGTCCATATGTCCGTCCCCCTCGTAGACCTTTTTTAGTCCGCACGGGCGGAACAGGGCTTTCCCCGACATTAGGAGAAAAAACCGCAACAGCACAACCTAACCAAGTAGAAAAATACACAAGGTGTTCCCACTTAGGAGAAGGTTGTAATCTGAAGGGAGCCGCGAGGGCGGGCCATTTATACCACTACGTCCTAGTGGGGCGTGCGTGCGCGGCCCAAAACGACGTAGATAGGACACAAGTGTCGAATGTTTTCCTACGGGAAAAGGCTTTATAAGCTTACCGAGGGTTCCCAGTCTGTCGACGGGGAATATTCTAAGCATATGAATCCATGAAAGATCCAATGCTGGAGAACTGTTTTTCTCCAGCATGGGTCTGGCATGTATTCACATGCTCATGAATATTCCCTGTCGTCAGGCCGGGAATCCTCGGTAAAGAAAAAAAATCATTATCAGTTTTGTTTCTGATCTGTCTTTCTTAGTAGTAACCAATCACTGATCTCTGGGTCATACTGCCCACAGCCAATGACTGCCCTCTCCCTAAACCCCTCCCCTGGCAGCCATCCTCAGATTTGGTAGCATGTAAAGTGGCAGTATGACCAAGTGAAGAGCTGCAGAGGGGAAGGAGGGAGGGTTCGCACGTGAATCCATGCCAGACCCATGCTGGAGAACAACAGTTACAGGTAAGTAACTTGTTCCTTCTCCAGCATGGGGTCTGGCATGGATTCACATGCTCATGAATACAAAAATACATAGCAGTACAAGCACGGGAGGTGGCAAAAGGCTCAACATTAAGCATTACATAAACTCAACATTAAACAACTCTTACCTCCTCACCAGGCCCACCTTCAGGCGAACAGGTTGTGCAGCACTGCTTGGCCGACCCTGGAGTCCCGATCGACGCAGTAGAATCTCGTGAAGGTGTGCGTCGACCTCCACGTCGCAGCCCTGCAGATGTCCAGCAGGGGCACACCAGACAGGAACGCCGTAGTAGCAGCGATCGCTCTGGTCGAATGGGCTCTCAGACAGCTGGGCAACGGCCGGTTTGCCAACCGATGACAGTGCATGATGCAGCCGGAGAGCCATCTGGAAATGGAAGCCTTCGAGAGAGCCTTCCCTTGGTTCACAGGTCCAAAGTTCACAAATAGCTGTGATGTCTTCCGAAAGCTCTTTGTGCGGTCCACGTAAAACTTCAGCGCTCTAGCCACATCCAGCGAGTACAAAGTCTTCTCGGCCGGCGATGATGGCGACGGAAAGAAAACAGGTAACACCAAGGGCTCGTTGAGGTGAAAGTCCCACGGCACCTTGGGCATAAAGGAGGGGTGAGTCCTCAGCATCACCCTCGTGTCGTGAAAAGTCAAGTATGGAAGCTTGCAGGATAGGGCCTGGATCTCTCCCACTCGTCAAGCGGAGGTGATGGCCACAAGAAACTTCTATGACAGGAACTTCAACGGTGCCGAATGCAGGGGCTCGAATGGCGCCCCCATGAGCCTGGTCAGCACCACGTTGAGCTCCCATGCCGGGGCAGGGGCCTTCACCGGCGGGAACCATCGGAACAGTCTCTTCATAAATTCCTTCACCAGGCGATGGAACCACAGGGACGTCCGTCCTGTGGTTCTGGTGTATCGGGAGATCGCAGCCAGATGTATCTTGATGGAGGCGTGAGCCAGTTCAGCCTTGGCCAGTGACAGTAGGTACGGCAGCACTTGAGGGGCCGTGATCCGCAGAGGGTTAATCTTCTGTGCACGGCACCAGACAGAGAACCTCTTCCACTTATGTCCGTATCCCTTGAGATTTGAGGACGCCCTGGCTTTTGCAAGGACCTCTCTGCAGTCAGCCGGGATATTGTGCCCTCCAAACTCTAGTGCTGCAGGAGCCAGGCCTGCAAGTTCTCCGGGTTGTGATGAAGTATGGCGCCTCCTTCTCTGGAGAGAAGATCTGCGTCCGTCGGCAGCTTGACTGGTGGGGACGCTGACAAGTCCAGAAGGTCCGGGAACCAGATCTGCCTCGGCCACGCCAGTGCGACTAGAATCATCCTGCACCGGGACTCTTGAGCTGGTTGACGAGTCGGAGCAGCAACGGCAACAGAGGGAACGCGTATAGGAACAGGCCGTCCCAGGGGAACGAGAAAGCATCGCCCATGCTCCTCGGCTGTTGAAACCTGCTAGCGAACCTCTGGCACTTGGAGTTCGTCGCCGTCGCAAACAGGTCGATCCGCGGTTTTCCCCATTGTCGGAAGAGTCGATCCACTTGATCCTGATGTAGGTCCCACTCGTGGCACGAGCGCAGCTCCCTGCTGAGTGAGTCGGCGATGGTGTTCTTTATCCCTGCCAGATGAAAGGGCACCAGAAACATCCCTTGGGCGACGGCCCAATGCCACAGATCGTGGGCTTCCTTGGAGAGGGCTGGGGATCTGGTTCCTCCCTGCTTTCAGATGTATAACATTGTGGTGGTGTTGTTGGTGAAGATTCTCACCACCTTGCCCTTGAGGGACGGGAGAAAGGACCTGTGGGCCCAGAACACTGCACGGAGCACCAGCATGTTGATGTGGAGCGTCTTCTCCTCTGGGAGCCAAAGGCCTCTCGCGTGAAGTTCTCCGCTGTGCGTTCCCCACCCTTCCAAGGAGGCATCCGTCGTCACCGTTATCTGGTGGGATGGGGTCTGAAAGTCTGTGCCCGCCGTCAGATGAGCGTGGGTGCCCCACCACCGGATCGCTCGTCGAGCGGGATCCTGTCCTCGAAGCTGCCCGTCGCTTGGATCCAGCGGGAGTGGAGGAACTCTCGCAGAGGGCGCATCCGAAGCCTGCACAGGCGCAAGAGATATATGCAGGAGGACATCCTCCGGAGGAGGGACTTGATGGACCTCACCCTGGCCACGTCCGTGGCCAGCAGACACTGCACCTTACCCAGGATGGCCTTCGTCCTTTCCTCCGACAGTGAGGCCAGACGCGCCACTGTGTCGAGCTTGGCTCCCAGAAACAGTGCGACTTGCGACGGGACCAGGTGGGATTTGGGAAAGTTGATGGAGAATCCCAGGTCCGTGAGCAGCTGGACGGTCTTTGCTGTGTGATCCACGGTGAGCTCCCTTGTCCTTGCTCGGATGAGCCAGTCGTCCAGGTAGGGGTAGACATGGATCCCCTGCAACCGCAGCCGCGCCGCCACCGGTGTGAGGCAGTTGGTGAACACCCCGGGTGCCGACTTCAATCCGAACGGGAGGGCCTTGAACTGGTAGTGCCGTCCTTGGACCACGAGCCTGAGGAACTTTCGGTGTCTTTTTAGAATGGGGATGTGGAAGTAGGCATCCTCCAAAACCAAAGACGACAGGAAATCGCCCTCCTCCAGCTGTCCCAGCACGTGCTGGAGGGTGACCATCCGGAACTTGTTCAGTCGTCGCAGGTCCAGGATGGGGCGCCATCCTTCTGTCTTCGTTTTCATGAGGAAGTACCTTGAGTATACTCCGGAGCCCCAGAGCCTCTTCGGGACAAGCTCGATGGCACCTTTTTTGAGCATCACCCTTACCTCCAATAGCAGTTTAGGGACGTGATTTTCCTTCCTGGCCACGGGTGGAATGCGGGGGTACTTTTTTAGAAATTCAAGGGCGTGCCCCTGGAGCAGGGCGTCCAGCACCCAACGGTCGGTGGAGATGGACTCCCACGCGCTCACGAACTTCGTCAGCCGGCCTCCCACCGAGGTGATTCGGTGGGGGCCCGACACCACGGTCGGTTCAATCTTGCTTGGAGGACGCCTTGCCGCCTTGGCCTCCCTGGCGAAGACGGCAGGGTCCACCCAACTTGCCTCGTCCTCTATAGGCTTCCTGCGACGAGGAGCAGGCCGCTTGGCGGTACGTAGAGGAGCCACCACCGAATCCCTTGGAAGCACCCTGCTTGCCTCCGGTGCTCCGAAAGGACGGCCTTCATTGCCGGAGAACGCCTAGGGCCTTAGCTGTCTCTGTGTCCGCCTTGATGGCTTGGAGGGACTCATCCACTGTTTTCCCAAACAGATTGTTCCCGTCGAACGGCATGTCCAAGACCTTGGCTTGTACATCCTGGTGGAAATCCGTCGCCTTGAGCCACCCTCGTCGTCTAAGGTAAACGCCATTGCCTAGCTGGCAGAAACCGGTGTCGGCAATGTCCATTGCCACCGTAATGGCGTGGTCCGACGCCACTTCGCCTTCTTGCAAGATCTCCAGGGCCTCGGCCTTCTTGCCGTCCGGTAGGAAGTGCAACAGGGGGGCGATCTTGTACCATAACTCCCTGTCGTAGCGGGCCACAATCACGAGGGCGTTAGCCGCCTTAATCGTTGTTGCCGCTGATGAGATAACTCATCGTCCCATTACGTCCAACTTCTTTCCTTCGCCGTCCGGCGGGGAAGTTGACGTTGAGGCCGATGCCCCCCCCCGCTTTCTTCTTGGCCGCCGCTGAGATGACCGAGTCAGGGGTCGGTTGTGCCCTAAGGCACAAAGGGGCCGCATCGGGGACCTGGTACTTCTTCTCGTACCGATCCCTCTTGGCAGGTGTCGTAGACTGGTTCTTGAGAAGGGCGAGACCCTCGTCCCAGATGTCATCCAGCAGAGGCACGGCGAGGACCGTCTTCCTCTTGGCAGCGCGGTTGGTAAAGGAAACCTTCCTTCTTCTCTTCGGGGCAGAGCTGAAAAAGCTTGGATGCTATGGCGAACACTGCATGGAAAGACCCGATCTCCGTCCCGTCGTCACCGCAGTCGTCTGTGCCAGTCGTGGCCGTGGCCGTGTCCGTTCCTGTGTCATCCCCAGGGACGGGGGACATGGGCAAAGGTTGAGTAGGCCGCGAGGGCTGAAAAGCGTGGGTCTGGATGGATCTGCCTTCTTTTGTTCAGGGGGCTTCCCGCCGGGCCTGGCTCTGGCTCCTCCGTCGGGCCTGGCTCTGGCTCCTCCGTCGAGCCTGGCTCCGATTCTTCTGTCGGTGGTAAGGGCAATCTCGTCCTTATCTCCGAACATAAGGATTGTATTGCCAACAAAATGGCAGCTGAGTTGTCCTGAGGCTCCGGAAGCGACGGGTGACTAGGACCTCGTCACCTTTGTCGGGATCCCTCCCGTGGGAACGGGCCTCTTCGACGCCCTCGTCGAGGCCCTCTAAGAGTTTGATGGGTCTGAAAGAGGCTTACCTCCGTGGAGGCAGGGAGACTCTGGGCCACGAGGTCGCCTCCACTGGTGTAGCCTCCACAGGCTGCGCCAGGCCCGCCGCGACTTCCTCGATAGAGACCTTGGCCGGCTGAATCAAGGCCTTTTCCACCTTATGTGGGCCTGTGGACTTCACCTTTGGGGGAGGGTCACCGCCTTGCTCCCCCTCGGCCGGATCCTTCGAGCTCGACCGGGGCCTCTCCAGAAGCTTCGCCGAGTTCTCGGCCTTCCTCTTCCCTGAGCCAGAGCATTGGCTCGTGGTTGATGGTGCTGGAGAGGATGCGCCCTGCCTGGCAGCCGAGGAGCCCGACCGTTCGGCGCTCCCGGTGCCCGCGGACTCGCAGTGCTTTGCCTTCTGTTGGGCCCCCTTCGCCGGGACGCCCTCACAGGACTTCATGATGCCTGCCCCCGGGAAACCAGACCAGGCCCAGCAACCCCGGAAGCAGGCATCATGCCATTCGGAGCATGCCCAAAAACCCCAGTTAGGGGCTGTTTGGGTGCAGTCGTGGCGCCTATGGCGCCAGGCTCATAAGGATAAAGTCAGTCCTGGCGCCATGGGTGCCAGGCTCATTTCAGAAAACTTACCTAGTGCAGACCATGCTGCACGAAGCCACAAGCCAAATGGGGTTTAGGAGGGACTCTTTTCCTAAGGGACTACTTTTTCCTCGGGTGGGGGCTGTGGAAGAATACTTACCTGGGACTTCTTCCTAGGCTATTTAAACCACGCCCGGACAGCCACACGTGCTTTGCGTTATTCTGCATTCAGCAGCGTAACGCTCACCGTGCCTCCAGCATCTTCCAGTCTTCAGCCACGCCCGCTTCAGTCCTGGACCACCTGGAAACGAAAAGAAAGAAGGAGAAGAGGTTCAAACTTGAAACCTTACCTGAATTCTTGATCCATCGCGCCGTCGATCTTGAAGAAGGAGTCATCGCACGCGCATTGTCACGCACCTCGCAGCGCCGCGCTGTACTCACCATCCAGTGCAGCTTTTCCTCACTCCATCGCAGACTCTGCATTTCCAAACCGCTCTCCGATATCTAAGGGGACAAGAAAAGCCAGGTGAGCACAGGAATGCAAAAGGGCAATACAAGCAACCCCCAAAGACTTACCGGATTACCACGGGGGGTACTCACCTCATCTCAGGTCGGCGCAGTTAACTCTGCATCATCGCCGTACCCGGCCCCCAAGGGGAAAACCACTATAGACTTACCTGCCTCTCACCAACTGCCCTTTGGACTCTTCGTGGTGGTTAAGTTGGCAACCTACAAGGAATCGGAAAGAGTGAACATCAGCCATTTGAACTCTTACAAACTATTGGATCCTAGAGTCAATACTGGAACTCACCAATTCCACCACGCCAGTGAAGTAACTGGTCATCTACGCGCCCCTGCGCTCGATGCAGGATGGAGAGCCCACCTTTCTAAACCATCAGGTGAGAACAAGAGGGAACATCGGGAGTGGTCAGTAGGCAGACAAAGGGAGTGGAAGGTGGGTTAACGCTCGAATTACGGGAGGTTAATTCCCTTTCTCCTTTGCAGAAAGGTATTCATACGAGCCGACAAACGAAGTAAGTGGGGGTGTCCAGTCAATCATCTCGGCTCTACGTGGCACCAGGCCGGTCCAGATCGACGTCCCCGTGGGAACCAGGTGAGCATAACAACTTAGAAGACCGCTCGGACTTCTTCCTCTTCTCACCTGACGGGCTCTTTCCTTCCAGCCAGTTGGAGAGACGAAGGTGTTGGTCCCTGATGGTCCGTTCCGACATGTTCCTGCAAAACGCACAGTCCTTCTCCACGTGCGTTTAGTACTCATGAAGGCAGTAGAGACATTTCGAGTGCTCGTCCTCCTTGAACACATTCTGCAGCTGGCATCCAGGGCAAACCCTGAACAGCTTTCCGGGGGTCGAGCATCCTTTCTCCTGGACCATGTTCGGGTAGGCCGCAGAAACTCCTGGACTCCTCCAAGAAGCATAACTCGACGAAATCTTCACCCTTGAGGGGCAAAGAAAAATCCGACACGGATCCCCATTAATCGGATGTAGAGACGGTGGAGCTTGAGGCTCTATTTGACCGAAAAATGAGAAATTCTCTTTGAAAAAGCGCGAAAACGCAGCAAAAGCTCGAGAGCTAAACATGAGGACTCCCAACACTTGAGCGTGCGGTAAAAATCTGAGGATGGCTGCCAGGGGAGGGGCTTAGGGAGAGGGCAGTCATTGGCTGTGGGCAGTATGACACAGAGATCAGTGATTGGTTACTACTAAGAAAGACATATCAGAAACGAAACTGATACTGATTTTTTTCTTTACCGAGGATTCCCGGCTTGATGACGGGGAATATTCATGAGCATGTGAATCCATGCCAGACCCCATGCTGGAGAACTTGGTTTCTGCCTCTTATGGGTACAAAGTCTGTACTAGTCTCAGTGGTAGATGACCTAGTCAGGATTAGAGAAGGCGGCGGGGTGGCATGTCTGATTTTATTAGAACTGTCCACCACCTTCAATGCCATCAATCATTCGATTCTTCTATCCAGATTGCAAAACATCAGCATCTGTGTAGTGTTTATGATTGGTTTGCATCCTTTCTCGACTCCCGGAAACAAACGATTTTGTTATCCCCTTTTAGATCTTCGCCTGTGGATGTTGCCTGCAGGGTTCCCCAAGGCTCAGCACTTTCCCTGCTTCTTTTTAATATTTATGTTCAACCTTTGGCTTGCCTGATTTGTTACTTTGATTTTCATTTTCGGCTATGCTGACCATACATAGATTCTTTTCAAGTCCGATCTGGAACATGCTGCTACCACTACTCGTTTAAAGCTGGACAGTGGGTTACTGGCAGTCGGAGCTCGGCCCCCTACCCACTGCTGCAAAGATGGTAAAGAATGTGGGGGTGAAGATTTCTGCTTTTCTATCCATGAAGACTCAGGTTGGATTTATTTGTAGCACTGGCCTTTTAAAGTTGAAAAAAATTGAAAAAGTGTTTACCTTACATTACTGAAAAATTCCACGCTCAGGTTGTTGCTGCCATAATAAATGGCTCCATTTATTACTGCAATGCCATGCTTCTTGCACAACCGACATTTACTGGATTGATTGCAGGTTCTGCAAAGTGCAGCAGTTCCACTGGTCACGGGTAGGCCTGTTTCTTCAGGTCAACTGCACTGACTACCGGTTACGGCACACATACAATTCAAATCCCTATGTCTTGTTCATCGGGTGCAGCAAGGTAGTAGCTCCAAGGTCTTGCAGGATAAAATAATGACCTACCACACTAGTAGATCTTTACGATCAGCTTCACATTCTTTACTTAAAGTTCCTTATTACCGATTGGAATGCTGCAGAGTACAGGCTCTTACAGTGGCAGGTCCTAATTTATGGAATTCTCTCCCACTTTCTCTGCATAGGACTCAGGTGGGTATTTAGCTGTACCTTAAACTGATTAAAATCCTGTTTGGCTAAATCTCAGTCTTTCTCGCTTCATCTTTTCATACCGATGCGATATACAAGTACCTGATTGATTGATCAAACACTTGGAAAAAGTGTTGCAGAATGGGGATGGGATTAAGTGGTCTACTATGCATACTGTTCATTTGAGAGTAACAAAGCTTTTATTTTCAATATCACAGTGACATTTACTAATATGTTGCGCAATAAGGCATTGAGATAAGGGAACACCTGACCCATAGAAATATCCACATCAGCTTTCGTTAATGGGAGCAAAGTTTGGTTCTGCGTTCCAAATGGGTCACCCCATGCACACCAGTTGAATTTCTTATCAATTATAAGTTACTCACTGTAGTAACTAACGTACTCCTGGTCCATAACTCCCATTCTATGGTCGCCTTTCCCCCATACTGCATGGGCGCCCCTCGCTAGTGACAGGACCAGAACCTTTTTCACCAGAAATAAATGTCTTTTCCTTCAAATTTATATGCGTGCTGGGTTGTGACCCCCGGAGCATGTGCTCCCCTGACTCCACTCTCTGGCGCCACACCTCAGTACCCTTTGATGCATCGGCTAGATTAAACTGCCCAACAACGTTCCTCTTTCAAGGGGCGAGGATGGTGGGACGTATGGACAAAAGTGGACTATGGACTAAGAGTAAGTTATTCACTACAGTGAGTAACTTATAATTACTCCTACGTCCCGTCCCCTTTCCTCCATACTGCATGGGTGATTACCACTGATTGAAGCCCTAGGAATATGAGACGTTGAAGACGTTAAGAGAACAGGTTCCTCAGTCCGATTGTGCACTGTCATCGAGACAGTAGTGCTTGCAAAATGCTGAGGGGGTAGCCCAGGTAGCCGCCCTGCTGATCGTTTGCCATGGCACATGCCTCTTTAAGGCGACTGCTGTTGCCTTGGCACTCACTACATGAGCGTGAAGATTTGCTGGCACCTCCTTTAGCTGACCCTTGTAGGCCTGCTGAATGGCCGTGACCATCCACCTAGCTATCGAGGGTTTGAAGCCTGACCACCTGGCCTTGACCCACCGAAGGTGATGAATAACGCATCAGACTTGAGGAGGCCCTTTGTCCTGTCGAGGTAGACACCTAGGACAGCAATACCTTTTCTGTCTCGTCCTTTGGGTTAGGAAAGAAAGTCTTAGCTACTTACCTATAACTATATTTCTCCAGCATGGGTATCTTTCATAAATTCACATGCTTGAATATTCCCCGTCAGACTGGGAATCCTCAGTAAATTAAATAACAAAATAATATATCAAAACATTCCCTAGGGAAAGAAAACGACACCCATAGGGCCTTATAGGGCTTGTGTAGCCTTTCACTTGTAGAGTCCCTCCACCTCCTTTTGGTCCTTGTAGGTCTCAACCAATGAGGTGGCAGGGCTTAGTCTCCACCCCATTTAGCCATCTTCAGATTTTGACCCGCAAGTTTTAAGACTGATGACTGACTGGTGGAGAAGCCTCTCTTCAGGGGAGGAGGGCGGGCACATGTGATTCTATGAAAGATATCAATGCTGGATAAATACAGTTGCAGGTAAGTAACTAAGACTTCTCCAGCATTGGATCTATCATAGATTCACATGCTTGAATAGAAAACCTAGCAGTAGTAGACTTCATAACATGCTTGATAGCCAGAGTGTAGCACCAGCAGTGGGTGTCTGCTATATGGGATACATTACTCACCATAATCGTATTTCTGATGCTTGTATCTGCTTAGATTCACATGCTGTGCATAGGCCGACATCTAGTGAAAGCTGCAGAGTATTACAGTTTGTTATTCGAAACTTGAAAATGGGCATCGACACAGGGCATGCCAGTAATAATATCCCTAGTGTGAGGTCCACTGTACCCTTGGTCCTTCACGCGTCGAGGTCCCTCAGATTGTTTTGTTCTGATATGAGGTAGAATGAAGTGTAGCGTGAGTACAGGTGTATCCAAGCAGATATGTATAGACAAGCTCATAATCATCCATGCACCTTTTCTCCAGGGGATGAAGGGTGGGCGCATGTGAATCTAAGCAGATACAAGCATCAGAAATACGATTACTAATTAGGAGAAGGTGGTGGGTTGTGAGAAGGTTCATGGGCAAACAGATCTTTTAGAACCACTTGTCCCACCTTTGTATCCGTCTTGGAATGAGTGTCAATGCAGTAGTGCTAAGTGAAAGTGTGTACTGAGCTCCATGTAACTGCTTTGCAAATGCTGTCTAAGGGGACATGTGCAATAAATGCCAGAGTAGCTCCTGTGCTCCTTGTGGAGTGAGCTCTTGGCGTGAAAGGCAGAGACTTGGTTTACAGAGAATAGCACAGTTGTATGCATCACACTATCCAGCTGGAGATGGCATTCTTGGAAATGCGGTCCCCTTCTCTGCCTGGGGCTACGGAGACTAACAGTTTGTCTGTTTTCTTGCCAGTCTGGTCTTGTTTACATAGTAAAGGACTGCCATCCTTAGATCTAGTGTATGGAATTTTACCTCAGCTGAGCTTTTTGGGTTCTGGCAAAAAGCCAGAAGCTCAATGCACTGGTTTACATGAAATTTTGAGATGAACTTCGGAGGGAACGTAGGAGGAGTACGTAAAACCAATTTGTCCTTGTGTTTGACAAAGGAGGATCCTGCACTGACAATGCTTGCAATTCACTAACTCTTCTTATGGAAGTAATAGCCACTAAGAAGGCAGTCTTGGAAGTCAGGTGTTTAAGACATGACTTGTGCATTGGCTCGAAAGGGGGTCCCATGAGCTTAGCGAGTACTACATTGAGATCCCATCCTGGCGGTGGGTTTGAAATTGGAGGGTGGAGTCTCTTTATTCCCTCCATGAATGCTTTGATGACCGGCACCTTCCACTACAATACTTTATTGTGGGAGGTGGTGTAAGCCGACAAGACCACCAGGTGGACCTTTGTAGAGCTGAATACTAACCCTGAGTCTAGCAAGTGGAGCATATAGTTTAGAATGTGGGATGGGGTACATTCTATGGGGTTTATTTGTTTAGACTGGCATCAAATTACAAATCTCCCCCACTTGTCAATATAACAGTGTCTAGTGTTTGGCTTTCGTGCCTCCTTGAGGATATCCGTACACCTCTGTGGTAGTCTAAGATGTCCGAACTCTATGACTTCAGAAGCCACGCTGCCAAGTTCATCGAGTGAGGTTGCGGGTGCACTGTTAATCCCCCGTGTTGAGTGAGTAAGTCAGTCTGGCACGGGAGCTTGATGGGATTGCACATCGCCAGTATGCGCATATGTGGATACCATGGCGGTCTTGCCCACAGTGGAGCAACTAGGATGAGCGTTCCTTGTGGATCTTATTCACCACTTTGTTCACGAGAGGAGTCAGGGGAAAAGCGTAAGCAAATCTCTCTGACCAGTTCATCCATTGGGCGTTCGTTCCCCTTGGAGCCTGGTTGGGGGAACCTGGACGCGAAGTCTGGGCATTGTTTTTGCTTGTAGCGAACAAGTCTAGCATGGGGAAACCCCATTGAGAGAAGAGGTGGTCTACGACCCTTGTGTCTAGTTGCCACTCGTGTTCCTCTGGTAGGGGATCTCTGCTCAGTGAGTCGGCTAGAGAGTTGAGTTCCCCTGGAACGTGTTGTGAGGATAGGAAGATTTTCCGTTTCAGTGCCCATTTCAAAATTTGCTGTGCTCGTTTGGACAGATTTGGAGAGCGCGTGCCCATCTGTTTGTTGATGTAAAACATCGCTGCAGTGCTGTCGGTGAAGACTTGCACAGACTGGTTTACTAGGTCTATCTCGAATGCCTAAAGGACCTTGAACACCACTAGTAGTTCCATGATGTGGTTCTGTCCACAGACCCAGTGCTGTGTGATGAAGGTGATGAGACCCCCCCACCGCCGCAACCGGCGAGAGACGCGTCTGTCGTCACTATCCCCTGCACTTCTGGATCATGGAAGGGTTTCCCCTTCAACAGATTTTCTCTCCTCCACCAGCAAAGGTTTTGTACCAGTGTTGGTGAAACGACCACTAGATCGTCCCACTGACCGCTTGCCTGAGACCACTGTTTCGCCAACCACTCCTGCATGGGTCGAATGCGCAGGCGTATGTGGGGTACCAGGAAAAATGCAAGATGTCATCATGCCTAGCCAACGCATAGCTTTCTGTACGTTTATCTGGCGGCTGGCCTGATTAGGAGGTATTTGCAATAACATATTTTTGACTCTTTCCTCTCATGGGAAGACTAGCCCCTCTTTTGAATCTATTACAGCTCCTAGTAACTGTTTGGTCGTGCTTGGCACTAGGCTGGATTTTTTTCTCGTTTATTGCGAAGCCCAAATGAAAGAGGAGGTTGATAGTTCTTTTAATGTTTTGCCTGCACATTTGGGGAGTCTCCCCTGTAATCAGCCAGTCGTCCAAGTAAGGGTACACTGGGATTGCTTCCCTGTGCAGGTGCGCTGCCACCTCCGCCAGTACCTTTGTGAATACCCTTGGTGTGGATGCTATTCCAAAGGGTAGCACCCTGAATACTGGTTTGCTATGTTGAACCCCAAGAATTTGCTGTGCGTCGGGAACATTGAAATATGAAAATAGGCATCTTTCATATCCAATGTTGCCATGTAGTCTCCCCGCTTTATCAGGGGGATTACTTCTGGTAGCGTAGTCATGCAGGACTTTTGTGGCTTGACATAGGTGTTTGCAGGGAGTAGGTCTAATGCTGGGCACATTATTAGATTTTTTTTGGCACATGGCAGTAGGTTGAATAAATACCCTTGTTTACCTGGTTCACCGGAACGACTTCTATGGCAGCCTTTTGGAGCAGCGTTGTGATTTCCTTGAGAAGGATGCGTTGTTCTTCCTTCGAGTGGGTCTTTTGACGCGGGGGATGGATCGGGTGCCTGCCACAGTGCATAGCACCCTTTTGTCTGAGGTGATTCTCTCCCATGCTTGGGTAAAGTTTGAAATACGCCCTCCTACTGGAGAGGCATGGGAGGGGCACCTGAAGCGGGTAGTCACTGTTTTGGAGGTGTGGCTCGACCTCTTGAATTGAAGGAACTCCCTCGGCCGCGAGATCTGCGCTGTCCTCTTTGGTAACCCTATGAGCCTTGGCCTTGATTGTTACCCCAGGATGAACCTTGAGTTTGGTTGGAATTTGAACGCCTTTGAGAACTTTATCTGTGAAAGCGACAAAAATTACTATTATTACTTCTTTGGCCTGTAGGCCTATTGGTAAGCGGGCCCAAGGACTTTGGGTGTCAAATTCCTCTTTTGCCGATTTTAGGGTGTCTTCAAGGGCCTTCCGGAAGAGGATGCTGGGCTCAATAGGCATATTAAGCAGTGTAGCTTGACTCTCCTGCTTGAAGCCGGATGTCAGCAGCGTCTAGATTACTTTTCAGAATGCAGCTAGAAACTGCTCTGCCTTCTGCAGCTACCAGGGCTAATTGAGTCTTAAGGGGTTCAGGAACTGAAGACAATAATGCAGACACCTCATCCCATTTATGGCAGTCATAACTCGCCAGAAGAGTGGTACTGTTAGCGATTCGAGACTGAAAGGCTGCCGAAGAGGCTACTTTCCGCCCCATAGTATAAAGCTTCTTACTTTCCTAGTCTGGTGGTGTCCTTAACAAAGTCCTCGTCATGCTGAGTCTCCTGCATTTTAATCTGAAAATGTTCCGCTGTCTTGATGAGCATGTCATTTTGTAGTGGCTGGTTGTCTATAGGCGAATCCGCTACTGGGGGGTCTATAATGATGGGAGATGCAATGTTATACATATCTTCCTCTTCATTGCCATAATCTGGTTCTGTGCCCTCCTGAACTGTATAGGTATCTACAGTGTCAGAGTCTGGGTCATAGAGATCAATGAAGGGAGGGTCCACCTGGGATTGGATAGCGAGGGTCTCAGGACGAGCCCTCTTAGTGGGGGCTGAGGAGTAGAGGCATCTGCAGTGGCTTCAGAACCAGAGGCAGCTGTGGTGGGAGGTGTGATTTGGAAGTTTTGGTAAGAATCTGGGTTCTTTTCAAAACAATTTGCCATAAAGGTCATCCTTCTCATGACTATCGATGTCCTCACATGTCCATTGGGCCGAGCTTGAAATGGACATAGGGCCAAGTGTAAAAGCCTGAGGAGTAACTGGGGCTAGAGGTGAGGGCTGACCTTTATTATTTAGGGCCGCTGCCAAGGAATACTCTTCCTGAGGAAGTGAATCTCTTTCCTTTTGAGGCTGGGTATCCCTCTCCTTGGATGTAGAATGGGACCATTCCTTATGGGGTGTCTTAGAAGTGTGCTTCTTGGACGCCTTCCCCTTTAGTAGGCCTTTTGGGACATGTTTCTTTATCAGGTGGGCTAATCCTGACTGTACAGAGTCTTAGCCGTTTTCTTAGCCGTTTTCGCCAAAGAACGACGAACTTTGGCTGTGGGGAGACCCGCTGTCTCGTCTGTTGACGCGCGACGGCCGGTAATGGATTTAGACACAACATCTGCGCTGTCTTTCAACAGTCAGGCCTGTCATTCAGCAATCAGATCCTCGAGTGCCCAGAGGACAGTGATGCTACGGACCTCTCCCTAGACATCTTGTGTGGGCCCTTAGTCGACCAGCGCGTCGAGTCACGGCCCTTGGCTGTGTGCTTAGTGGAAGGGACTGTGTGAGCGCTGATGCCTCTGGGGGTCGTCCCCGTAACAGGGACGACGGCCTACCTGCTGGGGTTGGGGCTTGCATTTGGGAAACTGAAGTATCCCTGTCACCTTTGCCGTCCGAAAACGCGGCGTTGCTGCCGTCCATGGTGGCCTCGCCCTGCATGGCGGGCCCAGTGCTTAAACAGTCCTTTAACGGCATAGGCTTAAAGAGCTTACAGGCTCGACAGGTACCTTCGACGTGATCCTGAAGGAGAAAAAGGTTGCACACAAGGTGCTTGTCAACCCAGGGGAATTTTTTGTTGCACTTTGGGCAGAACTTGAAAGGGGCTCTATCCATAATTAAATGAAAAGGCAGCTAGGTGAAGGTAATGTATGAAAAGGGGTAAATACATTCTCAAATGTCCTCCCCCCTCTCTCCCTACTGTGTGGGCCGACGCCCAAAGCGGCCCTCAAAGGCCAGAAGGATCAGCCCATGGGGGAGTTCGACCGTCATTTTCTTCACCGCTGTCAGAGATGTTATTGATAGTCGGTGAACCAAGATATAAAGGACAGGAGGAGTAACTAACTACGTTATGCCGAAATCAGAACTCTGCAATATAGCGTCAGTCTACGATGGCAGGAAAAAACAAACCGAGTGACCGCGTCGCGTGAAGGACCATGAGTACAGTGGACGTCACACTAGGGATAGTATTACTGGCACGCCCGGTCGACGTCCCTTTTCGAATATGGAAAACTGTAATACTCTGCAGCTTCCACTAGATGTCGGCCTATGCACAGCATGTGATCTAAGCAGATTCCACAAGCCTAAGAAATGTGTGTCTATATATTACACATATATAATGCATATATATTACACATATATATATATATATGGGATACATTACTCACCGTAATCGTATTTCTGATGCTTGTATCTGCTTAGATTCACATGCTGTGCATAGGCCGACATCTAGTGGAAGCTGCAGAGTATTACAGTTTGTTTTTCGAAAGTCGAAAAAGGGCGTCGACACAGGGCGTGCCAGTAATACTATCCCTAGTGTGACGTCCACTGTACCCATGATCCCTCACGCGTCTAGGATCCCCAGATTGTGTTTTTCCTGACATGAGGTAGCATGAGGAGTAGCGTGAGTACAGATAGACCAAGCAGATAGACAGAAAGGTAAGACTACAAGCAACCATGCGCCTTCTCTCGGAGGGGAGGAAGGGTGGGTCGCATGTGAATCTAAGCAGATACAAGCATCAGAAATACGATTACGGTGAGTAATGTATCCCTTCTGAGGCTTGTGGAATCTGCTTAGATCACATGCTGTGCATAGATTAGCGAGCAGTACCAGAAGAAGGAGGTGGGATGTGAGAAGGGTCATGAGCAAACAGGTGTCTTAGAACCGCTTGTCCCACTTGTGTATCTGTCTTGGAATGAGTGTCAATGCAGTAATGCTGAGTAAAAGTGTGAATAGAGCTCCAAGTAGCTGCTTTGCAAATGGTGTCGAGGGGAACATTTGCAATGAAAGCCAGAGTGGCCCCAATGCCTCTAGTAGAGTGGGCCCTTGGTGTAAATGGCAGAGTCGTTTCAGAAAGAGAGTAACACAGCTGTATACAGTTGATAATCCACTTAGAGATAGCGCCCTTAGAGACGCGATCCCCCTCTCTGCCTGTAGCTACGGAGACAAACAGTTGATCTGTTTTCCTTAGCGGTCTGGTTTTATTTACATAGTATAAGACCGCCCTACGCACATCTAGGGTGTGTAGTTTCACCTCAGCTGAGCTTTGTGGGTTTTGGAAGAAAGCCGGAAGCTCGATGGACTGGTTTACATGGAACTTGGATATGAATTTAGGTGAAAACCTAGGGTGTGTGCGTAAAACCAGTTTGTCCTTGTGGATAGTAAAGAAAGGATCTTGCACTGACAGAGCCTGAATTTCACTGACCGTTCTTATGGAGGTAATGGCTACTAAGAAGGCCGTTTTATAAGTCAGGTGTTTGAGACTACTTTTATGCATGGGTTCGAAGGGGGGCCCCATGAGCTTAGCTAGCACCACGTTGAGGTCCCATCCTGGCGGTGGGTTCGAAATAGGAGGGTGAAGTCTCTTTACTCCTTCCATGAAGGCTTTAACCACTGGTACTTTCCACCACGAGACCCTGTTATGGGATGTGGTGTAAGCCGAGAGGGCTGCCAGGTGTACTTTTAGAGAGTTAAAGACCAACCCTGCATCCAGCAGGTGGAGCATGTATGTTACAACGTTGGAAGCAGTGCAATCAACCGGGTTGATTTGTTTATTCTGGCACCAGATAACGAATCTTTTCCACTTGTCAAAGTAACAGTGTCTTGTATTTGGTTTCCTGGACTCTTTTAGAATGTCCATACACCTCTGTGGTAATTTGAGATGTCCAAACTCTATGACTTCAGGAGCCATGCTGCTAGGTTCATAGAGTTGGTGCCTGACTCCGCCTTGGTGCAGTGTTTGACCTTGTTGCTGGGACAGAAGGTTGTACCAGGCTGGGAGTCTGATGGGGTCGCACACCGCCATCCTGCGTAGGTGTGGAAACCATGGTTGTCTCGCCCACATGGGAGCAACTAGGATGAGCGTCATTGATTCCTTGTTCATCTTGCACACCACCTTCCTGATGAGAGGAGTTGGTGGAAAAGCGTACGCAAACCTCCCTGACCAGTTCATCCACAGGGCATTCCCCTGGGAGTCCGTTTGGGGGAACCTGGATGCAAATCCTGGGCATTGTTTGTTTTCGCTTGTGGCGAATAGGTCTATAGTGGGGAAACCCCACTGAGAGAAGAGATCTTCTACTACGTCTCTGTGAAGGACCCATTCGTGTTCTTCTGGGAGGGGGTCTCTGCTTAGAGCATCCGCTAGGGAATTGAGCTCCCCTGGAACATGTTGCGATGACAGGAAGATGTTCCGTCTGAGTGCCCATATCCATATTTTCTGGGCAAGCTTGGACAGATTTGGCGAACGAGTCCCTCCTTGCTTGTTCAGATAGAACATGGCTGTCGTGCTGTCCGTTCTGATTTGCACCGACAAGTTCAGTAGATGGGGCTCGAACGCCTGCAGCGCTCGGAATACTGCCAGAAGCTCTAGCAGATTGATGTGGTTCTTGGCTACTGAGTGAGACCAGAGACCCTGCGCTGTGTGGTGGAGATGGTGAGCTCCCCAACCAGTCAGGCATGCGTCTGTAGTAACCACTGCCTGTACTTCGGGATCGTAAAAGGGTTTCCCCTTTGCGAGATTCTCTCTTGTCCACCAGTGTAGGCTTTGTACGAGTGTTGGCGAAACGACCACTAGATCGTCCCACTGACCACTTGCCTGAGACCACTGTTTCGCCAACCATTCCTGCATGGGACGCATGCGCAGACGCGCGTGGGGGACCAGGTAAATGCATGACGCCATCATGCCCAGTAACCGCATAGCTTTGCGTACTGTTATCTGTTGACCTGACTGATAATGCGGAATTTGCAGAAGTATATTCCGAATTCTTTCTTCCGAAGGGAAGGTCAATTCTCTCTGAGTATCTAGGATCGCTCCTAGAAACTGTTTTGAGGTGGTTGGCACCAGACTTGACTTCTTCTCGTTGATAGAGAAGCCTAATTCGTGGAGGAGGTTGATAGTCCTCTGAATGTTTGATCTGCAGATTCCTGGGGTTTCCCCCGTTATGAGCCAGTCGTCTAGATAAGGGTACACTGGGATTACCTCCCTGCGTAGGTGTGCAGCTGCCACCGCCAGTACCTTGGTGAATACCCTTGGTGCTGAAGCTATCCCGAAGGGCAGTACCTTGAATTGGTAGTGGCGACTGTCCACCTTGAAGCGCAAGTATTTTCTGTGCGCCGGGAGCATGGAAATATGAAAATAGGCATCTTTCATATCCAAGGTTGCCATGTAATCCCCCTTTTTTAGGAGTGGGATTACCTCTTGTAGCGTGGTCATACGGAATTTTTGGGGCTTGACATACTTGTTGGCAGGCCGTAAGTCCAATACTGGGCGCATTGTTAAATCTTTCTTTGGCACAAGGAAGTAAGTTGAATAGATACCCTTGTTTACCTGGTGTCCTGGGACGAGTTCTATCGCGTCCTTTAGGAGCAGATTGTAGACTTCCTCGAGGAGGATCTTTTGATGTTCCAAAGAGTGGACTTTTTGTCTTGGAGGGTGGTTTCGGGGACGTTGCAGTAATTCTATACAGTACCCCTTGGATACTGTCGACAGCACCCATCTGTCGGATGTTATCCCTTCCCATGCCTGGGTGAAGCTGGATATTCGTCCCCCTACTGGGGTTGCATGGGAAGGGACCCTGAAATGAGCGTCACTGCTTCGGTGGAGGCGTGCCGCCTCCTTTACTGGGGCTGCCTCTGCCTCTACCACGTCCTCTTCTACTAGCCCTACCATACCCCTGGGTAGACTGTTGTGAGTTGGTGTTCCACTGTGTACCCTGGGTGTGGGAATAGCTATTACCTCTATTGGAATTTTGGCCGCGGGGGCGACGAAAATTGCCGTTCCCTCTTTGGTTAGGTGGTTTTGTAGTTAACTGGCCAAGGGATTTGAGGGTGTCGAATTCCTCCTTAGCGTTTTTTAGTGCGTCCTCGACTGCCTTTCCAAACAGGAGATCACTTTCCACTGGTTTGTCTAAGAGTGCAGCTTGTGTTTCCGCTCTGAATCCCGACTGCCTCAACCAAGCATGTCTTTTGATGACAGTCCCCTCTGCTATAATTCTACCCGCATTGTCTGCGGCGTCTAAAGTTGCTTTTAAAATGCAGCCTGAGACGTTTCTTCCCTCTGCACAAATGCGAGCTAGCTGGCCTTTAAGGGGTTCGGGAGCAGAATCTATTAGTGCTGCCACTTCTTCCCACTGATGGCAGTTGTAGCTGGCCAACAGTGTGGTGGAATTCGCGATTCTGGTTTGGTAGGCTGCCGTGGAAGCTACTTTTCTACCAAAACCATAGAGTTTTTTACTTTCCTTGTCGGGGGGAGCCTCCGAGGAAGATAATGGGGTTCCAGCTCTCTTGCGGGTGTTAGTTACGACTAGAGAGTCTGGCTTAAGTTGGCCTCTAATATATAGAGGGTCCGACTGGGCTGCTTTAAACAGCTTCTCTACTCTCGGATTTACAGGTCTTGTCAAGTTTGGGTTGACAAGGGATGGTGCTATTCTGCGTTGAATAGATTTCAGGATGGGAATGGTCTGGGCTACTGTCTTCCTTTCCCCTATTAGTTCCTCCGCGAAGTCCCTCTCTTCTTGGACACCTTGTGTGTCTATGTGGAAGTGGTTAGCTGCCCGAGAGAGCAGTTCATTTAGGAGGGGCTGATTATCTATTGGGGAATCAGACACTGGGGCTTCCCTTTCGACTGGTGAGTCCATTCTGAAAATATCTGGGCTATTTTCTGGCTCATCCTCGTCTTCGTCCTCCCCGTAATAGTCTGACACTGCGAGATCTTCTGGTGTCTCAAAATCCTGGCCCTCTATAAGGGAAGAGTCTCCTTGGCCTGTAGGGAAAAGGCAAGAATAGGGTTGGACCTCGAAGGGTTCTGAAGCCTTTACTGGTGTTTCGACCCGGGGCCTTTTATTTGAAGGGATAGGGTCCCTTGAACCTGAGGGAGAAGATTCCGGAGGGTTTAAAGCTAGTAGTTGGTCAGGGTGTCTTTCGAAGAAATTTGCTAAGGAGGACATCCTTGACATTACTCTGTCAATGTCCTCGCATGACCAGAGTTTAGAGCTTGGGGTGACCCTGCTGGAACTCTCTAAGGACTGTCCCTGAGAAGACTTGGACGGGGAAGTCAGTTCTATTGTTGTGGGGGATTGCAAGGGTTGTTTCCTTTGTTGCTTACCCCCTTCCCCGTGGGTGGAAGTGTGTTTACCCTTTCCCCTATCTTTCGACGCCTGGCGTCGAGGATCGGATGTGGAATCCCTGTGTTTCGAACTAGGCTTCGAAACTGGGCCCTCCTCACTCCCAAGAGATGTACCCTTTCCCTGGGGTGTGGGCTGGGGATGGAAGTCATGTTCGTCTCCGGACGAGTGATCTTCCGTGATGTTAATGGGCGAGGCACTCTGTGCAAGTGTGGAGGCTTGCCTGACGTCGTGCGGCGACCGGGACCGGGACCGCCCAGAGGACGTCCTTTCGGACCGCTCCTTTTGTGCCTCTTTCCGAGGTTTCGACGACGTCGAATCTCGGGTGGGTTTTTTGTGTTTAGTGTGTGTATGTGTAACGCTCTTGTCGCCGGGGGACTTCCCCATAGTCGCCGGGACGGACGACCTTCCGAGGCCGGGGACGTGCGTTAGGCTGTCTTTCGACGCCTTGGTGCCCTCGCCGTCCGAAAGTCCGGCGTCGCTGCCGTCGCTGAAGGTACCCTCCGCCTCCATAGCTGCTAGCTTGGCGTGGTGGGCCCAACGCTTGGTGGAGCGGTCCTTAAGAGTTTTTGTCTTAAACCTGCTACAGGCCCTGCAACCCGCCTCGGGGTGGTCTCTGGGCAGGCAAAGGTTGCACGTAGCGTGCTTATCTACCCAAGGGTATTTTTTATTACACTTGGGGCAAAACTGAAAGGGCGTACCCTCCATACGCGCCTGTGGGCAGCGGGCAAGTGTGTGTAGGTAAGAAGGTGTTTCTAACCGAGTGTGGAAGTGTACCACCCCCCACTCTCCCTACTGTAGGGCCGAGGCCAGCGGCCCAGGCCCGAGCCGAGGCGGAGCCTCAAGGCCCAATCCGTCGGGTTTCGACGTTGATCTCCTCCCCGGTTCGGCGTCGAGATGCTGGTCGACGAGGGGTGAGAAAATGGGGCAAATTAGAATTAGTTTTAAGTGTAAATATGGCAAAGCCAGGGAACTCCGATGAAGTGCTTCCGACCAGAATGGCGGAAAAAAACAATCTGGGGATCCTAGACGCGTGAGGGATCATGGGTACAGTGGACGTCACACTAGGGATAGTATTACTGGCACGCCCTGTGTCGACGCCCTTTTTCGACTTTCGAAAAACAAACTGTAATACTCCGCAGCTTCCACTAGATGTCGGCCTATGCACAGCATGTGATCTAAGCAGATTCCACAAGCCTCAGAAATATATATATATAACCTCTGGTTGACGAAAAAGCTCGACAATCTTCGCAGGCGTCCCTAGCATAGATGGCGGTGTTAACCCATGGCCTTGACCTGTCGACGTCTCTTCCATTGCGACGGTGGTTGCTTGGTGGATGATTGTTTGGGCATCGACGAGCATACCGTCGATGGGCTTTCCGTCGATGACTTGCACGTAGACGAGTGCTTCGTCGACAGGCTCTCAGTGGACGAGTAAGCCATTGACAAGTGCTTCGTCGACGAGGATGTCTTCATCAACGAGTGCTTGCTTCAGGATTCCTTCGTGGACGAATGCTTAGTCGAGGAGTCCTTTGGTTTGGTTGTAGACAACGGTTTAACCATCGACTTAGTCGTGAACAGTGTCTCCGTGGATGACCACTTTGCTGACAAATGAGAAGAAAAAGATACATCTTTACCTTTTTGTGGATCTCCCATCACCATACCCTCCTGGGTTCTGGAGGGTTCATTAGAAGACTTACCACTCCTCTTCTTATCCTTATCTGGTGGGGAGTGTGCTCTGTCCACTGAAGCTCTCTTTTTAGGAGCTCGCTTCTCTGTTTGCCTGGAGGAGGTTGATGGCAGTTCTTGCAGGATTTCTCATCCGAGGACATTGGTCAGCTCTCCAGGTGTAATAGCAGTCTTCTGTGCCTGTCCTCCAGGGTTTTCTTGGTGAACGTTTGGCAGATACTGCATGACTGAATGTTATGAGGGTAAAGACAGTAAATGCAGAGCTTGTGTGGGTCCCTGATTAAGATTACAGTCCAGCCACAATTGGAGCAGTCCTTGAAGAGAGAAGTCTTCTCTTTGGCAGTTTGGCCTTGCTCAGCCATGAGTAGAAGTGAGTGACCAAAACACACAACGTGTCTGGGTGTGGATAGAAAAAATACAGGCTTCTGAGAATAAAGCTAAGAAGGAAGCTGAAAAGGATTAATTTGGTTTGAAAAAATAGAGATAAACTATGAAAAACATCAAAAAAGCTCAGAGAGCTGAAGAGGATTCCCTTGTACTATAAGACTAGGTGAACAATCTGAAGATGGTTGACTGTGGTGGAGCCTAAGCCCTGCCACCTCATTGGTTGGGACCTAAAAGGACCAAAAGGAGGTGAGGGACTCCACAAGTGAAAGGCTACACAAGCCCTACAGGGCACTATGGGTGTATTTTTCTTTCCTTTTCTTTCCCAAGGGAAAGTTTTTCTATATTATTTTTTGTTATTTAATTTACTAAGGATTCCCAGTCTGACAACGGGGTATATTCAATCATGTGAATCTATGAAAGATCCAATGCTGGCAAAGTTAGTAGGTCTATCTCCTCGTTGAGATGGAATGAAGACACCACCTTTGGAAGAAACAAAGGATAAGTGCGGAGCACCACCTTGTCACAATGGAACCCGGTATAGGGTTGACGCCACGAGGGCCTGAATTTCACTAAACCTACGCGCTGAGGTAAGGCCCATTAGGAGCGCTATCTTGATCGAGACCAATCTGATGTCGACGGACACCATGGGCTAGAATGGTTTATGCGCCATGGCTCCCAGAACCACGTTGAGATACCAGACCGGTTGTGGGTGCTTGTTAGGGGGGTACAACAGCCCTGCTTCATGTCTCTTGAATACAAATAATACAAACCCTTGAGCTGTCTCTAAAATCTCAGAGTGATTTCTGTGCCATACATCACAGTACATGCACACAGGTGACATCCTGCTTTTATTATTTTGCTGGGTAAAAAGATGTACATTTTGATTCAAATTCAACACTTACATCTTTAACCTAGGGCACAGTAACAGGTAGTCAGGTAAGTGACAGTGCAATAACGTAGTATCCACCAGGTAGGATTATGGGGGTGATGGGTCTGTGCAGTGGCACTTTGTGTGCCACAATTTAATTTTTTGCATGGAGCCCATGTAGTTCCAATGCTATGTTTCAGACATTTAGGATCAAAGGCTGGCGGGATGTCAGAGTCTGTCTGACATCTCTCAGCCAATGCTCAAACTGTGTGCAGGCCCTTACTGACAGGAGACTTGTCCTGCCAGGACAGGCATAGGGGCAAGCCATCTGGAACAGCAACAGATAAGTGTTGAAGAATAAGATTTATATGTATGGATTGGTTTGTCTGTGTCTAAATGTGTGCGTTTTAATGTATCTGTGAACGTTTGAGTGAATTATGTATGTGCACAAATGGTGTGATCTGTGTGCGGGCCAGGAGGAAGATTATCAGTTACTGCACTGGGGAGGGGCAAAACTGTGGCACCAGCAGTGACAATTCAGAGCCAGTATGGACATGTCTTCTTATATGGCATATATTGTGGGCACAGCTAGAATAAAAATGTCCCCTTACACTGGAAGAATACAGACATACATTCTGGGCAAAGGAATTGATGAAAATGTGTTGCAAAACGCTGCTGTATACTGTTGGTAACCTGGTATCTATTCAATTATTTTATGTGTTACCCTAGAAAACCAAATCGAAATTGTATTGGGTTTAACCCAACATTCACAAAAATGTGCAGAAATATTAATCATGTTACTCAGCAAGAACCCTCCAAAAAATATTTCACGCATGGAGTACTCCCCACAACCAAACCACACCTGGGTCCAGCACACACCTCAGCATTTTTGGTGGCAGCTTCCTTCTTACTTAAGTGGCGTGCGCCCTGAATGCCATTTTGTCCTTGTCGTCGATCTTGCCTACCTTTGGGAGGCCTTCTTGCGTGGGACACTAAGGCCTTTCCCTGCCGGCGTGAGCCCTTAGTCCTAGGTCATGATGGGCGCTCAGGAGCATAGAGGTTGGAGAGTCTTGTTCAAAGACACAGGAGGTGCCGAAGTGTCCTCAGTGACAAGGTCACTGCTAATTCGTGCAACCCTACGACCGATAGCAGGTATTGGATTCTGAATAACCCTCAACCCGGTACCATGACCCTCCAAATCCATCTCAGTCCTTGGAAAGGAGTTGCCACAGAGGGGTGCCTTTGAAAAAAGTGCACACTTTTTGACGTTGCAAATTGACAAATTCTTGGATGCAAAACATGGGAGACTCACCGAAAACATTGTTCCAGCAGTTGAATCAGAGCCATAATGCGTGGAATCCCAAAACACCAACGGATATGCAAGTATCCCACTGCTGCAAGCGCCCCAAACAACTAAGGCTTTGTGTGTTCGAGGTGGGGAAGCGTCCGGCGCAGGAGGTGAAGACGGTTTTCACCGGCATATGCAGGGTGGGTATGGGCGGCGGAGGGCACTTAATTAAAAAAAAAAAATAGGGAAGTTCAGAAACATGTGGAAAAAAATACATGTAGCAGGTGGTGGGCATCCTGCCCTGTTCAGCTATGGCAAGAGGTAGTCCAAGAGCCATATATGGTTGTTCTACCCAACAACCATTCAGGGGATGGGAATCAAGCCAGGGCTTCTCAGGACTCTGAGAAACAGGGGGTAAGGCAAAGGAAACCAAGAGGTCACCAGTGGCCATCTTGCCTTTGTGCAGGAATCCATTGATTCCTAAGGCAGGGCCTGAGTATTGCAAATAATGGAGGCTACCTAGAGCCACTGTCATATCAGTATGTAGATGCAACCAGCCCATACCCTGCTCTATGGGCAGCACACATATACCCCAAAATATACACTAGGTGTACAGGGATGTACCCCTGCCCATGGGTGCTCTAAGGGTATCCCATGGGTACTGTACACCAGAGTTGCACAGCCAGGGGTCGAGACTAGACTCCTGTGCAGAAAATAAGCAGAACACCCAGTTTAAGGAGGTATAGGACAAGGACAACGAGGCCATGTCCCTCCAATGCATTTCCAGAATCACAGTGACCACCAGGGAATCCTGAATGGAGTGTCCCAGAATATAGAGGGGATCCAAGGGAGCGGGTCTAAACATGTTCTCAATGCACAGATTCACTGCCTGAGTAAGGGAGGGTGTGAGGAAAGAAGGGGCAAAACACTTATTTGGGGAGTTGAGAAGGGAGAATGGACTGACTGACCGGTATCTTCTCTTTGAGGTTGTCCTCCACCAAGGCGGAGTCAGGCACCACCTCTTGTATGATCATTTTGAAATGGTTCGCTGCCTTCTTAAGAATGTAATTAAAGAGCAGCTGTTCATCAATTGGGGAAGTCTCCCTGGGCTGTGTAACAGACGTGGCATCAAAAAAGGTATTTTCAGGCTCTGCCTCACGAGCAGGGGTAGTGGATCAAGCCCCCTGGTCATCAGTATCGATCCATGCATCTCGGTCCTGGGAGGCAGGCTCTTGGGATACATCATCCTAGTCTGGGACATAGAATAATTCTTCATCCTGAAAAATATCTGGAGGGGACAGCCATCCCAACTATAAGAGGTAGAGAAAAACAGGGGACCGAAATCTAGGAGAATTGTAGGGCCTCGGGTCGTCCTCAAAGGAGTGAATCATCTTAAGAGTACTCTTATCAAACCAACCTACCTGAAAAATCAATAAGCTCAGACACTTTTTCCATACATTACTCAAACCTTGCCCTGGTCCAGGTCTGAGTCCAAGACCCTGTAGTTGGAACTTCAGGGAGTAAGAAAGCTAACTCTTCTTAAATACACGCTTGACCCTGTAAGGACTGTGAAAGTGGAGAAGAGGCCTGGACATAGCCTGGAGGTAAAACAGGGGTTTCTGCGGACCAGAAACAAGTGAATCTGGCTGTGGAAGTGCCTTGGGCAACTTTTCCCTTAATTTAGAGTGTGTTTTACATAAGGACGCGTGTTTCGATGCATCTTTGACGTGTCTGAAACAGTCGGCGAACCTTTAGGGGGAGCACCCTGTTTAGTCGAAGACTTGGAACCACGCGTTAATTGCAGAGGAGCAGAGGGTCGAGAACCGGAAGGTTCAACAGGTACTGCCGAATAATTCAATAGGCTTACGGGTGCCTCTTTAACAGTACCGGCGAGGGGTTGTGTGCTTAGCCTTGGTGGTGTGAGCGTGTGTGCCCCTGTCCCCAGTGGGCAGTCGCCCCATAGCAGTGCTTCCAGCACGCCTAGTGGGGCTGGGGACGGGCATGCAGGAGTCGGCAGACTCTTCAACAATGTCTTCGGCCTCTGGACTGGAGCCATGGCTGCTGGAGGGGACCTCATCCGATGCGACAGCACTGCTGGGGGAATGGGATTTGGCCTGCATGGCGTAGGCCAGCCACTGCATTGCGCACCTTTCCTTTAGTGTCTCAGTCTTAAAGAGTCGACAGGCCTTGTAGCACCGCTCATTGTGGAAACGAGATATGCAGTTATTACACTCCTTCGTAGTGTGTCCCTTCAAGGAAACTTCCTATTACAGAAAGGGCAACATTTTTAAGTAGTATAAATAGTAGCCAGACAAGGGAAAGAAGAGGAAAAAGCAAGAAATTGCATATTCAAAAGAGTACTGTTGAGAAGAAAGGCCCCCACTCTTCCTACTGTGAAAGGTCAAAGCCTGATGGTGAAGGCCACCTCCAGCCGCCGAGAATTCAGCTGGAGATTCTTAAGACGGGAAACAGCCTTAGAGTCAAATTGCCGAAAGGGTGTGTCGAAGACGCGATAATATATAGCAATAAATCTCGTTTATATGAGCTGTGCGTTAAAGCTAACCACCAGTATGGCAGAAAAAAAAAATTGAGGGATCTCTGCACGCAAGGAATCATGAGGGCACTACACGCCACAGTAGGTATAGTGTTAGACAGGCCGAGGATGACGTCCTTTTTTGATGTAAAAAAAAAATAAATGCAATACTGTGCGATTATCACTAGATGTTGGACTATATGCACAGCATGTGATTCTAAGCAGATTCACAAGCATAAGAAATATATATATATATACATATATAGCAGCTGTTACTTGCCCAACAACAGTCATGTGTCCATTCATCCCTCTTTAGGCCATCAGGATCTATGTAATCTCTTCATGGAACTTTTAATGGAATCTCTTGTTATTCCCACAGAGGAAGCGACCTGTACCAATCCTTTTTCTTCAAAAGAAGAAACGGTCTGTCTCTTCTGTGAAGAAGACTCATTTGCACAGTGAGATTTCAGGGTTGTAAGTACTGGTGCCAAAGAAGGAACAAGTTACTTACCTGTAACTGTTGTTCTCCAGCATGGGTCTGGCATGGATTCACATGCTCATGAATATTCCCCGTCGTCAGGCTGGGAATCCTCGGTAAAGAAAAAAACCAGTATCAGTTTCGTTTCTGATCTGTCTTTCGTAGTAATAACCAATCACTGGTCTCTGCGTCATACTGACCACAGCCAATGACTGCCCTCTACCTAAGCACCGCCTCTGGCAGCCATCTTCAGATTTGGAAGCACGTGAAGTGGCAGTATGACCAAGTGAAGAGCCGCAGAGGGGTAGGCGGGAGGATTCGCATGTGAATCCATGCCAGACCCATGCTGGAGAACAACAGTTACAGGTAAGTAACTTGTTCCTTCTCCAGCATGGGGTCTGGCATGGATTCACATGCTCATGAATAAAGAATACATAGCAGTACACACATGCACAACCACGGGAGGTGGCAAAGGCTCAACATTAAGCATTACATCAAACTCAACATTAAGCATCTTACCTCCTCACCAGGCTCACCTCAGGCGAACAGGTTGCGCAGCACTGCTTGGCCGACCCTGGACTCCTCCCTGGAATCCCGATCGACGCAGTAGAATCTCGTGAAGGTGTGCGTCGTCCTCCACGTAGCAGCCCTACATATGTCCAGCAGGGGCACACCAGAAAGGAACGCCGTGGTAGCTGCGATCGCTCTGGTGGAATGGGCTCTCGGACGGCCAGGCAGCGGTCGGTTTGCCAACCGATGACAGTACATGATACAGCCGGAGAGCCATCTGGAAATGGAAGCCTTCGAGAGAGCCTTCCCCTGATTGACAGGTCCAAAGTTCACAAAGAGTTGTGACGTCTTCCGAAAACAATTCGTGCAGTCCACGTAGAACTTCAGCGCTCTAGCCACATCCAGCAAGTGCAAAGTCCTCTCAGCCGGCGACGAAGGCGACGGGAAGAACACAGGCAACACCAAGGGTTTGTTGAGATGGAAGTCCGACGGTACCTTGGGCATGAAGGAGGGGTGCGTCCTGAGCACTACCCTCGTGTCGTGAAAAGTCAAGTACGGGGCCTTGCAGGAAAGGGCCTGGATCTCTCCCACCCGTCGTGCGGAGGTGATGGCCACAAGAAACGCTGTTTTCCACGACAGAAACTTCAACGGGGCCGAGTGCAGAGGCTCGAACGGAGGTCCCATGAGCTTGGTCAGCACCACGTTGAGCTCCCACGCCGGGGCCGGAGCCTTCACCGGCGGGAACGATCTGAACAGTCCCTTCATGAACTCTTTCACCAGACGATGAGACCACAAGGACGTCCGCCCCGTGGTTCTGGTGTATCGGGAGATCGCAGCAAGATGAATCTTGATGGACGCGTGTGCCAGTCCAGCTTTGGCCAGCGTCAGCAGGTACGGCAGTACCTGGGGAGCCGTAATCCGTAGAGGGTTAATCTTCTGTGCGTGGCACCAGACAGAGAACCTCTTCCATTTGTGTCCGTAGCATTTAAGAGTCGAGGACGCCCTGGCCTTTGCAAGAACCTCTCTGCAGTCGGCCGGTATGTCGTATCCTCCAAACTCTAGCGCTGCAGGAGCCAGGCCTGCAAGTTCAGCGATTTCGGGTCGTGGTGGAGGATGGCGCCTCCTTCCCTGGAGAGTAGATCCGCGTCCACCGGCAGCTTGATCGGCGGGGACGCTGACAAGTCCAGAAGGTCCGGGAACCATATCTGCCTCCGCCACGCAGGTGCGACGAGGATCATCCTGCACCGTGACCTCTTGAGCTGGTTGACGAGCCGGATTAGCAGTGGCAAAGGAGGGAACGCGTAGAGGAACAGGCCCTCCCAGGGGAACGAGAAAGCATCGCCCATGCTCCTCGCCTGGGGAAACCTGCTGGCGAACCTCCGGCACTTGGAGTTCGTCGCCGTCGCGAACAGGTTGATCTGGGGTGTGCCCCACCGTCGGAAGAGGCGATCCACTAGATCCTGCCGCAGTTCCCACTCGTGGCACGAGCGCAGCTCCCTGCTGAGTGAGTCGGCGATGGTGTTTTTTATCCCTGCCAGATGAAACGGCACCAGAAACATCCTTTGGGCGATGGCCCAATGCCACAGGTCCTGCGCCTCCTTGGACAGTGCTGGGGACCTGGTTCCGCCCTGTTTCCTGATGTAAAACATGGTGGTGGTGTTGTCGGTGAAGATCCTCACCACCTTGCCCTTGAGGGACGGAAGGAAGGACCTGAGGGCCCAGAACACTGCACGGAGCTCCAGGACGTTGATATGGAGGGACTTCTCCGTCGGGAGCCAAAGGCCTCTCGCGTGCAGATTTTCGGTGTGCGCTCCCCACCCTTCCAGGGAGGCATCCGTGGTCACTGTCTCCTGGTGGTCTGGGGTCTGGAAGTCCATGCCCGCCGTCAGATGCGCGCGGGTGCCCCACCACCGGACCGCTCGGCGGAAACTCTCGTCGAGTGTGATCCTCTCCTCGAAGCCGCCCGTCGTTTGGATCCAGCGCGCGTCCAGGAACTCCTGCAACGGGCGCATCCGGAGCCTGCACATGGGAATGAGGTAGATGCAGGAAGACATCATTCCGAGGAGGGACTTGATGGACCTCACCTTGACCGCGTCGGAAACCAACATCCGCTGTACCTTGCCCAGGATGGACCTGGTCCTTTCCTCCGACGGGGAGGCCAGAAGGGACACTGTGTCGAGCTTCGCTCCCAGAAACAGTGCGTTTTGCGCGGGTACAAGGTGGGACTTGGCGTAGTTCACGGAGAATCCCAGGTCCGTGAGAAGTTGGACGGTCCTTGCCGTGTGCTCCACGGCGAGCTCCCTCGTCTTGGCTCGGATGAGCCAGTCGTCCAGGTAGGGGTAGACGTGGATCCCCTCGCGGCGCAGCTGCGCCGCCACCGGTGCAAGGCACTTGGTGAATACCCTGGGTGCCGACCGTAGTCCGAAGGGGAGGGCTTTGAACTGGTAGTGACGCCCTTGGACCACAAACCTGAGGAATTTTCAGTGCCCCTTTAGGATGGGAATATGGAAGTAGGCATCCTCCAAATCCAACGACGACAGGAAGTCTCCTTCCTCCAGCTGACCCAGGACGTGCTGGAGGGTGACCATCCGGAACTTCTGCGCCTTGGTGAACTTGTTCAGACGTCGCAGGTGTAGGATGGGGCGCCATCCTCCCGTCTTCTTCTTCACGAGGAAGTATCTCGAGTAAACTCCGGAGCCCCGAAGCCTCTTTGGGACGAGTTCGATGGCGCCCTTCCTGAGCATCGCCCTTACCTCCAGGAGAAGCTGAGGGACGTGAAGCTCTTTCCTGGCCACGGGGGGGACGCGCGGGCACCTTCTTTGAAACTCGAGCGCGTGGCCCCGGGCTAAGGCGTCCAGCACCCAACGGTCGGTGGAGATGGACTCCCACACGCTGACGAAGCTCGCCAGCCGGCCTCCCACCGGGGTGCTTCGGTGGGGGCCCGACCCCACGGCCGGTTCAATCCTGTTTCGACAAGGCTTTGCCGCCCTGACCTCCTTGGCGACGACGGCGGGGTCCGCCAGACTTGCCTCGTCCTCTGTAGGCCTCCTGAGACGACGAGCGGGCCGCTTGACGGTAGGTGTAGAAACCGCCGCCGGAACCTTTGGAGGCGCCCTTGCCTCCGCTGCTCCGAAAGGGCGTCCGTCGTTGCTGCAGAACCCCCAGGGCCCGGGCCGTCTCAGTGTCCGCTTTAATGGCCTGAAGGGAGTCGTCCACTGTTTTCCCAAACAGGTTGTTCCCATCGAACGGCATGTCCAGGACTCTGGTCTGTACGTCTTGACGGAAGTCCGTAGCCTTGAGCCATCCACGCCGCCTAAGGCACACGCCATTGCCCAACTGGCGAAACCCAGTGTCGGCGATGTCCGTCGCAATAGTGATGGCGTGGTCCGACGCCACCTCACCTTCCTGTAGGATCTCCAGGGCATCCACCCTCTTGTCGTCCGGTAGGAAGTCCAGCAGGGGAGCCAGTTTGTACCATAGCTCCCTGTCGTAGCGGGCCACGATAGCCAAGGCGTTGGCCGCTTTAATCGTCGTCGCTGCAGACGAGATGACCCTGCGTCCCATAGCGTCCAATTTCTTTCCCTCGCCGTCCGGTGGGGAAGTCGATGTGGAGGCCGCACCCCCCCCGCTTTCTTCCTGGCCGCCGCGGAGACGACGGAGTCCGGGGTAGGCTGCGCCCGGAGGCACAGGGGGGCCGCGTCCGGGACCCGGTACTTCTTCTCGTACCGGTCTCTTCTAGCTGGCGTCGTGGAAGGGTTCTTGAGGAGGGCGAGGCCCTCATCCCAAATGTCGTCCAGTAGAGGCACCGCGAGGACCGTCTTCCTCTTGGCCTCGCGCCGTTGATAAAGGAATCCTTCCTTTTTCTTCTCCTCAGGGCAGAGTTGGAAAAGCTCGGATGCCCTGGCGATCATGGAGTGGAACGATCCAATCTCGTCGGGCTGAGAAGCCCTGGTGGGAGGTGACGACGGTAGATCCTCGTCGTATACCTCGTCGTCCGTACCCGTCGCTGCCGTGTCAGTCCCCGTAACATCCCCTCGGGTGGACGGGGAGGAGGGCTGGACGGGGCGCGACGGCTGAAAAGGAGGTGGAGGGTGAATCCTTCTTTTCTTGGGCGGGGGAACACCAGAAGGTCCCGGTTCAGGATCCCCCGACGGGAGAGGTTCCTCCGTCGGCAACTGCAGTCTCGTCCTTATCTCTGAGCATAAGGACTGTATAGCCAACAAAATGGCCGCCAAGTTGTCTTGCGGTGCTGGCAGAGGGGAATCCGACGGGCGATCAGGGGCCCCGTCGGCACCCTCGACGATGTCGTCGTCACCTGCGTCGGGATCCATCCCGACGGGCCGGTCTTCTTCCATGCCAAGGCCGTGGCTTAAGACCTCGATCAGCTCTTCCTCCGAGGTTGAGGCCGAATCTACGACGACGCCCTGCCCCCCCTTTTTCTTCCCCGCCGGGGATTTCACGGGGGTCCTATCGATGGGCACAAAAGAGGACTCCCTCCGAGGTGGCAGGGAGACTCTGAGCCCCGAGGTCGCCACCACTGGTGTAGCCTCCACAGGCTGAGCCAGGGCCGCCGCAACAGTTTCGATAGAGGGCTTGGCCGGATGGATTAAGGCCTTCACCACCTTAGGTGCGCTCACCGCCTTATCCTTGAGGGGGGGGGACACTGCCTCGCTCCCCCTCCGATGGGGCCTTCGAGCTCGACTGGGTATTCTCCAGGAGCTTCGCCGGGTGCTCGCCCTTCCTCTTACCCGACCCAGAGCGTTGGCTCGTGGCTGAAGGTGCCGGGGAGGGTGCGCCCTGCCTGGCGCCCGTAGAGCCCGACCGTTCGGCGCTCCCGGAGCCAGCGGACTCGCGGTGCTTGGCCTTGTGTTGGACCCCCGTCGCCGGGGCGTCCTCAAAGGTCTTAGAAGACTGCTCAGATTTCTTCCTCTTCTTCTCGCCTGACGGGCTCTTCCCTTCCAGCCAGTTGGCGAGACGTTGATGGCGGTCCTTCATGGTCCGCTCTGACATATTGCCGCAAAACGCACAGTCCTTCTCCACGTGCGTCTTATCCTCATGTAAGCAGTAGAGACAAAAGGAGTGTTCGTCCTCCTTAAAGACGTTCTGCAGCTGGCATCCAGGGCAGACCCTGAACAGCTTTCCGGGCGTCGAGCTTCCCTTCTCCTGGGCCATGTCCGGGCCTGAGAAACTTCTGGAGTCCTCCAAAAGCGTAGCTCGACGAAATCTTCACCCTTGAGGGGCGCAGACGAATCCGACACGGGTCCCCGTTGATCGGATGGAGAGTTGGTGGAGCTTGAGGCTCTTTTGACCGAAAAAAAAAAACGAAGTTTTTGAGAAAAACGTGAAAAAATAGCACTAACGCTCGAGAGCAATAGCACGAGAATCCCAACACATGAACGTGCGGTAAAAATCTGAAGATGGCTGCCAGAGGCGGTGCTTAGGTAGAGGGCAGTCATTGGCTGTGGTCAGTATGACGCAGAGACCAGTGATTGGTTATTACTACGAAAGACAGATCAGAAACGAAACTGATACTGGTTTTTTTCTTTACCGAGGATTCCCACCCTGACGACGGGGAATATTCATGAGCATGTGAATCCATGCCAGACCCCATGCTGGAGAAGTAAGAGTATGTGCTTCAATGTGTTTAGTATAGGATGTCACCGGGTTAGAGGTTTTTTTCTTTTGTCCCCCTCGGAAAAGAGATGCTTTTGGGGTTGAATGCTCAGCGTTTGTGTCTTTAAAAAATTCATTTCACAGGGCATGTGTGAGGCCTTTCTAAAATGTGCTGTATGAGTGTGAACTCTTTGGCCTACATGAGTGTGAACTCTTTGGCCTCAGTCGGGACCTGCATTGTCATCTGTATTGCCATGCTATATGGATGTCTTAGACTGATCAGTGGCTTGTTTTGGCACCAATCTCAAGTCTTTGGACAATAGGTGTCTTATTGTGTTGCAGTCCCATGGACACCATAACGACTCCTTAGGTCAGCTGCGTGATGGGCTACTGGACCTGGGGGCTGACACAGGGTGTCCCAGTGGTATCCTCTGGAAGTGGCTGGTCGGATGTGGATCAGCCTATTCCCCGCCCCCATCTGCTATGACTTCTTGTACCTCTTTGGAGGTGGAAGATTTTGTATGCTCCAATGCTTTTGCCCATCTGCCGTAGGGCGCCCAGCGTTTCACCCTGTGATCTTTAGGGGTCTTGGATTTCATTTTGGGTTTCATTTTGTATGTCGAACACTGATCTTTGGCGTAGTCCCTTGCCAGAGAAAGACTCCACATCCTGTGAGTGTCTCTCCAAGGGAACTAAGAATTATAGCTGGAACAAAACATAAAATGTGTATTCTCTGTTAGAATTCAACAAAACAAGGCAGCTTAGGAATGAAAGTATGAGTGGGGGTTAAGTAATTCTCAATGTCAGTAATGCCAAGCCGCCACCCCCGAACTCTTCCTACTGTAACGTCATACTGCGGTCGAAGTCCAACACATGCGACACGTCACTATGTTGATTTTCAATGTCGGCTGGCATACAGGAGGATATACGAATTCGATTTGGGGTTTTGAAACGTCTCTCCGGGGATCAATTGAAGGAAACAACAAATAAATCTGAGGACATTGAAGCATACAGCATCACAGGTACCTGTACACATAGGCTAGGGATAGTGCGACATGAATGCCCATGCAACGCCCTTTTACATTGGCAGTAAACAACTTGTAATACTCCTGACGAACCACTAGAGGGAGGCCAATGCATAGCATGCAAGTCTAAACAGATTCACAACGGTATACCCCATTTCGGCGCCACTGGTTCAACACGGGCCGATTCGCAGCGGCCAGTTCAGCGACGGGATGTTTTGGCGCTGGGATGTTTTGGCGCGCCGTGGGATTCTCTCCAGTGCTCCAGTGCGCACTCGGGGCCCTCTTTCCCCATCTTGCTGAGGTGGCGGGTCACTGCAGGTCCAGTGCCAGGGTCTGACACAGACAGCCAAGTGGGCTAAGGCAACCAGCACCACATACTACAAGGCGTCATTGAGCCAACGAACAATAAATGCTGTGCAACTTCGGGGATAATACAGACACACCTGTATGTGTGCACTGAAATACCTGTGCGTTCAGAGGACTGTTCTGGGACGGTCGATTGTTTGGGGGTGGTATCTCTGTATTTTGTGGAGAGAAGAAGCCTTGTGTCATTATCTTATGTAGCACATGTGTAGGTCATATGAGCGGTAAGGTGGAACAGCTTCAGGGACAGAGCGAACACATAGCCCTACAATAATGCTGCAATGTGGACTAGGCTCGCTACAGGTGCGATGCTTGCAGACTCGCTCCGCATTTGAGTCCTGGAAAACTTGATAGCCGCTCTCCCTGAGGTCTCCATATCGGAGCAGGACATTTCTGTGCAGCCAGTTTAGCAGGACATTTCTGTGCGGCCAGTTCGGCGCGGGACGCCACGCCAAACCGGCCCCTGCGCCAAACAGGCTGTGCCAAATCGGCCCGCCAAAATGTCCTGCTCCGATTCACAAGCCTCTGAAATACATATACACATTTCCAAATGGCAGTGAAGTGGCATACACAAAAATGTAATATTGTACAGAAAAAAAGTACTTTAACACTATCCAAAAACACTTTCTCAACACCCGTTTGAAAACAAAATAAGTAAAGACGAAAATGGTTCTAAGTTGAAAGTAGGGATGCTCAGAAGTCCCGTTACAGATACTGGGCCTCAATAAGAGTACAGTAGTGTGGTTAAAAAAACAGCATTAATGTGGCAGTAATTCTATTTCAGCTAGATAACAGCACTGCTGTACTACAAGTTTGGCGGCGAGATGGATGATTTTCATCCAGCAAAAAGCTGGAGCGTTTAACATTTGTAAAATCAGCAGAATTACCACCAGTGGTAATAATGCTGAAATCCCAAAGGATTCCTATAGACTGCAAACAAATGGGGGCTTACACTGCCCATCATCCCTTGTAAATCCCCAGGACCAAGTGGTGGAAACAGTAATTCTGTTTGGTGGTATTTTGGTGAATTTACTGCTGAAATACCAAACTCTAAATGAGGCCCACTGTGCTCAATGATGCAAGAGGAAAGGTTACCATCAACAAATCAAACTTTTCAATGCCAGAAAAGACTCAAAAACAAATATAATTTTTTTTTTATAACACGCTTAATACCGGAGACAATTTCCAAGTGTGAGCCTGAGATGCAAACCTGTGCTGCTATGCTTGGTCTTCCTACCAAGATACACGCGTTGCCCCTGAGCGATCCTCCCCTTCAAACATGGTGGTAAACATGGAGGTTCGGAGTTATCAGATAGCTTTTCCAGAAAAGAAATTGCAGCACCTTTCATACTGAAACATCTCAAATGCTGAATTCAATTAAAAAAGCATGCATGAGATACACATCAGAACACTGAAAAACGGGACTTCTTACCTTGTTCTTTTATCTGACGAATTTGCTTCACAGTTTCCTTCAAGATTGCACATTTGTCAGGTTTGAAGTTAAAGTTGTCGATATCATTAAAATTTGCAAAAATTAGCTCTGCAAGCTCTTCTATGTATTTATTCTCCTGCTCACGATTACGTTTTTCAGTGCTTCTTTTAGGGCTGTAATAGTGAAAAATCAAATGTTCACTCGGTTTCCCCTGGCTTGAAGGTAAGACTGGGTAAAGCAATACAATCCCAAAATGAAAATGTCTACATTTCGAAGAGAATATACCCAGTAATTGTCTATTTGTAGCTTGTACCTGCATACAATCGCATGCTTTGAATGAGCCGCCATCTAGTGGTTGGTACAGAGTGTTACATCTTGTTCTCTTCAAATTCAAAATGAGGTAATTGACAGGGGTGTTCCTGTGTAACCGTACTCTACGTTTACAGGTACCTATGATCCCACATGCGTCAAGGCCTTCATGTTGTTCTTCTGCCCGGAGGTAAGTGCATGAAGGTTCCTAGAATTATAGCACTCTGGATTTGCTCCCAAAAGGGAAAGTTTACAAAATGTATGTGATACATATAATTCTAAACAGATACAAGCCACAGAAAGACAATTACTGGGTAAGTAATGTTTCTGACGCTTGTGAATCTCCTTATAGACTAGCAAGCAGTACCCGATGAGTGACAGCTGAAGGGACAGTTGAGAATAAATGTTTTAAAACTGCTCGTGTCCCCTTGTAGTTTGTTCCAACGCGTGTCTACACAATAGTGCGTAGTGAACGTGTGCACTGAACTGTCTCTGCTTTACAAATTGCCTGTAGCAGTACATTAGCAATGCAAGCGAGCATTGCTCCCGTACTATGTGTAGACCGCGCTTTAAGGGGAGGGTTTTGTTTAACAGAGTGCAACACTGATGCATACACCTAACAATCCATTTGGCAATAGATTGTGTGACTGGATAGACATCTCTCCCAGTTTCAAATGAACAAAAGAACTGGTTTCTTCCGAGGTTCCTTTGTTCTATTGAATTAGTACATGACCGTCATTTCGAATAAGTGTAGGGAGTGCCCTCTCACCCCTGTTCTGAGAGTTTTGAAAGAAAGTTTGCAGTTCGATGGACTGAGTGACATGAACTTTGATATATATTTTGGATAGAATCTAGGATGTGTTTGTCAAACCACCTTGTTCTTGTGTATAGAGCCAAATAGTTCTCACACAGATAATGCCTGTAGCTGGCTTATTATTCTAATGGAGTTAAAGTAACCTTGTATGTAAGCTCATCCAGGGAAGCTTTGTGCTTTGGTTCAAATGGTGGGACCCATAGGTTTACATAGCACTATGTTTAAATCCCAGCCTGGTGGTGGATGTGCCACCTGTGGATCTGAGAGCTTTACCCCTTTCCATAAAAGTCAGGACCACTGGTATCTTCCACCAAGATTTCTTATGCAGATAATACTGCCAAATGCACCTTTAGTTAAATGTATATTAGATCTGAGTAAAAATAAAATAAAGCAGGTCAGTAATTAAGTTTGTTGGAGAGCAGTTAATTGAGCTGATCCGTTTTTGAGCACACCAGATGACAAACCTCTTCCATTTATTAGTAATAATGTCTGGTATTAGGTTTTTGTGACTCCTTCAATATTTCCATACCACGTGTGGGTAATTGCAAAAGTCCAAATCTATAACCTAAGGATGCAAGCTGCCAAATGCAAATGAAGATGGGTCATCTGCTGCTGCTGTTGTGTCAGCAGGTTGCCTGAGTCTGAGTGTTTACTTCCCACTTGTGAATTTGCTGAAAAACCGAGTTTATAATGCCTGCCAGCTGATTGTCCTCTCCTGAGACCAATTCTTGTATATGAATTCAATTCTGTGAGAAACCTGAAAGTGTCTCACCCGCTAGTCCCTGGGGATCTGTCATTCAGGTGGCCAGGACACGGCCATCACTTTTGGATCCAGTTCCTGGGGGTGGACATGTGCGGGAGGATCACCTGGCTGGGGGGTCCTCGGGGAGTGGAAGTGGGACACTGGAGGGTGGGACGGGGTATCCCCTACCTAGTAACACCTTTACCCCATCCTACCAGGTAGGATATCTAGGAATTCAACCACCCCCACCCCCTTTTCCAACACACACTTTCTCACTGACGGGTCACTGTGAGCGACAACGGACGAACACCAGAGCCATATACCTGCCATGTCCCAACACCATGGACAGGCAAGGTCAGGCAATTACACATTATTACACACACCTGACTTCCATCACACTTCCTCACATGCGTAAAAGGCGGAGCACGAAAGCACACTGAGCGAGGCAAACCATATAGGAAACAGCCGTTCCAAGAGGGCAATTTCATACAAGGAGGAAGGCAGCAAGAGAGTCGGAAGGAGGGAAGCACCCGTGACCTCTAAAGACTGTTACTTTCATGAGCCTTGGGAAGTCCAAGGACTAAAGCTGATCAAACCTGCACAGTGTGGCTCAGGTATCCGGGGCTCTTCCCGCATCTGTAACCAAGGTGGGGAGGAGCGATTGCCGCAATGGTACCGACCTTGGCTCCAACAACAAAGCAGCCTCAGAAAAAGCAGCAGAGCCAGAGAGTCGGAGAGATTGATACCAGACCAGCTTTTCTTTTGAACCAAGGTTGCAAGCAGCAACATTGTACAAAGGGAACAGTGTGTGAGGTGCTTGTAAAGAGCAACGCAGATACGAATTACAACCAAGAGCAATAAGTGAACGTTATAATTGAACTTTGGAAGTTAAGAAAAGATACCTTACACAGAGTGGTCCGGCGCTACGTGGGTGTTCATTCGAAGATCTCTGTTGGGGATCCAACTGATGCTGAGTGTAAGAAAAGGAATACTAAGATTGAAGTGGTCATGCAAGGGGTATTGCTAAATCCTGTGCACATTTGAAAGACTTTGAAAGTTTAAAGTACATCGCAATAGGTATGAGCCCGGCTAAGGGAGACTAACTGACCAACAGAAAGGTATCCGAGTCCGGCTGAGGGTGATCCAGAGTGAACCGTGAGTTGGCCGCGATAGATTTATCTGAACTTTTGTTTTGGAAAGATCTGAGCTCAGCTGAGGTGGATCCAGGGTGAACACCCAAGTTGAATGCTAAGAGTTAAGAGACTTGAAAGAAGTAAAGATACTTGAACACAGACGGTCTTGAACTGTAAAAATTGAACTGTATCCTCGTGCCACATAAGCCAGAGTGTGTGCTTTGCTAGAGTGAACCGCCTTGTCCCGTGCTGAAAACGCGGGGAAGGGAGGCCAACGACCCAAACATCCTGACTTACCATTTTGTGAACACTTTTCTTTTTCCTGAACATCACCCCACATTATTTGTAAATTAGTAGTAAGGATTGGCAATAGTTTATTTTTTTAGTATAGGCCCTTTTATGTTGACACACTCCACTACATCTGCATTACTATTATTTGATGGTTGTAGCTGGCTCCCATCTGTTACGTTATGGCCAAATATAGAGCGTGCAATCGCCCAACGGCATCTTCGCGCTGAGAGGTAAAGAGCCACAAACAAGGAGACACAGCAAAAACCCAGTCAGATAGGCAACTCAGAAAAGATAGCTCTTCAATGCCTTTCGAAAGGAAAGATGATTAGACAGTAATCGCATAGCCAGCGGGAGATTATTGCACAGTTGTGCTGCTGTGATTGAAAAGGCACACCCCCGAGGCGAGAACGGCGAAAGGAGGGCACACGCCGCATGGCTGCAGAGGCGGATCGCAACAGGCGGTTGGAAACATAGCGCTCAAATTTAACACGCAGGTACTCAGCACCTTAATCATGCAGGGCACAGTGCACAATACAGAGTGCCTTAAACTGAATACGCTGTGCCAGTGGAGGGAGCGCAATACCAGAGATATATGGGACCCATACGGGGTATGCAAGGCACTGTAGCCAGCCGAGCAACCTCATGGGCTGTGCCAGGTACAGGGAGTTACAGTAGTCCAGCTTACTCAGGATCATTGCTGCTACTACAGGTGGACGGAGCATTGCTGGAATCAGATGGAGCACCTTGCGTAAGATTTTCAACTGAAAGTGTCCCAATTGGCATACTGCAGATACTTGGGCTGACATAGATAGATTGGCCGACATAATAACTCCAAGATTTTTTACCTTCAAAGAAAGTACTGGGAGCAGACCCAAAGATGAAAGGCAGAAGGAAGAAATCCTCAGTGAGGGGTCGGGAGGAGAATACACCACCAGCACCTCAGTTTTGTCCCCATTCAATTTCAGCCAGTCATGTCCCACCAACTCACCTACTGCAGTCAGGAACTTATGTTGGCACGCCGACACCTCAGCCCTATCCAGATTTAAACGGATCAGTAGGAACAAGTTACTTACATGTAACTGTTGTTCTCCAGCATGGGTCTGGCATGGATTCACATGCTCATGAATATTCCCCGTCGTCAGGCTGGGAATCCTCGGTAAAGAAAAAACCAGTATCAGTTTCGTTTCTGATCTGTCTTTCGTAGTAATAACCAATCACTGGTCTCTGCGTCATACTGACCACAGCCAATGACTGCCCTCTACCTAAGCACCGCCTCTGGCAGCCATCTTCAGATTTGGAAGCACGTGAAGTGGCAGTATGACCAAGTGAAGAGCCGCAGAGGGGTAGGCGGGAGGGTTCGCATGTGAATCCATGCCAGACCCATGCTGGAGAACAACAGTTACAGGTAAGTAACTTGTTCCTTCTCCAGCATGGGGTCTGGCATGGATTCACATGCTCATGAATAAAGAATACATAGCAGTACACACATGCACAACCACGGGAGGTGGCAAAGGCTCAACATTAAGCATCACATCAACTCAACATTAAGCATCTTACCTCCTCACCAGGCTCACCTCAGGCGAACAGGTTGCGCAGCACTGCTTGGCCGACCCTGGACTCCTCCCTGGAATCCCGGTCGACGCAGTAGAATTTCGTGAAGGTGTGCGTCGACCTCCACGTAGCAGCCCTGCATATGTCCAGCAGGGGCACACCAGATAGGAACGCCGTGGTAGCTGCGATCGCTCTGGTGGAATGGGCTCTCGGACGGCCAGGCAGCGGTCGGTTTGCCAACCGGTGACAGCACATGATACAGCCGGAGAGCCATCTGGAGATGGAAGCCTTCGAGAGAGCCTTCCCCTGATTGACAGGTCCAAAGTTCACAAAGAGTTGTGACGTCTTCCGAAAACCCTTCGTGCGGTTCACGTAGAACTTCAGCGCTCTAGCTACATCCAGCGAGTGCAAAGTCCTCTCAGCCGGCGACGAAGGCGACGGGAAAAACACAGGTAACACCAAGGGTTCGTTGAGATGGAAGTCCGACGGTACCTTGGGCATGAAGGAGGGGTGCGTCCTGAGCACTACCCTCGTGTCGTGGAAAGTCAAGTACGGGGCCTTGCAGGAAAGGGCCTGGATCTCTCCCACTCGTCGTGCGGAGGTGATGGCCACAAGAAAAGCTGTTTTCCACGATAGAAACTTCAACGGGGCCGAGTGCAGAGGCTCGAACGGAGGTCCCATGAGCTTGGTCAGCACCACGTTGAGCTCCCACGCCGGGGCCGGAGCCTTCACCGGCGGGAACGATCTGAACAGTCCCTTCATGAACTCTTTCACCAGACGATGAGACCACAAGGACGTCCGGCCCGTGGTTCTGGTGTATCGGGAGATCGCAGCAAGATGAATCTTGATGGACGCGTGTGCCAGACCAGCTTTGGCCAGCGTCAGCAGGTACGGCAGTACTTGGGGAGCCGTAATCCGTAGAGGGTTAATCTTCTGTGCGTGGCACCAGACAGAGAACCTCTTCCATTTGTGTCCGTAGCATTTAAGAGTCGAGGACGCCCTGGCTTTTGCAAGAACCTCTCTGCAATCGGCCGGTATGTCGTATCCTCCAAACTCTAGCGCTGCAGGAGCCAGGCCTGCAAGTTCAGCGACTTCGGGTCGTGGTGGAGGATGGCGCCTCCTTCCCTGGAGAGTAGATCCGCGTCCGCCGGCAGCTTGATCGGCGGGGACGCTGACAAGTCCAGAAGGTCCGGGAACCATATCTGCCTCGGCCACGCAGGTGCGACGAGGATCATCCTGCACCGTGACCTCTTGAGCTGGTTGACGAGCCGGATTAGCAGAGGCAAGGGAGGGAACGCGTAGAGGAACAGGCCCTCCCAGGGGAACGAGAAAGCATCGCCCATGCTCCTCGTCTGGGGAAACCTGCTGGCGAACCTCCGGCACTTGGTGTTCGTCGCCGTCGCGAACAGGTCGATCTGGGGTGTGCCCCACCGTCGGAAGAGGCGATCCACCAGATCCTGCCGTAGTTCCCACTCGTGGCACGAGCGCAGCTCCCTGCTGAGTGAGTCGGCGATGGTGTTTTTTATCCCTGCCAGATGAAACGGCACCAGAAAAATCCCTTGGGCGACGGCCCAATGCCACAGGTCCTGCGCCTCCTTGGACAGCGCTGGGGACCTGGTTCCGCCCTGTTTCCTGATGTAAAACATGGTGGTGGTGTTGTCGGTGAAGATCCTCACCACCTTGCCCTTGAGGGACGGAAGGAAGGACCTGAGGGCCCAAAACACTGCACGGAGCTCCAGGACGTTGATATGCAGGGACTTCTCCGTCGGGAGCCAGAGTCCCCTTGCGTGCAGATTTTCGGTGTGCGCTCCCCACCCTTCCAGGGAGGCATCCGTGGTCACAGTCTCCTGGTGGGCTGGGGTCTGGAAGTCCATGCCCGCCGTCAGATGCGCGCGGGTGCCCCACCACCGTATCGCTCGTCGGAAACTCTCGTCGAGCTTGATCCTTTCCTCGAAGCTGCCCGTCGTCTGGATCCAGCGCGCATCCAGGAATTCTTGCAACGGGCGCATCCGGAGCCTGCACATGGGAATGAGGTAGATGCAGGAAGACATCATCCCGAGGAGGGACTTGATGGACCTCACTTTGGCCGCGTCGGCCACCAACATCCGTTGCACCTTGCCCAAGATGGTCCTGGTCCTCTCCTCCGACGGGGAGGCCAGAAGGGACACTGTGTCGAGCCTCGCTCCCAGAAACAGTGCGACTTGCGCGGGCACCAGGTGGGATTTGGCGTAGTTCACGGAGAATCCCAGGTCCGTGAGGAGTTGGACGGTCCTTGCCGTGTGGACCACGGCGAGCTCCCTCGTCTTGGCGCGGATGAGCCAGTCGTCCAGGTAGGGGTAGACGTGAATCCCCTCGCGGCGCAGCTGCGCCGCCACCGGTGCAAGGCACTTGGTGAATACCCTGGGTGCCGACCGTAGTCCGAAGGGAAGGGCTTTGAACTGGTAATGACGCCCTTGGACCACGAATCTGAGGAATTTGCGGTGCCCCTTTAGGATGGGAATGTGGAAGTAGGCATCCTCCAAATCCAACGACGATAGGAAGTCTCCTTCCTCCAGCTGACCCAGGACGTGCTGGAGGGTGACCATCCGGAACTTCTGCGCCTTGATGAACTTGTTCAGACGTCGCAGGTGTAGGATGGGGCGCCATCCTCCCGTCTTCTTCTTCACGAGGAAGTATCTCGAGTAGACTCCGGAGCCCCGAAGCCTCTTTGGGACGAGTTCGATGGCGCCCTTTCTGAGCATCGCCTTTACCTCCAGGAGAAGTTGAGGGACGTGAAGTTCTTTCCTGGCCACGGGGGGGACGCGCGGGCACCTTCTTTGAAACTCGAGCGCGTGGCCCCGGGCCAGGGCGTCCAGCACCCAACGGTCGGTGGAGATGGACTCCCACACGCTGACGAAGCCCGCCTGCCGGCCTCCCACCGGGGTGCTTCGGTGGGGGCCCGACCCCACGGCCGGTTCAATCCTGCTTGGACGCGGCCTTGCCGCCTTGACCTCCTTGGCGACGACGGCGGGGTCCGCTAGACTTGCCTCGTCCTCTGTAGGCCTCTTGCGACGACGAGCGGGCCGCTTGACGGTAGGAAGCGAAACCGCCGCCGGAACCTTTGGAGGCGCCCTTGCCTCCGCCGCTCCGAAAGGGCGTCCGTCGTTGCAGGACTCCAAGGGCCCGGGCCGTCTCAGTATCCGCCTTGATGGCCTGAAGGGAATCGTCCACTGTCTTCCCAAACAGGTTGTTCCCGTCGAAGGGCATGTCCAGGACTCTGGTCTGGACGTCCTGCCGGAAGTCCGTAGCTTTGAGCCATCCACGACGTCGAAGGCAAACGCCGTTGCCCAGCTGGCGGAACCCAGTGTCGGCGATGTCCGTCGCCACGGAGATGGCGTGGTCCGAGGCCACCTCACCTTCCTGCAGGATCTCAAGGGCCTCCGCCCTCTTGTCGTCCGGCAGAAAATCCAGCAGGGGAGCTATCTTGTACCAGAGCTCCCTGTCGTAGCGGGCCACGATAGCCAAGGCGTTGGCCGCTTTAATCGTCGTCGCTGCCGACGAGATGACTCTACGTCCCATAGTATCCAATTTCTTTCCCTCGCCGTCCGGCGGGGAAGTCGATGTGGAGGCCGCACCCCCCCCCGCTTTCTTCCTGGCTGCCGCGGAGACGACGGAGTCCGGGGTAGGCTGCGCCCGGAGGCATAGGGGGGCCGTGTCCGGGACCCGGTACTTTTTCTCGTACCGGTCTCTTCTAGCTGGCGTCGTGGAAGGGTTCTTGAGGAGGGAAAGGCCCTCATCCCAAATGTCGTCCAACAGAGGCACTGCGAGGACCGTCTTCCTCTTGGCCTCGCGCCGCTGATAAAGGAAGCCTTCCTTTTTCTTCTCCTCAGGGCAGAGTTGGAAAAGCTCGGAAGCCCTGGAGATCATGGAGTGGAAAGATCCGATCTCGTCGGGCGGAGAGGCCCTGGTGGGAGGCGACGACGGAAAATCCTCGTCGTATGCCTCGTCGTCCGTACCCGTCGCTGCCGTGTCAGTCCCCGTATCATCCCCTCGGGTGGACGGGGAGGAGGGCTGGAAGGGGCGCGACGGTTGAAAAGGAGGTGGTGGATGGATCCTTCTTTTCTTGGTAGGGGGAACACCAGAAGGTCCCGGTTCTGGATCCCCCGACGGGAGAGGTTCCTCCGTCGGTAACGGTAGCCTCGTCCTTATCTCGGAGCATAAGGACTGTATGGCCAACAAAATGGCCGCCGAGTTGTCTTGCGGCGCTGGCAGAGGGGAATCCGACGGGCGAGCAGGGGCCCCGTCGGTATCCTCGACGATGTCGTCGTCGTCACCTGCGTCGGGGTCCATTCCGACGGGCTGGCCTTCTTCCACGCCTAGGCCGTGGCTTAAGACCTCGATCAGCTCCTCTTCTGAGGTTGAGGCCGACTCTACGACGACGCCCTGCCCCCCCTTCTTCTTCCCCACGGAGGGTTTCACGGGGGTCCTATCGATGGGCACAAAGGAAGACTCCCTCCGAGGAGGCAGGGAGATTCTGGGCCCTGAGGTCGCCACCACTGGTGCAGCCACCACAGGCTGAGCCAGGGCCGCCGCGACCGTTTCGATAGAGGGCTTGGTCGGATGGATCAAGGCCTTCACCACCTTAGGTGCGCTCACCGCCTTATCCTTGAGGGAGGGGGCACTGCCACGCTCCTCCTCTGCCTTAGAGCTCGACCGGGGCCTCTCCAGGAGCTTCGCCGGGTGCTCGGCCTTCCTCTTACCCGACCCAGAGCGTTGGCTCGTGGTTGATGGTGCCGGGGAGGGTGCGCCCTGCCTGGCGCCCGTAGAGCCCGACCGTTCGGCGCTCCCGGTGCCAGCGGACTCGCGGTGCTTGGCCTTATGTTGGGCCCCCGTCGCCGGGGCGCCCTCAAAGGTCTTAGAAGACCGCTCGGATTTCTTCTTCTTCTCGCCAGACGGGCTCTTACCCTCCAGCCAGTTGGCGAGACGTTGATGGCGGTCCTTCATGGTCCGTTCCGACATGTTGCCGCAAAACGCACAGTCCTTCTCCACGTGCGTCTTGTCCTCATGAAGGCAGTAAAGGCAGAAAGAGTGTTCGTCCTCCTTGAAGACGTTCTGCAGCTGGCATCCAGGGCAGACCCTGAACAGCTTTCCGGGCGTCGAGCTTCCCTTCTCCTGGGCCATCTCCGAGACCGGGCCTGAGAAGCTTCTGGAGTCCTCCGAAGTGTAGCTCGACGAAATCTTCACCCTTGAGGGGCACAGATGAATCCGACACGGGTCCCCGTTGATCGGATGTAGGATCGGTGGAGCTTGAGGCTCTTTTGACCGAAAGAATCGAAGTTTTTTGTGAAAAGCGCGAAAAAATAGCACTAACGCTCGAGAGCAATAGCACGAGGATCCCAACACATGAACGTGCGGTAAAAATCTGAAGATGGCTGCCAGAGGCGGTGCTTAGGTAGAGGGCAGTCATTGGCTGTGGTCAGTATGACGCAGAGACCAGTGATTGGTTATTACTACGAAAGACAGATCAGAAACGAAACTGATACTGGTTTTTTCTTTACCGAGGATTCCCAGCCTGACGACGGGGAATATTCATGAGCATGTGAATCCATGCCAGACCCCATGCTGGAGAAACAGGGTATCATCAGTGTATGAATAGCACCTGCTGCCAAAGGAGCAGATGAGACGAACCAGCAGTAAGATATAGATGTTAAAAAAGAATGCGGGACAAAGCAGAACCCTCGGGGACACCACAATTGAGGCGTGAAGATTTAGAAACAACGGAGAAAGAGAGAGGGTTTGGGATCTATTGGTCAAAAAGGAGCCGAACCAGGCCAATACCTGACCCAAGACACCAATCTGGCCAAGGCGGGTGAGCAGGGTGACATGATCCACGGTGCAGCTGAGAGATCCAATAGGATCAGGGCAACGACACCACCTTGGTCAACCAGCCAGGCTATGTCGACCTGCACAGAGACGAGGACACTTTCTGTGCCCCTGCCAGGACGGAAGCCAGACTGGCCGGCTCAACCTTTATTAAACTGTAGATTTAGGTTTAGAAAGGTGTTTATCCCACCCTTGTCAAGGTTTAATAAACACCCTTGAACTGTGGTCACTTGTGTCTGTCTTACTGTTGATACCATGCATTCCTTACAATTCCTAATGCACCACTTTCATATCTCCTGTGCTAGAGTTGACAGTGTTTGAGAAATTAAAGGTACTCACTGTAGTGACTAGTGTACTCATAGTCCATAGTCCCCTTTCCTCCATCCTTGTGGATGTCCCCAACATGGGGACGGTACCAGAACCTTTGGCAGCAAAGAATTGAGCTTCCCGTTTAAATTTAGTATAGTGCGTGGCCTCGGGCCTGGGAGTGCCCCGCCAAGGCCTCGCCCTCCGTTGCCTCACCTCAGTCATCTTTGATAAAAGATTGGACGCTTAGATACGGGCTACCCTTATACATATTAGCCCTTGGCATACTAGTGGGTGAAGGGGGGTGGGACGTATGGAGGAAAGGGGACGATGGACTATGAGCACTCTAGTCACTGCAGTGAGTAACTTTAATTACTCATACTTCCCGTCCCCTTTCGTCCATCCTTGTGGGTGATTCCACCGAACAAGAAACCCAGGGTGGAGCTGTGATAACTTGTCCCATTACTAGGACAAAGCAAAAAAGGTTCTTCGGAACTGCCTGACCAAACTCTGCATCACGCCTGGAGCTGATGTCCAGTGAGTAGTGCTTACAGAAGGCCGACGGAGTGGCCTAAGTAGCCGCCTTGCTGATGGCATCCCAAGACGCGTGTCTCTGAAACGCGACAGCCGTGGCTTTGGCTCTGACCGCATGAGCAGCAATCCCCTCAGGAACAGATTTGCCCATGGCCGTATACACCTCCGAAATGGCCTGAACCATCCAACGGGCGATGGAAGCCTAAGAAGCCTGAGAGCCGGAGGAGGAGCCCCCAAAAGTCATAAACAATGCCTCAGACTTCCTGAAGGATTTCATCTGAGAGAGGACCCCCTTGAGATCCAAGGAATGCAAGGTCATCTCTGCCTCTGACTATGGGCTCTGGAAGAACACCAGCAGGCAGATTTCTTGATTCAGATGAAATGGAGAGGCCACCTTGGGCAATACATTTAGGCGAGTGCTCAAAATTACCTGGTAGTGTGAAACGTGGTGAATGGCTCGCATGAAGACAATGCCTGCAGCCCACCAACCCTGCACGCAGAGGTGAGAGTTAATTGTGTTTTAGTTTTAAAAGAAAACTTTTTACATATCACTTTCTTTAAAAAAAGACGACAAGGAGAACGAATTAATCATTCTTGAATCTATTTGACCTTTGTATGCTGTGTCCTTAATCATCATGTCTACATTCAATTTGCAACTTTTACATTAAAAAAGATCTTAATGCATTGAAGGAAGAAAGAATTTGTTTAGGATTTTTCCTTGGAAGTCTACTCCTGCACAAATCCAGGTCGGCTTGTGTCCCAGTAGAAACATGCTCCACCATTCGTCTGGAGTCAATGTTAGTGCATTTTTCACAGACAAAAATAAATCTTTTGCTAATTGCCGTTAGAGCCAAACATTCCATAAGTAAGTGTTTAGTTGTTTCAACCAATTTGAAGTCTTTACAAAAACGACATTATGGCGTCATTACAATTTTCTCTTTTCTTTGCAAAGAGACGTTCCGTTGTTGGTAGTAGGTTTAATCTCAATCTGAGGAACTGATTTCGGTGGAACCTACTTGGAAATCTTGCAAGATATTTCGGAATTGTATTTAAAGTGCGCTCTTCATGTTGTATCGCAGTCCTAGTTCCACTCTGATCACAGCCATTGGGGTACTTTTTGGTAGTTTTAGTATTTGTTTCCAATATTTCCCCTCAAGCACTTTCCAGATCGTCCATGAGAGGTTTAGGGTGGCTTCTACCCCATAGGTTATTATTGGCACCACCTTTTGTTTGTACAACGCAATCAGTGGCGTCATGGTGAACTTGCCATATCTTGCGTGTGTTATCGCTCCTTGCAAGATTAGCATTTTTATTTTGGCTTGTAATTCATCTAGCATTGCTTTCTCTCCTACATTTTTATTGAAGCAAATCCCCAAGTATCTGATGGATTCAACCGGTTTAATTTTTTTGTATTCCATTTCCCAGTTTAGGTTTTTACTTCTTGATGTCTTTTTTGCTACAAATGCTATTATTTGGGATTTTTCCATATTAATTACTAGATTGTTGCTCCTTGTATTTTGATGTAACATAGTTAGTAATTGTTGCAATCCAATTTGAGTTTGTGAGAACACTAAGTCATTAGCATAGATTATAGCGGTTACGGCTTGATGTTTGATTTTTGGCGGATCAGCTATTGTTTTTAGTGCATTTGGCAAGTCCGTTAGATATAACAGTGTTGCCGCCAATGGACACCCTTGTTTCACTCCGCGATTGATCCCTTATTTCACTCGAGAGGTTACCTTTGTTGTTCAATCCAATTCGCATTGATGTTTTCGTGTGAAAGGCTTTAATTACATCCAGCAATTCGACAGGGCAGCCCCATGTTTGAAGTTTAGCACACAGTTTGTCTCGATTCACATTGTCAAATGCTTGCCTTAAATCAATGAATCCCAAAAACTAATTGTTTTTATTTTTTAAAGCCTGTCGTTTTCGTACGTTCAGAAGGAAGAGGTTGAGATCTGTTCCCACGCCTTTGGTGAATACGATTTGTTTTTGATCTATTATTTGGGCTTCAACTGGTAATTTTGCCAGTCTTTTTTTGGAGATTGGAGGCAATTAATTTTCCAATGACGTCCAGTAACGCAATTGGCCTGTAATTTGCCGGATTGGTTCTATCTCCCTACCACTTATGTGGTCCACGACAGTGGTAATTCATTGGTGACAATGTGTTGAAATAGTGCAGCGATAAAGATGGCCCATTTTTCAGGACCTTTTTATAGTTAATTATTTGTAAGACCATCTGGTCCTGCTTCGTTGGACTGCTTCAGTTTGTTAATGGCTTCTATGATCTCTTTACTGCAATTCAAACCCCTCCAATTTGTTCGTATTGCTGTTTTCGCACAAGGTTGCATCGGTTCTGCAAAAACTTTGGAGAAGTGCTCTATCCAGCAGCGTTCACCCACTCCATTACTCGAGCTGTCACTTTGACAGAGTGTTGTTTTGTTTGAGAGTCCATAGGTCTTTAGCCTTAGTATTACACATTGCCTTGAGCATCATCTGCGCTTGCTCTTGATCTCTACATCCTAAAGCTAACTAGACAGTTTTTATAGTATTGAGTTCTTTTCTTCACTTTTGCTTTTGCAAATGAGCCACTAAATTTCTTTATTTGTCAGTTCGCAGCTTTTTTAGCTGGTCAAACACTGCTGGACTAAACTGATGTATCGGTTTCAAGAGTGGTGTTTATGGAGTATGGTGTCATAACAGACTGAGTCTATATGAAATCACCAAGTATTGATCATTCAGGCAGCTGAGAGCTTTGGTTGTAAATCCCAGCCGATTTCCTCCTTGATTAACTACCACGTTGCTTTCTGATTGATGTACTATGGAAACAGTATTTTTCATTTTCCGTGTATTTATTTATTAACATTTTTAAAGCGCACAGCAGCCCTAAGGCATTGTGGTGCTTTTACAAGAAAGTCTGTTACAAGCAACAGGAAGAGAAACAGATCTGGTTATGTGGAGCAAAGGAGCCGTTACAGGCATGAAGAAGGTACAGTAACAACTCTATTTGTGCATACTTAGTTGCAGTTATCAGAATCAGTGGAATACGGTTGGAGTTAGGGTGGATCAGTTGAACAAAGTGGTTTTGAGGCCTTTGCGGAATGCGGCAAGGGAGGTTTCAGCTTGCAGAGCGTTGGGCAGGGCATTCCAGAGTTAAGGACCTCGATAGGAGAAGCCTATACCTCCTGCTTTGGCCCTTTTGATTGAAGGTATGCATAGTTGGTTGGTGTGATGTGTCCTTCTGGGGGTTCATAGTGAAAGGTTCGAATACAAAAGGATCGAATGCAATAGTTTCAAATCAAAAGGAGCGGGAAAAGAAATTCAAATGCACATTATTTTGGGGGGTTGCCCCCCAAAACCCCAGTTTTTGGGGAAAAACTAGTATTTTTTCCTATACAAAGGCAAAAAAAAATACATACAAAGGCAAAAAAAATACATTTAAAAAAAGGCATTCAAAATTTTTTTTTCACTCCTTTTGATTCGAAACTATTGCAGTTTGAAACAATGTATATGACCCTTTGACTGGACACCCTGCTGGGCGTGTAGAGGTGTCCCGGTTGATGGTTTCAGAGAGGTAATAAGGGGCGGAAAGGCTGAGGCATTTGTGGGTTAAGGTAAGAGTTTTGAATGTTATTCTTTCATTAACCGGTAGCCAGTGGGCTTCTCTCCTGGCTTGGGTGATGTGATTTTTCTTGGGGATGTTGAGGGCCGCTCTGAGCGCATTACTTTGTACTGTATGAAGCCGGTTTATGTTTTTAGCAGAGGTGCCACCCAGGAGGGCGTTACAATAGTCTAGTTTAGCACCAATGGTGGCTCTAGCGATGGTGAGGCAGTTTTGGATAGCAAGGAATGGCTTGACAGTATTTATAAGTTTAGGGGTGTGAGCAGAGGCGGAGGCAATGGCACTGACTTGTTTGTCCATGGATAAGTTGGTATCTAGATATATGCCTAGAGTCTTGACAGATGGGGAGACTGGGATGGTGGCGTTTTCAAAGATGAAGTTGTCAAATTTGGGGTTTAGTTTGCTTAGAGTTTCTATTGGGCCTATGATAATGATCTCGGTTTTGTCTCCATTGACACATAAGCCGTTGGTAGCCATCCAGGCCTGGATGGTGGAGTAAATTTGAAGAAGGCCTCCCGAATCATGGTCGTAGGACCCTGTGAGTAGGAGTAGGACTTGAGTGTTGTCGGCATAGCTTGTGTAAGCTATGCCGAAGAAGTCAAGCTTGTCAAAAAGGGGCTTGGTAAACAGGTTGTAGAGTGTGGGTGCAGTGCACGATCCCTGTGGCAGACTGCAGTGGATGGTGGTGGGCGCAGCGTTAGCTATGTCAGAGAAAACATTCATTGCTCTTCCTTCAAGGAAGGAGGTGATCCAGGAGGTGGCATGGGTAGAAAAGTGAGCTGCGCTAGTGAGGTGAGAGTTTGGTGATCTACGAGGTCAAATGCGGCAGATAGGTGGAGTAATAGTAAGAGGGCAGGTTTGCCTGTGTCCATTATTTTAGTGATTTGGTTCTTTAAATCCAAGAGGGCGGTTTCTGTGCCATGCCCTTTGCGGAATCCTGATTGCCTTTTGCCTAGGATGGAGTGGGTTTCAAGGAAGTCCTGGATTGTATTGTGGGCGGCCTTGTCAAGGATTTTAAGGAGGAAGGGGAGGGTTGTGATGGGATGGTGGTGTAAGTATCAAAGCATTGTGATCACTGTTTTGTTGTACAATTTCCAAACGTTCGATGTTATGATGGAACTTACAAGACAACCAAATGTAGTCTATAGTTGGGGTACAATTAGTTCCTCTCCAAGTTGGGTTTCCGGGTACATCCTCGGGTGTTCGGCCATTTAGCATGAAACAGTTCCTGATTTTTTTATTCCTGCATCCACATTTGTCCTCCTTCATTTTGATCTATTGTTTTGGTATCAATTAGTTTACCTTCTTTATGTAAGCATCTCACATTTAAATTGCCACAAATTAGAAAATCAGTATTTGGCAGTGTTATGTATACCTCTTTAAAGATTTAAGAAATAGTTTGCAGCACTTAAGTCATAGAAATCATTACAGGATTCCAATATACATTCATGATTATTGTATGTGAGGGAGAGTTGGTCTGATTGGTTAATGTTTTATGATTGCCCATTAGACGAAGGAATTTGTGTTGCACGTCTTGATTATTTGTAATCCTTGTCCATGTTTGATCAGGGTTAAGAGACCGGCATACGGTCAACCTGTCTGCCCCTTTAGCGCTGGATTTATAAATGTACCAATAGCCGGTACATAATGGTGGCGAGCGAAGCCATGTCTCTTGTAGACAATTAAACATATGTTGAAACAGCTTCTCTTCAGAGTAACTGAACAAATGTTTAAATCTCTGCGTGTTGCATGACAGCAGAGTCTGAAATGAATCCCTCGGTTTGTCTTTTAGCTACTAACGTCTGGGGCCCACCAAAGCTCTCGAGATCCAGGACCAATCCGTTACGTCCTTTGTGTTATGTAAAGAGCTAGTAAGTGTGGGCTCCTTACTTGTCGTGGTATTGTAGTTTCTGGTCATGATTTTCCGAGGTGCTTTCTGGGACTTATTCACTTCGACTACCTTCGTCGATTTTTTTGGTTACATCACTTTTTTGGTTTGGATGACACTTTTGATTTCATTCTAACATCGATCGTTCTTTCAGTTGTCACCATCTCTTAATTCAAATCCTAGTGGCAGTAAGGCCGCACAAGCATTCATTAACGTGTCTTTGATTGTCAGAGATTTCAAGTGTAAGATCACCCTATCAGATCTATCTTCATTGGCATATTCAACAATCGCAATGGCATCAGAGTCCATTGTTCGTAGTGCCAGAATGTAATGTAATAAGTGTATTACGTTCCTCCTGTTTAAGTTTATTTCATTTCTCGGGCTTAAAATATTTTCCAAATATATTTTTTCTACTAGCTTGGAGGACCGACTAGAGGACTTTGTCCCGTTGACCCATGATCTCAACTTCACTTTTTCTCTTACTCGTGGTGATTTTGTATCCAACTCATTTACCTCTTCCATGTTTGTTGCAAAGCGATAGTGCAACACAGTCTTTTATGGCATGAGTTACACGTCGTTGATTTGACAATGTTAAGAAGGTTGACACTGGACTTCCTTTTCTGCTCGTCTTATTTAGGAGTGGTATACACTTTTCCTGCCTCGATTTGTTTTCTTGTAATTTGCTCTCTAAGTCATTTGACCGTTCCAGTGGCTCGTGGCACTGTTCTTTTCGTGAAGCCTCTGCTTCGGTATCCTCGAGGTATTGCGAAAGGTCATCAATGATGTCAATTTCATCTTCAAAGATCGTTTCAATCGCGTGACTCATTGACCCCACTCCTTGCTGCTTTCCGCTTAACGTTGATAAGTTCGCGGGCCTTTCTCCACCACTACTTATATCAATTTCTCGATACTTAACTCTTTCTGTAAACCTTGTTTCTCTTCTTGTGTTCTGTTCAATCTTCCAGGTGGTGTTGATAAGTTCCTGAGAAAGGCACGAGAACTATTTGATCTTTCTTTGTTGCTATTTATTACATTCTTGTTTTTTGTGTGCATTTTGCAGGTCACTTGGGATGTCTTTACTTGAAGCCTCTTGTTTTTTGCTTCATTTGTTTGATGAACATTGGAAAAATTGTCGATCTTGTGAATGCACTGATTTTGTTGTCCTGCAATTTCTATCATATCACTTTCTTGATTGTTCAATTCTCTATTCATTTGGTCGCTGGGAATGATCTTCTGTTGTGTGAGGATCCCATCTTGCTGCTTGGTTCTTTGAGCTTGTGGGATTGCACCTTCCTCGTTACATTCTTGCACAGCCATCCTGTCCGCCTGCGACCTAACATGATAGCGGCTGTTTGTTATTGATTCTTCTTGAACTGTAATGTGTGAATTTAGCATTTGTACTCTCTGCCCACAGTTCTCACAATTGATCCATATATCCCCGGTCAATGGTTACCATTTACGGTTGTCTTTGTCCGTGGTGATGTTATTTCTTCCCTCAGTTGTTTCCTAATCCATTTCTTTTCAAGTCTACGAGGGCTCCCATCATCATTGATTTGTCTGTGTGTTCACCTCTGGTCAGATCACAGTTGTGCTTGCCAATTCGGTTTCCGATTCTTGATCTGGTCTTTCATACATTTTTGTGGTAAAGGTTTCCAGATATAGCAGTTCCGTGTACATCATTGTAAATAGTGTGGCGTTATTTTTTATGCTGTCAAGTGTGCATCATTGTAAGTAGTGTGGTGTTATTTTTCATGCTGTCATTAATTAACTTGTATAATTTAGGAATGGTGCCAAAGAGATCGACAAGGCTGACATAACGTTATTGTGAATCTAGATACAAGCTGCAATCGATAGTTGGTTCTTATCTTTGACTTGTTCATTACTGGGATGTACTTGAGTACCGCCTCAGCCTGCATGTTAGTGTTGCTCATTCGTAGGTCATTTCGTGACGAAGCCGGCGGTATCACTGTATCATGCATCATCTGCACTCTGACACTGTCCATACCTAGCATCTTGGACTTGAGCAATGTCAATTGTTTCTGATAAGTTATTGCAATTATTTCTTGCCGAATTCAAGGAGTGGACGGAGCACTTGCCTCTGTGGGGGGGCTAGGGGGCGAGAGGAATTTCTCTGACACTGATTTTTCCCGTGACGGTGTACAACCCTGAGCCCTCTCATTCTGGGCCTCATGTTCTTCTATTTCAGAACGGTTGGTTCCATGGTCAGAGAATGGTGTAGTTGGTTCAGCAAAGTCTCCTGCCATTAATTCCTCCCATCTGTTGCATTCTTCGAGCTCAGTCGCAATTGACTTTTCATTGCTATTATTTCAGGCAATTAATAACTTCTGTTCGCCCCTCCACGTAGATTTTTCATTCCATGGCCTCTTAACTGTATACACATTTATTGGCACTAAGCGAGCATGATCTGGCAGTAAGCCGCATTTTAGGAGTCTTTTTATTTATTAAAACAGGTCTTTCCTCGACGTCTAACATGAGCTAGCATTAGATCACAGTTGGCCTTGTGGAACTTTGCATTGGATTCACTGGCTTCTTAAATCCTCTAGATTCCCCACTCGGACTTGCTCACTGAGGTTCTCAGAGACATGATGAACACTCCATGTTGTTTTTTCAAGGCTTGTCAATTTCTTCAATTCCAGCAAGATTCGAATCTTGTAACACAGAACAATAGTTGCAATGATTCGGCTGTGGCCAAGCTTTTATTCAGTCCAAGTCCCCCCCCATAGCCATCAGCTGTATTCCCCGACTACTAACGAGGCTGCATCAAGAGTATCCAAGGCAATCAGCTCTGCATCCATGTTTCAGTGTCAATTACAATCTCAGTAGGGACTCCTAAGCTATTTATGTGATGGTTTGGTAGCCTGCATTTACTCTTTCTAGTCACAGTCTGATCGGCACCAACCATATTTGCAAACGTAAAACACTCAACATTATTGTCTTTTGTGGGTCCTCCTTGTAGACGCTGCCTTAAACAGGTACATGGCCCGAGTGCTGCGGTGCCGAAGAGATGGCTATAGCCAGCATTCCTCAGTGTTTTTGTTTGTGGAGCACTCGGCAGAGCTTCGGACGCAGGTCTCCCACTTCTCAAGTAGCCTGCAACAATTAGCAGTTAGTGTAAAAGCAGGACTCCTCTCCTCTTGAAATTCAAGCACACAGCAATAGCTAGAACAGTGTCTGAGGGGACCTGCAATCTAGCAGCCCAGCTACCCAAACTGTCAGAGTGCTTTCATAACTCGACACCACTCTGCTTTAGCCGCCTGTTCCAATAACTGTCAAAGTGGATCGTGTAGTCACTGATGTCTCCGGAACATGAGGTCCCTGCGACGTGTGGGAAGTACTTCTATTTGAACCCCTAGCTCTGATTGAGAGGATTTGTTGGCATTCAAAAGCACCGCCTCTCGTAGTTCACCACCAACACAGAGCGACCGCTATCCGATGCCTATCGCAGACTATCTGAACTAGCCTGGAAGGCTTTATCAGAAAGGTCTCCTCCTCTTCCAGTCAGTGCAGTAAGCAGCGAAGGCAGACTGATGAAACTGACACGATGAAATGACACAATGAAATGAAAACAGTATCCAAACACTCTCCGCTTGACCGGAAGGCTTTATCAGAAAAGTCTCCCCCTTTTCCAGTCAGTGCAGTAGGCAGAGAACGCAGACTGATGAAACGGACATGATGAAACTAAAACAGTCTTAACCGTCACCAAACGGATGTCCACAGAAGGCATACGCTCGAAAGGCTTACGTTGCAAAGCCGTAAGAACCACATTGAGGTTCAAAGACCGGATGAGGTCTATGCACCGCAGCCTAGACAACCCATTAAGGTGAGCCTCAACCACTGGGTTGGCTGCTGAAAGCATATGCTCAGGGGAATTCTTGCAAGCCCTGATGGCCGTCAAATACGTGCAGCAAGAATCCACCTGACTCCAGAACGAGCCAAGTGTGCCAAAAAAGCTAGTACGTCATCCAGAGGACAGGTGACAGCGTCCAACCCCTTGTCGAGAGCCCAATGGCAGAACATAGTCCACTTGCTCTTATACTGGGGGTGAGTCGAGGTCCTCCTGTCCCAGTTGTCATCTGAATATTGAACGTGATGAACCCTCAGCTCATCAGGAACCAGGCCGCCAGAGTCAGCTTGGCGGGATCCGAATGTTTCACTGCCCCGCCCTGCTGCGTCAGGAAGCCTCTGTGGGGATAGGAAAATGGATGAAGGCAGATCCGAAACTACAGTCTCGAAGGCCAGCAGGGAGCAACCAGGATGAGGCTGCAACCCACAGAGGGCCGGAACTTGCAGAGAGTCTGCTGGAACAGAGGGACAGGCTGGAACCCATAACCCCTGCAGCCGTGTCAAACGATCTGGAAGGCGTCTCCCAGTGACCCAGACCCAAACCGGACCATGAAGCAAACTGGGGGCACTTGGCATTCTGGGGGGATGCAAATAAATCCAGGTCCACAAACCACCCAACGCTGGAATGAGGGCAACAAGGAGTCTTGCAACTCCCACTCGTAGGTGTTGAACCGCAAGCGCAGCGAATCAACTGGTCCGCTTCTGCAGTGCTGTCCCCAGGGAGGTGTGCCGCTGAAATCCGAATCCCCTCCATCAGGGTCCATTCCCAGATCGAAACTGCCTGCATGCAGAGGAGAGGAGGAAAGCGTGTCACCCTGCTTGTTCAGGTAAAACATTGTAGTAGAATTGTTCGTCCTGGCCAGAACTGACTTGTCCCTGATGAGGGGCAAAAATGCATTAATGGCAAGGCCCACTGCCCCGAGCAGATTGGTATGCAGGAGGGCTTCCTTCCTGGACCACACTCCATGAATCACATAGCCCTCCAGAGTAGCCCCCTAGCCTGAAAGAGAGGAGTCCGTCACCACCAGGGTAGGCTCTGGTTGGGTGAAGGGGGCTCCCTCTGAGACATTGTCCTCCATCAGCCACCAGCGAAGATCAGGCATCAGGAGCTGTGTTATTGGGATCCTGTATGACTGAGACCGTCTCCTGATCCCAATTGGGCACCAGGTGCAGCTGGAGGCGCCTCATTGTGAGGCTGGCCTGCAGTACAGTAAGCATGCAGGAGGCCATCAGGCCCAGAATGTGCTGGAACCACCATGCTGAGGTGGTCGAGTTTGCCAGAAAGTATCCCACCGCGTTGCAGAGGGACATAAGACTCTCCGGGGTGGGTAACACCTACCGAACGGTAGTGTTCCAACGCACCCCTAGGAAAACCAGTTCCTAAGAGGGGCACAGCTGATTTCCTCTGGTTGAAGGAAAACCCCAGCTGATGAAGGGTATCTGCCAATCTCTACAGCAGGAGAGCCCTACCGCTTTGGGTGACCCCGCCTTCACCAACCAGTCGTCCAGATAAGGGTACAGATGATGACCCTACGAGCGGAGAAGGACTACCACCACATTCATCAATGTTGTGAAGACACGAGGGGCCGAGTTCAGGCCGAAGGGCAGCACTTTGTACTGGAAGTGGTACAACATAATCGTGAACCGCAGAAACTTCAGATGCGGTTGATAGAAGAGTACATGCAGGTACGCATCCTTGAGGTCCAGGGAACACTTCCAGTCCCCTGCACACACAGACTTGGCTATGTGCGCAGGAGTAATCCTCTTTAAGCGTTCCAGCGGTAAAGACAGATTTAGAAATGTTAGAAACCTGAGGCGCTTCTCCCAGGCTATTCCTGGGGATCATTTGTTCAGATGGCAGGGAGGGGCCATCGCTCTTGGATCCCAAACCTGGCGATGCACGAGCAAGGATCACCTGGGCAGGGGGTCCTTGGGAACTATGGGAGAGAAACCCTCCAGCGAGACATGGTATTCCTCCTGCTCCGATACACCCCTACACGATATCCCCTTAGATTGTGTACGATGTTGTCATTCTACCTCAACCACATTCCAACCATGTCCTTCTCGAAAACGTAGAACCAGCCCTACATAAAGTAGTAAGAAGTACCTGACTCGCCATTCCCAAGTTCCCCTTCCCTGTCAAAACTCAAACATTATTTGAAAGGTCCATTTCATTTGAAACCCTTTCAAACTTAATTTTGTAACACATTTAGCAAAACACTACAGCTCACATAATCCTCACCTATCCGATCCTGCTGACATGATAGACTACCTGGAACATGGAGGATTACCCATGGAAACCCATGGCCATTAATTCTGATGGACAACCCCCATTTTGACACATTAACAAGGCCAGGCAGGATCAGACACGCCACCCCAATCATCTACACCTGCAACCAATTAACTCTCCCCCACCTGGATAAAAGGCAGAGCTCAGAAGCCCATATCGAGCAAGGCTGGAGGCAAGGAAGGGCGACTTCTGCAGAGCGGCAGCAGCAGCTAGAGCTGGAGAAACCCTGAGACCCAGAGGCTGTGCAAGCATAGGAATAACTCCCAGAGAGCCAAAGAGGGAGACCCCGTTTTGTAAAACCAGATGAAGTCTGTATTTTCTTTCATTGAAGCCGTGGAGAGAAGCCAGGTCCCCTCCCTGCGAAGGATTGAGTTGGGGAGGTGTGCTGAAAGTAGAAGACTGAATTAAGGAGGTGCCAAACAGACAGCCTGTGAATGAGCAAGGGAAAATCCTATTTGGATGTCTCTGTGTGATGTTCATGAACTATTAAGGGCTTTAAGAAGAAAGTGTGAAGAATTGAAGTAGCAATAAGAATGCCTGGAGCAGTTTAAAAGGCTCGCGCCTGAACGAGGGAAGTCTAGAAAGTGAACAGCGACAGATCTGAGACCAGAGGAGGGGGAGCTGAATCATAAAACAAGTGGCTTGAGCCCAAACGAGGGGAGCCAGGAGAAAAGAAGTGAACTTTGATTTCATTATTTTGAACATTTTCTGATGAACAGTGGTTTGAGCCCGATTGAGGGAACCTGTTAAACAAAGGAAAACAACGTAATGAATTGTGCTATGAATGAACTGCTGATGAGTGATTGAACTTTAAAAGCAAGATCCAATACCTTGTGCATCAACGTGGTCCTTCGGCGGGTCAAGGAAAATCCTGTGCACAATCGAAAATCTTTGATGTTGATACAGTAAAGAAAATGTGTGGCAAAGTTGATGAAGTTGGACCGAGCCCGCCAGAGGGAGATAAATAGAAAGCTTAATATTAAAGAGGGTCTGAGCCCAGCAGAGGGGAACTGGGGTAAACAAATTCACCAGAGAGTTTGTACGTATGAAATCCTAAGAAGAAAAGAACTTTGATGTTTGTCTTAATGCATCAGGCCCTCTGAAAAAGAGATTTTGAATGGCAAAGAGACTTTGCCACAAAAGGCTATGATGTTGAAGTTTAGAACTGCATGCTCGTGCTAGAGAAGACAGTGTGCTAAGCTCGAGTTTGCCGACTTGTCGCGTGCTGAAAACGTGGGGAAGGGAAGCCAATGGCTTGAATATCCTGGTCTATCATTTCTTGAACACTTTTCTTTTGCATAACATTGTTTCCCACACTATTTGTATTTAGAGGTAAGAATTGGCAATAGGTTTATTAGAATAGGCCCTTTTATTTTGACAGACTCGACTAGGACTTCGTTATTATTGGATGGTCATAGCTTGCTCCCATCTGTAGAGTTAGAAATGTGTTTTTCAAACGCAATTGAAGTTAAATAAACACCCTTGAACTGTGATCACTTGTGTCTGTCGTACTGTTTGATAGCATGAGTTCCTTACAGAAATGACAGGTCCAGGAGTACCCTCAGGCCAGCCTGGTTGTTCTTGGGTACCCCAAAAACACTGGAATAGTAGCAGGAGCCCCTGTCTACAAGAGGAACCGGTTGTATCGCCTGCATCTGCAATAGAGACAGGATCTCCTGTAAAGTGCCGGGGACCCGATCTGAGGAGGAAGAGGAGAGGATGGTAGAGGAAGAATAAGGCTGAAGCCCGTGGAGACCACAGATAGGAGCGACGGGCTGGTGAAAAGAGGCTTCCCCCGACGTCACTGCTTCTTGGCATCAGATGCAGGGGCAGAGTAGGGGGAGCAAACACAAACCTGTGTGACGTCCTCTGCTGCTTCCTTCTGCTGTCGCTGGGTGACCCGTCAGGCCTCTACGTACCGCGGTCCGTGAACCCCTTGAAGCCGGAAAACGTTTGGAGTTTGATCTCGGTCCTACCCTGGAATTGTGGGAAGGATTTCTGGCGCCGTTTTTTTTGTCAGGATGGCCAAGGACTTAGTGGTTGGTCTGGGTGGAAGTTCTCTTAATTGTCAATTTGTCATCAGTGGATGATTTCAAAAAGGTCCACACCCTCAAAGGGCAGATTTAAGATCCGCTCCTGCACATCAGATGTTAACTTTGGGGCATGGATCCACGCTGTCATTCTCATCTCGACCCCAAGGCACATCGCTCTGCTGGCTGTGTCTATGTGGGAGACCGAAGACTCCATGAGGTACTGCGCAATGGCCCGGGCATCGCAAGACCGGCCTTGAAAGATGCTGGTTTGTCCGAAGGGAGGTCGGGCATGAATAGCCTGAAGCAGATGCAGTCCTGAGATGGCGTAACCGTGCTTTCTCAAAGACCTTGTCCTCCTTGGAGAAGCAAATGGAGGTGGCTCCCATGGAGGAAGATGACGAAAAAGATGGTTTAGAATAATGCAGGCCGCTGCCACCACAGAGGAATGGGGCTGCGGTTGGGAGGCAAGGAGGATTGGCTCCCCGTTCGTCAGCCTGAACAGGTCTAACTTCTTGTACATCTGGGTGCTGGTCCTGGGCTTCTCCCAGATCTTCTGCACCACCTGCAGCACATCATTCTGAAAGGTATGCCAAACCGGAAGGCGATTCACTTCCCCAAGACCTCTGTGAGCACCCCCGACTTCCTGAGGGGCTTTCTCAGGAAGAGGGACGCCCCCAAGAACTCTGCCAGGCACTGAAGATGGTCATGAAAGGTCTTAACAGATGCCGAGGGCTTGTCGTCCTTGGTGTCATAGTCCCAATAATCGCCCCCCCCCCCTTTTTCACAGGGCTGAGGGGAATCCTGTCCCTGGGACACAGGTGCCGAAGTGGACCCCGCCCCCAGGGTCCAGAGCAACAGGCAAGTCCAACAGCTGTTGCAGCAGAGGCGTTGGTGGTACAGGAGGAGTTGGAAGGGTCGTATGATCAGTAGGGCCTACACCGGCAGAGGGAGCAGAACCAGAATCACTAACGGAACGGGAGGAGTACCGAGGGGAATAGGCCGAGGTGGCAACGTCTGGGGGATGACCTCCTTTACAATGTCCTTCAGGAGCCCCTTCATTTGAGGGGAACGCATGAGAAGAGGAAGCATTCAAAGAAGCGGTCCTCACAAGCCGATGGGTTCCTAGGGACCCTGTCCTCTGAGGCGCTGGGCACCCACTCCTGGTCAAAGCACTGAGGCGCGGAACTTCAAGATGGTGGCCGTGGAGGGAAGACGTGCGTGAGCAGGGCTCCGTCTCCCCTCCCACGCTGCAGCAGCAGAAGCACATTAACAAAGCGTGATCTCTCGTAACCCAACAGATGGAATAGATCGGAGAGGATCCTAAACTGATCAGACCGTGGAAAAGAGATCTGAAGCGATCGGAGCGCGGGAGCTTTCATGAGAAAGAACCCCCATAGAGACGTGGCCCCAGAGAGTTGCATGGAGAGGCTGAGGTGCCCGAAATAGGAAGCCCCACAGAAGAGTCGGCGGACGACCCGGTCAACCAAGCGGAGGCCGCACGAGACAGGTGGGTTGAGCAGACACTCGCCCACAAAAGGTACATGGCATGGCTCCGGAGAGCAACAAGAGCAACCACCGTGGGACAAGGTCTTGAGAGCGGGAGGAACCCCCCAGGACACACCGCAGACCCCTCCAGGAGAGGGACACGCAGCTCAGGAGAAGCCGCCCGCAATACCAGCGTGGCGGACAAAGGTAATCCCCAGGGGACCACAACACCGAACGAGAATTAATAGGGTGAGCCCCTCCCTCCTCCAGTCCTGATCGGAGGCAAGGCCTGACCAGCACCCAGACCACCAGCAGCGTAGCGGGGGCCCCACCAGAAGCTATGGCATCACCAGGGGAAAATAATAAAATAAAAATAAAATATAGCAGATCGGGGGCAGGTGCCCACCAAAGGGAAGCCTGCCTCCAGGAGACGAGTGGGCATGGAGGCCCCCCCACACCCCAGAAGCACTCACAGGGGACGGAGTGACCGCATCACGAGGGAGGGGAGAAGTAGACATCACCGACAACAAGAGAGGGGCATAGACACGGTCTGATAAGGCCTCGAACGCGACAGGCGACCCCCTTCCCCCATGGACGAGACCATGGGGTGAAAGGATCGACACAAAAGAGAACAAGGGACACGGGAAATAGGACAACCACCCCAGACAGTAGAAAGAGGGAACTAGTCAGCCCCACAAATTGTATACGAATGTATAAGAGGCCCAAACTGGGTGCGGACGATAGGGGGATCCCCCTCCAAAACAAAAGAGAAAATTCCACGGCGGGCCTGAGCTCATACAGGAAGAGTGGAGGTATACACACCACCTCCCCAGTGGGAGAGAAAAAAAGGAGGGACCGCCAGAAACAGGAGGAGAGCATCATAAGGATTCCCTGAAACTCAGAATCCAGATTAGAATCATTAACAGTACAAGGGGCAGACCAGGCTCGGACAACCAATCAGTAGGAAGATGCAGGGGAAAACAAAAGGCCGGAAAGTAACACAAGAAGGGAACTAATGTCAAAATCCAGGGGGAAACAAAACCAACCAATCCCACAAAGCCTGCAAGCAAAGCAGGATCAGAATCTGGTCCAACTTTGGGGAGCAGATAAAGGACTCCCAGAGAGAGCAAAACCGCAAAAAGAACAGAGAACAGAGATGGACACGGAATCCCCTCCAGAAAATATGGTCACGAAGGAGGACATGAAGGCCTGGTTCGGGGAATTCCAGGCACAATTTATAGACACAATGCATACACAACTAGAGTCATTGAAAAGTTCATTTAAATTGGTGGTGCAAGAATTGAAGACGGAAGTTGCAGGGCTAGGAGAAAGAATGGACACCCTCAAGAAAGTGGTGCAGAACATGGAGGAAGAGACGCAACAAAGTGCAGAAACTTAGGAACATCTAGTCGGCTTAACGCACAATCTGGAGTTTCAATGTGAAGATTTAGAAAACTGTTCACCAAGATCAAACATGAGAATAAAAAACATGTCAGAGACAGTGCAAGACAAAGACCTCAAAGGAGCGGTGCATCAAGTATTCAAAGACATTTTAGACCAGACGGATGAAGTGGAAGACCCAATAGATCGAATTCACAGAGTGGGTCTGAGGAGGACAACAGCCCAGGGCCCTCACCATATACTCCCAAAAAGAACAAATTCTCAGGAAGGCAAGGTCAATGGACCATATAAGAATGAACAGAGAAGACATCTTCCTATTTCAGGATATAGCACAGTCAACACTTCAAAAGAGACGAGAGATGGCCCAGGTGACGAAGGAATTGGCATCACATCAGATCAGATATAAGTGGACATTCCCCTTCGGGCTCCTGTTCACGTGGGAAGGTATGCAAAGAAGAATAACGACAAGGGAAGAAGGATTGAGATTACTGAACCTGCAAGAACAGGAAAATTAGCTCTCACGGGCTAGCGGAATGGACCAACCAGGGAGAAGGACCCCGTGGGAATGGAAGACAATCAATAGACGGGTGAGACGCCCCAGCAAAAGGAAATAGAAGACTGAACACCCAGAACGAAATAACAGACAGACATCCACGATAAGACATCACTGCAAACTCCATCCGATGCAGAAGGAGGAGAGAGAGAGATCGTCAGGACAGAAGCCGGGAGGGGAGGGGGAGAGAAGACCCGGAGACCACAGAAGTCAAGGTGAAGGGTTTAGGACTCCCTTCAAAGTTATCCCTGAGAGTTCCTGAGGGCACGCCGCACAAGGCAACACGCTTGAGCGAACATAGGTCATCGTGCCATCCTCAGAGCATTTACGGGGTGGGCGAGGAATAATAGTTGGGGGCTACGGGAGGGGAAGGGAAGGGAAGGGGGAGGGCCAGGGGGAAAGATGTGGAAGTTAAGGGACAGATGCAAAGGGAAACCACTGGCACAGACCGCTACTACGCAGAATCCACCCGAAGGAGCTACGAGAGAAAGGAACCACACATAGCACGATGGGGCTGAAAATCCTAACATATAACATTAGAGGATTAAACTCCCCAGTTAAGAGGAAAAAAGTGGAACACTATCGACACAAAGAGAAGTACGATATAATAATGCTTCAAGAAACGCATGTAAAAAATAAGGAAAAAGGGAAACTCCACCTGAAAAATTACAATCAGATAATACAAGCTAACGATGGGGAAAAAAAAGAAGGGGGTCCCAATAGCATTTGCAAACTCTCTCAATTTGCAAATCCAAGAAACACAAGCGAACAAACAAGGAAGATACCTGTTCGTAAATATCCAGATCGAAACCCGCTGGCTGACACTCGCAACACTACGCTCCAAACACGGCCAGGACAGATTTATAATGATACACTGAACAAACTGGATAACTTTGCAAAAGGAGAGAATATACTAGCAGGTGACTTCAACCTAGCATGGGACCCCAGAGAAGATCGATCAAACCCAAAACTCTCACATCAGGGAACCCCAACGCAATCACTGAAGAACACCCTGGCACAACCTGGGATTCACGTACCACTCCCATGTACATGGCACAAGTTCAAGGATCGATTATATGTGGGCCTCGGCGAGCCTGGTAGGGGAGATTAAGGATGTAGCGAAGGGACCCATTTTGCTATAAGACCATGCACCTCTGAGCATAACACTCCCCGCATGTCGCAAACAATCAGGCTTATGGCGATGGACACTACCACGGGAAGTCATACAAGATCCAGTAATGCGAGAGATGATCAGACAACAAATAACAGACTACTTCGAACAAAACAACACGCCAGAAGTGAAAAAATCTACAACATGGGGAGCATTCAAAGCAGTAATGTGAGTACAGATGATCGCACTGAAAGCACAGAAGGACAGACAATCCGGAAATGGGAAGAAGAATTGGAAGACAACTTAGTGAAAATAAGAGGAAATGTCAAACCACCCCTCCCTGAAACTGAAGAGAGCCTACAGACACACACAGGTCCAGCTAGAATCCATTCGAACTAAAAGATCAGAGAACCAACTACTACATCTGAAGCACTGGTACGCAATGAAAGCAAACCAAGCAGACAACCTCCTGGCAAGACAAATAAAGGCAAACAACAAAGCCAGATGGTGAAGGCACAGAGATGAGAACGATCAGAGGAAAATGCAATCAAAAGACATAAAAGAATTCTACCAAAGTCTGTATACAACAGATAAACCAAAGGAAGAGGACCAGGTGAGCTATTTGAAGAACTTAACACTCCCAAGCATATCACCAGAGGAGAAACTGCTGCTCGATGAACCAACAGAATAACTAACTAAAGCAATTAGAGAACTCCCAAAAAACAAAGCCCCAGGGCCGGACGGCTACACAGCTGCATTCTACAAAACCTATGCTGGAACCCTTAAACCGGTCCTAACAGATCTCTATAATACATTCAAAGATACAGCTAACATCATGAACGAAGCAAAAATTCTGGTCCTCCACAAAAAAGGAAAAGACCCAGAGAATCCAAACTCGTATCGCCTCATAGCCCTAATAAATTTGGATGCCAAACTGTACACGAAAATACTAGCTAATAGACTCTCACCGCTCCTCCCTAAATTGATACACCAGGACCAATCCGGATTTGTCACTAACAGAACAACACATGATAATATTAGACGGATCGTCCACCTGATAGAGAAAGTGGGAATCACCAAAACTCCAGCAGCAGTATTGGCGCTAGACGCGGAAAAAGCATTCGACCGAGTGGAGTAGTCTTTATTGTTTAATATCATGGAGAAAATGGGCATGGGCGAAACATACATAAAGATGATACGGGCCAACTACAAAGCACCCTCGGCCAGAATAGCAGTGAACAGAGAACTATCAGACACGATTAAGAATGAAAGGGGCACAAAGGAGGGATGCCCCCTCTCCCTGCTACTATACGCAATATTTCTAGAGCCACTGTTGGTGAAAATTAGAGAAACACCCGACATTAAATGCATCTCAATGGGACGTATTGCCCATAAAACCTCAGCATACGCAGACGACATGATGGTGGCCCTGGCTGACCCCGTGGAAACATTACCTCTTCTCAGAAAAAACAATAGACTAATATGGAACAATCTCCGGATTGAAGATTAACAAACAAAAATCAGAGGTAATGACCCCAAATGGAGACAAACAACAAATCCACAAGCGAGCAAGAGAACTCCACCTACGAGTGGCGAAAGAAGGGGAAAGTATCTGGGCGTCACGCTGACAGATACCATCAAAGGCCGGTATGCAGGGAACTATCCGATCCTCATGGAACAAGTGAGAAGGGACTTGGAAAGATGGAACCCACTCTCAATAACATGGTGGGGCAGAATAACAGTCATAAAAATCACGATATTGCCCAGACTGCTATATTACTTACAGGCACACCCTCCTTTTTCAAAACACTCTCCAAGATGATATCCAAATACATTTGGCAGAACAAAATTCCAAGACTTTCCAATATCGCACTCACAGCCCCAAAGTCAATGGGAGGCATGGCACTACCACATTTTAGAAAATACTCTGAAGCAGCACAGATGTGGGTTTTGAGAGAATGGATCCCAAACAGATCCGAGAAGCTATGGCAAGCACAAGATAGGGCAGTGGCAAAGACAAACCTGCGTCATCTGCTATGGCCAAGACCTGAACATAGGCATCCAAATGTCCGCATAAGCGAGATCATGAGCACAACACTAGAAATCTGGAAGAGGGCAACAAAAAAAAACATTGACAATAGATCCGGCCCCCTTCATGCTGCTATTCGAGAACCCCAAATTCCATCTGGGCACAGAAAAAGGGGCGTATCAGAAATGGATAAAAGCAGAGTGTACAAAGGTGGGGGCTATGTTAGAAGACCAACAAATCAGAACGTTCGCAGAATGCCGGGATCTCCTTGGCCTCACGGATATGGATAAATACAAATATGACCAACTCCACCACTGGCTATCATCCCCAAGAATAACACAGGCGATAACAAGAGCGCTAATCCCATTCGAATCATACATCATGTCACAACCAGGGGATAGGAAATTTGTTTGTTTGTTTGTTTGTTTATTCACTTTTTATGCGCACCAGATCCAGAGGTAGCAGGCGCAGCAACAAGTAAATTCAAGGCTTACATGGTTATAAATATACATAATATACAAAATGAGGCCTATAAGGTTACTACAGAATACAATATGCAGGTTACAGAGTGTTACATTAAGTGTGGCAACAGACTAGCTAGTTCCACTAAATGTGGTGCACAATGATATTACGCGACAATGATACAATATACAAATATACAAAGTGAGGCATGTAAGGTTACTACAGAATAAAATATACACATATGCAGGTTACAATGTGTTACAAAAAAGTGTGGGAATAGACCAGTTTGTTACACTAAATGTAGTGCAAGTACATGTCACAGCAGTAGGTTAGATTGCGAATAATCATGCTAGCGGTGATGCTGAGGTAGATGAGAGAGGTATGAATAGGAATAAGTTGACCCTCTGCGTAGACCGCCTGAGAGGGTGGGAGATTCTAGAGAAATCTGTACAGATCTAGGTCTATGTACAGATTTCTAAATACCCAGCCGGAAGAAACAAAATGGCAATACCTGAAAAGATGAGAAAAAAACATTGGGAAGGTAGATATCGAGAGAACAATGGACATATGTATGGCAAATAATTCCCAAATGGACACGGGCGATCCAGACAAGAGAAGCATGGACAAAAATAATGATACAATGGCACTACACACCGGAAAGACTGCACAGAACGTTCAACAACATACAAATCAAATGTTGGAGAGGCCGTGACACCAAAAACGCAAAAAAAACTTTATGCGACTGTTAGTGGCCACATGGCTAGCAATAGCTCAAAAATGGAAACAGAAAACGCCTCCATCCAACCTAGAATAGCTACAGAGGGTTTGGCAACATATAGCAATAGAGCATATAACATAACATTCAAGGGGCACGCTAAAACCTCATAACAAGACTGGAGGATGGCGCTAAAAAATGTACAAAGTGACTATATGTTACAGTGGTGCCCGCACAAAATAAGAATATTGGACATGTTTACATAGGACTGGATGAACTCTGAGGGAATATCAACACACTATTGAAAACATTGCCGGTGGGGAAGAGGGAGGGAGGGAGGGAAGGGAAGGGATAAGGGACGATGTTGGAAGTCCCAATGTTAATGTTTAAGAAATGCAAATAAAAACAATTTTTTTTTTAGAGGCGCCTGGTGCGTAGCTCTAAGTCTGTGATGGGTAGATGTACCCCTGAGGGGACCAGAAACCTGCACCGCAGGATGCACTGCCGCTTCCAGAGGGAAGGGGGCTGGAATCATCCTGCCAAGCCAACTCGAGGGGCGAAAGCACTGGCGGGACATGAACCAGATCCAAGATGGATGACTGCCTGGATGGCTCCTCCACGTGCAGCTCTGCTATTTTGAAACCTTGCGCCATGCCCTGGGAGGGAGGGCAAGAAGGATCTGAGCCAGGAGAGGCCTCAGACACGGAAGGATACTGCTTGGGTCTTGCACCCGAAGCAGAGGCGTCAACCTCAGAGATCCCTCTCTCAGGACAGCCAGTAGTCGAAACGCCGTGGGTGACAGCCTCAGAGAGAACTCCAGCAGGCTGGCAGCCCTCGGCACCTGTGCCCGTGCTGCATCTAGCCAAGGAACGACTCTTGCAGGTGGCACTGACGATTCCTTACCCGCTGTGGTGGAAGACAGAACAAGTTACTTACCTGTAACTATTGTTCTCCAGCATGGGTCTGGCATGGATTCACATGCTCATGAATATTCCCAGTCGCCAAGCTGGGAATCCTCGGTAAAAGAAAAAACGGTTTCACTTTCACTTACAAACTGATTTTCTTCCCTAAACCTACAACTGAGCTCTGGGTCATATTGCTCCCAGCCAATGACTGCCCTCTCCCTAAAACCCTCCTCTGGCAGCCATGTTCAGATTTGGTAAGCACGTAAAGTGGTGGTATGACCAAGAAGAGCCGCAAAGGGGACGGCGGGAGGGTTCGCATGTGAATCCAAGCCAGATCCATGCTGGAGAACTATAGTTACAAGTAACTTGTTTCTTCTCCAGCATGGGGTCTGGCATGGATTCACATGCTCATGAATAAAGAATACATAGCAGTACAACATTACACAACCACGGGAGGTGGCAAGCTCAACAGAAGTAATACTCTTACCTACGGAACAGCTCTAAGCTAACAGGTTGCGTAGCACTGCTTGGCCGACCCTGGACTCCTCTCTGGAATCCCTGTCGGCGCAGTAGAATCCTGTGATGGTGTGCGTGGACCTCCAAGTAGCAGCCCTGCAGATGTCCAGCAGGGGCACACCAGACAGGAACACTGTCGTCGCAGCGATCGCTCCGGTGGAATGGGCTCTCGGACAGCTGGGTAGCCGTCGGTTTACCAAACGATGACAGTGTGGGATACAGCCAGAGAGCCACCTGGGGATAGGAACCTTGGACAAGGCCTTCCCATGGTTCACAGGACCAAAGTTTACAAATAGTTGAGGCGTCTTCCGGAAACTCTTTGTTTGTGCCACATAGAACTTCAGAGCACGAGCCACATCCAGCGAGTGAAAAGACCTTACATGGGGCAACGAAGGTTTCGGAAAAAGCACAGGCAACACCAAAGGCTCGTTGAGGTGGAATTCTGACAGAACCTTTGGCATGAAGGAGAAGTGTGTCTGCAGCACCACCCTTGTGTCGTGAAAAGTCAGATAAGGCTCTTTGCAGGATAGGGCCTGGATCTCACCTGCCCTCATGGCAGAGGTAATGGCCATGAGGAAAGCCATTTTCCATGAGAGGAAGTTGAAAGGGGCCTGATGCATAGGCTCAAAGGGGTCCCCACCCCCATGAGCCTAGTCAGTACCACGTTGAATTTCCACGTCGGGGCAGGCGCATTCACCGGCAGGAACGATCGAAAGAGTCCTTTGAGGAACTCCTTGACTAGCCGCAGGGACGAACGAGAAAACCGTCCTGGTGACCTGGTGTAGCGGGAGACAGCCGCAAGATGCACCTTGATAGAGCCATGCACCAGCCCCGCCTTGGCCAATAACAAGTAGGGATTAATCTGCGGGGCTGTGACCCTCAAAGTGTTGATCTTCTGCATCCGACACCACATACCGAAACACTTCCACCTATGTCCATAGCACTTAAGAGTCGTCGACGCTCTGGCCGTGGCAAGGACCGCCCTGCAGTCCACTGGCAACTCGTACCCTCCGAACTCTAATGCTGCAGGAGCCAAGCCTTCAGGTTCAGCGATCCTGGGTCGTGATGCAGATTGCGCCTCCTTCTCTGGCAAGCAGATCCGCAACCACTGGCAACTTTACCGGGGATGACGTTGAAAGGCTAAGAAGATCCGGGTACCAAATCTGCTCGGCCACGCCCGGGCGACGAGGATCATCTTGCATCGGCACCGTTTGAGTTGACTGATGACTCGCAGCAGACGAGGCAACAGAGGGAAAGCATATAGGAACATGCCTTCCCACAGAGAGGAAAACAAATCCCCCATGCTCTTCGGTCGGCGGAACCTGTTGGCACATTTCTGGCATTTGGAATTCATTGCTGTTGAAAAACCGATCGATCTGGGGTCTGCCCAACTTGAGAAAGAGGCAGTCCACTTAATCATGTCGAAGTTCCGACTAGTGGCAGGAGCGCAGTTCCCTGCTGATGGAGTCGGTGATGGTGTTCTGGACTCCCTTCAGGTGAAAAGGGATGAGGAACATCGCTTGGGCAAGGGCCCAGTGCCACAAGTCCTGCACCTCTCTGAAGGGCGCTGGGGATCTGCTGCCCCCCTGCTTTCTGATGCAGAACATTGTGGTGGTATTGTCTGTGAAGACCCTCACCACCTTGCCCTTGAGGGACAGAAGGAATGACTTAGGGGCCAGAACAGCGTCCGCAGCTCCAGGATATTGAGGTGGAGATCCCTCTGCTCCAGCAGCCACAGGCCTCTGCCGTTGAGACGGCCGGTGTGGGCTCCCCAGCCCTCCAGGGAAGCATCCAGGGTAACCGCCTCCTGGGGCAGGAAACCTATGCATCCGGCGATGTTGGAGAGCATGCCCCACCACCTTATCGCTCAACGGAACTCCTGGTCAAGAGCAATCTTGTCTGCGAAGCTTCCGGTCACCTGGATCCACAGAGCGTCCAAGAATTCATGAAGGGGTTGCATCCGCAACCTGCAGAGCCGGATCAGATAGATGCACAACAACGACATGCCGAGCAGCGACTTGATGGTTCGCACGGTGGCGGTGCACCTTGCCCAGCAGGGCCACTATCCTCTCATCTGAGGGAGTCGCCAGGCAGGTGACCGTGTTGAGCCTGGCCCCCAGGAACAGCACGTTCTGCGATGGTATCTAGCAGGACTTTGGATAGTTGACGGAGAACCCCAGATAAGTCAGCAGCCACACAGTCCTCTCTGTGTGTTCGACGGCCACTTCCCTTGTTTTGGCCCGGATGATCGAGGTACGGGTACACGTCTATTCCCATGTAGTCGCAGATGGGCGCCGACTTCAGTCCGAAGGGGAGGGCCTTGAATTGGTAGTGCCTTCCCTGTACTATGAAGCGCAGGAACTTTCTAGTATGCGTCCTCCAGATCCAGCAACGTCAAGAAGTCTCCTTCCTTCAGTTGGCCGAGCACATGCTGCAACATGACCATCCTGTATTTTTGGGACTTGAGATTTGTTGAGACGCCGCACATCCAGAATGGGCCTCCAGCCCCTGGTCTTCTTGTCCCGGAGTCACTTTGGAACCAGTTCTATCACCCTTTTTGTTAACATGGCCTATACTTCCTGAAGGAGCTGAGTGATGTACTTGTCCTGCCGGGCCACCAGAGGTATCCACGGACACTTCTGCTGGAACTCCAGCGCGTATCCGTGGCCGAGAGCATCCAGCACCCACTTGTCGGTGGAGGTCATCTTCCACTCGCTGACTAAGCCCACCAGCCGGTCTCCCACCGGGGTGCATGGGTGGGGGCCTGACATCCTGGCCGGTTCAATCTTGCTTCGGGGCTTGCGTGCCGTCTTGGGAGCCATGACATCGGCCACCTTCACCGAAAGTCTTGGAACAGCCCTGTAGGCCTCCTAGGTTGTGGACTGGGAGGGTTGACGGTACGAAGAGGACCCTCTGCCGAAACCCTTCGACGTTCTGCCAGACTCGCTTCCGGAGGCACGAAAGGACGGGCGGAGGTGAAGAGTGCCCAAGGCACGGGCCGACTCGTTGACAGCCTTCCCAAACAAGTTGCCCCCTTCGAAGGGCATGTCCAGAAACCTTGCCTGGACTTCCTGACTAAAGTTGGTGGCTTTCAGCCAGCCACTGGTCCCCATCAGTCAGAACCCTGTGGCTGCGACGTCCAGGGCCAACGTGATGGCAAGGATGGAAAGTCCATTGACCCGCTTGTCGTCGGGTCCGCTTGTCGTCGGGTAGGAACTCCAGCAGTGGGGCCATACTATACCACAGCTCCCTGTCGTATCTGGCTAGGATTGCAAGTGCTTTGGCAGCCTTGACTATTGATGCAGAAGAGTAGATTACTTTACTTCCCATGGCATCTAACTTCTTCCGCTCGCTATCCGGAGGGACGGCTGATGAAGACGAGAGGTTAGCCCATTACTTCCTTGCTGCTGCCGCGAGCACCGAGTCCGGGGAAGGCTTTGAATGTAGGAACTTGGGTGCGAACTCAAGCACCCAGTATTTTTTCTCCAGCCGATCCCTCTTGGTTGGGGCTGTGGCCGGGTTTCTCATCAAAGCCAGGCCTTCCTCCCAAATGCCATCCAGGAGAGGCACCGCCAAGATGATCTTCTTGGCCTTGTGTCGCTGATATAGGAAACCTTCCTTCCTGGTCTCCTCTGGTGTCAGTTGGAAGAGTTCTGACGTTCTGGCGACCATGGCATGAAACGACTACCTCATCCGATGGAGAAGCCCTTGGCTGTAGCGAACTTCCCACCGTGGCCATGTCGTTGTTCGTGTCCATTGACGCTGTGTCTGTCCCTTTGTCTCTGGGCAGGTCTTGGGGGCGATAGAGAGCATGTGAGGAGGTTGATGTGTAGGGTGCCGCTTCCTTTTTTTCGGCAGAGGTTGGTCCGGGGCCACTGGGGTCGTCATTATCCGTTTCTGAATCTCCGACACCAGGGTATGCAGAGGCGAAAGGATATCCAGCGATACATCTCTCAGAGGTGTACAGGCAGTAGGCCTACAGGGCCCCATGCCGTTGTCAGCCGGTCCATCGTCCCCATCAGGATTTTCACCGGCGGGGGTGTCCCTCATGTCCTCCTGGATCGTGTGTACAGACGCCTGGTGCTCCTCGTCCGAGGAAGAAATTATCTGTGCCCTGGAGTACGGTTGAGCCCTCTTCTCCACCCCATCTTTTTGCATCCCGGGAGTCAGGTTCGGGCTCAGGGATGGCATCCTCTTCTCCAGTGTCCGCTCCACCGGCTTGGCCAATGCCTCCCATCTCGGGGGCAGGGATACTCTGGGCACTGCCGGGGCTACCTTCACTGGGTCAGCCCCCTGACTCGTTCATCAACTTCTCCTGGGCAGCCTGGGCCTTCTGGGGCAGGTTGGTCGTCTTTTTCTGCCCCTTCGTCTGCTCTGGCATTTCCCGCAGCTTCGCCGGTTTAGCCAATTTCCTCTTCGAGGAGGAGCTGGAGCGTTGGCTGCAGATGGTGAAGATGAGCTCATCCCTACCCACTGCGGGTCCCGCTTGCATGGCTCCCCCTACAGAAACGGACTTGCAGTGCTTGGCCTTGTCTTGGGGCCCCCACGGATGGAGAGCCTTCGAACGACATAGAAGCCCACTCTTCCGACCGGCCGGTCCTGTGTGAGGCATGCCCCTGCTTCCTGCATGGGGCAGAGGCCTTGGTGCTGAGCCAGGCCGCCCACCTACTTGACCATCGTTCATAGTTCATTTGGAGAACCAGAGGCAGATTCGGCAATCCGCTTCCCTGTGATCCGAATGGAGACAGTAGAGGCACTGGAGGAGTTTGTCCTCTACAAACGCAGTCCGCAGTTGGAGCAGAGCTTGAAAAGAGGAGCTTCCCTCCTTCGCTTCAGACATTGGCCAGAAGTGCGGAGGAGGCCCAATGGCCTTCTGGAATCTTCGATGAAACTTGAGGGACGTTGAAATTCACTGACAAACGAATCCCGCTTGTCGGCCGATGTAGAGAAAGGGCACACGGGCTCTGTTGGACACAAATCAAACTTTTTATCGTAGAACGTAGATCAGCTCACAGAGCAAAACACTAGGACTTCCAACACTTTAACGTGCAGTAAAAATCTGAAGCTGGCTACAAGAGGAGGGGCTTAGGGAGAGGGCAGTCATTGGCTGGGGAAAGTATGAGCCAGAGCTCATTGATTGATTTAGAGGAGAAATACAGTTTTTACTGAGGATTCCCGGCCTGACGGGGAATATTCATGAGCATGTGAATCCATGACAAACCCCATGCTGGAGAAGAGAACATGCCCGATCGTCCCTCCACAGCCTGTAAGGGGGCCCCCTGAGCCAATCAGCTTGGGAGCCGGTAGCCTGGAAAGCCTCAGGTCTGTCCTCGGGTGACCCGGAAGAGACCCTGGGCACCTCTGCTTGGGAGGCGGTAGCCTTAGAGGCCTCGGTCCTGGCAGAACCTGAATGCGAGGAACTCTTATCCGTGCGAACCCCAGGTAAGGAGTCTCAGTGCTGTGGAGCTGTGCTCAACAGAGGGCCTATCATGTCTTGACAAGAGCTCCCGGAGACAAAGGCCATAGGGTGGGGTGGAGGGGAAGTGTGGAAGAACTCCTTCCACCGCAACAAACGATTCTTCAATGCACTGTGACCAAGTGCTCTGCAGGCCACACATGAGCCCCAGCGGTGGTCAGAAACCAAACACTCAAGACAGAGTGCATGGGAGTTTGAGGTCAGGAACGAGCGGTTGCAAAACACATCTCGTGAATCCTCCTTTGGTCAACATGCACCAGACATGCGCCGAGGAGGTGGGGCACCGAAGGGAAGTGAACTAAGAATTGAAAAACAAACAGGGAGCACGCGGCAAGCTAAAAAAGTCTCTGCGGTAGCTGCCAGGTCCGACACCTTCCGTGTGGAAAAAGGGACTGGGGTAAGGTGCCGGAGGGCAGGGCCTCGGTGGGGCGGTCTCATGCCCAAGGCCGCACCCCCACACGCTATACTAAATTTAAAGGGGAAGATCAATTTTATGCTGCCAAAGGTTCCAGTACCGTCCCCATGTTCGGGGACGCCCCACAAGGATTGGGCAAAGGGGACGAGACATATGAGTACAGAAGATCTGATCCCTTGCGTAAGTCATTGCAGGCTACAATATCCACATAGAAACACTTGCGTATGAGTAAAAGCGATGTGAAACTGGCTGCTGATTGTCAAACTATGAAGAACTTGAAAGGTAGCTTCCGCATATAGGCGAACATTATTTCTTTCACTTCCCTGAGAAAGAAATTATAAGTTACTCACCGTAGTGACTAACATACTCTTAGTCCATAGTCCCCTTTCCTCCATACTGTATGGGCGTCCCTCGCTAGGGAAGGGAGACAGAACCTTTTTTCACCAGAAAAAGCATCTTCCACTTTAAATTTAGGTGCACACAGCACTGGGAGCATATGCTCCCCTGACTCCGCCCACCAGCGCCACTCCGCAGTCCCCTTTGACGCGCCGACATTATTACCATTGCCTAATGACACCAGTTTTATTGGGGGGGATGGTGGGACATATGGAGGAAAGGGGTCTATGGACTAGGACGACGTTAGTCACTATGATGTTTAACTCATAATTACTCCTACATCCCATCCCCTTTCATCCATACTTTAGGGATGATTGCAACTGAATGTAGCCCGAGGATGGAGAGTTGCCCCAAACAAGTTCCTTAACACTGCCTGTCCAAACGCTGAGTCCGACCTGGAGCCGGCATCCAAGCAGTAGTGCTTGCATGTCGCCGCCTTGCTGATAACCTGCCACGGCACGTGCCTGTGGAATGCAACTGCTGTGGCCTTAGCTCTGATTGCATGGTCATGCATGTTTGCTGGAAGAGTTTTGTGCTGCCCCTCGTACGCCTCCTAGATGCTGTAACCATCCACCTTGCTATGGAAGGCTTGGAGGTCTGACAGCCCGGCTTTGAACCCCCCCCTCCCCCGAAGGTGACAAAGTGTCAGATTTGCAGAAGCTCTTAGTTCTATCCAGGCAGAATTATAGAGCGCGTCTGACATCTAGACAGTGCATTACCCTCTGAGGGTCATCTTTAGGGTCTGTGAAGGAAGTTGGTAGCACTATCTCCACATTAAAGTGAAAAGAGGAGACACCCTTGGGTAAGAATGTGGGGTGAGTTCTAAGCACTACCTTGTGAAAAGTCGTATAAGGCTCTGAGGCCACCAGCACCTGGATTTCACTGATCCGTGTGTCGAGGTAAGGCCCACCAGGAGGGCAGCCTTAACAGTGACTAGCCTGATGTCCGCAGACACCATAGGTTCGAATGGTTTATGCGCCAGGGCGCCCAAGAACACTTTGAGGTCCCACACAGGGTGTGGTTTCTCGATGGCTGGGTAAAGCCTGGTCAGACCTGCCAAGTGTCTTAACCGGATTAGAGGATGAAAACCCCTCCTACTCTGAGTTCCTGTAGGCTCCAATGGCCGCCAGATAGGTCTGTCATGTGTCAGCGTGCACCCTGAGTGTGCGAGGTGTGCAGAGAAGGATAGCATGTTGTGCAAGGTGCAGGTCAAGGGATCTACCTCCTTTGATTCTGCCCAGTGACAAAACCTGGTCCACTTGCTCTTGTATTAGCTACTGGTAAAATCGCTGATTGACCCTTGTATAATCTCTAGGTTGGCTTGCGAAAACTGCAGATGCCTCACTGTGACCTGCTCAGGAACCACGCTCCGAGGTCCAACCTCTGGGCGACGGGGTGGATGACGGCACCTCCCTGCTTCGAAAGTAGGTGTGCTGAACCCAGCGAAAGGTGCACTGAGGCCTGATCCGACAGGCTGAGTAGCTCCGAGAAAGTCTTGACAGCCACTACAGAGGCGACGGCCTTCCAAGATCTTGTGAACCGGGGAGTGGGGCGTGGCGGGGGGTTTAGGGAAGGCATATGCGCAAATGTCTTCCCACTGGATCTGCACGGCGTTGCCCATGGAGCCCCAGCCCTGCCCGGTATCGAACTGCGGGCACCTCCAGTTTTACCCAGTGGGGAAGAGGTCCACCTGAGGATGACCCCACCTGTCAAAAATCCCCTTAAGGACCTGCTTGTTCAGCTGCCACTCGTAGTTGTCCGCTATCAGCCTCCTGAGCCTGTCGTCCTCCAGGTTGGATTCCCCTAGGAGGTGTACTGCTGTCAGGAGTATGTCGTTTAGCAGAGCCCACTCCCAAATGTCGACTGCTAGAGTGCATAGAGGGGGGGGGGGGACCCAGTGCCACCCTGCTTGTTGATGCAATACATGCTGGTGGAGCTCTCGGTCTGAATAAGGATCGCCTTGCCGCTGATCATAGGGAGGAAGGCTTTGAGAGCAAGCCATATGGCCATCAACTCGAGCCAGTTGATGTGGCACGCCTGTTCGTAACGGGACCAAACCCCATGGACGATGTGGCTGCCCAAGGTAGCTCCCCAGCCCTCTAGGGAAGAGTCTGTGGTGATGGTGACCTGAGGCGCTGGTTAATGGAAGGGCCCACCTATCCGCAGGTTGCTGTCCTTGCTTCACCAGACTAGGTCCTGGTGGAGATGATGCGGGATGCTGACCATCTACGCCAGTGAACCCTTGTCCTGGCTCCAGGAGGCTGTGAAGTGTAACTGCAAGCACCTCATCCCGAGACTCGTATGCGGCACAGCGAGGAGACATTCCGCCATGATGTCCAGTAGGTGTTGGTACCACCAGGCCGAGGTCACTGATCTGCTGGGAAAATGCCCTGTGGCCCTCTTGATGGCTGTGATATTGTGCTCTCGGAGCTTATATTCCAGATGAGGCCCAGGAACGTTAGACACTGCTTGGGCTCCAGCTGTGACATCTTGAGAATGATGGAAAATCCCAGCTCATGTAGTGTATTCAGGAGGGCAGAGGCAGCGTGGTGGACTGCCTCCGGAGACCCTGCCCTGATGAGCCAGTCGTCTAGGTATGGATAGACATGGTGACCCTAGGCCCTGAGCAGGGCTGCCACCGCGTTCATCAGTCTTGTAAAGACACTGGGTGTCGAATTGAGGCCAAAAGGTAGAACCTTGTATTGGAAATGAAAACCCATGATCCTGAACCTCAGAAAGGACCAATGGGGCTCCCAGATCGGGACGTGTAGGTAGGCATCCTTCAGATCCAGGGGGCACATCCAGTCTCCCGCACACATTGTCTCCGCTATAAGCACTGAACCATCTTGAACTTCTGAAGAGGAAGGGAAAGGTTCAAGGTGGAAAGGTCCAACACAACTCTCAGGCCAGCCTGGTTCTTGTGAATGGCTAAAATCCGTGAATAGAAGCCGAGACCCTGCTGGGAGGCTGGGACTTCCTCCACTACCTGACTCTCTACGAGCGAGCGAATTTCCACCAACAGAGTTGCTGTCCCAATCTGTGGGAGCGGAGGAGAGCAGAAGGAGGGATAGGGAGCTGGACGCCTGTGGATACTACTGAGATGGATCCATGGGTCTGTGAACCTTAGCCGCCAGCGTTGAGAGTGAAGGGCAAGCTGGGGCTGAGGAGGGGGACTGGAAAAAGCCTTTGTGCACCACCTTGTGCTGCTTGCGCCTGTGCTGGCTCTGGGATCTGTCCGTTGCCTGCACCGTCTCTCCTGAAAGCCCCTGAAACCTCTGAAAGACTGACCTTTGTCTGAGCACTGGTGCTTCTGGCTATATACCTTGGGGGTGGCCTTAGTGAGGATCGATAAGGATTTGGCAGTCTGACCTGTTGTTCTTATCAAGTTCCTCGTCCCTAGTGGAATGGAATAGGTTGCCACCCTCGAAAGGAAGGTCCAGTATACGCTCCTGGACATCAGAGTTGAACTTCGTCACCGTAGCCAGGCCGTCATTGAAGTGTCAATGTGAGCCAGCATGGACTCCATTATATCCAGTGCTACAATTTTGGCTTCAGCCAGCCCAGCCTTGAAGCGCGGCTGGCTCTGCACAGGGAGTTCAGGAAGGAAATCGGCGAGCTCTCACCAGAGCCTCCGGTTGACAGCAGCCAGCATGGCGTCAGCGTTGGATTGACAAAGATGAAGAGAAGCATTGGAATAGATTTTCTTTCCGTATGCTTCCAGGCTCTTCTCCTTACCCAGGTGTGCAGAGGCTGATGTAGCCGAGGACGGTTGTTGCTTGGAGTAGAGTGAAGCTGCGGCAATCACTGATGAGTGTGGATGGGGGTCTACAGACAGCAAGAGGGGGTCCCCCTCTATTTGACTAAACCTAGCATTGAGGCAACTGTTAGTAGGCTGTGTGGAATGAGGTTTTTTGGCAAGCGCCACCAAGTCTTTTTGCATTGGAATCCTGGTTCCAGCCATGGGCCGTAGAGTGAGGACCTCTGCCAAGACCCCTGCCACTGGTTGTTCCACCCCAGGCTGGGAGCCCCAAGCACTCTGCCAGGCCCACAAGCTGTTTGTGAAAGGCCTTGGCCGATGAGGGCGTGTCGGGGTCCTCCTCCTCATCCGTGTCAAACCGGTGTGTCCTGATGGTCTGGTGCCGCTGGAGCAGTGCTGGGCGTAGGGGGCTATGATGTACTGACAGGCACCAGAGGCTGCTGCGGTAGCGGATACAGGGCTGCTGTGACTGGTAGAGGCATGAGAGCCGGTGCTGTGGGGACTGGCGCAGGCAGCTGGGGCTGCATTGGACCCGCAGGCACTGGACCCAAGGGCAGGGTGGCCGTGGGTGCTAGCCATAGTACCGGAGGGAGCATGTCCCTGATAACATCCTTGAGGATGATGCCCATCTATGGAGGCCTCCTGAGAGTCGGGAGTTTTTTTTAAAAACCTGTCTTCACAGGCTGGCGGAGCACTTGATGGGGCGGGCATGGGCACGGGACCTGAGGTTGGTGAGACCTGGGCACACTATGTCTTGCTGCATGCAGGGTGTATCTGCCCTGCAACGCTGTAGGAGGTTAGGCAGAATCCTGTGCAGTGCCCTTAGGGACCACTACACTCAATTAAGACTACAAGTGGTAGTACAATTTCCTCTTTGGTACAAGCCCGTACTACACAGAAAAAGTGGTAGCAATGGCTGAGCAGCCAGACTTATCTCAAGAGCAAATGAGCAGTAGTAGAAATTACACAAAGGACCACAATTACTGTGACTCAAGCAAACACTGACCCAAGGTTTCTGGTTAAAAAGTTTAAGTACATTTATTTTTTAAACCATCTGTTCACAAAACACTTCACTTCTATTATTTTAAAACCCCACTCCAAATATACTACACACAACCAATTCCCCTTGTGCAGATCAATTCAAGGTAAGTACATTAGGATTTGACAGACCGGTGTTGTGGAACAAAGACGTTACCGTGGGTTAATACGCAACACTTTTTGACAGCAAGAACAGTTCGGTCTTGCAAAAGAAAGGCGTACCCGCGAGAAGAAATTTTACCGAAGTCAAACACACTTAGTACATGAATTAACACAAGAGAATTGGGGATAAAAATCATAGTCCATACTTTTGTCAAGGCAAATGGAATCAGAGGATACTTTCTAAAACGTAGATAAAAGTCAATAGGCCTGCGCCAGTGTCAAATGGAACAGGGGTCCTGTTGTCGAGGATCACAAGGTTAGACCAGTTCACGATTCGAGATTGCCTGGAGTACTTGGATATTGTCAAAAGGGAAGCAAAAGTTATAATAGGGAAGGAAGACAAGGACAAGCCTTTGGTGAGGAAAAAGGGTTCACCCCAATTCCTCGAAGTTGGACACAGTACCTTATTCGTTTGAAGAAAAGCTGGTGCTATGGCAGTTGTTCCTGGTAGTTACTGCAGACTCACGGTTCCTGGAGCTTCAGTCGTGGGGACAAGAAGGACGACGTCTGGAGCGATCTTCACTACCTAGGGATGAGGCCAGCAGCAACGAAAAAGTGAATAAAAGGTGCGCTCCTTTAAAACAGGAGAGGCTCTTCAGATGGCTATCCGGACCACTACAGCTGTGTGCAGCGATTTCGACCAAGAAGAGGATCCTCTGGCTGTGGAAGGTGAGCTGGTTGATCCCACCAGGCTCAAGGGAAAAAGACTCCGGACTGGATCGTCTCTGTCATCAAAGGGTAGATAGCTCAGGACTGCAGCAGGGCTTCACCGGGACTCGGGAGATTCAGCAGCCGTCTTTTTCTCCGCTTCTCTTCGGTTCTTGCAGTTCCAGTGGTGACTCTGACTTCTAGCCCAAGAGTCCTGCCTTTTATGCCAAGATCCCCCATTCACACAGCCTGGCTGTCAATCACAGAGCAGGGGGGTTGTCCAGCACGGACAACCACCTCAGCCAATGAACACAAAGTGCGACTTGGGTCTCCAGGAGACCCTGTGCAGGGGGTGACTAAACCCCTCCCTCACATTCAGCCCACCCAGACGCCAAAGGTCAGCGAACAAAGAAGGCAAACCTGGTTTGGCGTGAAAAGTAAAACACAAGAAGGACTTTAACAAAAAGAAATGGCGATAAAACCCGACCAGAGCCAAACTAAAAAGTATTTGGTCAAGCGGGTTTAAGTTTGAGGCTAATACAATAGCCTAAAACAGTACCACGTTTATATACTATGATTGTGGTAGAAAAGATAGGGTGGGTACCACTGCCACCAGCCAAGTCTTAGTGTTAAGGGAGCGAAACAAAGCTCCAAGAGGCGCAGACAAAAAGGAGTAGGAACTAACCCTTTACAATACTCCATGTAAGGTGGGGTGTACTGGGTCTGCAGTTTAAATGACTACATAAAGCAAATGGCAACTTTACCTGTTTCTGGGGGACAGTAGTCAGCCCCAGAAAAATGGAGTCAGTGGGAAGAGACAACCCTGTGTCACTGCACTGAAGGTGCTGTGTAAAACACACAAAGTTGGGCTCACGGAGTGGTGTGGCTCCAGAGCCCAAGATCACACAAACAGTAGAAATACACATGGCAAAACACATGTAAGAGTGGAAAAAGGTTCACACTCTTACCAGGTGGAAAAAAAGAAACCCCAGAAATCCAGCAAAGCTGCTGAGGGGCTCACTAGGTAAGGGTAATTAACCATAAATGAGAATTCTCCCTAACAAAGGATATGCAGCGTGCCACGTGCCAGGCGATGACCAGTCCCCACCTGGAAACCTGTTCCCCTACCTGGTCCCCAAAAGGGGGATGGTTTCGGGCGAGCCGCCATCTTGTCTGGCCCGCCAACCCTTTTGTCAGGCTGCATGCCATGTGCCTGTGCCATGGCGCTTGTCTAGTTGGGCCCGGCCTCCTCCAGGACTCTTGGCGGTGGAGGGTGAGACCTACCCTGCACGGGGCGCGATAGGTGGAGTGCCCTCAGCTGTGGCGCTGGTAGTGTTGCATACAGGCACCTCAAACATCTGACCGGTATTAGGGCATAGCCTCTCGGGTTGACACCCAGTAATAAAACCTTCCGGTCCCTCAGCAAAGTCACTGGTAGGATCTCGTGACCCCCTCGTCCTGATGGCCGGTAGCTGAAGCAGCCTTGGTACCTGCACTGGTACTAGAACCTGATGGGTCCCTTCTGCTCGTGCGCTTCCTGGGGAAGGAGGCGCCTTTGCGGGGGGGGGGCGGATGAAAACAGTGTCCCTACCTTGGGTCTGGTCTTGTGCTTGGGCAATTCCTTTAAGTCCTCTGGAGATTACCTTCCGAAAAGCTCCCTCCACCTGGCTAGTCTGTTCTTCAGAGCGTGTGGAGTCAGAGTGTTGCATGCGGTACAGCCCCCCTGGCCGTGGTCGGGGCCAAGGCAGCAGAGGCAGAGAGCATGGGGGTCGGACGTAGGGAAGAGACAGTCGCAAGCTGGACACCTGCTGAAGCCCGCTGATGTTGACATGCCCCAGGGAGGAGCGTGGCGCCAGAGGACAGAGGTACCCGATTAAAGACCAGAAAAAAAGAGGACAAAAGTACTTCTCCCAGGAAGAGCGCGTGGAATTACTAGGCCAGAAGCCTAACCCAGGAGCGCTAGGGAAAGCGGTCTGTTCCCGTCGACGCAGAAAAGAGGACTGAGGAGTGGCGCCAATTGGTGGAGTTAGGGGAGCGCCTTTTCCCAGGGCCACGCCCCCGCGCTCCTCTAAATTTAAATGGGAAGATGATTTTTCTGATGAAAAGGGTTCTGTTTCCCGTCCCTAGCGAGGGACGCCCACACAGTTGGGGGGAAGGGGACGGACATAGGAGTAACACTGTAAAAAATTCTACTTGACTATTACACTTGCTGAAAGCTCATGAAGGAGTGGTTGCGTGTCCTTAATACCGATTCTGAGATTAAGGGGAATCTCTGAATCAAGCATAAAGTAGTTGACAATCATAAGTAACTGAACATTGACATTACAAGTTAGAGAACAAGGATTGTCTAAACCAAGAGGAAAGCAAGTGCTACTCCTGCAAAGCGTGGTGCAGACATTCCCATAAGCCTAAAAAGACTACCAGTATTGCCCAAGGCAAGAGTGTACAAGCATTGCCTACAGCCGGAACAGATTAACAACAAGGTTCATGAGTAAACTACCTTGGTTGGCATAATGCAAAGACGCAAAAGCAAGGTTGGGGAAGGGGAAACTGGTGGTTTGCGATTGTTCTCTCAAAACTGAAATAACTTAAATTGCCAAAGTCAATAGGAGAAAGATAGAATTATATCCTTACGGCATTTGGGAGTTGTTGTTGCAGACAGAGATGATTGGCAAAGAAGCTGCCCTTCTGGAAAGTGAAAGGTCAGAAGATGAATTACTTGCTTACTTGAAGATGTTGTAGTACACAGAAGTGAATCTTGTCTGGTATACAAAATTGTTCAAAGTCACAAAGTACTGCAGCTGTGGTGGTGCTTTTGGCTGTCAGTTGATGTGAAACTTCTGAAGCACAGTTGAATGAGGAACACTATGGAGCAGACGAGTGGACCCACATGGTGAGATCTTGTAGAAGTTAACCTGATATGAGAATGGTTCAGGTGCCAGTAGAAGTGTTGTGAAGTCATCCTGACAAAGATATAAACTGTGATTCTAAATACTACTCGGAAAGAGTGCATAAGCGTTAAACAGAAGTTGTGTCTTATTGAGTTTAACAAAGAACTGTGTTTCTTCTTTGAGATTTATCAACTGTGGCAAAAACATCTAGGCCTGAAATAACATTGATGGTCTTTGATGAAGGGGAATTCACTGTTCAAAGAAGGCGTTTTCTGTTTGGATTTTTGCTAACAGAACTTTCTTTTACCATATTGAAGGAGCCACAAACTGAATTGAGACTTTATTGCAAACCTGAATTTCCTCGTTTCTTTTGTTGAACATTGGAACTGAATTTGACGTGAAACCTGGGGAAGAGGAGTTCAGTTCACCAAGAAAAACTGAATATATTGAAAATACCATTGTTGAGGTTTATTGTGAATTGCCATATATTTCTTGTGTATTTTATGTTTAAGTTTGAGCGTCAGATAGTCTATGTTTGAGTATTTTCCTTTAATTGTGACCGGCAGGGAAATCCTAGTCAGAGTGGGGACAGTGATGCATTTGATGAAACCCATCATTTAATAAAATGGCAAAATTTGAGAAATCATCAAAAATTTCTGCCTCCCATTTCTGAGCCGTCACAATAGATTGTCTTTGTGTCCACGTGCCTTGGGTTCCCGACAATGAGCTCCCCAACCTACTATTGAGGCGTCTGTTAACATTGCCTGAATTGTTGGTATTTTGAAGGGCCTGCCTTTTTAGAGGTTTTCTTTTGTCCATCACTGGAGAGCATTTGAAACCATCACTACACTGTCCCATTGGCCCAAAACCTTGGACCATTGTCTTGATAATTATTTTATTTTTCTCATGCATTTGCTACCTTGTAGATGCATGAAGCCATAATACCAAGCACCTTCACTGCCTTTCTCACCATTACCTGGACTTCGTTTGTAAAGCAAGGCAAAGGAGAAACTTTGCGTCTATGATCGCTCCCAGGAACTTTTCGTCTGGCATGGTACCAGACTCAACTTAGTTTAGTTTATTGTGAAGTCTAATTGGAAAAGCAAATCTACTGTTTGCGGAGTATTTGTCAGGCATTCTGCCTGCGACTCCTCTGTTATGAGCCAGTCATCCAGGTAAGGGTAGACGGGGCTGCTTTCCCTGCATAGCTGAGCTGCTACGACCACAAGCACTTTTGTGAATACCTGAGGTGCTGCTGCTATTCCAAAAGGAAGTACATTGAACTGGTATTTTATCTGTCCTATTTTTAATTTTAGGAATTTTCTGTGAGTGGGGAACATGCAAATATGCAAGAATGCATCTTTCATATATAGTGTCGTCATAAATATACCTCTTGCAAGAAGAGGGATGACTTCCTGCAAAGTCATCATCCTGAACATTTGAGGCTTTACATATTTGTTTGCAGACCTCAGGTATAATACTGGTCTCATTGTTTTGTCTTTCTTTGGTACTAGGAAATAAAGGGAATAAATACCTGTGTTTATCTGGTCTGGCATGTCTCTCTCGATGGCATCTTTTTAAAGAGCAGCCTCTATTAGCCCGGTACAATACCCCCTTCTCCACTATGTCTAGCAACCACTGATCGGTGTATTCTCTTCCCATGTTTGGGCAAATGATGTTATGCGACCCCCCTCCACAGGGTTACATGGGAAGGTACATGGATGCTGGAGTCCTTGTTTTGGGGGTGGAAGACACACCTCTAGATGCCTGTCCTCTCACCAGAGGTGTGTCCTCTCCCCCTGGGTTTACACCTTTAGGTCGCTGTCTCGAGTTGGACAGGTAAGAGTGTTGCAATTGGTTTCCGATAAACCAATTGGTGCTCTGATTTTGTGTGAATTGACCTTGCGGTTCTGCAAATGTGTTGGGACGAAAGGACCGTCAGTTAGTTTGTCCACCTCTATATTGGAAAGACCTGCGGGACATTTGACCTACTGTCTTAATCCTCCCTTTGCTCTTTCCAAAGTCTCATCGACCTTCTTACCGAAAAGACACGCCTTCTCTATGGTCATGCCTAGTAATGTAGTCTCTTTGGCTTGAAGCCTGAATCTCTAAGCCATGCAGGATGTTTTATCACAGTTGACCCTGTAATTTGCCGACCTACTTTGCCCACTGCATTCTCTATCATAGCATTTGCCGAATACATCCCTTCTTCGATAGTTTTCCTGAAATTAGCCTGCAGGTCTTCAGGGACACATTTAAGCAAGTCCTCCATGTCATCCACCTTTGCCCTGTTGTACCTGGAAATGAGTGTGGTTGTGTTGACTATTGCAAGGTTGTGTGCAGCATTTGATGCTGCTATTCATCCAAAATTATATATCCTTGTCTGGGGGATATTCTGAATTGGTCATGGGTGTGTTTGTCCTCTTTCGAGTGGTAGTGACCACAAGAGAGTCTGGTGCTTGTTGACCTCTGATGTAGATAGGGTCTGAATTAGAGGGCTTCTGTTTCTTCTCCTCCCTTGGGTTAACAGTTTTTAAGGAGACTGGTTATTTAACGATGGGTTCACCTTCTTTTTAATGACCGCTAGTAATGGAATGCAATGGCAAGGCATAAAATAAGCAGTGTCGCATAGCAATTTGGTACACAATTCTGTAGGTTTGCTAATCAAATGGACACTTGTGTAGCAAAGTTAGCTATTTAAGTTGCTCTCTTCAATGAAAGCACAGCTTGCCCTTCGTTCATCTTTTCTCAGGTCACTACAAGTGCTAATGGAGAGAAAGTGCATCAGTAATCAGCCACTCTTAAGTGCCAAAGGCATGTGTGGGAGTGCTAGGCAATAATTTCTTTTTCTTTTTCAAATAATTGCAATCCATAAGTAATCGGGATGATACTTTTATTAAGCTTTCTACATTCTGTCTGGCAAAGACCAGTATGTGTCAACTTTATATTTTTTTAAGACGGTCATGCAATTCCATTTCTAAAATGTAAGTTGTTACAAAATGTGTAATTACAGTATTTATACTGTAAAACACTGCATCATCTCCATGCTTTAAAGTAAAGTTTAGGTTAGTGCATCTAAATGTCATAGTGTCAACTAGATTTCATTTTGTTGGGCAAGATGCATCATTATTGACGAGTGAACACTTGAAAATGTACATGATCAAATACTTTTGATGGCAAACCTAGTTCTGTAACCTGCAGTTTGCATAAATCTTGCAACTGGTGGTCAACCCATGAGTGGAACCAATATTCCTTGATATTCTATTCTTAACTGTGTCTGTCATGTACGTGCTATGTAACAACTGTAACCTCCACACTCTTTAAGAAAGCGCCCAGATGCCTTTGGGCTTGGCGCGCTATATAAACTTCAAAATAAATAAATACATAAATATTATCACCCTGTTGCTTTATACCAGGTAACCTGAAAGTGAGAGGACTATAAACTACAATATTACACCTAGTTTACCCAGTTCTCTGCCTGATATGCAATCCACTCTGCTTAGTCTCTTTCTTGCCTCTTACATAACGAATACACAAAGCGAACTAGATGCTTACGCAAACTAGTGATCACTCCATCCAGTCTACATCTACAGATCTACTGCAATACCAAACAGTGTACTTTGGCTCCAGAGCTCGCTTTGCTTTATGAGTGCATTATATATTACCGCCTGCAGGAGACAACTGGCCAAAACTGTCCAGAGCCTTCTTTATCATATCTATTTATGTGTGTGCATTCATAGTTAACCTTTTACATTTTACAGACACTCGTCTATGGCTCGCAAAGTCTTTTCGCCCACTCGCATAGTCGAATAGATTTTATGAAGGGCGAGTAGCATTTACAAGAGATGTTCGAAACTTTTATTCAACATTGACTTTGTTTGCACCAAGTCAAATAAAAGTTTCACTGTCCATGGCTTGCCTCTGGATGGCAGCAGTGTGTCAAACATTGTGGTTTTGTAGTGACATGCACCAATTTACGGAAATATCATTTTAAATTTGTTGTCCTCTGTTACTATGAGTTGAGGGCATTTCTTTTAGGTTTAATATAGGTAAACTAGTTTACCAGACCTGCAGGTCCAGCTGAAGGTTAAAGAATTTGCAAGGTTTGACTGCTCTCACCAAGGTCTTATTTCAGCAGTTCGCAAAACTGCTGTATTGTTGCTCAATACACCCTTAACCCGAACGCTCCCCACCCTGGCTAGACTAGGTCTGAATTTATGGAAGATAGCGTGGAAAATCCAGGGAACCCCGGAACCTTGCTCAACGCAGATTCCCCTAGCAAGGTTGGAGAATACCCGACCGGAAGCCTTCGCAGCCTATCGAAAACATTGGGAGGCCAAAGGCATAGCACAGATTGGGGATTTATGGAAAGAGGGACAATGGGTGGAATTTCAAACCCTCCAGGAAGAATATGAGGTACATGCAGGTCCATTCATGCTGCACAACAGCATGGTCAGAACAATGAAGACAAGATGGCCAGATTTAACAGAGGCTACCGGAATTGGGGATGCACTGTATGTATGGTATGACGTGTCAGAAGGAGGACACACTGTGTCCAGGCTTTATGAGCAGCTCTTGAAAAGTCAGAACACACAGGAACTGTAGGCACGTGGGAGGTGGAACTCCAAAGAACCCTTACAGACCAAGAATGGACAAGGGCCTTAAGATATATAAAGAAGGTCTCCAGGAATCCGAGAGTCAGGCAGACAGCTCTACGTCACACAAAGGGCATACCTTACCCCAAGCACAATATCTAGGATGGGGAGCTGAGAAATTCAGAGCTGCCCTCGATGCGCAATGAAAGACGCAGATATGCTGCACATGTTCTGGGCCTGCCCAGTCATATAGAAATTCTGGGAGGGTATCAAGGCAAGAGCGGAGGAGGGGGTGTGGGGGGGAATCCATATGCAGGCGTGGGCGCCAGAGTCCTATTTGCTAGGACTGTTCCTGAGAGGTGGCAGGTCAAGAGCACATATAGCCAAAATGAAAGACTTAATGACTATCCTGGCTAAACGACAAATAGCAATGGCGTGGAAATCCAACACGGGTCCGAACATGGAAGCATGGTGGGCAGACCTGAAGCACTGGTCACTAGCCGAAACAACGGTATGGACCAGGGCATTGCCAAGTGGGGCGAGCGAGAGCAGTGACAAGATACTGGCATGGAATTCATTAATTCAGGAACTGTTTGAATCCAGGGATGGAAACAACACGGCCAACCCAAGCAACCCGGAAGGCGCGGACATAAACGCAGGAGAAAATGAAGGGCATGATTAACAAAGAGTTGAACAAGCTAAGAAGGGACAATCCAGGCACCGGAGAACCCAGAAGTGGTCAGACACTCAGCCGGGCGAAGAAGCAGCTAGAGATCAGAGTACAGAGGACCAGGACAGCGCACTGGTGTCGGAAGCTCCCGTCACAACGTGCAAGAATGAATGTTATGTAATTTGTTGTCTGATACACACACACTAATATATATATATATATATATATATATATATATATATATATATATATATATGATACATTACTCACCGTAATCGTATTTCTGATGCTTGTATCTGCTTAGATTCACACGCTGTGCATAGGCCGACATCTAGTGGAAGCTGCAGAGTATTACAGTTTGTTTTTCGGAACTCGGAAATGGGCGTCGACACAAGGCGTGCCAGTAATACTATCCCTAGTGTGACGTCCACTGTACCCAAGATCCCTCACGCATCCAGGATCCTCAGATTGTATTTTTTCTGACATGAGGTAGCATGAGGAGTAGCGTGAGTACAGATAATCCAAGCAGATAGACAGAAAGGTAAGACTACAAGCAACCATGCGCCTTCTCTCGGAGGGGAGGAAGGGTGGGTCGCATGTGAATCTAAGCAGATACAAGCATCAGAAATACGATTACGGTGAGTAATGTATCCCTTCTGAGGCTTGTGGAATCTGCTTAGATCACATGCTGTGCATAGATTAGCGAGCAGTACCAGAAGAAGGAGGTGGGATGTGAGAAGGGTCATGAGCAAATAAGTGGCTTAGAACCGCTTGTCCCACTTGTGTATCTGCCTTGGAATGGGTGTCAATGCAGTTATTCTGAGTAAAAGTGTGAATAGAGCTCCAAGTAGCTGCTTTGCAAATGGTGTCAAGGGGTACATTTGAAATGAAAGCCAGAGTGGCCCCAATGCCTCTAGTAGAGTGGGCCCTTGGCGTAAAAGGCAGAGTCTTTTCAGAGAGTGAGTAACACAGCTGGATACAGTTAATAATCCACTTCGAGATGGCACCTTTAGAGACGCGATCCCCTCTCTGCCTGTAGCTACGGAGACCAACAATTGATCTGTTTTCCTTAGCGGTCTGGTTTTATTTACATAGTAGAGGACCGCCCTATGCACATCTAGGGTGTGTAGTTTCACCTCAGCCGAGCTTTGCTGGTTCTGGAAGAAAGCCGGAAGCTCGATGGACTGGTTTACATGGAATTTTGATATAAATTTAGGCGAGAACCTAGGGTGTGTGCGTAAAACCAGTTTGTCTTTATGGATGGTAAAGAAGGGATCCTGCACTGACAGAGCCTGAATTTCACTGACCCTTCTTATAGAAGTAATAGCTACTAAGAAGGCCGTTTTATAAGTCAGGTGCTTGAGACTGCTTTTATGCATGGGTTCGAAAGGGGGCCCCATGAGCTTGGCTAGCACCACATTAAGGTCCCACCCTGGTGGTGGCTTTGAAATAGGAGGGTGAAGTCTCTTTACTCATTCCATGAAGGCTTTAACTACTGGTACTTTCCACCACAAAACCTTGCTATGGGAAGTGGTGTAAGCCGAGAGGGCTGCCAGGTGTACTTTCAGTGAGTTAAAAACCAATCCTGCATCTAGCAGGTGGAGCATGTATTTAACAATAGTGGAAGGAGTGCAATCAACTGGGTTGATTTGTCTACTCTGGCACCAGATAACGAACCTCTTCCACTTGTCAAAGTAACAGTGCCTTGTGTTTGGTTTCCTAGATTCCTTTAGGATGTCCATACACCTCTGTGGTAAATTGAGGTGTCCAAACTCTATGACCTCAGGAGCCATGCTGCCAGGTTCATTGAGTTGGGTTGCTGGTGCACTGTTTGACCTTGGTGCTAGGACAGTAGGTTGTACCAGGCTGGAGGTTTGATGGGCTCGCACGCCGCCATCCTGCGTAGGTGTGGGAACCACGGTTTTCTTGCCCACATGGGAGCAACTAGGACAAGCGTCATCGACTCCCTGTTCATCTTGTTCACCACTTTCCTGATGAGAGGAGTTGGTGGAAAAGCTTACGCAAACATCCCTGACCAGTTCATCCACAGGGCGTTCCCCTGGGAGTCTGGTTGGGGGAACTTGGATGCAAATCCTGGGCATTGTCTGTTTTCGCTTGTGGCGAATAAGTCTATAGTGGGGAAACCCCACTGAGAGAAGAGATCTTCTACGACCTCTCTGTGAAGAACCCATTCGTGTTCCTCTGGGAGGGAGTCTCTGCTCAGAGCATCCGCTAGGGAATTGAGCTCCCCTGGAACATGTTGTGATGACAGGAAGATGTTCCGTCTGAGTGCCCATATCCAGATTTTCTGGGCAAGCTTGGACAGATTTGGCGAGCGAGTCCCTCCTTGCTTGTTCAGGTAGAACATGGCTGTAGTGCTGTCCGTCCGGATTTGCACTGACAGGTTTAGTAGGTGGGGCTTGAACGCCTGAAGCGCTCTGAATACTGCCAGAAGCTCTAGCAGGTTGATGTGGTTCTTGGCCACTGAGTGAGACCAGAGACCCTGAGATGTGTGGTGGAGATGGTGAGCTCCCCACCCCGTCAGACATGCATCTGTAGTGACTACTGCCTGTACTTCGGGATCGTAAAAGGGTTTCCCCTGTGCGAGATTTTCTCTTGTCCACCAGTGAAGGCTTTGTACCAGTGTTGGCGAAACGACCACTAGATCGTCCCACTGACCACTTGCCTGAGACCACTGTTTCGCCAACCATTCCTGCATGGGACGCATGCGCAGGCGCGCGTGGGGGACCAGGTAAATGCATGACGCCATCATGCCCAGTAAACGCATTGCTTTGCGTACTGTTATTTGTTGACCGGACTGATAATGCGGAATTTGCAGTAGTATATTCCGAATTCTTTCTTCTGAAGGAAAGGTCAACCCCTCCTGGGTATCCAGGATTGCTCCTAGGAATTGTTTTGAGGTGCTTGGCACCAGGCTTGACTTCTTCTCGTTGATTGAGAAGCCTAACTCGTGGCGGAGGTCGATAGTCCTTTGAATGTTTGTCCTGCAAATTCCTGGTGTTTCCCCCGTTATGAGCCAGTCATCCAGATAAGGGTACACTGGGATTGCCTCCCTGCATAGGTGTGTGTAAAGACCGGTAGGGGGTGTCTGTACCTCTGCTCCCTATATGGTAGAAGAGAGGCACAGAAGACCCCAGCCAAGATTCTCTATTACGGTAGCAATGGACGAGCAATCAAGGCCTAGCTTCTCAGGAGGTGATGCAGGCTGGTTCTTAAGTACAGTGTATCCCCCAAGCCCCCACAAAGGAATGTCCACACACTGTATTACTGAAAACACAGTCTTTATATAATTAATATTCAAAGGTTATGTACACTTATCACAATAACGCACTTTGTGCTCAGGAAAATCAATAATGGTAAATATCTACAATTCTAAAGTGGTACCACTAATATTAGACCTCATTAAAGTGCACCCACAATACTGTCAAAATGTCACACAGGTCAATAGGAAGGAAACCAGCAATAGAGAGAGGAGAGATAACAGAGGGTTGAAACAATAGGCAGAATACTGGCCCCTACCACTGGACACAGTTCTGTGTGGAGATCCCCCCCACCTGGGCAACCTGTAAAATAAAGAGATCTAACACAAGCCCAGTCCATATATTGTTCAATAGTCTTATTCTCTCCTACAATGTTTTTACCCCCCCAATGTACCTGGTGGAGTCGAGTTCTTCGAGGAGGCGTCGACAGATCCTTCTTGAGTGACCCCCTTTAAAGCAAGAGTCACGGATCGTCGAGAAGCGTCGAGGAACTCGGTGTACGGTGTCGGGGAATCGACGGCCCTTCTTGAATGCCTTTCCTTTCAAGCGGGAGACACGGGGCGTCGAACGTCCGACAACAAACAGGGTAGAACGGCGTCGATTAGGCGGCAGGCTTCGATCCGAGCGGTGCTCGTCGGCGTCGAGACGTCGGCGTCCTGCGAGGAAGAGGCGTGCGGGGCACCTCGGCGACACTAGTTCTGGACCGCAAAGATTGTGAATGACGGTGGCCCAACAAGGGCGTCGAGTCGCTCGAGTCTTTGGGGTCGTGAGGTGGCGGGAAACCCACCGGCGGATTCTCCTCGGCGCGTTGGTCGTCCTCGACTTTCTCCGGCAGGACAAAAAGCGGTCGACGATGCGGACGAGGGAGTCCTTCGATTCGAATGTTCTTAGGCAAGGAGCGGACGGCTCCGGTCGTCGGCGGCACGGCGTCAAGCGGTTCCCACGGCTGGGCAACACAACTTCGACAGGCCTCCAGCGGTTCCACAGACCTGCAAACCCTGGTCGACGGCAATGGACTTCGACGGCGTCGATGTCCGGGTGCTTCACTTCGATCTCCTCGGCGGTCCCGTCTCGGGTCGGCAGCCTTTCGAGGGTCTGACTTCCAGGGCGCTTCGGCGAAGATGCAGCGGTGCTCGATGATCCCTCGGAGCACGGGAAGAGGGCGCCTTACCAGGTCCTCTCTCGGATCAGTCCTCGACGAATTCGGCAACCTTCAGATCTGTCGAAGCAAATGCAGCAGCAAGTCTTCTTCTTCCAGCTGGACGTCGAGGATCAGCAGTTCCAGTTACTCTTGAGTGGAGACTCAGCTTCTGAACGCTTCTGAACAATTTCCAGTGGTGAGAGGTCCCCAGATATACTATTCTGTCTCTCATCCACACTGCTGGCACACACACAGCAGCCAATCACACAGAAGGGCATTCATGCAGTCAGTCAGCCAATCAGGCACACAGTGCATTCAGGCCACACTCCTCCCTTTCAGACACTCACAACAAGGAATGTGGATAAGGACAAGTACTCAGCCATTCAACACTACACACTGCATTCAGGCCAGTTTCGGGCCGGGCTGTCTCAGTCTTTGTCTCACATGCCAGAAACCAGACAACCACAACAAGGAGTGTATATTGGTCACACACTCCATTCACCCAGGTCCCACCCACAGGAGGTACCCATAACATACAGTCACTGGGAAGGCTCCAGTCAGTCTAGCTGGGCCTTTCACAACACCACCATAGATGGAACTTCCACCCAACAGCCAGTCAGGGGGAAGGGACAGAGTCAGGGCTTCCCAGGACTTTGGGAAAAACAAGACAACAGGCAATAGAAAGCAAGAGGCCACAGGGGCCATCTTGTTTCTATCAGGAATCAACTGATCCCAATGGCAGGGCCTGGGTATCCCAAAATGGAGGACACCCAGAGCACCTGTCAAGTTCAGCATGGAGCTGCCACCAGCCCATACCCTGCTCTGTGGGCCACCCACAGGTGCCCAAAAACATACACTAGGGGCACAGGGTTGTACCCCTACCCATGGGTGCCATAAGGGTATCCCATGGGTCTGTTCACCAAACCAAAAGAGAGCTGCACTGCCAGGAGTCCCAAATGGACTCCTGGGCAGAAAACATGACAGAACACACGATAAAAGGCAGTAAAGGACAAGGATTCAGAGGCCCTGTCCCTCTGATGCATTTCCAGCATCACAGTGTGCAGCCGCCACCGCCAGTACCTTGGTGAATACCCTTGGTGCTGAAGCTATCCCGACGGGCAGTACCTTGAATTGGTAGTGCCGACTGTCCACCTTGAAGCGCAAGTACTTTCTGTGCGCTGGGAACATGGAAATATGAAAATAAGCATCTTTCATATCCAAGGTTGCCATGTAATCCCCCTTTTTTAGGAGGGGGATTACCTCTTGTAGCGTGGTCATACGAAATTTTTGGGGCTTGACATACTTGTTGGCAGGCCGTACGTCCAATACTGGGCGCATTGTCAAGTCTTTCTTTGGCACAAGGAAGTAAGTTGAATAAATACCCTTATTTACCTGGTGTCCCGGGACTAGTTCTATCGCGTCCTTTTGTAGAAGAATGGCGATCTCCTCGAGGAGAATCTTCTGATGTTCTAAGGAGTGTACTCTTTGTCGTGGAGGATGGTTCCGGGGACGCTGCAGTAGCTCTATACAATATCCCGTGGATACTGTTGACAGCACCCATCTGTCTGATGTGATCCCTTCCCAAGCCTGGGTGAAGTTTGAAATGCGTCCCCCTACTGGGGTTGCGTGAGAAGGGACCATGGTCACTGCTTTGGTGGAGGCGTGCCGCCTCCCTTGCTGGGGCTGCCTCTGCCTTTACCACGACCTCTCCTATTACCTCTGCCGTAACCCTGGGTAGACTGTTGGTGGTTGTTCCACTGTGTACCCTGCCCCTGGGAATAGTTAGATCCTCTCTGGGAATTTTGGCCGCGTGGGCGACGAAAATTACTATTCTCTCTCTGGTTAGGGGGTTTATTGGTTAACTGGCCAAGGGATTTGAGTGTCTCGTATTCGTCCTTGGCATTTTTCAGTGCGTCTTCGACCGCCTTACCAAACAACAGATCGGCTTCCACCGGTTTGTCTAACAATGATGCCCGAGTTTCTGCCTTAAAACCAGACTGCCGTAACCACGCATGTCTCTTGATAACAGTACCTTCTGCTATCAATCTGCCTGCGTTGTCCGCGGCGTCGAAGGTTGCTTTCAAAATGCAACCAGACACGGCTCTACCCTCTGCGGAAATCCGAGCTAATTGGCCCTTTAACGGTTCAGGAGCAGAGGCTATGAGAGCCGTGACTTCTTCCCACTGATGGCAGTTATAGCTGGCCAACAGGGTGGCGGAGTTAGCAATCCTTGCTTGATAGGCGGACGTTGAGGCTACCTTCCTGCCGAAACCGTATAGTTTTTTGCTCTCCTTGTCGGGAGGAGCTTCTGACGAAGACAAGGGTGTCCCAGCCCTCTTACGAGTGTTGGTGACAACTAGGGAGTCTGGCTTCAGATGTCCTCTTCTATAGAGAGGGTCAGACTGAGCTGCCCTGAAAAGTTTTTCAACCCTGGGATTGACTGCTCTGGTGAGGTTTGGGTTCACCAGGGACGGATCTATTCTCCGCTGAATGGATTTAAGGATAGGGATGGTCTGGGCAACAGGCCTCCTTTCTCCCACTAACTCTTCTGCGAAGTCCCTTTCCTCCTGTACACGGCGGGTGTCAATGTGGAAATGTTCTGCTGCGCGAGCGAGAACCTCATTTAGGAGGGGTTGGTTATCGACCGGGGAGTCGGTAACCGGGGCTTCGTTCTCTACCGGGGAATCTACTCTGTATGTTTCCGGGTCATCCTCTTCTTCCTCCTGGTCCTCATCATCCCCATAGTAGCCCGTCCCGGTTTGCTCTACTATCAACCCAAATTCCTGGTCTTCACAAAAGGAAGCCTCTCCTTGATACCGTGAGTATGGTCTTGCGTAAGGTTGTACCTCGAAGGGTTCGGACCTCATTGGAGTTTCAAACCGGGTCTTCTTACTCGGGGGGGATAGGATCAGTAGAGCCTGAGGGTGTGACCCCTTGTGGATCATACGAGAGGAAATGTTCTGGATTTTTATCATACAAATCAGCCAAAGAAGACATTCTTGACATGACCCCATCTATGTCTTCACTGGACCATTTTTTGGAACTGGGAATGACTCTCTCAGCAAGTCTATGGGATTTAACTTGAGTAGCTTTGCTGGTTGTGGATCTATCAGCAGACCTGGGCTTGTCTGTCTGTCTAGGGTGGGTGGAGTGTTTCACAGGTGTGGAAGAATGTACAGGTAGTTTCTTCTGCTGTTTTCCCCACTCCCCTTGCGTAGAAAAATGTTTATCCTGTCCCTTAGTGGCTCCGGAGTTTTTCGACGCCTGGCGTCGAGGATAGGGAGAGGTGTCCCTGTCCTTCGAGCGTGGGGCCTCGCTGGTTTTAATTGCGGGCTCCGACTCCTGGAGCGCGGCCTGGGGGTGGAAGTCGTCTTCGTCTTCCGACGATCGTACTTCTGTTAGCCTAGGGAGCGAGGCACTCTTGGCAAGAGTGGATGATTGCCTGGAGTCATGCGGCGATCTTGATCGAGAGCGCCCAGAGGACACCGAATCGGACCGTTCTGTCTGTGCCTCTTTCCGAGAACTCGACGTCGTCGAGTCTCGGTTGGACTTAGTGTGTTTAGTGTGTGTAGTATGTGAAGCGCTTGTGTCGCCGGGGGTCTTCCCCATAGCCGCCCTGCCGGACGACCTTCCGAGGTCGGGGACCTGCGCTCGGCTGTCTTTTGACGCCGTAATGCCCTCGCCGTCCGAAAGTACGGCGTCGCTGCCATCGCTGAAGGCGCCCTCCGCTGCCATGGCCGCCTGCCTGGCGTGGTGGGCCCAACGCTTCGTCGAACGGTCCTTAAGTGTCTTAGGTTTAAACCTACTACACGCTCTGCAGTTCGCTTCGGGGTGGTCCCTCGGCAAGCAGAGATTGCACGTGGTGTGCCTGTCGACCCAAGGGTATTTGCGATTGCACTTGGGGCAGAATTGAAAAGGGGTACCCTCCATACGCACCTTGAGGCAGCGGGCTGTTAAGTGTAGGAAATGTATAAGGTGTACCTATATACCAAGAGTGTAGAGTATGTACCACCCCCCACTCTCCCTACTTGCAGGGGCGAGGCCAGCGGCCTACCAGGCCCGGGCCGAGGCCAGCGGCCTTCCGAGGCCCAAATCCGTCGTGCAGCAGCCGACGGTCGATTTCTTCTCCAGCCGGCGTCGAGTGTCGAAGTTCGACGTTGGGGTGGGAAAGGATGTCAATAGAATAATATTTTAAATTCTAGCAAAAGTATGGCTAAGGCCAGGGGACTCCGCAAAATGCTTCCGACCAGTATGGCGGAAAAAAACCATCTGAGGATCCTAGACGCGTGATGGATCTTGGGTACAGTGGACGTCACACTAGGGATAGTATTACTGGCACGCCCTGTGTCGACACCCATTTTCGAGTTTCGAAAAACAAACTGTAATACTCCGCAGCTTCCACTAGATGTCAGCCTATGCACAGCATGTGATCTAAGCAGATTCCACAAGCCTCAGAAATATATATATATTAAAAAAACATGCTGCCACTCATTGCCGCCACCATGGACCTGAAGACGCTCCATGCTGATGTCCAGCTGCTGGAGCAGGAGCAGTGGTGACAGGAGGCCAGGGAAAGGAGGACGAGGATGCGGATGGGGATACAGGTGATGAGGCAGAGGCGTGCCATGATCCCTCGCATAAGGGACACACCCTGGGCCCTCACAGACAGCCAGATACACACCGTGCACCACCTAAACAGGGAGACCATTCATGACCTTGTGACCCCCTATCCAGGATGACATTGGGAGCAGGATCAACAATGGCACAACAATACCACCACTGTTGAAGCCGGTTTCTGTCCTGCGCTTCCAGGCCAGTGGCACGTTCCAGCACTCCAGGAGCCAGCAGAGTGATGATGCAGGTACTAGAGGCCATCCTGTGGCATGTGGGCCAGCACATCACGCTCCCCACCATCCAGGTACAGATAAGTGCAACCATCTATGCAATTATGGACATGCACGTAGACCGGGTGGCCCAACTGCCCCCACACCTCCGAGATGACCTGTGACGCTGACATGACCATCACGCGCATTTGGGCGCAGTTCGCAGGATGAACCCACGACTCAGTGGACCTGCGGAACAGCACCCTGCCGGCTTACATGCTGTGTCACAGAGTGTAAAGAACCTGGATATTGGGTGAGTACTGTGAGAAACCAAAGGGTGTTTTACCCGCTAGTCCCCGGGATCGATATCCCTCCCTCACTCCTCCCCTCCCTCCTTCCTTCTCTCCCCCACAGGCACAGCCATCACCTTTCGATCCAGACCCTGGGGGTGGACCAGTGCAGGAGGATCTCCGGGGAGAGGGTTCTTCAGGGGGTGAGGCAGCTGATGATGAGATTTAGTATTCCCCCTTTTTTGTACATCAAACCCCTCCTATTTTTTAGGATCCGATGTCCCCAACCCCTCCCCCCCTGCACAAACACTAGGCCGAGGAACAGGGCGACAGAGTAACACGACTAACTCTTACACATTATACTAGACATGTCCTGCTAATCGGGTCAGGCAAAGTCAGGCACTTGACAAGCGCACACACCTGATTCCAATTAGTTCTCCCCACATGGATAAAAGGCAGAACCTAGAGAGACACTCTGAGCAAGGTGGAACACAAGTACAAGCAGAGCTTTCGGGGCAAAGGCGAACCTACTGGAGCAGAGCGACAAACCAAAGGATGAGAGCAGTGGGTCGAAAACCCCAAGAGTTCCCTACATGGGGTTGTTGCCTCCACAAGGACGCAAAAGGCACAGGGAGAAGTCCAGATCCCAATATCGAAGACTGCATTGTGTTTCAAGGAAGCCATCGACCCTCCTGGGTAAACGGCAGAGTTGGGGAGGCGAGGCCAAGCCTGTGGTACTAACCTTGACTCGTGAAGTGCAAATCAAAAAAGCATGAAAGAACCGCACAAAGCCGGTGAGTTGGCAAGCAAACTGAGAGACCGGTGTGCGCTAAGAGAGATTGAAGTTTGCAACAACATATCACAAATGAAGGCTGCACGCATGTGGATGAGACACGAGGGAGGCAGACCTGTGAATTAACTTTAAAGAAAAGACGGCTGTGGAATGAGCAATACTAAGTAACAGAGTGGTCCGGTGAAAAGGAGTACCCCACGCGAAAGTCTCAGTGAAAGGTGTACTATTTGAGGTGATAAAGGTGAATGAACTCTAACAGCGAATATGAACTAAGTTAACCACGGGAAAAGGGGAGAGGAAAAGATGAACATTGCCTTTTGAGTCGGAGTGGTCCGTAAAAGAATCCCTGCACATTTGAAAGTCTTTGACATCCGAAAAGCGGTCTGAGCCCGACTGATGGAGACCAAAAGTGTAAAAGGCTTGGGGAAGGGAGGCCTGGCAAGTGACGTTGAACTGTGAAAGGTCCGAGACCGACAGAGGGGTACTGGTGTGAACATTTTGTTTCGTTCTTTGGGGGGAAATTGGAACAAGAGCCTTTTAACGCTGAAGGCCAGGCGGGCCTCGATGCATGTTCTGAGCTGTTTCATTGTTAAAGCCTGATCCAGAGTGTGTCATCCTGCCTATAGAGGCTGCCGTATTTGGTGCCGTCTAAACGTGGGGAGGAGAGCTGATTCAGCCACATTTATGCTTTGTCGAACACTGATTTTCTTTTTATATACATACTTCCGTTAGATATTTTGTTGCACAAGAGATAGGGCAGGCATTAGGTTTTGTTAGTATAGGCCATTTTGATCTGACAGACATGACTAAGACTGTTTTCTTTATTATTTGAGGGTTGAGACTCCCCCCATCTTAGTTCTAGTGCAAAGTAGGAATTTTTCCAAACCCCACGAAGTTAATAAAGGTTTTACAAATTGTATCCTTTGTTTCAGTGTCATACATTTGACAACATGCCTCCCCTATAGCACATGTACATTTACACCTACATTGCAGCATGGGTCACAGGCAAAAGGGGGCTGGCTATGTCACAAATGCATGTGCGGCAAGCACCCTGCACATGCAGGACCAACCAGCGCACACCCCAATTGACATGCCACAGCACACAGGAGTAGCACATGACGAGAGATGTAGCAGTCACCAACTAGACCATTTTGAAAACAAAATAACATCTACATGTAATGCATTACAGGTACCAGAATGCAACACCCTGCCCCCTCTCCTCCTCCAATCCTAGTGATTCTGTAGACTAAGACAACTAAGGCCATGAGATGTATGTCCTGGAGACATGGGGCACGTATGCACAGACTGACCGTTGAGATTCTGATGTCACAGGCAACAGCACTGCCAAGCATCATAACTCACACATGTGTCCTTACCCCTGGCAGATGACTCAGGATACTTGCTGCTTCCATCGCTCATTACCCCTCTGAGGGATCCACAGGCACAGGAGGAAAAGCATACAACAGCGTGCATGCGACAATCAGAGTGACGATCAAGTGGAACTTTGGGCTCTTGAAGGCACGTTTCAGATGAGTACACTGATCTGGGTGTGTGCTCATGTAACGGCAAGGGAAGGTGGGGCAGATAGTCCTGGCCTGTGCAATGTTGCCCAATATCTGTTTCGGACGCAACATACCCCTGCCCCCCAGATGTGGACATTGCTCCACCAGAGGATGAGGAAGCACCAGCCGGGGCCACGCACGTGCGCATTGGAGGCCAGGGATGGGTGCATGGCCAATCATGAACTCATAGATAACTTTTTCTGAGTACTCCTTTCACTCTCTACTTCCTTTTCACCTTACTGCTTATGATGCGCAGACACAATAAAAGTGTGCACCAAAATAAGGAATGACCACTCATTGCTTCAAGTTAAAACTATGTATTGAAATATAAATTCAAAAACTAAACACCCTGTGCCCCCTCCCTCTATACACACACACACATACACACACACGAAGTGAACCAAAGTGTCAAACCAAGTGTACTCCTACTTCCTGTCCCCTTTCCTCCATAGTGTATGGGCGTCTCCCGCTAGAGAGGGGAACTGAACCTTTTTCACCAGGAAAATTGCCTTCCTCTTTAAATTTAGATGCACTCCCTTGGCTCTACCCACCGGCGCCACTCCTCAGTCCTCTTTTCCGCATTGACGGGAGCAAAACTCTTTCACCTTAGGCTGTGGTTGAGGGCCTATTTTCTACTCTTAATTCCATGCTACAACTCCCCCCATCTAGCTAATTTCATTCAGAGTACTCTGTCCCCCTGTACCACTCTCCTCCCCAGTGTATGTTGACGCCGGTGCGATTCAGCAGGTGACCGGCTTGCGGGGGCTCCTTCCCACGTCAGATCCCCACCCGCTGTGCCTCCAGTGCCTTGGCGAGGACCACTGCTGGGACGGCTGCTTGGCGTGCAACGCGCTCACCCTGATCGCTGCAGAACCACTTCGCCAGAGGGAGCTGTTCAAGATCACCACCGGATCACATAAAGGAGCATATGAGGTGGAAGACCAGGCCAAAGGTAAGTGCCCTGCTCTCCTCTGCACCCCGCAAGGGCGACTCCTTCCCAGGGAAGCGTCCAAGCGGGAGGGGCCTTCCAGGCCCTACTATCAGCAAAGGGACCGGGGCTCCAGGAGCTACCGGCCACACAGTTGAGGGCTCCAAGGATCCTCCCGATCCTGCTGCTGAGGGGACACAAGGTTCTGGTACCAGGATCTGCCCGAGGGGCTTAGCTCTGATACCCCGGGCCGCCAGACAAGACCAGCTCGCTCGCCCGCACTGCCTCATGCAACCCAGCACCTTGGCTCCCTACCCCGCAGAGGACACACAGAGGACACACAGGCATTCGGAATCGGGAAGAGGTGCTGTCGCCGCGGCCCAGCCTGACATGCGGACCCAGCACACTGCATAATCACTGGCCTGCACCATCGCAGACCATTTGGAGCTCCTCGGAGGCTTGGGAGAGCACGGCTGTAATCTGGAGCCACGTCTCCAGTGTGAGCAGCCCCTCCACCGGCATTGAATCTATCGCATCCGCTGGCTCTGCGAGACACCCAGAGCTGGATTGGAGCCGGCCCCCCTCGATCCAGTGCCCCCCCGCGCATCACCATCTACTGGCGCAGCCCCCCGGAGGCCCAGGGGGTGCGGTTCTGCATCAGCGTGCCTTGGGTTGCCCGCAGGGCTCATCAGTGCTGCTGGCATAGCCATCGGACAACGCCTTCAGCGGCTGTAAGCTGCTCGGGCCCAACAATCGGGTAGCCCCGACCGCCTCAGGCAGAATCCAACGAGGAGCGGCCACCAGACATTCCTGCCACCGCATGATCCAGCAGGCCCGGCCATCTGCAGCTCCGGTCTCTCCATGCTCCGCGGGCATTCCCCCTCTAGCCACCCAGAGGAGCAGCATTAAACAAACTGAATCTTTGAATTGTGCAAGGTGAGAAGTTGGGGAAGCGGGGGGGGCCCAGCCGAGACCCACATGAAACCCAGGCCTGCCTTTGATATCAGCCTCTAATCCCCTCCTCATTGGACACCAACAGGGATACCTAACTGAACGACCTCAGTGGGGAACCCAGATCTCCGCTCTCCACAAGTGGCCTTTCCCACTGCCAGCCCACATCCATCAAGGGGATTGTCAATCCCCCCCCCATCCAGCAAGGGGACCAACGAAATGACAGTGGAACCACAACTTCATCCCCCTCGACTCCTCGAGGCCCCCCCTCAGCCTGCCCTAGACATTCTCAGGCTCTTCCCGGTACTCAAACCTTCCCTGTCATCAGTGGTGCGACATTACCATACCCAGATCAAAGCCTGATAACACTGGGGGCCCCACCTCCTGCCCCGACGAACTACCTTGCTAAGCTCATTGAAGCCCCACAGCGGGGGCTAGAGTGTGGGAGGCGGGAGACTGGTGCTGACCCCTGCGGTCCCCATCTGGGGAGCAGCGCCAGGAGCATTTTGCACCCCGCACAGCTAAAATCATCAAACATAAGCAAAATGGCGAAAAGCGGGAAGGCATCCAAGCACACAGACATTGCCGCCCTAATGAACAGCATATCCACCGAAAGGTCCAAAAGGGGGGACACATCGGAGGATCCAGCCACCAGCACTACTCACAACGCAGCAGCCCACAGTCTGTCACAAATGGTCACGAAAGCCGATCTTCAAGATTTGCTATCAGCACTTAGGAAATCCAGAAAAGCACAGAAGAGGTGACAAAAAAGATCAACTCCCTGGATAAGAGAGTGGTGGATGTGGAACACCGAACCGCGGAACTCGAAACCGAGATCTGAGACCAATGATTCAAGTGTGAGCAAGACCGGGACAGAATTGCAGCCTTCGAAGCGAGGTGCGACCTCCTAGAAGCAAAGCAGGAGGACGCAGAGAATCGGTCCCGAAGGAACAATATCCGCCTGCGGGGAATTCCATCCTCAATCCCAGACGCAGACCTAAAAAGTTATGTATCGGACTTACTCAGGTTCATAATCACTCTCCCGGACGATTCGCCATTGGAACTGGACCGGGTCCACAGAACAACTCCTAGACAGGCATCTGCTCTTCCCCTAGACGTCCTGGTGAGAATACATTTTTTCCAAGTCAAGGAGGAAATCATGCGAGAGGCGAGGCAAATGCACCAAATCACCTTCCAAGGGTCCACAATTTCGCTCTATCAAGATCTAGCAAACTCCACTCTTCAAAAACAAAAAGCTATCAGAGCATTCATGGAATGGCTGCGTGAAAGAAAGATCCCATACCATTTGTGTTTCCCGACGTCTGTCAGATTCACATGGGAAGGTGCCCAGAAACAAATCCAATCACCTAAAGAGGCAGACAAATTTATGGGCGTCAAAGGAGGAGAGGGGGGAACCAGAATCCGAGGGGACAGGCCGGGTAATCCCCAGAAAGCAATCGGAAGCAACCTGGTCAAAAGCCAGCAGACAGCACAGGCTCTGAGGTCCCCCCTGGAAAGAATCCAACCCAGGATGATCAACAGCAATATCAATGGAGAAACCATGCTCCATGGGCTCCATGACACTAATTCCCGATTTGGGGAGCCAAAGGAGGGGGGGGGGGGGCAACAGCCCTAACAGAGTTAGCAGCTTCACGGCAAGCTGGTTCCTTAGCAAAAGGAGCCTACTCTTAAAGTTGCAGTGCGGGAGCAACTTTCGAGCTCCACCATATTTTGTTTCAGCGGCCCAGTTGGCCACTTTCTAGTGCACTAGTGCCACCAGTTTTCCCATTGGCAGTAGGATGAGGTTTTCCCTACTAGACCAAGAAGGGGGAGGCGGAGGGGGTGGGAGAGGGACACAGAGGGACAAGTTCAAAGCACTGAGTCGGGACGCTCAATGTCCGCCCTCTCAGCCAACATCACAACACGTTCCATCGACACCATTGCCTGCCCTATGCCAATACAGCGGCCTTGCCCTGCACTCAAAGATGCAGGAGTCAGCGAGGGACAAAGAGCTAATCATAGCCAAAGCAGAAGAGCGAGGGTATGGTTGACACAAGCGAGGTAGTAACCCTCTCATGGAACGTCCAAGGCCTGAACTCGCCAAGGAAGCGCAGATCAGTTGAACATAGGCTGGGGCAATTAGCCGGAGACATTGTTCTTCTCCAAGAAACTCATTTGCTGCAGGAAGATGAACATCGGGTGACATTCAGCAGATATAAAAAAAAGCTTACTTCGCCACGTCTGGAGAGAAGAAAAGAGGGGTGGCAATATTGCTGAGTGACAGGGTCCCATTATCAAAAATCAGTGAAAAGAGACCCGAGGGGTTGCTTCCTCTTACTCAAGGGCCTATTTGAGGAACTCCACATCACTATTGTTACAATCTATGGCCCCAACACGTCCCAAGCCAAATTTATCTCTGACATAATTCCGATCAGCTTATCTTTTCAGGAGGGGCACCTGATTATGGGCGGGGATTTCAACACTATGCCAAATCCCCAATTGGACAAAACTCTGCCGCCCACAAATGCAGACTTTGCACAAGCATTATCCCTGGCAAAGCTGCTCAGGGAAACTGAATCTGTCGACGCCTGGAGGCTATTCAACGGAACATCAAGGGACTATACCCATTACTCCTGTGTACATAAAGGCTTCTCAAGAATAGACCTCATACTCAGGGGTGCTGCATCCTTGTTTAAATAAAGCAGAAATCCACACATGCATGATATCCGATCATGCCCCAGTTTCCGCAAACCTCGTCATATCGGGCCAAAAGCACCCTACTCAGAGACATTGGAAATTGAACGATTCCCTACTGCTAGACGAGTGCATCAGAACGGAAATCGGGGAAACAATAAGCAATTATTTCAAGGAGAACACAACTGATGACTGCCACCATCAACATGATCTAGGATGCTATGAAAGCAATGGTCAGAGGTTCCCCAATCAGCACAGGGGTGGAACAGAGACAGATCTCGAACATTGCTGCAGCCAAGCTGGAGGAAAAGGTAATACATTTAGAGGCCGAGATGAAATCTCGCAGCTCCAGGAAAACAGAAAGAGCCCGGAGGAAAGCCAAAATAGCACTAGAAATGCACTGGGCCGACCGGACTGCCAAGTCGTTAGCCTTCACGAGGCAGTACTATTATAGCAAAGGGAATAAGGCGAACAGAGTGATGGCGCAAAAACTGAAAAAGATCCACAGTGGAAACAATATCCTCAAACTAGCGGGAGCCGACGGTAAAATATACTACTCTGAAGCGGATAAAATTAGCGAACTAGTGAGGCATCATGAAGCCATAATGTCAGGGCAACCTACATTGTTAGACAGCCTGCCAGAGTATTTGAGAACTATCCGCCCTCAAAACAAAACCCAGCTAGATTCCTTAGAATCCCCCATCACTACTGAAGAAATCACAGAAGCCATTAAAACCCTCAAAACCACTGCACCGGGCCCAGATGGCCTATCCGCAAACCTTTATAAATAATATGCGAGCATACTCGCACCGCAGATGTCGGCCCTATTCAATTCCTTCCTGTCATCAAATTCATGCACCGGGTCAATGGCAGAGTCACTCACAGTACTGCTACACAAAGCTGGGAAAGACCCCGAGTTGGCTACCTTTTACCGCCCGATTACACTACTGAACTGACGGGAAAATGTTCACCAAGATCCTAGCTAGCAGACTGGGGGCGGCTCTTCCGAACCCGATAGACCGCAATGAAACGGGATTTATTCCGGGGAGGGGAGACCCACGACAACGTAAGGCGGACGATAAACAGCATTGAAAGCGCCCACAAGCTGAGCGTGGGAATGGCGGTCATATCTTTGGATGCACATAAAGCCTTTGATTTGGTGGACTGGGGGTACATTCGAGCTGTGCTAGAGCACTACGGCTTCGGCCCAAATTTTATCACATGGGTGATGGCCAATTATCAAACCCCCACTACACAATTACGGGTTAACGGCACCAGATCCGAGGCAATACGCATATCCAGGGGCAATAGGCAGGGCTGCCCACTCTCACCCTTGATTTTCACCCTATCCATGGAACCTTTCGCAGCGAGAATCAGGCAGAACATGTGGATAAAGGGGATCACTGTGGGAGACTATGAATATAAAATTGCTTTTTACGCGGACGACGCGTTAATAACAGCGTCAAACCTGGCGTCGTCTCTGAGGGCCCCTATGGGAGGAAGTCAAAGAATTTGGAGCGCTATCCGGGTTCAGGGTCAATCTGGACAAATACTCAGCCCTAGCAATTAATCTCCCTAAGCAGGAAAGAATCAGCCTTAGACCCCTAATGCCGATCCCATGGGCTTAAGGAGCAATTGAATACCTTGGGGTAGACATCACTAAAGACCGTCACGCTTGTACTCAAGCAACTTCCCACAGTTAATCAATGAATTCCAAAACTATTTAAAGCGATGGAAGACCCAGGAAATCTCCTGGTTCAGGCGGATCACAGCCATAAAAATGAATATAATCCCCAGGTGGATGTACTACTGTACAGCACTACCGACATATCCCGGGTTCCGTCCTGGCATCACTGCAAAAGAAAATACAGGAATTTGTCTGCGGGAGGAGGGGTGGGGGGCGGGCTTTTAGCCCCGAATTGGAAGAATTATGATGCGGGGGAAAGCGCAGGGGCGCCTGGGGGTACCCGATGTTGCCAGATATGCCCTAGCGGTGCAGCTGTCACATGCATACTCCTGGGTCCAAGAGACAGACCTCCCGAAGTGGAACCAATTAGAGGAGGCCTGGTGCCCTGTCACCCCCATCAGATCTCCCACACCTGCCAAACATAAAACCCCAAGCAAATAGTGATGCCCTCTCCACGACAATCACAATTGTTTTCAGTTGGAAAGCCGCAGCCCGGAAATGGGGTGTCCAAGGTTCACTGGGTCCCCTGACCCCCCATCTGGAACAAGCCTGAATTCTCACCAGGCAATCCCCTGCTTGGCTTCTAGCCCTGGAAGGAGGGAGGATTACTAAAAATGAGCGACTTCCTAGAAGAGGGAATGCCCATACTGTTCGAGAGATGCAAGGCAAAATTCGGGGTGGGTGAGCGGGAAAGATTTCACTATGCTCAAATTCGGCATTGGCTGTCCCACAGAGAATTCAGGGAAAAATGCACCAGAGAGTTAACGGCACTGGAACTTTCTCTAACAACCCCAACTACAAGAGGGAGGACCTCAGCTCTTTACCGACTCGTAGACTGGTCAGAGCCCTCCAAAAAAGAAAGATATATGCTTGAATGGGAGAAGGACCTGGGCTGGGAAATAGAGGTTGAGGAATGGGAGAAAATCTGGACTAGACTGCATAAGAGCTCTCAGTGCATCACGAATAGGGAAGGGGGCTAAAAACTCTGCTATAGGTATTATGTTACCCTAGCTCAGCTAAACAAGGCTAACCCGGTTATCCCCCGACCTGTTGGCGCGCATATCCCACCCTTGGCACACTATTCCACATGGTCTGGACCTGCCCAAAAGCAGAGGCATATTGGAAAGAGGTAACAAGCTACATCAAGGAAATCACCAGTCTTTACATCCCCTGGGACCCTGGGATAATCCTTCTGGGTGAAACAGGAGAAGGGGCGTTCCCGGTTTCAGGCCACATCCCTCTCCTATGCACGCACCTACTCCTGGCAGCAAAAATTGCAATGGCCCGGTTGTGGCAAAACGAAGATGGACCCTCAGTAGCGTTATGGTGGGACATAGCCGTCACTGAAAAGGTCACGGCAATTCGAGCAGGCTTTCTGAACAGAGCCCTAAATATCTGGGACCCATTTATGGACTACGCACGCAGCTAAGTTTCCAGCTCTCACTACAAGGCCTCCAATAACCAGATGGCTCCAAGGCAGCCCGCTTTACTAAGCTAAAGAAACAGGAGGGGATGACCCAGAGCACGGGGGCCCGCAGGGGCACCATGAAAAGGCATGGTCATGGACAATTATGGTAAGGACAATAACCATTGCATCCTCTATCCCCTGGCGTGAACTGCATTAGAGTATTGGCACGATTATCAAATATTGCAATGTTGCTGATGTTGTGTATAAATGTAAAACCCAATAAAATGTTATGAAAAAAAATGCAGGAACTCTGTCAAAGAAAGGCCATAGTGAACCTGATGGAGGGAGGCCCAAACTGTGAGGAGGATCTGAGCCCCGCGGAGGGATATCCACGGGGGCGAAGAGCAATCATCCAAGGGACAAGAGTACTGAGGGAACTTTTTATTTGTCTGTTTCTTTGAATCAGCCAGACTTCTAGGCCAAGAGACTTTTGCAAGAAAGAGACTTTGCTTCTGAAGGTTTTTGATATCGTTGAACTGTTCTATGAACCTCGTGCTTACGAGGCCAAGGAGTGTGCTGTGCTGGAGAGTCCTGCTTTGTCCCATGCTTCAAACGTGGGCATGGGAAACCCAGCTATACCATGCTGACTTTTCATTTTGTGAACACTTCTTTCTTTTCTGATGAACATTATCCCACACTCTTTTTTTGCAATTTAGCAGTAAGGAATTGCAAATAGTTTTTTTTAGTATAGGCCGTTGTTATTTGACCATATGCCACTAGGACTGCCTTATTATTATTTGATGGTCGTAGCTTACTCCCATCTTAGATTTAGGTTCAAATTAGGCATTTAGCTCACCCATTATACATTTCAGTAAACACCCTTGAACTGTGATTACTTGTGTCTGTCTTTACTGTTGCCACCATGAGTTCCTTACACTTCGTACCGGAGGTTCCAATTGTACTCGTGTTCCACCTTGCTCAGAGTGCGTCTTTAGGTGTTGCCTTTTATTCGTGTGAAGAGAGGTATTTGGTATCAGGTGTATGCACTTAGAATCAAGTGCCTGACTATGCCTGACCCAATTAGCGGGACATGTCCAGTACGATGTGTGAAAGTTAATGTTACTCTCAGTCATCTTCTTCCTCGACCCAAAGTTTGTAAAAGGGGTGTGGGGAGTTGGGACCTCAGAGAATCCTAAAACATGGGATGGGTTGGATAAACATAAAAGGGGGGAATACTTAACCCTAAAAATCATTTCATTGTGTTGATGTTAAAGAACTGGAAAAATGCGCTGTGAAATGGGGAAATTTGGTGTGACGGATACACTTTCAGATAGCTTGGTTCATATTTGAGGTGTTTCCGCATGAAGTCATGAAAAGCTGCTGCAATTAAAGATTCATGTAGGGTTGACATGAGGCCCCCTGCTATTACTGGCCGCAAACATGTCTAATATTTCTCTTCCTTTCAGTTGATTGTTCAAGGTCTTAAAGATTTCAAGAAATGAGTCGTTTGTTTTTATGGAGTTTTTGTTTAGCGGGAGGAGAGGAGCTCTCTAGATTGTGCTTCTTGTTGATAAACATTGGTGTTTTTGTTTCTGGCATACAAAGTTGCTGCCGGACATATGAGGTTGACAGCCTGTGGAGTAATTATGTTAGCTAATGTGCCAGAGGTCTTTAGAAACCCCATATCATAGTAATGCAACCTATATGTACAGCACTTGGAAGCAGGGGGAAGCTGACATGAAGCGATATATAAAGACGTGAAATGATAACATGCTTTTATTAACATGAGAAACTGGTGCAAGGTTACAGGGGAGGGAAGCAAACCACTGTGTGAACGCTCACTTGGTGTGCAAAAGGCAGGTGAGAATGGTTTCCATGCTCTGGGAGGAAGTTTGATAAGACCGGGATCAGTCCACATGTAACCTGCATGCTGGGCTCAGGTGGTGCCCATGTGAAAAGAGATGCTTCGCTGGAACTATTGGCGGAAGGCAGCCTGCCTGCAAAAGGGAATTCTAAAGACCTGCTGAACGGCTCTTTCAAACTGTTGTTTACAGCCCTTATACACACAAGCAGAGCGATTGATCTGCAAAGTATGCATGCGGTCAGTAGTGAGCTTGGAAAAGTGGTAAATTCAGCTATGGTGTAGAGGTAGAACACTCCACACCGGAAATTAAGGAACAAGTTACTTACCTGTAACTGTTCTCCAGCATGGGTCTGGCATGGATTCACATGCTCGTGAATATTCCCAGTCAGGCTGGGAATTCCCGGTAAAGAAAAAAATCAGTTTCACTTCTGAACTGTTTTTTTTCTAACAACCAATCACTAGTCTCTGGGTCATACTGCCCCTAGCCAATAACTGAAGCCCCTCCTCTGGCAACCATCTTCAGATTTGGTAGCACGTAAAGTGGCATTAGGACCAAGAGAAGAGCCGCAGAGGGGTAGGCAGGAGGGTTCGCATGTGAATCTATGACAGACCCATGCTGGAGAACAACAGTTACGGGTAAGATTCACATGCTCATAAATAAAGAATACATAGCAGTACACACATGCACAACCACAGGAGGTGACAAGGCTCAACATTAAGCATCTCTTACCACCTCACCAGGCTCACCTTCAAGCGAACAGGTTGCACAGCACTGCTTGGCCGACTCTGGACTCCTGCCTGGAATCCCGGTCTATGCAATGGAATCTCGTGAAGGTGTGCGGCGACCTCCACGTAGCAGCCCTGCAGATGTCCAGCAGGGGCACACCAGACAGGAACGCCATAGCTGCAGTGATAGCTCCCGTCGAATGGGCTCTCGGACGGCCAGGCACCAGTCGGTTTGCCAACTGGTGACAATGGATGATGCAGCCGCAGAGTCACCTGGAAATGGAAGCCTTGGGGAGGGCCTTCCCTTGATTCACAAGGCCAAAGTTCAAACAGTTGTGACGTCTTCCGAAAACTCTCTGTGCGGTCCACATAGAACTTCAGCGCTCTCGCCACATCCAGCGAGTGCAAAGTCCTCTCTGCCAGCGACAAAGGCATCAGGAAGAATACCGGTAACACCAAGGGCTTGTTTAGATGAAAGTCCGACGGCACCTTGGGCATGAAGGAGGGGTGCGTCCGTAGCACCACCCTCGTCTCGTGGAATGTCAAGTAAGGTGGTTTACAAGAGAGGGCCTGGATCTCTCCCACTCATCGTGCAGAGATGATGGCCACAAGAAACACTTTTCCACAACAAAAATGTCAGTGGCGCAGAATGCATAGGCTCGAACGGTGGACTCGTGAGCCTAGTCAGCACCACATTGAGCTCCCACACCGGGGCCGGAACCTTCACCGGCGGGAACAAACATAAAAGTCCTTTGCTGAACTCCTTGACCAGGCAGTGTGACCATAACGATGACCGTCCGAGAGTTCTGGTGTAGCAAGAGATAGCCGCCAGATGAACCTTGATGGAGGCATGAGCCAACCCCGCTTTGGCCAGCGACAGCAAATATGGCAGCACCTGAGGAGCTGTAATCCGCTAGAGGGTAGAGCACTTCCTTGCAGTCTGCGGGGATATCGTATCCTCCAAACTCTAGCGCTGCAGGAGCCAGGCCTTCAAGTTCAGCAACCCTGGTTCGTGGTGCAGGATCGCGCCTCCTTCTCTGGTGATAAGATCTGTGGCCGCCGGAAGCTTGACTGGAGGGGACGCTGAAAGTCCAGAAGGTCCGGGTACCACATCTGTCTCGGCCACGCCGGTGCGACGAGGATCATCCTGGACCGGGACCATCTCAGTCGATTTACTAGTCGCAGAAGCAACGGCAACGGAGGGAACACAGAGAAACAGGCCGTCCCAGGGGAATGAGAATGCGTCCCCCATGCTCCCCGGCTGGGGAAACCTGCTGGCGAACCTCCGGCACTTGGTGTTTGTCGCCATCGCAAACAGATCGATGTGCAGATTGGCCCATCGTCGGAACAGAAGATCCACCTGGTCCTGCCAAAGCTCCCACTCGTGGCACGAGCGTAGCTCCCTGCTGAGGGAATCGGCATGGTGTTCTTCACTCCTGCCAGATTAAACGGGACAAGGAAAATCCCCTGGGCAACGGCCCAGTGCCATAGGTCCTGCGCCTCTCTGGAGAGTGCTGGGGATCTTGTGCCCCCCTGCTTCCGGATGTAGAACATCGTGGTGATGGGGTCCGTGAAGACCCGTATCACCTTGCCCTTAAGGGATGGAAGGAAAGACTGGAGGGCCAAAAACACTGCCTGTAGCTCCAGTACGTTGATATGCAACGACTTCTCCTCCGGTAGCCACAGGCCTCTTGCGTGGAGACTTCCGACCTTAGAGACCCCCAGCCACTTTGCTGGATTTTGAGGACTTGATTTTTTTTACCTGGAAAGAGTGAGCCTTTTTCCCCACTCTGATGTATGTTTTACTCTTGTGTGCTTTGATTATGGAGTTTTTAAGATAACTCCATAGGCATCTTTTCATGTGGTTTACACAGCACCCTCAGTGCAGTGACACAGGGATGTCTTTTTAGACTTCCCAAAAGTTTAAATACCTTCTCTGGGATAAACTACTGTTTCCCAGAGAATGTAAGGTTAAATTGACTTTACTAGTCTTTTTAAATTCCTAGACCCAGCACACCCTATATTCCTATAGAGTGCTGGAGGGATTACCTAGTATCCACTGTGTCTAAAATACTCATGTAGCAGTCAAATGCTACCCTTTTCTATCGACATGGCTGGTGGCAGGGGTTTTACAACAAACTACCATGATTTTTCCCGACCGCGAACACCGGTAGCTAAAAATCACGGGAGCCATGTTTTTCAAAATGGCGCCTTAAGCCCCTTTGTTTAAACAGGTCCCGGTCTTCTTTTTTCACCATTTCTTTTTGGAAAGGTCCTTCTAGTGTTCGTCTCTGCGTGCCAAACTAGGTTTGGTCTCTTTGTTTCTATGCCTTTGGCGGGCTTCAGGACTGAAGACCGCCTCTGGCGTCTGAGTGTCTGGGGTGGGCAGGAAGTGAGGAAGGTGCCCGAAACTCCCTGTGCTTAGTCTCTTAGGAGACCCAAATGCACTCTGGTGTGATTGGCTGGCTGACTGTCTGGCAAAGACAGCTACCCTGCTGGGTGAGTGGCAGCTAGGCTGGAATGAATGGGAGGAAACTGGATAAAAGGCGTGTCTCTTGGACTGGAAAGCAGAGTCGACCACTGGAACGAAAGAACTGAAGACGAGCTGTAAGAGGACGGCTGCTGCATCTCCTGGACCGTTGGATAGCCCGGTGAAGCCCTGCTGCAGGTCCGAATTGCTAAGTTCACCTCGACAGAGAAGCCCCTTCAAGGACAACTTCTTCCTTTGAGTTGGTGGGACCAATCAACTAGTAAGCCACCTAGATACCATTCTTGTCCGCATTTTTTGACGATCCCGTGCAGTGCAGGAGTCCCCCGACGTGGGCTCAGGAACAGTGAGATATGCAGGAACTGCCAGGAAACAACGTCTTCATCTGCATCTTTTGCTTCATACTAAGGTACTGCGCCAACCTGATTGAGAGAACGTTTCTCTTGCAGTTAAAGTTTGTGAAACTTTCCCAACTTGCAGGCCTAATCAGCTTGTGACCCAACATATGATTCTTTTTTGTACAAACTACTTCTGAGAACTTTAGCAAAGACTTTACTGTTTACTTCAACAACTGCTCTTGCCTATCCAAGACACTAGTCCATTGACTTTGGCCTAGGCCTATTGAACTGAATCGAGTCCTCTAGTGAACTATAACTATTTGCACTACCTAAGAAAGTATTTGTGATCTATTCTGCTAACTTGTGCCTTTTTACTCCTATTGAAAGTAACTGAAATGCAGTTTTGCTCCTACTTCAGGGGGAGCCTAATTTGTTCAGAAACGTATTGGTTTGCTTTGAAGTGTGCTTGTGTATAATATTAAGTTGCCTCCTTCTAGTGAATGTTTTCTAAATGATTGTGTAATAAATTAATAAGTGTTTTACCAAAAAACCTTGAGAGTAAGTGTCTACTTGAACCACTGTGATTGTAAGACCTATGTGTAACCTCTTTTACTGCTCGCATTCCCTCTTGAGAAAAGCCTGGCTGCTCAGCTCACTACCACAAAACTGTGTAGTACAGACTTATACCAAAGGTTGGTTTTGCTTACACCTGTAGTCCTAATTGTATGTGGTGGCCCCAGAGGGTACTGCATGCAATTCTGCCCAACAGGCGTCTGTTGTGACCGTCTCCTGATGAGGTGGGGTCTGGAAACCCACGCCCGCCGACAGATGCGACTGTATCGCTCGACGGAAATTCTCATCGAGAGAGAGCTTGTCCTCGAAGCTGCCCGATACCTGGATCCATGCGATCTTTAGGGTCAACTGCCGTTGTACCTTGCCCTGGATGACTGCTATCCTCTCGTCCCCCGGAGCAGCTAGTCATGATACCGTGTTGAGTTAAGACCCCAGAAACAGTGCATCTTGCGATGGTACCAAGCAAGATTTTGCATAGTTCACGAGAACCCCAACTGAGTCAGCAGCTGGACGGTTTCCGCCGTGTGTGCAACGGCGTCCTCCTTCGACTTCACTTGGGTGAGCCAGTCGTCCAGGTAGGGGTAAACGTGGATCCCTCGTAGACGCAATTGCGCCACCACTTGCACCAGGCACTTGGTGAAAATCCTTGGCGCCGATTTCAATCCGAAGGGAAGGGCCTTGAACTGATAATGTTGCCCTTGAACCACGAAGCGCAGAAACTTGCGGTATCCCTTGTGAATGGGGATGTGAAAGTAGGCACCCCCCCCTCCCCGCCCGCCCCAAGTCGAGAGTCGATAGGAAATCCCCTTCTTCCAGCAGTCCTAGCACGTGCTGAAGGGTGACCATCCGAAACTTCTGGGATCTGAGGTACTTGTTCAGACGGCAGAGGTCCAGGTTGGGCCTCCAACAGTCTGTCTTCTTCTTGACGAGGAAGTACTGAGGGTAAACTCTGGAGCCCCAGATCCTTTTTGGAACAAGCTCTATCGCTCCCTTCTGCAGCATGGCCCGCATCTCCAGCAGAAGCTGAGGGACGTGGTTTTCCTGCCTGGTGGTATGCGTGGACACTTTCGTTGGAATTCTAGGGTGTGTCCGTGGGCCAGAGCATCCAGCACCCAACGGTCGGTGGAGATGGACTTCCACAAGCTGACTAAGTTCGCCTTCCACAAGCTGACGAAGTTTGCCAGTCGGCCTCCCGCTGGGGTGCGCGGGTGGGGGCACGACATCACAGCTCGTTCAATCTTGCTCCGCCGCAGGGACACCGCCTTGGGGACCTTGGCGACGACGACAACCTCCTCCGGACTTGCTGAGGCCCCTGTAGGCCTGCTGGGCCAAAGAGCAGGGCAGTTGACGGTAAGACTATGAGCTTCCGCCGAAGCCCATGAAGGAACCTTGGGATTTTCCTCTGGATGTCCGAAAGGACGGCCGTTGCTGTTGAAGCGTGCCCAAGGCACGAGCCGCCTGGGTATCCAGCCGCATGATGACCTGGAGGGACTTGTCCACGGTCTTTCCGAACAAGTTATCTCCGTCGAAGAGCATGTCCAATACCCTCGACTGCACCTCCTGGTGAAGGTTGCCCATTTGGCGGAATCCTGTGTTGGCAATGTTCGTGGCCATTGTAATGGCATGGTCCGATGCCACCTCGCCCTCCTGCAGGATCTCCAACGCTTCCTCTCTCTTGTCATCGGGAAGGAAGTCCAGGAGGGGAGCAATTTTAAGCCAGAGCTCCCTGTCGTAGTGCGCCACGATGGCGAGGGCGCTGGCCGCCTTGATGGTCGTCGCTGCGGATGTGATGACTTGTCGTCCCATGGCGTCAAACTTCTTCCCCTCGCTGTCCAGGGGTGGGGGGGGAAGCCTGTTGATGCAGCAGAGCCAGAGGATTTATTCCTCGCCGCCGCTGAGACTACTGAATCCGGGGAAGGCTGGGACCTCAAACACTTGGGTGCAGAGTCTGGCACCCTGTACTTCTTTTCGTACCAGTCCCTCTTCGTCAGGGCCGAGGATAGGTTCTTCATAAGGGACAGCCCCTCGTCCCAAATGTCGTCCAACAGAGGAAGGAACAAGTTACTTACCTGTAACTGTTGTTCTCCAGCATGGGTCTGGCATGGATTCACATGCTCATGAATATTCCCCGTCGTCAAGCTGGGAATCCTCGGTAAAGAAAAAACCAGTATCAGTTTCGTTTCTGATCTGTCTTTCGTAGTAATAACCAATCACTGGTCTCTGCGTCATACTGACCACAGCCAATGACTGCCCTCTACCTAAGCACCGCCTCTGGCAGCCATCTTCAGATTTGGAAGCACGTGAAGTGGCAGTATGACCAAGTGAAGAGCCGCAGAGGGGTAGGCGGGAGGGTTCGCATGTGAATCCATGCCAGACCCATGCTGGAGAACAACAGTTACAGGTAAGTAACTTGTTCCTTCTCCAGCATGGGGTCTGGCATGGATTCACATGCTCATGAATAAAGAATACATAGCAGTACACACATGCACAACCACGGGAGGTGGCAAAGGCTCAACATTAAGCATCACATCAACTCAACATTAAGCATCTTACCTCCTCACCAGGCTCACCTCAGGCGAACAGGTTGCGCAGCACTGCTTGGCCGACCCTGGACTCCTCCCTGGAATCCCGGTCGACGCAGTAGAATTTCGTGAAGGTGTGCGTCGACCTCCACGTAGCAGCCCTGCATATGTCCAGCAGGGGCACACCAGATAGGAACGCCGTGGTAGCTGCGATCGCTCTGGTGGAATGGGCTCTCGGAAGGCCAGGCAGCGGTCGGTTTGCCAACCGGTGACAGCACATGATACAGCCGGAGAGCCATCTGGAGATGGAAGCCTTCGAGAGAGCCTTCCCCTGATTGACAGGTCCAAAGTTCACAAAGAGTTGTGACGTCTTCCGAAAACCCTTCGTGCGGTCCAAGTAGAACTTCAGCGCTCTAGCTACATCCAGCGAGTGCAAAGTCCTCTCAGCCGGCGATGAAGGCGACGGGAAAAACACAGGTAACACCAAGGGTTCGTTGAGATGGAAGTCCGACGGTACCTTGGGCATGAAGGAGGGGTGCGTCCTGAGCACTACCCTCGTGTCGTGGAAAGTCAAGTACGGGGCCTTGCAGGAAAGGGCCTGGATCTCTCCCACTCGTCGTGCGGAGGTGATGGCCACAAGAAAAGCTGTTTTCCACGATAGAAACTTCAACGGGGCCGAGTGCAGAGGCTCGAACGGAGGTCCCATGAGCTTGGTCAGCACCACGTTGAGCTCCCACGCCGGGGCCGGAGCCTTCACCGGCGGGAACGATCTGAACAGTCCCTTCATGAACTCTTTCACCAGACGATGAGACCACAAGGACGTCCGCCCCGTGGTTCTGGTGTATCGGGAGATCGCAGCAAGATGAATCTTGATGGACGCGTGTGCCAGACCAGCTTTGGCCAGCGTCCGCAGGTACGGCAGTACTTGGGGAGCCGTAATCCGTAGAGGGTTAATCTTCTGTGCGTGGCACCAGACAGAGAACCTCTTCCATTTGTGTCCGTAGCATTTAAGAGTCGAGGACGCCCTGGCCTTTGCAAGAACCTCTCTGCAATCGGCCGGTATGTCGTATCCTCCAAACTCTAGCGCTGCAGGAGCCAGGCCTGCAAGTTCAGCGACTTCGGGTCGTGGTGGAGGATGGCGCCTCCTTCCCTGGAGAGTAGATCCGCGTCCGCCGGCAGCTTGATCGGCGGGGACGCTGACAAGTCCAGAAGGTCCGGGAACCATATCTGCCTCGGCCACGCAGGTGCGACGAGGATCATCCTGCACCGTGACCTCTTGAGCTGGTTGACGAGCCGGATTAGCAGAGGCAAGGGAGGGAACGCGTAGAGGAACAGGCCCTCCCAGGGGAACGAGAAAGCATCGCCCATGCTCCTCGTCTGGGGAAACCTGCTGGCGAACCTCCGGCACTTGGTGTTCGTCGCCGTCGCGAACAGGTCGATCTGGGGTGTGCCCCACCGTCGGAAGAGGCGATCCACCAGATCCTGCCGTAGTTCCCACTCGTGGCACGAGCGCAGCTCCCTGCTGAGTGAGTCGGCGATGGTGTTTTTTATCCCTGCCAGATGAAACGGCACCAGAAAAATCCCTTGGGCGACGGCCCAATGCCACAGGTCCTGCGCCTCCTTGGACAGCGCTGGGGACCTGGTTCCGCCCTGTTTCCTGATGTAAAACATGGTGGTGGTGTTGTCGGTGAAGATCCTCACCACCTTGCCCTTGAGGGACGGAAGGAAGGACCTGAGGGCCCAAAACACTGCACGGAGCTCCAGGACGTTGATATGCAGGGACTTCTCCGTCGGGAGCCAGAGTCCCCTTGCGTGCAGATTTTCGGTGTGCGCTCCCCACCCTTCCAGGGAGGCATCCGTGGTCACAGTCTCCTGGTGGGCTGGGGTCTGGAAGTCCATGCCCGCCGTCAGATGCGCGCGGGTGCCCCACCACCGTATCGCTCGTCGGAAACTCTCGTCGAGCTTGATCCTTTCCTCGAAGCTGCCCGTCGTCTGGATCCAGCGCGCATCCAGGAATTCTTGCAACGGGCGCATCCGGAGCCTGCACATGGGAATGAGGTAGATGCAGGAAGACATCATCCCGAGGAGGGACTTGATGGACCTCACTTTGGCCGCGTCGGCCACCAACATCCGTTGCACCTTGCCCAAGATGGTCCTGGTCCTCTCCTCCGACGGGGAGGCCAGAAGGGACACTGTGTCGAGCCTCGCTCCCAGAAACAGTGCGACTTGCGCGGGCACCAGGTGGGATTTGGCGTAGTTCACGGAGAATCCCAGGTCCGTGAGGAGTTGGACGGTCCTTGCCGTGTGGACCACGGCGAGCTCCCTCGTCTTAGCGCGGATGAGCCAGTCGTCCAGGTAGGGGTAGACGTGAATCCCCTCGCGGCGCAGCTGCGCCGCCACCGGTGCGAGGCACTTGGTGAATACCCTGGGTGCCGACCGTAGTCCGAAGGGAAGGGCTTTGAACTGGTAATGACGCCCTTGGACCACGAATCTGAGGAATTTTCGGTGCCCCTTTAGGATGGGAATGTGGAAGTAGGCATCCTCCAAATCCAACGACGATAGGAAGTCTCCTTCCTCCAGCTGACCCAGGACGTGCTGGAGGGTGACCATCCGGAACTTCTGCGCCTTGATGAACTTGTTCAGACGTCGCAGGTCTAGGATGGGGCGCCATCCTCCCGTCTTCTTCTTCACGAGGAAGTATCTCGAGTAGACTCCGGAACCCCGAAGCCTCTTTGGGACGAGTTCGATGGCGCCCTTTCTGAGCATCGCCTTTACCTCCAGGAGAAGTTGAGGGACGTGAAGTTCTTTCCTGGCCACGGGGGGGGACGCGCGGGCACCTTCTTTGAAACTCGAGCGCGTGGCCCCGGGCCAGGGCGTCCAGCACCCAACGGTCGGTGGAGATGGACTCCCACACGCTGACGAAGCCCGCCAGCCGGCCTCCCACCGGGGTGCTTCGGTGGGGGCCCGACCCCACGGCCGGTTCAATCCTGCTTGGACGCGGCCTTGCCGCCTTGACCTCCTTGGCGACGACGGCGGGGTCCGCTAGACTTGCCTCGTCCTCTGTAGGCCTCTTGCGACGACGAGCGGGCCGCTTGACGGTAGGAAGCGAAACCGCCGCCGGAACCTTTGGAGGCGCCCTTGCCTCCGCCGCTCCGAAAGGGCGTCCGTCGTTGCAGGACTCCAAGGGCCCGGGCCGTCTCAGTATCCGCCTTGATGGCCTGAAGGGAATCGTCCACTGTCTTCCCAAACAGGTTGTTCCCGTCGAAGGGCATGTCCAGGACTCTGGTCTGGACGTCCTGCCGGAAGTCCGTAGCTTTGAGCCATCCACGACGTCGAAGGCAAACGCCGTTGCCCAGCTGGCGGAACCCAGTGTCGGCGATGTCCGTCGCCACGGTGATGGCGTGGTCCGAGGCCACCTCACCTTCCTGCAGGATCTCAAGGGCCTCCGCCCTCTTGTCGTCCGGCAGAAAATCCAGCAGGGGAGCTATCTTGTACCAGAGCTCCCTGTCGTAGCGGGCCACGATAGCCAAGGCGTTGGCCGCTTTAATCGTCGTCGCTGCCGACGAGATGACTCTACGTCCCATAGCATCCAATTTCTTTCCCTCGCCGTCCGGCGGGGAAGTCGATGTGGAGGCCGCACCCCCCCCCGCTTTCTTCCTGGCTGCCGCGGAGACGACGGAGTCCGGGGTAGGCTGCGCCCGGAGGCATAGGGGGGCCGTGTCCGGGACCCGGTACTTTTTCTCGTACCGGTCTCTTCTAGCTGGCGTCGTGGAAGGGTTCTTGAGGAGGGAAAGGCCCTCATCCCAAATGTCGTCCAACAGAGGCACTGCGAGGACCGTCTTCCTCTTGGCCTCGCGCCGCTGATAAAGGAAGCCTTCCTTTTTCTTCTCCTCAGGGCAGAGTTGGAAAAGCTCGGAAGCCCTGGAGATCATGGAGTGGAAAGATCCGATCTCGTCGGGCGGAGAAGCCCTGGTGGGAGGCGACGAGGGAAAATCCTCGTCGTATGCCTCGTCGTCCGTACCCGTCGCTGCCGTGTCAGTCCCCGTATCATCCCCTCGGGTGGACGGGGAGGAGGGCTGGAAGGGGCGCGACGGTTGAAAAGGAGGTGGTGGATGGATCCTTCTTTTCTTGGTAGGGGGAACACCAGAAGGTCCCGGTTCTGGATCCCCCGACGGGAGAGGTTCCTCCGTCGGTAACGGTAGCCTCGTCCTTATCTCGGAGCATAAGGACTGTATGGCCAACAAAATGGCCGCCGAGTTGTCTTGCGGCGCTGGCAGAGGGGAATCCGAAGGGCGAGCAGGGGCCCCGTCGGTATCCTCGACGATGTCGTCGTCGTCACCTGCGTCGGGGTCCATTCCGACGGGCTGGCCTTCTTCCACGCCTAGGCCGTGGCTTAAGACCTCGATCAGCTCCTCTTCTGAGGTTGAGGCCGAATCTACGACGACGCCCTGCCCCCCCTTCTTCTTCCCCACGGAGGGTTTCACGGGGGTCCTATCGATGGGCACAAAGGAAGACTCCCTCCGAGGAGGCAGGGAGATTCTGGGCCCTGAGGTCGCCACCACTGGTGCAGCCACCACAGGCTGAGCCAGGGCCGCCGCGACCGTTTCGATAGAGGGCTTGGTCGGATGGATCAAGGCCTTCACCACCTTAGGTGCGCTCACCGCCTTATCCTTGAGGGAGGGGGCACTGCCACGCTCCTCCTCTGCCTTAGAGCTCGACCGGGGCCTCTCCAGGAGCTTCGCCGGGTGCTCGGCCTTCCTCTTACCCGACCCAGAGCGTTGGCTCGTGGTTGATGGTGCGCCCTGCCTGGCGCTCGTAGAGCCCGACCGTTCGGCGCTCCCGGTGCCAGCGGACTCGCGGTGCTTGGCCTTATGTTGGGCCCCCGTCGCCGGGGCGCCCTCAAAGGTCTTAGAAGACCGCTCGGATTTCTTCTTCTTCTCGCCAGACGGGCTCTTACCCTCCAGCCAGTTGGCGAGACGTTGATGGCGGTCCTTCATGGTCCGTTCCGACATGTTGCCGCAAAACGCACAGTCCTTCTCCACGTGCGTCTTGTCCTCATGAAGGCAGTAAAGGCAGAAAGAGTGTTCGTCCTCCTTGAAGACGTTCTGCAGCTGGCATCCAGGGCAGACCCTGAACAGCTTTCCGGGCGTCGAGCTTCCCTTCTCCTGGGCCATCTCCGAGACCGGGCCTGAGAAGCTTCTGGAGTCCTCCGAAGTGTAGCTCGACGAAATCTTCACCCTTGAGGGGCACAGATGAATCCGACACGGGTCCCCGTTGATCGGATGTAGGATCGGTGGAGCTTGAGGCTCTTTTGACCGAAAGAATCGAAGTTTTTTGTGAAAAGCGCGAAAAATAGCACTAACGCTCGAGAGCAATAGCACGAGGATCCCAACACATGAACGTGTGGTAAAAATCTGAAGATGGCTGCCAGAGGCGGTGCTTAGGTAGAGGGCAGTCATTGGCTGTGGTCAGTATGACGCAGAGACCAGTGATTGGTTATTACTACGAAAGACAGATCAGAAACGAAACTGATACTGGTTTTTTCTTTACCGAGGATTCCCAGCCTGACGACGGGGAATATTCATGAGCATGTGAATCCATGCCAGACCCCATGCTGGAGAATCAACAGCACGGTCTTCCTCTTTGGCTCGCGGCGCTGGTACAGGAAACCCCCTTTCTTCTTTTCCTTGCGGGTCAGCTGAAACAGGTCCGAGGCCCTAGAGATCATGGCATGGAACAAGCCAAACTTGTCGGGTGGTGAGGCTCTGGGCGGCGGACACAGGAGGTCTCTGAACCCGCCGTCGTCGTCCGTGCCCGTCGTCATGTCCGGTTCAGATGTCTCCCTTGTCGGGGTCCCTCCCGTAGGCCTTGGCCTCGACGAATTACTTCTCCAGGAGAGTAGAAAGCTCCTCCTCAGAGGAGATGTCCATGCCCTGCAGGACTACCGTGCCCCCACCCTTCTTTTCGATTAGGGGGGACTGTTTCGGGGATATGATGGGCATCACCTTCTCCGGCATCTTCTCTTTGGGCTGGAGCGACGATTCCCTCCTAGCAGGCAGGGAAACTCTCGTCTTAGGGACCGTACCCTGCGAAACCGCGTTCACGGCCTTCGCTAGAGACGCCACCATGCCTTCTCCGGTCACGTGGTCCGACTTCCTCTTCTTTGCCAAACCGGAGCGTTGGCTCGTGGTCGAAGGTGCCGGGGACGCTGTGCTCGTCCTGGCTGCCGGGGAGCCCGTTGCAACGGTGCTCACGGTGCCCGCGGACTCGCAGTGCTTGGCCTTATTTTGGGACCCTGTCGCTGGGGCGCCCTCAAAAGGTCTTAGAAGAGTGCTCAGATTTCTTCTTGTGGCTGGGGGAGGTATGTTGCCGGGACTCACCCGTTGCAGGGGCCTTGACCTGGAGCCACTTTGTGAGGCGCCTGCGCCAGTCTTTCATGGTGCGTGGCACCATCTCCTGGGAAAACGCACAGTCATCCTCCACGTGTGTTTGGTCTGAATTCAGGCAGTAGAAGCACACAGAGTGCCCATTGTCCAAGTAGATGTTCTGCAGGCCGCATCCTGGACAAATCCTGAACAGAGGCGTCAAATCTTCCTTCTCCTCTGCCATCTCCACGTGGGGTAGGCCTTGAAGAAGCTTCTGGAATCCTCCAAGAAGAAACTCGACAAAAAAATCACCCTTGAGGGGTGCTGAAGAATCCGAAAAACGGGTCCCCGTTAATCGGAAGATGGATCGATGGAGCTTGAGGTTCCATGGACTGAAAAAATAGAGTAGAACTCTTAGAAAAATCGCAAAACGCAGTAAAAGCTTGAGAGCTATAGCACGAGGACTTCCAACACTTGAATGTGCAGTAAAAATCTGAAGATGGCTGCCAGAGGAGGGGCTTAGGTAGAGGGCAGCCATTGGTTAGGGGCAGTATGACCCAGAGACCAGTGATTGGTTGTTAGGAGAAAGACAGTTCAGAAGTGAAACTAAAACTGATTTTTTCTTTACCGAGGATTCCCAGCCTGACGACAGGGAATATTCATGAGCATGTGAATCCATGCCAGCCCCCATGCTGGAGAATATGACATGAAGGACTTTAATGAGAAAGTGCCCCAAAGACAAAGAGGAGGTATGGGTGGTCATTGTGGAGATTTGGTATTACTACCCTAAAGAAAGAAGTAGCCAGCACTGGAGCGTGCCCCTCACCAGGGACTTTTCCAGCCATCTCACCTTATTCCTCCTCATCCTGTCCTCCAAGAGACCAATTTTTTATTCCCTAACTCCCACACCAAATCTTGCCAAATTATACCTGAATTTAGCAAAGTCTTGTCAATACACAACTACATTCCGCCCCTTTTGTTCTTTCCGAAGCACAATTACGAAAAGCTGCAGGACTGGCACGCATATCACTTAGGTAAGAGGATGTAAGTTACATGGCTATGATTCAGTCTGGGATAATATACTTCATAGCACAATCAGTCGCGACTCAGGCCCACTACCAACAAAGAATACAATACCGAGCTCAGGAAATGGAAAGGCAACAAGGGAGTAGAGCCAACACAGCAGAAAGGTTAACTGGAAGCACATGAATGACGAGGGTGACGGCAAAGCTAGACAACTGTAAAGGTGAGCGTGACTTTGTGTCATGGTTCTATAACTCATGGAAGAATTTCCATACATGCAAAGAAATTAAAGATAACTGGGAGATTAATTGAAAACAATGAAAAACAGGCAACAGCAAGAGATGTGGCTGGTGGAACTTCCCAAGCTATAGCTTTCGGGTCAGGAAAAACATCTAAAATTCCAGCCATTCAAACACCTCTTTATTCATTAAAAAAGCAAGGAAAGCACCCAAACAACTGCCCTTTTTGTAGTGTGCTTAATATGTCCGTCACATGAAATATACTGTAGGTGAAAGAGCAAAACAGAGCACAATGAGGTATAATTCCCACACAAAAAATTCACAAGCCTAACTAGAAGGAAAAGAAACTTCAAATACATGGAGACAATTTCTGCAAGCGAGCTGGCCTCATTTTGAATTAGACAATAGTGGTAAAACATTAAGTATTTTGAAATGCTGCATTTTCACTGCTCCACCTATATGTTTTAGCATTAAAATCCAGAAATAAAACTGCATTTGAATAGAGGTAATTACGTACACATAAATGCAGTAATTGGGGCGAAATGACCCATGCATCATTAGAATATGCAGCAATAAAGAATGTCCCACAAAGGAGTCCAAGGGGACTGCAAATTGGGAAGAACTAGTAAGTCTACATGACTGTACTGTTACTGTGTCGTTACTGGATGTGATTATAATAATTGAGTTTGGCTGTATTACCGGCAAATCACATCATACCATATCATAAACTCCTAGGATGAACGCATTGCCAAATCAAACTCTAGCATGAAGGAACTTTTCTTCATACTGAAAGAATTACAGTCACCAATAGCCACATCTGATATTTGTACCAAGGACAAGTCCTGGTGTGCAGATATCCAACATGCATTAGCAAATAAAATAAACACGCTCCAAAATAAAATACAGCAAAAAAGACACGCTTAACCCACAGCACTTGTCCAATATCCCGCCGCCAAGTGACTCACCTACGGCACGCAACAAATTTCACTTCACCAAAACTTCTACCTTAGAGGTAGAAAAAAATCATCCTTTCGCTCAAACCTTCCAACTATAAAGGGGATATCTGCCCAGCACAGTTAATAAAAGATGCTGCCAGAGACCTATCACCATTCATCGCCAAATTGATTAATGCTTCCTTTGCCTCAGGTACCATCCTGGCCAATTTAAAACATTCCTGGGTGCTCACACACCTTAAAAAGCAGATACTGGATCCTCTCATCCCCACCAATTACCGTCCCATTACCACAGTACCTAAACTACTTAAAATACTGGACAAAGCTGCATATATCCTAATTCAGAAATACCTAGAACTGAATAAGCTCCTAGGAGCTAGACAATCTGGCTTCTGCCCACTACACGGGACAAAACTGCCTTAATTGACTTCAAAACCCAAATCGAGGTGAAAGATATTGGCAAGGCAGCACTTCTGTGCCTACTTGATCTCTCAGCTGCATCTGATCTCGTGGATCATAAGGTCCTCTGCAGACACCTGGACTCTGCTGCCCACTTCTCCTCTGAGGCTATCAGATTCGTAGAATAATTCCTGAGCGAGGGTAGCATGAGATTATTCTCTCCATCGGCAGCCGCAGACCCTACCCCCATCTTGTGTGGCGTTCCTCAGGGCTCATGTGTCTCGCCAACTCTATACAATATTTTCACCAAGCCCTTGTTTGATGATCTGGGCCTTCTGGGTATCACCTACACTAACTAGGCAGATGATACACAGATTCTCCTCCCGCTTTCTGGGGATCATAATAAGGACATGGAGTTAGTGAACAGGGTATATCTTATCATCCAGGCATGGATGGCCACTCATGGCCTATGCTTGAACAATAAGACGGAGTTGATAATCCTGGGCACGCATGCTAACATTAAAAAATTAGGCCAGGGATTTTCCTCATTCAATATCAACGGAAATATCATCAAAGTTTCTAAGGAAGTAAAAACCATTGGTTTCTACCTTGATTCCACCATGTCCTTTGACAAACAAGTAAAATCTCTGGCCTCTACCACTGCCTACACTTGCAAGCTGATAAGAGCTGGCAAGCCATTCCTTTCCATCATCAGCTGCATGATCCTGGCTAGAGCCTTAATACTCTCCAGAATTGACTACTGTAATGCCCTTTACAGCGGCGCTAACAAAACCACCATCCAGAGGCTACAAACACTACAAAACAATGACTTGAGAGCAGCGCTTGGCATAAATAAAAGAGTACATATCTCCTCCATCAGACGCCAACACAAATGGCTTTCCACCGATAACAAAATACAGCTAGAAATGATATCACTGACCCATAAAGCTTTAAATAACGCTGCCCCTAGTTACCTCTCAGATAAAATTTATAGAAGAACATATAATAGACCAACTAGAGCTGGTAATGCCAACCACCTGGTAATACCTAGATATAAGCTTACTACGATTGGTGGCAACAGCTTTCCAGTGAAGGCTGCTAAACTCTGGAATTTACTGCCACAAAATCTGAGAATAGACCAACCCTACCTACTCTTTTGAAAGAACGCTATCAAACACATCATCTCCAATGATTGGCCCACTCCTACCTAGACCATTGGAACACTCCCATTATTCCAATATTCCCAGTTGAACAATGTTACATTGTCGGCAATGTTATGTGTAATTTATTCTGTTATTTTGTGATTCAGTGTACTATATTGTAATCTGTACAAATGTGTAACTTCGTAAGCCTTGTATTATCTTATTGCTGCATGTGCCCTGTTACCCATGGGTTTGGTGCGCATTAGAAGTGAATAAACAAAAACAAAGTGCTGCATGAGAAAAAGTGCAGTAAGCTATACTGGTATGGGATGAATTAAATCTGCATGCAATGGCATTTTAGGGGGCAGAAAGCCTTCAATGACTGATAAGCACATAGATATTCATTCATTAGGAATAATGTTCTCTAGTTTGCCTTGATGGATTTTTAAATTAGAGCTGTTTGGTAGGAGTTTGGGGTTTGCAGCTAAGAATCTTTAACAATTTAACATTGCTATATGTTTTTGTTTGTTCTGCTTTAGCCACCTCAATGGCACTTTGGTGGCATAATCAACACTTTGTAAGTTAAGTCAAACAGTCAAAATAAGTGTTTTTAGCCCAATAAACTAACCTGGGTCCAAGCGGATCAGAGCATTCCTTGCGCTTTCCCAACTCTGCCCTTTGTAGGTCAGAGGTATTTTCTCCAATTCCACTCATTTTGAACACATATCAGCAACTAGAACAGAAGAACATCATGTTTAGAGCCAAAAATGTTCCAACGGAAGAGAAACAGATTGTATGATAATCATGAGACACTTTGCAAACAGCGATTCATCGACTGAATAGTGCACACAACTGAAGGCATGGACTGTGGATCACACATTCTGATTTGGCTTCAATGGAAGGAAATTGTATCGCCCAACAAGTTGACAATACTCGCACTTCTCGAAAAAAGGAGACATACAGCAATATGCTTTTCTAGTGCCCTAAATCAATGTCATAGATGCATGTCAACGCCACCCTTTCCAAGTCTTTTGAAAACGCTTCAAGCGATGCCTCACAATGGCTATAGCTAAGGGATACTTTCAAGCAGCAAAAGTTATTAGTAATTACGTTACTGTGCCCATTTCCTGTGGGGCAGAATAAATAACGGCAGTGCAATAGCAGCATGGATAAATAATATACTATACCAACGTGCTATATGTTTGAGAACAGGAGCTCCTTCACCAAAAATATTGGTCACAGCGTTGTTGAATACTTTTTTTAAAACTCTTAACATTTTATAATATGCTGCTCAATTAGTCTCCTGCCGGCAAAGGCACGGACAACCGGGAACTAGAAAGTGGGCCATCCAGGATTTAGCACCGTATCCTTTCCTTGAAATTGGCTTACACCATATACGATCACTGTTTAAAAAAGAAAAAGTTACTCACCTTGGGGACTACTTTATTCCTAGACCATACTCCCCTTTCCTCCAAACACTACACTACACTACAGTGTTCATACCATGGGGACAGGACCAGCACATCTACACAGCAAAATATTCTTCCAATTTATATTTGGGGCAGAGGCCTACTCACTGAGTCAGCCTACTGGCAATGCCCACAAGTTATTTCCCCATGTTAGAAGAGTTCATACACATTTCAAATCTTATGAGGGAGTGGGGGATCAGGCATATAGAAGAAAGGGAACAATGGACTTGCAGTACAGTAGTCACGACGGAGAGAAACCTTTTCTTACTCTTACGCCCTCTATGTGAACGTACCACGCATGAACTCTCTGGGAGGCAGGACTCATCTTAAGCAAACAGATTCTGAAGGACCAGCTGACCAAATGTAGCATCGGCTCTGGCTCTGGTGTGCATGCAATAAAGCTTGCAGAAGGTGATGCCCATATTGCCGTCTCTGCAATGTCTTGCCACAGGGCCTCTGATAAGCAACTGCTGTGGTGTTGGCCCTGATTGCACGTACATGTAGACCCTTTGGAATAGGCTTGCTCTATAAAGGCTATATGCTTCCAATAAGCATGCTACTATACAGCATGGTATAAATGTTTTTGAGGCCTTTGCACCGGGTTGGGCTCCATCATTTTTCACAAAGAGGTTGTCAACCTTCCTGACAAGAGTTAGTTTGATCTAGATAAATCCTCAATGCTCTACGAACGTCCAAGCAATGCAAAACACACTCGGCTTGAGACAGAGGATTTGGCAATACACACTGGTGGTAACGTTATCTCCTGGTTGATGTGGAATGTAGATACAACTTTTGGAAGAAATGGAGGGTCAGTTTGCATCACTAACTTTTCCTTATGGAAAGTGGTACAACGTTCAGGGGCTGCGAGCGCTTGAGTTTCACTGATGCGTTTGACCGATAAACTAAGAAAGCAGTTTTGCATAACACTAATTTTAAATCTGTCAATGCCAAAGGCTCAAAAAGCTTCTGTGAGACCGCCACCTAGGCCAGGTTCAATTCTTCCACACTGCTAGGAGCTTTAACTGGGAATACATCCACAGGAAGCCCTAAAGTGGCACTGAATAATCTGGTTGTACGTTCAAAAAGATATTTCTGCAAGTACCTAGTTATGTCCTACAAGAGTCGACTAGCATACTCGAGGTAGAGCTGAAAGAAAGCACCTGATCAAAGGAGCACTTTAACAGATTGATATTTTTGGCAAAACCTTAATTTGCTCCTATACTGGGAGAGTGTGGAAGGCTTTCTGGCTGTCTGACCGACTAAGATTGTTCTGTAAAAGACTCAAACGACTTAGTGTTAATTCTTCAGGAACCAGCTCAATAAGCTCATTAACTGAGGGGAATGGACTCTGTTGTGTCAGAATCTCATGAAAGACTGCAAGAAACATCAACCCTTTTTTACAGTGAGCTACGTCAGGTCTTTGAGTGGTCAACAGGAGCACTAAAAAGTTTAGTGGAGCGCCACTTGAGGGTAACCCTCCAAATAAGGGGGATGGGAGGGAAATCATACAGGCTCCTGGCAGACCACATCCGAAAAGCATCCCCTTTAGATTGATGACATAGACCCTCTCTGAAGGCAAGGAACCTGCATTTTGCATTGCTCTATGAGGCGACAAGTCTGGCAAAGGCAAGCCACATTTCTGGATTGTATGTAGTACCAGAATGTGCAATTCCCATTCATAGTTGAACTGGGAAAGCCTGCTCATCCCATCTGCCTCCACATTCTCTACTTCGGAAAGGTGAATGGCTCAAAGAGAAATGCGATTGTTCATGGCATATTCCCATATTTGTAGAGCGAATTTGCATACAGTTGGGGACCTGGTGCAGCACTGCTTGTCGTTGTTGTTTGTCTAATTAAGAACTGTCTTTCGCTGGAGTGGGAGTGACCAGGTCCGCTGGCAGGTTAACTGGGAGAACTCTAACTGGAGCCAGCAGCATAAGTGATGTCCTGAGCGCCTAAGGCATTGGCGGCATGGTAGCCACACACAGGGGTGGTTGTGTAGGTGGAAGATGCACTTTATGATGGAAGTAGTTCCTTAATCAGGCCCTCAAGGTAGGACAATATGGCATCGGACCTCATCAAAGTCTGAAAGCAATCAAAAAGATGATCTTTGCAGGCTGCTAGAGTTGGAGAAGAGGAAGGTTGCATGTAGCTGAACAGGCTGGGGTTCATGCATCAGGATGACTTGGTTACCAATATGGATGACTTGGTCGGTTAGCCCACAGTTCAGAAAACTGCATTTATCAGGACGAGATCAGGTACTGAGTGGACCAAAAAGTCATTGTAATGGGGGACCATTCGACTCAAGGAGTGAACAACTCCCAGATACCGTAGGCAGAAGCATTATCATAGCCTGGTCAGACTTCGGAGTCTCCTCAGTAATAGAATACAGAGGTGAGTCAGTCGAGATCTGAAACAAGGACACTTTTGACAAGAGTCCGTGGAGGTCAAAATGGCACTCGACTTCCCTTCATAACATGCCGCCATCTTGTAAGAGGACTTGTGGCACTGTAAGTTTAATTTCATCACTCACTTATTGTTCAGCTGATCCATGTCCGGTTATAGCAGTGTGGACCTCTGAGTAAGCCCTGGTAGGAGGCAGTAGGCCCTCAAGGCAAGCTGACTCAGTAGTTGTCTAGTGAAGACTTGAGCCGGCTTGCCGTTAAGCGGTCTTCCGAAGCCCTTGGTGGTAACACCGGTACACGATCACTTGGCATGAGCACCATTTGGAAACCTTAGAGGCCTCCGAGTTGCCCAAAGTAGAAACTGAATGACTAGACTGGTCCCTCCAAGACGCGGCTAGTGGGCCACTGTTCGTCCTGAGGTCCCCACAAATCAGTGATGTTTGTACTGAGCTATTGATATTACACAAACATTAATGTAGTCAGGCCAGCCTAACATGCAGTCTTTTTGATGGCACAATGTGTTATATTGCTAACCCATATTCTCATGTGTTTCACTTCACATGCACCCATCTTCATCTGTAAATATTGTTGTATCTTAGTTTAGTATATGTGGTTGTAAATTACTATTAATGAAGATAAGCTATTTGAAGTATTACCCAGAGTCGAAATGGGGTATAAAATTGGCTATGGCACCAATGGAAAAGTGGCACACAGTCAAAAATTGGAATTCATTCTTTTTGTGACAGACTGTTTAGTACCTAAAATCGAGTTTTCTTCAGTAAACTGTGTTCCAAATATTTTAATGAATATTTGTTAACTGACACTAGGCAAAAATAATAGTTATCACTGATATTAATAACAATAATAATAATAAGAATAGTCATCACTGATTCCCAGCCTAAAGTCTCCTCCCATGTGGCCAGCGGAAGGAAGCCGCTACCTGATCCTGACCCTGGGTATTCTGAGGGTCGATCACATGGGAGGAGATGGCCGTCAAGGGAGAATGGTGACACCAGCAGAAGAGAAGTGGTATTCTTAGCTTTCTTGTGTGGAAGATCCTTTAATTACCAAGTTTTTAATGCTGTTTTGCCATTATTCAAACCCATGTAATTACAAAACTCAACCAAAATCCTATTCAGGCTGACTTGATAATGTGCATGATAAGCCTAGAACATAAGTAACATCTAATGTTTTATGGTAACAGCTGTCTGCATAAAACTGTTCAACAATGTAACTTGAAATCATATAGTACTTCCTTGTACTGCAAGTCCCAGAAAACCTCAAGTACTGAGACGAGGAAGAGGAGCAGAGTCAACAAGGGAATGTGACATCAAGTGTAAAGTGCAGACTAGGTGTCAGGATCCAAATCAGTTGCGCAAGACATTTAAACCTGGGGATTACCTGCAGCAGGAGGATCGAAGGTGAGAGAAGGAAGTACGCAGAGCGGGAAGCGAGACAGGTGGCAGAAACAATTCCATGGGGAAGAGCCGTGGGGAGAAAAGGAAACCTTTGCACGAAGCAGATCAGCAGCGTTCGGGATCGGAGAAGTGGAACGCCAGTGGAGTTTGAGGTGAATGGTGCACAGCAGGGAGACTGGGTCCTGCAGAGCTGCATGGGTTCTGGCGGCAAAGGATTCTGAAGCCGACGGGGGAACCAAATGAGACTCAGCCAAGACAGGGAAGCTTGCCATACGAAAGCCTCTCACAACAGCCGCACAGTGAACCACCGAGTCAGCCTAGATGAGTAGGGGGCCCCGGGACATGCAAACCTGTTAAACACTATTTGGGACGCAATTATGAATACCAACCAAATAGAAGCAAAGAGAAAAACGCAAATATGGTGCAATTCTCTTGACATGAGGTGCAAGTTGGGGAAAACCTGAAACCAGAATTGCCATAAGCCAAAAAACATTGTAAGGGAAACAAAGCGGCAAAAACTGTACAATTCTCCTGACATAAGAGGTCAGTTGGGGAAAGCCTGAAACAAGCAATGCCAAGAGCCAAGAGAGAATGAAAGAAAGGTCGACAGACAGAGCTTGTACAAACCCTCACAAATGGGATGTCAGTATGGGGGAAATTGATTCAAGTAGTAACTGAAATCAACAAAGTTGTGCTGTTGAAGTACAATTGTGCGATAGCCAAGGAGAATGTGAATGTCACAGAAAGACCTAAAAAGACTTGCCTTTTGTCATCCTGAAAAGTAGGAAAGACTTTCCTTGATCATATTCCTGCTGTATAGCTGCTCTGTTGCTACCTCTAAAAAGCGCTCTGTTGCTCCTCGAAGCAAAGTCTGTGCTCAATAAATACCATAATAAGAAGAAAACCAGGGTTGTGGAAGGAACATTTTGTTTTGCCATCCTGAGGAGAGTATTAGGTAAAAGAGACATTTGTATTGTCTTTTTAAGCGACTGGTCTTGAAACAGAACATTGTGAACAGTTTTACTGAAACAATCCAGGGGAAGGGAACCAACCCCCTGGACACAAGAATTGTTTTGGTTGAAGTTATACATGTTTGGGTTTTGCACATTACTGTTGAGTTGAAATAATTTGAAATATTTACCTTGCTCCTTTTGATTGTGTATGTTAGTGTGAGGGTCAGATTGAATTTGGCACAAGGTCAAGCTGCTTTAGTTTTAGTTTCATAGGAAGGGACATTCACGTTAGGATATTTATCCAAACCCCTTTCTGTTAATAAAATGGCTAATGTTGAGAATATTACCCATCTGCCTCTCATGTCTGACCCCTCACACCCACTTTGACCAAAAAGAAACGGTGCTTAAGTAGCATGTTGGTCCTGCACTTTGGGCATTGACCTTTTGCCCAACAGGCCTGTTCGAGCCTGGTATCTCTGTTTGGTTGGCAATAAAGCTATATGTGATAGCTAGGCAAAGAGGGCTGCAATAGGTAATACCAGGTCTCAGCAAGAAAGTAAAAGATTTGCTACTAGCAAAGTCTTTAATCAAATACATAAATATTTTATTTCCTCCCAATAAATGGTGCCATCTGGTTGTATACCATGCATACAATTGGTGGATTCAAGACCGACTTGGAACAAAAGTCAAGCAAACTCTGCCTTTGTTGTGTGCTCCATCGTCAAAGATGTTCTTGAGTACGTCTTGACTATGTCGATTTTAAGAGTGTAAAAAACATCCACACAGCATATATTGAGATGTGAACATGTTCCCCTTTTCCTCTTGACCCATTAATTTCTTTTTCACAGGGGAAGTCGATGTCCTGTAAGTGCCTTCTGACGTATCACAGCAAATGCAAGTATGACTCACATGGTTATGTTGTCGAATAACACATTTTTTTGTAGCGCTTTACCTGTGTCTAACATGTATTGTTCAATGGTCTGCCCTCACATCACAATACCTCGTACCCACTCTCTCGATCAACTCTCCTTTCCAGAGGTGATGCACACAAATTACATGCCATGTGAGATGCAATGTAAATAATGCTCAATGCTTACAATGTCGGTTCTAGCCCGAGAATGGCAGCAATGGAAGAATGTTCCTCACCCAGGGAAATCTGGGGGGGAGAGAGGGAGTACCAATGGACTGCACATGTACTATTATTATGCTATCAGACCCTTATTGTAATTGCAAATGTCATCTTTTTTCAATGAAGCCTAGGAAGAGAAAAAAGACTGCCGAACACAGACCCTTGGTTGCCTAACGAAATTTACTTCGGCAGATGTTCTTTGGAACAAAAACAACAATCAGCAACCATAACCAAATATGCTTATGAGCAGATTAATTAATCTAATTAAAACACCAGTGCAAATCCATGGTAAGAACTAAAAATCATTATCAGGTTTTTACATCCCAGCAGCCAGTACTGCCAGAAATAGCTATGGAATTTAACACATCAATCTGCTCTGCAATCAAGGCCATCCAAGCCTGTGTTGCATGGTGAAATTAACATGTGCTCAATCTCACCATTTCCATAAGCGGCACCCGAAAAATCAGTGCTAGGAATTTCAGAAGTGCTTGAAAGTTTTGGTGATAATCAGGATCTTGACATGAACTACAGTCTGCCTAGTGTAGAGGCAATGAATACAATGTTTGAATAGAAAGACAGTGAATTACCAAACTATGAACTCTTGTGGGAACAAAAAATTGTTTTTGAGCGACGTCCAATTCAAACTTTAAAGATGGTAAGATGCACAACATCAATTAATGGTACTGCTTTACAGCGGGTAATGTGCTTAGCTCATGTGCTCTTTTGATTCGTGGGTAATCTTTCATCAAAATATGAACAAATATATACAGTTTATTTATTGAGCAATAGGTTTACAAAACAGAAACCTTACACAAAGAAATCCTCATGAATCAAAACAACAAACTACACATTTTAAGGAAAATTGATAATCCATAAAATCCAATAAATAACTTCCATATTCTTAAAGAATGGTTACCGTCAGTGCCCTCTTACCCACCTTTCATCAAGATTATGACATGCATTACTTACCGTAAAAGCATTTCGGATTGTATCTGCTTAGATTCACATGCTGTGCATATAGTCCGACATCCAGTGGTAACCGCAGAGTATTGCATCTTGTCTTTTGAGAATCAAAAGGGAACGTCGACATGGGCATGCCTGTAACACTATATCTAACGTGACGTGTCGTATACCCAAAATCCCTCATGCGTCGAGGTCCCTCTGATTGTATTTTTTCTGCCGTGAGGGAGCCTTATGACTATCGTGAGCGAGTACAGAAGAGAGAGAAAAGCAGTAGACGTCCATGTTCCTCCCATCCCAGCAGGGAGGAAGGGTGGGCTCAAGTGAATCTAAGCAGATACAATCATCAGAAATGCTTTTACGGTAAGTAATACTTGTCTACTGATGCTTGTTAATCTGCTTAGAATCACATGTTGTGCATAAACTAGCAAGCATTACCCGGAGTTGGAGGTGGGTTGTGAGAAGGAAGAGTAGCGAAAAGGTGTCTTAGTACTGCTTGTCCCACCCGAGAATCAGACCTAGAATGAGTGTCTAGGCAATAGTGTTTTGTAAAGGTGTGTACAGAACTCCAGGTTGCCGCTTTGCAAATGGATTCAAGGGGAACATTTGCAATGAATGCGATGGAAGCGCCCGTGCCTCGAGTAGTGGGCGCTCTAGGCTTGAAGGGCAGTTCACAAGATTGCAACAGAGTGTGATGCATTTGACAATCCACCTGAGATAGTATATTTGGAGACAGGGTCTCCTTCTCTACCTGCTGCCACTGAAACAATACTTATTTGTTTTTCTTAGTGGTCGAGTTCTTTTCATGTAGAACATGACTGCCCTGCGTACATCCGGTGTATGCAGGCTTCTTTCTCCTGTGCCTGAGGGGTTTTGAAAGAACATTGGTAGTTCTATGGATTGGTTCACATGGAACCTTGAAATGAATTTAGGTGCAAACCTAGAGTGAGTGCGCAGAACCACCTTATCTCTGTGAACCGTAACAAAGGGGTCTAGAACGGAGAGGGCCTGCAGTTCACAGACTTTCCTTATGGAAGTAATAGCTATTAGAAAGGCAGTCTTGTAGGTGAGATCCTTAAGACTTGCTTTCTGCATGGGCTCGAATGGAGACCTACAAGTCTAGTCAAGACCACATTTAGATCCCATCCGGGAGCCGGGTTAGAAATGGGAGGGCGAATTCTCTTTACTCCCTCCATGAAAGCCTTAATAACTGATATCTTCCACCACAACACCTTCTGTTGTGACGTAGTCTAGGCTGAAAGAGCAGCTAAGCGAACCTTTAAAAAGTTAAAAACCAGGCCTCAGTCTAGTAAATGGGTCAGATACAAAACAATATGGGTAGGAGAGCAGTCAATGGGGTTAATGCTCTTAGAATTGCACCAGATGACAAACCGCTTCCACTTACTGGAATAGCAGTACCGTGTATTAGGTTTCCTCAGGTCTCTGAGTTTGTCCATACATCTCTGAGGGAGTTGCAGGTGCCCAAACTCTATGACTTCAGGAGCCAGGCTGCTAAGTTTAGTGTTTGCGGGCATGGGTGCAGTGCCTCCCCTTTGTCTTCAGACAACATTTTGTACGGGCAAGGAAGGTTCATTGGAGGAGATAGGGACATCATCAGATGAGAAAACCAGGGTTGGCGGGCCCACATGGGGGCCACTAATATCATGGTGACTGGTTCCTGGTGCATTTTGTGCACTATCTTGTTGAGTAGGGGATTCGGTGGGCAGGAGGGAAGAGTAAACACATTTCCCTGACCATGTGATCTAGAGTCGGTTCCCCTCGTAACGGTTCTGGGGGTACCTGGAGGTGTAATCTTGGCATTGAGCATTCTCCAGAGTTGCGAACAGGTCGATTTCTGGGAAGCCCCATTCTGCGAAAACAAAGATTGAATTCCCCTGGAACATGTTGTGATAACAGGAACATGTGTCTGAGAGCCCACTTCCAAATGTTCTGGGACAGTTTGGACAGCCCTGGAGAGCGAGTGCCCCTTTGTTTGTTCAGATAGTACATGGCCGTGGTGCTGTCTGTAAGGATCAGGACCGTCTTTCCTTGTCTTTGTGTCTGAAAGGCATTCAGGGCTTTGAATATCACTAATAGCTCTAACAGATTTATGTGGTTGGATGCTACTTCTGAGGACCAGACTCTCTGCACCGTTTGCTGAAGCAGGTGAGACCCCTTACTCCATGAGAGATGCGTCTGTAGTGAGGGTGGCTTCTACTGCGGGGGTGGTGAAGGACTTTCCCTTCAAGAGGTTTTCCCTCGACCACCACTGCAAAGAGAGAACGAAGGCTGGCGAGACAACTAGATTGTCCCATTGTCCGCTGGCCTGACACCACTGGCTGCTGAGCCACTCTTGCATTGGATGCATGCGCAGCTTCGTGTGAGGAACCAAATAAATGCATGACGCCATCATTTCTAACAGTCGTATTGCCTTGCGTACCGTCACCTCTCGACTTGCTACATAGTGAGGAATTTGAAACAACATGGTTTGGACCCTCTCGTTTGAGGGGAAGACAAGGCCGTCCTTTGCTCAAATTAGAGCCCCTAGGAACTGTTTGACTTGACTGGGGTCTAAGCTGGATTTGATGGAGAATCCCAGGCTGAATAAGAGGTCTATCGTCTTTTGAGTATTTGACAGACATGTACCGTAGGAATCCTCTGTTATGAGCCAGTCGTCGAGGTAAGGATAAACTGGGATGGATAGCCTGCGCAGGTGTGATGCTGCCACTGCCAGTACCTTTTTAAATATCCTTGGTGCAGAGACAATGCCAAAGGTTAGTACATTGAACTGATAGTGTCCGTCTTCTATCATGAATCTGAGGTATTTTCTGTGCGCTGGCAACATTGAAATATGAAAGTATGCATCTTTCATGTCCAATGTTGCCATGTAGTCTCCCTGTGTGAGCAGGAGAATTACTTCCTGCAGAGTGACCATACAACACTTTTGAGGTTTGACAAATTTGTTCGCTGGTTGTAAATCTAGTACAGGGCGCATGGTGCGATCCTTTTTGGGTACAAGGAACTACACTGAATAAATACCCTTGTTTACCTGTAGAAGGGGTACGACTTCTATGGTGCCCTTTTCCTGCAGGATCTCGACTTCTTGTAGCAGGATGCACAGGTGTTCTGGCCTCAGGTGTCTTGATCGTGGAGGTCTTGGGGGGCCTGAGGGGGGGATTCCGGCAGAATTCTATGCAGTACCCATGGGTGACGGTGTTGAGTACCCACCGGTCTGTAGTTATCCCCTCCCATGCTTGAAGAAATAATGTTAGCCGGCCCCCAACCGGGGAGGAACGGGAGGGGACCTGGATCTGCTGGTCATTTTTGACCGGAGGCTGGGGAGCCTCTAGGGGTGGGATTCCGGCCCCTTCCCTTTCCACGTCGTTGACCTCTATGGGGATACAGGGTAGCATAGCTGGTTCCCTGGGCCGAGGACCAGTTATTTCACGAGCCATACTGGTTGTGAGGGAAGCGAGATTGGCCATGAAAGGAACGTCTAGAATCGCTACCTCTCCTTTGGGAAGGCCTCTGGGTGATTTGATCCAGGATTTTGAGGGTGTCGTGCTCCTTTTTTGCTGTTTCAAGCGCTTCATCAACCGCTTTCCCAAATAAGTTAGTTTCCTCCACCGGCTTACTTATTAATGAAGCTTGGGTTTCTGGTTTGAAACCGGAGTTCCGTAGTCATGCATGCGTCTCTAGGAGGGTACCTTGTGCCAAGGTCCTGCCAGCTGTTTCTGCAGCATCCAAAGTATTTTTGAGAATATTCTGATTAACCTGTTTTCCCTTAGCCACAATGGAAAGCAGGCGAGCCCGCAGAGATTCAGTGACTTCTTGAAGGCCCTCTTGTAGCATGTTCCATTGTGCGTCTGAATAGCTAGCCAACAACGTTGTTTTATTAGCTATGCAAGTGGAAAAAGCCGCGGCAGTTGCGACGCTCTTCCCTAGTGTGTATAACCTTTTGCACTCCTTGTCAGGGGGGTGCTTCCCCTGTGGACAGGAGGACCCTCGCCCTCTTGCCGGTTGTAGTTACTAACAGGGAATCTGGAGTAGCAGGTCCCCTGATGTAAAGGGGGTCAGAAGGGGAAGGGCGAAACAGTTTTTCTACTCTAGGATTGACTGCCCTTGTTAGGGCAGGTATCAACAATGAAGGAGCCAAGCATTTCTTGATTGAATTCAACAAAGGAATAACCTGGCTGGCCAGTGGTTTTTCTTTCAAGATGTTCTCAACAAAATCAGCCTCTGGTACAGCTTCCTGAGTAGACATATGGAAATGTTCAGCTGCCCTTCCTAAAATAGCATTAAACGCCATCTGGTCATCAACTGGGGAGGCCTTTTGAGTAGGTGTGGTAGGGGTGAATCCATGCACAGGGCGTCATGTTCCGGTGTTGGGAGTAGGTGATGCCCCAGGCTGAGGGTCGACCTGGTCGTGGTTGTCCTCCCATCCCTCTGTAGGGTCAATGGGATCATCTCCAGGGTCCCCAAATGGATATTCATCCTGGTTGAACTGATCAATAGGAATCTCATCCTCAGTGAGGTCATAAGTCTCTTCTTCCTGAGAAGGATCAATGGTCTTAAAATTTTCAAACAGGAAGAAAAAGGCTCTCCTATCGAGGCCTTTTGGGTGTTTAATTCTCTGAGAGTTCCACAAACCTCTCTAACCTATTCATACACCCCTCAAACTTCTTTCTGGTCCATATTGAGGAACCAGAGTCATCTTGGGGTGGAAAAGGCTCTTCTAGTTGATATTCTGATCTAGAACGTCAATATATTTCTTTAAGCGTTGAAGAAACAGACCCAGGGCCCTCTGAAGAGTCTTTCTGAGGTGCTGACGTTTGTGGCGTATCTTTGGATGTATCTTTAGGCCTATCTGTAGGTTTCGATGAATCCTTAGGCCTATCTCTAGGTTTTGACGAGTCCTTAGGTTTATACTTCGGTTTCGACAAGTCCCTAGGTTTATCCTTAGGTTTCGACGAGTCCTTTGGTTTCGATGAATCCTTCGACCGTTCTCTTTGATTTGCCACCAAAACGATGTTAGCAATGCTTTTGGTAATACTAGGTGTCACAGGAGTGTGTTTAGACAGGGCCTACGGTTGCGCTATGGAACACTTCAACTGTTTTGTCGAAGACACACCGGGGGGTTGTCTCTTTAGTGTGGGAAGAACGTGCGTCCTTGCTGCCGGGATGTACACTCCCCATAGCAGGACTCACTTCACACCTGTTGGGGCCGGGGACGGACGACGTGGAACGGGAATGCTCCACCGTGAAGTCAATGGCCTCCAATTCTGAGCCCTGGTCGTCACTAAGCCCCTCGTCATACTCGGCGGCTGCGGAACTACTCTGAGCCTGCGACATCCCGTAGGCCAGATCGCTTTACACGGCGCTCCTCTAATGTCTTCGTACGCAGGAGCTTACAAGGCGCACAGGCCGCCTCATTTTGGTTAAGGGGAAGACAACTGTTACACTTAAGGTGTTTGTATTTCCATGGGAATTTGGCCTTGCATGAAGGACAAAACCTAAATGGAGTCCTCTCCATAGAGGAATAATAGAGACAACAAGACCAAGGGAACAAAGAGAGGAAAGGAAAAGGCATTCTTACAAAGGAAATGTCCAGCCCGACCCCACTCTCCCTACTGTATAGGCCGGCCAGAAGGTCGGCCATGTTGTCGGCAGCGCCGACCGGATCACTTTCCGTCGAAAGTCTGTGGAGCAGGCTTTTTGGCATAGGTCAAGAAACAGCCGTCGAGGGAAGAGACGCCAAGATAATATATTAATTACCCAACAAAAGGTCGATAAGTATAACAATAGCAATGTCTCTGGAAGAGCTCTGCATAAGGCGACCAGTACACTGGGCAGAAAAAAACAATCTGAGGGACCTCGGCACGTGAAGGATCTTGGGTACACTACATGTCACGTTAGGGATAGTGTTAAAGGCATGCCCATGTCAACGTCCCCTCTCGATTCTCGAAAGACAAGATGCAATACTCTGCGGTTACCACTGGATGTCAGGCTTTATGCACAGCATGTGATTCTAAGCAGATTAATAAGCATCAGAAATACTCATTTCATCAGTGTAATCTACTCATTCAGCTTGATAAGACATTTAAACTTATACAGAGCTTTACACAGTCCTTAGGAAAGGTCAAAGTTCACTCCACATAATATTACATGGGTGCACCCTAAAATCCTTTATGAATTTACCAAAACATGTCCTTCCGTCGCCAACCAGCACACCACATTTTAGTATCAAACGCGTCATAGTTTCAGCCTCTTTCCCACAGTAATGACAATTCACATTTTCAATTTCCAATGTCTTTCATCGATGTCAAATAGCCCTGGATGGCAGACAATTAAGTGGAAATCATAACAAGATACTACCAAACTTCCAGAATGGGAAACGCCCTAAGTATAATGCACAAATACCTAACTTTTTATGTCCTCTTACCAGATTACTACAACATTTATAACCCTCAGAGGATCACCAGTATAACTCCCGTCTGCCAGCCATAACGGTTTCTTGTAGGCCACAGGGGTTTCAAAGACTTTCCTACCATCAAAGCCCCATAATTCAAGTTTGGCAGCACATTTAGTTAAATGAAGATAAAATAACTTTGATTTACTTTCTTTAAAACATTCAAATAAAAAATCGTTTGGCGGTTTCACCAAGTTATGGCACAGAATAATTATTTTCCAAAGAACATTTACTTCAATTGAGGATAAACCCAGCTCAAATCCAATTGCACTTATAGGAATCAATTTAGGGAGAGATAACATTTTGTCAAAATAAACATTCTAAATAACTAAAATCTTCTAAAATTGAATGGTGCACTTCCAGTCCGTCTGTAACAGCTGATATTACTTTAGCTTTATACAATTTTAAAATCGGGAGGATTGAACATTTCCCATATCTGTAATTAAAAATGTTCATTTGGGCAACACCTGGCTTGGCCTTTTCATAGAGGTTGGTACTACTGCATTCTTTCCAGGATTCACAACAATTTTAAAGCCTAACTATTTATAAGCTTCCACCCACTCCACCTCTTTACGGGCCAACCACCAACAACCCTTAATTTTCCTATGACCAGCAGTTAATGTTAAAATCAAGGTTTTACTCACATTAATCAATGATTCATTATCTAGGTAAAACTCGCTGAATCCATTCAATAATTGCTGCAACCTTACAGCAGAGAAACAAGATAATATCGTCCGCGTATGTCATCCAATACATTTCGACCACCGCAATATGTGGCACTATAAGAGAGGCCTTGGCCATGTGCTGGCCCGCATCAGCTAAATAAATATTAAGTAAAAAGGGTGCTAAAACGCAACCCCTGAGAAGGCCACGAAAAGTAGGAATTGCACTTGATAGATCTCCCTCTGCGTTTAATTGCACTTTTAATACAGATTCTTCATGAAAATGAATGAGAATAACAATCCTTCTGGGAGTCCCCAATTCTCCAATTTCATCCAGAGCTTACTACGGTTAACTTGATCAAGGGAGAGGTTGGTTGAAGCCACAAACACACAAGCTCACAGACTTCTCCCAAGCCATATGTTGTGCATAATCAATCACTCAGCCTGTCAATGTTGTGCCCACACCTGCTTGAAAACCTACCTGGTTGACATTCCAGATTTTACTGGCGATAGCCCAGAGTTGCAGTTCAGCTAAAAGGTCACGAAAATCATAGACTCAACGTACAGTAGGGCTATAGGCCTATAGTTGAAGGGGATCCCTTCATTTTCCTTCCTGAAGATGGTGATCATGTGAGCTATTCTCCATGGGTGGGGCGGACTCTTCAGTGAAATAACTGAATCAAATAGATTACATGGTATTTCTACCCACATCTCAGAGTTATGTTTTAGGACTCTATTGCGCAAACCATTCAGCCCAGGTGCTCTAGAGTTACTGCTCTTCTCAATAAGGGTAACAATTTGGACAGCGGTGCAGGATAGTGATCAGGCTGCTTTCCCTCAAATTATAAGGAACAAGTTACTTACCTGTAACTGTTGTTCTCCAGCATGGGTCTGGAATGGATTCACATGCTTATGAATATTCCCCGTCGTCAGGCTGGGAATCCTCGGTAAAGAAAAAAATCAGTATCAGTTTCGTTTCTGATCTGTTTTTCGTAGTAGTAACCAATCACTGATCTCTGCGTCATACTGACCACAGCCAATGACTGCCCTCTACCTAAGCCCCGCCTCTGGCAGCCATCTTCAGATTTGGTAGCACGTGAAGTGGCAGTATGACCAAGTGAAGAGCCGCAGAGGGGTAGGCGGGAGGGTTCGCATGTGAATCCATGCCAGACCCATGCTGGAGAACAACAGTTACAGGTAAGTAAATTGTTCCTTCTCCAGCATGGGGTCTGGCATGGATTCACATGCTCATGAATAAAGAATACATAGCAGTACCCACATGCACAACCACGGGAGGTGGCAAAGGCTCAACATTAAGCAATTCTTACCTCCTCACCAGGCTCACCTTAGGCGAACAGGTTGCGCAGCACTGCTTGGCCGACCCTGGACTCCTCCCTGGAATCCCGATCGACGCAGTAGAATTTCGTGAAGGTGTGCGTCGACCTCCACGTAGCAGCCCTGCAGATGTCCAGCAAGGGCACACCAGATAGGAACGCTGTGGTAGCTGCAATCGCTCTGGTGGAATGGGCTCTCGGACGGCCAGGCAGCGGTCGGTTTGCCAACCGATGACAGTACATGATACAGCCGGAGAGCCATCTGGAAATGGAGGCATTCGAGAGAACCTTCCCCTGATTGACAGGTCCAAAGTTCACAAAGAGTTGTGACGTCTTCCGAAAACACTTCGTGCGGTCCACGTAGAACTTCAGCGCTCTAGCCACATCCAGCGAGTGCAAAGTCCTTTCAGCCGGCGACGAAGGCGACGGGAAGAAAACAGGCAACACCAAGGGTTCGTTGAGGTATAAGTCCGACGGCACCTTGGGCATGAAGGAGGGGTGCGTCCTGAGCACTACCCTCGTGTCGTGAAAAGTCAAGTACGGGGCCTTGCAGGAAAGGGCCTGGATCTCTCCCACCCGTCGTGCGGAGGTGATGGCCACAAGAAACGCTGTTTTCCACGACAAGAACTTCAACGGAGCCGAGTGCAGAGGCTCGAACGGTGGTCCCATGAGCTTGGTCAGCACCACGTTGAGCTCCCACGCCGGGGCCGGAGCCTTCACCGGCGGGAACGATCTGAACAGTCCCTTCATGAACTCTTTCACCAGACGATGAGACCACAAAGACGTCCGCCCCGTGGTTCTGGTGTATCGGGAGATCGCAGCAAGATGAATCTTGATGGACGCGTGCGCCAGTCCAGCTTTGGCCAGCGTCAGTAGGTACGGCAGTACTTGGGGAGCCGTAATCCGTAGAGGGTTAATCTTCTGTGCGTGGCACCAGACAGAGAACCTCTTTCATTTGTGTCCGTAGCATTTAAGAGTTGAGGACGCCCTGGCCTTTGCAAGAACCTCTCTGCAGTCGGCCGGTATGTCGTATCCTCCAAACTCTAACGCTGCAGGAGCCAGGCCTGCAAGCTCAGCGACTTCGGGTCGTGATGGAGGATGGCGCCTCCTTCCCTGGAGGGAAGATCCACGTCCACTGGCAGCTTGATTGACGGGGATGCTGACAAGTCCAGAAGGTCCTGGAACCATATCTGCCTCGGCCACGCAGGTGCGACGAGGATCATCCTGCACCGTGACCTCTTGAGCTGGTTGATGAGCCGGATCAGCAATGGCAATGGAGGGAACGCGTACAGAAACAGGCCCTCCCAGGGGAACGAGAAAGCATCGCCCATGCTCCTCAGCTGGGGAAACCTGCTGGCGAACCTCCGGCACTTGGAGTTCGTCGCTGTCGTGAACAGATCGATCTGGGGTGTGCCCCACCGTCGGAAGAGGCGGTCCACTAGATCCTGTCGTAGTTCCCACTCGTGGCACGAGCGCAGCTCCCTGCTGAGTGAGTCGGCGATGGTGTTTTTTTTATCCCTGTCAGATGAAATGGCACCAGAAACATCCCTTGGGCGACGGCCCAATGCCACGGATCCTGCGCCTCCTTGGACAGGGCTGGGGTCCTGGTTCCGCCCTGTTTCCTGATGTAGAACATGGTGGTGGTGTTGTCGGTGAAGATCCTCACCACCTTGCCCTTGAGGGACGGAAGAAAGGACCTGAGGGCCCAAAACACTGCACGGAGCTCCAGGACGTTGATATGGAGGGACTTCTCCGTCGGGAGTCAAAGGCCTCTCGCGTGCAGATTTTCGGTGTGCGCTCCCCACCCTTCCAGGGAGGCATCCGTGGTCACTGTCTCCTGGTGGCCGGGGGTCTGGAAGTCCATGCCCGCCGTCAGATGCGCGCGGGTGCCCCACCACCGGATCGCTCGTCGGAAACTCTCGTCGAGAGTGATCCTCTCCTCGAAGCTGCCCGTCGTCTGGATCCAGCGCGCGTCCAGGAACTCCTGCAACGGGCGCATCCGGAGCCTGCACAGGCGGATGAGGTAAATGCAAGAAGACATCATTCCGAGGAGGGACTTGATGGACCTCACTCTGGTCGCGTCCGCAACCAGCATCCGCTGCACCTTGCCCAAGATGGCCCTCGTCCTTTCCTCCGACGGAGAGGTCAGAAGCGACACTGTGTCGAGCTTTGCTCCCAGAAACAGTGCGTCTTGCGCGGGCACCAGGTTGGACTTGGCGTAGTTTATGGAGAATCCCAGGTCTGTGAGAAGTTGGACGGTCCTTGCCGTGTGCTCCACGGCGAGCTCCTTCGTCTTCGCTCGGATGAGCCAGTCGTCCAGGTAGGGGTAGACGTGGATCCCCTCTCGGCGCAGCTGCGCCGCCACCGGTGCGAGGCACTTGGTGAACACCCTGGGTGCCGACCTCAGTCCGAAGGCAAGGGCTCTGAACTGGTAGTGACGCCCTTGGACCACGAACCTGAGAAACTTTCGGTGTCCCTTTAGGATGGGAATATGGAAGTAGGCATCCTCCAAATCCAACGACGACAGGAAATCGCCCTCCTCCAGCTGACCCAGGATGTGTTGGAGGGTGACCATCCGGAACTTCTGTGCCTTGATGAATTTGTTCAGTCGTCGTAGGTCCAGGATGGGACGCCATCCTCCCGTCTTCTTCTTCACGAGGAAGTATCTTGAGTAAACTCCAGAGCCCCGAAGCCTCTTTGGGACGAGCTCGATGGCGCCCTTCTTGAGGATCGCCTTTACCTCCAAGAGAAGTTGAGGGACGTGATGTTCTTTCCTGGCCACAGGGGGGACGCGCAGGCACCTCTTTAGAAACTCGAGCGCGTGACCCTGAGCTAGGGCGTCCAGCACCCAACGGTCGGTGGAGATGGACTCCCACACCCTGACGAAGTTCGCCAGCCGGCCTCCCACCGGGGTTCTTCGGTGGGGGCCCGATCCCACGGCCGGTTCAGTCCCGCTTCGACGAGGCTTTGCCGCCTTGTCCTCCTTGGCGACGACGGCGGGGTCCGCCTGACTTGCCTCGTCCCCTGTAAGCTTCCTGCGACGACGAACGGGCCGCTTGACGGTAGGTGGAAAATCTGCCGCCGGAACCTTTGGAGGCCCCCTGTTTGCCTCCGCCGCTCCGAAAGGGCGGCCGCCGTTGCTGGAGAACCCCAAGAGCCCAGGCCGTCTCCGTGTCTGCCTTGATGGCTTGAAGGGAATCGTCCACTGTTTTCCCAAACAGGTTGTTTCCGTCGAACGGCATGTCCAAGACTCTGGTCTGCACGTCCTGACGGAAGTCAGTAGCCTTGAGCCATCCATGCCGCCTAAGGCACACGCCGTTGCCCAACTGGCGAAATCCAGTGTCAGCGATGTCCGTCGCAATCGTAATGGCGTGGTCCGACGCCACCTCTCCTTCCTGCAAGATCTCTAGGGCTTCCGCCCTCTTGTCGTCCGGTAGGAAGTCCAGCAGGGGGGCCAGTTTGTACCACAACTCCCTGTCGTAGCGGGCTACGATAGCCAAGGCGTTGGCCGCCTTAATCGTCGTTGCTGCAGACGAGATGAGACTGCGTCCCATCGTATCTAATTTCCTTCCCTCGTCGTCCGGCGGGGAGGACGACATAGAGGCCGCGCCCCCCCGCTTTCTTCCTGGCCGCCGCAGAGACGACCGAGTCCGGGGTCGGCTGTGCCCGAAGGCACAAGGGGGCCGCGTCCGGGACCCGGTACTTCTTCTCGTACCGATCCCTTCTAGCCGGCGTCGTGGATGGGTTCTTGAGGAGGGCGAGGCCCTCATCTCAAATATCGTCCAGTAGAGGTACAGAGAGGACCGTCTTCCTCTTGGCCCTGGCGATCATGGAGTGAAACGATCCAATCTCGTCGGGCGGGGAAGCCCGGGTGGGAGGTGACGACGGCAGATCCTCGTCGTAAACCTCGTCGTCCGTACCCGTCGCGGCCGTGTCAGTCCCCGTATCATCCCCACGAGTCGTGGACGGGGAGGAGGGCTGAACAGGAGGTGGAGGATGAATCCTTCTTCTCTTAGGGGGAGGGCTCCCAGAAGGGCCTGGCTCCGGGTCCCCCGTCGGGAGCGGTTCCTCCGCTGGTGGTAACGGCAGTCTCGTCCTCATCTCCGAGCATAAGGAAAGTATAGCCAACAAAATGGCCGCCGAGCTGTCTTGCGGCACTGGTTGAGGGGAGTCCGACGGGCGGTCAGGGGCCCGGTCGGCACCCTCGACGTTATCGTCTCCTACGTCAGGGTCCCTCCCGACGGGCTGGTCTTCTTCCACGCAAACGGCGTGGCTTAAGACTTCGATCAGCTCTTCCTCAGAGGTTGAGGCCGAATCCACGACCTCCTGTCCCCCCTTTTTCTTCTCCGTCGGAGGTTTCACGGGGGTCCTGTTGATGGGCATAAAAGAGGACTCCCTCCGCGGTGGCAGGGAGACTCTGAGCCCCGAGGTCGCCACCACTGGTGTAGCCTCCACAGGCTGAGCCAGGGCCGCCGCGACTGTCTCGATAGAGGCCTTGGCTGGATGGATTAAGGCTTTCACCACCTTAAGTGCGCTCACCGCCTTCTCATTGGGGGGAGGGTCACTGCCTCGCTCCCCCTCCGATGGGGCCTTCGAGCTCGACCGGGGTCTCTCCAGGAGCTTCGCCGAGTGCTCGGCCTTCCTCTTACCCGAACCAGAGCGTTGGCTCGTGGTTGATGGCGCCGGGGAGGATGCGCCCTGCCTGGCGCCCGTAGAGCCCGACCGTTCGGCGCTCCCGGTGCCAGCGGACTCGCGGTGCTTGGCCTTGTGTTGGACCCCCGTTGCCGGGGCGTCCTCAAAGGTCTTAGAAGACCGCTCGGACTTCTTCTTCTCGCCTGACGGGCTCTTCCCTTCCAGCCAGTTGGCGAGACATTGATGGCGGTCCTTCATGGTCCGCTCTGACATATTGCCGCAAAACGCACAGTCCTTCTCCACGTGCGTCTTGTCCTCATGTAGGCAGTAAAGACAAAGGGAGTGTTCGTCCTCCTTATAGACATTCTGAAGCTGGCATCCAGGGCAGACCCTGAACAGCTTTCCGGGCGTCGAGCTTCCCTTCTCCTGGGCCATGTCCGTGATGGGCCTGAGAAACTTCAGGAGTCCTCCAAAAGCGTGGCTCGACGAAATCTTCACCCTTGAGGGGCGTAGACGAATCCGACACGGGTCCCCGTTGATCGGATGAAGAAACGGTGGAGCTTGAGGCTCTTTTGACTGAAAAATAGACGTTTTTTGAGAAAAAAACGTGAAAAAATAGCCCTAATGGTCGAGAGCAATAGCACGAGGATCCCAACACTTGAACGTGCGGTAAAAATCTGAAGATGGCTGCCAGAGGCGGGGCTTAGGTAGAGGGCAGTCATTGGCTGTGGTCAGTATGACGCAGAGATCAGTGATTGGTTACTACTACGAAAGACAGATCAGAAACGAAACGGATACTGATTTTTTTCTTTACCGAGGATTCCCAGCCTGACGACGGGGAATATTCATGAGCATGTGAATCCATGCCAGACCCCATGCTGGAGAAAGGGTTCCCGCTTTCACGTTTGGTTTCCTGTACAATTCTGTTAAGTGCGTTATCCATTAGTTTTCTGAAATCGGGTTTAATTGTAAAAGTGCTTGAAAACAATCCCCAATTTTAATTAGTTTACAGTAATTAATATCACTCCTATGCATAATAAACTTAAGCATAATTTCTCCCTTCTTCTGGTATGCCAATTACCGCAGGGATTTTAATTTATTTTTATATCTGTGTTTTACTTTCCTTATCATGGCATCCCTTACTGCACCGTACCCGCCTTCTTTCTTAATCCTCCTTACATCATTCCTTAGAAACCTTTGAAGGGATTGAATGTCCCTCTTAAAGTGGCAGGGTCGGGGGACGTAGCTGGCGAACGACCAATGAAGAAATGGCTCTGAGAGGCTTCCACCACCACCCGAAGAAATCCTGCAATAATCCTGGTTGCAGACGATACCCGTCGCATCTAAAATCAGATCTGTGTGGGAGAAGGTCTGTGGAATCGGGGGACAGCCTTCCCTCATGCGGTAAGTGGGGGATGGGGCGGCGTGGTTTCCCCAATACATATGCAACTAGAGGAAAAACCAGAGAAGCTCACAGCGAAGATTAATGATGGCTGCCATGGAGCATTAATGTTGCTACTGTCCTGAAGAGCATCAGTGGTGTTGGTGCAGGGGCTACCGTGCTGACACAGCTGAGCCGGAAAACGATCCAGGAGGACCCCCGAGCCATTGGGCCACAGATGCACTGCTGCCAGTCGTGGCACTGCAACACTGAGCGGTCACCAGAGGTGGCTGCCTACAAGCTGGAGCGAGCAAAGATTGGGGAAACTAGACGGCATGGGAGCCCAGGAAGACCGCCCTATGCGGCTGGCAGCTGCTGCCAGCATAAAGAGACTCCGGGGGTCAGATGGTGCAAGGCTCCCGAGAACGGTCAGTGCAGGGTCGAAATAGGGACCTTTCCGCCAAGATGACGGCACTAACTGGAAGAGTGTGGGGCCTACCATCCGAGCAACTGCTTTTCTAGGACCACGACTCACAGTCTGGCTGGCCGACACAAAAGGGAGAGCAGTTCACACATGCCGAATATACAGTGGTGCTGCAGTGAATTGGGACACAACAGGTATCCAACAGGTGGTATGGGACTTTACGGGGCACTATATTTATTCTGACTTGAGGGTTATCTCAAAGTCCAGCAGAGAAACTCGGTAACCGGGCACAACTACGCTGCCCCCTCTGGACCAAGGGAAGATACTCTCACTGGACGGCAATAAGCCCAACCCAAGATCAGCTTGTCCCGTGTTGGTCAAGTGAGTGGATGTAGTGTTACCATGATGGGGGGCAAGCGCAGACAACTCAAGATGGACATGTTCACAGCCCCGATATCACAGCCATTGAATCTCCCTCAACTGCAGGAGAATCAGTCATCTAATCTGGAGGACAGAACAGCATAAATTCTGTAGGCAGTACAGAGCACCAGAACTGCTCTGGAATCTAGAATTGGCAGAATAGGAGAAGAATTGAACCTCATCAGAGTGAGCATGCAAAGCAACAGACCTGAGGGTCACAGCGACAGAAGAGGAGGTGAGGACTTGCAAGAAGCAAGTGGTCACACTGATTCAGACGTCCAAGAACCTGGAGGCCTGAGTGAAGGATGCAGAAGGCTGCTTGAGAAGGAATAACTTACAGATAGTTGGCCTGCCTGAAACCGTGGAAGGAGACTCCATGGGACTGTTCTTGGAAAAGTAGCTGCCAGAACATCTGAGCGGGAAGGTCCTCTCACAATGGCTCACCATGGAGCAAGCCCACAGGGTCCCAACGCAGAGACGGGCGACGGCAGTCCAACCCAGACCGGTTGCAGGTAGAATAATTAACTGTCGGGATCCTTATGTACACTTGCAAGCTGTTGGGAGGAGGGGTCTGATCAGATCCTCCAAGTCTACGATTCTGGTATTCCTGGATTACACGAGGGAAGTACAGTGGCAGAGTTTCAAAGAAATAAAGTGGGTTCTAAGGGAGAACGAAGTAAGATGCATGCTACTGTACCCTGCAAGCCTTAAAAAAATCAAGGGTGATCGCCATTGGTTCTGCAATTCCCCGGGAGAGGCATGGGAATGGTAGAAAACGGAATGTAGCTGGTCAACAAGTTAGTCTAGTGGCAGGCAGGACAGACGGCCCAGCAGGCGAGACCCCACCCGATTCCCAGCTGCAGGAGAGAGGCGGGTCTCTGGCGACTGAGCAAAGCATGGTTACAGTCGAGGCAGATGGGACCCTACAGTTACACAGTGAAGGAGAACAGCCAAATGATGTGCCAGCTGAGACTATGGGGAGTTCTGCCCTTGAACAGGAAAGGCCAAGTCCTGCATGCAGATCTATAAGGCCTGTGCAGAGACTATACTTATGGGTGTGACGAGAAAGATGCTGCAAAGCAGACAACTGGTGGGGGAAGCCTGGGAGCTCGGTTTCCAGACGCTCTCGCACCTAGAAGTTCCTGCTCACGAGCGGTGGACTCGCCACCCCCCACTATGGGACTGTGCGAGGCCATGCGCCCCCTAGCACAAGCATAGGGTCTGCTTCCTCTGAAGGGAAAGCGGACCGCTGTAGAGTGCGTTTGCTGCAGGTATTCTAATATGGATGTTCAGGAGTTGAAGAGGTTAACTGTTGATGTTTTGGGAGTTATTATGGAAGGGAAGGGGCTGAATGGGGTATGTATAACGGTTTATTGAGAAGCAACCCTCAATACGGGGAGTTCCTTGCCCCCCACTCACGTGGCTGTACAACAAACTGTTTAAAAAAAATTTTCCCCCTATCTCAGCCACATATCATGCCACTAGGATCCCTCTCCCCGGAGCCAACAATGAGCCAAGAACCAGGCCGGTGTACGGGAAATATATTGGTATTTATTTAAATTAAAAGTAATAGAAGTTTGCACGAAATGGTCAAAACACCACTTTATCCGTGGCACAGCACAACTGACTTCTCTCAGCATAAACAAATCAGAAAAGTGAGTTAAAAAGAACAAGACCACAATTCTTCACTTTCTGTAAATTTCACTTAAAAAATATAATTACACTGATCAATAAAGAAGGCACTTCTGTAAAGTTGTGCGATTGATTTTCCTGCAGGCTTAAAAGGCTAGCAGTAGGATTTCAAGATTGGTAATGATGATTGTGCCCACTGGGTCTTGACTGGGTGAATGCCGTATCTTCAAAGGTGATGTGTAACACACGGTTGGCTCTTTGGGCTGGACCTCTGTGCACTGTATGTCTGACTCGAAGAGTAAGATGTCTGCAGATAGAAAATATGGGATTAATGAACTGGGGTTATTGGGTGCCTCTCTCCTCTTCCCTTTCTCTTCTCCTGTAGAACCCCAAAGGTTAACACCCTCACCTTAGGTAAGTGAACGCCGAGCTCTCCATCTGCCTCGGGGCAGGGTGCCGTAACCAGTTTCTTCACTGGATAAGGGTGCAGGCCTCTTAATGACGGAGAGCAGTCCTCTGAGGTCAACTGCACGAACGGTAAATTCTGGGCACTTCAAATGTCTTAAAAGTCTTTTGTAATGATATCTCTTGTTTTGCAGGGTTCCGGCGATGGCGGATGGCGGGCTGATGAGAGTTGAGGATCGAACCCGCGTGAGGAATAGAAGCGCCTGGAAGCACATAAGTAAGCGCTTGTAGCCTGCTTCACGATGCGCACTAACTGTCCCTTTTATCTTGCAGGTACAAGTTCGGAGCTTTAGAGAAGCTGAAGGGTGCTGGAATACCCACTGGATTCGGCGTGGGAAGGAGTAATGGCACGTGAGTAATAAAGTTGCCCAATGTCTTTAAACGCACCTTCTTTTGTCTTTCAGATGCGGGATGCAGCGCCGAAGGCCTCCGGAGCGTGCGAAGAGCTGGTAAGCTTTTGTCTTTCAGATGCCGGAATGCAGTGCGAAGACCTCCGGAGCATGCGAAGAGTAGGTAAGCCTTTGTCTTTCAGATGCCGGATTGCAGCGCGAGGCATTGGTGACAGCCGATGGACCAGGTAAGAGATGCGCTGCCACTGAAGACCATAGTGCTAACCTGTTCTTTCTTTGTCTTTACAGGTGCTGCTGAAGACTGGATTCCAGGATGGTAAGCCTTTGTTCCCTTAGGCCCAGGATCAGAAGCAGAAGACACGATGAGCGTTCTGCTGCAGAGAATGCAGAATAACGCAAAGCAAGATTCATCCATCGGGTGTGGTTTAAATAGCCTCCTGTAGTGCTTAGGGGTCTCCTTCCACAGCCACGCCTAGGTAAGAAAAGAGTTCCTGCTTTCCAGAAGAGTTCCAGTGTTCTGAACCTAGGGAGTGGCTCCTGCCCCACCCAACAGGAAAAGTAGTCCCAAACAGAAGAGGATCAGGGGTTCAACTGGCAGGTAAGTAAGCAGCATGGTCTGCTGCAGGTAAGTCCACCCAAGCATTATGAGCCCGGCGCTTCCAGCGCTGGGACTGGGCATCTTTATGAGCCTGGTGCCACTGGCGCCAGGACAGGGTCCAAAAGGTCCCAATTGGGACTGGCTGGCACTCGGAACCGGGGTTATGGGTCTGCTTCCAAGGGAGTCGGGCAAGTCCTGATCTTTTGGAAGCAGAGATCATGACAGTTGGGAAGTCTGACAGAAAAATTGGAATGCTTTGGGGAATTTTGGATTTCAGACCCCGCTCAGTGAAAGGCCTCTGTTGGGGAAGTTGGATAAAAAGGTTGGATTGCTTTAAGAACAAAACACCCCTGTTCCTTAAGAAGTCGGGGTCAGCTGGACAACAAGTTTACCCAAATAAATTATAGGCTATGGTTTTTAGCACAAACTGGGAAATTAGCTTTGTTAATTTCGGATTTTAACAAAATTCACCCCATAGTGTTCTTCCAAATGGGGAATTAATTAAATTCATATTTTTGGTTAGAAAGGCTAAGGATCTACACAGTTTTGCCCCCCCCACCGACAGTAAAGGGAAATGTTTCAAGGCAAGCAGACTCCCCTCCCCCCCACCTTTTACAAAGCAAGCCTCTGTTTAAGGTTCAAGAAAGCCAGCAGCCTCTCAGGACACTCTGGAAAGTTAGGGCAGGGGTCTGGTCACTCCACTTTCAAAGATGGCCTCCCGCTCTCCACCAGAGGACCCAGCAGCTTGAGGCCCTCCTACCAGCTCCAACCAGATGCAATCTCACCAAACTCCTCTGGTGTCTCCCTACAGCTGACAGAAGGTACATTTCAGCAACCTTCCTGATGGTCTGTCTCTTCTCTCTGTCCAGTCTTTGTGTTTTCTGTTTCTGTGTCCCCTGTCCCAGTGCAGTCCTCCTTATATAGCAGAGATAACACCACCAATTTTACAATCTTGGGGAAGTACCCTGCAATAATTCCTGCCACTATGATTGGACAGTTACCCTTCTCTATCCTCCCAAACCCAGCCTCCAAGTCCGGATTGGTTTAGGGGTCTGGAGCAACATATGGCAATTCCCATTTGTAATCGCCCTTTTGTTCTCCTTTCAACGCTTTGGCAAAAACTAGTTATCTATCACAACTTCATAATTTTACTAGCAACTGACATACTAAACATATTTTCTGTTTCAGGCACTCATGGGGAATTAGATAAACTGACCACCGAATCCATATCATGTAGCAAGACCATGTGGCACTTTTCTGCCGTTTCCATAAAAAGCACAACAGTTATGAATATGTTAAGTTATTAAGCATATCCCTAATTTCATTTTCCACCCGCTCACATTTGGAACATTTTCACATCAGCCAGCAACACATCTTAGATAGCCATTACAGTTCCATGAGTCGCACGTGGATTAATTTTATATCACCAAAATCGCCTGGAAATTACATTAAAAAAATGGTACATAGATTAAATCCATCCGCCTTATGATGGCTGAAAAAAAGGCCTAAATGATAGGGGGACAAATGGCCCTGACTCCTGCCTTACAGCCATTTGTTTTCACTGGGTCAGCCTGTGCCTTTATCAGTCTCCTTTGTGTAAGAAGCTTGCTCTTTGAAGTGGGTGCCCCCATTTAGTCATATATATTTAGTCACATATTAGTCATGCTCCAGCCAATTGGTAACTTTTCTTGAAGTCAATGTTTTCAGAGCCAGCAGGTCTGGAGAACACTGAGTTTCAACGCCTTTAGCAGGACATTTCATTAGGGTTGGTCATTATATAGGAGATATGACATCCAGGCTGAGAGTTGGTGTTTTCCTTGTGAAGTTTTGCCAACAGCCAGCAAAAGGGTCTGCCTTGGGCTGACATTTTTTTCATGAAGAAAATGTGGCTCTTCAAATGTCACTGGAGTTTCGTGGGTGAAACACAATATACATTGCCCTTTGTCAAAACACACATGTTTCGTTTTCCTGACATTTTTCTGTGAGAAGGGATATTGTTTTCACTTTCACTTTTTCAAACTGTTTATTTTCACACATGTGCAGGCCATTTTTGTTTTCAATGTTTACAAATCCTGTTTTCCATTTGACAGACTTCTGCTTCCTCCTCCTATTGTAAATTAAAATGCTGCTTATCCATTGGTAATGACAGATAGGCCCTTTAATTTAACTTGAAAAACAAAGGCCAGGCGTTTTCGTTTGTGTTTAAAATACTGCTATTCATGTGAAAGGGACTTATATTTGGGGCCTTTAAATGCACCCGACATGTGAGAGGGATAGGGGAGGAAGCAGGTGGGTGTTTGGTTCCAGCCTAGATCCACAAGCTATGTCGGGTTCCAAGAAGTATGAAGAGCTGCAAGGTTAGGGAGAAGGGACTCACAGCCAGAACTATGGGAACATAGGCGATTCTCCAATGGAATGACAGCGGGCAGGGACGAGCTGCTGGGATTTCCTGGGGTTCCTTAAGAGGTGGGGGGGGGCAGATAGTACTCCAAACACACCTGAATAGAGCAGAGCTTCAGAAAGGGAAATCTAGCTGGGGAGGCAGCATTCGCTTCACTTTACTATCCACCTTAAAGGGGCGGAAGACCACATTAAAATATTGGCAGGTGAGATGGCAACTGGGTTGCTGTGCAAGGCTGAGCTTCTCTGGGAAAGGGTCCATTGACAACAAGCACAGGAGCGTCTGGGGAAAATTGATTTTGCACACCACATAACGAGGGTTCACAGGAAAGGGGAGAAGGAAGTGCAGCTCCTGGCCTGGCTGAGACGGGAACAGCCACAGAGCCTGACCACTCAGAATGAGGCTAGGGATGGGAGCTGGACTACAAAACAGGAGAGCATATTGTTTTTCAAAGGTACAATGAACAGCTATATGACAGTAGGGATCCCACAAGGGCCACTGAAATGGAGGATGTATTGGATCAAGCTTCCCTTCCTAAATTGCTTCAAGAAGTGGTGTCCAAGTTAGAAGAACCCCTGACGGATGATGAAATTAAATTAGCAATGGAGTCTCTTGGGAACGGGAAAACGCCAGGAAGTGATGACCTCCCGGAAGAATTTTACAAAACATACAGTGACCTGCTTGTCCCCAGACTACGACATTTTTATGACAGTCTTCAATGGGGGGAGTTCCATGCAGCAGGCAAACGTCATAGTGCTGTTGAAACCGGGGAGGGAGCCGCGGCAAAGCAAAATCATATCGCCCCATCTCAATACTTAATATAGACACCAAATTACTAGGCAAAGTGTTGGCAACTAGGGTCCTGAAAGAGGCTTCGCACCTGATCCCTCGAGATCAGTGCGGCTTTGTATGGGGCAGGAACACAACGATAAATCTCAGAAGACTAATATATTATAGAAGGGTACAAGAGGTGGAGGAAGAACTAGCACAGGCTTCCCTGGACACAGTATAGGCCTTCGATTCATTAAACTGGGATTGGCTTTTCTGCGTCCTAGAAAGGAATGGACTGGGCCCAAACATGCTGAGGTGGATCTGACTGCTATATCAGAACCCTCTAGCATGGTTAAAGACGGGCAAAATAGTTCACATAGTTGGCAATTGGTAGGAAGCAAACTTCAGGGCTGCCCACTATCCCCCCCCCATAGTATTTTCCCTAGCATTGGAGCCCATGACAAGAATTTTCAGAAAGCAATTCCACAACACAGCGGTACTGGTGGAGGGTCAGCCAAATATTGTTTCCCTGTACGCGGATGATGTCCTGCTTTATGTACATAATCCCAGATTACACATCCCTTACATGATGGAAGTGCTACAACACTTTAGGGTATTTACAGGCACATTTCAGTACAATATAAGGAAGCAATTTATGGGGATTGAAGACAGGATCGTATTTTGGAACAAGTTTTCCCCGTCTTTAATGGGAAAGATATTGATTTGTAAAATGCTGATACTTCATAGGTTGCTCCATTTATTCGCGAACATCCCACATATGGCATGGGTTCCCTTCAAATTACTGGATGGTAGGATTACAGACTTATTGTGGGGAGTCCCAGAGCGTCACTGGGCATGCTGCGTCAGAGATACACAGAGTGTGGGCTGGCTCGCCCAGACTTTGAGCTATACTTCAGGGCGTCACAATTACAACATGCCACCCGATGGGAAACTGGGGATGGGGGAATGGATCGGCAGCTGATGGGGAAACCCATTAGATACCACACAGGGATGGAGCTACTCAGAGAAACAATGTAGGCAGAAGCATCCTGTCTGAGTAAGGTAGTCAGGCAGGCATGGAAGAGGAAGTGCACTAAATTATGGCTGGGGCGGGATATACCTGAGGGAAGAAGCCAGGGTGGCAGAGATCATAAGGGACAAGGGATACTCCCGATGTGCTTCGGGTGGGTGTTGTACGATGGGAGATTTTTTTGAGGGGGGACTTTATTGACATTTGACAAATAGAGAGATTTCAAATGCCCAAAGGTCAGTTTCTGAACTATGCAAGACTGACCAGTACTTCCGCAACTAGGTGGGGCACAATACAGGAGGAACCCCCAACTACCCCTATTATACAAGCCATCCTTATCATAGGAAATGAAAGACATGTCATATCGAGGTTATGGTCTGCATTACCAGACAGTAAAACCCAGCCCCAGCTTAAGGTAAAAGAAAAATGGGAGGCGGAATGGAATAAAATATGCATGTGAATTAGCAAAGTATCTATAAACGCCCGGTTTACGCTGATTCAATTTAACATCCTGCACTGGGTCTATATGAGCCCCCGAAATTACATATGATGCACCCCGATCCCCCACATCAAAATCCTAGATGTAGGCAAGATTCAGCAGGCTTTCGGCAAATGGTATGGGCGTGCCCAACAATACAAACTTACTGGCAAGGGGCGATGATGAGAATAAACACTATTGGTGAGCCAACTGTACTGTTTGCCCAATATCTGTTGACTAAGCGTTGTACCCAGGTTAAACAGAGGGACCAAAGGAAGAGAATGACGGCCATCAGGTCATCAAAACAAAAAATGTCCATCTCATGGTAGTGCCTGAAAGGCCCGGTGCTGGCACAGTGGCTAGCCGATGCACAATGGTGGGTAGCAGCGGAGCAGCAGATTGTGCAAGAATTGGGGAGAAAGGTGGTGGACGATGACAAGGGACTAACATGGAACATTCTCCTGACCGACTTACAAACCTCTCCAGATGACCGTCCTCCCTGAGGTACAATAACGTCCTGCCGCAACAGGACTCAGGAGGAACTATAATAAGAGGGGATCACTGGCTAGTGTCGCATCAAGCGTTATTTGACTATAGGCAGGCACAGGAGATGAGAAGGGCACCAAGACTGTTTATGCAAGAACTGGGCTGGGACGGGGAAGGGTTACGGGGTGGAAATCAGGGGTTAAATTGTTGTTGACTTTGTTATATGTCTTGATAACCTTAATAAAAAGAATATTTTAAAAAATAAAAAGGTGGCAGGTTCGTGAGTGAAAGGCCACATTATGGGCGGGCTAAGGTACTTTTATAAAAGTCATCAATCGAGCTGTAGTACAAAAATCACTTATTCGCTCAGCATGGTGCGACAACTTCTCCTTTATGTGCATGTTAAACTTAATATCTCGGGGAGCCCAACATAATCTGTTCCTTCTCCTAGATACCTTATCCAATGGCTTTCATTACTTAAAGAGGGAAAACAAACACCTAATCTATGATGGTCACTAAGCGACCTATCCCCAACAATAAAATCCCTATAATCGAGCCACAAATTCTCAGAAACTATAATAAAATCAACGGATGACACCTGCTGCCCACGCTACCAAGTACCAATAAACTGGCACCATTATTCGTATTAGCAGCAATTTTATACAAGTTCCAATTATTTTAGGAAATTCTTCCATCTTTTACCATTGGCCTCTTGCCTACTCTGGCCATGTTTCACTGGTACGCTTTCGGATTTTCTGTTACCTTCCTGTGGACCAATACAATCTACATTAAAATCGCCTGCCAATACAATAGAACCCTTATCACATTTCACCAACCATGTTAGTAAAATGTTCTCTTCCTGATCAATGAGATCTGTTAGGGGTGAATTCAAGTAACAACACACATTTATAACCAATATATATCAGGGTTCGTAAATGAGGAAAGCGGTGAGCTCTTTAGCTCCTACTTGTCGGCTGGAAGAGACTGGTTAGCTGGACACAAACAGTTACCAGAAGCTACTTTTGGCTCCCCAGACCAAGTGATGCAGAACAGACACACCTATGTGAATTTAACTCAGTGCATTTGGGACAATCTATAATTACACATTAGTACACATCTATACAACATTCAAAGCATAATTTGTAATAGATAATGGACAAAACGATACTTTTGCATTTTATGTGGAAGTAAGATTTACAGAATGCCATGTACAAACTCCTTGTACTGCCGTGGTAGCTCGTGGTCAATGGTTAATGCTGGATACCCAGGAGCAGCTTTTAGCTCCAACTTATCAAATGTCAATTTCGATCCCTGCAATCATACAGTTCATGCTCGAAAACACTTACTACTAGTGGTGTACTTAACTTTGAGTAAGTATTTGGCTGAATTCTAGCTGAAAAAAAGAAGCTATTTGGCTCTAGTTGAATACTTCCTGCTATGTTGCTCCTGCCGAATACTTTATCTTCTCATTTGAATGCAATGTAAAAACAGAGAGGCAAATAAATAGTGCAGATTTCAAAACTGAAAGTAATTAAAATATCAGACTAGGAGACATACGTTTAGCGCGGTTTGCTCCTATGCAAAGTGCGTATGATGTTAAATTCACAAAAAGTAGTGGAGGCCAGTGGGGCTGAGGTAGTCCATTGTGTCAGGCGGAGTGGCATGTACACACCTAGGAATTTTCTCAGAGGAACTTTATGCTGGGCAATCTCACCATATTACCTGTTGGCCAGTCTGACAGAAATGCTATTACGGTAGTAATGCATGTCTTCTGATGCTTGTTAATATGCTTAGAATCACATGCTGTGCATAAACTAGCGAGCAGTACCCGGAGTTGGAGATGGGATGAGAAAAGGAACAGTAGTGAAAAGATGTGTTAGTACTGCTTGTCCCACCAAAACCCCAGTGCCCCGAGTAGAGTGTGCTCTAGGCTTCTATGGCAGTTCTCTCTTGGCAAGAGTGTAGCAGAGTGTGATGCAGTTGACAATCCATTTAGAGATGGCTGATTTAGAGACAGGGTCCCCCTCTCTACCAGCTGCCACTGAAATGAAAAACTGGTTTGTTTTCCTTAGTGGTTTAGTTCTTTCCAGATAGTACATGACTGCCCTGCGCACATCTAGTGTGTAGGCTTCTTTCTGCCACGTTGGTAGGGTTTTGGAAAAATGAAGGCAGTTCTATTGACTGGTTGACATGCAACTTTAAAATGAATTTAGGGGCAAACCTTGGGCGAGTGAGCAGTACCACCTTACCTCTGCGAATTGTGAGAAAGGGCCTGTAGTTCACCAACTCTTCGAATGGAAGTGACTGCCACTAAAAAGGCTGTCTTGTACATGAGTGCTTTCAGGCTCGCTTTGTGCATAGGTTCAAAGGGAGACCCTATAAGTCTGGTTAACACCACATTTCGGTCCCATCCGGGAGCCAGGTTGGAAATGGGAGGATGCATTCTCTTAACCCCTTCCATAAGGAACAAGTTACTTACCTGTAACTGTTGTTCTCCAGCATGGGTCTGGCATTGATTCACATGCTCATGAATATTCCCCGTCGTCAGGCTGGGAATCCTCGGTATAGAAAAAATCAGTATCAGTTTCGTTTCTGATCTGTCTTTCTCAGTAGTAACCAATCACTGGTCTCTGGGTCATACTGCCCCCAGCCAATGACTGCCCTCTCCCTAAGCCCCACCCCTGGGAGCCACCTCAGATTTGGTAGCACGTGAAGTGGCAGTATGACCAAGTGAAGAGCCGCAGAGGGGTAGGCGGGAGGGTTCGCATGTGAATCCATGCCAGACCCATGCTGGAGAACAACAGTTACAGGTAAGTAACTTGTTCCTTCTCCAGCATGGGGTCTGGCATGGATTCACATGCTCATGAATATAAGAATACATAGCAGTATACACATGCACAACCACGGGAGGTGGCAAAAGGCTCAATATCAAGCAATACAACAACTCAACATTAAGCAACTCTTACCTCCTCACCAGGCTCACCTTAGGCGAACAGGTTGCGCAGCACTGCCTAGCCGACTCCCTGGAATCCTGGTCGACGCAGTAGAATCTCGTGAAGGTGTGCGTCGACCTCCACGTAGCAGCCCTGCAGATGTCGAGCAGGGGCACACCAGACAGGAACGCCGTAGTAGCAGCGATCGCTCTGCAGCCGGAGAGCCATCTGGAAATGGAAGCCTTTGAGAGAGCCTTCCCTTGGTTCACAGGTCCAAAGTTCACAAACAGCTGTGATGTCTTCCGGAAACTCTTCATGCGGTCCACGTAGAACTTCAGCGCTCTAGCTACATCTAGCGAGTGCAGAGTCCTCTCAGCCGGTGACGGAGGCGACGGGAAGAAAACTGGCAACACCAGGGCTCGTTGAGGTGGAAGTCCGACGGCACCTTGGGCATGAAGGAGGGGTGCGTCCTCAGCACCACCCTCGTGTCGTGAAAAGTCAAGTATGTATGGAGGCTTGCAAGACAGGGCCTGGATCTCACCCACTCGTCGTGCAGAGGTGATGGACACGAGGAATGCTGTCTTCCACGACAGAAACTTCAACGGCACTGAATGCACAGGCTCGAATGGGGCCCCCATGAGCCTAGTTAGTACCACGTTGAGCTCCCACGCCGGGGCAGGGGCCTTCACCGGCGGGAATGATCAGAAAGGTCCTTTCATAAATTCCTTCACCAGACGATGAGACCCCAAGGACACCCGTCCTGTAGTTCTGGTGTAACGTGAGACGGCAGCCAGATGTACCTTGATGGAAGCGTGAGATAGGCCAGCCTTGGCCAAAGACAGTAGGTACGGCAATACTTGAGGGGCCGTAATCCGCAGAGGGTTAATCTTCTGTGCCCGGCACCAGACAGAGAACCTCTTCCATTTGTGTCCGTAGCACTTGAGAGTTGAGGATGCCCTGGCCTTTGCAAGAACCTCTCTGCAGTCGGCCGGGATGTCGTATCCTCCAAACTCTAGTGCTGCAGGAGCCAGGCCTGCAAGTTCAGCGACTCTGGTTCGTGATGAAGAATGGCGCCTCCTTCTCTGGAGAGAAGATCCGCGTCCGTCGGCAGCTTGACTGGTGTGGACGCTGACAAGTCCAGAAGGTCCGGGAACCAGATCTGCCTCGGCCACGCCGTTGCGACGAGGATCATCCTGCACCGGGACCTCTTGAGCTGGTTGACGAGCCGGAGTAGCAACGGTGGGAATGCATAAAGGAACAGGCCGTCCCAGGGGAACGAGAAAGCATCGCCCATGCTCCTCGGTTGGGGAAACCTACTGGCAAACCTCCGGCACTTGGAGATCGCCGCCGTCGCGAAGAGATCGATCTGGGGTTCGCCCCATCGTCGGAAGAGTCGGTCCACTTGATCCTGGCGCAGTTCCCACTCGTGGCACAAGCGCAGCTCCGTGCTGAGTGAGTCGGCGATGGTGTTTTTTATCCCTGCCAGATGAAAGGGTACCAGAAACATCCCTTGGGTGATGGCCCAATGCCACAGATCCTGGGCTTCCTTGGACAGGGCAGGGGATCTGGTTCCGCCCTGCTTCCGAATGTAAAACATCGTGGTGGTGTTGTCGGTGAAGATCCTCACCACCTTGCCCTTGAGGGACGGAAGGAAGGACCTGAGGGCCCAGAACACTGCGCAGAGCTCCAAGATGTTGATGTGGAGAGTCTTCTCCTCCGAGCACCAAAGGCCTCTCGCGTGGAGGCCCCCGGTGTGCGCTCCCCAACCTTCCAGGGAGGCATCCGTCGTCACCGTCACCTGGTGGGCAGGGGCTAGGAAGCCTGTTCCCGCTGTCAGATGAGCGCGGACACCCCACCATGGTATCGCCTGACGGAACGTTTCGTCGAGCGAGATCCTGTCCTCGAAGTTGCCCGTCGTCTGGATCCAGTGGGCGTCGAGGAATTCCTGCAAGGGCCGCATCCGAAGTCTCCAATGGGGCACCAGATAAATTCAGGAGGACATCATTCCGAGGAGGGACTTGATAGACCTCACTCTGGCCACGTCCGTGGCCAGTAGACGTTGCACCTTTCCTAGGATGGTCCTTATCCTTTCCTCCGACGGTGAGGCCCGCCGCGCCACTGTGTCGAGCTGTGCTCCCAGAAACAGGACGACTTGCGACGGGACCAGGTGGGATTTTGGAAAGTTGATGGAGAACCCCAGGTCCGTGAGCAGCTGGACGGACTTCGCAGTGTGTTCCACGGCGAGCAACCTTGTCCTTGCCCGTATGAGCCAGTCGTCCAGGTAGGGGTAGACGTGGATCCCCTGCAGGCGCAGCCACGCCGCCACCGGTGCTAGGCACTTGAACACCCTGGGCGCCGATTTTAATCCGAACGCGAGGGCCTTGAACTGGTAGTGCCGCCCTTTGACCACGAACCTGAGGAACTTTCGGTGCCTCTTTAGAATTGGGATGTGGAAGTAAGCATCCTCCAAGTCCAACGACGACAGAAAATCGCCCTCCTCCAGCTGTGCCAGCACGTGCTGGAGGGTGACCATCCGGAACTTCTGTGCCTTGATGTATTTGTTTAGTCGTCGCAGGTCCAGGATGGGACGCCATCCTCCTGTCTTCTTCCTCACGAGGAAGTATCTTGAGTAAACTCCGGAGCCCCGAAGTCTCTTCTGGACGAGCTCGATGGCACCTTTCCTGAGCATCGCCCGTACTTCCAACAGCAGTTGAGGGACGTAATTATTTTTCCTGGCCACGGGAGGAATGCGGGGGCACCTCTTCTGGAACTCGAGGGCGTGCCCCAGGGCCAGGGCATCCAGCACCCAACGGTCGGTGCAGATGGACTCCCACACGCCGACGAACTTCGTCAGCCGGCCTCCCACCGGGGTGCTTCGGCGGGGGCCCGACCCGACGGACGGTTCAATCTTGCTTGGAGGCCGCTTTGCCTCCTTGACCACCTTGGCGACGACGGCGGGATCCACCTGACTTGCCGCATCCCCGGTAGGCCTCCTGCGACCAAGACCTTGCCGCTTGACGGTAAGTAGAGGAGCTGCTGCCGGCTCCCTTGGAGGCAACCTGTCTGCCTCCGGAACTCCGAAAGGACGGCCGTCGCTGTTGGAGCAAACCCAGTGCCCGGGCCGTCTCCGTGTCCGTCTTGATCGCCTGAAGGGATTCATCAACCGCCTTGCCAAAAAGGTTGCTCCCATCGAAGGGCATGTCCAAAACCTAGTTCTGAACGTCCTGGCGGAAATCCGTCGCCCTGAGCCATCCTCGTCGTCTCAGGCAAACGCCGTTGCCCAACTGACGGAAACCGGTGTCGGCGATGTCCGTAGCCACCGTAATGGCGTGGTCCGAGGCAATCTCACCTTCCTGCAAGATTTCCAGGGCCTCAGCCCTCTTGGCATCCGGAAGGAAGTCCAACAGCGGGGCGATCTTGAACCACAACTCCCTGTCGTAGCGGGCTACGATGGCCAGGGCGTTGGCAGTCTTGATGGTCGTCGCTGCAGATGAGATGACCCGTCGTCCCATCGCATCCAGTTTCCTACCCTCGCCGTCCGGAGGGGAGGTTGAAGTCAAGGCCGATGCCCCCCCGCTTTCTTCTTGGCCGCCGCCGAAACGACCGAGTCCGGGGTAGGTTGCGCCCTAAGGCACAAGGGGGCAGCGTTGGGGACCCGGTACTTCTTCTTGTACTGGTCCCTCTCCGCAGGAGCCGTGGCAGGGTTCTTGAGGAGGGCGAGCCCCTCATCCCAGATGTCATCAAGAAGCGGTACGGCGAGGACCGTCTTCCTTTTAGCCTCGCGCCACTGGTAAAGGAACCCCTCCTTTTCCTCGGGGCAGAGCTGGAAGAGCTCGGATGCCCTGGAGATCATTGCATGGAAGGATCCAATCTACTCGGGCAGGGACGCCCGAGCAGGGGGCGACGGGGGACACGTCTCGTCGTCGCCTCCGTCGTCATCCGTACCCGTCGTAGTCGTGTCCATGCCTGTATCATCCCCGTGGGCAGTGGACCGGGGGGAAGGCAGAGAAGGCCACAGAGGCGGGAGAGGAGGCCTAGGATGCGTCCTCCTCCTCTTAGGCGGTGGGCTCCCCGAAGGTCATGGCTCCGGATCCTCTGTCGGGTCTGGCTCAGGCTCCTCCGTCGGGGGAAGGGGCAACCTAGTCCTTATCTCCCAGCAGAAGGACTGGATGGCTGACAAAATGGCCGCCAAGGTGTCCTGCGGTACCGGAAACGACGGGCACGAGGGCTCTTGAGGAGCCTCGTCTGCGTCACCGTCGCCCTCGTTGGGATCCCTCCCGATGGGCTGGGTCTCCTCCACGACTTGGATGAGCTCCTCTTCAGAGGTCGTGTCCGTATCCACGACGGCCACCACCCCCTCGCCCCCCTTTCCAATGAGGGCTTCGTGGGGGTCTTCTCGATGGGCCTGAAAGACGACTCCCTCCGTGGTGGCAGGGAGACTCTGGTACCTGAGGGCGCCTCCACTGGTGTAGCCTCCACAGGCTGAGCCAGGGCCGCGGCGACATCCTCAATCGAGGTCCTAGCAGGGTGAATCACGGCCAACGTCACCTTCTGTACGCCTGGGGCCTTCACCTTCGGGGGAGGGTCTGAGCCTCGCTCCCCCTCTGCCGGAGTCTTCGAGATCGACCGGGGCCTCTCCAGAAGATTCGCCGGGTTCTCAGACTTCCTCTTACCCGAGCCAGAGCGTTGGTCGTGGTCGATGGCGCCGGGGAGGGTGCGCCCTGCCTGGCAGCCAAGGAGCCCGACCGTTCGGCGCTCCCGGTACCCGCGGACTCCCGGTGCTTAGCCTTTTGTTGGGCCCCCGTCGCCGGAGCACCCTCACAGGACTTAGAAGACAGCTCGGACTTCTTCTTCCTCTTCTTCTTCTTCTCGCCTGGCGGGCTCTTACCTTCCAGCCAGTTGGCGAGACGGAGGTGGCGATCCTTCATGGTCCGCTCCGACATGTTTCCACAAAACGCGCAGTCCTTTTCCTTGTGCGTCTTGTCCTCATGGAGACAGTAGAGGCATAACGAATGCTCGTCATCCTTGAAAACGTTCTGAAGCTGGCATCCAGGGCAGGTCCTGAACAGCTTCCCGGGCGTCGAGCTCCCTTTCTCCTGGGCCATGTCCGGGGTAGGCCTCAGAACTTCTGGTATCCTCCAAAAGCGTAACTCGACGAAATCTTCACCCTTGAGGGGCGTAGAAAACTCCGAAACAGATCCCCGTTGATCGGAAGTAGAAACGGTGGAGCTTGAGACTCTTTTAACCGAAAAAATGAGAAAATCTCCTGAAAAAAGTGCGAAAACGCAGCAAAAGCTCGAAAGCTAAGCACGAGGACTCCCAACACTTGAACGTGCAGTAAAAATCTGAGGATGGCTGCCAGGGGTGGGGCTTAGGGAGAGGGCAGTCATTGGCTGGGGGCAGTATGACCCAGAGACCAGTGATTGGTTACTACTGAGAAAGACAGATCAGAAATGAAACTGATGCCGATTTTTTCTATACCGCGGATTCCCGGCCTGACAACGGGGAATATTCATGAGCATGTGAACCCATGCCAGACCCCATGCTGGAGAAAAGCTTTAATTACTGGGATCTTCCACCATGGCACTTTCTGCTGGGATGTAGTGTAGGCTGAAAGTGCATCTAAGTGAACCTTCAGGGAATTGAATACAAGAGCCGAGTCCAGTAGGTGAGTCCGGTATAACACAATATGCGTAGGGGAACATTCAATGGGATTGATGCCCTTGGTATTACACCATATCACCATATGACGAAGTGTTTCCATTTATTGGAGTAGCAATGCCTAGTGTTAGGTCTTCTTGCTTCTTTGAGTATATCCATGCATCTCTGTCCAAACTCTAAGATTTCAGGAGCCAGGCCGCTAAGTTGAGAGTTTACAGGCATGGATGGAGCGTCCCCCCCCACCCCCCCCCTGTTCTGAGACAACATATAGTAAGGGCAAGACAGTTTCATCTGAGGAAAGAGACATTTCCATCAGATGGGAGAACCAGGGTTGGCGTGCCCATAATGGGGCCACCAAAATCATGGTTACTCGTTCCTGGTGAATGTTGTGCACAAACCTGTTGAGTAGAGGAGTTTTGGGGGGGAGTGTAAACAAATTTCCCTGATCATGTTATCCAGAGTCCGTTCCCCTTGGATTGGTGGCGTAATCTGGGCATTGTGAGTTCTCTAGAGTTGCGAACAAGTAGATCTCTGGGAAACCCCATTCTGCGAAAATATTGAAGACTATGGGCCTCATTCCGAGGTTCGCGTTAAATTACTGACTTTACCGGCATGGCGGAAATACCGTATCCGCGTTGGTAGCAGGGCGTAATTCGCACCATATTCCGACCTCGCGGGCACGAGCTTTCCGCCATGCCGGTAAACCCCCTAGCGCCATACCGGTAAAGGGCGCGTCAAACCCCTTACCGACAACAACCGAGATGTAACTAACACCATCGCCCTCCACCTAGTGCATAAATAGCGGTGCCCGTAATTAACGATGACCGTAAATTACGGGCACCAGTAAAAACCGCAAACGGAAATTACGTCATCGAACAGGAACGGGAAGCATCATGGCGGCCATCTTTAAAATCACAATCCATTGCAATCCTCCCCATACAGGACTCGTGGGCATATTGTGATAGGCAAAATAGACTCCAGAGACCAGCATCATGCCAAAAGCATTAAAAAAGGGTGCTGCGCGCATCAGGAAGGAGAAATTCTCCCAGGATGAGCTCCAGGTACTCGTCGATACTCTGCATGAACATGCTGAGATTGTTTTCAGCAGCGACATGCGCAGGCCCACCATCCTCAGGAAGAAGGAGATATGGGAGCTGGTCTCGCAGAGGGTGAGCGCTGTCGGAAACACCCCCCGCAGCACGACGCATTGTCGCAAACGCTGGGATGACCTCCGTCTGAGGGTGCGGGCCATCCTCTCAGCAAACCGCAATCTGGCCCTAGAGACAGGAGGAGGCCCAGCCTCACCCATAAAAATGATGCCCTGGGAGGAAACATGTGCAGAGATGATGGGCACAGAAGCCATCGAAGGCGTTGGCGATATGGATTGCGGTGATCCTTCATCAGCTGTTGCAGGTGAGTGCCATGAGTGTAAACAGTACATGCATCCCTAATGCAAGTCATCGCCAAGGGCTGGTCAAGCAGTCACATCATGTTGGGGTAACCCCCCCCACCCACCTCCAATGATGCCGTAACAACTGGGACCGAGGATGATGTCAGGTGCAAGGCTGACACCCATATTGGGCATGCCACACAAAAAGCTGGTCAATGTCAGTCACCACAGTACTCCGCCAACATGAGTGACCCTGCCGACAGTATGCTTTTCCCATCCAAGCAAAGATCACAGTCCCACTCAGCACCCAAATGTCACCAAAACGCTGCTATCCCATCGTAATACCATTGTCTGGAAGTAATTCTGACCCCCAGATCATTGCTCATGCTGTCTCTCTCTTGCCCCCCACAGGCACCGGTCATGAAAGTGAGGACCAGGAAGGCCCCCGGACAAGTACCTCCCGGAGCACAGGCAGGGGACAGCACACACCTGCAAGCAGGAAGAAGGCACATGCCACACCACCTGCCCCAGCAACCCCCATGGAGGGTACACAACCCCCATCCGCGGCCTTGGACATGCCTGCAGTTCTGCGGGACACATGCCCCGCTGCACCATGAGGAATCGAGTGCGTCAGGGGAGAATGCTGCCATGTGCATCCTCGATGTGCCAGGCAGCACATCACCAAACACCATCGACAACGTGGAGGAGCCCAATGACTATGTACAGAGCCCAGACACTCCCTCGTACAGCCAGGTTGCCCATAGCGACCCTGGGTCGAGTGACGGCCCAGGGCTCACAGGCGAAGGGGATACACCTGTCTGTCATGAGCCCACTTCCCCTGCAGGAAGTCCTGAAAGTCCTGCAGGCACAACAACACGGAGCCTGCCGCCCACATCGGCTGCAGAAACAGTGCGCTGCCAGCACCTCACGGCCATGATAGAGGAGTTTCTCCGGGACAACCGGGAATCAGGGTCGGTGCTACATAATGACCTTCAGGACCTGGGCGAGATCATCAGTACCAGCACAAACCGCATCTGTGAGATGCTTGGCAGGATTGCTGATGCCCTGGAGGCAGCACCCCCCAGACCACAGCCCCAGCAGGAGGAGCCACCCTCCCAGAGCTCCTCCACGCAGACCAGCCCGGTCCGTAGGTCACTGCGCACGATGCGCCGGAATGGAAGGGATGCCCCAGGCTCTGGCAGTGCCCATTGACCGTGCAGCCACACACATGTGGCCAATGCTGCACTGATGGGAACATTGTGGGGTTGTTGTGGGGGGAGGGGGAGGGGGGGGAGTTGGGGGGGAGGGTGAGGGGGTTGAGGGTGTGTGTGGGAGTTGGGGGGGAGGTGGAGGGGGGTGAGGTGGAGGGGGGTGAGGGTGTGTGGGAGTTGGGGGGAGGGTGTGTGTGGGAGTTGGGGGGTGAGGGTGTGTGTGGGAGTTGGGGGGAGGGTGAGGGGGTTGAGGGTGAAGGATCTGTTGTACACGTTTGGACATAATCATACAATACACAGTTTGGTCTATCCTACAATACAGAGTGGACATTCATTATTGTGCATGTGCCTTTTAATGTCTCACAGTGCATGTAGTACATGTATCCCCACACCCAGTGCCCAATGCCCCGTCATCCTCACCCCCTCAGCTGACTTGTGATTCAGAAATATTGCTCGATCAATGCTTGTCGCACGGAACGTCCCTCCCGTGCATCGGCACCATGTTGCTGTTCTGCCATTCCTTCCTCCACCTCCTCCTCCTCCTCCTCCTCCTCCTCATCTGGTGGCAGCAGTCCCACGTCAGGGGGCAGTGGCCCGTTCCGACGGATGCACATGTTGTGCAGCATTACACATGCCATGGTGATCTTGGACACCTTCTCATGGCTGTAGATGAGACCCCACCTGACCGGCTGAGGCAACGGAATCGTGCCTTCAGAAGGCCGAAGGCCTGCTCTATGACCACCCGTGTACGGGTACGAGATCTATTATAGTCCTCCTCGTGCCTGTTTTGGGGGTTGCGGACCGGGGTCATAAGCCACGGTATCAAAGGGTAGCCAGCATCACCTGCATGAGAGTGGAATGAAGGTAAGTGTTAGTACATTCATGGTGGAGAACTGTGCTAGTCTTACATTGCAGCGGGTGATGACTGGCCATGCACACATGTCCCTGGATACAGTCAACCCATTACTGGTCCGGCCATGTGTGCTGGCCAATGGAATGATGGAGGGGGTAGCTTCTCCCTGATGGGTCATGGTGCGCACTCATGTCTTGTTGCATGTGCATCGTTTATGCATGCAGCAGTGTTGGACTGCATTAATTGATGACTTGCATGAGACCTGCTGTAAGGGTGTGTTGGTAGTAGTTGGTAGCATACCCTTCATTCAGCACTGATCCCTATCATGGTGATTGGCAGCTATCCTATGGAGGTGCCGAACCAGTCACACGCAGTAGGATCCCTGTCAGACTAACCTCTATGCACTCCCATGGATGACTGTCCTTTGTGTTGAGATGCAGGAGTCAGCGACATGGTGCTATTGCACTGCATGGTGCACGATGGCCTTACGGTGTGTAAGGTCCACCGATGTGTGGTGCATGTATCGTGGTCTTTGGCCAGGGTAACTGTTTGTCAGGTACCATTAGGTGTTGGCTCGTATTCACTACTGTGTGGTTAGGTGGTAATGTGGCGTGCCACTTGTCATGGGGCACAGTGTTCTGTGAGGTGCACAACGTACAATAGCGCTGTCATTCCCTCCCGGGTGGAGTATGCATCCCCCCCCTTTCCCTCCCGGGTGGAGTATGCATGCCCCCCCCTTTCGCAGTGGGGTATGCTGACAACCTACTCAGAGCCCCAATGCACTGCCATGGCCCATTATGGTTACTCACCAAGCAGCCAGGTACGTTGTCCGGCATGTCGGCCCATGTAGCGTGGTAGTGTTGAGTTCCGCAGGACCAAGGAGTCATGAGTTGATCCGGGGTACCGAGCATTGCATTGTGTGATGGCTTTACTGGCATTGCACACCATCTGGACGTTGATGGAGTGGTATTGCTTGCGGTTGCGATACGGCACCTCCATTGCATGAGGAACCACCAATTCTACGTGGGTGCAGTCGAGGGCACCTATGCAATTTGGCATGCCTGCAAGTGCATGGAAGGCAGCTTTGGTATCATATATCTCCTGTGGAGTCCGGGGGAGGCATATGTAGTCCCTTTTGTGCTTGAGGAGGGCATCCAGCACTTGGTTGAGTATCCCGGAAAATATTGGCTGTGAAATGCCATGCATGTGCCCCACTGTATGCTGGTAGGTGCCTGTGGCAAGGAAGTGGAGCACGGACACTAGCTTTAGTAGAGGGGGGATGGCAGTGCTGATTTCTATGAGGCTCACTATGTCGGTATGTATCAGTGCCACTATGGTGGTTATGGTGCCCCAGTCAAGCCGGTACAGGGTGTGGATCTGCTCTGGTGTGAGGTTGAAGGGGGTGGCTCTGATGCGGGGTATTGGGGGCTGCCGGCGTGGTAATGGTGGCTGCACCGGTAGGGCATGCTGGCCCTGTCTCCCCCTCCTTCTCCTCCTGTGTATCCTCTGTGGTGGTTGCTGTGGTTGTTGTTGTTGCTGTTGTCGTAGTTGCTGCCTTGCAAGCAGGGCCTCCAGCTCCAGGAATGCTGCTACAATTGGTATCATCTTGGTGTGGGTGGGGGTGTGGTGTGTGGGTGTGCTCCTTTTGTGCTGTGCCAGACTCTATTGCCTCCACCTGTGCTGATTGGGTGCACCTGTTCCTCTTCCAAACACTGATCAGGGTTGTTAACACCTTCCCCGCGATGCCGGTATTAACGCCATGGCGGTAAGGTACTTTGCGCCCTTGTGGAGGTCGTTATTTCCGTGTTCGCTTTGCTTGGAATCGGAGATGGTTTACGCCTTCCCGTTATTTCCGCAATGGTGTGTCGGGCGCGCGACACTGGTCCGCTATTTACGCAATCGTAGTTTACGGTGGCGTAAATAACGGTGTGGCGGGTCAGAATGGCCCGTAACGGTAAAGGAAGTCGTTATTACTTTACCGGCCTTGTTTTTCCCTTAACGCCGGACTCGGAATGACCCCCTATGTCTTTGGGTAGTCGCCATTCGTACTCGAAGGGGAGTGGGACGTCTCGGCTGAGCATGTCTGCCAGAATATCGAGTTCCCCTGGAACGTTTAGAGACAATAGAAAAATCTTGTGTTTGAGCACCCACTTCAAAATGTTGTGAGATAGTTTGGACAGCCCTGGAGAATGAGTGCCCCCCTGCTTGTTCAGGTAGTAAATGGCTGTGGTGCTGTCCGTGAGGACCAGTACTGTCTTTCCCTGTAGCTGCGTCTGAAAGGCTTTCAGTGCTTTGAACACCACTAGTAGCTCCAACAGGTTTATGTGGTTGGAGGCTACCGCTGGGGGCCAAACCCTGTGCGCCGTCTGCTGAAGATGAGCCCCCCCACCCCATGAGGGATGCATTTGTCTTGAGAGTGGCTTCTACTGTGGGGGTGGTGAAGGTTTTCCCCTTCAAGAGGTTTTCCCTCGACCACCACCTCAGAGAGAGAACGAGCGCTACCGAGACAACCACTAGATCGTACCATAGTCCGCTGGACTGACACCATTGGCTGTTTAGCCACTCTTTCATGGGGAGCACGCGCAAATGCACGTGAGGAACCAATTTGATGCAGGACGCCATCATAGCTACCAGTCGCATGGCCTTGTGTACCGTCACCTCGGGACCGGCTATACATTGAGGGATCTGAAACAGCATGTTTTGAACCCTCTCGTTGGTGGGGAAGACGAGACAGTCTTCTGTCCGAATAAGAGCCCCTACGAACTGCTTGACTTAGCTGGGGTCGAGTCTGGATTTCTTCTAGTTTATAGAGCAGCCCAGACCGAATAAAAGGTTAACCGTCCTTTGAGTATTTGCTAGGCATGTTTCGTAGGAGTCCCCTTTTATAAGCCAGTCGTCGAGGTAAGGATAAACTGGGATGGATTGCCTGTGCAGGTGAGCCGCTGCCACTACCTTTGTAAATACCCTTTGGGCTGAGGCAATACCCAATGGAAGGACGTTGAACTGATAGTGCTTGCCCTGTATCATGAACCTTGCGTACTTTCTGTGTGCTGGCAACATTGAAATATAAAAGTATGCATCTTTCATGACCAATGTTTCCATGTAATCCCCCTTCATGAGAAGGGGATTTACTTCTTGCAGCGTCACCATACGAAACTTTTGGGGTTTGACAAACTTATTCGCAATTCTAGAACAGGGCGAATGGTTAGATCCTTTTTGGGTACAAGGAAGTACACTGAATAAATACCCTTGTTTAGCAGTAGAACGGGGACGACTTCGATAGCGCCTTTTTCCTGAAGGATCTTGACCTCTTGTAGCAGGATCTTGAGGTGTTCTGGTGTCAGGCACCTGGATCTTGGAGGTCTGTACCGAGGTGGCCGGCTGAACTCGATATAGTACCCGTGGGTGGCGGTCTTGAGCACCCACTGGTCCGATCTGATCTCCTCCCATGCATGCAGGAATGATATTAAGCGTCCCCCGACCGGTGAGGCATAGGAGGGGACCGGGATTCGATAGTCAATTTTGACCAGAGGCCTGGGAGGCTCTAGGCGCGGCATTACGACCCCTTCACTTCCTTGATGTAGTCCTCTAGGAGGGTAAGTACTGGGGGTGTTAGAACCCTGTCCCGAAGACAAATTGTTTCCTGAGCCATACTGATTATGTGGGGAACGTTGATAGGATTGCCCGCGATAAAAGCGGCGCAAACTTCCCCCTCTTTGTTGAAAAGGTCTTTGAGTAATCAGGTCCAAAGATTTTAGTGTCTCATGTTCCTTTTTGGCGGTCTTTAGCGCCTCATCCACCACCTTTCCAAACAGGTTGGAATCTTCCACAGGTTTGTTAATCAGTGAAGCTTGAGTCTCAGGTTTGAACCGAGAGTTCCTCAACCAGGCATGGCGCTTTAACAAGGTACCTTGTGCCAGGGTACGACCAGCTGTTTCAGCAGCATCCAAGGTATTCTTGAGGATGTTATGATTGACTTGTTTTCCATCCGACACGATTGCTAGTAAGCGGGAGCGCACTGGTTCTGCGACTTCCTGCAGACCCTCCTACAGAAGGTTCCACTGAACATCTGAATAACTAGCCAAGAGCGTGGTATTATTGGCTATACGCGTGAAGTTGCTGCAGCAGTATGATTTTTTTTCCCCAAAGCATAAAACTTTTTACACTCTGTCTGGTGGCGACTCGCCTTTAGACAAGGGGACCCCTGCCCACTTTCTCATAGTTGTGACCACCAGAGAATTTGGTGTGGCATGACCCCTAATATATAAGGGATCGGTTGGGGAGGGTCAAAAAAGTTTTTCCAGCCTGGGATTAAAAGCCCTGGTTTGAGAGGGTTTCAATAAAGAGAGGGCGAGACATGGCTTGGTCACCACCGATCAGGGTAAAATACGTGACACATTCCACACATTCTATGAAGAACTTCACTCACCTCAATCCGACGCTACGGATGCGGAGATTGAACATTATCTCTCCCAAATCCCAACGAGTTGTTGGAGACTCCGATAACTGAGGCGGAAGTTGTGGAGGCAATTGAGGCACTCCCCAACAGGAAGGCCCCTGGCACCGATGGCCTTAGTGCAGAGTTCTACAAGGAGTTTAAACATCTGTTAGTACCCAGACTACTGGCGGTGTGGACCAAAGTCCTAGATAGGGGAGAGCTCCCAGAGACCACAAGAGAAGAAGTAATAATGCTACTGCTCAAATCAGGGAAGCCCCCGGATGACTGCGGGTCTTATAGACCTCTATCATTAATTAATACGGATGCAAATGTCTTGGCAAAGATACTCGCCACTAGGTTAACACCTTTGATGCCATATATGGTCCACGAGGATCAGTCAGGGTTCATTCTTGGCAGGTCCACGGCCACTAACATCAGAAGATGCCATGTGATCCTGACTACAACACCCTCAGATCAGCAGGCCATAGCTGTGTCACTAGATATGCGTAAAGCATTTCATACGGTATCCTGGCCCTTCCTGTTCGGGGTCTTGCGAAATTATGGGTTCGGTCCAAACTTCCTGAAATGGATACAATTACTATACACAGGCCCCCAGGCCAGAGTTAGAGTTAATGGCACCCTAACAGACAAGCTCGAACTACGAGGGGGCACTAGACAGGGTTGCCCATTGTCACCATTACTGTTCGCCCTAATAATAGAACCACTGGCGGACATATTGAGGACTCGGTACAGCGCATACGGGGCTAAGGATAGGAAGTAAACTGCACATTATAAATCTATACGCAGACGACATTTTGCTGTACCTAAAAGACCCAGACAGGCCATTGGGGAGGGTCCTGGCAGAAGTAGAACGGTTTGGTAGATTCTCGGGCCTACGACTTAACCTCAACAAATCAGAAGTGTTCCCCATTACTGAAAACACGAGTAAACCCCATGACCTGCATGGCCTACTGTGGTGCCCAACGCATATTCTGTATCTGGGAGCGTGTATTACTAGGACGGCTCAATTATCGCAAGCACTAAACTATAACCTGCTGGCAGACGCTCTATGTATGAAGTTAAAGCGTTGGAGTGCTCTCCCCATCTCCATGATGGGTAGGATCGCTTTAGTAAAAATGATAATTCTCCCAAGCTTTATCTATTTAGTACGGTACCGGTCTGGCCGGGGCGGGCCTTATTTACCAAGATGTCTAGCGCATGTGTCTCATTTGTATGGGGTGGTCACCCTAGGGTGAGCTGGAGGGTACTAACTGATGTCTACCCAAAGGGTGGTTTGATGGCACCGGACCTCGAACTATACTACTTGGCTGCACAGGCACAACATGCCGCCCAGTGGGCTACAATATTTCTTAACCAACAGGCCCTGTACCGAGCCAGCCTGAAAAAGAGGCTGTGTTGGCGCTCCACCAACATACGAGGCCAACTCCCAAGCATTACAACGCCATGAAACCATCAAAGGTGGTGACTACGGCATGGGCCAAAATAGTTGAGATATTTGACACGGATAAGGATATACCACCCGAGTATGCCACTCTGGGGCGACCCCCAAACACCCTTTAAGTATAGAGGGGGGAAGTAGCCCGCCATTGGTCCTCCAGGGGCATAGCACAATGGGGTCAACTGTTCACGAATGGGCACTTTATTCAGTGGGATGATATCAAGGACGTAGTGGGGAATACGCACGGGACCAGACAACAATATTCCCGTATACAAGCAGTCATACAAAGTATATGTCCGACCTTTCCTAATGAACCACCGCAGAACATGGAATTGGGATATATGTTCACGGGGGGATCTCAAAAGATAACGGCGTCAGCACTGTATAAGATTATACTCCAAACACGCCCGATAGAGCAACGCACAACTAAGGCCAAGTGGGAACAAGACCTGGGAGAGCAAATTGAAGACGATGAATGGTCCCGACACTGTGCACTCACCAAACAGATTTCATGTAATTCTAGATACAGGCTAATTCACTATAAGATAATACAAAGAACACACTACACTCCTATGAAGCTAAAACGCATATATTCGACCATGACCGGGAACTGCCCGAGATGCAATGCTGAAAATGCAAACAGTTACCATATGTTATGGGCGTGTGTAAAACTGAGGGGATATTGGGAGGTGGTGTGTCTGGCACTAGATGGGATGGCAGATCAACCAGTGGAATGGACCCCACGGATGTGCCTGTTGGGGGTAGTCGAGAAAATTAACCCGATATAGCGGAAACTGTTGAACTTAAGTCTGCTCCTAGCCAAAAGGGTGATTCTGCTCAAATGGAAAAGTGCAAATCCCCCAACCAAAGCGGACTGGGACAGAGACATGGTATGGACAAACGTTATGGAGGAACTATACATAGACTCGGTATTGCCTGTTTCCCGGCCAAAGAATATATGGGAAAGATACAAACTGTACCTACTTGAAAAGACAGAGCAAGAACACTCTGACTCTGAAAAGTAATTGAAATTGTATAATGCATGAACATATCAGTACTACAGCTAAGTGTTTGTATTAACTGTGTGCAACAGAAATAAAGAATTAAAAAAAAAAAAAGAGGGGGCGAGACGCCACATGAAGGCATTGAGAAGGGGAATAGCTTGGCTAGACGTAGGCTTCTCTTTTAAAATGTCCTCCACAAAATCTGAGTCTACTACAGCCTCCTGTGTAGCTATTTGGAAGCGCTCAGCCGTCTTCCTAAGAATGGCATTAAACGCCATTTGGTCATAAACAGGAAAGGCCTGACGTAGAGGAGGAGACAATGGAGAGTCAAGGCAAATAGCATCCAGATCCAGGGTAGATATAGCCAAGGTGGGTTCTCACCAACAGGTTGGTCATCTCCCCAATCCGGGGTGTGATCATGAGGATCATCGAAAAGATCATCCCCTTGTGCATAAGGGTCAAGTGGAACCTCTTCAGTGTCTGAAAGGTCGAAGAACTCCTCATGGAGAGGGTCTGAGCTCCTCTGGTATTTAGTTATTGTAGGAACATCATAAGGGATCTCTTCACAAGGCCTTTTTGGGGTGAACCTCTCTGAAAAATCTACACATTTTTCTAGCCTTTTCATACAACCCTCAAATTTTTCTGTGGTCCATTAAGATGTCCCAGAGGTGTCTAAGGGAGGGGGGAGAAGGACTCCTCTAGAGGATCATGTAGCCTAGAACATTGAGATTATTCACTAAGAGTCTTAGACAAAGGCTGGGGACTCTCTTTAAAGTCCTGTCACCCTTTTGGGCCGTCTGGAGTCTTCGACGTATTTTTGGGCCTAACCCGCCCTTCCGGGCGTCCCGATATGTCTTTCGACGTATCTTTGTGTTTACCAGCCACCACGACAATCTTCGTGAAGCTTTCGCTGATGCTCAGCTTTACGGGAAGGTGTTTAGGCTGGGAGGGCGGCTACGTCGAAACTTTCACCGTAACCGGAGCTTTCTTAAGCGTCGGATCGTGCGAATCAGCGGGTGTCGTTGAGGAACCAGACGCACCCATTGGCGCCTCGGACCGTTTCGACTGATAGGCCGCAACGGAGCCGGGGATTGAGTGTTTAGTCCCATGTGATGTGGGTGCGTCCTCGTCGCCGGGGTGTAACCTTCCCATAGCAGGACATGTGTTGTGCCTATCGGGGACCGATGTCTTGGAGCAAATCCGCTCCGTTGTCAGCTCAATGGCGTCCATGTCGGTGCGATGGTCCTCGATATGGGCCTCATCACTTTCGGCGGCTGCGGGGGAGCTACCCTCAGCCTGTGACATCGCATAGGCCGCCCACCGTTTTACACAAGGCTCCTTTATGGTCTTAGGAGCTTACAGTGCCGACAGGACGCCTCAGCGTGATTGAGGGGGAAACACCTATTGCACCGAGGGTGCTGGTCTTTCCACAGAAATGTTCCTTTACAGGAAGGGCAAAATTTAAAGGGAGTCCTGTCCATAGCGCAGGTAAACAAAAGCAACGACAATACCAAAGGGGCAAAGAGGGGAGAAGGAAAGACATTCTTAAAAGAACGGAAACCACCAGACCACACTCTCCCTACTGTGTCGGCCAGCCAGAAGGCCCGGCTACGCGGTCGACAGCCATCCAAGTCTGTTGTTCTGTCTTCGGCGACGGTTCAGTAATCGTCAAAGAGGGGACAAATGTTGTTATAACTGACCAAAGGTCAGGATTTTAACAAATTTGCTATTTAGCTAGAGCTCCGCAAAAGGCGGCCAGCTAGCTGGGCGAAAAAATCAGAACAATCTGAGGGACCTCGACGTGTGACGATTTCTGGGTACACTACACCTCATATTAGGGATAGTGTTACAGACACGCCTATGCCTTCGTCCCCTTTCAATCCTCGTAAGACAAGATGCAATACTCTGCGATTACCGCTAGATGTCGGACTATATGCACAACATGTGATTCTAAGTAGATTAACAAGCATCAGAAAGAGAGATATAGTCAGAGAGCTATGCTCTGTTAGAGACACTGGTAGGAGGTAAAGGATGTCCAGAAATCAAAAGACTTTCATACAGGTAGGCTGCCTCTTCGGCATCCATAGTGCTGGGGACACATCAAATACAGGTCAGCAGCGGCCAGCAGTTCCCAAACTCTAGTGGCCTCTTGGAAGAACTTGCATATTGGGAAATCACTCAAACAACATTACAGGTCAGTATACCCCCACAGGAAAGGAGTGAGATACGGTAACACCATTGCACGTTGACAGGGAAAAAGAGTGCACCATCAGCTGGTGTTGTGGGGTGGTGAGCTGAAGAGTGAGAGAAAACTCCATTACACATTGCTGCCTCTAGGATGGTGAGAAACATAGGGATTAAGTGGGGTGATAGAAATTTAGTGGAATTGTACGACTGAAACCGTCAGCAAGTACCTTCTTAGAGGGTTTGGGTATGTACAGTGACATATCATGTTTTAATATATGCGAACCATTGGTCGAACTTTATCAATCTCTCAGGAAGAGTCCTCTCCTTCGTTATTTCTATCAGAGGAGGGAAAAGCCATACAATGAAATCCTCACTTCACATGTACCCTTGATATGTGTTCTGCATGAACGGACAGAAAGCATTTATCAGGCGCAACATCTGCACTTGCCACTCAACATGGACTAGTGATGTTGGACTCTTTGCGAGTAAGAAATGGTGTGCTATGTGCATTTTAAGGAAGGCATGGTATCAACAGTAAGACAGACAAGTGAGTCAAGTGTGGTTATTTAACTTTCACATGGGTGAGATAAACGCCTATCTAAACCTAAATCTACAGATGGGAGCATGCTATGACCATCAAATAATAAAGAATGCAGTACTAGTGGAGTCTTGTCAAATCAAAAGGGGCCTATACTAAAAAAGAAACTATGGCTAATCATTACTACTAATTTATAAATAGTGTGGGGTGAAGTTCATGAAAAAGAAAGAAAAGTTCACAAAATGTAAGTCAGGATGGTTGGGCCGTTGGCATCCCTTCCCCACGTTTTCAGCACAGGGCAAGGCTAATCACTCGAGCAAAGCACACTCTGGCTCGAAGATACAGTTTTATATTCACACTTCAGGACCTCCTGTGTGCAAGTCTCTTTGCTTCTTGCAAGTCTCTTGACTCAGAGGGCCTGGTGTGCACAAAAAACAAGCAAACATTATTTTCCTTTTCACCAGTATTCAATTTAGGTGTTCGCTCTGGATCCCCCTCAGCAGGGCTCAGATCCCTTTCTTTTGGTCAATTAGTCTCCCTCAGACGGGCACAGACCAATTGCGATGTACTGTAAACCATTGAAGACTTTCGAATGTGCACAGGATTTAGAAAGACCCATTGCATGACCACTTTGATCTCAGTATTCATTTTTCTTACACTCAGCATCAGTTGCATATCTAACAGAGACCTTCGAATGAGTGCCCACGTGGCGCCGGACCACTCTGTGTATGGTGTCTTGGGTTTGCCTCTGCTAAATTCAATCATAAAGTTCAATAATTTCTTTTGGTTTCCAATAACATCTGCATTGCTCTTTGAAAACGCTACACAAACTGTTCTCTTTGTGCAACCTTGGTTCAAAACATAGGCTGGTTTGGTATCAGTCTCTGACTCACAGGCTGTGCTGTCTTTTGACACCGCTTTGTTGTAGGAGCCAAGGACAGTACTACAGCAGCAATGGCTCCTCCCTGCCTTGGTTATCGACGTGGGAGAGCTCCGACACAATGTACAGGTTTGATCAGCCTTAGTTCCTGGTCTTCGGTTTCTTAGTTTCCAAGGCTCACGAAAATAACAGTCTTTAGAGATGACCAGTATTTCCCTCCTTGCGACTCTCTGGTCTTGCTGTTTTTCTCCTTGTACTAAACTGCCTTCCTGGAACTGCTGTTTCCTCGTGTGGTTTGCCTCGCTCATAGTGTGCTTTCGTGCTACACCTTTTATCCGTGTGGGGGAAGTGTAATGCAGTCCGGTGTGTGTAATAATCCGTAATTGCCTGACCTTGCCTGCCCATGTTGTTGAGACATGTCAGGTATACGACTCTGGTGTTAGTCTGTTGTCGCTCACGGTGAACTGTCTGTGAGAAAGTGTTTGTGTCAGCAAGGGGGGAGGGGGCTGAATTCCTGGGTTAAGGGTGTTATTGGGATGGGGCTACTGCGTCTCACCATCCGGTGTCCAACTCCACGAAGACACCCCCCAAACCCCCCCCCCCCCCATCTAGGTGATCCTCCCGCTCTGGTCCACCCCCAAGAACTGGATCCAAAGCGATGGCTGTGTACTGGCCACCTGGATGACAGATCCCCGGGGGCTAGCGGGGGGAGACACCTTTTGGTTTCTAACAAGAATTGAAGTGGCAAATGACTTTCTTATGGCTGGCTAGTAGCAGCATGCAACTTGAATTTGTAACCCCTGCATTTAATCATTTCTATGCAAGTTTTAAACTAACTTCCCACCTAAACTACAGTGCAACTTGTGAGGGATTACAAAGTGTGTGATTGTGAATGGCAATTGCAAATTGTAATATCCATCTTGTTAATTGTAACCAATCACTTTTGCATTCGTGAAGCCTGCCCCTGCAAGTAGCATTGGTTTTGCCTAAGCAACTTTCTTCCATAGATTTGGTCTCGGTTTTGTTGTTAATCTGGTCTGGCTGGTATGCTTTCAATAAGGATGATGTTATGATTAAAATGCAAGAAAATAAATGAAACATGGGGACACATTTAAAATAGTGTGTGTTATTTTTTTATTTAAAAGGATATTATTCAAGTTTGGAAAATTATTTATTAAATAGCTACTCACCTCAAACTATTCGGTATTTGGCTGAATACTAAATATTCTATTCAGTACACCAGTACTTACCACAAATACCAGAGGAAATACCATGTGCCTGCAATAGATGAAGCATGGCAACAAAAACAGGCAGCACTGGACAATGTAGTTGCAATAAAAAGGCATTGGTTGGTTGGTGGTGCTAAGCGTGATAGCCCAGGGATTCATGCCTGATATTGCACATGTCGTTTTCAGGATTTGGACAGGAGAATAATAAGCAGCTTTGTGGTGTTACAGAATGTGCTCCTCTGTTGCAATGGAGCAACATGATTTTAAGCAATCAATTGAATAGCTTTGGTCTTATGGTTTGCAAGTTGAACTGCTAACAACGACAGGCATATGAGCATAGCTAAAGTCATGCAAGAGAAGCTTTCACACGTCAGGCATCAGTTCAATGATTGGCATGCATCTAAATCAGGGGCTTAAAAAAAGCAATGCAGCTGGGAGAAAAGTGTTGTGGCCATCAACAACTACTGTCATCATCACAGTCTATAAATAAACATCAATGGTGAATTTCTGAATAATCAGACATTTTACTTATTGAAAAGTGGCAATCACTTCTGTGCCGTACACCCAACAAACATGTCTGGGATTTTAACTGAAAGTACCGTGCTTGCAAACACATTCGACTGACCGGAGAACAGCACAGAAGGAAGAAATTACTAAAGCCTGGGTCACCGCCTCATAAGGCACTAGGGAAGATTGTCTGGAACAAGGGATTGACGAGATATTTGAAATGCCTTATTGACTTTTGCCACAGAGGGGATTTAGAGTTCTTCCACAGCATGCGTCTGAAATTCTGTCCCAAAATATTGCATTTTACTATTGATTGGATGGAAGTACGGACAAGCCAGGCAGTCATTGTTCACAATGAAAATGTGGGTATGGAACAGGCCAGAACTGGTGCAGGTGGAATACATATCAGTATAGAATACCCTTCCTACACAGAAGGAGAATGAGTTACCCAACCAATATATGAAGACAGTGGCATTTCAATGTATTCATGAAATTATACCTTAAGTCATGGCGATGGAGAGCCATGGTACTGAAGAATAATGGCATCAGCGTGCTGAGGAATTGCCACAGAACACTGTTTGCCGAAAACGTCTTGCATTATCGCCCCAAATTACTATCCAAATTAAGGGATGGGTTCATATGCTCTACTTCAATTGTAAAATATAGTCCTATATGATTAATCACATAATGTGTAATAGGGTTACTGTTATACATATAGCTTGTGCATTCATTATACCCAACTTGTGGAGCATTTTCACCCATAATTGTGGAACATACTGATCACGTGCAATAATCAAAGTTGAAATCCCTGGCAATCCCAGATAACTATACTATCCTGAGACAAGAACGTCCCATCTGGAGAGGAGGCGGTGTCGCCATTATCTATAAGTGCAGTCTTACCATGAGACTAGCCACCCCTATAGGTGCCCTCTCCTGCGAAATACTAGCAGTCAAAATACCTCTCACTAACACCCAAACTCTTAACATTTACCTGATCTACCGCCCACCAGGCCCTATTGGTACCTTCGACGAAGACCTAAACTCTATTCTATCCAGCAACCTTAAAAGCTCCACTCAAGCACTCACCCTAGGTGACCTCAACTTGGGTTACAATGACCCGGAAGACCATCCTGCCAGCATTATAGCTAATACTCTCACTGAATTAGGCTTTGTGCAAAGATGCACAGTACCAACACACTCGAAAGGCAGAACACTCGACTGGGTGGCCGATCACAACTGCCTAGCGAATATTACAAATATCTCACCTTTAGCCTGGACTGACCACCACTTGATATCATTCGTGCTCTCCACCGATAGGCCACCACCACCGCCTATTATTAAGGTCCCACCTACCCTTACCAGAAACAAGAAAAACATGACAGCAGAAAGACTTATCCCTAATCTACTCCCCACTCTCAACACATTGCCAGACGACCTGGACCCCGAGTCCATGGTCGAAGAATATAATAAGATCATGGCCACCTAGCTGGACCGCATCGCCCCACTCAAACTCAGATCCAGTAAACCAAAAACGCACCTCAACAAATGGTACACACCATTCCTCAAAAACCTAAGGCAACAAAAAAGAAGTTAAGAGGCCATTTGGAAAAAATCCCCCGCAGTTTCAAACAAACTCAAACTCTCCAAACTAGCTGCACTGTACAAAAAAGAAATCTACCTGGCCAAACGTACTTCATTCGACTCTCGTATATCCCAAGCCAAATCCAACATGAAAGAACTTTTTTCTATCCTCAAAGAAATAGAAACCCCCACAGCACCCCCCGATACTTGCACCAAAGACAAAAGCTGGTGCACAAACATTCAAAACGCCCTAGCAAACAAGATTGTGACTCTTCAAAGTAAAATCGCCAGCAAAACAGCTTCCCTGAATAACACTCAATTCAAAAATTCATGACAAACCCTTGCCCACCGACTAGCCCGTTTCCAGTTTGCCAAAGTCAATATTTTGGAAGTGGAAAAAATCATTTTATCCCTGAAACCGTCCAATTGCCAGGGTGACCTGTGCCCTGCTCAGCTCATCAAAGATGCTGCCCGGGACCTCTCCCCTTTTATCACAAAACTGATCAATGCCTCCTTTGCCACCGGATTTATCCCTACGAATCTAAAACAATCCTGGGTACTCCCGTTATTGAAAAAACCTACGCTCGACCCTGCCACACCCACAAACTATCAACCCATAACAACCGTTTCCTTTCTCCTAAAAATTCTAGACAAGGTTGCTTATGTACAAATACAGAAGCACCTGGAAGAACATAACGTCCTAGGATCTAGACAGTCTGGGTTCCGGCCCCAACATGGGACTGAAACCGCTCTCATTGACTTAAAAGCCCAGATCGATTCGCACAGAGACAATGGGCAAGCTGCCTTACTCCTCCTCCTTGACCTATCTGCAGCTTTCGATCTGGTCGATCACTCTGTCCTATGTTCACACCTCCACACTGCAGCTCACTTCTCAACGGAGGCCATCATGTGGATCACATCCTTCCTTAACAGCAGGACCATGAGGGTCTTCTCCCCCACGGCTGCAGCAGACCCCATACCCATCACCTGCGGTGTTCCTCAGGGCTCCTGTGTCTCCCCCACACTATACAACATATTTACCAAGCCCCTTTTCGATGATTTGGATCATCTCGGTATCACCTACACTAATTATGCAGATGATACTCAGATCCTCCTTCCGCTTTCTGGAGATTATGGAAAGGATTTGACCTTGTTAAATAGGGTGTACATCATCATCCAGGCATGGATGGCCACTCATGGACTATGCCTGAATGATGATAAAACAGAACTCATCATCCTAGGTACCTCACTTAATATAAAGAAGCTCGGCCCGGCCTACAATTCCTTCATGATTGATGGAAACAACATCCAAGTCGGACAGGAAGTTAAAACATTGGGATTCTATCTTGACTCCAATTTCTCCTTTAAAAGACAAGTGAGCTCCCTTGCATCCTCCACGGCTTACACCTGCAAATTAATCCGCACAGCTAAACCCTTCCTGTCGGATTCCAGTTGCCTGACACTCGCCAGAGCTCTTATTCTGTCCCGCCTTGACTACTGTAATGCCCTATACCTGGGATCTACTAAGGCTACCACCAGCAAACTGCAAACCCTTCAGAACAATGCGCTAAGAGCAGCTCTGAGCATTTCCAGAAGGGAACACATTACAAACTATAGCCTACAGAATAATTGGCTAACCACTAAAAATTAAATTCTATTAAAAACGGCATAACTCACTCACAAGTCTCTGAACAATGCCGCCCCAATTTATCTAATCAACAGATTCCACCGACAGTCCTCTTCAAGACCCACCAGAACCGCATACAAAAACTGTCTAACTGTTCCCCACTTCAAGCGGGCCACCATAGGGGGTAATAGCTTCCCGGTAAAAGCTGCCTTGTTGTGGAACTCCTTGCCTCCAAACCTTAGAATTGACATGCCCCACCAGAATTTCCGCTCACTGGTAATCTCATGGTTGAAAAGCAAGACCCACTAAGACCATGAATTGCCCAGCACCACCTGTACAAATTGTAACTACATGTGCCTTCCTGCTTATGTGCCTTGCCTACCTGTATATAATGGCCTGTAGGCCTACCACTGACTTGTATATAACACGGGTGTAGTTATTCCTGTATTATGTATATTCTTTGTACTGTAACCAAGCTTCGAATATTCTTGTAAAGGCTGCGCCCTGATACCCCCGGGTACATTTGCGCATTATAAATAATAAAAACAAACAAACAAACAATTAATAAGTGATTGCTAAGATGTTTCACAAGATAGTTTAGAGTTTAATGCACTATCTGTGGTGATCTGTGCTCATGTGCCAGTCTAATGGTGTAGCCAGCATAACAAGTTTGGCACGCGCAGTATAGATGCAGGTCTGAGAAAGGGGCCCCTGCAAACTAAAAGAACATTTTAATAAAGCATTACCTTTAGCACACTCATGTAGTTTCGGAGTTTGAGATTTTATCATCTACTGTAGGATTTTAACTTGACATCCCGCCTTTCATTGTACCAAAACAAAGAGATCCAAACTAATCTACCGAGTTTTCAAGGTACACATGGGGTGGAGGCATGAACTCTGATGCCAGTGATGTAAACTCTCTTGGAAGTAACTGTTGAGATTTCCTTTCGGTTTGTTTTCAAGATTTTAATTTTAAAAACATTCTATTGTCCTTGACAGATACTGAGTGAAAGGGAGCTTCTGACATGGTGTGACTTTACCAAACAACAGAGGGAGCAATCAATCAGAATGCATCTCAAAGGACATGTCATATTATAAATCCCACTGGTCCCTCAAATATAAGTGTGTCCAACTCACTGTGCAGTTGATTTTCAGTAAAACCCTACAAATACCTCTGAACAGACTGAAGATATGCTCTACAGAGGAAAGAACATGTGAAATACATCCCACACTGCTGTAGTTAATCTCCGAGAAATCTGTAGTAGTGTTATTGTGCTGGGGATTTTGTGCATACCTCATGTTTGTTCTTATGCTGAATTGTCATCCATTTAGGAAAGCATACCTCAATGCTAATCCTCATTTGCAGGTTGAAAAGTTTTGGACTCATTCTCACCCCCGCAAAAAAATGTTTTCCAGAGACTTCAAATGATCATTCAGAAAGAAAACAAGGACCCAAGAGGATTTCATACCATTTGAATAGGGTCACCTGGTACAATTAACCAACTCATCCACAATGGACATTGAAATAGTTTGGAGATGTACATCTCATATTTTACCTGTGCCCACCTGCGAAACATATCTATAGTGGCTTCTTAAAAAACGGACAGCTTTGTGCAATAAAACAATACAAATACAAAAATTACTGTGTCAACTGCATTCTTTATTTCTTTCAGAAAATTAAAGTTACTCACCGGAGTGACTAGAGTACTCATAGGCCATAGTCCCCTTTCTCCATCCTTGTGGGCGTTCCCCAGCATGGGACAGTAGCGGAAACTTTGACAGAGAAAAATTGAGCTTCCCCTTTAAATTTAGTATTGTGCGTGGGTGCGCTGCCTCTGGCGTGGGAACGTCCCGCCATCTGGCACCTCACCTCAGTCCCCTTTGAACAAATCGGACCCTTACAAACCTGGCAACACCTGAACCTATTAGCCCATTGGCATACTAGCGGGGCAACGTGGGTGGGACGTATGAAGGAAAGTGGACTATGGACTATGAGTACTCTAATCACTAAAGTGATTAACTTTAATTACTCATAGGTCGCGTCCCCTTTCCTCCATCCTTGTGGGTGATTCCACCGAACAAGAACATAGGGAGGAGCTGTAATAACCTGCCTCATATCTAGAATGAAGCGAAAAGATTCCTCAGAACTGCCTGCTCGAACTCTGCATCGTGCCTGGAGCTGGTGTCCCGAGAATAATAAAACTAAAGAGGTGATGACTGAAGGTTTAGAATTAATATTAACCACTGGCATTGCTCTGGGCAACACTGCAGACCATAGTTCTTCGCCTACCAAGCCATTACAAAAGGGGAAAGACAATATGCCAATCAGGCTTGGTCCCACCCCAAAAGGGCCAGTTCAGTCCGAACTACTTGGTCATAATCCCTTCTGCACGAGACCACCAGCATCCCCAAACATGTTTCGGCCTTGTTGGACCTCAGTGAGGAGTAGCTTGGGTGTCTAAGCCCAGCAGGCACAGGACCCATGTTTGGGCATAGTGCCTACAGAAGACCGACGGAGTGGCCCAAGTAGCCGCCTTGCTGATGACCTCTCAAGAAGCAGGTCTCTGAAATACAACGGCTGTGGCCTTCGCTCTCACCGCATAGACATGAATCCCCTCAGGAACACGTTTGCCCATGGCGTTTATGCCTTCCGAAATGGCCTGAACCATCCAACAGCCAATGGAGGCCTTGGAAGCCTGAGAGCCGGGGGAAGAGCCTCCAAAAGTCACAGACAATGCCTCAGATTTTCAGAAGGATTTCATCCGAGATGGATAAAACTTGAGGACCCTCCTGAGGTCCAAGGAATGCATGGCCTTCTCTGCTTCCGACTGCGGGTTCAGGAAGAACACCGGCGGGCAGATTTAATTCAAATGAAATGGGGAGAACACCATGGGCAAGATATTTGGGTGATTGTGCATGATGACCTTGTGGTTGTGAATCGTGGTGAATGGATTGCATGAAAACAAAGCCTATAGCTCACTCACCCTGCGTGCAGAGGTGAGAGCCAACAACAAAACAGTTTCTATCGTCACCAAGCGAATGTCCACAGAAGCCATCAGCTCAAAAGGATTGTGTTGCAAGGTCGCCAGAACCACATTGAGGTCCCAGGTCAGATGCGACCTGTGCACGGCAGGAATAATTTGTGACAACCCCTTAGGTGAGCCTTAAACACCGGATTGGCCGCCGAAAACATGTGCTCAGGGGAATTCTTGTAATCCCCGACGGCCGCCAAATACTTGCGGTTAAATATCCACCTGTACTCCAAAATGAGACAGGTGCCCTGAAAAAGCCAGTACGTCATCCAGAGGACAGGTGACAGGGTCCAGCCCCTTGTTGCGTGCCCAATTGCAGAATCTAGTCCACTTCATCTTATACTGGGAAGTCGAGGGCCTCCTGGCCTACTGAATGATGACAGAGTTGTCATCGGAAAATTGAGCATGCTGAAGTCTCAGCTGATCAGGAACCAAGCAAACAGGGCCTGTTTGGCCGGGTCGGACACTCCATTGTCCGCCCTGCTACGGCAGGAAGCCCCTGCTGGGGATCGGACGATGGACGGGACCCCTGGAAGCACAATTGCAGCACATGTGACACCTAGGGTCTCGAAGGCCAGGGGGGACAACCAGGATGAGACTGCAACCCGCTGATGCCCGGAACTTGCTAAGAGTCCGTTGGAGAAGAGGGGTGGGCGGGAAAACATAGCAGTGGGCGGGAACGCATAACACCTGCAGCCGAGCCAACAGATCTGGAAGGCGTCTCCCAGAGACCCCAGACCCCGACCTGCCCATTATGCTAACTTGGGGCAATTGGCATTCCAAGGGGATGCAAACAAATCCAGGTCTGCGAACCGCCAACATTGGAACAGGGGCAACAAGGAGTTGTCTAGCAACTGCCACTCATAGGTGTTGAAGCCCAAGCAACTCAGCTGGTCCGCTTCTATAATGCTGTCCCCCAGCAGTTGGCCTTGCGAAATACAAATCCTCTTCGTAAGTGGCCATTCCCAGAGCGAAACAGCCTCCATGCACAGGAGGAGGGAAAGGGTGCCACCCTGCTTGTTCAGGTAAAACATTGTGGTACAGTTATCCGTCCTGACCAGAACCTATCACTGCCCTGAGCGCTACCAGATTGATATGTAGGAGGTCTTCCCCCCCCAGGACCATTATCCATGAATTGCATAGCCCTCCAGAGTAGCAACCAGCCCGAAAGAGGAGCCTGCCGTCACCACCAGGGAAGGCTCCGGTCGGGTGTAGGAGGCTCCCACTGAAACATTGCCAGCCACCAGTGAACATTGGGCAAAAGGAGCGGTGGAATTGGGATCATGTCCAACTGAGACCCCCCCCCCATCTCCTGATCCCAATTGGCCGCCAGGTGGAGCTGGAGGCCCCTCATCTTGAGACGGGAGTGCTGTACAGCCGGTACGCAGGAGTCCATCAGGCCCAGAATGTGCTGAACTACCAAGATGAGGTAGTTGAGTTGGCCAGAAAGTGCCCCACCGCCTTGGAGGGACTTCAGCCTCTCGGGCGTGGGGAACACCCACTGAACGGTAGTGTTCCAATACGCCCCTAGGAAGACCAGATCCTGAGAAGGGCATAACTGACATTTCCTCAGGTTGATGGAAAACCCCAGCTGATGAAGGGTATTCGCCAATCAATGGCAGGAGAGCACTACCACTTTGGGTGACCATGCCCTTACCAACCAGGCGTCCAGATAAGTGTACAGGTGATGGCCCTCCAAGCAGAGAAGACCCGCCACCGCATTCATCAATTTGGTGAAGACACGAGGGGCCGAGTTCACGCCGAAGGGCAGCACTTTGTACTGGAAGTGGTACGACAATCGTGAACCGCAGAAATTTCCGATGCGCTTGATATATGGGTACATGAAGGTATGCATCCTTGAGGTCCAGGGAACACATCCAGTCCCCTGCACACAGACTCCGCTATGTGCGCGGTAGTAATCATCTTGAAGCGTTCCAGCGGAAAAGACATATTTAGAAATGACAGGCCCAGGACTACCCTCAGGCCAGCCTGGTTGTTCTTGGGTACTGCAAAAATCCTGGAATAGTACCCCCCGAACCCTCAGAGACCCTGTCTACAAGAGGAATTGGTTCCATCGCCTGCACCTCCAATAGAGAAAGTATCTCCCGTAAATGAGCCGTGAACCCGATCTGACAATGAGGATGGGAGAGAAAGAGGAAGGCTGAAGCCCATGGAGACCACAGATCGGAGCCACAGGTTGCTAAAAAGGCGCTTCCAGGTGTCCTGGAACAGAGCAAACGGCCACCCACAGGCGAGCTATGTTCCCGGACCCTGATGTCACTGCTCCTTGGCATCAGAGGCAGGGGCAGAGGAGGAGGAGAGGGAAAACCCCATGCAACATCCTCTGCTACTTCCTTCTGCAGTCGCTGGGCAACCTGTCAGTCCTCTGTGGTCCCTGAACCCCTTGAAGCCTGAGAACTTTCAGGGTTTGACCTCGGTCCTACCCTGGGATTGAAGGAAGGATTTCTGACCAGTCTTTGTCAAAATGGCAAAGGACTTGGCAGTCTGGGTGGATGTTTTCTTCCTCGTCATCTGAGGATCTGCTCCTGCATGTCAGATCGAAAACGTTGTGGATGCATCCACAAAGTCCTTCTCATCTCGACCCCAAGGCACAACCCTCTGCTGGCTGTGTCGATGTGGGAGACAGAAGACTGCATGAGGTTCCGAGCAATGGCCCGGGCATCTGCCAGACCGGACTTGAAGGATGCTGGTTTGTCCAAAAATTCCCACAGCTCCCGCCACAGCTTCTGGTTAGCGGCAGCCAAGATGGCGTCTGTGTTGGCCTGCTGCAGATGCGGTGTTGAGATGCAGGAACGGCGCTTTCCCAAAGACTAAAGTACGTTGTCCTCCTCCTTGGAGAGTCAACTGGAGGTGGATCCCATGAAGGAAGAGGATGAAGATGATGGGTTACAATAAAGTGAGTCCACGGCCACTGCAGATAAATGGGGTTATGGGTGGGAGGCAAGGAGTATTTTCTCCCCGTCCATCAGCCTGAACCTGCTGTCCAACTTCATATTCATCTGGACGTTGGCCCTGGGCTTCTCCCAGACCTTCCGCGCCACCTGCAGCACATCCCTCTGAAGGGGACTGCCAGACTGGACCGTAGTGCGCTACCCCAAGACCTCTGCAAGCTCCCCCAACTCCTGAGGGGGCTTCTTTAGTAAGAGGGACCACCAGGAACTCTGCCAGGTCCTGAAGGCGGTCATGAAAGGCCTTAATGGATGCTGAAGGCTCGTCATCCTGGGTATCATCGTCCCCATTTTCATCACCCCCTCCCCCCGACTCCTTCACAGGCTGAGGGAAATCCGGGCCCTGGGACACAGAGGCCGACGGGGTCCCCCCCCCTGCACTTCCGAGGTCTGGAGTCGCAGACAAGTCAGATTGTTGCGGTAGAGGAGTTGGTGGTACAGGAGGAGGTGGAGCGGTTGGTACGACCTGCACAGGTGGAGGGAATGGCACCAGAATTGCCGGTAGAACGGAAGTACCACCCAAGGGAGGGGGTCGAGGTGGCATCGTCTGGGGGATGACCTCCTTAACAATGCCCTTCAGGGACCTCTTAATTTGAGGGTAACGCATGAGGAAGAGGAAGCGTTCAAAGTTGTCTTCACTTGCCGCTGGGTCCCTACGGGCCCTGCCCTCCGAGGTGCTGGACCTCTGCTCCTGGTGCGCATAGCTATAAGTCTGTGATAGGTATATGCATCCCTGAGGAGACCAAAAACCTGCACTGTAGGATCAGCTGCTGCTTCCAGAGGGAAGGGGGCTGGAATCATCCTGCAAAGCCCATTCAATGGGCAAAAACACTGGCAGACCCTGAGCCGGATCCAAGGTGGCCGAGTGCCTGGCAGGCTCTACCATTTTGAAACCTTGTGCCATGCCCAGGGAGGGAGGGCGCAAAGTCTTTGAGCTGGGAGAGGCCTCATACACGGGAGGATACAGCTTAGGTCTTGCACCCGAAGCAAAGGGGTTGACATCAGAGATCCCTCTGTAAGGCATTGAGCCCTCAGCCAGGCGTCCTGTCATCGTAACGCCCTGGGTGACTGCCTTGGAGCAAACTTCAGTAGGCTGGGAGCCCTCAGCACCTGTACCAGTAGCTGTGCTGGATCTAGCCGAGGAACGACTCTTGGAGGTGGCACTTGACGATCCCTTCCCCCGCGGGTAGAAGAAGAGGACGAGCCTGATTGTCCTTCTGTGGACAGCCTGGTAGGGCCCTAAACCCCTCGGCCTGGGAGCCGCCAAGCTGGAAGGCCTCAGTTCTGTCCGTGGATCACCCGGAAGAGCCCCCAGGCCCTCGGCTTGGAAGCCAGTAGCTTTAGAGGCCTTGGGACTGCCAGAACCTGAATGCGAGGAACCCCGATCCGTGGGAAACCCAGCGAAGGAGTCTCTGTGCCGGTTGAGACACGCTGAACAAAGGGTCTACCTTGTCTTGGCGAGAGGTCCCCGAGACCAAGTCCTTTAAGTTGGGTGGAGGAGAAGTGTGGAAGATCTCCCTCCACCGCGACACACGATTCTTCAATGCCCTATGACCGAGAGCGCTGCAGTCCGCACTTGAGTCCCAGCGGTGGTCGCCCCACAAACACTCGAGACAAAGTGCATGGAGGTCCGAGGCCAGGAACAAGGTCACAAGAGGCACATCTTGTGAATCCTCCTGCAGTCGACATCGCTGGGGAGACGAAGCACCGAAGGGAAGTGAAATAAGAATTGAAAAATAAAAAACTGGGAGCACACAGGAAGCTAAAAGAAGTCTCTGCACTGGCTGCCAGGTCAGACACCGTCCGTGTGGAAAAAAGGACTGAGGTGAGGCGCTGGAGGGCATGGCCTCGGAAGGGAGTTCCCAGGCCCGAGGCCCCACACCTAGCACTATACTACATTTAAAGGGGAAGGTCAATTTTTCACTGCCAAAGTTTCTGGTACCGTCCCCATATTGGGGGACGCCCACAAGGATGGAGGAAATGGGAGACGTAAGAGTACTATTCATAACCTCAATGCGGTTCTAGAATTATCTTGCAAGTACGAAGTGCAGTAATTTGTCAAATCCCAACAAAGGTTTATTGGCACTCACCGGTTGAGAAACTCTGCTCCCGTGTTTAGATTGGTGAGCTTATTCTGGTTTCATAAATGTCAAAAAACATGATGTCATGCGTATGATTCTTCCATCCAACTTCAGTGTCGAGTCTGGTAAAAGAACAGAGATGCTGCTCAGTCAGACTATCATAGTACTTGACTAGGTGTCCATCTTCTTGCCTCATGGGGGGCACGGCAGGACCAGTCCCCATCAATAACAGGCATGTATGTCTATAAGATTCCTGTCTGGAGTTCTTGTTTGCTTACTGTCTTTATTTTTGTGTGACTACTGCCACCATTTAGGGCTGCTTACTTAAAAAATAATTCACAAGAAAGTTGCTGCTTACATGATCATTATGTGTCTCTATGATGGTTCAAAGTATATGGGCGTCTTAATTTTTGTTTCACATTTATTTAGCAGGATAGATTATATATATATATATATATATTTTCATTCGATGAAAAAACTGTTAAAAAGGGACATTTTGGTTAAGTTGCACTAATAAGAACCTATGAAATTCAATGAAGAAACTTTGCTAAAGGGACGCTATTGTTAAACCTAAAAAACCTCAGAAATTCGCCAGTTTAAGCTAAGCAACCTTAACTCACGCCACCACTGTGCACTGCTAAGACTAACATCCAGGACAAAGATGACATCACAAATGTCATTGATGACATCACTGATGACATCACATATCTGGCCCACTTGTTTTTGTTCACTGACATATCTAAGCCAGGTGGTTTTGTTCAATGACAGTCAGAATATTAAAATTCAAAAGCTGCTGTATTTCCAGATGTTAACCTTATCATTTGTTCTTAAACTACTTTCCTTGGGGTTTGGTCTCAGCTCATGGTGCACATACATGGGGCAATAGGCAGGCCTCAAACGCACAATTCATTTGTATACATGAAGATAAATAATGCTATTAATATTTTCTGATGATGATGTTTCTTTCTTCCTTACTTTAGATTCCCTGTATGTGTCTCTGATTTATATGCATTGTGGGTCTTCATATGTATTGTTCGTAATAGCACAAGTGTATGGCAAGTCTTGAATTATTAGCTAGTTATTACTTGTTTAACATTAGACAAAACTCTGATAAGGTAGCATTCATTATTATACTACCCAAAATTACAAGATTATAAATATTGTACTTCTATGGTGCATGCTGCAGCCATTGACTATGTTTACGTATGATTAGGTCCCTATATTAACAACAACACTCCAATAAAATGTTTTGGTTAGATGAATACATTCTTTAATAGATTAAGTAGTTCATGACAAGTCTCCCGATCTCACCCGACATGTTGTTACCAACATTTTAAACAACCCTTTATAGCGACTTTTCATCAAAATTAATTTAATTTGTGATGTAATCTTTGATGTCCTGGGTGTTAGTCTTAGCAGTGCACAGTGGTGGCACGAGTTATGGTTGCTTAGATTACCAGAACTGGCGAATTTGAGGTTTTTTGGTTTTACTTGTAACCATAGCGTCCCTTTAACAACGATTTTTCAGTGAATTTCATAGGTTTTTACCAGTGCATGCTGTTTTCCTAAAACTTACTAATACCATACTTACCCAAATATAGCAACATTTATGTTCAATGTACAAAGTTTCACCTTACAACTCTGCCGAATTCCACCTTCTAGCATCATTTTAACACTTATATTCACTTTTTGCAACTTTGTTCGCTGATTTTTCATACGTGGACGTCCACGAACATTTGACGTCATCGCGGACCTTAAGGACAGTGCAACGTGACCATGCTCTCGCGCACGTTATGACGTGTCTAAGAACACGTTTGCACTTGACGTCCGGGTCCTTTCTTTGAGGATAGTTTGGAACTGCAATTTTTTACTGATCTAGGAACTTTCAAGCTCAAAATGTACCCTTACACTGCTCCTACGCCTATTCTTACTCATCATCCATTAACAAGCTAGTACAAAGCAATTATTTGGAAGAATAGTAGCAAAACTGCTATTTATCTTAAAAAATGGCATCAGCTATTGCCATCCTTCCTCCCCAAGAGCCACCACCACCACCAGCTGGAGGTCCCACACAACAAAAATGTGCAGTATTTCCAAAGACAATGAAGATAACCAAGAAGATGAGGTAGAGGAAGTGACTACCTCTAGCATCCAGAGAGAATCAAGGGTGTGGCAGTTCTTTATCACTGTTGGGAATATACCGAATGCTAAAGCTACAAAAGTGAAATGCACTACTCAGTCGCGGAAAACCTGGACATTACTCCTACTGGACCACCTCCATGCGCTGCCACACCAAATCCAACCACTGCAATGCTCTCAGAAAGATTGTTCCTTTCTTAGCAAGCATTAAGCTGTTTTCCTCCACATCATCTTCCTCAACCAATACAGTAACCACACAGCCTACTGCTGTGGGACAAAATCCCACCAGCTCCCTTGCAAGCAATAAAAAGCCGTTGATCCATATCTTTCGACGACAACAGTCCTCTGTATATACTGCAACACACCACTCTGCAAGGGGAAGCAATTCCGAAGAGCTTTTGACACTGTAATGATAACGGCTCGGGAGCCCAAGTTATCAGCCCAAGCGAAGTGTGTCTGTGTGCTCTCTGATGCCTGCTGGCTTCAGCGCGTTATAAATAAATACATAACGAGGGCTCTGGACCGTTATCCTATATTCCAGGCCCTGCAATGGGGGGTTAAAGGCCACTAGCACCCCTGGTTCCCAAAGCGGGAACCCGGGGTGCTAATTTATTTTCCAAGATGGCCAACATGGAAAGGGAAGACGGGGCTCCGTACAGAGCCCCTCTTCCCTTTCCATGGCAGCCTGCAGACGGCAAAGACAGGACCATATTACCATGAGCACAGTATTTTCCCTTTAAAACCTATCCCACTTTCTAATAACTTTACCACATAGCCGGTCCCAGGTGGACATGGCCACTTTAACCTCATTTGTTGTCCCTCGCAGTCATGGCCAGTAGTCGGATTGTCCAGGTCTTGACCTTATACCATGACCCGGACAATCTGGCCACTGCCCATTGCCACAGTCTATACCTCAGTCAGCAAAGTAACATCACAATTTTTTGTACCTACATTATGACACTTGTCAAAAAATAAAACACGGGCACATTTGCAAAACCCTGCATTAAGGTGCTTGCCAATGCACCTTACACAAGTTTGCTTGAAATCCGCCTATGTTTTATTTTTTCAAAAGTGTCAAAATGTATGTGCATACAATAGTCCTATAACTTAGCTACCACATGACAAAATCCATTCACACTTTACACAAACATTCAAGGTTGGGTACAATCCTTCTGAAATCTTTTGTCCACATGTGTCAGACGGCAAGTTATAAGCCATCTAAAAATGTTGAGACCCGCCCCCTATAATTTAGCCCCCTGTTGAGAAGAACAAGTTACTCGCTTACCTGGTAACGTTCTTTCGATGGGATGGTCCGACGACGTATTCCATATCTATGTCACCACAGATGTGCTGCTTCGGAAAATCTTCAGCGTCTGCGGCCTGCGTCAATGACGTCGATACGCTGCCCTCAAGGACCTGGTCCGACGGCCGACGTCACTGGATGTTATAAGTAGGATGCACAACGCCCGTAGCCTCAGTTGTAGTTTTTTTCCCCGAACGTGTGGCACCAGTCTTCTGCCAGTCTGACACACAAAGCCTTGCGGAAACGTAACCTGCAATCGCATAAGAAATTCTGTAGCGGGGAAGGCAGGGAGGGAGCGATATGGAATATGTTGTCGGACCATCCCATCGAAAGAACATTACCAGGTAAGAGAGTAACTTGTTCTTCGAGGGGATTGGGTCCTCCGACGTATTCCATATCTATGACAGACTCCCAAAGCAGTACCAATGCAAGGAGGTGGGAAAAGAATTTAGAAAACAGAAATTTAGTATGCCCAATCAAATTGCAGAGTAAAGGACCGCCTTGCCAAAGGCCAGATCCTGCCCCCGGATGGAATCGAGGGAGTAGTGACGTACAAAAGTATGTACCGAAGCCAAGGTGGCTGCATCACAGATGTTACGAATAGGAACACCCCTCTGTAGGGCAGTAGAGGCAGCCATAACCCTGGTAGAATGAGCCCGTAAGCCGACCGGTGGGTCCTTACCCGCCAAGCGGTAACACTCAGAGATAGCCAAAATAATCCAGCGAGACAAAGTCTGTTTCGTCACAGCTTGTCCCAAACGCTTTCCAGCGTAACCAATGAAGAGTTGATCGTCCACTCTGACCCGGGACATGCGTGACATAAAAGCTTAACACTCTCCTAGGATCAAGCCTATGGAGCCTCTCCTCTTCCTTACCAGGATGTGGAGGAGGATAAAACGCCAGAAGAACAACCTTCTGGCCTAAATGAAATTCTGACAACACCTTCGGAAGAAAGGAAGGACAAACTCTAGGGACAACCCTGTCCTTATGAAACACAGTGAAGGGTGGCTTAACTGAAAGTGCCTGTAACTCACTCACTCTGCGAGCGGAATTGACCGCAACCAAAAATACAGTTTTAAGAGTTAACAGTCTCAAAGGGCACAAATGCAAAGGCTCAAACGGAGCACCCATCAAAAACTTAAGAACAAGGTTCAAATCCCAACCGGGCACCTGGAAAGGTGACGGAGGACACACATTAGTGAGACCTTTCAGAAACTGAGAAATCAAAGGAATTTTAAAATAGGAACATTCTTCAGACGAGCGCTTAAATATGGACAGCGCCGCAAGGTAACCTTTAACGGTACCCACTTGCAAGCCCCTGTGGGCCAAAGAAAGCAAAAAAAACAGAACCATGCGAATGTCACATGCAAAAGGATCCACATTCATAACCCTGCACCAGTCGCAGAACTTACGCCAACGGCAACTGTACAGGGACTTTGTTGCTGGCCGTCTGGCCCAGAGCAACACCTCCATCCCATCTTCAGGGAGGTCCCAATCCTTATACCTCAACCTTTCAGAAACCAAGTATGAAGGTTGAGGGATCTGACCTCTGGATAGAGAACCCGACCCCCCCTCCCATGAGAGCAGATCGTCTCGGTAGGGAAGACGACGTGGAGGGCAGATGGACAAGTCGAGAAGGTCCGGATACCAAGTCCTCCGGGCCCACGCCGGAGCAATGAGGATCATCCGGGAACCGAACCTCCGTAACCTCTACAGTACTTGCGGGATGACGGGGACTGAAGGAAACGTGTACAGCAGTGGGAATGACCACTCCACCATGAACGCGTCTCCTAAGGCTCCTTTTGGAGGAAATTCCCGCGAACAGAACCTCTCGCACTTCCGGTTGACACTGGAGGCGAAGAGATCCACTTGAGGGGTCCCCCAAATGGTGAAGATCTCCAGGAGAATCTCCTGAGCCAACTCCCACTCGTGAGAGATCGCGCTCTGCCTGATCCGAGCGTCCGCCGTCTCGTTTTCGTCTCCGGCCAGATGAACTGCTGAGATCGAAACTTCCTGCTGGATTGCCCAGAACCAGAGCTGCATCACCTCCCTGCAGAGAGGAAGTAACCTTGCCCCCCCCTTTTTGTTGAGGTAGTGCATAGTCACTGTGTTGTCCGTCAGGATCAGGACATTCTTCCCTCGCACAGTTGGCAGAAAAGCCTTCAGGGCTAGCCTGACGGCCCTCAGCGCCAACAGATTGATATGGAGTCTGGACTCTGACGGAGACCAACGACCGCTGATTGTCAACTCGTTGGCATGAGCTCCCCATCCCGTGAGGGATGCGCCCATCACAATCGTCACCTCTGGCCAGGGTAGCCAAAATGGAGCCCCCTTATCAGATTGTCTTCGACGGCCCACCACAGAAGGTCCTGGGCGACCAGGACGGCACCTGAACAGGGTCCAACATCCTGCCAGAGGACTGAGACCACTGGAGCTTGAGTGCCCATTGCAAAGATCTCATCCGCAACCTGGCCTCTGGCAACCGAAGAATGCAGGATGCCATGAGGCCGAGCAATCTCAAGAGCTCGAACGCTGGGAGACTCTGGGCAAGCTGAAACTTGTGCACCATCTGCTGAATGTGATGAGCCCTCACCTGGGGAGGAAAACACTGCCCCAGGGATGTGTCGAGCACAGCTCCGATGTACTGGAGCCTCTCAGTTGGTGTCAAATGGGACTTCTTTAAGTTGAGGGAAAAGCCCAGCTTGTGGAGGGAGTGGCAGGTGACGGACAGATGATCTAGGACTTGCTCGGGAGAGCGCACCCTGATCAACCATTCGTCCAGGTAGGGGTAGACGTGAATCCCCCCCTTTCCTGAGGTGCGCTGCCACCACTGCCATGAGCTTGGTGAAGTCCCTCGGACGGAGGTCAATCCGAACGGCAGGACCCGAAACTGAAAGTGCGAGTCGCCACCCGCGAACCTCAGGTACTTCTTGTGCTTTGGAAGTATGGGCACATGAAAATAAGCGTCCTTGAGGTCGAGAGACACCAACCAGTCCTGAAGTTGAAGGGCCTGGAGGACTTGAGAGAGAGTAACCATCTTGAACTTGTCCTTCCTGAGGAGTTTTTTCAAACCGTGCAAGTCCATGATGGGTCTCAATCCCCCGTCTTTCTTGGAAATAAAACAAAAAGGGAATACCATCCCTTGTTCCTCTCCGCTACAGGCACCAGTTCTATGGCACCTTTCTCCAGCACGGATTGAATTTTCTGCGCAAGGAGCGGATCCGGACTATTCCCCGGTGGATTGTCTAGAGGCCTCTGCCGGAAAGGAAAACCAGTAGCCGTGGGTTATGATCTCCAGAACCCACACATCTGAAGTAATGGCGCGCCACTCTGCAAGATGCTGCGCCAGCCTTCCCCCAACCGGCGAACCATGGGACATGGCCTCATGACTGAGCTGAAGCGGGTGCAGTGTTGCCTGAGGGCAAAGAGGCAACAGCCCGAACAGCCTTGGCACCTCGAGTACCTTGTTTTCCACCTCTGGCACTCCTACGGTGGCCCCTTTGACTGGCAGCTCCTCTCGCTTTACCAAAGGATGAGTAATAACGAAAGGAACCTCCCCTCCATTGCTGTCCCCTAGGACGAAAAGGCGGAGGTTGGCGAACTGCAGCGCCCAACAACTTCGCTGCAGCTTTGGAGGTCTGCAACCTCTCAAGGCTCTCGTCAGCCTTGCTGCCAAAAAGATGTTCCCCGTCAAAGGGCATGTTGAGGAGCCTGCACATCAGGCGCAAACCCCGACTTCCGCAACCACGCAAACCTGCGTATCACGGTGCTCGCCACCATGGACCGGCTGAAGCAATCTGCCATGTCCAACCCCGACTGAACGGCCTCACACATGGCATCCTTGCCATCCTGAACCATGGCAAGGAAACCATCCCGTTCGTCCCCTTAGGGAATATGTTCAGCCGCTAAGGAAACAGTTCCACAGAGTGTGCGTGAAACGTGACAAGGCAAAAACGGAGTTGTCTGCCTGAAGCGCCATACCCCCTGAAGAAAACACTTTCTTCACTCAGCCGTCAAAACGCTTGTCGTCCCTATCAGGAGGGATGGTAGGATACAACGCCTGCTTTGCCGGGGCCGTAGCCGCCTGCACCACCAAACTCTCCGGAGTGGGGTGCTTGGTCAAGTAGCAGGGGTCGCTACTGGCTGGGCGGTATTTTCGGGGCAAAGACTTGCCCACTGCCGGGAGACTCTCCGGAGCAGTCCAAGCTGCCGACACCCTCCTCTGTAGACCCATATGGAACGGCAGTACCAGGTCAGTTGGTGGACCTTGGTCGAGGATATCCGTAAGGTCATCCTGAAGAAAATCCCCTGGGGGAGCAGACCATCCCAAGTACTAGGTGATCCTGGACATAAGGCGCCGGTACGAGGAGTCGGCATGAGTGCCAGGCTCAGACCTACAAAACGCCACCTCCGGAGAGGTGTCCAGCACACTGGCATCGTGCAGGGACTGCCGCAGGTCCTCAATTTGGCTATGGCCCGAGAGAATCTCAACCGTATCCGGAACCATGCCATCATCAGAGCCCTCATCCACCTCTGAAATAAACTCAAGCTGGCGGTAAGAAGGCACAGAATGTGGAACAAAGCCATGCTTGACCTTTGCCAGAGCCTTTCTAGGTGGTTCCACCGAGCTCCGGGGAACCCCCGTCGAAACAGCCTCGAAAGGCGTCGAGTGAATCGGCGTCGACGCCGAACGCGGCGCCGACAGCATCAATGGCGTCGACAGTCCTCGAGGCCGGAGCCCCAAACGTGTCCCTCGACAGCCTGGGCGCCGATGGCGTCGACGACTTCTTCGGAGGCGGGGCCTTGAAAAAGTCCGTCGATGAACTCGGCGCCACCGGCGTCGACGTCTTCCTCGAAGACACCACAGGTGCACACGGTCTCGAGCGCGTCAAGGACCGGGACCTGGACCGGGCATGACGAGAACGATTCCCCTTGTCCGAGCGGGACCTCTCCTGCGAATCGTGCCGACCACAAGAGCGCAAAGGCATGCGAGTGGTGTCTCTCGACCGATCACGACCGACCCCACTCGGAGGCGTGGATGGACCAGTGCCCTGCGATTCGATAATCGCCAACCTTTTCTTCCCGAAGGAAGCCCATTCCTCCGGCGTCGCATGCTTGGTGGGGTAAGCGACCCGCCGACGGGCGGAGTCCTCAGATGAGGATGGGGAAGACGACCAATGACGGCGCTTCCGGGAGTGCCTCGAAGAGGCAGAGGAGTGGCGGGACCGACTCCGGGAGGGAGACCCACTGGACTTCCAACGACGACGCGGAGAGTCGCCCCTCGAATCGTCTGTCGAAAGCCCCGCAGACCTCGACTTCTTTGGCTTGGACACCTTACCTACCGATAACTTCTTCTTGCGCTCCTGCAAGGCTTTGGACATGAGCGACTGGCAGTCGACACAGTCATCCGTGTCATGGGCCTCCCCGAGGCAACAGAGGCAGGCTTTGTGTGAGTCCGTCACTGACATCTTGGACCCTCAGTCCCCGCACTTCTTGAAGCCCGGACGCGAGGTGGAAGACGAGGTAGACATCTTCACGAAGAATATACTTCACAATACGAACAGGTTCGAAGAACCGAGAAAGAACAGAAACTTCAAAGAGTCGAGGCGTGCCGAGATCTCCGAAGCGAACACGTTCGCGGAAAAAACGGAACTGAGGCTACAGGCGTTGTGCGTCCTACTTATAACATTGAGTGACGTCGGCCGGCGGAGGAGGCCCTCGAGGGCGGCATATCGACATCATCGACGCAGGACACAGACGCCAAAGATTTTCCGAAGCAGAACAGCTGTGGTGATTACATGTCATAGATATGGAATACGTCGAAGGACCCAGCCCCCTCGAAATTAATAGTTACTCACCGTAGTGACTAACGTACTCTTAGTCCATAGTCCCCTTTCCTCCATACTGTATGGGCGTCCCTCGCGAAGGGACAGGAGACGGAAACCTTTTCACCAGAAAACCTTCTTAACCTTTAAATTTAAAGGCGCGCTGGGGCGTGGCCCTGGGATCACGCGCTCACCAGACTCGGCCCACCGGCGCCACTCCTCAGTCCCCATTGACGCGTCGACAATATGCAACATTACCTAATGACACCAGTATTATTAGGGGGGAGGATGGTGGGATGTATGGAGGAAAGGGGACGATGGACTAAGAGTACTTTAGTCACTACGGTGAGCAACTATTTACTCTTACGTCCCATCCCCTTTCCTACATATTGTATGATTACAACCGAGTGTAGTGCTAGGATGAAGAGGAGACCCTCCTTAAGCAAACCGGTTTCTCAAAACCGCCTGACCGAAAGCCGCGTCTGACCTAGAGGCGACGTCCAGACAGTAGTGCTTGCAAATAGCCGACGGGGTGGCCCTGGTGGCCGCCCTACTTAAGACCTGCCACGAAACATGGCGTTGGAACGCAATAGTCGTGCTCTTGGCCCCGATAGCATGAGCATGCAAATTAGCGGGAACTGGCTTGTGCTGCCCCTCATAGGCCTCTTTGATGGCCGTGACCATCCACCTGCAGATGGAGGCCTTGGAAGCCTGATACCCTGGCCTTGCACCTCCGAAAGTGACAAAAAGGGCATCCAACTTGCGGAAATCCTTGGTCCTTTCCAAGTAATACTTCAGAGCGCGTCTGACATCGAGGCGATGCAACACACTCTGAGGTTCATCCTTGGGATCAGAGAAGAAAGTAGGTAGAACAATCTCCTCGTTAAGGTGGATGGCGGATGAGACCTTCGGTAGGGAGGCAGGGTGCATCCGGAGGACCACATTGTCCTTGTGAAAAGTGGTCTATGGCTCTGTGGCCACGAGGGCCTGGATCTCACTGATCCTGCAAGCTGAGGTGAGGCCCAGGAGCAGAGCGGTCTTTAGGGTTACCCACTTGATGTCTGCGGTAGCAATTGGCTCAAACGGTTTGTGGGCCAAAGCACCCAATACCACTTTGAGGTCCCAGGCTAGTTGAGGCCTCTTTATGGGCGGGTAGAGTCGGTGGAGGCCCGCCAGGTGCCGCTTCACCACCGGGTTAGAGGAGGAAAATAGACCTTCCTCTGAATTCCTGTAGGCAGCTATGGCTGCCAGTTAAGTGCAGCATGTGTCGACTTGTACTCCGGAGTGTGCGCGGTGTGCCGAAAAAGGAGAGGACAAGATCCAAAGAGCACTTGAGAGGGTGGATATCCTTAGAGCTGGCCCAATGACAGAATCTAGACCATTAGCTCTTGTATTGGCTTCTGGTAGCTTTGCTTCTGGCGCCCTGTATGATCTCCAGGTTAGCCTGAGATAGGTTCAAGTGTTTCAGAGTGACCTGTTCAGGAACCACGCTGCAAAGGCTAGCTTGTGAGGAGCAAGGTGGAGGGCCCTGCCCCCCCTGCTTTGTCAGGAGCGGAGCTGGGCCCAGCGGTAGTTGAATGGGAGGCCTGTCTAATAGGCTGAGCAACTCCGAGAACCATTGTCTCGCCGGCCACCAGCGAGCTATCAAAATGATGCTGCAGTGACACGATTGCTTTATCCTGCAGATCACCCTGTGGACCAGGGGGGGCAAGGCGTAAGCCCTCATGTAGTTCCACTGTAGCTGGAAGGCATCACACAGGTAGCCGGGGCCCTGCACCTGCCAGGAGGCAAACTGCTGGCATTTCTTGTTGACGTGGGAAGCAAACAGATCCACTTGGGGGTGCCTCCATGCGCAGAAGATTTCCTCCAGAACGAGGTTGTTCAATTGCCACTCGTAATTGTCCACCCCCAGTCTGCGGAGTCTGTCGGCCTCCAGGCTGGCTTCCCCAGTGAGGTGGACAGCCATGAGGTAGATGTTCACCAAGGCCCACTCCCACAAGCTGATCGCGAGTTTTCAAAGTGGAGGGGGATCTTGTACCACCCTGCTCGTTCACATAGTACATGCTGGTGGAGTTGTCCGTCTGGATAAGTACCGTCTTGCCCTCTATGAGAGGGAGGAAGGCTTTGAGGGCCAGCCAAATAGCCTTCAATTCTAGCCACTGTCTATGTTCCTTCCACCCCGAGCGGGGAGGTAGGGAGGGCGCATGTGAATCTAAGAAGATACAATCATCAGAAATGCTATTACAGTAAGTAATGCAGGTCTTCTGATGCTTGTTAATCTGCTTAGAATCACATGCTGTGCATAGACTAGCGAGCACTACCTGGAGTTGGAGGTGGGTTGTGAGAAGGAACAGCAGAGAAAAGATCTCTTCGTACTGCTTGTCCCACCTGAGAATCAGACCTAGAATGAGGGTCTAGGCAATAGTGTTTTGTAAAGGTGTGTACAGAACTCCAGGTTGCCGCTTTGCAAATGGACTCAAGGGGAACATTTGCAACGAATGCTATGGATGCCCCAGTGCCTCGAGTAGAATGTGCTCTAGACATGAAGGGCAGTTCTCTCTCAGCAAGAGTGTAACAGTGTGATGCATTTGACAATCCACCTTGAGACGGCTGATTTAGAGACGGGATCCCCTTCTCTAGCAGCTGCCACTGAAACGACAAATTGGTTTGTTTTCCTCAGTGGTTTAGTTCTTTCCAGATAGAACATGACTGCCCTGTGCACATCTAGTGTGTATAGGCTTCTTTCGGCCATGCTAGTGGGATTCTGAAAAAAAGTAGGTTGTTCAATCGATTGGTTCACTTGGAACTCCAAGATGAATTTAGGCGCAAATCTGGGGTCAGTGCGCAGAACTACCTTACCCCTGTGGACTATAACCAAGGGGACTAGAACAGAAAGAGCCTGTAGTTCGCTAACCCTTCTAATAGAAGTGACAGCCACTAGGAAGGCCGTTTTAGAAGTCAGGTCTTTTAGACTTGCTTTATGCATTGGCTCAAAGGGAGCTCCCATGAGCGTGGTCAAAAGCACATTTAGGTCCCACCCAGGAGCTGGGTGAGAAATGGGAGGATAGATCCTCTTAACCCCTTCCATAAAGGACTTGATCAGCGGTATCTTCCACCACAACACCTTTTGTTGTGATGTGGTGTAAGCTGAGAGTGCAGCCAGATGAACCCTTAGGGAATTGAAGACCAACCGCGTGTCTTAACAGATGGGTAAGGTACAGCACAATGTGTGTGGGTGGGCAATCGATCGGATCGACGCCGTTGGAATTACACCAGGTGACAAAACCTTTCCATTTGCTGGCATAGCAATAACGTGTATTAGGTTTTCTAGCTTCCCTGAGTATGTCCATACATCTCTCTCTGAGGGAGCTGTAGGTGTCCAAACTCTATGATCTCAAGAGCCAGGCTGCTAAGTTCAGAGTTTGTGGGTCTCCCCCCCCCCCGTCCTGAGACGACATGGTGTACGGGCAGGGTAGTTTTACTGGCGGGGAGAGGGCCATATCCATTAGATGAGCGAACCAGGGTTGGCGGGCCCACATGCAACAATACAGTACAAAAGATGCACCAGGAACCAGTATCATGGTAACTGGTTCCTGGTGCTTCTTGTGCACTATCTTGTTGAGAAGGGGAGTCGGGGGAGGAAAAGCATAGACACATTTCCCTGACCAGGTTATCCAGAGACCGTTCCACTTGGAGCGGTTCTGGGGGTACCTGGAGGCGTAGTCTTGGCATTGGGCGTTCTGAGTTGCAAACAGTTCGATCTCTGTGAAGCCCCATTCTGCGAAGACGTTGGACACAATGTCTTCGTGCAGACGCCATTCGTATTCTTCAGGCAGAGGAAAATCTCTGCTGAGCATGCCTGCCAGAAGATTGAGTTCCTCTGCAACATGTTGGGATAATAGAACCATCTTGTGTCTGAGTGCCCATATCCAAATGTTTTGGGACAGGTTGGATAGCCCTGGAGAGTGAGTGCCCCTGTGTTTGTTCAGGTAACACATGGCTGTAATGTTGTCAGTTAGAATCAGCACTTTCTTCCCTTGTAGTTGCATCCGAAAGGCCTTTAATGCCTTCATAACCACTAACAGCTCCAGTAAATTTATATGGTTGGACGCTACTTGAGGGGACCACACTCCATGTGCTGTCTGCTGAAGCAGGTGAGCCCCCTAACCCCGTGAGGGATGCGTCTGTCGTGAGAGTGGCTTCCACTGCAGGGGTGGTGACGGTCTTCCCCTTCAAGAGGTTTTCTCTTGACCACCACTGCAGAGAGAGAGAAAGAGGGCTGGTGAGACAACTACCAGATCTTTCCATTGTCCGCTGGCCTGACACCACTGGCTACTGAGCCACTCTTGCATGGGAAGCATGCGCAGCCGCGCGTGGGGAACCAAGTATATGCACAACGCCATAATTCCTAGCAAGCGCATGGCTTTGCGCACCGTCACCTTCAGACTGGCTATATATTGAGGGATCTGGAAAAATCTGTTCTGAACCCTCTCGTTGGAGGGGAAGACGAGGCAGTCTTTCGTCCGGATTAAAGCCCCCAGAAATTGTTTTGTTTGACTGGGGACTAGACTGGATTTCTTCTCGTTGATAGAGAATCCCAGACTGAAAAGAAGGTCTATGGTTTTTTGGGTGTTCAAAAAATATTTGTACGAATCCCCTGTTATGAGCCAGCCGTTGAGGTAAGGGTAAACCGGGATGGATAACCTGCGCAGGTGTGCTGCAGCTACTGCCAGGACCTTCGTAAACACCCTTGGTGCTGAGGCGATGCCTGTTAGGGAGAATTCTCTGTTTAGGCTGAATTTCCTAACCTAGTGAGTCCCCCAGCAGCTTTGCTGGATTTTTGGGGTTTATTTTTTTCATACCCTCACTCTTGGGCATGATTTGAGTGTGTTTCTTTGAATCTAGATGTGTTTAATGGGCTATGGGGTCTTTTACTCCATAGGGCTTCATGTGTTTTTGTGAAGTGTGTTACACAGCACCCTCCGTGCAGTAACACAGGGGTGTCATAGTGACCCCCCAGTATAGACTCCATACCCTGCGACTGACTACTGTCTCCCAGGGCATGTAAAGTCACCATTGACTTTACTAGTCTTAAATTCCGAACAGAACCAGTACAAACCATCATATTGTGGACGTACTGGCTGGGGCAATTCAATTGCCCCGGGGTCTGTTAGTCGAGGGGGCACGTCTCCGTCCCCCCTGATCGGGTTTTGGCTGGTGGCAGTGGATACTACTTTTTATATTCAACCGCAAATATTTTCCTATGGGATTGCCCATTGTTTTAGGCTACTACCTTTATTTAATTATTCACGGTAACCTCGAACATACCGCCGGTTTATTTAATTAATATTAATTCTCCGGTTGGTGTTTTTTGCCAAAACTTGATTCTAAAATGGCGTTTGTGTTCTCTTCTGTGACTCCAACCCAAGTCGAGCCCTTTGTTCCACTTTTTGGCGGGCTTCTCCACAGAAGCCCTCCAAAGTGGTGCCACTCTGTCTGGGGTACTTAGGAGGGGTGGAGGGAAATTTAGGCACCCTGGACTGAGTTGCCTAGGCAACTCAAGTCGCACTCCATCCTGATTGGCCCAAGTGGTGAGCCGGCCAGCTCACCACTTAGCATGTTTGAGTGACAGCTAAGCTGAGTGAATGGGGGTTTGCTGCATAAAAGCAGGGCTTTGGGGACTGGAACTTCAGAAGTCGCCACAGGACCTAAGAATCCGACGAGGGAGAAGCTGAGCCGACCTGCCACGACACCACTACCGGTGGAGCCCTGCTGGACTGCCTCACCACTTTTCCCAACGACAGAGGAGATCTCCCGCTGGAGAGTCTTCTTCCTTTGACTGGTGGGGATAACCAGTTTCACCGTCTTTTCGCTTTCCCGACGTACCTCGTGGCCGCCTTGCCCGTGCCAAGCACCCCAGCAACCGGGATACCACGTTTTACCACGACCGCGAAACAAAGGTACCACCTTTAACCGGCAAACTCCGCGGCTGGTTTCTGCCCTGGTAGTGCAACGACCTTCATCTTTCCTCCAAGTCGAGATCTTCTCTTCCCCTGGACGACGACGCAACTTGCACCCACTACCAGGAACAACTGCCACCGCTGGAGGATCCTTCCCACTTAAGGTACCGTGTCCCACCTGGCTTCCCTTGCTACCGACTGTACGGGGTAGATTTAGCCCCCGGCTTTCGAACCTGGGTTCCTAAGCCTCTCTAAACTCTTTTTGAACCCTCTGCAGGACTTTCTAAGCCTAGTGTAACTGTGTGATCTTGGGCGCATTTGTGCTCTGCTCTCTCTAAGAGTGGGCCCAGCCTTTGGACTTTGGCTCACCAGTGACTTTCGCTCTTCTGCCTTGCTTGTAGTGTTCCTGAAACTTAGAGGGGTGTACCTTTCCATATTCTGTCTTTCTCCCCCCCCTTTCTCACAAGCTTATTGGAGTGCAATCTAGTTAAGCGCTCACCTCTGTATGAAAATAAGTGGTGTTTTACTGTGACTTATCTGATAAGGAAAAAGGGGTGTATATATTACAATAGTAACTGTGTTTAGAATATTTTACACTAAGAGTGCTGGAGTGTTTCAAACTGTGTGATTTTAAATAAATAATTATATACTTTGATACCAAAGCTCTGGTCAGTGTTTGCTTGTATTATTGTAGCTGAGTGCCTATTGTGTATGCTTTGCATACTGTCTAACTCTTCTTGAGGGAAGTCTGACTGCTCAGCCACAGCTACCAGGTAAATCTGGGCGGTACAGACTGCTACCAAGTGGGTTTACAGCCAACACCTGTAGTCTTAAATCTTTTGCAGTGGTCCCTAAGGGAACTGCACAGGTTTCTGCCTAACAATGCCGAAGGGGAGTACCTTGAATTGGTAATGCCCGTCCTCTATCATGAATCTTAAATATTTTCTGTGCGCTGGCAACATTGAAATATGAAAGTATGCATCTTTCATGTCCAATGTTGCCATGTAATCCCCCCGTTTCAACAGTGGGATCACCTCCTGTAGCGTTACCATGCAAAACTTCTGAGGTTTTATTAACTTGTTCTCTGGGCGCAGGTCTAGGACAGGGCGCATGGTGAGGTCCTTTTTGGGTACAAGGAAGTACACTGAATAAAAACCCTTGTTTACCTAAAGAATAGGGACGGCTTCTATGGCGTCCTTTCCCAGCAGCGCTTCCACCTCTTGATTCAGGATCTCCAGATGGTCCGGTGAAAGGCGCCGTGAGCGTGGTGGTATGAATTGTGGAGGTCGGGTGAATTCCACACAGTACCCGTGGGCGACCACTTTTATGACCCATTGCTCTGAAGTTATCCCCTCCCATGCCGTGAGGAAAGATGTTTAGCGCCCCCCGACCGAGGTGACATGGGAGGGGACCTGGATCTGATGGTCATTTCTGACCGGAGGCTGCGGCTCCTCTAGGATTGGTGCCTCTACCTCTTGCTTTGCTGCATCACGGACCCCTTGGAGGGTAGTATGCGGGGCTTCCTGATGTTTGTCCGGTATTGAAGTTCCCTGTGTCATAGTTCTGACTTGCACGGGACTGCCCTTGAAAGGACCGCCAAGAGTTATTTCCTCTCTGGGGGGTGGCGGGGGGGGGGGTCTGAGTTATTTGTTGCAGAGACTTAAGAGTCTCAGGCTCTTTTTTTGGGGGTTTCTAAAGCCTCATCGACCACCTTTCCGACAAGGTTAGCTTCTTCAATAGGTTTATTGATAAGCGAGGCCTGTGTTTCGGGCTTAAACCCTGAGGTGCGCAGCCAAGTGTGCCTTTTGAGTAGGGTCCCTTGGGCCAGAGACCTGTCTGCTGTTTCAGCCGTGTCCAGAGAGTTCTTTATCACATTCTGGTATACCTGCCTTCCTTCAGCCACAATAGAAAGAAGCTTGGACTTGAAGGGTTCTGGGACCTCCTGGAGGCCTTCCTGAAGTAGGTTCCACTGAGCATCAGCATAACTCGCCAGCAGCATAGTATTATTTGCTATACGCGTGGTTTATGCCGCAGCCAAGGTAACTCGCTCGCCTAAGGCATACAGCCTCTTGGATTACCTATCCGGCGGTGCCTCCCCCGTGGCAAGGGGAACTCCTGCCCTTTTTCGGGTGGTAGTCACTACCAAAGAATCGGGGGTGGCGTGTCCTTTAATGTATTGTGGGTCCGAAGGAGATGGCCGAAATAACTTTTCAACTCTTAGATTCACTGCCTGGGTTTGAGCTGGTGATACCAGGGAGGGAGCCAATCTTCCCTTCATGGAATTAAGGAGGGGAATGGCCTGGTACTGGGAGGTTTCTCCTTAAGAATATCCTCTACAAAGTCCTGCTCAGGCACTGCCTCTTGAGTAGAGATTTGAAAATGCTCAGCTGCCTTCTTTAACATGGAATTGAAGGCCATCTGGTTGTCTACAGGCGAGGTCTGGCGAGCCAGGGTGGACGGAGGGGAATCCAGGCACAATACATCAGTGTCCTGATCTTGATGGGTAAGCGTCCATGGGTCTGTTCCCCCTTGCTGGGTTTCCTCCCAATTGTCCGTGGCATCCGCCTGTTCCTCTTCGCAATTCTGTAGAAAGGAAGGTTCTTAATCTTCATCGTAAATGTCCCTATAAGTATCCATGTGGGCGATGTCTTCATGCTGGACGGGGACAGAAGGCTGATCTTGGAAATGTGAAGCAGATTGAAGATTAGGCTCTCCACGAGATCTTTTTGGGGAAGGATGTTCAGAAAAACTGATCATTCTTTCCAGACGGTCCATATCCCTTCAAATTTCTCCCTTGTCCATTTAGAGGACCCAGAAGGGCCCAAGTGTGGAAAAACATCGTCTTCCGCCCTACAGCATGAAAATTGTCTCTCGGTGTTCGAAAGAGGCTCTTGAATGTCCTCCTAGGTATCGTGAAGATCGGGGCACCATGGCATATCCAACGATTTGTCCGTGGCCTGCCCAAAGTTATTCGGCGGAACAGGAATAAGCCCAACCGCCGAAGTAATTCTCTCAATGCGGTCTTTGATTATCACCGAATCGGTGTGAGATAGTGGTTCCGATGCTCCAACGGTAGGTGTATTGCCTTCCGCAGCGTTAGAGGGCCTAGCAGTCTGTTTTCTGACTTGAGGCCTAGTCGTGATTTTTGGGCCTAACGCGACCGTCGGAGCGTCCGATTTCCGCACTTCGACATGTAAACCTGATTTAGTGGTAGCACCCTTATTTGTTTATGAATGCCCAGTAGCAAGACGCTGCTGCAGATGCAGGGAAGGCTTTGGATCTGTACGATCCGAGGAATCCGCTGAAATTTTCTACAGCCCTGCTGGCCCTTTCACCTTCTTCGACGTACCCGTCGAAAAAGGTGTTGTGTGCTTAGTGAAATGCGCTTGTACGCCCCTGTCGCTGGGTGTTGTCCCTGAACCCAGACCAGAGACAGGCCTTAAAGGGTTGGGGACGGGCGTGGCGGACCTAGAAGTGTCCGCCTCGAGGTCTATCACATCCACAATGGATGTTTGGTCATCAGGGTGCCCCCGTCACTTTCGGCGGGTGTAGCGGTGGGGGAAGGGGATTCCACCAGCGACATACCATACGCAGCCCACTGCTTTACACAGCGCTCCTTAAGGGTCTTAGGCCTAAGGAGTTTACAAGCCGCACACCACTTCTCGCGATCTAACGGGAGACAGGATTTGCACGTCCTGTGTTCGTCCTTCCAAGGATATCTGACCCTACACTTAGGGCAGAACCTAAAAGGAGTCCTTTCCATAGCAAAAGGGGAAGATGACCAGACATAAAGGGTAAAGAGGGGGAAAGAGGAAAGACAAACCGAAAATATGGCCACCCTGACCCCACTGTCCCTACTGTAAAGGTCGGCCAGAGGGCCGGACCACGTGGAAGCTCCGGCCGCCGGATCTTAGGCACAGAAATCCACCGCCGTAGACAAATCCCTTGCAGTCTTTGTCGAAGTTGTTCTTGTGACCGAAGTGACTTAACGGGGAATAACCAACAAGTCGGTATAAGATAAACAATATCTCTTATGTAAGAGCTCTGCTATAGGGCGACCAGTTATCTGGGTGGAAAAAAACAATCAGAGGGACCTCGGCGCGTGAGGGATTTTGGGTACACTACACGTCACGATAGAGATAGGGTTACAGACACGCCTAGGCCAACGTCCCTTTTCGGTCCCGAAAGACAAGATTAAATACTCTGCGGTTACCGCTGGATGTTGGACCATATGCACAGCTTGTGATTCTAAGCAGATTAACAAGCATCAGAAATTAATGATTCAAATAGTCATCAAGTTAACCATAGGAGTACTTTTCCGACTACTAATGATTTCCATGAATTCCATTTACATGGGCAGAGGTTTCCAAAGATTGCAGTATTTCCGCAAGGAACGTTAATATTGACAATCGTTCTCAAATATTAGGAACGTTGAGAAAGGTACTAGCGGAGGGATTGATTACCTCTGAAACTGTAATTAAGGAACTTACAGTAAAATCCTGTGATAAACTATCTCCATCATCCTTGACAAACCTAATTCCCCCGCAAGTAAATGTGAATACTGGCATGCTACTGAATGACACTCTTCCTAAGGAACATCTGATACCAACCGCTTTAACAAATTCCCATACAGCTTTATAAGAAGTTCATATCATTGGTCTAGAAGGCAATGCTGCACTCGTTGGAAAAGGCTTGACTTAATCGCCCTTATTTCCTTGGATTACTTTATCGCATTACCGAATTGAGGAACTTGACCACTGCAGACCATACAGGGATCTCATTGGCTAGACATAATAATCACAGAATGTTGCTATCTTCCATCTGAATCGATTTTTAAATTTATTTGGTCATGTAGAGCAGACATTAAAGAACAAGGCCTTTCCTTATTCACTTTTGGCAACAAAAACCGTGCACAAGAGTTTATATCTCATTTAATACCAGGCCAAGCTTCTAATGTGGATAATTTGACGGACTCTAAAACCAGCATTAACGATAAGAACCAAGCGCTTACTCGGCTGTTGGAACTAGCTGGCAATAACAAAGATATGATATGGGTTGAACCGATGTTAAGAATGATTTTGAATTCCAAATCTGCATTGCCAGCCCCCTAGCCATTCGTAGGTGGGGAGTTTAGTATCATCTCATGGAATTCTTGTGGATTTCACAACCTTCAGAATTGGTTTAGTACCATAATGATGTCAACAGCCTTGTGTTATGTTGATACAGCAAACTATGAAGATGGACATAGTGATTCTTAAAGGTTATAGTACTTATTGCTCATTGGCAACTAGTGCTAATGGGGGCCGTCCATCGGGCGGACTCGCGATTGCTGTAAACAATAACACTGTATGTCACTCGCAACTTGTCTGGGAATCAGACAACATCCTGGTTGTATTGTTGAACTTGCAGAATAATAAACTTTGACCTATTCTGCTTATAAATCTATATTGGAATCCTGCGGCCACTCCGATTGAACATATGCTCAATGAAATGGACAACTGCCTTGAAACTCTCTTCCTTCAAAAGGGTAATTGTGAAATCATAATCAGTGGGGATTTTAATTCCATTTGGAACTAGGCAATCGTAGATTCCCCGGCAAGTAGCGTATCAAATCTAGCTAAGCAGAGAGGCAGGTTGTGGAATTCATATTTTAATGATTGGGACATCGACTGTCGAATGGGATACTAAAGGACTGCAACATACTTGGAGTCGGAGCGCAAAAACTTCAATGATCGACTACATATGCCTATCCCATAACAGCAACCTTTTAGCAAGACCATTGTTAATTCACCCCATAACACACACGGATAATGCTCTCCTATCCATAGGTCTGCAAACTGACTATTCAAGGTTGGATGCTGTCCTGGTACTAACGCTTCCGGAGGTACATCGTGACACTATATCACTACGATGGAACCTCGGATTATGCAAACAATTTGCTCAATATGTATCAGATATTACAAGCAATAACATAAATCAACGTATGTTGCCTAGCCAAAAGGAAGCTATTTGCACAAAAGCAATCAATAAGGCATTGTTATATTTTCAAACCAAACGTATTGAAAATGATTCAAACCACCTCCATCATTTTGATCCTGTGTGTAAATTATTAGATAGGGGAAAAAAATTGAGATTTAAAGAATTTCCTAATTATCACACATTGCGGAAATGGATATTGCTGTAATATAAAAAGAAGAGAAGTGTGCGTATATTGAACTACAATAATGTGAATTGTGCACTAATAAAAGCAATATGCAAACACGACACAAGGTCATTTTGGCAAACCATTAAAAGTTCAAACCAAAGAAATACAGCCCCATCCCCTAATCTGATTTCGGCAACGACTTGATGTAAATATATTTCTTTAAAGTTTCGAACTCTCTGTCAGATTCAAATCTCTTACATTCCGTCCAGTGTGCTATGGAGAGCTAGGACATTTTCAATGGTCTTTACGTGACATAGAATGGGCAACAAGCAGATTGACATTCTCTAAATCTGCCGTGACATTTTCTAAATCTGCCGGCCCAATGGGATCCCGCCTTGTGTTTTCAAGACGGATCCCCCCCTTACGGGCAAGTATCCTGAAACCGAAGTTTGATGTGATTATCTCTACTGGCGATATTTCCCCCTCTTGGTTAACTTCTAACATAATTCCTATTTATAAAAAAGGAGATCCATCTCTGCCCAAGAATTATCGGCCACTCTCGTTAAGAGACACTGAAGTTGCCATTTTGCTCTTATACGAATTTGATCATCATATTGAGCAGCATGGCCTATACTCAAAATGTCAAACCGGCTTCAGAAAAGCGATTAGCACCGCTCTAAATGCCACCATCATGGCGCAACTACTATCTGGGGCTAGCTATAAGAACACATGTTCAATGTACATAAAATTGATTGATATGTCTGCTGCTTTTGACTCTGTTGTCCGAAATATCCTATGGTATAAATTGGTGAACTTGGGAATCCCATCCCAATTAATATATTGGCTCGTACAACTCCATACTGGTACCTCCTATAGAATAAGGATTACAGGCGACCGGGGGACCACTGATCCAATAAAAATATCTCTTGGATTAAAACAGGGGTGTAACTTAGCTGCCATTCTTTTCAATCTTTATATGGCTGATTTGGACCATTCTTGGAGAGGGGAAAACCTGTTTTTAATCAAATTCGGTGCATCACGTCTACAATGGTTAGCGTTTGCGACGATATTATCATCTTTGGCCCTATGCCAGCTGGGCTGCAAACTAAATTGGAGCCATTTGAAAAATTTGCTAGAGCTTACAATCTCAGTCCAAACCCGACTAAAACAGATATGATATTCGGTTCAAAGAATAAGTCAAAACAATATCATTGGCAAATACTAAATACACCTATACCAAAGTTAAATTATACCATTTAGCTAGGATATTAAATCTCAGATAAGAACTAGATTAAGCTCTGGTCCGACCAATTAAACGTAAGGGTGAGACCTCTTCTTTCGCAGTTAAAAATAATTTTTGCAAAATACTGCAAATATTCTTTGGTACCCCTAATTGATTTCCTTAATTTAAAGGTTGAAAGTGTCCTCTATTCCTTGGATATACGTTTATTGGATATGAATAAATACTTAAACTCACTACAAGGACGGCTCCTGAAATCTGCAATGCATCTTCCACTGGCATTTCCGAATATCATAATCAGACATGAGCTTGGACTCTCATCTCACTCTACGAGAAGGAAATGGAGACAACCGTCAAACTATGTCAAAATGTGTAATCCTCCTTCCAATTCTCTATCAGGATTTGAAAACGAATCTATCTATGAACAATGTTCAATCTATTAACCTGTATCAGCGAGAAATACTAGCCATTCTAGTTGATGTGAATATAGCACTCAATGACTTAAGCCTAAAACCAGGATATGCAAAGAAGAACTTATTCGAATACGACTGGTGTAATACTCCAGAGGGTATGCAGTGATAAAATCGCAGGAAAAATAGCACCTGTAAAAAAATAAAAATATATTTTTTTAAAAAATCAATGTGGTTTGACCGGTATTGTACGTTTCGACTTTATCTAAACGGCCGCACATACAAAAAGTTCTAAAAATGCTACCAGCAAAGGTTCGAACACCAAAAGTTCAAACCTTTGGTGGTAGCATTGCAGGTAAGTAAATAAAATTGGGGAAAAAAACGGGGACTGCGGGGGTGTCCCCTGCAACTCCCCGCTCACTACACTTTACAGTATAGTGAGCGGGGGTTGTGGGGGAAACCCCTGCAGCCCCCGTAAAAGGAAAAAAAAGGACCCTGCGACGCCGGTTCCCGATCACGGAAGTGAAAGTGAACTGGTGCCGCACAGACTCAGCATGAAGAAAAAGATAAGTGGGGTTTGTTTATGTTGGGGGTGGGGGTGTGTTGAGGGTAGGGTGTGGGGGGTGTTGTGGGTGTTGGTATGTATGTGTGGTCGCATGAGAAAGATGCAAACATTTGGTGGTTCGCACCTTTCTCATGCGAACTTTCCAGCCGCAAGCAAGTCAGCAACAGTCCGATTGCGTAGATCCATTTGACCCGTTAAAGGTGTACTCCATTACACCATTTAAGGGGAGCGAGGTTGCGGGGGTGTCCCCTGCTCCCCTTAAATGGTATAATGGGTCCGAAGGTTGCAGGGGGTCCCCTGCATCCTTTAGATGGATTGCGGCATCAAAACCACAGCATTTTTGCCACAATATTTTGTTTTCACAGCCATTTTTGCCGCGATTTTAACACATGGAACCCTCAAGAGAAGGTAAAAAAGTATAAATCCTATACTGAATACGCCAGCTTCACTAAAAAAAAGAATTCCCCGATACAAGTATCTTGCGTCTTTTCCGTGTAACCACACCAGAAATCGTTATATGCGGTTTAAATTCAACCAATATCTCACTAGGGAAAGGACTGGATATTGGAATAAGGCTAAAGATGACAAGATTATCCTCAGGTGCCGTTTTCAATCTTGTAATGAACCGATAGAAACATTGAAACATTTAGTGTCATTTTGCCCTCATTTTAAAACTGGGAACTAACTTACTAATGAAATTTGCTAACATTGAATTTGAGGACTGCTTAGAAGCTCTTTGGGCTAGAATGATGAATGGAAACTATTGACCCTTGATTTTCGCTTTAGTATGTTTTTTAAAGCTCACAGAAAAACTGGAAAATTAATCATTGTATTTAGGAACTGTGTGTCCCTTTTAGGTGTTCTTTTCTTTTACTCATCATGATAATTGTTTAGACACATGGATACAAACATGATTGTTTTATATATTGTATATGAACTTAATGTTAATTGTTTAATTATAGATTATTTTTTGTAAAGGTTCTTTTATGACCCATTGACAACAAAAATAAAAGACAAATATAAAATTGTGGAATTTTGGGTGAAGCGGTTCCCACTAAAAATAGCGAAAAATTATTAGAAGGGAGAAACAATGCCGTACAGACCTGGGAGTTGGACTGCCAGGTGCTGTGTGAAATATGTAATCTGCCTATGTAAGTTGCAAAGGTGCCACAATTGTAAAAAGGAGCGATTTATGTCATAATTGATTTTGTGCAAAAATGACTGTGGGATGGCTTTATACCTCATAAAACCCAACCCCATAAACTGAGTCCCCTCCTGGAGGAGGTGACCAACATAGGCTGACCTATCCGGTTCTTAGTGGTAGGTCTAGCTTAGTTCTGCCCAACAATAAATCCTGTGACGTCACCCGCCTTATATAAATGGGGGAAGTCACAGGGACTGGACACTCTCTTGGCAATACACTACATCTTATTTACTCCCCTGCTTTCTATGTTGATATCTCCACTCCGGTTCCTATAATTTGGTCAGACCATTTTGTGGTACCTTTCTCGATCCGTCTAAAAAGTCCACGTACTGTGATTAAGAGGCCTGCTATCTCATACCATCCTGCTCAACCGTCTCCGTGATAACCTGGGTATCACTGGTCAGGCTCTGGCGTGGCTGACCTCTTTTCTCTCTGATCGACCCTCCCAGGTCCAACTGGGGTCTTTCCTCTCCGACATCTTTTTCTCTACCTGTGGTGTCCTCCAGGGATCTAACCTCTCTCCCTGGCTGTTCAACCAGTATCTGGCACTTCTTTCCCACCGCATCGCCGCTCTCTGCCCCAACTTTGTGCTATGCGGATGATACCCAGCTCATTTTCAGGCTACCCTCGGCCTCCTCTTCTCCTTCCCTCATCTCTGACTGACTTTCTGCTATCCAGGAATGGTGTGTCGCAAATGATCTCTGCCTTAATGCCAGTAAGACTGAGATTCTACTCATCGGCACACCCACTCCTGCCTTCCCTGCAGCTCTCTGGCCAGCCTCTCTTGGCCCTCTTCCTGCAAGGCAAAAAACCTTGGGGTCATCTTCGACTCCACACTCTCTTTCTCTCCTCACATCTCTGATGTCTCTAAGAAGTCACACTACCAGCTACACCTCGTCAGAGGCATCCTTCCTTTCCTCTCCTTCCCCCAGAAGCTCACCGTCTCTAGAGCCCTGGTTCTCTCGAAGCTGGACTACTGTAACAGCCTCTATCTAAATCTTCCTGCCTCTACTCTCCGCCCTTTGCAACTCATCCAGAACAGGACTGCGAGACTTGTCCTTGGCCTCAAGCCCAGGGACCGTATCTCTCCAGGACTGCAATCGCTTCACTGGCTCCCAGTGGCTGCGAGGATTAAGTTCAAAACCCTCTGCATTGTCCACAAGGTCTTCTGGGGCCTTGGGCCAAAATACCTTCAACGCTCTCTTCCTAAATATCTTCCTTCTTGAGCTCTTCGCTCATCCGCCTCAACTCCCTCAGGGTCAGCCGCTTCTCCAAGCAACGAGTTGGGGGTAGATCTCTCTCTGCAGCAGGGGCCTCCGTCTGGAACAGCCTTCCTGCCTCCCTGAAACTTGAGGAGAACCATCTCCGGTTCCAAAAGCACCTCAAAACCTTCCTCTTTGCCTCCGCTTTCTCTCCCCCTCTCCCCTGCTAAAATTACTGAAACTGCACTGAATCCGCAACTGGGCCACTCACCGATCTCGGTCCTTGGCCCAGCCACTCTCCCCTGCACTGCCTCCCTGGCAACCCCTGCACTGCGGGACTGTTCTCTGCATCCCTAGAGCCCCCCTTCCGAGCACTTGTCTGCACTTACCTTGCACTTGCCACTAGCTGGCCTTTAGTATTTATCTTGTTATTCAACTAACCCTGTATTGCACTTTGCCGTCTCCCTTTCACCCTTGCACTTTTCCCTTCCCCTCTACCCTTGTACTTGCGCAATCTGAATGACACCTGGCCTAGTAGGATCGTTGTCTGTCTACCCTTGTTCCCCCCCCCACCCTGCCTCGTCGCGCTTTGAAACACTTGTGTATAGGCGCGTTACAAATGCCATATCAGATCATAAGCGCAGCTGGACTGGTGTATCTAAACCCGAGCTGATCAGTTAACTACAAACCCAATGTAGTAGTGTGGAAACGTACACTGTGACCACACTGGAAGCTGCCTTCCTAACCACTGCCAATATACTGGCACCTATTAAGCTATATAAACAGCGAAACCACCCACCTGAACCCTGGTTCTCACAGGCCCTTAGAGAAAGCAAACTTTGCTGTAGACAAGCCGAAAGGAAATGGCACCTTTGCGACTCACTAAACTTAAATCTCTTTTTCAGAGTATGATTGCCGCATATCATACTGATATACTCAATGCCAAACTATCCTACTTTGGGCAATCGGTAGATGGGGCTGTTAACAAACCTAAAGCCCTATTCAATCAAGTGCAAACTCTGTCCACTCCCAGGATAGGACATAATGCAGTCCCTCCATCCCAGGAGCTGTGCGACTCCATTTCTACCTCCTTCGCGACAAAGATTGCGACCATCCTAGACAACATAAAAATTGAGTCCCAGTCAGTCTCAAAAATTGTGGCCCCTGTGACACCTCCCCCCACGACAGGGTCCTGGTCCACCTTTCCTCTTTTTTCAAATTCTGATGTTCTTTCTGCCATCCAGAACTTAAATCAGCTTCCCCTGCCGATGCCATACCTCTGGCTCTTCTGCAGGAGACATCTACTGATTTAATTAATTATATTACTTCTGCTGTCAATACTTCGTTTACGACAGGAGACATTCCATGTTCCCTTAACACGTCTTGGTCATCCCTCTACTGAAAAAGCCCTCACTTGATCCTGAGGTGCTGGCCAACTATAATCCAATATCCCTTCTACCATGTTTGATGAAGATCCTGGAGGCGCTGGCATCTTCTCTCAGCATTCCTAGAATCCTCGCATTTTCTTGATCCCTTCCAATCAGGTTTTTGGCCTGGCAGAGGCACTGAGTCGGTCCAAAATTCAGTAATGGACGACCTGATATGTATGGTTGATCAGGGCAGTGTCGGGGCAGTCCTGCTGCTAGATCTTTTGGCTGCCTTCGACACTGTAGACCACTCTCTCATCTCCCGGGTCTGGGAGGATGAGATCTCTGGCCAAGTGCTTAACTGGTTTACTGCGTCCCTTGCGGATCGTTCCAAATCAGTTTCTCTTCCTCCCTTCCGCTCTGCCCATGCCCTTCTATCTTGCGGAGTCCCTCAGGGATTGGCATTATCCCCCATCTTATTTAATATCTATATAAGATATCTCCTGCTCCTTATAGCCGCATATGGGTTCTGTTTCTACTCTTATGCGGACGATACCCAGATCTTGGTCCGCCTTGATCTAACTAAATCTGAAACGGCATCCCGTCTTAGACACTGCCTTGAGGAACTAGAAATATGGATGTCGCAGAACTGGTTGAAACTAAATGGAAGCAAAACCTAGCTTCTTCTAGTGTGCACCTCCAGTCCGCAACTATTTGCTGATTTTTGGCCCTCAAGCCTCGATTCTCTTCCTACATCCGTATCGTCCGTGTGGAATCTTGGTGTGGGGATCTCGGCCACACAGACCATGGATGAGCAAGTCAGTGTGGTATGCAAATCCGCCTATTTTAAACTGGATCCTCCAACAGGTTCTCCCCCTTATCCTGACAGTAAATCAGGCACCAGTGGTTGCGGCTCTGGTCCTGAGCATTCTGGATTACTGCAACTCACTCTATCTGGCGCAACCCGGCTACCTGACGGGGTGGTTGCAACTACTTCAGAACGCTGCAGCCAGATCTATCATCCACCCTCCATTTGGTGCTCACATGACCCCTCTGCTATGGCAACTGCACTGGCTCAGCGGATTATGTTTATATCTATGTGCATTGTGCATAGGGCTTTTTATGGCACCGGAGCTGAATACCTGCGAGCCGAATTCCCCCGTTACCTGCCTACACATGCCCTCCGCGCACAAGTGGCCTTTTGAGTGATGGTATCCCGTTTTAGGCTGGCCTGCAAAGGCAGTTGCGCTTTTTCGGTAGCAGCCGTGAAAGGGTGGAACAATCTGCCCCTTTCCCTGCGTGAGACTACCGACCACCTTACATTTCGACGGAACCTGAAAACTTTGCCCTTCTAATAGTGGCTCCTTGGAATTTCCACCCCTCACTCTCTTTTAGCGCCATGATGCCCTAGGGTGTACGTGCGCTTGATAAATAATAATAACATAACTTCTGAATTTCCAGAACCAGCGTATCCAGATATTCCATATTCATTTTGCAAGATTCCAGACTCTACTGCCAGGCCAGAGCATAGCTGACCCTATCCAGGCAGGACCATTGACCCAGAAACCCCACTACAAATCCCAATAACTAGGGGGAAAAGCTGTGGTACCTTTTTGGGAGTATCCTGTGACCAGACCGGCTTTTTGCCCCACTACCTGCATGCCAGCTGTACCCTTGCTATTGAGTGACAAGACAGGCCCAGCTGTTTGCGGTTAGGAGAGCCCGCCGTGCTGTGACCAGAGCCTTTGAGTCCAGAAACCTGGTTGGCTGTCCCCAAATACCAAAGTGCGGATTGTGAGTATTTCCCCATCCCATAGCCACACATAGCCTACCCGATCTTGATATCTTGTCTTTGTTCCACTCTATAAGTAATCCTATCCATACCCTGGTTACTTGCTTAAAACTGTCAGAATTCTCTGTGCATCCTGTCCTTGATCTCCAAGCTTTAGCGCCATTCTTCTACTCATCTCCGTCTTGCATAGATCCTTAGTCATATTTTGACTAATTTAAGTAATTCCCACATAGAGCTGAACATGGGGTGAAAAGGTTAACGTTGCAAATTAACCTTGGAGCATACCGGGTCTTGCTTTAACAATCTAGTCTTGATAATCTAGTTTAAGTAAAACTTATCCTTTCTTTCCAAACCGACTTTCACTGTTAACTGTGTTTATTTTCCCAAAACCGAATCTCCTTCCACATTGAAAATTTCATCCAGGTATTCAGCTAGAGCCACTCTTTCACTTCTATATTATCCCTGTGATGTGCATCTATCACCCTGCCTAAAAACCGCATTCCGATTGGTCTATTTCACGTGTTTAAAAAAAACAAAATGTTTTGACATTTAAAACTGCAAAAAGTGGAAACTGCAACTTTTCACCGTGTGATTTTGGCTGCACTGTGTTCTTACTTTCAAGTTGCTTTCTGAACTGCATGCCCTTTGTTGATACCTTGCTTTGTAGTTGCTAGTGATATTACATCCCTGATACGGTGATAAATCATATTTACCACATTTATTCAACAGCATGTTTAAATTAATTATTACCAATTCCGAGTATCATTTTATGCAATTGCAAAGGATTTAAAAATTCGGTTTTGCTGCTAATTTTGTAAGGGAAGTTCGGATTTTAATTCTGTTTGCTACCAAATATCCCTGACTCCTTGCTGCTCCTTTCTATCCACTCAAAATTAATTGGGGTTTGAGGGAGCATGGCAGGGGGAAATCTTTACTCTGTGCCATCTACCCGAACAGTAAAATTGCTCCCATTCATCTGTGCTTTGGATATGTTATAACAGAGGGTCAAGCTAAGTGTATTAAATCATTTATTCTGTAATTATCATCCCATTGGTTATTGCTGCCCAATCTTTAAACTGTGATCTTTCTTTGAATTTAAAATAATTAAATCTTGTATTCCCACCTACCGGCCTGGTTCATGGTCCATTGTGACCCTGAGTATTTGTAAAACGGGGTGTGAGATGGGTTGTGTGCCAGCTCAATCCGAATTTGTATAAAATAAAGAAAAAGTATTCTAATTGAGCGTTACATCCTAGGCAAAGGGCAAGAGACCTGGTCTGGTGTGTGACGCCCAATTGGAATCCTTTATATCGTGGACCGTGTGTAAGGACTCCTGGTCCTCATCGTCTGTGGACCAGACAGTCATGGCTTGTACCACGGCCTGGGGGGCTGCTTCGGGGTCTCTTTACCCCCTTTTTTCCCCCTGTGGGGCTCTAACCGGGGCCTGAGTCGGTTTCCCCCCTTCTGGCGTGCAAGCAGACTTTGTCAAAGTCATTGCGGCAGTGTCGCGCCTAGGGGGCAAGGATACTGTCTGTGCTGCGGGGGCTACATTCACAGGGCCATCTCCCTTAGCCATCGTTAGACCAGCTGCCACTAACTCCATCATCGACGAAGTCTTAGCCTGCGCCGATTGGGCCTACTTGGGCAGTTCTGCCTTCTTCACCTCCGTCCGCAACCTCGGATTTCTCCTGCAGTTTAGCCAGGTAGGTGATTTCCTCTTTGAGGAGAAGCTTGATTGCCGGCTGACAATGAAGGCGGAAGGGTAACGTTGATCGCGCCCTATCCACCTTGGGACCTGCTTCCGCGGTGCCCCCCAGTGGACTCAGACTTGTGGTTCTTGGTCAGGTCTTGGACCCTCACAGACGAGGAGCCCTCAAATGACTTAGAAGACCGCTCCTCGGACTGGTCGGTCCTGGGTGAGTAACGACGCACAGGGCAGAGGCCTTAGTGTTAAGCCACGCCACCAGTCTACTGTGCCTGTCCTTGACCGTCTTCTTGGCGAACCCCAGGCATGTCTTGCACTTCATCTCCTTATGGTCCGGGTGCAGGTAGTATAGGCATTGTAGGTGCTCATCTTCCACAAACACGTTTTGCAGCCCGCACTCGGTGAAGGGCTTGAGGAGTGACATCCTCTCCTTCTCTGTCATGGTCGGAGGGCGCGAAGTAGGCAATTCAACAACCCTGCTGTTGGCAGATGGAGAAAAGAGCACCTGGGCTCTTTTGGAACAGAAGTAGAACCTTTTTCAGATTAAAACACGAAAAAACGCAGAAGTAGTTTGCAGAGCAAACTCTAGGACTCCCAACACTGAAGCGTGCAGTAAAAAAATCTGAAAATGGCTGCCAAAGTAGGGGCTTAGGGAGAGAGCCGTCACTGGATGGGGGCAGTATGACCCCGAAGACAGTGATTGGTTTGGAGAAGAAATACAGTTTGTAAGTGAAAGTCCATTTATTTTTCTTTTACCAAGGATTCCCAGCCGGACGACTGAGAATATTCATGAGCATTTGAATCCATGCCACACCACATGCTGGAGAAATACGATTACGGTGAATGATGTATCCCTTCTGAGGCTTGTGGATCGGCTTCGATCACATGCTATGCATAGACTAGCAAGCAGTATGTGGAGAAGGAGGTGGGTTGTGAGAAGGTACAGCAGCAAATAGATGTCTTAACACCGCTTGTCCCACCTGTGAATCTGCTTTAGAATGTGTGTCAATGCAGTAATGCTGAGTAAAAGGTATGTATGGAACTCCATGTAGCTGCTTTGGAAATGGTGTCTAGAGTGATGTTTGCAATAAATGCCAATGTAGCTCCTGTACCTCTGATAGAGTAAGCTCTTGGTGTGAAAGGCAGGGTTTTATTTGATACGGATAGCAGAGTTGTAAGCATTTCACTATGCAATTGAACATGCCGTTCTTTGAAATGTGATCACCCTCCCTTGCAGGTGCTACAGAGACAAACAGTTGATCCGTTTTTCTTAGCGGTTTTGTCTGGTTTACATGGTACAAAACGGCCCTCCTTACATCCAGTGTATGGAGGTTTTTCTCAGCTGAGTTGGATGGAATTTGAAAGAAAGCAGGTAGTTCAATGGATCAGTTAACATGAAACTTGGATATGAATTTAGGTGAAAACCTAGAGTGTGTTCTAAGTGTGGATAACAAAGAAAGGATCTTGTACCAACAGAGCTTGTAGCTCACTAACCCCCACCCCTTACTGAGGTGATGGCTACTAGGAAAGCTGTCTTGTATGTTAGGTGTTCGAGGCTGGATTTGTGCATAGGGTCGAAGGGTGGACCCATGAGCTTTGAGAGTACAACATTTATTTATTTGGATTTGTAAAGCGCACTAGCAGCCCAAGTACCTCAAGGCGCTGTTGCATGAAATTATCAGTTACAGGAGGGTTATTTAGCTCATGGTTACAGTGAGCGTGTAACCTCACAATGATACTTACATAGGTGGTTACAGTTTTCGTTTGTCATACAGTTACAATAAAGGTTACATCACAAATATAATGGGGAATGCAGTCAACATGGGACAAAGACCCAGGGATACTTATTTAAACAAACAGCATAGTTTTAAGGCATTAAGATCCCAACTGGAGGCGGGTTGGAAATGGGTGGGTAAAGTCTCTTTACTCCCTCCATGAAAGCCTTAACATGGACTTTCCACCAGGACACCTTGTTTTGTGAAGTGGTGTACGCAGACAGAGCCGCTAGGTGAACCTTGATGGAGTTAAGTACTAGGTCAGAGTCTAGTAAGTGGAGCATGTAGTGAAGAATGTGTGATGGGGTACATTCAATAGGGTTTATATCTTTTGATCGGCACCATATTACAAATCTTTTCCATTTGTTGAAGTAGCAAAGCCTGGTGTTACGTTTGCGTGCCTCCTTGAGGATATCCATACAACTTTGAGGTAATTCTAAGTGTCCAAACTCTATGACTTCAGGATGCAGGCTGCCAAGTTCATAGACTGAGGATGTGGGTGGAGTGTTGTTCCCCCCCCCTTCCCATGCTGGGATAGCATGTTGTAGGGGCACGGAAGTTTGGTTCACACATCACCAGTTTGAGCAGATGTGGAAACAAAGGTTGTCTCGCCCACATAGGAGCAACTAGGATTAGAGTAGCTTGTTCCTGGTGCATCTTGTGCACTATCCTGCTCAGGAGTGGTGCTGATTGAAAAGCTTAAGAAAATGTCCCAGACCAGCTCATCCACAGGCCATTCCCCTTGGACCTGGGTTTTGGAAACCTGGAAGCGAAGTCTGGCCATTGTGCTTTTAGGTTTGTGACAAGTCTAAAGGAGGATAACCCCAGAGGGAGAAGACTTTGTCTAGAATTCCTCTGTTGAGGTGTTCCTCGGTCGAGGATTTCTGCTTAGAGTGTCTGCCAGAGCATTGGCTGCCCCTTGAACGTGTTGAGACACTAGGAACATGTTCAGCTCGAGTGCCCAATTCCACATTTTTTCAGATAGCCTGGACAGACTTGGAGAGTGTGCGCGTACCTGTTCGTTTATGTAAAACATGGCAGTGGTGCTGTCTGTAAGGAGTTGCACTGTTTGGCCCATTCGATGTAGCTGGAAAGCTTGTAGGGCTTTGAGTACTGCTAGGAGTTCCAGAAGGTTGATGTCGTTCTGGGCTGTGATCTGTGTCCACAAGCCATGCACTGTGTGATGAAAGTAATGGGCTCAACACCCGGAGAGTGAGGCATCTGTTGTAAGTATCACTTGGATTGGCGGATTGTGAAAGGGTTTTCCCTTTAACAGATTTTCCTTTGACCATCAACAAAGTGCTTGTACTAGGGTTAGCAAAACAACCACTGGATCATCCCACTGACCCACTTGCCTGAGACCATTGGTTTGATAACCACTTCTGCATTGCAGGCATACACAATCGTGCGTATGGGACTAGATAAATGGATGGAGCCCACATCCCTAGCAGCCGTATTGCTTTGCGTACGGTTATTTGGCGACCAGCAAGATAATTAGGTATTTGCAGCAGCATGTGTTGAACTCTTTCGTTTGAGGGGAAGTCTGGCCCTTCCTTTGTCATTATGATAAATCCTAGGGACTGTTTGTTTTGGCGTGAAACGAGGCTTGATTTATTCTTGTTGATTTAAAATTCCAATTGGAACAGGAGGTTAATTGTTCTTTGGGTATTCTGCTTGCAAACTTGAGGGGATTCCCCTGTTATCCGCCAGTCGTCCAGATAAGGGTACATTGGGATAGATTCTCCCCTTAAGTGCGCCGCCACTACCACCAACACCTTGGTGAATACCCTTGGAGCAGAGGCTATGCCGAAGTGGAGCACTTTGAATTGATTTGCTATTTTGAAGCGCAAGAATTTTCTGTGCGCTGGGAACATTGAAATATGTAAGTATGCATCTTTCATATCCAATGTTGCCAAGTAGTCCCCACTATTTTAGCAATGTGATACCTTCTTATAGCACTGTCCTGCAGAACTTTTGTGGCTGGACAAATGTGTTTGCAGGACGCAATTCTAGGACAAGGCACACTAAGGTCTTTCTTTGGCACAAGGAAGTATGTGTAATTGATACCCTTGTTTACCTGGTTTGCTAGGACAATCTCTATAGCGTCCTTTTCCAGCAGTGCTTTGACCTCTTCTAGCAGAATGCGTTGGTCCTCCTGCATTGTCTGTGTCTTGGCGGGTGGTTGGATGGTCTCTGTATCAGTTCTATGCAATAGCCTCCCTCCACAGTGGAAAGTACCCACTTGTCTGACGTGATCCCCTCCCATACCTTGTTAAATTGACAAATGAGACCACCTACTGGAGAGGCATGGGAGCGGGTGGTCATTGTTTTGGGGCATGGGGGGGGGGGGTTCTGGTTGAGGAGGCTCTACCTCTACTCCTAGACCTTCTGTGAGTTTTGCTGGGAGGACTGCCCCTGCGAGGAACACCAAGAAGAAGATTGTCCACTCGGATTGTAGTTAGAGGACCGTTTGTTAGTAAGCTGTTGCAGGTACTTGAGGGTGTCGTACTCTTCTTTAGCACTTTTCAGATAATCCTCAACTGCTTTTCCAAATAAGGCATTTGGTTCGATAGGCATATTAAATAGGGTGGCTTGAGTTTCCAGCTTAAAACCGGATTGTCTCAACCGTGCATGGTACTTAATAAGTGTACCCTCTTCTACAATACTGCCTGTATCTTCTGCTGCATCCATTATTTTGAAGGATGCAGTTGGCCACCTGCTTACCCTCAGCCACTGTTTTTAAAAGCTGTATTTTAAGGGTTCTGGGACAGTGTGGATTTGCTGTACCATCTTGTCCCATTTATGGCAGTTGTAACTTGCCAAGAGTGTGGTGCTATTAGCTATTCTTACCTGGTATGGAGGCGAGGAAGCTACATTCCTGCCCAGTGTATGTATTTTTTTGGTCTCCTTGTCAGGAGGGGCTTCAGCAGAGGCTAATGGCATGCCCGCCCTCTTTCTTGTAGTAGTTACGACAAGAGAGTCAGGCTTTAACTGACCCCTGATGTATAATGCTCTGAGGGTGCTGGCCTGACCATCTTTTCAATACAGGGGTTAACTACCCTCGTAAGGTTAGGGATAAGTGGAGAAGGCTGAATGCACCTCAGGAGGGACTGCAGGAGTAGTATAAACTGTGCTGAATACCTCTTATCCCTAAGGATGTCCTCTACAAAAGTCGACTTGTGCTTCTTGGGTATCGATCTTGAAATGTTCAGCAGCCTTTAGGAGGAGCTCATAATGCAAATGATTTTCCACAGGGTAGTCAGCCACGGGTTGGTCATGATGGTCTGGAGATTGTATGATGTAGACGTCACTGTCATCATTATGCTGGTCTATGTCATATAGGTCCCCCTTGGTCTGCTATTGAACCACGATCTTGAGAGCCTGAAGTGTCAATGTAGTAGAGGTCTTGGGACATGTCCTGCGAAGTACTTGGTTAGGCAGTTTCCAGTCGTGGTCTTTTTGCAGCAGGTTGGTCTTCAGCTGACTCCCATTGTGAGGGCCCTTGGAGGTTGGACAGTTGATCAGGGCGACTATCAACAAAGTCAACAAGCACGACAATCTTTGCATTACTTTGTCGAATTTTCAGGAGTCCATTGAGTGGAGCTTGGTAAACCTATGGGAACAGGGTTAGACTCGCCAGTAAGACTGAGATTCTACTCATCGGCACACCCACTCCCTCCTTCCCTGCAGCTCTCTGGCCGGCCTCCCTTGGCCCCCTTCCTGCCCCTACCTGCAAGGCTAAAAACCTCGGGGTCATCTTCGACTCCACACTCTCCTTCTCTCCTCATATATCTGACGTTTCTAAGAAGTCACACTACCAGCTGCACCTCCTCAGAGGTATTCTTCCCTTCCTCTCCTTCCCCCAGAAGCTCACTGTCTCTCGAGCCCTGGTTCTCTCAAGGCTGGACTACTGTAACAGCCTCTATCTTAATCTGCCTGCCTCCACTCTCCGCCCTCTGCAACTTATCCAGAACAGAACTGCGAGACTTGTCCTTGGCCTCAAGCCCAGGGACCGTATCTCTCCAGGACTGAAATCTCTTCACTGGCTCCCAGTGGCCGCGAGGATCAAGTTCAAAACCCTCTGCATTGTCCACAAGGCCTTCTGGGGCCTGGGACCAAAATACCTCCAACTCTCTCTTCCTAAATATCTTCCTTCACGAGCCCTTCGCTCATCCGTCTCCAACTCCCTCATGGTCAGCCGTTTCTCGAAGCAACGAGCTGGGGGTAGATCTCTCTCCGCAGCAGGGGCCTCCCTCTGGAACAGCCTTCCTGCCTCCCTGAAACTTGAGGAGAACCATCTCCGGTTCCGGAAGCACCTCAAAACCTTCCTCTTCGCTTCTGCCTTCTCTCTCCCTCTCCCCTGCTAATCCTGCTTAACTCCCCACTGAACTCAGCTCAAACCTGCATCTGGGCCACTCTCAGCAACCTCGGTCCAGGGCCCAGCCACTCTCCACCTGCACTGCCTCCCCGGCTCCCCCTGCACTGTGGGACTGTCACTGTATCCCTACAGCCCCTTTCCCAGCACTTGCTCTGCACTTACCTCGCACTTGCCACCAGCTGGCCCTTTCTATTTATTATTTATTATTATTTTATTTTATTTTTTTTTTTTTACGCTACTTACCTTGTACTGCACTTCCCCCCCCACCTCCTCCCCCCTGCACTTCCTCCTTTTCCCCTTACCTCTGCACTTGCGCGATCTGAATGACACCTGGCCTAGTAGGATCGTTTGTCTGTTTTCCCCTTGTTTCCCTCCCTCCCTGCCTCGTCGCGCCTTGAAACACTTGTGTATAGGCGCGTTACAAATACCATATCATAAATACTCTCTGATGTAGAGGGTTGTTTATGCTGCTTGGCCCCTGAAAGGGTGTGCCTAGAGAGAGGGTTCTTTAGCCTTTAAAATAGGAGATTTAGAGAGTAGGGCCGTTGAAGATTTTGAGTTTTGACGCTTTGGACTTGGAGATTGTCTGGGACACGTTTCTTAATAAGCTCCCTCATTTTAGAGTTATTGGAAAGTGCCATTGATGCATCTTTCGATGCCCGTTCGTCGGTACCCAAGGGTTTCTCTTGTTTGTTTGCTGTGTCGGGAACAGACTTCGACATCTGTTTTGGGGGCTTGTCATGTGGCGATCGCGATGGCCTAAAGGACAGGGATTTTTTGGATCTTCCCTTCCAAAACGGTTGACGAGCGGTCGACTGTCAGCCATGGGGAGGAGGGGGTTGCTTTATGTGGCGTGCAGTGTGGGTGCTTGAGCCGCCGGATGTCGACTCCATAGCCGAACCGCCGACCTGCCTGATGGAGTCGGGGGCTTGCACGCAGGAAACCGTTGGGTCCCCAACGCCCTTGGCGTTACTTAGGACAATGACACTGCCATTGCTGGAGGCTCTCTCCCGGTCCATAGCGGCCTCGGCCTGCATGGCGTGATGGGCCCAGCACTTAGTCTTACAGTGCTTTAGTGTCTTGGGCTGAAAAAGTTTGCAGAACTTGCAATGCTTTTCGTTGTGGTCCCTGGGGAGGCAGAGGTTACACACCCTGTGTGAGTCCTTCCAGGGAAACTTCCCGTCACAGGAAGGGCAACATTTTAATGGTATGTTTTCCATAGTATGGAAAGATGGCAGCCCGGTGATGGAAAAGGAAGAATAGGGAAATAGGCATTATTTAAAAGGAAAGCAGTTATAACCTCTCCCTACTGTGAGGAACCGAGGCCTAGGAAGGCTGCAGTCAGTTTGTCAAGACGGTCCAAGTAGTCGTCATCGACTAAGAATCTGTCCTTATTAAGGGCATGGCTACCTCCAAAGTCATAATGAGGCCCTATGTCTTCTTTCTTTAGTTTAGTTTGCTAGGTAGGGAAATCCTCGTTAGGATAGGGAAAGATAAGCATTTATCTCACCCTTTTTCATTTAATAAATGGCAAACATTGAGAAAATGTTACTTGTGTATATCTCCCATTCCTGATTTCTGAAAGGTGTGGGCTTGGTGAAGAAGAGTGCACCCCCCTTTTTCTTACCTTACTTGCGGCAAAGTAAGCGGGCAAGTCATTCTTAAACCGAAATCTCATTTCATCCGTCTTAAGGTGGGTATCCTGTAAAAAGATAACAGATGGAGAGAAATCCACCAATTTGGCCCAGATCAGATTGCATTTGCCAGGCAAATTTAACTTGTGGCCGCTCCAAGTGAGAGCAGAGTGTATGATCTTGGTCCGGACCATCAATCCCGAACATCGCTCCTTTGAGTATGGCTCATTCCCCTAGCTTGCCTATCCATCCATTTCCTAATGAAAAACGTATGTAGTAGTACCAAATAGTCACCACCCAAAATGTCCACCCCCAACCAAACATTCCACCACCCCGCTTCCACTCCCAGAACAATAATAGATAAACTATTATCCCCAACTTTGAGTCCAAACAAGGTCCCATTTTGACCAACATAGCAAGTCACGATAGATTGTGATAAGGAGAACTAAAATACTCGACAAATAGTGGAGATTGACTGAGCTTTAGCAATATTTCTAGAGAGTCCTGGTACATAGTGGTGCTCAGGGACTACACCCCCCACAAATCAAATTGTTGGCAGCAAACCAACATGAGATTCCCCGACATAGTAGCCCTGTGTCACGGGAGGCCCCACTGCAAGGGCACAATGTTCTTTCTGTGGGACAGCCGTACCCTGGACCAGGGGCCTACCCTGACACAGGCCCTCTCTGGCAGGCCAGCCGAACATTCTGTTGTTGAAGAAGACTCGCCCTGTTCAGGGGCGAGAAGCGATTCTGCCTCCTTCAAGGTAGTTATAGCCCACACTTGATTCATGCAGGAGAAGTGAAGAGCCGTAGAGAACCCCCCGCAGTAGTGAATATAATCGCTCCCTAAGCCATTCCGTGAGGGGTTTGAGCAATTTACGCTTCAGGAGAGTGGCTCCCTCCAAATCTTGGTAGAGGGCCAAAGGTGAGCCTCGGAACAGAATCTCATCGAGGGACCTGGCATGTGTCAGGATTTGTTCCTTCACTTTGTAGAAATGAACCCGGGTGAGATCATTAGGGACCAGACCCTGACATGGTGGGCCAGCTAAGTAGACTGTGTTCTGTTCAGGTCAATCAGCTCCTCCTCAGACTCCCAGGACGAGGCAGAAAGGGTCTGAAAAGTCCTCTAAATCCACGTCAGGTACCTCAGCTGGGTTCCCTGTATGCATCTGTTATTCCATTGGAAACAGTTCTCTGAATCTTCGTGCTTGGTTTCGAGCTGATTGGCTTTGTCTTCTAAAGACTCTATATGCTGGTCCCACTCACTAATCGCATACCATTGCTCACTGAGCGTGTCTTCTATCCCCCCCACACGTTTCTCTGATTCATCAATTCGTTTAAGAGATCTTAGTAGTCATTTGCAAGAGGCTGGGTTGGAATTGCCCCTTCATTTCTTCCATTCATCCATCCATCCATTGCTGTAGATCACTCTTTGTGGCCCACTGAGAGCTGGGTGAGTGGGGTCCATCGGCATGGCCCGGTGCCGCCGTGGTCAGTTCCTTTCCTGCCCCAGTCTTGTATATGTAAAAGGGAGGCAATATCCGCGGATTTGGGTTTGTTAGCTTTGGCCATGGTTGTGGTCTCACAACAAAGTCCCTCAAGAATCATTCCTTCCAGGGAAACCAGCCGGCATGACTCCTCTGCACTTAACCCACACTCCGGCCAGGACGACGAGGGCCAAAAGCCCAACCAATTCAGCTAGGTATCTGACCCCTGCACAGCTGCCACCAAGGGACAGTGGTGGCCAGGGGACTGCTGTGGTGCTCCTGGGCTTCACCCTCTCAGATCAATGGGGCATGCGGCCGACATTTCCACCCCTGGGATGTATGCCAGCACACTTGCTCCTTTCTTTCCTGTTCTTCAGGGCCTTTGCCGGTGATTCAGTAGATCTCCGCCTCGACTGGGAGAGGTGGGGTGGGGGGTGGTGTCCCAGAGTCCCAGCTGTGCCAGTGACAGGGTGAGGGGACCAAAGGTTCACCAGGACCCTCAGGCTAGATAAATGGGCTTTTCCTGATCAGCTGCACCGCAGGCGTACCAGTGCCAGCCTCGGTCCCAGGACGTTATATGATATGGCATTTATAACGTGCCTATACACAAGTGTTTCAACTGAAGAGACGGGCCCCTGTGACGGGTGAAGCCGCTGGTCCTCGTAGGACGCCTCGCTGAGCGTCGGCAGTCGGCTGCCCCTATGGGCTGCACAGGGACCTCACACTAACACGGGTCACCTAACGATGCATGGCACCAGCAGGTCAGACCACCTCTAAGCAGGAGCAAGATGGCATCAGACCAGGTGCTCTTCCCCAGGCATCGGTGGCCAGCCCGAGAGGCAGCTCTGAAGCAGGGCCCCAGCCCGGACCTCGCCAGCCCGCTCAGGAAGCACCAGCTCAGCGCATCAACGGCCAGCCAGGCCTCACTCGGCGCATGAAGTCAGACAGCCAGGGCCAACACTCTGACTACACCAGGAGTGGTAAAGGGGGTTCACCAGTCCCCAGCTTCAAGTTTATCTCCTCTGGCAGTCAGCATCTCTGCTAGAGTAAAGCAGGTCTCCTTTACATCACTGGAGCACTAAAGCGCCCATGCTCTTGCTTGCGCAGCAGGCCACACCCCTCACCTTTTGTTTTCCCATTAACTCATTAGGTCTGTAAAAAAAACATGATCAGACTGTAGTCTGACATCTGAGAGATCTCAGAGGTTTGTAGTTTACATATGAATCCTGTTTAGAGGAACATAAAATGTATTCCGAGGTATGAACAATGTATTTGCTGGTGTATGTGATGCCTGACGTCTATCAAATATAGATTATGAACTTTCCATTCCAGGTTATTAGGAGCCTCTCATTTGTGTCTTTCGATCCAAATTTCAATCCGTTACCCATCAGTACCAATTTCCCCTCCAAACAAATCCCCCATTTGATTAAGGAACCGAAGCATAAAATTATCCTGGCTGAGTTGGGAGCATAAAAAGATCCTAGGGTAAAAGGTAACTCGCAGCTCAAATCTTCAACGGAAAAAGAGAGATGCCTGTGACATAGAAGTGTCACTCCTGCGCTCTTCTCCTCACGTGAGGCCGGCAGAATGCAAGTGCGTCTCTTGTAAAGCTATTATCCTTCAATCCAAACCATTTATTAGGAGATTTGAGGGCCTCCACTTTAAGTGAACCAAAACCTTCAGCCACATTTGGCACACAAATTCGATGTAATGGGCGTTTCTCGGGTGTGTTCATCCAAACACTCCCCTTTTAAGCTGTCAAATAATGCCCCCTGTTCTGTTGATCCCACACTTTAGCCCCCCTGATCTTCTGTTCTCTAAAAGGTCAGTTACCGAAGTGAAAGATGCCCAAAGTCTTCTCCCTAACACTTCCAACAACATATTAAAATTCTGAATGGCATTTCATTTAAGTACATCCCTGATGGAACAAAGAATTGCAACAAATGTAAATTGCATCTAACAAAGTTCGCCCGGGCCCATGGATGTAGATTCTTTCTGTGAGAAACTTGAAGGTGTCCCACCCGCTAGTCCCTGAGGATCTGTCATCCAGGTGGACACGGTCATCGCTTTTGGATCCAGTTCCTGCAGGTGGACCAGTGCGGGAGGATCACCTGGATGAGGGGTGTTCGGGAAGTGGGACATCGGACGGTGAGACGCGGTATCGCCTTTCCTGTAACACCTTTTCCCCATCTTACAAGGTAGGATACTTAGGGATTCACCCCCTTCCCATTTCCCGGCACAATCACTTTCTCACAGACAGCAAAAACGGACTAACACCAGAGCCGTATACTTGACATGTCCCAATACAATGGTCAGGCAAGGTCAGGCAATTACTGATCATTACTCACACCCGACTTCCATCACACCGCCGAACACGGATAAAAGGCGGAGCACGAAAGCACACTGAGCAAGGCAAAGCACACATGAAACAGCAGTTCCAAGATGGCGGTTTAATACTAGGAGAAAGAAGGCAAGACCAGAGAGGGTCGCAAGGAGGGAAGTGCCCTTGACCTTTTCAGACCGTTAATTTTGTGAATCTTGGAAAATAAGAAACCTAAAACCGGGGACTGGAGCTGATGAAACCTGCATTGTGCGTCAGAGGTACCCAGGGTTCCCCTGCGTCAATAAACAAGGCGGGGTTTGGTTGCAACTGTGGGACTGTCCTTGGCTCCTACAACAAAGCAACATCAGTAAAGACAGCACAGCCGGTGAGTCACAGAGACTGATACCAGACCAGCCTGTGTTAGAACCAAGGTTGCAAGGTGCAACATTGTATGAAGAAACATAAGAGAACAGTGTGTGAAAAGTATGTAACGAACGACACAAATATAACTAAAAGCCAGAGGAGTGACTGAACTTTAGAGTCCAAGAAAGATACTGTAGACAGTGTGGTCCGGCACCAGGTGGGTGTTGCTTCGAAGGTCTCTGTTAGGTAGACAACTGGTTGGCAACTGTGGAAAGGGAATTTTGAGATTGAAGTGGTCCTGCAAAGGGTCAAGCAAAATCCTGTGCACATTCGAAAGTCTTCAATAGTTTAACAAACAGAAATTGGTCCGAGCCCGGCTGAGGGAGGCTAATTGTGTACGAGGAAAGATCTGAGCCCAGCTGAGGGGGATCCTTGGTGAACAGTGAGTCACCCGAGAAAGAATATTCTCGGAACATTGTAAAAGGGGGGGGGGATATGAACCCGGAAGAGGGGGATCCACAGTAAAGATGGTGATATTATAAGTTACTCACTGTAGTGACTAACGTACTATTAGTCCATAGTCCCCTTTCCTCCCTAATGCATGGGTGTCCCTTCCAAGGGACAGGTGACGGAACGTTTTTCACCAGAAAAAACCTTCTTCCTCTTTAAATTTAGAGGCGCAGGGTGCGGTCCAGGGAGCATGGGCTGCCCTGACTCTGCCCTCCGGCACCACACCTCAGTCCACAGTGACGCGTCTACAATAGAATTAAAACTGACTAATGACACCAATATTATTAGGGGGAGGCTGGTGGGACGTATGGAGGAAAAGGGACTATGGACTGAGTATGTTGGTCACTACGGTGAGTAACTTATAAATAATCTTATGTCCCGTCCCCTTTCCTTCATACTGCATGGGCGATTACAACTGAACGTAGCCCCATGGCGGAGAGGAGACGGTACTTAAGCAAATAGGTTCCTGAGAACCACTGTCATGACGCCTGCCCCTGGCCTTAATAGGCAAGGCATTGGGGCTATGCTATGACCCTCCATCATGGCCTTAAAGGCCTTGCCATCTCATCCAAGACACTCGTGTAGTCAGTCCTGGCTCCTTCGGCGCCAGGCTCATATATAAAGTGAGAAAAACTTGAGGACTGGACTTGGCAATGGGCTTTGTACAACATGGATGCCCCCGCATAGCTCAGTTCAATGAACTGTGCAATGCGGTCTAGTGTTTTAGGTCTAGTCAGGCCTAGGGATACCTGGGGGCTATATAAACCACGCCCGGGCAGAGAAACACGCTTCGCGTTACTCTGCGCTCTGCAGCGTGATGCTCACCACGTTCTGCTCGGATCTTAACCTGCCTTGCCGGAGCCACGTACCTGAAAGAACAAGAACATCAGCAGTATAACACTTACCTGTGAGTGAATCCTGCTCGCCATCCACCGCTCTTTTGGTCCAGAGATCACAGCATCTTGGCGACGTCCCCTCGATCTTTGAAAGCGCTGCAACCTGAGAAGGGAAGGAACGAAACAGCATTAGTAAGCGTTTATATTCCAATTCTGAAAATAGATAAAACAATTGCACGCTTACCTGGGTTCGAGTCGCTCTTGGTCAACATCCATTCCGGGCCATAACAACGACCTGCAAAAGAGAGGAAACACAGATTAGCACACGAAAAGTCAAGAAGGCGCCGCGTGCTTGGCAATACTCACCGCTCACTATTTTCTCAGCCAGCATCCATTCTGGGACATTGCAGCGGCCTGCAAGAAAGAGAGAAAGACAGGTCAGCACAAGAAAAGGCAAATAGCGCCGCGCATCGCGCTTTCACTTACCGTGTCGTGTTCAGCCCCCAAATAGCACGACATCACCAATGAGCTCTTCCTGCACCTAGAGGAAGGAGAGACATTAACAGGGGCAATTGGAAAGAAAAGGACAAACTACAAAAAACCAGCAAACTTACCTTGACGAACAGGAGTCACAGCAGGTCTGGACTCTTTGGGCCCGCACCAGTGAAGTAACTAGGTTGTGGCGCGCCCACACCAACAACGCACCCCTGCACCGAGGGAAGGACGGAGAGCGCATAATACAAGAAAGCAAGGTGAGGAGAGAACTAAGGGGAAAGTTGGATCCACAAGGGAGGTGGGATCCAAGCAACAAGAGACAATAAGATTAAACCCGAAATTCCTGTATTTCAGGCCCGATCCTCGGCCGAACACAGTCCAAGGGAGGGGTTTGAGATCGCGATCGCAAGTGGTCCTGTCAGGCCGAGTAGCGTCCCTGTGGATATAAGATGAGCATTACAACCACCTGTCCGAAAGCCACGTCAGATCTAGAGCCGGCATCCAAACAGTAATGCTTGCAGAAAGCCGAGTGAGTGGCCCAAGTGGGCGCCCTGCTTATGACTTGGCAAGGGACATGGCGCTGGAATGCGATGGCCGTTGCCTTGGCCCTGACTGCGTGGGCATGCATGTTGGCCGGAAGTGGCTTGTGCTGGCTCTCGTATGCTTTTCTGATGGCGGAGACGATCCAGTGGGATATAGAGGCCTTGGAAACCTGATAGGCTGGTCTTGAGCATCTGAAGGTGACAAACAGGGCATCCGATTTGCGGAAGACCTTGGTCCTGTCCAAGTAGAACTTCAGGGCACACCTGACATCCAGACAATGCAGCACTCTCTGTGCTTCGTTCTTAGGATTGGCAAAGAACGTAGGAAGGACTATTTCCTCGTTCAAGTGGAAAGGAGACGGCACCTTGGGCAGAAATGCTGGGTGTGTCTGCAGGACTACTTTGTTCCTGTGAAAGGTAGTATATGGTTCCGAGGCGACCAGCGCCTGGATCTCAATGACACTACGAGCCGAGGTGAGGCCGACCAGTAAGACCGTCTTGATGGTGACCAGCCTGATGTTCGCAGACACCATTGGTTCAAACTGTTTGTGCGCCAGCGTGCCCAAAACTATGTTAAGGTCCCACGTGGGGTGTGGCCTCTTGATGGGCGGGTAGAGCCTTGCGAGCCCCGTCAAATGTTTCTTGACGATAGGATTGGAGGAGGAGAAGATCCCCCTCCTCCGAGACCCTGTAAGCCCCGATGGCTGCGAGGTATATACGACAGGTGTCCAGCTGGACCCCCGAGTGGGCGAGGTGCGCCGAGAAGGGGAGCATGTAATTCAAAGTACATGCCAGGGGGTTGAATCCCTTGAATTCTGCCCAGTGGCAGAACCTGGTCCATTTGCTTTTATACTGGGCCCTGGTAGCCTTGCTCTTTGCACCCTGTAGGATTTCTACATTAGCCTGGGAGTGGCTGTGGTGGCGCATTGTTACCTGCTCAGGTACCCCGCTGTGAGGTCTAGTTTCTGAGGCGCTGGATGGATGACCCTGCCCCCCTGCTGCGCCAGAAGATGAGCTGGGTCCGTCGGGAGGTGAATCGGAGGCATCTCCGAGAGGCTGAGCGGCTCCGAACACCATGGCCTGGCCGGCCACCATGGAGCTATTAGAATGATGTTGAGTTGGCGTTTTTGAGTCAGTGCATTTTTATTTAATATTTTACCTTTTTGCTTGTAATATCGATAATACGTTTACTTTGTTGACACATTGACCCTGTTCCCTCTAGAACCGTTTCCTTTATTGGTATCTTTTGTTCTACTGGCCCTTCAGTGCCTGTTGTAGACCTCCTCTTGGATGACACGTAGGGGTCTCAGGAGTCAGTCAGCCATGGAGGCTACTCTCAATTCTTTGAAATCTGTTGAGGAGGTTCACTCTCCAGATTCGAAAGTAGTCGTTTTCCCTCTGAATTTTTCTTCTGCTTCTCTGGGTAAGCCCCCTACCACTCAAGTACTCGACCCTTTGGGCCCTACTCTACTGAAAAGTACTGTTCATGCTCAAATTCATTCTCAGGATAGGAGTGAGGTTTTTAATGCAATGGGCATCATCCCACGTATTTCGTGTGACAATCGCTGTATTTTCAATGGAATTCATGACATCTCCATTGATGCTCAGGAAGACCGTTTAGCAGCTACTTTAGCTATGAATTTGGATGATGGGGGTAGCTCTACTAGGGCGGGACCCTATTTTGCTGAATCCAATAATGAAATGGTGAATGCTACCCATCTGACTCCTATCTCTTCACATTCAAAGATGTCCTCGTCTGTTCTTAAGGTGGATGTTTCTGGTTCTAACAGTATAAAAGTACCTGCTGTTTCTAATGTTGTTACTGCCCCACAATCTTCCCTGTTAGAGGGTAATATTAATCATACTATTTCTCCTTCTAAGTTATCTGCTCGGGTGTTCCCTTCTGGTGGGGAGGCTAATCATACCTCAACTATCCATTTGAATCTTTCTGTCTGCTCTGCTGGGAATTCTGTCAGCCCTACCATGAAAACCCCAGTTTTTAAAACACCCACAAGGAAACCACTGCCTAATATTTCCAAAACAAAACTTAAGCTTGGTTCGTTGGGGAACCAATTCCGGGGAAGAAAATCTCTAATTATTTTGGGAAAGGAACAGCAACTATTACCCTTATTAAACCTCCTCATTCTGCTTTGTCAGTGGTTACTCTAGATCATCTGCATTTGGCAGAAATAGGAAAATAATTAGATACAGAGGAGCCCTCACAAAATGATATTGATGGCATTAGTAATATTGAACGTGCAGACAAAACAATTGCCGAGAGTGGGTTAGGACCTAAACCGACTGATATTAACAATGTAACTCAACAAACCTGTGATGCTTCTTTTGTGGGTTCTCCCTCTGAACTCACACATTTTATTGATGAATACAGTGAAGAGCAAAACTGGTTTAGAGAAAGGGGTTTACTCCCGGACCAGATTAAGGAACATGCTAGCGATTCTATGTTGCACCATACTCTTAAAGAGGCTGATGAAAGGATAAGACGGATTCAGCCTACAGTTTCCACCTTGAATATGGTGCTGAGTTCTTTTGTCAGTCTCTATGATAATATTTGGGCAGAGGTTAGATCCCACTCTCTTCTACTCTCGGAAATCTATGCCAGGCTAGAGGGGCTGTATAGGTTTGAAGAGCTGGTGAAGATTATTAGGGAAGATAATCCCTCTATAATTAAGTCATGCCCTAACTCTGCCGTGCCGTATCAAATAAGTACTGAAGGGGATGCAACTATGAGGGCCCCCGATCTGGTAATGGCTAGTGCCTCTGGGGGAAGAACCATATAAAATGCCTCTTGATTTCTTCACTTCCTTCAGGGAGGGGAGTATCGGCTCAAACTTTGCCGACTCCATCTTTTAAGAATGAGGGAGTCGTCTCTGTTCACGCTATTGGAGCAAAATTACCACTTAACCCTGAAAAGGTGACTGCTATTATAGACCGAACGAAATCGGTTACTCCAGCGGAAGAAGCTTTAGATGGGCTGACTGTCTATTCTCCTAGTCCTTCTCTTCCTATAGACGCCTACGACCCTAATATACCAGAAGATTGTAAACGGGATAAGGGAGTTGATATCTTCACTCCAGGCTTAAAACTACAGTCAAATCTGGAAAATGCCCCTGCTCTCACAGATCTAACTAAACAAGCTGTACCATTTAAGGGCTTTGCCCCTTTAGGTAAAAAAAACTATACAACAAATTAAGAAAACTAAAAATCAGAAAAACATTAAAAAATTAAATTCATTTACTAATAGATTTTTTTTAATTTTCGTTCTTCCGACAGTTTATCTGCCCCTAAACATTACTATACCTCCGAAGGGGGTTTCCACGTCGGGGGAGGTAGCTGTAGGTATTCAGACAGATTCCCTGGCAACTACCCCTGCGCCGGATGATAGCAACTCCCCCATGGCTGTGGGTAATACTATCTCGGCTGAGGACATTCCTGCTCTCCCAATCTCTTAATGATATCCTAGTGATCTCTGAGTCTTTAAAAAATAATGCTCTGGTTACTCTGAATGCTCAAATAGAAAGTCATTCTGACATCTCCTCCTATGTGAAAGTGTATCCTATTATCCCTGGTAAACTGTCACCTTGTTCAAAGTCCATTCACTCTCTCACCTCTACAACTTCTGAACCCGTGACCCTGGTTAATCTTGACATGGCGAAACAACTTCTTCAGGGTTTATATAGAATGAAATCCTCCTCTTTGGTGAACTTTAAACTATCCTGGGTTCAGACCAGGCTAATGCTACTGTTACATGCTCCTCTGTTACAGCTGGCCAATCATCTCACTCGGCTTTGGGGGGGTCGTACTATGGGATTTAGGGCAGTGAAGGATCTTTATGTCCCCAATATTTCAAACCCTGCTCAAATAAAGCCCGCAAATGGGGGTCACTTTAATGGTCAGGAAAGATCTCTGTTGGGTTTCCATTCAATCCAGAAAAGGACAATTTTACGGGGCGCAAGGGGCCCAGCCTCGGAAGATGATCCATTAATCCAATTTACCAAAAATATTGCAGATTCACTGCCCCAATCCTTGGGTGGAAAAGATCCACTAGAGACTTTACAACTTTTTAGTCTCTGGGGTAATGACATGCCCATATGTCTTAACCGAGGGAATAGTTTGAAAATTTTACATCAACTCCCGATATTGTCCTTGATCTCTAGCTATGATCTAGAGAGGATCCATTTCCCTTCCAAGGATCATGCAGATGTTAGCAATATTGTTTTGAAATCAAGAGTGGAGCTGGAACTGCTAATGGGATAAAAAGAGGGCTTAAGGGAGCTTGGCTTTGTAATAAATTTGATAAAACCAAGTCAGTTACCCAGTATGTATGGAAGATCTGAGGAGTATGGGGGAAAATTAACTATGGTCTACCACCCGGAAAGGCCTTCACAGCCTCAACAGCAGCATTTCCCGGCCAGAAACCCTGGAGATGATAGAAACTGGGCCCAGGTTACCTCTGGCCTGTGGAAATGAGCTCTGTTCTAAAAATCTGGAGCCTGCAACAAATAAAATGGTCTCCAATAAATCGATTCTTTTATCCTGGAATACAAGGGGAAATTTACATCACCTGACAAATACCGATACAGCAGCCATGATTAATGGTTCAGACTGCTTTTATTTGCAGGAACCCTGGCTGCTCTAATCCCCCTTTATCAATGGCTGTGACATCTATTCCCAAAATGCAAAACCTAGTCTGGGAGGGAGAGCGTCAGGGGGTCTACTTATTGGGTTAAAAGTTTCTCTTGCACTTAGGTGTGTGGTTATTTTGGACACACCATTTGGGATTCTAGCAGTGGAGACTGTTTCCAGAGAGGGTTTGTTTAATATTCTTATGATTAACATCTATTGGCATCAAGGCCTAGCTGTTCTTGGGCCCTTTTTGGAAAGCTTAACTGATCTGGTTTTAGCATGGAGATCTGCCAATATGGGGGGGAAAGTGATTCTGGCAGGTGATCTGAATTCTGATTGCTCTATATCGTCTGATGTCGATTACGTGGATCTGGGGCAGGAACTGGAGGATAATAACCAGATAGGACAGAAATATGCTTGGAGCAGATTGTGGAATTTCACTCTGGAATCAGTGGATTTGATATGCCTGAATGGTATCTTTGACCCTCCCCGCCCTACCTGGCATAGATGCCTCTCAATTTCCACTATAGACTATGTCTTTGTAGATCACTCCCTGTTTCCTCTTTCCTCTGAAGTTCAGGTTCTTTTTACCCCTTGGAGTGATCATGGGTCTCTGTCTGTTTCCTTCTGTCTTCCAAATAAGAAGTTGCCCTCTGGGGGACCACTAAATTTAAAAACTCTGGGACAAGGTACTGGGGTACGTTGGTCTCCGGCTAATATTACTTTCCTCAATGATCTTCTCTTTTCCTCACTTAATCACACTTCTCTCCTGTGGAAACAAGTGGTTTTTAATACTCAACACTATGATAGCTTTTTGAATGCTCTTCATAGCAGCATCTACGATACACTTAGGAAGGGTAACTCTAAAAGAGTTCATGTCCATAGGTTTGATCAGGAGCTGGCTACTGAGCAGGTCTATGTACGTAAACTTATCAGAGAAACCCGACTCCTCGATATTGACCAGGTCAATAAAAAAGCTAAGATCAAATCTATATGCCAAAAATATAAAAACTATTGCATAGCAAGAAAATCCAGTCTTCTGCAAAATGATGCGGAGCTTATGCTACGAGTTTTGGTTAAAAGGGATCTCAGGGCTTTCTGGGCTCTTTTTTCTGCTCAAGACTCTATTTCGGCTACTGGTCAACTGAATGCTATCCCGGAGGTTCAATGGTTATCACTATACTGAGCTCTTTGGTAAGGGGGAAGAGGGCTGGGAAGAAACTGCAACTGGGGAGGATGCACGCAACACCATGTGGGAACCCGCTTTTGATTATGAGCCGATACTTCGGCTAATCGTCAAAGCAAAGAAATCTAGTGCTCCAGGCCGCAATGGCTTGACAAATAATACATTGAAAGCCCTACCGGAAATTTGGGCTAAGAAACTATGTATGCTTTTTCAGGATATAGTAAAAACTGGCATTGTAACTATTAGTTGGCAGACTGCCCACATCGTCCCCATCTTTAAGAGAGGTCAACGGACTCTGGTTAAGAACTACAGACCGATCTCTCTTATCGATGCGGATTGTAAGCTTTTTGCTTCCCTCCTTTTATCCCATGTCAATGTTTGATTAAGGAGAAAAATATTCTACCAAAACATCAAACAGGGTTTAGGGCTGGCCATTCAACCAATTAAAATGGCTTTATCTTAACTGCCTTACAAAGATCAATATGGGGCAAATTTGGTGGAACTTTATGTGTCACCGAAATCGATCTATCAAATGCTTTCGATTTGGTTATTAGGTCACGTCTCTGGGCTAAATTGTCAAAGGGGGGGCTCCCGGCAGGCCTACTCAATTTAATAATAGCCATGTATCAGAACTCGGAGGTCCATATAAGGATTGACCTAGAGGGGACTCTCTCCAGAAGAATAAGGACACGCATTGGGGTGAGACAGGGTTGTTCTTTGGCTCCATGTCTTTTTATCCTTTATTTGGCAGATGTAGGGGAGTTCCTTAGGGATGCAGGTTTGGTGAATGCAAAATTAGGGGATCTCAGGTTCTCGTGGTTGGCACACGCTGACGATTTCCTTCTCTTTGATCAGACCAAAGTGGGCTTGCAAAGATTAATATGTAAGTTTGAATATGCTGCAATAAATGGGTTACAAATTAACCCGAGTAAAACCCGCACAATGGTCTTCTCTGAAGGGAAAAAAGGGAATAAACAAGTGTGGAAAATTGGGGGTGAACCGATCGTGAGAGCTCATAAAATTGTTTACCTGGGATTTCTAATTCTGGCCCAACCATCGGTTGTTGAACTCCGACGATCGCTTAGATATAAACTCCCCCTTATTTCACAGACTATTAAGCTGGACAATAAGTATGGGAAGGTCCTCTTTTAAGCCAGCGGTAGACTTTTTCGAAGGAAAGGTTGTTCCGAAAATAATTTATGGCATGGAACTCCATTACTTGGATATCCTTACTTTTTGGGACTCCCTTGAGGGTATTTTATTTTTTGAATTAAGGTTATGAAACTTCCCAATAGTATCCCTACAGTGGCTATAAGGTTCGAACTGGGTCTGGTGTCTCTGCGAGCCAAAATCCTCTGGCGGGTACTGCCACTTTTTTTACTCTCTGCTCTGCTCTAAAGAGGGTACTCTTTATGAAGATCTGGGTAAAATTCTCCTCTCACAGGGATCACTGGATCGAAACACATATCTTCTATCTTCTAAAATTCAGAGATCTCTGTGAAAAGACTATTAGACCTGTCTACTGGCAGGGGTACTCTGTTGACGAATCCGAATAAAGTGAAAAAATCCTTTATGGCTCTGATTGGAATAACACCTTGAAAAAACTCCATTCTTACCCCTCTCTCAGCGACCTAAAATTTGATCATAGGAAGAGAGGTTTCCTGTCTTTTATTCTTACACAATGTCCCAACCACTATTATTGCTCCCTCCTCCTGAAACTTAGATGGAACATTCTGCCCACTAAGGAGGTTCCATACAGAAGGAATGTGATTAATGATTCAGATCTCCTCTGTCGTTTTTGCCATACTCCATGGGTTACTGAAACTGCCCGTCACTTCTTTTTAGACTGTGCAGCATTGAAAGGATTAAGGCCACTACATCTGGGCAAATTTAATACTTTGGGACTTCTGGGGGCAGAAATGTTTATTTGGTCAAACTGTCTCTTAATTTCTAATATTATAGAGGGCCTTGCGGTTGCAGGATTCATCAAATCTTTAGATCTGTATGCATCCTTGTGCTGAGCTCCCTATTTCATTTATTCTTGTTTACACTTCCTTGTTGTCTGCTCAATGATTGTATTTTATGATTGTCTGCTATGCCGTGTGACGTATGAAATTGGAATTTATATTGATCTTAACTTGCACTGATTTTATATGCTCCGTTTTTACATTTTCGAAGGAGTCTAGGGCTATGCTGTATTTACAATTAATTACGTATGTGTGTGTGTATATGGGATACATTACTCACCGTAATCGTATTTCTGATGCTTGTATCTGCTTAGATTCACATGCTGTGCATAGGCCGACATCTAGTGGAAGCTGGGGAGTATTACAGTTTGTTTTTTGAAACTCGAAAAGGGCGTCGACATAGGGCGTGCCAGTAATACTATCCCTAGTGTGACGTCCACTGTACCCATGATCCCCCACGCGTCTAGGACCCTCAGATTGTATTTTTTCTGACATGAGGTAGCATGAGGAGTAGCGTGAGTACAGATAATCCAAGCAGATAGATAGAAAGGTAAGACTACTAGCATCCGTGCGCCTTCTCTCAGAGGGGAGGAAGGGTGGGTCGCATGTGAATCTAAGCAGATACAAGCATCAGAAATATGATTACGGTGAGTAATGTATCCCTTCTGAGGCTTGTGGAATCTGCTTAGATCACATGCTGTGCATAGATTAGTGAGCAGTAGCTGAAGAAGGAGGTGGGATGTGAGAAGGGTCATGAGCAAATAAATATCTTAGAACCGCTTGTCCCACTTGTGTATCTGTCTTGGAATGAGTGTCAATGCAGTAGTGCTGAGTAAAAGTGTGAATAGACCTCCAAGTAGCTGCTTTGCAAATGGTGTCAAGGGGTACATTTGCCATGAAAGCCAGAGTGGCCCCAATGCCTCTTGTAGAGTGGGCCCTAGGCGTGAAAGGCAGAGTTTTTTCAGAAAGTGAGTAACACAGCTGGATACAGTTAATAATCCACTTAGAGATGGCACCTTTAGAGACGTGATCCCCCTCTCTGCCTGTAGCTATGGAGACAAACATCTGATCTGTTTTCCTTAGCGGTCTGGTCTTGTTTATATAGTAGAGGACTGCCCTACGCACATCTAGTGTGTGTAGTTTCACCTCAGCCGAGCTTTGTGGGTCTTGGAAGGAAGCCGGAAGCTTGATGGACTGGTTCACATGGAATTTTGAATTTTGAAATAAACTTGGGTGAGAACCTAGGGTGTGTGCGTAAAACCAGTTTATCTTTATGGACAGTAAAGAAGGGATCTTGCACTGACAGAACCTGAATTTCACTGACTCTTCTTATAGATGTAATTGCTACTAAGAAGACCGTTTTATAAGTCAGGTGTTTGAGACTGCTTTTGTGCATGGGCTCGAATGGGGGACCCAAGAGTTTAGCTAGCACCACGTTAAGGTCCCATCCTGGTGCGGGGTTTGAAATAGGAGGGTGAAGTCTCTTTACTCCTTCCATGAAGGCTTTAACTACTGGTACTTTCCACCACGACACCTTGTTATGGGAAGTGGTGTATGCTGACAGGGCTGCCAGGTGTACCTTCAGTGAGTTAAAAACCAGTCCTGCGTCCAGCAGGTGGAGCATGTATGTAACAATAGTGGAAGGAGTGCAATCAACTGGGTTGATTTGTTTATTCTGGCACCAGATAACAAATCTCTTCCATTTGTCAAAGTAGCAGTGCCTCGCGTTAGGTTTCCTAGATTCCTTTAGGATGTCCATACACCTCTGTGGTAAATTGAGATGTCCAAACTCTATGACCTCAGGAGCCATGCTGCCAGTTTCATTGAGTTGGGTTGAGGATGCACTGTTTGACCTTGGTGCTGGGACAGTAGGTTGTACCAGCCCGGAAGTTTGATGGGTTTGCACACCGCCAATCTGCGTAAGTGTGGGAACCACGGTTATCTTGCCCACATGGGAGCAACTAGGACGAGCGTCATCGATTCTCTGTTCATCTTGTTGACCACCTTCCTGATTAGAGGAGTTGGTGGAAAAGCGTACTTAAACATCCCTGACCAGTTCATCCGCAGGGCGTTCCCCTGGGAGTCTGGTTGGGGGAATCTGGATGCAAATCCTGGGCATTGTTTTCGCTTGTGGCGAATAGGTCTATAGCGGGGAAACCCCACTGAGAGAAGATATCTTCTGCGACTTCTGTGTAGACACCATTCGTGTTCCTCTGAGAGGAGGTCTCTGCTCAGAGCATCCGCTAGGGAATTGAGATCCCCTGGAACATGTTGCGATGACAGGAAGATGTTCCGTCTGAGTGCCCATATCCAGATTTTCTGGGCAAGCTTGGAAAGATTTGGCAACCGAGTCCCTCCTTGCTTGTTCAGGTACAACATGGCTGTAGTGCTGTCCGTCCGAATTTGCACTGACAGATTTAACAGGTAGGGCTTGAACGCTTGAAGTGCTCTGAATACTGCCAGAAGCTCTAACAGGTTGATGTGATTCTTGGCCACTGAATGCGGCCAGAGACCTTGAGCTGTGTGGTGGAGATGGTGAGCTCCCCACCCAGTCAGGCATGCATCGGTTGTGACTACCGCCTGTATCTCGGGATTGCAAAAGGGTTTCCCCTTGGACAGATTCTCTCTTGTCCACCAGTGAAGGCTTTGTACAAGTGTTGGCGAAACGACCACTAGATCGTTCCACTGACCACTTGCCTGAGACCACTGTTTCGCCAACCATTCCTGTATGGGACGCATGCGCAGGCGCGCGTGGGGGACCAGGTAAATACATGACACCATCATGCCCAGCAAACGCATTGCTTTGCGCACCGTTATCTGGCGACAGGACTGATAATGCGGAATTTACAGCAGTATATTCCGAATTCTTTCCTCGGAAGGAAAGGTCAACCCCTCTTGAGTGTCTAGGATAGCTCCTAGGAACTGTTTGGATGTGCTTGGCACCAGACTTGACTTTTTCTCGTTTATTGAGAAGCCCAATTCGAAGAGGAGGTCGATAGTCCTTTGAATGTTTGCTCCGCAAATTACTGGGGTCTCCCCCGTGATGAGCCAGTCGTCCAGGTAAGGGTACACCGGGATTGCCTCCCTGCGTAGGTGTGCTGCTGCCACCGCCAGTACCTTGGTGAATACCCTTGGAGCCGAAACTATCCCGAAGGCCAGTACCTTGAACTGATAGTGCCGACTGTCCACCTTGAAGCGCAAGTACTTTCTGTGCGCTGGGAACATGGAAATATGAAAATAGGCATCTTTCATGTCCAATATTGCCATGTAATCCCCCTTTTTTTAGGAGGGGGATTACCTCCTGGAGAGTAGTCATGCGAAACTTTTGGGGCTTGACATACTTGTTTGCAGGCCGTAAGTCCAATACTGGGCGCATTGTCAAATCTTTTTTTGGCACAAGGAAGCAAGTTGAATAAATACCCTTGTTTACCTGGTGTCCCGGGACGAGTTCTATCGCATCCTTTGCTAGCAGATTGACGATCTCCTCGAGGAGGATCTTCTGGTGGTCCAAGGAATGTATTTTTTGTCGTGGAGGATGGTTTCTGGGACGCTCTAACAGTTCTATGCAGCACCCTGCGGATACTGTGGACAGCACCCATCTGTCTGATGTGATCCCTTCCCAGGCCTGGGTGAAGTTGGAAATGCGTCCCCCTACTGGGGTTGCGTGAGAAGGGACCCTGAACAGAGCGTCACTGTTTTGGTGGAGGCGTGCCGCCTCCTCTACTGGGGCTGCCTCTACCTTTTCCACGTCCTCTTTTATTACCCCTGCCGTAACCGTGGGTAGACTGTTGGTTATTATTGCCCAACAGTGTACCCTGCCCCTGGGAATAGTGAGATCCTCTCTGGGAATTTTGGCCGCGTGGGCGACGAAAATTGCCATTCCCTCTCTGATTAGGGGGTTTATTGGTTAGTTGGCCCAGGGATTTGAGTGTTTCATACTCGTCCTTGGCAGTTTTCAGCGCGTCCTCGACCGCCTTACCAAACAACAGATCAGGCTCCACCGGTTTATCTAACAATGATGCTTGGGTTTCAGCTTTGAATCCAGACTGCATTAACCAAGAGTGTCTCTTGATAACAGTTCCTTCTGCTTTCAATCTGCCGGCGTTATCCGCGGCATCAAAGGTTGCTTTTAAAATGCAACCGGACACGGCTCTTCCCTCTGCCGAAACTCATGCCAACTGGCTCTTTAAGGGTTCTGGGGAGGATTCTACGAGTGCCGCGGCTTCTTCCCACTGATGGCAGTTGTAGCTGGCCTACAGGGTGGTGGAGTTGGCAATCCTTGCCTGGTAGGCGGAAGTGGAGGCTACTTTCCTGCTCAAACCATACAGTTTCTTGCTCTCCTTGTCGGGAGCAGCTTCGGACGATGACAAGGGTGTTCCAGCCCTCTTACGGGTGTTTGTAACAACCAGGGAGTCCGGCTTCAGATGCCCCCTTATATACAGTGGGTCTGATTGGGCTGCCCTGAAAATTTTCTCAATCCTGGGGTTCACTGCTCTGGTGAGGTTAGGATTTATGAGTGAAGGGTCTATTCTCCTCTGAATAGACTTCAGAATAGGGATGGCCCGAGCAACAGGCCCCCTTTCTCCCACTAACTCTTCGGCGAAGTCCCTCTCCTCTTGAGCACCCTGGGTGTCAATGTGGAAATGTTCAGCTGCTCGAGACAGAACTTCATTCAGGAGAGGTTGGTTGTCGACAGGGGAGTCGGTAACCGGGGGTTCCTTCTCTACCGGGGAATCGCCTCTGTAGGTTTCCGGGTCGTCCTCATCCTCTTCTTGGTCCTCATCATCCCCATAGTAGCCCGTACCAGTTTGTTCTTGAAACATGCCCAAATCTGGATCCTCACAAAAGGATGTCTCTCCTTGATACTGAGAGTAGGGCTGTACATAGAAGGGGTCCAAGGCCGTGTTGGTGTTTCAAACCGGGACTTTTTACTTGGAGGTATAGGATCCTTCGAGCCTGAGGGTGCTGACCCGTCGAGAGTAAAAGAGAGAAAGTGTTCAGGGTTTTTTGCGTAAAAATCTGCCAATGATGACATCCTTGACATGACCCTGTCTATGTCATCACTAGACCATTCTCTAGAACTGGGGATGACTCTTTCTGGAGGTTTCTCTGACTTATCCTGACTAGACTTGGTGGTATGAGTAGGTGTCTTTGTGATAGCAGAAGACTTGGACTTGTCTGTCGGTTTATAAGGAGTGGAGTGTTTTATGTAACGCTCACCTGGCTCCCACGGAGGCGCTGGTCTGGTCTGGGTTGCTGTGGCTTCTTCAAGCGTGATACGCAGAATTTGGACCACCGATTGGACAGGACCCCCAAATCATGCTTGTCTGGCCCGTAGGAATATCCTTCTGCAGATGAGAAAGGGGATTAACTGTCTGCTGAATAGTGTGCTTGCTCCCCCCTTTACCCCTTCGTTCTTCTCGGACTTCCTCCAAAACCCCCGGTTTAAGCTCACCTTATGTTTTGGAAGGATGAACTCTCCATCCTGCTTCTGGTGCAGGGGCACGCGTTCGTCCAGTTACTTCACTGGTTTTCAGAATGGCGCTGGCACATCCACTTGACTTTTCTGAGCGATACGCCGTAAGTATGAAGATGCAAAAGTTCAAGTGTGAGCCTCCTTTTATGTTGTTTTTTCTGTCCTTTATTTCAGGTGCAGAACAAAGGCGATGCATTGAGGGGTTAAATTGCCGGTGGTAAAATCAGGTGAGTTAGTGATGAGGGCGACCCCTCTAAATGTCTTTATAATTCCCCAGTAATGTCTTTTGTCCTTTCCCCATAGGGGCCGGCGTTCGGTACCTGCCAAAGATGCGGCGCCGACCCGAGATGTGGAATGGTTCACCAAGAAAAGCCGGTAAGTAATATGGCTGAAAATTCGGCTTTCCTCTTGTGTTCCCTTGCTCACCTTTTGTCTCTTCTTCTCTCCCCTAGGTGCAGAGATGCGGCGACCGGTGCTGAGAGCCGCGATGGAGCCGGGCGGCGTCTCGGGAACAGGTGAGTGAAGCGCGGCGCTGCAGCGAGCAACACGGTGCTTTTAAATGGAAGTCTTCCTTCATGAATGCTGGCGTGAAGATTCCTTATGCAGGTAAGAAGGTTGAATAAGTTCTTGGTTTTCACCTTTCTCTTCTCTTATTCCCTTACAGGTGTTCCAGGTTCGAGGCGGGCGTGGCTGGAGTCCAGGTGCAGGAGCAGACACGGTGAGCGTTCAGCTGCTGGGTTGCAGAACAACGCGAAGCACGTGTGGCTGTCCGGGCGTGGCTTAAATAGCTTTGGAAGAAGTTCCAGGTGAGTATTCTTCCACAGCCCCACCAAAGTAACAAAATAGTTCCTTCAGAAAAATAGTCCCTCCTAAGCCTCATTTGGCTTGGTTCTTCATGCAGCATGGTCTGCATCAGGTGAGTGTGCAGCATGGTCTGCTTCAGGTAAGTGCACCAAACACTTCCCCATATGAGCCTGGCGCCAACGGCGCCAGGGCAGAGTCCAAAGAGCCCCTATAAAGGGCCACTGGGCTTTTACCCGAGGGCGTGATGCCTGCTCCCGGGGGTGCTGGGCCTGGCCTGGTGCTCCGGGGGTAGGCATCATGACATTTTAAAGGTGTGGAAGTAGGCAGGGGTTGCTTCCTTTGTTGTTTTTCCCCCTCCCCGTGAGTGGAAGAGTGTTATCCCTGTTTTTTCGCCCCTTCGGAGGCTTTTGACGCTTGGCGTCGAGGTTCGGGGGTAGTGTCCCTATCCTTCGAGTGTGGAGGTAGGGGTTCAGGAGCCGCCGTAACGCAGACTGCGGTGCTGGAACCATTGGCGGGAGCACGTCCCGGATGGCATCCCCGAGGATGTCCCCCATCCAAGGAGATTTCATGAGCCCGAGGAAGCTTCAAAGAACCTGTCCTCACAGGCCGGATTGGTGGCAGGCGATATTGATGGAGTAGCGAGGGACTGCCTGCCCCATATGGATGCAGTGGGAACCTGCCTTGCGCCAAGGAAGGGTAAGCTGTAGGCCACATACCTGGTTGACACCAGTCCCACCTTGACACTCGATCCTCCACCTGCTCCCTTCCTTGGAGCAGCTTCGGCCAGATGTCTGGATTTACTGGCACACCAGCCATTTTGTCGAGCTGCCTTCCACGTGCCTGTGTCGTGGTGATCGGCTCATTGAGCCCCGCCCCGTCCAGGACTCTTACGTGTGTATCATGGGGCCTACCCTGTTCCTCAGGCCGAGGCCCGTTAGGTATTTTGCCCTCGGCGGATCTGCCGGTATAACTGCATTTAGCCGCCCCCTCTGACATGTTGCCGGTACTAGGGCTCAGCCTCTCGGGTGAAGACCCGGTGAAAGAGCCTTCTGGTCCCTCAGCACCGTCACCGGGAGGATCTACTGCCACCCTCAGCCTGGCAGCCGGTTGCTGATTCAGCCTCGGTACTTGTGCGGGTAAAAGGACCTAAGCGGTCCCTACTGCACGGGCGAGTCTTTGGGAATGAATCTTCCTTGCGGGGTGCCCTGGAAAAAGAGCGTCCCTACCTTGGGCCTGGATCGATGATAGACGAAGTCCTTTATGTCCTTTGGAGGCGATCTCTGGATGAACTCCCTCCACCTGGCTAGTCTGTTCTTCAGAGACCGCGAGGAAAGCGCATCGCAAGCGGTACAAGCTTGCCAGCCGTGGTCTGGGCCAAGGCACCGTAGGCTGAGGGTGTGGGGGTCTTTAGTCGGAAAGAGCCCGTCGCAGGATGGACACCTGCTGAACCCAGTAGAAGTCGACATGCGCCTGGGAGGAACGCCTGATGGTCGAGTACCTAAATGATGAGACAAAAAAATAGAATAGAAGTAGTATCTGCGTGTGGAATTACAAGGTCGAAGCAAAACCCAGGAGCGCTGGTGAATTTGGCCCTTTCCCGTCCACGCGGAAAAGGGGACTGGGGTTTGGCACCAGAGGGCGGAGTCAGGGCAGCGCATGCTACCAGGGCCGTGCCTCTAAATTTTAAGGGGAAGAAAGTTTTTCTGGTGAAAAAGGTTGTATCTCCCGTCCCTTGGAGGGGACACCCGTGCAGTATGGAGGAAAGGGGATGGAACATAGGAGTACATATATACATATATCCCTTCTCCTAACAGATTTGCCTCCTTTTGCTTCTTCTCAAACAATGTGCAAACAAAAGATAGTAGAAAATAACCCTAAAGGTAATTCCCGGATAGACCTCTTTGTTAGGAGCTTTGGGTATTCTGGCACAGGCAACTTCAGAGAAGTCTGGGATTTTTTTTTAAGTAATAAACATACACATTTAAAAATACAATTCATTTAGGAATCAGACTGTCACACTAAGGTTGCGCCGGACGGAGAGGCAGGATTACAGGCATGTTTTCATGTGTGTGGTTTCGTGCAGAAGGGACGTCACCTAGCAGTTCGGTCTGGGCAGTCCTTCCCCTTTCCGTAATGGCTTGGCAGGCAAAAGCAGAATGGTTTGGTGGGTTACCCGGAGCAATTACCAGAGGTTGAGATTAATTGTAAACCTTTCAGCCATCATCTTTTGTTTTGCTACAGCCTCCCAAAAATTGCATATTTTCTGCATAACCCAAAGCTGGGCAATGAGATACTCTCATAATTTGAGTTGATCCAGGTTTCGGTTGCAAGTGAATATAAATGGGGACACACATGTTGATATCGGTTATGGAGCATAGTTAAGAGCGCAGGTCAGTAAAAGGAAAATCCCAGGGAGAAACAGCTCATAAAACAATCATACACAAAATAAGTGACTGCACATACAAAAGAAGACCTTAAGGCAGATTTTTTTGTTCCCCATCTAGAAACTCAAATTTAATGCATGGGGGATAGTTGTGAAGTATACCTTTTTGCATATGATGTATTTTATCGTGTTAACCTTGCCATAATGAGAATTTTTTTTTCCGGTTTTCCTCAATGTAGTATAAAGGTGTTATGAACCCTCGTTACACAGTCAAAATGTATACGGTCGTGACTTGCTTTAAAATGCACACCTTGCTGTTTTTAACAGGTGGTGCTGGCTCTTAGAAAGTGCTACTAGATCTGTAGAGAAAATGAATTAAATGCGAGTCCATGGCGAGGCGCTACATAAACACTTGTTTATTTCAAATCCAACAATGGAGGGCAGCCGTATCACAGCGAACACAGAACGAATAAACAATGAATATACATACCTTGTTTTGTACATCCACAGCATGCAAATGTGCCGACATTTCGAACTGCCACATGATCGTGTATTTTTAGCACCGAACTCAAAACAGACACACGAAACGTGTTTCAAATGAAAATTAAACACGAGCGCAGAAGCAGCACATTTACACTTGGTGAGCTCCCTTTTCCTTGTTTACTCTAAGATATCATCAACAGAAAATCACTGCCGGGGCCAAAAACTCAACACCACCCAAGCCCTGTTAATCATGTGGAGTTTATGCAGAAAAGATAATGCTCAGTTACTCTCGTATCGGCGTGCGCCATCTTGCAAACGGGCTGTTAAACTGTCCGCTTTATTTAGAAGTCTGACAAATGCAGAGACAAACGCAAGTGGAAACCACTGCCCGACAGTAAAGAGAGCCTTTGCGGCTGAGCGAACCTACCCCACAGCAGCAGAGCATGCATCATATTTTTCTACAACCAGGATTTTAAAAGGAATGCTGCCAAATCGAAGTCCCTAATAATCTATGGCGAAACCCCCAAGGAAACAATAAATCAAACGTAGACAAATGCTTGACTGCCCCGTGCTCTGTTATGCTCCCCCCAGCAACTGCAAGGAAGAAAGCCAGTCCCCCGCCTACAGCTTCTGAACTCTGGAGTTGAATACATTTACATGCCTAGTTGTAAAGGACTCCGAGCAGGCTGAACTTTCTCCTCATTTGAATACGCAGAGGCCCTGGTTCCCACGAGTAGCGGGCACAGGACTTCGTCAATTATCGCAGGCGCACAGTCAGCCAGAACTTAATGTGATACACACGTCACTCAAACACGTACTCCCATCTCAAAACTCGCTCTTGTTGCGTCTACGGCAGGTAAAGGCAAATAACGGGCCGTCGCCCTTGGTGTAGAAACCTAACTAAACACACAATAGCATGATCGTCTACTGGTCATGAAACTGAATAAACAAGCAAATCGGAAACACACACAAAAACTGTTTCACTGAGATTGCTAAAAATAGTTTAAAAAAGAGTATCACTTAGGCACACTAATGCTTGCGTTCCATTTGTATTTATGCATCTTCCATTTATCTATTTGCATTTATGTATTTTCTACATGTGTTTTCTATTTTTTTTAAAAAATAATTTTGATTTGTGTATTCTCAATCCCTCTGGATATATATGTAACTTATATTTTTTTCTTTTTTACTCCTAAATTTCTATATTCTGACTGTTGTAAATGAATGAATTTTTTGTTTATTCCTGCACTATTAAATATGGTTAAATTTAGGACTTTTTCTATGTTTCTCCTGCTTGTGACTCCCTTGGAGCACAGAATAGTTCTTGAGGAATTCTAACGAACAGTGACAGTTAACTGGGCTGTTGTCCATGTGGGTTCCACTCTCTTTGTTTAGAATTGTATACTGCCCCGAATACACAATCACAGCAAGGGACAACACTATCTCTGTTTTTTTCCAACACAGAAGATCTCAGGCTCCAGAAAATATTTTATACATGGGGGTCTGGAAAAAAATACTAATAATGTAAAATGAGATCACAGGAGTATCACAGGTTGATATTCCAGTGCATCATGTGAAATTACATTGTCAGAATGTAACAAGAGGCAATGGAAGCAAAACACGGACCAGCACTCAAAAAAGTACCCCATTTAGGGCGACTGGTCCATTCACAGCTGACAAAGAGCTACAATTTCTAACTTGTAGTGACGTGATGAGGCATTTCCAAGGCCTTGATGCCAGGTGGTAGGACAGTGCTATTCAGAACGCAGCATCATCCTAATCCCGATTACAGGGCGCAGGCCTGGGCTGCGAGGCACTGGCCTAGCACACAGGCCGCCCATGCTTTGCACGAGCTCCGAGTAAGACAGCCCAAGTTTTACTTTGACAATTATCACGTTTGCTTTCCTTGCAAGATTTCCTTTTTTTGTTCCTTAGCATTCCAAAACGAAGCCTAGTCAGAAAAGGAAAGTAGAGGGAAATGCGAAGGACATTCATGTCATGTGAACGAGAACACAAGAGCATATTTCAGCTATGTCACACTTCATACCAGCACAAGTGCTGCAGGAAAGAAAAGCTGTGGCACACAATGCAGCGACGGTAGAAAAAAAGCTCATTTCCTATGATGACCTGGTTATGGGGATATTTTTCTTGTGCTTTTTTCTTTAGAATTCATCAATACTTCATTTCTTTAGTTACATAATCTTTATTCTAAACCAACAACTGCAGAAGCCAATCGTAGAAATAATCACGCTCAAATACCAGTGGCTTTCTAGTTACCCAAGAAAGGGTTAATATACTACTTACCTGAAAGTACCGACTAGAAATCAGAAGGACAGCCACCCCGCCCACTCACCCCGCCCACTCACCACTACTAGGACGAACTCTGTTCAGGCAAACATTATACCCCAAAACCGGGCACCATTATGTACAAATAGCATTGTTTAAATTCCAGACGTCCCCTGCAGCGTTTGTGTGTTTTTATCTTTAAGTGAACACCCAAACCGTTAAGGATAGCACTTGTGATGGTAGGTCCAGGGGCTTCCATTGAGGTTTTACTGAACTTTTCCAGAGAGAGAGCCCGAGTAGAGAATCCATCCATCCAGTTTAATTATTGTACACCCGCAAGTTCATTAATTCATTCTAGATCTCCTAACTTCCCTGCTTGGCAGAATATCTTGATTCCTGAACCAGCAGTGGAGTATGGCGTGTATTTAGCAGATGGCACAGCGCATGGGGGGGGGGGGCGCTAGAGGGACAGATGACAGAGCGGGTTGCCCCTCTAGCACCCCTGGCCACGCAGAGCCTCTAATCTCCTGAGGGAGGCGGAAGGGGGCATGCCTAAACCGGCTGGCAGCACAGGGTGCTAAAAAAGCCTGGCGCTGCAGGAAGCCAGTCTCTTTTCCAGCGCTGGGCACGCTATCGACAGACTTTTGATCGAAGCGGGACCATCTCAGGGTGGGGGTGGCGTTGATAGGGCCCTGGCACGTTAGGTGCCTACCCTTGCTGGTCGCCTTAGGGCTGAACGGCGCTTCATCGGCAGAGCATGCAGGCCTCTGGCGGGCCCTTTGAAAGAAGCCATGGCCACTTTACTCACGCCAGCGACGGAGCTGCTGAGGGGCAGCCTCTGGGGCGTCTGCGATTATGGCTAGTGCAGCAGAAGGGGGCACCCCTGCAGCTAGAAAATAACAGGAGAATAATCCAAGGGGGAAGGGGGACGAAGGACAAAATGCAGGCTGCATCACACAGCCTGCGAACAGGAGGCCACAAATCACTGGGCCCCACACCTCCCTGCAGTATTTGCATAGACATAGGACCCAGGGCCAGATACAACAGGGTGCCAAGTTGCCAACAGTACCGTTGGCACCAGCCAGCCAGGAGGGAGGGAGGGGGACAACAACCCCCTCCTCCCCCAAGCACCTGACTGTCCCAGGGGCAAATCAGTAGGATAACAGATGGGCAGAAGTCGGGATAGAATCCGTTTTCTGGGAACTTCGGCCAGAGCACCACAGTCTCTCTACATACGCAGAGACTTCTTTTCTGAGCATTGACCTGCTCAAAAGGCAGGTCTTATTGTAAGCTTGATCCTGCTTAGATAAGTTTAAGGGCAGCATTCCACGCAGTCCTGCTCGGACGAGATTGTAAATTCGTGTGCCCAGAGAAGTCATTGGGTCCAGCAGAGAAGTCTGGACTGACCTGTGGGAAGCAGGAAAGAACAGGGCGAACTTAGAGAAAGGAGGAGATTTTACCCAGCCTCAGCCGAGCGCACGAGAAACATTGTATCTGGCAGATATTACAAGCCCAGCAGCAGGTGAAATTGACGATGCCCGGTAACGGCTGGCATGCCACGGTAGGCGAACGAGGAAGCTAAGTTTCGTCTGGGAAGAGCAGACGAGCAACTCAACCAGAGCACATTCTAGGTCAAGTTTGAGCCTAATCAGAGCTTGATCATTACAGGAGACCCTGGAAAGATTATTTTGAACAGCTCACAAAGCTCACAAACACAAACTCGTGGCATTGGGCTAAGGAATAGGAGTTTGCTTGTGCTACATGATAGAACACTGAGTTTCAAGCAACAATAAACATCCCGGACAGCACCGTGCACGTGTGCAGGAAACAAGCCCATGCAGGGCTCAAACAGTTTTGCACAATACCAGCACACAAAGCAGAAACAAGGCAAAAGAGTACAGCCACCCGCACAGGTGGCGCTAGTTTAATCATTAGGGATATTTTCAGAAGAGAAAAAAATTTAAAGAGTTACTCACCGTAGTGACTAATGTACTCTTAGTCCATAGTCTGCTTTCCTCCATACTGTATGGGCGTCCCTTCCAAGGCACGGGAGGCGGAACCTATTTCACCAGAAACAACCTTCTTCCCCTTTAAATTCAGAGGCGTGCGGGGGCGCAGCCCAGGGAGCATGCGCGGCCCTGACTCTGGCACCACACCTCAGTCCCCATTGACGCGTCGACAATAGTTTAAAAAAAAAAAAAAGGAAAAGGGACTATGGACTAAGAGTACGTTAGTCACTACGGTGAGTAATTTATAATTACTCTTACGTCCCGTCCCCTTTCCTCCATACTGTATGGGCGATTACAACTGATTATAGCCCCAGGGTGGAGAGGAGACCCTCCTTAAGCAGATAGGTTTCTGAGAACCACCTGTTTGAAAGCCGCATCAGATCTAGAGCCGGCATCCAAACAGTAATGCTTGCAAAAAGCCGAGGGAGAGGCCCAAGTGGCTGCCCTGCTTAGGACTTGCCAAAGTAAATGGTGCTGGAATGCGATGGCCGTTGCCTTGGCCCTGACTGCATGGCATGCATGTTGGCCGGGAGCGGCTTGTGCTGGCCCTCATACACTTCCTTGACTGCAGTGACCATTCGGCGGAATATGGAAGCCTTAGAGGCTGTATAGCCTGGCCTCGAGCCGTCGAAGTGACAAACAGTGTCCGTCTTGCGGAAGCCCTTGGTCCTATCCAAGTAGTATTTTAGGGGACGCCTGACGTCCAGGCAGTGCAGCACTCTCTGTGCTTCGTCCTTGGGGTCAGGAAGGAACATCAGACTATTTCCTTGTTCAAGTGAAACGAAGATGGAACCTTGGGCAGAAATGCCGGGTGCGTCCGCTTGAATACCTTGTCCCTGTGAAAGGTGGTGCGATTCAGAGGCGACCAGCGCCTGAATCTCGCTGACTCTGCAAGCCAAGGTCAGGCAGACTAGTAAGGCTGTCTTCATGGTGACCAGCCCGATGTATACGGACTCCATAGCCCCGAATGGTTTGTGCGCCAGGGCGCCCAAGACTATGTTAAGGTCCCACACGGGGTGCGGTCTCCTGACGGGCGAGTAGAGCCTAGCGAGACCAGTCAGATGTTTCTTGACGATCAGGTTGGAGGAGGAGAAAGTGCCCTCCTCCAGGTTCCTGTACGCCCCAATGGCTGCAAGTTAAGTACGGCAGGTGTCCACCTGCACGCCCGAATGAGCGAGGTGCACCGAAAGGGAGAGCACGTCGCCCAAATTACAGGCCAAGGGGTCAATTCCATTGGAGTCTGCCCAGTGGCAGAACCTGGTCCATTTTTTCTTGTACTGGGCCCTGGTGGCTTTGCTCCTGGCACCCTGTATGATCTCCAGATTGGTCTGGGAGAGCCTAAGGTGGCGAAGCGTTACCTGTTCAGGTACCACGCTGTGAGGGCTAGTTTCCCTGGCACGGGGTGGACGATTCTGCCCCCCTGCTGTGCCAGAAGATGTGCTGGGCCTGTCGGGAGGTGTATAGGGGGCACCTACGATAGGCTGAGGAGCTCCATAAACCATGGTCTGGCCGGCCACCATGGAGCAATCAGAACGAAGAGGAGTTGGAGCGAGTCCTTGATTTTGCAAATTACCCTGTGGATCAGGGGAGTGGGCAGAAAGACATAGGCCTTCATGCCTGTCCACTGGAGGTGAAATGCGTTGTCCAGCGAGCCGGGGCTCTGACCCTGCCAACATGCGAACTGTGGGCACTTCTTGTTGTGCCAGGTGGCCAAGAGATCTACTTGGGGGTGACCCCACCGGCTGAAGATCTCCTGAATAACAAGGTCATTTAGCTGTCACTCTTAGTCCGCTCCCAGCCTGCTGAGCCTGTCCGCCTCCAGGTTGGATTCCCCCGGGAGTTGGACTGCCGAGAGGAAAATTATTTCGTTTTCCAAGGCCCATTGCCATATGCTGATCGCCAGTCTGCACAGAGGAGGAGATCTGATGCCTCCCTGCTTGTTGACTTAGTACATGCTGGTCGAGTTGTCTGTCTGTATGAGGACAACCTTGCCCTTGAGAAGTGGTAGGAATGCTTTGAGCGCTAGCTAATCGGCTTTCAGCTCCAACCAATTGATGTGGTATTCCTGCTCGAGTCCAGGTGCCGTGGACCGAGAGATCGTGCAGGGTGGCTCCCCAGCCCTCGAGCGAGGCGTCTGTGGTGATGGTGGCCTGCGGAGAGGGTGGGCGAAAGGGCTTGCCCGTCCGTAGGTTACCGTCCATGGACCACCAACTTCGGTCCGGGAGGAGAGATGGAGGAACGTTGATAGTCTCGGATTGCGAGCCCCGCTCCAGATTCCATGAGGCCGCGAAGTGCAGCTGAATCCTTCTCATCCTTAGTCTCGTATGCGGCACAGCTAACAGAACCGCCGCTAGTAGACCCAGGAGATGCTGGTACCACCATGCCGAGCTCACCTCTCTGATGAGGAAGTGGGCGGAGGCCCTCTTGATGGCCGAGATCTTGTCTTCCGAAGGGAAGACCCCCTCAGAGCACATGTCCCAAATGAGTCCTAGGAATGTCAGAGTCTGCGTAGGGAGCAGCTGTGACTTCTTGAGGTTGAGCGAGAAGCCCAGGTCGTGCAGTGTGTTCATAAGGGCCTGGGAAGAGTGGTGCACCGCTTCCGGAGATGTAGCCCTGACGAGCCAGTCGTCGAGGTATGGGTAGATGTGGAGGCCCTGCGCTCTGAGGAGGGCCGCCACCACATTCATGAGCCTGTAAATACCCTGGGGGCCGAGTTCAGGCCAAACAGAAGGACTTTGTAATGGAAATGGTAGCCCATGATCCTGAACCGTAGGAAAGAACCATGGGCCTGCCAATCGGGACGTGTAGGTATGCATGCTTCAAGTCCAGGGAGCACATCCAGTCTCCCTTGTCTAATGTCTTCGCCATAAAAGTTGGCGTAACCATCTCGAATTTTTGCAGGGGTAAGGAGAGGTTGAGGGTGGAAAGGTCCATCACAACTCTCAGGCCCGCCTGGTGGTTCTTCTGAATGGCGAAAATCCAGGAGTAAAAGCCAAAAGCCTCACTGTGAGGCTGGAACTTCCTCCATTGCCTGGCTCTCTACGAGCGACCGGATCCACGCAAAAAGAGTTGCTATCCCAACTTATGGGAGAGGAGGGGAGGATGAGATAGGAAGGCGTTACCCCGTGGATACTACGGAGAGGATCCAGGGGTCAGCGAAATTCTGGCACCAGACTTGTGCATGAAGAGCAAGCCTGCCCCCACCAGAGACACGTGGACCCGAAGGGGTGTGACATGTCTTCTTTCCTCGGAGGCCGAGGGGGACTGGAAAAAGCTCTTACTGCCCCCCCCCCCCTTTTTGTTGTTTGCGCGATTCTGAGACTGCGAGCAGTCCGGCTGCCTGGATCTGCGTTCCTGGAAGCCGCAGAACCCTCTCTAGGTACAACCCTTTTCCGAGCACTGCTGAGATTGGGTGTACGATTTGGGCATGGTCTTAGTAAGAATGGATAAATACTTTGCCATTTGTGTGCTGTTCTTTTTGTCCAGCTCTTCGTCCGTAGGGTAGTGGAAGAGGTTCCCACCTCGAACAGAAGATCTAGAATGCTCTCCTGGACATCCGGGTTGAACTTCGTTGCACGGAGCCAGGCTGTTCTCCTCATGTCCTTGTCAATGCAGATGGCACTGCCTGAGGTATCGATATGAGCCTCTGTGGATTCCATGAGGTCTTGCAACACGAGCTTGGCTTCCGCTAGCCCCGCCTTAAAGCGAGTCTGGCATTGTGTGGGGAGTTCCAGGAGGAAGTCTACAATTTTCAGCTATAACAGTTGGTTGGCGGCAGCCAGCATGGCATCTGCATTGGCCTGATGGAAGTGCAAGGAGGCGTTGGAATAGATCATCTTGCCGTACGCCTCCAAGATCATCTCCTCCTTGCCTAGCAGCACCGCAAAGGAGGCGGCTGAGGACGACTGAGACTTGGAGTATAGTGATGCTGCTGCGATCACTGAGGAGTGTGGGTCGAGAGCAAGAGTGTATTCCCCTCCATCTGCCTGTACTTGCAGTCCAGGCGTCAGCTGACCGGCAGGACCGAGTGGGGCTTGAGCCAACCCTTCTTGGCCAGGGAGACTACATCGGTTTGCAGTGGAATCCCTGTGTTGGCAGAGGGGCATCTAGTGAGGACTTCAGCCAGAACCCCCTCCGCCGGCTGTTCGACCTCGGGTTGGTGGAGGCCCAGGTACTCCGCCAGGCCAGCAAGATGTTTATGAAAGGCCCTGGCTAAGGATGGCATTTCCGGAACCTCCTCCTCGTTGGTATCCTGCGGATCTGGAGGATCATGTGGAGGAGGAGGAGTAGACGGCGCCAGAGCCTGGGGTACAGGAACCGCAGCCGGAGGTTGCGGAGGCAGCAGAGGTTGCAGAGCCAGCTGTGGAGCCGGAGGAGGCAGCTGCACCAGGTCCTGGGGGCCTGATGGAGGCGTCTGTGGTGCCGTTAGCATGGCAGGGAGGACTTTCCTGACTGTCTTTTTGGTGATAACCCCCATCTGAGGAGACCTCATGAGGCTGAAAAACTTCTCGAAGAGCACCTCCTCACTGGCCAAAGAGGTGGCAGGGGGTACCGACAGGGTAGCAGGGGGCTGCTGAGGCCGCTGCATACCCTGTCCATATGGACGCAAAGGAAAGTTGCCCTGCGTAAATGAAAGGTAGACTGTAGGCCAGTTACCTGGTTGAAACCAGTCCCACCTTGAAACTCGTTCATCGCCGAAATTGTGGAATGGTGTCGGACGGGTGCCCATTTCTGGCACGGTGGCCATTTTGTCGAGCTGCCTGCCACATGCCTGCGACGTGTTGCTAAGCCCGCTGGGCCCAGCCTCGTCCAAGACTCTTGCGTGTGGATCATGAGGCCTACCCTGCTCCCCGGGCCTCGGCCCAGTAGGTGCAACACCCTATACCCGGGGGTAAGTAGAGCTGCGTTTAGGTGCCCCCTCGGACGTATTGCCGGTATTAGGGCATAGCCCCCCTGGCCATTTTGCCGGGAACAGGGTATAGACCTGATACAAGAACCTTCCGGTCCCCCGACACTGCGCCCGGGGGATCCGCGGACCCCTCGACCCGAAGGCCGGTAGCTTAGCAGCCTCGGGCATGTGCCGGTAGAAGGACCTGGCCGGTCCCTCCCACGCGGGAGAGTCCCTGGGAAGGAGTCTCCCTTGCGGGGTGCGCTAGAAAATATAGGCCCCATCTTGGGCCTGGTTCGATGCTTCACGAAGTTCTTCAGATCCTCTGGAGCAGACCTCTGGAAAAGCTCCCTCCACCTGGCTAGTCTGTTCTTCAGTGCCTTCGAGGACAGCGAGTCCTATGCCGAACATGATTGCCAACCGTTGTGTAAGCCAAGGCAACGTAAGCAGAGGGCAAAAAAGACAGAGGAAGAACCTGCGCGTAGAATTACATGGCCGAGGCCAAACCCAGGAGCGCTGCGGAATTCGGCCTGTTCCCATCGACGCGGAAAAGGGGACTGGGTGTGGCGCCAGAGGGCGGAGTCAGAGCAGCACATGCTGCCTGGGCCGCGCCCCTGCGCACCTCTAAATTTAAAGGGGAAGAAGGTGTTTTTTCAGGTGAAAAAGGTTCCGTCTCCCGTCCCTTGGAGGGGACGCCCATGCAATTTCAATGAAGTGACTCACTACCCTCGAACGGAAGGTCTAATATGCGTTCCTGGACATCAGGGTTAAACTTAGCAGCCCAAAGCCAGGCCGTCCTTCTCATGTCCATGGCGATGCAGATGGCCCGGCAAGAGTGATCAATGTGGGCCACTGTGGACTCCATGATGTCCTGCGCTACCAGCCTGGATTCTCCTAGACCCACCTTGAAGCGTGCCTGGCTCTGCACCGGAAGATCTGGAGGGAAGTCTATTTCCCGCCACAGACCTTTGGTTAGCAGCTGCCAGCATGGCATCCGCGTGGGCTTGACGCAGGTGCAAGGAGGCGTTGGAGTACAGATTTTTCCTGTACGCCTCAAAGATAGTCTCCTCCTTGCCACCAGTCCCACCTTGAAACTTGTTCACCCTCCTACTCTGTTCCAAAGTGTGGCATCGGACGAGAGGCCATGTTGTCTGGCACGGCAGGCATTTTGTTGGGCTGTGTGGCACGTGCCCAAGTCGTGGTGCATGGCCCTCCAGACACAGCCTCGCCCAAGACTCTCGGTGTTGGAACATGAGGCCTATCCCGCACCTCAGGTCTAGGCTTGGAAGGCGTACCGCCCTCGGCATTGTCGCTGGTGGTGCTGTGTGCAGGTGCCCCCCCCAGGCATGGTGCCCCCCCAGTACTAGGGCGAAGGCCCTCGGTGTAGACCCAGTAGAAGAACCTTGCGGTCCCTCAGCACTGATACCGGTAGGGTCCGGAGACCCCTCGGCCATAAGGCCAGCAGCTGGGTTGGCCTCAGCGCGCGTGCTGATAACAGAACGCGAGAGGTTCCTCTCGCTTGGGCATTTCCTCGGGAAGGAGTCGCCCTTATGGGATGCGATGGAAAAATAATGGCCCTCCCTTGGGCCTCGATCTCTGCTGGACAAACTTCTTCAAGTCCTCTGGAGGCGACGATTGGAAGAGTTCCCTCGACCTGGCTAGCCTGTTGTTCGGTGCACGTGGAGTCAAAGTCGCATGAGGTGCAACCCTCTGAGCTGTGGTCAGGGCCAAGGCAGCAGAGGCAAAGAGCGTGGGGGTCAGACGTGGGAAAGAGTCCGTCGCAGGCTGGACACCTACTGAAACCCGCTGAAGTCGGCATGCGGCGGGGAGGAGCGGGACACCTGAGGACCAAGTACCTAGATGACAAAGACAAAAAGGTAAGAGAAGAATCCGGGGAAGAGCGCGTGGAATTACATGGCAAGGCCAATCCCAGGAGCGCTAGTGAAATCTGGCCATTCCTGTCGACGCGAAAAAGAGGAGGAGGAATGGCTCCGGTGGGCGGAGTCAGGGTAGCGCATGCTCCCAGGGCCGCACCCCCCGCACAGCTCTAAATTTAAAGGGGAAGAAGGTTTTTCTGGTGAAAAAGGTTCTGTCTCCTGTCCCTAGGAAGGGACGGCCAGACAGTATGGAGGAAAGGGGACGGGACGTAAGAGTAAGTCTCTTTACTCCCTCCATGAAAGCCTAAATAACGGGAACCTTCCATCAGGACACCTTGTTCTGTGAAGTGGTGTACACGGACAGAACCGCTAGGTGAACCTTGATAGAGTTAAATACTAGGCCAGAGTCTAGTAAGTAGAGCATGTTGTGAATGTTTGATGGGGTACATTCAATTGGATTTAGATCCTCTGATCGGCACCATATCACAAATCTTTTCCATTTGTTGAAATAGCAGTGCCTGGTGTTGGGTTTGTGTGCCTCCTTGAGGATATCCATACACCTTTGAGTTAGTTTTAAGTGTCCAAACTCTAGGACTTCAGGAGCCAGGCTGCCACGTTCATAGACTGAGGATGTGGATGGAGTGTAGTTCCCCCATGCTGGGACAACATGTTGTAGGGGCACTGGAGTTTGATCGGGTTGTACATCGCCAGTACGAGCATATGTGGAAACCATGGTGGTCTGGCCCACATAGGGGCTATCAGGATCAGTGTGGCTAGTTCCTGGTGCACCTTCTGCAGTATCCTGCACAGTAGTGGTGTTGGGGGAAAAGCGTAAGCAAATTACCCTGACCAGTTCATCCACAGGGCATTCTCCTTAGACTGTGGTTGGGGAAATCTAGATGCAAAGCCTGGGCATTGTGTGTTTAGGTTTGTGGCCGTCACGATTAATTAGGCGGTCACTCAACTCAGCAAGGAGGCACGCACCCAAAGCGCTTATACAGATTCAACTTTAGTGAGGCCTCCCACCTGACTCGCACCACCGCAACAAATATCCTCTGTATCACCAATGAAATAGGAACAAGGCCGGTATATAGTAAGAATATATATTGAAGGTTTGACAAAGTAGAATAGCAACCAAAACATCAACCACCAATGCTGTGGCACTAGACAATGTCACCATTTCAAATTACTTGCACCAATTGACTGACTTGTATTTCTAATGAATTTACAGATACTATACACACAGGTAAAATATAGAGACTGTACATCAAACACACAGAGGATTTCTTGCGCATTAATTATGAAATTTGAACAACCTCCAGTGATTGCTTGGGTTATCACAATGCTCTTCTCTTCCAGCAACCCCCAACCCCAGGCATCAGTTATATCCAACCCCTTCATTTTAAGGTAAGGTACAGGGAGTGGGAATACAGAAGCAAAATTGTTTTGGCTTTGTATTAAAAGGCAGGGTTTGACAAACTGACACCATGGAAAAAAAAAGTGTTTTTTAAATTTTTTATTTGATTGGTGTCTACTCTCAACCTACCAAAAGAGGAGTAGTAACGAAAGGAACCTCCCCTCCACAGTTGTTGCCTAGGACGAAAAGGCGGAAGTTGACACACTGCTGCACTCAAAGATTTAGCAGCAGCTTTGGAGGTCTGCAACCTCTCAAGGCTCTTGTCAGCCTTGCTGCCAAACAAATGGGAGACATCAAAGGGCATATCCAGAAGACAGGCCTGTACATCCGAGCAAAATCCGACTTCCGCAACCACACAAACCTGCGTATAACGGTGCTCGCAGCCATGGACCGGCTTACACTGCCGTCCGTGTCCAACCCAGACTGAATGGATTCAAACATGGCATCCATGCCATCCTGCACAAGAGCAAGGAACCCATCCCTTTCTTCCTCACTCTGGAATATGCTCAGCTGCTAGAGAGACGCAATTCCACAGAGTGTATGTAAATCTTGCCAAGGCACAAGTGGAGTTGGCGGACTTCAGCACCATACTCCCTACAGAAAACACCCTGCGTGCCCAACCATCGAAGCGCTTGTCGTCCCCATCAGTAGGGATGATAGGGTAAACCGCCTGCCTCGAGGTGGCCGTAGCTGCCTGAACCACCAAACTCTTGGGAGTGGGGTGAGTGGATAGGTAGCTGGGGTCGCTACTGGAGGGCAGTATTTTTTAGTCAACGACGTTAACCGCCCGAAGAGACTCCGGGGTCTGCCAAGCAGCCGCCACCTTTTGCAAATTCACATGAAAAGGCAACTCTGGGTTAGTGGACGGACCTTGATCCAAAATATCTGTCAAGTAATCCTGAACAAATGCATTCGGAGGACTAGACCAACCCAGATACTCAGTGGCCCTAGCCATCAGTCTCCTATAAGAGGACTCAGCATGAGCCCCAGGCTCAGGCCTGCCAAACTCCACCTCAGGATACGTGTCTAGGCCACTGGCATCATGAAGTGATTGACGCAAGTCTTCCAACTGACTGCCCCCAGAAAAGGCAGGCGCCACATCAGGCTCAATGTAAAGACTGGAGGGGGGTGTCTGTACTTCTGCTCTCTATATGGTAGAGGAGAGGCACAGAGGACCCCAGCCAAGATTCTCTATTATTGCTAACGTAGTCGAGCAATCAAGGCCTAGCTTCTCAGGAGGGGATGCAGGCTGGTTCTTAAGTACAGTGTAGTCCCTGAACCCCCACAAAGGAATGTCCACACACTGTATTACTGAAAACAGTCTTTATATAATTAATATTCAAAGGTATGTACACGATCACAATAACGCACTTTGTACTCGGAAATCAACAATGATAAATATATACAATTCTAAAGTGGTACCACCAATGTTATCGAATCTCAAAGTGCATCAACTGTATGGTTAAAATGTCACACAGATCAAAAACGCGGAAACCAGCAATAGAGATAGGAAGGAAAGCAAGATGGTTGAAACGGTAGGCAGAATACTGGCCCCTACCACTAGGTACAGTTCTGTGTGGAGATCCCCCCACCTGGGCAACCTGTAAAATAAAGATATATAGCACAAACCCAGACCATATATTGTTCAATAGCCTTTTTTCCTCCTATTAAGGTTTTACCCCCCCAATGTACCTGGTGGAGTAGAGTTCTTCAAAGACGCGTCGAAGGATCCTTCTTGAGTGACTCTCTTTAAAGCAGGAGCCACGGATCCTTGAGAGGCGTCGAAGATGATGAACATGTCGTCGACGGCGGCGATGAGAAGTTCAAGGGTGCGAGACCCCTGATGTCGATCCAGGTGGTGCTTGTCAGCGATGTCCTGCGAGGATGAGGTGTGCGGGGCACCTCGGCGGCGGATTGTTCAGGACCGCAAAGAGTTTCAAAAGAACTGTGGCCCAACAAGGGCGTCAAGGCGAAGTCTTTGTGGCCTTCAGGTGGCGGGAAACCCACCGGCGGATTCTCCTCAGCGCGTTGGTCGTCCTCGACTTTCTCCGGCGGGACAAAGCAGTCGACATTGCGGACAAGGGAGACCCTGGGATTCAAATGTTCTTAGGCAAAGGAGCGGGCGGCTCCGGTCGTCGGCGGCATGGCGTCAAGTGGTCCCCACGGCTGGGCAACACAACTTCGACAGGCCTCCAGCGGTTACACAAACCTGCGAACCCTGGTCGACGGCAATAGACTTCGACAGCGGCGAAGTCCGGGTGCTTTGCTTCGTTCTCCTCAGCGGTCCTGTCTCGGGTCGGCAGCCTTTCGAGGGTCTGACTTCCAGGGAGCTTCGGCGAAGGTTAGCGGTGCTCGATGGTCCCTCGGAGCACGGGAAGAAGGCACCTTACCAGGTCCTCTCTCGGATCAGTCTTCGACGAATTTGGCAGCTTTCAGATTCAGGTCAAAGCAAATGCAACAGCAAGTCTTCTTCCAACTGGTCATCGAGGATCAGCAGTTCCAGTTACTCTTCAAGTGCAGACACAGCTTCTGAACAATTTACAGTGGTGAGAGGTCCCCAGATATACTATCTCGTCTCTCATCCACACTGCTGGGTCACTCTCAGCAGCCAATCATACAGAAGGGCATTCATGCAGACAGTCAGCCAATCAGGCACACAGTGCATTCAGGCCACCCTCCTCCCTCTCAGACACTCACAACAAGGAATGTGGATTGGGACGAGTACCCAGCCATTCAACACTACACACTGCATTCAGGCCCGTTTTGGGCAGGGCTGTCTCAGTCTTTGTCTCATACCAGAAACCAGACAGCCACAACAAGAAGTGCATATTGGTCACACACTCCATTCACCCAGGTCCCACCCACAGGGCGTACCCACAACATACAGTCACTGGGAAGGCTCCAGTCAGTCTGGACTGGACTTCACAACACCACCATATAGGGAACCTCCACCCAAAAGCCAGTCAGGGGGAAGGGAGAGAGTCAGGGCTTCCCAGGACTTTGGGAAAACAAGGTAACAGGTAATAGAAAGCAAGAGGCCACAGGGGACATCTTGTTTTCCACCAGGAGTCAACTGATTCCAATGGAGGGCCTGGGTATCCCAAAATGGTGGAGACTTAGCGCACCTGTCAAATTCAGCATGGAGCTGCCACCAGCCCATACCCTGCTCTGCGGGCCACCCACAGGTGCCCAAAAACATACACTAGGGGCACAGGGTTGTACCCCCCACCCATAGGTGCCGTAAGGGTATCCCATGGGTCTGTTCACCAAACCAAAAGAGAGCTGCACCGCCAGGAGTCCCACATGAACTCCTGCGCAGAAAATATGACAGAACACACTATAAAAAGGCAGAAAAGGACAAGGATACGGAGGCCCTGTCCCTCCGATGCATTTCCAGCATCATCCACATCCTCATAGATATCACCCAGAAGAAGAAAGAACTCCTGCTTAGGGACAGAAGTGGGTCTGGATTCCTTAACAGGCTTCACAGACTTAGGTTGAGGCTTCCTTGGAGGATCCACAGTACCAAGGACCTCCATCTGCAAATTTCAGCCAAAAGGCCCTGAAGGCATCGACGGTGCAGTCGGCTTCGGCATCAACTTCGTCAACGGCGCTGAGGGCTGGTGTGACGGCAAAGCGTCGACCTCCGTATCCGACGGACAATCGCTGGTGGAGTCTACGCCGACCTTGAGCCCTTACCAGATTTCTGCGGTTTCGCCGGGGACGAAGACTGAGACCCGGATCTAGCACATCTCTTGAGATCAACCTGAACCTTGTCCGTAGGGGACCTCGACGGTTCCCTAGGAGTATCGTGCCGAGGACCTGGGCCAAAAGGCGCGTGAGCATCGGACCGAGATCGTTCCCTGCCGGTTTCTTTCGAAGGCGCGGACGGAACTGTGCCCTGGGATTGAAAAATCGCCAGCATCTGCTCCCGGAATGCCTCCCATTCCTCCAGAGTCGAGGACTTAGTGGGACAAGCCACTTTCCTCGCGGCGCCATCATCCGACGAGGATGGGAAAGGCGACCGGTGACGCCGCTTCTGGGAGTTCTGAGACAAGGAGCGGGACCCACTCCGGGACCGAGATCACCGGGACTCCTTCCGACGAAGAGTCACCCCTCGAATCGTCGGTGCACATCCCGTTTGCAGCTTTTCGGGACTTACTGAGTTTAGCATCCTGACCGACCTGTAACTTCCCCTTACGCTCCCACAAGGCCTTAGCAGTCAGCGACTGGCATTTCAAACGGTCGTCTGTGTCATAAGTCTCGCTCAGACACCAGAAACAAATGCGGCACGGGTCCGTAATCGACATCTTAGACTTAGAGTCCCAGCACGTCTTCAAGCCAGACCGCGGAGCCAGAAGGGTAGATGAAGAAATATTCACAAAGAATGCACGAGGCGCGCCGGGTTCTCGAAGCAAACACATTTGCGGAAAAACAGAGCTGAGACTACGGGCGCCGTGCATCCTATTTATAACATCTGGTGACGTCGCCCTCAAGGGACATTGGCCCAACCACATCGACGAATGATGCCCTCTGCCAAAAAAAAAATTCCAAAGTAGCACAGCTGTGGACATTACATGTCAAAGACGTGGAATACGTTGCAGGACACAATCCATTCGAAATACATACAGCCGTCACAAAAACTGAAGCTCTTATGAGCTGTATGCAAAAAATGATTTTCTAAAATGGGCCTACAAGAAAGTGGCTTCTTTACAGTTCACATATTGCTCAAAAGTCCCCATATCACTTTATCCCCTAAGGCACCTTGCACTCTCACCTGCTGTCTGCATTACACAACTACCCATTACTAGACCCAAATCACCCACCCTTCACTACGTTCCCCCGTGGGACTTCTTGCGCTGCGCCTGCTCCCTGAGCCTGCTACTATGCCATATCACACAACACTATGCCTACGCAACCTGCGCCGCATTCAATGATGCCTCCGCTCCCGTTATCACCCACCATGTCACTCTCAACGTCACCATGTTACTTGCGCTACCGATATGTGCGCCCCCTCTGCAACATTGAACCTAGACCTTTGCAACAACATCATAATGTTATCCATGATGGAAAGGGACACCTTAGACCTGAATATGGCATCTTCTTTGTACTATTCTGGAAAGGTATCCAGATCAATGACTAGGTCCATGCTGTAGCAGAGTACAGAGCCCAATGGATTGGGACTAGGGGTACAGATGACTCCATGGCACCAGTAACATACTATTTCAGTCCTGGGCTTTACTTTTACTTTAGCACATTTTAGTTCATTAATTTGACTGCATACGCCAACTCAAAGAATGCAAATAATCGAGAATTGAATGCCAAGGAATGGGGCATGGTGTCTTCAGGGATATTGAGTCCTATGGTAACATGATTTGGGACATCACTGGTAGAGGTGGGAAGGCCAGATCCACCACTGGTACAGACAAATATGGTACCATAATGGAAGACACAATAGACATCACTAGTAGAGAGGATAAAACCACATCTTTAATCAAGGTCTTGAATGAGTCTTCTTTGCATTCCGTAGTCCAAACTCTAGCCAAAGTCCTTTCCAATTAAGCCTCCAGAGAGGCAAGTGGGCAATGAAATTATATGACCATAGTGGCCAAATGGCGTGAGCACCAAACTGTGAGGGTAGCTACAGGAGCCGAAGGGACGAAGAGCCAAAGTAGAGTGGCCAACGAGAAAAGGGGCTTCTTTATCTGTATGCCAGCACGTGGATCGTTGTGCTTGGAACAAAGACGCTAGTACCAAGTACATACAAGAACAAGCAATGTAACTGCCACAGGATGATCCTCACTTAGGCCCTGAGTAAAGGAAGGTCTGCTCTGGAATGATGTAGGCTACTTCTGATCAGGCTCTGGTGGAACATTTTACCGGAGGGTTATCAGGGTAAAATAAGTCACCAGGTCCTGTTGGTTTAAAGAAAGAAAAAAAGAGGTTTACTCACATTCTTCTCAAAACAAAGCCATTAAACACCAATTGAGCTGCAGCACTGTAGAACTATATACAAGGATAAGTCTGTTCTTAAGGGCCCAAACTAAAACAAGAGTCGAAGAGCACAGCCACGCGAAAGAAAAGAAAAAAAAGGCAAAAGGAGTCACATATTATAGGAATCTGCAACAGACAATTGCACAAGGCACCACCGTCCTCCCTTGAAGCTAGTCAGTCGAGGCATAAATAGCTAATAAAAAAAAGGAGCTGCAAGGAAGCAGGTGTAAAAGGAGCAGAGAAATTCCTGATGAAGAACCACAATTTTGAAAGGGTACGTGACTATTTGAAGAAACGCAGTTCTGCGCAAAGTGTTTAATCTGGTCCAGTAGAAAGAAGGAACTGAGGTATGCGTGCCAGCAAATGCATTGGGGACAAGGTGCACATTCTTTCCCTACTCATTTAATACTTTTCAAGAAATGCTCTGATCTCGGTACCAAAAAGACGGCTACAGGGATCACAATTAGGATTGGATAAGTAGAAGCTAAAACCATCTCCTGGGTATCCCGCATTAACCATTGACCAAGAGCTACCACAGCAGGACAAGGAGCTACCACATATCTTTCTGCCAATGTAGCTTTCACATAAGATGCCAAATATAATCTTGTCCTTCATTTATGACCCATTATGCTTCAAATGTTTTATAGAGGTGTCTTAATGTTTATTTATAGATTGTTACAAATGCATAGCTACATTCACATAGGTGTGTTTGTCCTGCATCAATTGGCCTGGGAAGCTAAAGGTAGCGCCTGGAACCTGTTTGTGGCAAGCTAACCAGGATCATCTATGCTATAAGGAGGAGCTGAATAGCTCCCAGCTCCCCTCAATTTCGAACCCTGGGCTAGCGTAGGAATCGGGAGGAAGAGGGACAGTATATAACAATATGTATACAGACATTACCTGGTCTGCATCTTAACCATCCCGCTACAAAATAGCGAAAAATCCATCAACACTGTTCAGCAACCACAATGTCCATCACCACCTCTACCACACCAGATTTGGTGTATTCTATACAGTTCTTGTCTTTTTAACACAGTAAACCTCCTATGCGCTGTGAGGTGGCATTGCTGTGGCAATATACAAACAAGCTACAAGCATATCATAACCTTATCTAGTGACAGTCAGCTAATAATTGTACAAGAACCATTAGCTGTGCAAGAACCGCACGCTCAGGCAAGGATGCAGCATTTTGAAGCATAACCAATGACACCTGTGTACTGTCCTGTAATATGTTCCGGGATAGGCAGTTGCATCTCAAACACCGAAACGCATACTATGCTCCACCCAACACATAACTGATAAAGATCATGTTACAGTACTAGTAATTTTTGCAAAAGCAACAGTTATTTTCCTGAAGTATAATGCACAATCTTATCATGTAACCCAGAGTACCTTCAGAAATAAACAACAACAGATAACTGCAATATAAATGTAGAGGTTGGCGAACCAAAGAAATCATGGGAAGAGACAAGCCATGGGTCCTGGGGCGTGGCTCTAAGAACCAAATCTAATCCAAGCCGGTAACAAATGCATAACTTGCATTCTGCCTCTCAATCCTCAAACACAAAACCCATACCTGTCATAATTTCTCCTCAAACTCTGCAAAAATAAATACCTAGAATCCTCCTACCTATCCCCTTTTCCACCTTGCCCCACACAACAATAACCAATACTGGATGCCCTGCCACCCTGCCCTTATAACAGGACACCTATACCTAGTACCTCAATTATGGAAGATATGGCACAGCGAAATTAAGTGATTGTTCGGAATCACACACTTTCTGTGAGATAGGATTTGATCCCATTCTCTTAACCACACGTCTTCTCATAACTGATATACATCTATTACTGTGCGGTTTTAAGGATCTATAATGATGCTGGTTTGTAAATAGGTTTTAAAGTACACAAATCACGACATAAACCAACCTAACAATTATATAAAACCTTTTTTGTGCAATAAGAGTGATTACAGCTTTACTTTCACAAGAATTTAACCGCGCGTTGAACTCACTCCCTTCTAAATTTATCTGCATCAAGAAACCAGCCAGAACACACAGCGGCGTATCACACACCATGCTTATGGAAGATAGCTGATGGGTGGCCATGCCTTTGGCTATCATAAACTTCCCCAAGACACATTGCACAACAACTCTACCATAAGAATGCAGATATCCCCCCCCAGCACAAAAATTTGGTCTAGCTACACACAATGATCCACCTGCTCTCGGATACTCTCCAGATTACCCTACAGCACCCATCCACATGCCACCTCTACATGGGTAGCTAGCAGGTATTTGCCCTCCCTCTGCCATCTATCTTCGTATTGGCTAAAAAGCACACACGCATTCTAAACTCCTGACGAATTTCCCATAACTGGACTTCGGTTCACCGAGGGCATTCACCTACAGCGCTTTGAGACCATACCAATGGGAAAAGGCGCTATACAAATGACAATTACATTACACTACATACTGAATGGAATTCTACATGTACTAGAATGCAAAGTAATTTCTGCCTAACAACGCTCTGTGTTTTGCAAGTGTAATTTTAAGGCTTAGACACACAAAAACAAAACACTAGGTGAAAAGGTCAGCTACTTGTAGTCAGTCATGCAAACTTGGAAATGGTTATTGTGCTCAGCTTCTAGTTTGCTTAACCCAAAGGGGAGCAATCCCCAGTCTTTCAGCAGGCGCAAGCGGGAACGACAGACAACACCGACATATCCTGAATGGAGGGAGATAGAGGACAACAACTAAAGAGATGTGTGGCAGGTGGAAAGCCTCATGTCTAGGCAAGCATCCCAACTGCCCGAGGACAACATCGCCTCCCGTTGCCCGATTCACAAACTGAAGACCCCATGGTAACTGCCCATAGCCTGGGCAGAGGGACTTGTAAAAGAAAATGTCCAGGAAGGCTCCTTATACAGTAAAGTAATATGACCCAGGCAAGCCCTTTTGTCCACTAAGCAGTGTAGTACATCATCTATTTCACTTTTCCATTGGGTGAGAAAAATAGCACATAGGCGACAGTGCAATTAGCAAATTAAGGAATGCCTTTGGTGTACACATTATAAATAATCAATGGGCCTCATAAGTGTGCCGGTCCGGAAACAATGGTGCCTGTAAGCTTACCGGCACAGTTTTTCCAGACCGACACTACGGGTTTGCCTGCCGGGGCCGCTGTGCCCAACAGGTCTGACCCTGCTGGGCACAGTGGCCACGGTAGGCAAGCCGTCACTGAAGCACCAGCACCGTTAACAGTGCCGCTGCTTCCGTGGTCCCCATTCCCATAGAGTCCTCAGGGACTCTATGGGAATGGGGACTTACAATTTGCTGGCGCCTGACTTCCCGGACCGCCGGGGTTGCAATCCCCCTGTTACCGGGAAGTCAGGTGCTGGTAAATCATTATGGGTCCAGCGGCAACCTGCCGGTAGCACCGGCACAGTTACCGCCGGACTTGTAATGAGGCCCAATATCTTTATTATTTTAACACTGTAGTTTAATACACAGTATATAAGTGTGGCATTTGGTGTAGTACACATTTAATAGAACCACTGCTAAATGATCTCAGTTGTGGCAGCCAACAGACACATGACTCATTTAAGTAGAGTGATTTGTCCAGGACTGCATAGATTGGTGAAGTGTGGAAGCCTGGTTTTCTAGTTGTACAGTTTGCAATTTTAGAGGTTTCAAACCCCTTATGTTCCCATTGCACCTTTAGTTTTGCACCAACGTGTGATTCCTGGTCTCAGATAAACCAAGTACTATGTGGAAGTAGATGGATTGCATGCAGTTCTTTTAAGAGTGACTTGGTGGCATTTTAATTTACTCTGTGAATGTAGGAGGATGAGGTAATGCTTGGCTCTGCTCTAATTAGGTTCTTTTTTCACGATGGCACTCGAGGTGAGCCAGAGCCATGCATTGGCTCCAGCCAGGCTCAAACCTGGTCTGTCTAGCACACCTCGATATAAATGGCAAGTAACATACATAGATAAAAATGCAACACATACATATTGGCCGGCTGCCGAATTAGACACTTAGAGATTAGTGTTACGCCAATAGGGTAAGTTTTTAAAAGGGCGAGAGTAACCTCCAACATAAGCCACTTATTTATTGATCTCGGCCTTCTTCACCAGCGTTTATAGCAACAAGTCCTTGTATTTCAGGTAACATTTGCAGCCTCACCCTCATGCAACCCACAAATGGCTTGCAATGTCCTTGTAGGGACATAAAATATACATGAAACTGGCACGCATGCCTACTGTTCTAAATTTCTCTGGACTAAATGGATACAGCTGCTGCAACTCTATGTGATGTCTATACATAACACAGAGAAGGAGAACAGCATCCTATAACAAAGATTGGGTGAATAAGGAAACATTTTCAAATGACCTACCTAAACCAGGTTTCCAAACTTGGGCTGTTTGATGAAGCGGAAAGGTGGTGACTGTAGGAGGCTGCGCTGGAGTCAAGAACAAGCTGCAACATGACTAAAAAAAGAAAAAAATGTCAGCTTCCAAATGTAGAGTTCAATCTGTACCATCGGGGGAATAAGCATTAAGTAGGAAGCCCTGCCCTCCAACACCAAACACACAACCATTGCAGCCCATGCATGCCATTAGACAGCAGCTACTGCCCACTCCTTTTTAATGAATAATTAACAGGGTTGGCTTTAACTAAGGCAGCACACGGGGGAAAGAATTTGGTGTCCTCGCTCCACCCAGAGTTAAGGCGTCAAAGGGCTGCAGGAGTGTGGGGGGTGGTGGAGGACGACACCAAATTTGGGGTTGAGCTGTCTGCAGAGTCATCACTGATCCCCAGCCTAAAATCTCCTACCATGTGGCCAGGGGAAGGCAGCCGCTACCAGATCCTAACCCTGGGGGTGAATTTAAGAGGGTGGATCCCATTGGAGGAGAAGGCTGTCAGGGGGAAGTGGTGACTGCCTTTGGAGAGAGGCGGTATTCTTCTTGTTGCGAGGATGAGGACCCTATAATTCCCAAATATCTAATGGCATGCTGTCACTGTACATGTCCCTCCCATGAAACACCCCAAGGAACCTTTCATGAAAGGTTACCTAAACAGAGTAGGCTGTGAACCTTGGGAATTCCTTAGTCAAACGTAAAATCCACTAATTATCATGATTCTGTTTTAGGTATAAGTCTTAACCCCCCAATACCAAAGCACATATCATTCACATAGTATCTCTTAGCTCTGACAACCTCCAGTTCATTAATCAATCAAAACCAAATAACCCTGAAAAACATAAAACCTTTATTGACTTCAGGATCCAGCATTCCTATGTTAATGGGACGAGGAACAAAGTTAATGAGCATCAATGGTGCCGCTAAGACCACCATGCCATCTAGTTGCTGCAATTCACGTCCTCTTAGCGAGACAATCAAATTGGCCAATGATTTACATGTGAATAAAGGAGCAGCAGAGGCAGAAGCATTCAAGAGAGAAACAGCAGCTGAAGCAGAAGTCAACGCGGGAAAAGAAGTGGTGCGGTTTTGCCGAGTGCGCGCAGCAGGAAGCAGAATCGTGGAAGATGGCAGCAGGGAGAGAAGCCCAGCGGTGCGGGAGACGTGCGCCCAAACCAATGCAAGTCGCACAGGTGGGCTGGAGGAGAATACTTTGTGGAAGAAACAGTTGCTTTGGTTTTGAACAAGTATTTTGTGAAAGCGACCAAGTTGGAAGACATATTGGATGAAAAAGACATTTTGCTTTGAACTGAACAGAAATTAATGGAATCAGAAATGTTTCATAGGTCTTCCTGAATTGATCCAGGGTAAGGGAACCATACCCTGGTCACAAGGAGAACTTTGTAAGGATTATAAGTTTGAACTTTTGCACATTTATGTTGAACTGAAAGTATATACATTTACCTTATGCACTTTGGTTGCATATGTTAGTGGGTCCGATTCATTTGGACACAAGGTCATTTTTCTTTACTTTGCTAGGCAGGATCATTCTCGTTAGGATAGGGACAGATGGGCACTATTCTCACCCCCTTTAATTTTAATAGAAAAATGGAAAACACTCAGAAAACTACAACTTTGTGTCCGTCTTTAATTTCTGGCGCCTCGCATGCCACACCAGCATGGCTGGTGTAGCAGGAGCACCCTGTCCAGGATTGGAACTGGAGACATTTCGTGATGCACCAGGTGGCAAAGAGATCCACCTAGGGGTGACCCCACGTGTTGAAAGCCTCCTAAATAACAAGGTCATTTAGCTGCTACTCATAATTGTCCACTCCCAGTCTGCTTAGCCTGTCCACTTCCAGGTTGGATTCCCCCGGGAAGTGGACTGCCGTGAGGTAAATGTCGTTTTCCAGGGCCCATTCCCACATGCTGATCGCCAGTCTGCACAGTGGAGGGGATCTGGTGCCTCCCTGCTGGTTGACGTAGTACATGCCGGTGGAGTTGTCCGTCTAGATGAGGACAACCTTGCCCTTGAGAAGTGGTAGGAATGCTTTGAGCGCTAGCTAAATGGCCTTCAGCTCCAGCCAATTGATGTGGCATTCCTGCTCCTGTTGAGTCCAGGTGCCGTGGACTGAGAGAACGTCCAGGTTGGCTCCCCAGCCCTTGAGCGTGGAATCCATGGTGATGGTGGCCTGCGGAGTGGGCGGCCGGAATGGCTTGCACGTCCGCAGGTTACAGTCTCTGGACCACCAAGTGAGGTCCGGGTGGAGAGACAGAGGAACGCTGATCATCTTGGATTGAGAGCCTCGCTCCTGGTTCCATGAGACCGCGAAGTGCAGCTGAATCCTCCTCATCCTTAGTCTTGTGTGCGGAACGGCTAATGGGACCGCTGCCAGTAAGCCCAGGAGCTGTTGTTACCACCATACCAAGGTCATCTCTCTGCTGACGAAGTGGGTGGTGGCCCTCTTGATAGCCGAGATTTTGTCCTCCGACAGACGGGAAGATCTTCTTGGAGCACATGTCCCAGATGAGGACCAAGAATGTCAGAGTCTGCATAGGCTGCGAACTCCTGAGATTGAGTGAGAAGCCCAGATCGTGTAGTGTGTTCATAAGGGCATGGCAAGAGTGGTGAACCGCTTCCAGAGATGTAGCCCTGACGAGCCAGTCATCGAGGTATGGATAGATGTGGAGGCCCTGCGCTTTGAGGAGGGCCGCCACCACATTCATCAGCCTGGTAAATACCCTGGGGGCCGAGTTGAGGCCCAACGGAAGGACCTAGTATTGGAAATGTTTGCCCATGATCCTGAACCGTAGGAAACAACGATGGGGCTGCCAAATTGGGACGTGTAGGTACGCGTCCTTCAGATCCAGGGAGCACATGAAGTCTCCCTTGTCTGTGTCTCCGCTATAGAAGCTGGCTTAACCATCTTGAATTTTTGCAGGGGTAAGGAGAGGTTGAGGGTGGAAAGGTCCAGCACAATCTCTCAGGCCCGCCTGGTTCTTCTTCTGAATGGCAAAAATCCTGGAGTAAAAGCCAAAGCCTGGCTGGGAGGCTGTGACTTCCTCCACTGCCTGGCTCTCTACGAGTGACTGGATCTCTGCCAAAACAGTTACTGTCCCAACCTGTGGGAGTGGAGGGGGGGAGAGGCTGGGATAGGAAGGCATTACCCCGTGGATACCACGAAGAGGAACCAGGGGTCCGCGTAATTCTGGTGCAAGAAATGTGCATGAGAGGAAGCCTGCCCCCCACCGGAGACACGTGGACCCGAAGGGGCGTGTCATGCCGTCTTTCCCTCAGAGGTTGTCGCTGAGGAGGGGGACTGGAAAAAGCCCTTACTCCCCCCTCCCTTCTTTTTGTTGCTTGCGCCGGTTCTGAGACGGCGAGCCTTCCGGCTGCCTTGATCTGTGTTCCTGGAAGGCGCGGAACCCTCCGTACGTACGACCCCTTTCTGAGCGCTGCTGAGATTGAGAATACGATTTGGGTGTGGTCTTTCTAAGGATGGATAAAGACTTAGCTGTTTGTGAGCAGTTTTTCTTCTTGTCCAGCTCCTCGTCCGTCAAAGAATGGAAGAGCACCCCCGCACCCCAGCGGTAGATCTAGTATGCGTTCCTGGACATCTAGGTTGAATTTTGTTGCCCAGAGCAGGCTGTCCTTCTCATGTCCGTGGCAATACAGATGGCACGGCCAGAGGTGTCAATATGGGCCACTGTGGATTCCATGAGGTCATGTGCGACCATATTGGCCTTCGCTAGCTGCGCCTTAAAACGTGATTGACTATGGGTGTGTAGTTCCGGGAGGAAGTCTGCGATTCCGTGCCATAATCTTGGGTTGGCAGCTGCCAGCATGGCATCGGCATTAGCCTGACGCAGATGTAACGAAGCATTGGAATAGAGTGTCTTGCAATATGCCTCCAAGATCTTCTCCTCCTTGCCTAGCAGCGCCGCAGAGGAGGCGGCTGAGGACAACTGAGGCTTGGAGTATAGTGATGCTAATCACCGAGGAGTGTGGCTGAGGGTGGGCCGAAAGCAAGACTGTATCCCCCTCCATCTGCCTGTACTTGGCATCCAGGCGTTGATTGTCCAGCTGGGCCGAGTGGGGTTTGAACCAGCACTTCTTGGCCAGGGCGACTACATCGGACTGCATAGGAATCCCCGATTTGGCAGAAGGGCATCGTGTGAGGAATTCAGCCAAAACCCCCTCTGCCGGCTGCCCCCTCTGCTGGCTGCTCGACCTCAGGTTGGGGTATGCCCAGATATTCCGCCAGACCAGCAAGACGTTCGTGGAAGGCCCTGGCTGAGGACGGCGTGTCCGGATCCTCCTCCTCATCCGTATTCTGTGGATCTGGGAGAGCCAGTGGAAGAGGTGTAGTCGGCGCCGGAGGCTGGGGTACAGGGACCGTGGCGGAAGCAGCGGCGGTTGAGGATTCGGCCAGGAGGAGGCTGTGCCGGCCAGGAGGCGGCTGTGCCGGGGCCTGGGGGGCCGACTGAGGTGTTTGTGGTGCCGCAAGCATGGCGGGAATGACTTCCCTGATGGCGTCTTTGAGTAGAACGCCCATCCGATGTGACTTTATGAGGCCCAGGAACCTCTCAAAGAAAACCTCCTCACTGTCTGAAGCGATGGCAGGGGGTGCTGATGGGGTACCGGGAGGTTGCTGCGGCCGCTGCGTACCCTGCCCATATGGACGCAAAGGAAAGCTGCCTTGTGCATAAGAGGGGTAGGCTGTAGGCCACATACCCGGTTGAAGCCAGTCCCACCTTGATACTCTTTCTTCGCCGAATTCCTGGAATGGCATCAGACGGGTGCCTCTTTCTGGCGCGGCAGTCATTTTGTCGAGCTGCCTGCCACGGGCCTGCTGGGCCCAGCCTCATCCAAGACTCTAGCGTGTGGATCACAAGACCTACCCTGCTCCTCGGGCCAAAGACTGGTAGGTGTGACACCATCGACCCTTGGGTCGGTAGAGCTGCGTTCAGGCGCCTCTTCCGACGTAGTGCCAGTATTAGGGCGTAGCCCCTCGGCCATGGTGCCGGTACAAGGGTGTAGCCCTTCAGGTGAAGACGCGGTAAAAGAACCTTCCAGGCCCTTCACACTGTCACCGGGAGGATCTGAGGATCTCTCGGCCTGGAGGCCGGTAGCTGCAGCAGCCTCGGTGCACGTGCTGGTATCCCTCCGGCACGGGAGAGTCCCTGGAAAGGAGTCTCCCTTTCGGGGTGCGATGGAGAATATCAGCCCTACCTTGGGCCTGCTTCGAGGCTTCACGAAGTTCTTGAGGTCCCCTGGAGGCGACTTCTGGAAGAGCTCCCTCCACCTGGCTAGTTTGTTCTTCAGCGCTTTCGAGGACAGCAAGTCACACGCTGAACAAGATTGCCAACCGTGGTCTGGGCCAAGGCAGCGTAGGCAGAGGGCATGGGGGTCTGAAGTTGGGAAGAGCCCGTTGCAGGATGTACACCTGCTGAACCCTGTGGAGGTAGACATGCACCGGGGAGGGGCGTGATGCCGGAGGACCGACTACCTGAATGATAAAAAGACAAAAAAGACAAAGAGAAGAAGTATGCTCGTGTGGAATTACTACATGGCCGAAGCCAAACCCAGGAACGCTGGTGAATTTTGCCGTTTCCGTTGGTGCCGAAAAGGGAATGAGGTGTGGCATCGGAGGGCGGAGTTAGGGCAGCGCATGCTCCCTGGGCCACACCCCTGCGCGCCTCTAAATTTAAAAAGGAAGAAGGTTTTTTTCTACAGTATGGAGGAAAGAGGACGGGAGAGTATGATTGGCAAGAACACCAATCTAAATCTAACAAATGACATGGACGCCTCCCACTTCTCTAGATACCACTGCTGATTTTTTTCAAAACAGTTAATGGTAATGAAAATGTGCTACGTTTCTGATCACTGGAAACAAACGCTCCGTTCCTAACTTGGAACTGTAGTGAAACAAGGCAATGCACAGTCGTTTGTGCACAGCTGTCATCTAAAATTAGCTTGCTCGACAATTTGAAGACGTTTTTGCTTTGTGATAAGAAAGATCTATTTTTTTAAACATTTCATATCGAGTCAGATGTGATGTGCTACCAGACAAAACAAAACAAACTGTGTACATAAACACTTCACTTGGAGTAAAGTAAAGCAGGAGAGGAATGCTTCACTGAAAACAATGCTCAATTTACACAAAGGTAAGAAATGCTGCAAACTAACCAACACCAGATTCTCCAAACGTTACATGTCTGAGCACCAGTATATTAACTGCAAGAGGCAAATTTGCTGCCAGTTGATAAAAGTCCACCTAGTATCAGCTAAGAGACCATTGAAATACGAGATTCACTGCTCCTACAGAACCAAAACTAGAGTAGTGGTTTTACTGCTGCAATGTCTCAATTCTCACCCAACCGACCAGACTAATTTCTGCAACTAATAGAGTCAAAAAGGTTTCCGTCACTCAAACAGGGGCTGCCCTGAATAGTTTTAGAAATGCTCCTAATGAACCTACGTTGCTTTGGTAGACCGGATAATAGAGTGCTGTGATGCTGGGGAGTAAACGGGTATGCACTGACCAGAGAGGAGCTGGAGCCTATTAGCCTCCAGATGTTTTGTCCAAGAACTCTCATCAACGCCAGACAGGAATAGTAGGTCTAAACGTCTGGATGGTGGCAGGTTGGTTAACCCTGCTTTATATCATCCACAGACCATAATGGGAAGTGCTGCTTTGTCAACTTCACTTTACCTCTATCACACTACCTTTCTCCTAACCCATTGCAATCACTAGATCATATCTGCACTGGATGAGAAAGTATGCTGCTGGATTCATGAGATGCCTTGGACTAGGAGATAATGCCAAGATGACTATATAAATACTTTTTCGGTACAGTAAATTATGAACAAGGTCAGAAGTCAAACAGAGTAAACACTTCATCTCATGAAAGATTTCAAATCTGCAGGTATTCTGGTGGTTGAAAAGGTCATGTCAAGGATCAATGATCTGCACTGGTCTTACCAAACTTCCTACTTGACCTATGTCACCTGAAGCATTTGGTTGTTAAACAGTAGAAAATTTCAAATGATTCTGATCGGAGATGCAGCATTATGGAAATTAAAGTTACCCACCATAGTGCCTCGAGTTCTCATACTCCATAGTCCCCTTTCCTTCATCAATGTGGGGTGCCCCCAAACATGGGGACGGCACCAAAACATTTGGCAGCAAAAAATAGAGCTTCCCCTTTAAATTTAGCATAGCGCGCAGGGGCGCAGCCTTGAACGTGGGAAGGCCCTGGCGAGGCCCCGCCCTCCGGCGCCTCACCTCAGTCCCCTTTGAACACATCTGACACTTAGATACCTGGCTACTCTTCTTAACTATAAGCCATTGGCATACTAGCGGAGGAAGGCGTGTGGGACGTATGGAGGAGAGGGGACTATGAGTATTCTAGTCACTACAATGAGTAAAATTATAAGTTACTCAGCATAGGGACTAGTCCTTAGTCCCCTTTCCTCCATACTACATGGGCGTCCCTCGCGAGGGACAGGAGACGGAACCTTTTTCACCAGAAAAAACCTTCTTACCCTTTAAATTTAGAGGTGCACGGGGTGCGGCCCTGGGAGAATGCGCTGCCCTGACTCTGCCACCACACCTCAGTCTCCATGGACGCGTCGACATTAGATTTAACATTACCTAATGGCACCAGTTTTATTAGGGCGAGGCCGGTGGGACGCATGGAGGAAAGGGGACAAAGGACTAATCACTACGGTGAGTAACTTATAATTACTCTTACGTCCCGTCCCCTTTCCTCCATACGGCATGGGCGATTACAACAGAGTGTAGCCCTAGGGTGGAGAGGAGACCCTCCTTACGCAAACAGGTTTCTAAGAACTGTCTGTCCGAAAGCTGCATCTGATCTAGAGCCGGCATCCAAACAGTAGTGCTTACAGAAAGCCGAAGGGGTGGCCCATGTGACCCCCCCCTGCTTATGACTTGCCAGGGGACATGCAGCTGGAAAGCGATGGCCGTTGCCTTGGCTCTTACCGCGTGGGCGTGCATGTTGGCAGGCAGTGTCTTGTGGTGTCCTTCGTAGTCTTCTTTGATGGCCGAGATCATCTAACAGGCTATGGAGGCCTTGGAGGCCTGATACCTCAGTCTTGATCCTCTGAAGGTGACAAAAAGAGCATCAGACTTGTGGAAGCACTTGGTCCTGTCCAGGTAAAATTTCAGGGCACGCCTGACATCCAGGCAGTGCAGAACTATCGGTGCCTCGTCTTTGGGCTCAGCAAAAAACATGGCCAACACAATTTCTTCGTTCAGATGGAACACGGACGACACCTTGGGTAAGAATGCTGGGTGCGTCGTTAGGACTACTTTGTCCTTGTGAAACGTAATGTATGGCTCCAAAGCGACCAGCGCCTGGATTTCGCGGACTCTGCAAGCAGAGGCCGACTAACAAGGCTGTCTTAATGGTGACAAGCCGGATGTCTGCGGACGCCATTGGTATGAATGGTTTGTGCACCAGGGCACCCAAGACTATGTTGAGGTTCCACACAGGGTGCAGCCTTTTGATGGGTGGGGAAAGAGCCTGGCTAGACCCATCAAATGTCTCTTGACAATTGGGTTGGAAGAGGAAAAACTCTCAGAGTTTCTGTATGCCACAATGGCTGCCAGGTAGGTGCGGCAAGTGTCCACCTGCATGCCTGAATGGGCGAGATGCGCCAAAAAGGAGAGCATGTCGGCAAGGGAACATGTCAGAGGTCAGAAACCCTAGAGTGTGCCCAGTGACAGAACCTGGTCCACTTGCTTTTATACTGGGTCCTGGTAGATTTGTTCCTGGCGCCCTGTATGATCTCTAGATTAGCCTGAGAGAGGCGGAGATGTCCTAGCGTGACCTATTCAGGAACCACGCTGTGAGGGCCAATTTCTCTGGTGCAGGGTGGATGACCCTGCCCCCCTGCTGCGCCAGAAGTTGTGCTGGGTCGGCAGGCGAATGGGTGGCCTCACCGAGAGGCTGAGCAGCTCCAAAAACCACAGCCTGGCTGGCCAACATGGAGCTATTAGGATGATGCTGAGGAGTCGAGACTCATTGGTCCTTCATATCACCCTGTGAGTCAGGGGAGTGGGTGTCATTCTGTCCTATCTGATCAGAAAGGCATCGCCTAGGGAGCCCGGGCCCTGCCAGGAGGAGAACAGTTGGCATTTCTTGTTGCCCCGGGAGGCAAAGAGGTCCAACTGAGGGTGACCCCATTCGAGAAAGATCTCCTGCAGCACTAATTCGTCCAACTGCCACTCGTAGTTGTCTGCTCCCAGTCTGCCTCCAGGTTTGATTCCCCAGGCAGGTGGACCACCCTGAGGTAGTTGTTGCTCTCCAGGGCCCACTCCCAGATGCTGTCTGCCTGCCTGCCTGCCTGCCTGCACGGGGTGGGGGCTATCTGGTACCTCCCTGCTTGTTGACGTAGAACGTGCTGGTCGAATTGTCTGTCTGAATGAGGACGGCCTTGCCCTTGATAACCGGAAGTGTTGGGTGTTCTGACCCACGTTTGGACTATTAGGCTACAACATTTGGTGCTGTGGGCTTAGGAAATCTAAGATGGCCGAAAAAGGCCACATGTGCGCCAGAATCTATGAAAACCGCGCAGTTGTGCACACTAAAATGGTTGCCTAACTTGCCACCCACCAGCGTGAGCAGGATGGGCCGGGGTGCCATGAATGAAATGTGTGCCAAAGGAAAAACCGCACTTTAAAATCACCTTTTGTTTCTCTGAATGCCAGCTCAAAATGCCTATTTGCAACACATCCAAAAATCTCACTGAACACCAGCGGACATCTGGCAGAATAAAGTCTTGTGGGCATACAAAATCTGGAAAGAGGATGAGCCTAAAACAATGTTCATCACAAGACTGGCTGAGAAATGTTTAAAAGAAATGAGTGACCTACTTTTGAGTGTCACATAGGCTGCAATTGTTTAAATGTCATAGTTTTAAACTTGGAATCAGCATTCTAGCTGCATATGTAAAAAATTGTTAGTTATTTGAATGCAGAAAACTGGGGAACAGAAATGACATGTGGCTAAAAACTGGCTTAAAGCGATTCCAATTTTGCCTGGCAACTACCCCCATCAGGAGTGAAACTTGATTCACAAGTAACTTCCCAGGCCTGGCTGTTTCCTGCTGGCCACACTAAGGATATGCCATCTCTCTGATAATTGAATTAAGGGGAGCCCCCACAGAATACAGGAGCTCTGAACAATGCAACCCTCTTCACCCAGGCAGATGGTTTATTGCAGATGTCGTAAAACAGCTTCCTCTTGGCAGAAGCTGGGAGGGGCAGGGTCTCTGAGCTTGGCAGAAACTGGAAAGACTGGTTTCTGTACCATGTGACCTGAAAAGACACACCCCTGCCAGCCAGAATATGGGTTTAGAAAAAGATGAATAACTCATAGAGCGGACTTGTGAAAATTATTTAAATGATGCCATAATTCTTGTGATTTTTCGGTGCACATTTGAAGACGTGTTAGGACCCGGTGGTATGTTCAGGGGGGTTTTAGCGGAAAAGAGGATATTACTCAAAATGTGTGCATGTGAAAAATCTGACACTTCATCAACTAATGTCCATACTCCTTGCGCACATGTGTGTAAATTTGGGTTAATGTCCGAAATTGCAAAATCAGTTAAAAAGTGCAAATGTTGCCATTTCTGAATGCAAGCCCCCAGGAAGAGCAGATTTGGACAGGGTATACCTCCTGTGATATGTGAGGGTGCATATGATTTTAAAACAATATGTACCTCTGCAAATATATATTTGGTTCAAATCTAGATTTGTGTGCAAGTTGACAGGAGGAGTGGACTTTCTGCAGGCTGTAAAATGACATCACTCTGACACAACTTAGCTCCCCCAATCAGGGGAGAAATGAAAGCTTGACCAATGACGAGTGGAGAGGGGTAGAGCTTAGTGATGCTGCACACACACCCACTTTCCAAACACATAAAAGCAGACAGACAGGACAGATAGGGACCTTCAAATCCATTTGCTGCGGGACGCTCTGCCGGGAAAATCCATACTTTACCTCCATCAATCTCTAGAGAAAGCTGTGCAGAAAGATCCAGACTTCAAATCTATCAATATCCAGAACCAGAGCTGACCCAGACCAGACCACCAGAGAGAGCTGACCCAGATCACTGTGAAGTGCAGAGACCAGACCAGAGTCCAGTCTAAAACCTGACCAGATCCGTGGCGAGGCCCATTTAATTCAAGAATATAGTGTGAGTACCTAGTAGACTGTGCAGAACCAATCTCTTAGTTAAAATAATATAATTCAATCTATTTTAACCTAAGTAGAACTGCCTCCTAACTGTCACCTGTCATTTTCTAGTTGCTAGCTGTCACTTGTCTTTTTGAACTTTAAAATTTCAAATCTGAAAAACGACCTTTATTTAATCGCTCATATCTCCGTGACCATTCGTGCTAGAGACTTGCAGTAACTTTCCTCTGAAAGCGAGAATCGTGGCTTTCCTACGAACCTAGAACCGCATTCCTACCCCCGATACTTTTTGCTGTAATCGCGAAAAACGCACTCGCGAATTTGCCGCGATTTGCAAAATTTCTTCACGTGTGAAAACAGCAGTTTTCTTGCTTTCATTTGCCAAAAATTCGTTTAACCTGCTAGTTACTCCTAGATCCTTGCTAAAGTGAGCCTGAACTCATCCCAAGTATATTTCACTCACCCTGAACCTCCTAGAGGGAATTAAAAGCATTTTAGCATATTTTCCACTTCATTGCCAGCACATATAAAAGCATTTTGGGCCTGTGTTTAAAACTCCGATCTGTAATCTAAGCTTGCTGGGGTGAACTGAATTACATGTGATTGCATGTCTGAGAACTGTGTGCTTTCCTTGCATTGCATAAAGGGGGGGAGGGGATTGCCAGAGAAAAGTGATTACATTGTTATGTTGAAATCATATTGAGTATTTTCTGTATTGCATTTTTCATTCAACATTACATCCATCTGAACTTATATAAAGCATTCGCTACCACCTTATTCTTCTGTTCCTATTCACAAGTGTGCTAGTGCCAGATTCTCCGTTGTTAATCTTTATCATATCAGATTAAGTGTGATATCCAATTATTAATTTATTATAAAGCGTGATATATATATATATTGTTTAAATTATCAAATAAACTTTTAAACTTGCAAAACAGAACTATTTCTTGGCTCAGTGGGGTCAGGGAGATTCCAAGAGAGGGGTGTTATATAGGGGTAGTCATCCAGAACGCATGAACTGGACATAAAGATATATCAATAAGGGTTTCCATTCAGTATCCCAGACTAGGCATTGACTTAGCTGTAGTGTTGAATTGAATCCTCTTACAGAAGGAAGGTCCTGAGCAACAGCCAGATGGCCCTCAATTCAAGACAATTTATGTGGTACTCCTGCTCCTCCCGGGTCCAGGTGCCATGGATGCAGTGGTTGTCCAGGGTGACCTCCCAACCCTAGAGAGAGGAGTCCGTGGTGATGGTGACCAGTGGTGTGGGTTGCCGGAAAGGGTTACCCTTCAGCAGGTTGCAGTCCCTGGACCACCATGTCCGGTCCATGTGAAGCGACAGAGGAACGTTGATCATCTCTGACCGATGGCCCCATTCCTGGTTCCAGGATGCTGCAATGTGCAGCTGTATCCTCCTCATCCTGAGTCTCGTTTGGGGGACGGCAAGAGGACTGCTGCCATGAGGCCCAAGCCGAGGTTACTCCTCTGCTGAGGAAGTGCGCTGTGGCCCTCTTGAATACCATTATCTTGTCCTCCGAGGGAAAGACTTTTTCGCACCATGTGTCCCAAATGAGGCCCTAGGTGGCCAGCCCCTGCGTGGGTTGCAGCTGTGACTTCTTGAGGTTGAGCGAAAAACCCAGCTTTGGCAGTGTGTTCATGAGAGCGTGGGAGGTATGGTGCACTGCTTCCGTAGATGTAGCCCCGACGAGCCAGTCGTCCAGTTATGGGTAAATGTGGTGGCCGGGTGACCTAAGGAGGGCCGCCACCATGTTCATCAGCCTGGTAAAGACCCTGGGGGCCGAGTTGAGGCAGAAAGCGAGCACCTTGTATATGGTATCCCATGATCCTGAATCTTAGAAAGGAACGCTGAGGCTACCTTATTGGGACGTGAAGGTACGCGTCCTTCAGATCCAGGGAGCACATCCAGTCTTCCTTGCACAATGTCTCTGCTATCAAAGCTGGCGTAACCATCTTGAATTTTTGTAGAAGTAGGGGGGGGGGTGGAGTTGAGGGTGGGAAGGTCCAGCACAACTCTCAGGCCTGCTTGGTTCTTTTTCAGAATGGCGAAAATCCTGGAGTAAAAGCCCAAGCCTCGCTGGGAGGCTGGGACTTCCTCCACTGCCTGGCTCTCGACGAGCGACAGGATCTCCGCCAAAAGAGTTGCTGTCCCAACCTGTGGGAGTGGAGAGGAGGAGGGAGCAGAAGCTGGGATAGGGAGGCGGTACCCTGTGGAGACTACAGAGAGGATCCTGGAGGCCACGAAATTTTGGTGCCAGAAATTGGCATGGAGAACAAGCCTGCCCCCCACTGGAGATACATGGACCCAGAGGGGCGTGTCATGCCTTCTTTCCCTCTGAGGCTGCTGCGACGGAGGGGGGGGACTGGAAAAAGCCCTTACCGCCCCCCCATCCCCATTATAGTCGATTGCGCCGATGCTGGGACGGCGAACGGTCAGGCTGCCTGGACCTCCGCTCTTGGAAGCAGCGGAAACCTCTGTATGTACGCCCCTTCTCAGAGCGTTTCTGTTACTGGGTGTACGGTTTGGGTGTGGTCTTTGTAAGAAGGGATAAAGACTTGGCTGTTTGAGAACTGTTTTTCTTTTTATGCAGCTCCTGGTCCGTTGTGGAAGAGGTCACCGCCTTCGAACGGAAGATCCAGTATGCGTTCCTGGACATCTGTGTTGATTTTCGTAGCACAGAGCAAGGCCGTTCTTCTCATGTCTGTGGCAATACAGAGGACACGGCCAGAGGTGTCAATGTGGGCCAAGGAGGACTCTATGTCCTGCGCCACGATTTTGGCCTCTGCCAATTCCACCTTGAATCGTGATTAGCTCTGCGTCAGGGACCTCTGGGAGGAAATCCACAATTTCCCGCCAGAGCCTCTTGTTAACGGCCGCCAGCATGGCATCCGCAATGGCATGACGCAGGTGCAAGGATGCGTTTGAATACAGCTTCTTCCCGTACGACTCCAAGATCATCATCTCCTTGCCTAGCAGCGTCGCAGAGGAGGCGGCTGAGGACGACTGAGGCTTGGAGTATACTGCAGCGATCACAGAGGAGTGTGGCTGAGGATGGGCCTATAGCAAGAGCGTATCCCCCTCCATCTGCCTGTACTTGGTGTCCAGGCGTTAATTCACCGCTTGGCTGAGTGGGGCTTGACCCAACCCTTCTTGGCCAAGGCCACTAACGTCCTTCTGCATCGGGATCCCCGTTCTGGCAACAGGACGTAGCGTGAGGACTTCTGAGAGGACCCCCTCTGCTGGTTGCTCGACATCGGGCTGAGGAAGGCCCAAGTACTGCCAGCCCTGCCAGTCGTTCGTGGAAAGCCTTGGCGGATGACTGATGACAGTGTGTCGGGGTGGTCCTCCTCATCCGTGTCCACCTGCGGATCCAGAGGGTCCTGCACCGGAGGGGGTAGTGCTAGGAGCCGGGGACTGGAGTCGGAGGCTGCGGCAGAGGGTGGTGCGGAACCGCCTGCGCAATCGGCAGGGGGCCGGAGCGGGCTGCTGAGGCTGAACAGGGACCGGAGGAGCCTGTACTGGGGGGATGAGGCGCCGGCGGGACAATTGGAGGGAGCAAGTCCCTGATGTCCCTGAGGATGACCCCCATCTGTGGAGATTTCATGAGCCTGAGGAAATTGTCAAAGAACCTGTCCTCACAGGCTGGATTGGTGGTAGGCGATATAGACAGGGTAGCGGGCGGCTGCTGGAGCCGTTGCGTGCCCTGCCCATACGGACACAGCGGGATCCTGCCTTGCGCAAAGAAAGGATAAGGTGTAGGCCACATACCTGGTTGACACCAGTCCCACCTCGACACACGGTCCTCCGCCTGCCTTCCCTGGAGGGGTGTGGGCCGTATGTATGGATTTTCTGGCACGCGGCCATATGGTCGAGCTGCCTTCCACATACCTGCGTCATGTTGCTCGGCTCACTGGGCTCACCCCATCCAGGACTCTTCAGTGTGGATCATGGGGCCTACCCTGCTTCTCAGGCCTAGGCTCGGTAGGATCTGCCGGTAGAATAGTGGAAAGGCACCCCGTCGGACATGCTGCGGTACTAGGGCGTAGCCCCTCGGGTGAAGACCCAGTAAAAGAACCTTCCCGTCCCTCAGCACCCTCACTGGGAGGATCTGCAGATCCCTCGGCCTCTCGACCGGTAGCTGATACAGCCTCGGTACGTGTGCTGGTACGTGGACCGGTATGTTCCCTCCCGTGCGGGCAAGTCCTTGGGAAGGAGTCTCCCTTGCGGGGTGCACTGGAAAAGAGCAGCCCTACCTTGGGCTGGATCTATGATAGACTAAGACTTTAGGTCCTCTGGAGGCGATCTGTAGAAGAGCTCCCTCCACCTGGACAGTCTGTTCTTCAAAGACCTCGAGGAAACCTTGTCGCACGCAGTACAAGCTTGCCAGCTGTGGTCAGGGCCAAGGCACCATGGGCAGAGGGTGTGGGGGTCTTTAGTCGGGAAGAGTTTGTTGCAGGATGGACACCTACTGAACCCTGTAGAAGTCGACAGGTGCCGGGGAGGAGAGCGACACCTGAGGACCTGAACGATAAAAAAAACACAGAATAATTATCCGTGCGTGGAATTACATGGCCGAAGCCAAACCCAGGAGCGCTGGTGATTCGGCCCGTTCCCGTCGACGCAGAAAAGGGGACTGGGGTGTGGCGCCTGAGTGCAGATTCAGGGCAGCCCATGCTCCCAGGGCTGCACCCCTGTGCGCCTCTAAGTTTAAAGGGGAAGAAGGATTTTTCTGGTGAAAAAGGTTCCGTCTCCCGTGACTCGCGAGGGACGCTTATGCAGTATAGAGGAAAGGGAACGGGACGTAAGAATAGGTGCCATTACAACATAGGGAAACAGAGAGCTGGTAAGAAACAATTGTTGCTTATATTGTTATGCTTCTCATTTCAAGTATCCTACTGCGTTTCCTTGTATGCCTTTTTTCCCTCTCCCCACTGCAGCTCCAGTATTCTGCGTTACGAATCCAGTTAAAGTGGTGTCTCCAATAGCACTTCAGCCAGAAAGAAAGGGTTTCACTGAGCTTTTGCCTTGGCCATTGGGGAGACTTTCTTCCCAGTTTGGAGTGCACTGCCTCGTGCTCCCGAGAGACCCTCACGCCTTTTATGTATGCATACTTAATCCGTGACACAAGGAGGAGCAATAGATAACTTTGCTCCCCTCTGCTAATTGTTCGTCAGAAATTGCAGTATTATATCTCCTGCGACTCTGGCCAGAGCAGGAGAATAATGCTGGATCATTTTAACATCTCATGGAAGATTTTCTTTTGTTTTCTTTGAATCACTCGACATCTACAATGTTTTCCAGCGAATCGCAGGATCATACAATTTATTTTTGCCTCTGCAGCATCGCTGGAGGAAACAATGCAATTTATTGTTCGCGCTGTTACAGCGTTTCTTATTCATTTGCTTAAAGTGAATAGATTGCATTTGATCAGCACACAACTGGGTTAGGTTAGAGAGAGCTTCCAGCTCTGTTGGACCTATGAGCTGGGTTTTTAAATGAGTTTCTGTGCCCATGGGCTTTTGCGTTTCTCCAATAGGGGTTGCACACGTCCTACTGTGCAGGCATCCTCCCTAAGAAGGGCTGCCAAGTCACAATATGCAGATGAAATCAGCTTTCAAGTATTACTTTGTTTTAGTACTGCTTCATGCATTGCTCCATTTGTACTTCTACCATGTGTCATGGTTATAACCCTTTCGGTTACAACTCGCACATTACTTCAGTCCTATGAGGTTTGAGCCTGTAACTATATATATGGGATACATTACTCACTGTAATCGTATTTCTGATGCTTGTATCTGCTTAGATTCACATGCTGTGCATAGGCCGACATCTAGTGGAAGCTGCAGAGTATTACAGGTTGTTTTTCGAAACTTGAAAATGGGCGTCGACACAGGGCGTGCCAGTAATACTATCCCTGGTGTGACGTCCACTGTACCCATGATCCCTCACGGTTCTAGGAACATCAGATTGTATTTTTTCTGACATGAGGTAGCATGAGTACAGATAATCCAAGCAGATAGATATATAGATAACACTACAAGCATCCATGCGCCTTCTCTCAGAGGGGAGAAAGGGTGGGTCGCATGTGAATCTAAGCAGATACAAGCATCAGAAATACGATTACGGTAAGTAATGTATCCCTTCTGAGGCTTGTGGAATCTGCTGAGATCACATGCTGTGCATAGATTAGCGAGCAGTGTTAGAAGAAGGAGGTGGGATGTGAGAAGGGTCATGAGCAAATAAATGTCTTAGAACCGCTTGTCCCACTTGAGTATCTGTCTTGGAATGGGTGTCAATGCAGTAGTGCTGAGTAAAAGTGTGAATAGAGGTCCAAGTAGCTGCTTTGCAAATGGTGTCAAGGGGTACATTTGCAATGAAAGCCAGAGTGGCCCCAAGGCGTGAAGGGCAATGTTTTTTCAGAAAGTGAGTAACACAGCTGGATAGTTAACAATCCACTTAGAGATGGCACCTTTAGAGACGCAATCTCCCTCTTTGCATGTAGCTACGGAGACAAATAGTTGGTCTGTTTTCCTTAGCGGTCTGGTTTTGTTTACATAGTATTGGACCGCCCTAAGCACATCTAGGGTGTGTAGTTTCACCTCAGCCGAGCTTTGTGGGTCTTGGAAGAAAGCCGGAAGCTCGATGGACTGGTTCACATGGAATTTAGAAATTAATTTAGGTTAGAACCTAGGGTGGGTACGTAAAACCAGTTTATCTTTATGAACCGTAAAGAAAGGATCCTGCACTAACAGAGCCTGAATTTCACTGACCCTTCTTATAGATTTAATTGCTACTAAGAAGGCCGTTTTGTAAGTCAGGTGTATGAGACTGCTTTAATGCATGGGCTCGAATGGGGGCCCATGAGTTTAGCTAGCACCACGTTAAGGTCCCATCCTGGTGGGGGGTTTGAAATTGAAGGGTGAAGTCTCTTTACTCCTTCCATGAATGCTTTAATCACTGGTACTTTCCACCATGACACCTTGTTATGGGAGGTGGTATATGCTGACAGCGCTGCCAGGTGTACCTTTAGTGAGTTAAAAACCAACCCTGCGTCCAGCAGGTGGAGCATGTATGTGACAATTGTGGAAGGAGTGCAATCAACTGGGTTGATTTGCTTATTCTGGCACCAGATAACGAATCTCTTCCATTTGTCACAGTAGCAGTGCCTCGTGTTTGGCTTCCTAGATTCTCTTAGGATGTCCATACATCTCTGCGGTAAATTGAGATGTCCATAACTCTATGACCTCAGGAGCCATGCTGCCAGGTTCATTGAGTTGGGTTGAGGATGCACTTTCTGACACTGGTGCTGGGACAGTAGGTTGTACCAGCACGGGAGTTTGATGGGTTCGCACACTGCTAGTCTGCGTAAGTGTGGGAACCACAGTTGTCTCGCCAACATGGGAGCAACTAGGACGAGCATCATCGATTCTCTGTTCACATCTTGTTGACCACCTTCCCGATGAGAGGTGTTGGTGGAAAAGCGTACGCAAACATCCCTGACCAGTTCATCCACACGGCATTCCCCTGGGAGTCTGGTTGGGGGAACCTGGATGCGAATCCTGGGCACTGTCTGTTTTCTCTTGTGGCGAATAGGTCTATAGTGGGGAAACCCCACTGAGAGAAGATATTTTCTATGATTTCTCTGTGTAGACACCATTCGTGTTCCTCTGGGAGGGGATCTCTGCTCAAAGCGTCCGCCAGAGAATTGGGATTCCCTGGAACATGTTGAGATGACAGGAAGATGTTCCGTCTGAGTGCCATATTCAAATTTTCTGGGCAAGCTTGGACAGATTTGGCGAACGAGTCCCTCCTTGCTTGTTCAGGTAAAACATGGCTGTAGTGCTGTCCGTCAGGATCTGCACTGACAGGTTCAACAGGTAGGGCTCGAACGCTTGAAGCGCTTTGAATACTGCCAGAAGCTCTAGCAGGTTGATATGATTCTTGGCCACTGAGTGAGACCAGAGACCCTGAGCTGTGTGGTGGAGATGGTGTGCTCCCCCACCCTGACAGGCATGCATCTGTTGCGACTACCGCCTGTATCTCGGGATCGTAAAAGGGTTTCCCCTTGGACAGATTTTCTCTTGTCCACCAGTGAAGGCTTTGTAGAAGTGTTGGCGAAACGACCACTAGATCGTCCCACTAACCACTTGCCTGAGACCTCTGTTTCGCCAACCATTCTTGCATGGGACACATGCACAGGCGCGCCTGGGGGACCAGGTAAATAAATGAAGCCATCATGCCTAGCAAACGCATTGCTTTGCGTACCGTTAACTGGTGACCGGCCTGATATTGCGGAATTTGCAGCAGTATATTCCAAATTCTTTCCTCTGATGGAAAGGCCAACCCCCCTCTTGTGTGTTTAGGACAGCTCCTAGGAACTGTTTGGAGGTGCTTGGCACCAGACTTGACTTTTTCTCGTTTATGGAGAAACCTAATTTGAAGTGGATGTCGATTGTTCTTTGAATGTTTGTTCTGCAAATTACTGGGGTCTCCCCCGTGATGAGCCAGTCGTCCAGATAAGGGTACACTGGGATTGCCTCCCTGCGTAGGTGTACCGCCGCCAACGCCAGTACCTTGGTGAATACCCTTGGAGCCGAGGCTATCCCGAAGGGCAGTACCTTGAACTGTAGTGCTGACTTGTCCACCTTGAAGCGCAAGTATCTTCTGTGCGCTGGGAACATGGAAATATGAAAATAGGCATCTTTCATGTCCAATGTTGCCATGCAATCCCCCTTTTTTAGGGGGGATTACCTCTTGGAGAGTAGTCATGCGAAATTTTTGGGGCTAGACATACTTGTTTGCAGGCCGTAAGTCCAATACTGGGCGCATTGTCAAATCTTTTTTTTGGCACAAGGAAGTAAGTTGAATCAATACCCTTGTTTACCTGTTATCCCGGGAGAAGTTCTATCGCGTCCTTTGCTAGAAGATTGGCGATCTCTTAGAGGAGGATCTTCTGGTGGTCTAATGAATGTACTTTCTGTCGTGGAGGGTGGTTTCGGGGGACGCTCTAACAGTTCTATGCAGTATCCTGCGGAGACTGTGGACAGCACCCATCTGTCTGATGTGATCCCTTCCCAAGCTTGGGTGAAGTTGGAAATGCATCCCCCTACTGGGGATTCGTGAGAAGGGACCCTGAACGGAACGTCACTGTTTTGGGGGAGGCGTGCCGCCGCCTCTACTGGGGCTGCCTCTACCTTTACCACGTCCTCTTTTGTTGCCCCTGCCATAACCCTGGGTAGACTGCTGGTTGTTGTTCCATGGTGTATCCTGCCCCTGGGAATAGTTGGAGCCTCTCTGGGAATTTTGTCTGCGTGGGTGACGAAAATTGCCATTCCCTCTGATTCGGGGGTTTGTTGGTTAATTGGCCCAGGGATTTGAGAGTCTCTTACTCATGCTTGGCATTTTTTAGCGCGTCCTGTAACGCCTTGCCAAACAGTAGCTCAGGCTCCACCGGTTTGTCTATTAACGATGCTTGGGTCTCGGGTTTGAACCCAGATTGTCGTAACCAAGCATGTCTTTTGATAACAGTGCTCTCTGCTATCAGTCTGCCGGCGTTATCCGCGGCATCAAAGGTTGCTTTAAGGATGCAACCGGACACTGCTCTTCCCTACGACGCAACCTGTGCCAACTGGCCTTTTAAAGGTTCCGGGGCAAAGTCGATGAGTGCCGCGACCTGTTCCCACTGGTGGCAGTTGTAACTCACCAGTAAGTGGAGGCTACCTTTCTACCCAAACCATAGATCTTTTTGCTCTCCTTGTCGGGGGGAGCTTCAGACGATGATAGGGGCGTTCCCGCCCTCTTTCGGTTGTTTGTCACTACCAGAGAGTCCGGCTTCAGTTGCCCCCTTATGTACAGTGGGTCTGACTGGGCTGCCGTGAATAGTTTTTCGATCCTGGGGTTTACTGCCCTGGTGAGGTTGGGATTTAGAAGGGAAGGGTCTATTCTTCTCTGTATAGATTTGAGCATAGGGATGGCCTGGGCAACAGGTCTCCTTTCTCGCACTAGCTCCTCGGCAAAATCCCTCTCTTCCTGTGCTCCCTGGGTATCTATGCGGAAGTGTTCTGCCGCTCTGGACAACACCTCATTCAGGAGAGGTTGGTTGTCGACCGGGGAGTCGGTAACCGGAGGTTCTTTGCCTACTGGGGAGTCTACCCTGTAGGTTTCTGGGTCATCCTCGTCCTCCTCTTGGTCCTCGTCATCCCCATAGTAGTCCATCCCAGTTTGGTCTCCCAACGTGCCCAAATCTGGATCCTCAATCAAAAGTAGATTCTCATTATATTGAGAGTAAGGCTGTATACAGAAGGGTTCCGAAGACCGATTTTGTGTTGGTGCTTCAACCCGGGATTTCTTACTTTGGGGTTGCGGGTCCCTAGACCCTGAGGGTAAAGCTACGTCAGGGCTAAAGGAGAGGAAGTGCTCAGGATTCTTGGCATAGAAGTCTGCCAGGGATGGCATCCTAGACATAACTGTCTATAGCCTCACTAGACCATTCCTTAGAGCTGGGGATTACTCTTTCCTGGGAGAGTTTCCCTGTTCTATCCTGACTGGACCGATGGCCTTGTGCAGGGGCCTTGAGTAAATTGACAGAAGACTGTGACTTGTCTGTCTGTTTCTGTGGTGTAGAAGAAGGTTGAGAGTGCTTCTTCTGCAGTTTTCCCCCCTCCCCATGGTTGGAAGAGTGTTTTCCCAGGGTTTTTACTCCATCGGAGCTTTTCGCCGTCTGGCGTCGAGATTCGGGGGTAGTGTCCCTATCTCTAGAGTGTGGAGGTTGGGACTCGGTAGCAACCGTCACCCGGTCTGCTGACGCCGACTCCTGGAGTGCAGCCTGGGGATAGAGGTCGGCTTTGTCTTCCGACGATTGAACCTCCGTTACCTTAGGGAGCGAGGCACTTTTGGCAGCAGTGGATGGTTGCCTGGAGTCATGCGGCGATCTTGATCGCGAACGCCCGGGGGACACCGATTAGGTGGACCAATCTCTGTGTGCCTCTTTCCGAGAACTCGACGTGCGTGTCGAGTCTCGGCTGGACTTCGCGTGCTTAGTGGAAGTGCTGTGTGTAGCGCTCATGTCGCCGGGGGTTTTCCCCATAGCTGCCCTGCCGGACAACCTTCCGAGGTCAGGGACTTGCGCTTGGCTGTCTCTCGACACCACGTTGCCCTGGCCATCAGAAAGTACGGCGTCGCTGCCATCACTGAAGGCGCCATCCGCTGCCATGGCCTCTTGTCGCCTGGCGTGGTGGGCCCAACTTTTGATCGAACGGTCCTTTAGGGTCTTCAGTTTAAACCGACTACACGCTCTGCAGTTCGCCTCGGGGTGGTCCCTCGGCAAGCAGCGGTTACACGTGGCGTGTTTGTCAACCCAAGGGTACTTGCGGTTGCACTTGGGGCAAAATTGGAAAGGGGCACCCTCCATACGCACCCTGTGGCAGCGGGCTAGTGTGTGTAGGAATATTTAAGAAAATGTACATATATATATACACACACATATATATATATGCAAGAAGGGAGAGTGGGGGGTGGTACATACTCTACACTAATATATATATATATATATAGATATAGTGTAGAGTATGTACCACCCCCCACTCTCCCTACTTGCAGGGCTGTGGCCAGAGGCCTTCCAAGGCCCGGGCCGAGGCCAGAGGCCCAAGTCCATCATGCAGCTCTCGATGTTTGATTTCTTCTCCGGTCCGGCGTCGAGTGTTGAAGTTCGATGACTCGACGTTGGGGTGGAGAAAATGGGGAAATATTAAGATATTTTACAAAATTATGGCCAAGGCCAGGCAACTCGGCGGAATGCTTCCAACCAGTATGGCGGAAAAAAACAATCTAAGGGTCCTAGACGCTTGAGGGATCATGGGTACAGTGGACGTCACACTAGGGATAGTATTACTGGCACGCCCTGTGTCGATGCCCATTTTCGAGTTTCGAAAAACAAACTAATACTCCGCAGCTTACACTAGATGTCGACCTATGCATAGCATGTGATCTGAGCAGGTTCCATAAGCCTCAGAAATATATATACATATATATGGGATACATTACTCACCGTAATCTTATTTCTGATGCTTGTATCTGCTTAGATTCACATGCTGTGCATAGGCCGACATCTAGTGGAAGCTGCGGAGTATTACAGTTTGTTTTTCGAAAGTCGAAAAAGGGCGTCGACACAGGGCGTGCCAGTAATACTATCCCTAGTGTGACGTCCACTGTACCCATGATCCCTCACGCGTCTAGGATCCCCAGATTGTGTTTTTCCTGACATGAGGTAGCATGAGGAGTAGCGTGAGTAGAGATAGACCAAGCAGATAGACAGAAAGGTAAGACTACAAGCAACCATGCGCCTTCTCTCGGAGGGGAGGAAGGGTGGGTCGCATGTGAATCTAAGCAGATACAAGCATCAGAAATACGATTACGGTGAGTAATGTATCCCTTCTGAGGCTTGTGGAATCTGCTTAGATCACATGCTGTGCATAGATTAGCGAGCAGTACCAGAAGAAGGAGGTGGGATGTGAGAAGGGTCATGAGCAAACAGGTGTCTTAGAACCGCTTGTCCCACTTGTGTATCTGTCTTGGAATGAGTGTCAATGCAGTAATGCTGAGTAAAAGTGTGAATAGAGCTCCAAGTAGCTGCTTTGCAAATGGTGTCGAGGGGAACATTTGCAATGAAAGCCAGAGTGGCCCCAATGCCTCTAGTAGAGTGGGCCCTTGGTGTAAACGGCAGAGTCTTTTCAGAAAGAGAGTAACACAGCTGTATACCGTTGATAATCCACTTAGAGATAGCGCCCTTAGAGACGCGATCCCCCTCTCTGCCTGTAGCTACGGAGACAAACAGTTGATCTGTTTTCCTTAGCGGTCTGGTTTTATTTACATAGTATAAGACCGCCCTACGCACATCTAGGGTGTGTAGTTTCACCTCAGCTGAGCTTTGTGGGTTTTGGAAGAAAGCCGGAAGCTCGATGGACTGGTTTACATGGAACTTGGATATGAATTTAGGTGAGAACCTAGGGTGTGTGCGTAAAACCAGTTTGTCCTTGTGGATAGTAAAGAAAGGATCTTGCACTGACAGAGCCTGAATTTCACTGACCCTTCTTATGGAGGTAATGGCTACTAAGAAGGCCGTTTTATAAGTCAGGTGTTTGAGACTACTTTTATGCATGGGTTCGAAGGGGGGCCCCATGAGCTTAGCTAGCACCACGTTGAGGTCCCATCCTGGCGGTGGGTTCGAAATAGGAGGGTGAAGTCTCTTTACTCCTTCCATGAAGGCTTTAACCACTGGTACTTTCCACCACGAGACCCTGTTATGGGATGTGGTGTAAGCCGAGAGGGCTGCCAGGTGTACTTTTAGAGAGTTAAAGACCAACCCTGCATCCAGCAGGTGGAGCATGTATGTTACAACGTTGGAAGGAGTGCAATCAACCGGGTTGATTTGTTTATTCTGGCACCAGATAACGAATCTTTTCCACTTGTCAAAGTAACAGTGTCTTGTATTTGGTTTCCTGGACTCTTTTAGAATGTCCATACACCTCTGTGGTAATTTGAGATGTCCAAACTCTATGACTTCAGGAGCCATGCTGCTAGGTTCATAGAGTTGGGTTCCTGATGCAGTGTTTGACCTTGTTGCTGGGACAGAAGGTTGTACCAGGCTGGGAGTCTGATGGGGTCGCACACCGCCATCCTGCGTAGGTGTGGAAACCATGGTTGTCTCGCCCACATGGGAGCAACTAGGATGAGCGTCATTGATTCCTTGTTCATCTTGCACACCACCTTCCTGATGAGAGGAGTTGGTGGAAAAGCGTACTCAAACCTCCCTGACCAGTTCATCCACAGGGCATTCCCCTGGGAGTCCGTTTGGGGGAACCTGGATGCAAATCCTGGGCATTGTTTGTTTTCGCTTGTGGCGAATAGGTCTATAGTGGGGAAACCCCACTGAGAGAAGAGATCTTCTACTACGTCTCTGTGAAGGACCCATTCGTGTTCTTCTGGGAGGGGGTCTCTGCTTAGAGCATCCGCTAGGGAATTGAGCTCCCCTGGAACATGTTGCGATGACAGGAAGATGTTCCGTCTGAGTGCCCATATCCATATTTTCTGGGCAAGCTTGGACAGATTTGGCGAACGAGTCCCTCCTTGCTTGTTCAGATAGAACATGGCTGTCGTGCTGTCCGTCCTGATTTGCACCGACAAGTTCAGTAGATGGGGCTCGAACGCCTGCAGCGCTCGGAATACTGCCAGAAGCTCTAGCAGATTGATGTGGTTCTTGGCTACTGAGTGAGACCAGAGACCCTGCGCTGTGTGGTGGAGATGGTGAGCTCCCCAACCAGTCAGGCATGCGTCTGTAGTAACCACTGCCTGTACTTCGGGATCGTAAAAGGGTTTCCCCTTTGCGATATTCTCTCTTGTCCACCAGTGTAGGCTTTGTACGAGTGTTGGCGAAACGACCACTAGATCGTCCCACTGACCACTTGCCTGAGACCACTGTTTCGCCAACCATTCCTGCATGGGACGCATGCGCAGACGCGCGTGGGGGACCAGGTAAATGCATGACGCCATCATGCCCAGTAACCGCATAGCTTTGCGTACTGTTATCTGTTGACCTGACTGATAATGCGGAATTTGCAGAAGTATATTCCGAATTCTTTCTTCCGAAGGGAAGGTCAATTCTCTCTGAGTATCTAGGATCGCTCCTAGAAACTGTTTTGAGGTGCTTGGCACCAGACTTGACTTCTTCTCGTTGATAGAGAAGCCTAATTCGTGGAGGAGGTCGATAGTCCTCTGAATGTTTGATCTGCAGATTCCTGGGGTTTCCCCCGTTATGAGCCAGTCGTCTAGATAAGGGTACACTGGGATTGCCTCCCTGCGTAGGTGTGCAGCTGCCACCGCCAGTACCTTGGTGAATACCCTTGGTGCTGAAGCTATCCCGAAGGGCAGTACCTTGAATTGGTAGTGGCGACTGTCCACCTTGAAGCGCAAGTATTTTCTGTGCGCCGGGAGCATGGAAATATGAAAATGGGCATCTTTCAAATCCAAGGTTGCCATGTAATCCCCCTTTTTTAGGAGTGGGATTACCTCTTGTAGCGTGGTCATACGGAATTTTTGGGGCTTGACATACTTGTTGGCAGGCCGTAAGTCCAATACTGGGCGCATTGTTAAATCTTTCTTTGGCACAAGGAAGTAAGTTGAATAGATACCCTTGTTTACCTGGTGCCCTGGGACGAGTTCTATCGCGTCCTTTAGGAGCAGATTGTAGACTTCCTCGAGGAGGATCTTTTGATGTTCCAAAGAGTGGACTTTTTGTCTTGGAGGGTGGTTTCGGGGACGTTGCAGTAATTCTATACAGTACCCCTTGGATACTGTCGACAGCACCCATCTGTCGGATGTTATCCCTTCCCATGCCTGGGTGAAGCTGGATATTCGTCCCCCTACTGGGGTTGCATGGGAAGGGACCCTGAAATGAGCGTCACTGCTTCGGTGGAGGCGTGCCGCCTCCTTTACTGGGGCTGCCTCTGCCTCTACCACGTCCTCTTCTACTAGCCCTACCATACCCCTGGGTAGACTGTTGTGAGTTGGTGTTCCACTGTGTACCCTGGGTGTGGGAATAGCTATTACCTCTATTGGAATTTTGGCCGCGGGGGCGACGAAAATTGCCGTTCCCTCTTTGGTTAGGTGGTTTTGTAGTTAACTGGCCAAGGGATTTGAGGGTGTTGAATTCCTCCTTAGCGTTTTTTAGTGCGTCCTCGACTGCCTTTCCAAACAGGAGATCACTTTCCACTGGTTTGTCTAAGAGTGCAGCTTGTGTTTCTGCTCTGAATCCCGACTGCCTCAACCAAGCATGTCTTTTGATGACAGTCCCCTCTGCTATAATTCTACCCGCATTGTCTGCGGCGTCTAAAGTTGCTTTTAAAATGCAGCCTGAGACGTTTCTTCCCTCTGCACAAATGCGAGCTAGCTGGCCTTTAAGGGGTTCGGGAGCGGAATCTATTAGTGCTGCCACTTCTTCCCACTGATGGCAGTTGTAGCTGGCCAACAGTGTGGTGGAATTCGCGATTCTGGTTTGGTAGGCTGCCGTGGAAGCTACTTTTCTACCAAAACCATAGAGTTTTTTACTTTCCTTGTCGGGGGGAGCCTCCGAGGAAGATAATGGGGTTCCAGCTCTCTTGCGGGTGTTAGTTACGACTAGAGAGTCTGGCTTAAGTTGGCCTCTAATATATAGAGGGTCCGACTGGGCTGCTTTAAACAGCTTCTCTACTCTCGGGTTTACAGGTCTTGTCAAGTTTGGGTTGACAAGGGATGGTGCTATTCTGCGTTGAATAGATTTCAGGATGGGAATGGTCTGGGCTACTGTCTTCCTTTCCCCTATTAGTTCCTCCGCGAAGTCCCTCTCTTCTTGGACACCTTGTGTGTCTATGTGGAAGTGGTTAGCTGCCCGAGAGAGCAGTTCATTTAGGAGGGGCTGATTATCTATTGGGGAATCAGACACTGGGGCTTCCCTTTCGACTGGTGAGTCCATTCTGAAAATATCTGGGCTATTTTCTGGCTCGTCCTCGTCTTCGTCCTCCCCGTAATAGTCTGACACTGCGAGATCTTCTGGTGTCTCAAAATCCTGGCCCTCTATAAGGGAAGAGTCTCCTTGGCCTGTAGGGAAAAGGCAAGAATAGGGTTGGACCTCGAAGGGTTCTGAAGCCTTTACTGGTGTCTCGACCCGGGGCCTTTTATTTGAAGGGATAGGGTCCCTTGAACCTGAGGGAGAAGATTCCTGAGGGTTTAAAGCTAGTAGTTGGTCAGGGTGTCTTTCGAAGAAATTTGCTAAGGAGGACATCCTTGACATTACTCTGTCAATGTCCTCGCATGACCAGAGTTTAGAGCTTGGGGTGACCCTGCTGGAACTCTCTAAGGACTGTCCCTGAGAAGACTTGGACGGGGAAGTCAGTTCTATTGTTGTGGGGGATTGCAAGGGTTGTTTCCTTTGTTGCTTACCCCCTTCCCCGTGGGTGGAAGTGTGTTTACCCTTTCCCCTATCTTTCGACGCCTGGCGTCGAGGATCGGATGTGGAATCCCTGTGTTTCGAACTAGGCTTCGAAACTGGGCCCTCCTCACTCCCAAGAGATGTACCCTTTCCCTGGGGTGTGGGCTGGGGATGGAAGCCGTGTTCGTCTCCGGACGAGTGATCTTCCGTGATGTTAATGGGCGAGGCACTATGTGCAAGTGTGGAGGCTTGCCTGACGTCGTGCGGCGACCTCGACCGGGACCGCCCAGAGGACGTCCTTTCGGACCGCTCCTTTTGTGCCTCTTTCCGAGGTTTCGACGACGTCGAATCTCGGGTGGGTTTTTTGTGTTTAGTGTGTGTATGTGTAACGCTCTTGTCGCCGGGGGACTTCCCCATAGTCGCCGGGACGGACGACCTTCCGAGGCCGGGGACGTGCGTTAGGCTGTCTTTCGACGCCTTGGTGCCCTCGCCGTCCGAAAGTCCGGCGTCGCTGCCGTCGCTGAAGGTACCCTCCGCCTCCATAGCTGCTAGCTTGGCGTGGTGGGCCCAACGCTTGGTGGAGCGGTCCTTAAGAGTTTTTGTCTTAAACCTGCTACAGGCCCTGCAACCCGCCTCGGGGTGGTCTCTGGGCAGGCAAAGGTTGCACGTAGCGTGCTTATCTACCCAAGGGTATTTTTTATTACACTTGGGGCAAAACTGAAAGGGCGTACCCTCCATACGCGCCTGTGGGCAGCGGGCAAGTGTGTGTAGGTAAGAAGGTGTTTCTAACCGAGTGTGGAAGTGTACCACCCCCCACTCTCCCTACTGTAGGGCCGAGGCCAGCGGCCCAGGCCCGAGCCGAGGCGGAGCCTCAAGGCCCAATCCGTCGGGTTTCGACGTTGATCTCCTCCCCGGTTCGGCGTCGAGATGCTGGTCGACGTAGGGGTGAGAAAATGGGGCAAATTAGAATTAGTTTTAAGTGTAAATATGGCAAAGCCAGGGAACTCCGATGAAGTGCTTCCGACCAGAATGGCGGAAAAAAACAATCTGGGGATCCTAGACGCGTGAGGGATCATGGGTACAGTGGACGTCACACTAGGGATAGTATTACTGGCACGCCCTGTGTCGACGCCCTTTTTCGACTTTCGAAAAACAAACTGTAATACTCCGCAGCTTCCACTAGATGTCGGCCTATGCACAGCATGTGATCTAAGCAGATTCCACAAGCCTCAGAAATATATATATATATACACACACACATATATATATATATATATATATATATATATATACACATATACACACACAACTACATGGATGACAAATCAATGACCAGCAGTGATGAGAACAAAGCCCTCAGCAACTAACTGCCTTGCACAAATGAGCAGATGAATGAATACAAAGAACTTGAAACTCAACCCAGACAAAACAGAAATGACTGTTGCATTCAATGCCACACCAGCAGCACCCGTTACCTTGGCCAGCAGTAACGGGAGCCTCCCCAAAGTTATCAGGAATCTCAGGATCCTTATTGCCCAGGGATTTTTCCCTAGAGCCATTATTGAACACAGGTAAAAAATGATTCTACCATAAATTCTAACAAGGATTCTACTGTAAATAAGAAGTTCTAACTTGTAAATTACCACGTACTGTACTTAAAAAGTTGCATATTCTTGCTGCGCCCAGATACCTCCGGATGAGGGGCGCCTTATAAATAAATAACCAACCAACCATCTTAGCTTAATCAGATAATACCTTTCCTCACCATCCCTCACAGAACTATTGCTCTCATATTACTGGTTTCATCAAGAACCAACAGTATAACACTCAGCATACAGCATACCAGATTGCCGGAACAAAACAACTGCAACAAATACAGAACACAGCAGCAACACTGCTACTGAGACTCCACAGGAGGGAGCAAACGCCAGCCCCAAGAGATTCCCACTAGCTCTGGTCATAAAATAAAGCAACACTTCAAGGCACTTGCATCACCACAAAGAGCTTCGAGCTAATGGAGTCAAATTCATCCAAGGACAGATCATCCACCATCAACCAAGGAGGACTCAAAGATCCAACAATGCGAAATACCTAGCAAGAGCATCAGAGGATCAGCTTTCTCCAACATGGTGGCCAAAGGAAAATTTGCACAATCCAGGATTATTTTAGATTCAGGAATGAAATACTAAATACAAGGCATTTCCATGTCTAATACACTAAGACAGCAGACATCAAATGCCCCCCCTGCATTTTACACCAACCAGCAATTTGGACCTGAACTCAAAGCATCTACTCACCCTTTTTGCCTCTGACAAATATTCATGGATGGCCATTCCTGCTTCCCTCCACCACAATGCAATACTCTCCACAAAATTACTTTTGGTACCAGCTGTCCCGCAGAACACCAGTTATCAGTCGCACGAAGGCTGCCACCCTAATCTCTGGTCAAGCTCACAGGTGTACCACCCCCCCCCCCCCCCCCAAGTACCACACCAAGGTGTGATTAGAACATGGGCACCCATGAAACACAGGCAATGAAAATATAGCCACTCTCTAATAACTGCAGCCTTAACTAAGCGTACTCACTAACCACTCAAGTTTCGTGCTCAAACAGTGCATGCAAAGCGACCCAGCCACTCGCACATGGCTTCTTGATACCCTTCCCACCAGATGGCAAACAAGAACCCTACACTTCTACATCCAATTTACATACCCCAGTCCCAGCCAAAACATCTTTGCAACATAGGCACACATGGTCTACTCCCTGGACACACAGGCCTCAATGCTCGTGACACAAAACACATACAAAATCACTTTCACGCAGAGTACTTCCAGTTTGCACCCATCAACAGAATAATAAAGCTACCTTGCATTGTCCCTCACCCCCACCTACCAAATCCACCCACTCTTTCAGGGCAACAAGTGCATATGAAGACCATATAAAGTTGGTGTGCATTATACATCCTAATAACATAACATGCAAGTGGCTGTGACTAGAGGAATATTGGTGATGCTAGCTAGCCTTGCATCTTGGAAGACAGATTGTGAGACGATATACTAAAAGCGAGAACACATTTTCCTCAAAATGGTTGTTGTGTGAAAAATAGGACACGAGATTACATCCAGAAGGTTACACATGGCGTGGGCACAATTACACAGGTGCCCTTTGAGCACACTCAGTTGCAAACATTAAGATGCAAAAGAAAGCAAAGTCATCCATATAAAAGGTAGATTCCAGGGTCAACAATGTGTTCCTTTTCAGAAACATTTACAACTGCCCTGAAGCAGCATTTGTACATGCTCACTTAGCATTCTGACTCAAACGCTAAAACTGTAACAACTGGCTATTGCCCATGCTCTAGCACGCAAAAGAATGCGCTCCGACGTGTCCTATACACACGTTGTGCATTACAAAACACTAGATACAAATATATATATTTATGTATGGCCATTGTGTTAGTTCATTTTGGCTCATGCATGTCCAATTTCCCGCCAGTGTGCATGAAGCAAAATGGACAGACTACTTAGAAAATGTGTCGATTTGCACCAGCCTCTGGGAAAAATAGGCTACCGTTCGTGGCACAAATGTAAGCCCTTAGAAACTGCATTTCAGTTTTACCAACTTCTAGAAAATGCAAATGACCACAGAAGCCTTTTAGTGCAATTCATGTAATAGTGCAATTCACCAGAACTGAAAAACCGCAACTTTCCCTTCTTCTTGGTGTTCTTAAAAAACTTTCTGAAGTCATTCGTGAACGTTATGTTTACACAAGTCCTTCTCATTTCTGAGTAAGCATGGGCGATTATAAGAAAACAGAGCTCTGATGCAAACTTCGTGATCATGTGTTCTGAAGCCGAAATCGGAGGTATAGGTTTGTCGCCTACACTGTTTCAAATAACTTCTTTTTACAAAAGTTGGTCCCCTGAAAGCATGTATGCGCTACATCAGTTTAAAAAAGCTACAAAATTAATTTTCCAAACTCCGCGACAAATACCCTATTCCAGACTAGCGCACATTTTCTTATGATGGACTGAATCATTACAAAGTCATTATCTTTCATGTGCTAACATTAGAACATCAACCACTGCACAATTATGAGGTTCACCATACACTACCTAGAATTAAACATTTTGAAATTTCAGAAAGACCATTGTTCGAATAAACCATACTGCAAGAAGTATAAATAAAAAAGCAACAAAAAACTGCTCCCTCAGAGATTTGTGAAACCAGTGTTTTCATTAATATTCTTAAGAATGTGCTTCATACATGAACATGTTTATACTTTTTTATGCTTACACAGGTACATGAATGGATGTTGTGTATTTTTCTACTCCCTTATCCAAGCAAGGATAAATGCAATATGCGTAGAGTCATAACACATGACAATACTAGAAACAATAGGAATTTATGCATTACATGGCCTGTGCAAACCTTTTTTTTAAGGAATCAAGCACACCTATGCAGGCCTCAAAATGTGCCCTCGCCACTAGCTGTTGGCTAGTGATTATCGACTATTGGCATGTAAAAATAATGGCATACCATGTACATGTGGGAAACTAGCGGCGAAGAGCGACTTCATGCTTGGCTAGTAGCTTGCAACTTTGACATTTGCCCCCTTACTTGTGAGATCATTCAATAACACACTAGTTTCAAGAATCGATGATGGAAATGTTTTTGTTATTACTTTACCAGACAACTACTTCTACTCGTCACTCGGCGCCAATGTCAAAACGCCTCCTGGGTTATGTAACATTCATACCCACTCGCTATACAACTTGCGAATGTTTTCCAATTCTGGTCTTTAATGACGACTACACCATTCATTTGTTTCCAAGAAACATTGAGGCAACTGTTAAACAAGCTCCTGAAATCCCTACCAATGCACTTTGAATTTCAGGTCTCCTTATGTGGATAATAGTATGCAGATCTGACTGCCAGACCCAGGATTAAAACTCACAAATCAACCCTCTTAACAACCAGCAGTAACTAAAGGAACAAGAGATGCATACTCCTCTTAAGCAAGTGACATGGTCAACAGAAAACTGGGAGAACTAAAATATTAATGTCTGAGGCAGGATTGTCTACCACGAACACAATACTGCCTTCAAACAAAAAATGATCTAGGTTTTATCAGGTAATGCTACTCAGCTTTAATACTGTGACAATCATTAACACTGTCAAGGTGTTATATAGTACTGAGGCTCATCTTAGGGTGGAGGGTTGTGCTCCCTGCAGAGGTAGTCAGACCATGTACTTTAGAGGTGCCGGAAAGTTGATGGGTGAAGCGGGAGTAGGTTCATACAAAGAAACAACTTGATAAGGATTTCAATCAGGCAACACACACTTTGGTCACTGCCTAGTATGTAGCGCACAACTGAGATGTTTTCTCCTTATTTTATGCAGATTCAATTTGAGATGGTACACAACTCTTATCACACCCCCTTTTCAAATACCCCGGGTCACAATGGACCATGAACCAGGCTGGTGGGTAAAATGAAATATTTATTCATCTTAAAATTCAAAAGAAATCATACAATTTTTCAAATGGGGCAGCAATCACCAATGGGGTGATAATTACAATGAGGATGTAAGCAACACACTTGGTTTAATCTTCTAGTGGAACATATACCAAAACACCAGGGAATAGGAGCACTTTTTGATTTAGGAAAGATCGCACCCAAGTTAGGATTCCCCCCTGCAATGTTCCCTCAACCCACAAATAATTGAATTCTGAATGGATAGAAAGACACAGCAGGTAATCCGAAATAAGAGGCAGAAATCGGAATCCAAATCAGACCTTCCCGCACCAAATAAGAGTGAAAAACGGATTTTAAACCCCTTGCAATGTTATGAAATGACACTCGGAAATGGACAAATAAATAATTAATGTGCGGTTAAAACTCTAAGGTAAATACAATTTCTCACTAAAGCAATAATGCATAGACACTAACAATCACCAGCAATGGATTACCAAAAGCATATAATTCGAAAATGAATGGAAAATTTAAAACATGTTGCAGCCAAATGAAACGTGTAAAAGTTTAATTTCCTTTCTATTTCCATGTAAATTTACTCAAACGGTTTCTCTACAAAACGGGTGAAATATTGCAAATCGTGATGCGGTTTTTGGTCTGGGGGATAGAGGTACAGCGCAAGAATATTACAGAAGTGAAAGAATGGGGGTAGCTGGTGAATTGAGAGGGATTTGGAAGGTAGAGAGGTTCGTTTTTAGGAAAATATAGCAGTGAAAAAGAGAAAATCTGTTTTAAAAATGAAAGGCAAATTTTACTGAAACTAGATTTAATGGCCAAGAAAAGAGGAACGCCACTCGTGAATATAAAAGTTACGCTGCAGTTGTAACCCCTGACGCAGTGTACCCCTTTTCTTTAGGGAAAATTAATTTATTAAATACAATATCGCTAATGACTTATGATCTATGCAAGACAGAAAAAAAGACAAAAGTGGCGCTAACGCTTCGAATCAAGGGCAGGGATACACAGATAATTCTGACAGTTTTAACAAGTTACCAGGATAAGGATAGGATGGCTTAGAGAGTGGGATAAGGATAAATGCAAGACAAAGTAGACTATGGATTTCTATGGGGTAGGGATTACACTTACAGTTCACTTTTAGTGTGGGATTTTGGACAGTCAATGGTTATGGGTCACTACACGGCAGCACGCCTGGCAAACGACAGCTGGGCAGAAGACAGCCATGCAGGGATGCAGTTAGTGGGCAGCAAGCCAGGCTGGTTCAGGATGCTTCCCAAAAGAATACCACAGCTTTCCCCTTTGGTTATTTTGGAATTTTAGTGGGATTTCAGAATTGAGGCCTTGCTGGGATAGGATCAGCAATGCTTGGGTTTTTCTCTGGGCCCTGGAGTAGGGTCAGCAATGCTTTTGTCTTGTAGTTGGAATCTGGACTCAGCAGGATGAGTGGAACAGGAACGCCGATGCAGGAAAATCAGGAAGAGTGTGTGTCTAGAGTCTTGTCAGGGACTCTTATTTATAATGCCTAGTGACATCATCAAAGTATATGGCTGGGCAGGCTTAGCTAAGCACACCTCTAATCAACGGGATTGGTCAGGGGTGCTAGTCTCTGTCTCGCTCTCAACTGGTTGGATTTCAAACCAGGAGGGCAGATTTGTGATGTGAGTTTACAATGTTCAGAAAACCGCAGTTATTGTAGGCAAAATCCAATTTTGCCACAGACGGTACATTTATACAGTGGAAATCTCTTAGCAAATTATACAAACAGGTTACAGTTTATGTAGAGCATAACACTGCAACTCTGCAATCTGTGAGACATTGTTTTGCCTTTCTAGTACTTTTTTGGTAATTTTGAGTATGAACGATTCGGCCTAAAATTCCATAACTTTATACACATGTGTGAATTAACATAAGGGATGTAAGTATAAAAATTTGCATTGGCATCATGGATACTTTCCTTGTAATCCCCGATTCTTTGCCATTTCTGTCCCCAAGGTGTCAATGAATTCTACCATGTCTTAAATGAAAGCCCATAAAATCAAATTTTAAACTGCAAAATGTTTACATTTTTACAAAGTCTTGCTGCAGAGATAAAACTCTTCACATTTTTATTCATAAATAGTCTTTGGAAGCAAATGGCAGTCCTTTGTCACTGGACCATTTTCTTCTTTCTTTGGTCACTTCCTCCAGAGCAAGGTGGGGGGTTTTCAGCCCGATTTAAGGTTTATTGCCCCTTCCCCACTTCACACTTCATTGTCCTGGAACTTCCATTGTCAGTGGGTTCAGCCTAGACTAGATTCTGTTCAACTTAATAATTATCACTAGGGTGTCAGTATCTGCTGAGAGAGACCCTCCTGTTCGTAGCATCCCCCCTAAGCAGAAACCTATTTTTCTTTTGGAACTTGCAAAATCCAGCCAATATAGTTTAACAGTTTTACTTTCTTATATTTGGTCCGGAATTAAACAAGCCAGTTGAATAAAATAACCCATGTGTGTACTTTCGCCAGCAACAAACCCCTTCACATTGCTAGATAATAGCAGGCTTTCATTCAACAGTTTACTTTTAAAACGGGCCTTTCTCTCCTTGAGTTTACAAAGCCCATTTTACATGTGTGGTGAAAAGCTGGCATTTCTTTTTAAATTTGGTTTTGCATCTCCCTCTGGATTCCCACACTGTCCTGCAGCCATAGTTATTTCTTGTATGCAACAGTTTTGTTTGAAGCACGGATGCATTGAAATTGACATGGGCCAGATAGCTGGAGTTCCTTTGAACTACTGATCTTTGATACTTTGTGAAGAAAATTAATGTGTTTTCCCGTGCAGGTAAAAGTGGAGTTCCTTGTTGATTTTTCTCAGAGTTGGTTTGACAGGGCCTGTCATTCAGAAATCATGCCTGGTTTTGCTGAAGCACAATGTGATATACTGGGCATGGCATGGCAGGGCCTTATTAATCACAGTGGTTTAAGGAAGAACAGATGGAAATAGCGTCAAAGCAGCATTTTATTTTAAAGGTGAAAATGTTTCCTTTTTGATGGGGATTTTGGGCTTTCAGCAAAGCAGTACTGCCTTTTCATTCTTTTGCACTTTTTTATAAATGTAAGAACACACTGGCACGCTCCCTCAGTGTGTCCCCTTGTTCCATCCTGCCCAATGTGTGCTTGGCAAGACGGTGCAGCCCTCTTTTTGTTGCTGCAAAATGCAGTTTTAAGGCCATGGTGCTCACAGACGCCAGCGCAGCTATTTTGTGGCTTCTGCTGAAATGCAGCTTTGTGATGGGGGGGTAAGCACAGCTCAGTTGGGTCAATATATCCCACATTAGATAGGAATGGGATAAGGGGAGGTTTAGTGAGGTGTGCAGAGGATTACTAATGCATCGAAGCAGAAAGCTGATCCGCAAGAGGCAAATATATACAGCCCATGAAAACTAGTGATTTTTACGTTAAGGAAAACCTAGTTGTACAAAGTGTTAAATCATGATTTTCATCAGAACAATGCAATTGGGTCAAAGGTCTTCCTGTCAGGTGTGGTGTTGTTGCAGGGACAAAAAATGAGCAACAGAAGTCAACCCATCAGGTAACTTCAGTGTGGAAAAGCTAGAGAAGCCAAAGGCAGCTGGAGCGACTTGAAATCTTCCTAGGGAATGGTTTAGCTCGGAACGAGCAGAGGTAAGGCTGGGAACTGGAGGGGAGCAAAGGAGTGGCAGTAGGCAGGAGCAACATCGTGGGACATGCCTGGCTTTTTAAACAAAGGAGTAAAGGAACAGTAATGAAGCAAGGATCGTCTCGCAGCAAGTCATTTTTCAGAGATATCTTTATGGGCAGGGAAAAGGGGCACATGGCCCGGGCTCCCAACTAAGATGAGTGATCCTACATTGGCTGCTTGATGCAAAGAAGCCTTTGCTAAATTTTTTTTACAAAATCATAAATAAAACTTCACGCTATTTAATAGTGTGCAGGCAAGGTTATAAACTTGCTGCCTCGCCATTCACAAGTACATTCCACTCAGATCAACTAATCGTATCATGCTTCCTGTGTTAATGTGTTCATTGTAGTGCCAACACGTTGTGTGTTGACTACGGTACAACTCCTGCTGCGCTTTAACGTTTTTGTGGGCAAAGTAATGCAAAACTTAAGTTGAAATGCATATTGATAAATATAAGTGCTGCTGTGCTTTAGAAAATAACTTCGCATGTTAGAGATGTGTTCCTATGCCAGATCACAGTAACACATTATGGCAAGGTCGACTGTCCTATGCCTGAGGTTGATAAATTTTCATGTACATATACTTTGGCGACAGTAACCCCTACTGTGTTACAAAAGAACGTAATGCATTAGATCGCACTAGCCATAAAGAATTAACAGAGCCAAGTATGGTGCTGTTCCAGAGCTCTGTTTCTCCCTTAGAAGGTTGTAAAAATTGGGTGGCAACCCACAATAAAGAGCATAACATGCTCATCAGGAGAGGCGATTAGGTTGCCAAATTAAAGACAGTGGAAAAAAGGGGTTGAGGGCAGTGCTTTAAGTGGGCCGGGGCCATAGGCCCCAGCAGTCTCCAAAATGAGGGTCTGAGCCGGGGCCCATGGCAGGACACATTATCCTGCCACGGCGTAGCCGCGACGAGAGATGCGCTTGCCATTTTAAAGTCAGGCAGCTGTGTGACTGATAGAAGTGCAACGCTGTGGCTGGCTGGCACTTCTGTCAGCTACTGTAACTTCCTCTTGTGACCCCTCGCATGAGGGGTCACAAGAGAAGTTATGGTCCCTTTGTTTCCTAGGTCACTGACCCTCAGCAAACCTGGGGGCTCCCTGATCTCATCTGCATATTAGATAACGGAGCCCCTGGGTTCGCAGAGGGTCAAAGACACCTCAGTCTCGGTGATGTATGTGCTCTGCAGAGCAGGACACAGATCACTGAGGTGTCTTTGTCCGTTGGCAAAGCTTTATAAAAGATGGCTTGAATTGTGTGCGTTTCAAGCCATCTTTTATAAACAGATATATTTAACATATTTCTATGTTTATAAAAGATGGCTTGAAAAGTATACAAACCATAATAAGGTACTCATACAAATATATAAATGCTTACATACATTTATATATTTGTCTGCGCACCTTACTATGGTTTGTGGACTTTTCAGGCCACAACCACCATGGAAGCCACACCCCAAATGAGGCCCTCTCAATTTCTTACCCTACTTAAAGCACTGGTTGAGGGTCATATTCTGGCTTTACCATCAGATGATAGCGTGATCGAGGACAAATCGAGCCATCCAGGAGAAGCCCAGCTGCGGAGACAAGGGCAGTGCAACGTTTTTGCTGTTAATGCTGTTTGGTGCTGCATCCAGAGGGACAGAGACGCAGCCGAACAACGTCCATGGAGCTAGAGTACAACCAACCGTGTGCCGCGTATTGGAACACGGAGGGACACTTCCTTAAGGCATTTCCTTTCTACATTGCTAACTGGAAAAGCCTGTTGAAGCGCTTGCCAACATTGGGGTTTGTTTGGCGAATACTTGCCTTTGTTCTGTGCCATGCCCCTACTAAAGTACTTGCTCTTGTTGCCGGCATTGACTTAGCTGAGGGGGTGGTTGTTTCGCTTGAGGGAGTGTGGAAGTAGTGTTACTGTCATAGCCCTCTGTTGCCAACTTCTGCCATCCCGGCCCGTTTTGCTGACACCCATTGCGCAAGTTGTTTGGGAAGCGGCACAGCGGGGCATTTCTTGAGTGCTTTCAACCTTTATTGTTGAAATGCCTGGAAAAACCGCTAGCCGTGTTAAAACGGCAGGTGCACGTGGCAAGAAACCATATGGCCACCGTTCCGGGAAACAAACCACAGCTTGCTTGGATCAGACGGCGTACCCTCGCAATAAAGGGGATAATGAGCCAAGTGCTAAGGATGCACAAGTACCACTGAAAGGTCCCCTAGATGCTTTTTTTCCTACAAAAGCCCCTGTTACCGAGCAAGTTCCAGATACTCTGGAACGAAGTATCCACCTCCCTGGGTCGGAACGCAGCTATCAGTCATTAGATCTTGATAATGACTCCCTACTTCAGCTGTGTTATGCGCTACAAGATCATTCCGCCCGCCCCCCCTCCCCCCAACCTGGGGAGCAGGATAGGGGAGTGGCACCCGATATAGAACAACTGGGTAGCCCAGTAGTTGAAAACATGACCAAGGAGGGGGAGATAAGCCAACCACATTTGGCACTCCCGGTGGAACTAGCAGTAGCGACAGAGGCGACCTCTGTCCCTACCACAAATGAGCCATCCCAGGATCCACCACCTATGGCCTCCCAACTTTCAGCTAGTCCTAATTTTGCTGTAAAAATTCTCTTAAAATTGTGCAGTACTATTTATGAAGAGATGAAACTACAGGGGGCCGCAATTACATTGCTACACAAACTATTACTTGCGTCAAGAAATCCAACAATGAACCAGATTATAGACCTAAGGGGAGAAGTGACACAAACCACAATGACCATCATTACTGAGGTGCCCTGTACTGCTCCCCCTATGGTTAAGGCAACTACCTCAGCACCTGACCCTGCTGTTCTTCCAGCTGGCAGTAAAGAGCCCCCCCGCACCCTCATATTCAGGCCATCTTTCAAGGAGGCAGGCCAGAATTGCTAAAAAACATTTTTAAAAAACAGCAGGGGAAGGTCCTTGGACAGCCCAAATTGAATTTACCCCTTTTGGAGGAAAACCCTTGTGTGGCCTAACCAGCTTTAAATTCTACTCTTCGGCCTTGTAGTAACAATGTCTCAAAAAAACAACGCAAGCGAGCAGCTTGCCGGAAAAGGAGATCTGCTCAGACGGTGGGCACCTTAACGAGTTGGTTGCTGGATGAGTCTCAGATAAAGTGCAACTTGCACCTGCTGATCAATCAGTGCCTTCTGCAGGCCCGCAGGCCACTCTTCCTTTGCCTGGCTAAATCTCAGCAGGCTCATGATCAATCTTGCTCCCATCCCTTGGCCATTGCACCTGAGGCCAGTGATAATCGGGTGCTTATTAACAAGGTTGACCTGAAAATGTTGACTATCTCTCCACTGAAATGCAGTAAATCTGGTTGTCAGTTAAATCGCACCACACTTTTGGCTTTGTTCTATAAAATACCGTCCCTTTGCATACTTAACACTAGTGATTTTGATTTTATCGAACCTTTACGCTTACCTGGGCTAAAGTTTACTCAAATCCACTGCTGTTTGCTTGAAACTGCATCCCTCATGAGGCTTCATCGGTCAGATCTTGGCCATTTGGGTTATGTATTAGACTCTGCCCCCCCCCCTCTCCCAAGGGAGTCGGGTCCCTACTGGTTGCCACAAGTTTAAGTGCGTACGTCTAATAGCACTCCTTCAGTACTCCCCGCCCAACCATTGATTAAATTTAATGACGAACAAGGATGGGAGTGGCTGCAAGGAATGTTCGCACAAAGGAAATCAGCGGTGTGAAATTCAACCTTTATTAGCTGGAACATGAGGGGTTTCAGTCATTGGCTAAATGAGGGGGGCTCTCGGGACTTGTTACTGACATGTGAGATTTTTATGCTGCAAGAAACGTGGGCTACATTTGACAATGAATTTGATGGCTATGTCAATTTTCAGACCCTGGCCACAAAGGGTGAGCGGGGACGTCCAGCGGGTGGTCTGTTAACTAGTGTTAAATCCGCCTTTAACCCCAGATTAATCCATCGAGACACCCCTGGGAGCAATATATTAGCAATACCACCCCTCCCCCGAGGGGACGGGGGGTGTATAGTGACCTCCTGATAGTCAATGTGTATGATCCCCCAGGTGAGTTGCTCACTGAGGTTATAGGTGACTGACTGGACTCACTACTTACAGCTTGGTGTGTGGGGAAAAGAGTCTCCACCTGTGCTATTATGTGGAGATCTAAACGCTAAATGTGTGGACCCGGGAGGCGGGGGGGATGTGGGCAATTCGCACATGTCTCTGATGTTTGCAATATGCCACTAGTTAAGGTGAATAAAAAGAGGAAAGTGTGGTTAGATTTCCCGAAATAATGGAATTGCACAATACTAAACGTGCGCACCACAAGAGATTCACCTGGCCAGATGACTTGAGCAGTGGGGGCCAAGAATAAGATGTTGGACTATGTGGTTTCTACAGAGTACCTCCTGGGTCAGGTATTGCAACTATCCATCTCTTTGAATGCCTATAGTGACCATGCCACCTTAACCCTGAGTATGGGGGGAGGAAGGGGGTAAAGTGCTGAGTGCTTGAAGAGAGGTGGTCCTTAATAGAATACGGTGGACATAGCATATCATCAGTAAAATGAACACCCTCTCCTTTCCCTCAGGTTTTAGGATTAAACAGGCACCTTGGGGTAAAAATCCGGAGGACATTGAAAATTGGATCCTCCAATGAAGCCAAGCCCTTGCAAAGGGCAGTTCTGCCCCGGGTATAAGATGGAAGGCGGGGGAGCCACGCTCTTTGATATTAATATCCCTGATCATAAGCGCTTTATGCGCCGAGATATCAGAGCTCGAAGATAGATTGATCCCCCCCGCCCCCTGCAGATCTTATCCTGACTAAAAGTCAAAGTGAAATGATTGTTCCTGGCTACGCTCCTATCGCCAATCACTGCAAAGAGGGAAGTGGCAGAAGTTTGTGGAGACATTGTGCAGCAAAGAAACGTAAAATATGGCATTTCCTTGCCCATGCGGGGCAAGAGCAGAATTTGAGAATTGTGAAGCCCATCGCCGGGGAGCAATGGGTTGAATTTCATTCCTAGCCCAATTGCGCGGGTTCAGACCTGGCCTCTGCCACATAGCCATAAAATAGTGAAACAGACCATCCTGAAATTAAAGACATCTAATGCACCAGGACCAAACGGTCTACCCAATTCAGTACTTAAGAAGGACCCTAATAATTCGGCCCAAGTCTTGCTTACTCTTTTCTCCTGTGTTTGCAGAACTTGCTCAGTGCCATCGTCGTGCAGACAGTCTGTACTGATCCCAGGACACAAAAAGGGAGACCTGGTGAGTGCGGTAAATTTCCGGCTGTTATCAATGTTAGATGTCATGAGCAAAATCTTTACAACTCTAGTCCTTAAGGAGTTGTTGACTTGGGTCACCACCAACCAGATCCTAAGTTATGCACAGACTGGCTTCAGACCGGGTTCAAGCACAACCCATAACATCAGGGTGCTCAACCAGCTAATTAATAACACTGAGTAGCAAAGCGGCTACTCTGTACATAGCATTTATCGACTTACGCAGTGCCTTTGACCAAGTGGTGCGGGACACACTATGGACTAAACTTGGAGCTATGAACTGCTCTAGTTGGCTCTTACACATTCTAATTGCCCTCCATAGCGATAACTCCACCAAGGTTCGACTAAGTAACGAGGGGGGGGATGTCTGTGCCAATCAACAGCAATATGGGCGTAAAGCAGGGATGTGTGGCAGCGCCTATGCCTGTATATTGCCAACCTCCTCCCTCGTATGGTATTAAAGTCCAACTGTCCCCCAAAGCTAGGTGAGACTCTGATTGTAGGCATGCTGTATGCCGATGACCTAATCCTATTCGATCGTACTTTATCGGGCATAAAGAACATGCTAGAACACCTAGATAAGACCAAGATAGTGGCCATTGCCAGACAGGGGCCAAGCTGTTCTGGTATTGATACCACTCTGGGCACGATTGCCACCACAGAATTATACCCCTATTTGGAGTTGGGCTTCGATGCTTTGCCCAACTACGATGCGATAATCAACCATAAAAAACACTTCGCAAAACTACTTACTCTCCAGGCTAGTACGTTTGCCAGAGGCACGGCAGGCTTTAGTATTGCTGGTATCCTAAAGCTACATCAGCAGTGCTTTGCCCCCTCGATCCTATATGGCCTGGAAGCACTGGCATTGGCGAACGGTCCTTGGATTGGGTCAGTCATGCTCTATGCAGTATCTGCGCTTAGAGCTGGGCCTTACTTCTTTAAGATGCATGGCCCTGCGTGTGAGAGGCTCATTCTATTTGAAAGCGTGCTCAGCCCCTACGTGTAAACTGCTTGCGTTGGCTGGTGGCAGCTAAGACACTGAGAGGCACCCATGTGGGCATAACTTTGAACAGCTGAACGAATCTCTTTTTTAGGGATCAAATGGTCCTATGCTAAAAAGAAAGATGCCCCTTATCCATCTGAAAACATCTTTTGAGCACAAATTAAACAGATGGGATTGGTGTGCAAACTATATCCATCTGTTTAAGCTAAAGGGATACAAGCCTACATCCCATGTCATTCACAGATATCGGAAGCCGCAACCTTAGTTGCGGCTGCGAGTAAATCAGCTCACGGTGCTGGCTGTAATAGGCCCTAGATTGGGGGTGGCACTAGAATACAGGCTTTGTCGAATCTGAGTGTGCAGTGGAATCAACTAGACATGTTCTTACACTATGCCCTAAATTAGGCTCAATGTACAAGTGTCTGTTTGGGAAAGGGGTCCATTGGTATGAGGCAATAACATGCGGAGCCGTTTTGGGATCTATGTTTAAACTCTGAATCCATGGCATTTCAGCTTGCCCTGTTTAGGATGTGGACCCTGTTAGGCAGAATCCTGTGCAGTGCCCTTAGCGACCACTACACACAATTAAGACTACAGGTGGCAATACAAGTTTTACCTTTGGTACAAGCCTGTACTACTATTTTCTTTTTTTGATGTCTTAGTTTAGTGATAAACTTTTGCATCATTGTGAATCTTATAGAAGGGCGGAGGAAATGTAAGAAGTGCTTTATAGTTTTCTGCGCTTGAGATCAAGAATGTTAGTCAGAAAGTGGACAACTGTGAATATGTATTTGTTCCACTGAGGATAGTATTCCATCTTTCATCTTTGTCCATTTCTTGTGAAGCCATATCGAAATGGGAACCAAATTGCATGCGTTGAGCTGCCAGCGCCGGACACTCCATGACTAGGTGGAATATGGTCTCTGGTATGGTTTCAATTTCGCAAAAACGACAGTAGTTCCTTGCTTTGGGGATCCGGTTTGTTGCGGATAAATAGTAGTTTGTCGGCAGGATATTCAATCTAGTTCTCAGAAATATTGATCTAATCACTGGATCGGGAAATAATTGCAGGTATGGTTGTAGTTCATTTAGTTTTCTGTTGTCCTTGTTACAGTATAGCGACCGCTTGTAGGAGTTTTTCTGTTCAATGGTTTTGATCCAGTCATTTTGTAGGAGTTTGACTTTGGCATGTTGGGGACGCTTTGTTAAAAATTCTTGAGATATTTCTTCTTGTTCCATTTCCTTGATGATAGATTTTTTCCATTTTGATAGAACTGTGGTATTTAAGGTCGCTGTTTTAGTTTTGAGAATATTGATTGCCGGTGTCTTATCGTCGGTCAGGAGTTTACGATAGATGTCCAGATGTTTCCATCGTACTATGGAGCCGATAGATTGAGTTGCAAGCTCGTACCTTATTCGTGGCATGGGGTACGATTCCGGTAGAGATAGAATCTTACGCCAGAATATGGACTCAAATTTCATCCAGTTTACTTCTTTTGCGTTCAGCATTGTTTCAGCGCCATAAGTTATTATTGGAATGTATTTTTGCCTGTAGTACGCAATTATCGGTTTAAATGAAAACTTACCAAACTTTCTGTGTAAGATGCAACCTTGACGTGCTAATGCTTGCGCCTTCTGTTCAATTTTGTCCAGCCATTCTGCTTCTGTATTTGATTGGTTGATCGTGATTCCAAGATACTTGAATGTTGTCACGTTTTCCAACTTATTTCCATTGATATTGAAGGTGGGTTGTTGTTTAGCTTTGGGTTGAAATTTCGTCAATTGCATAGATTTTGTTTTAGTGATATTGATTGTTAGATCATTTTGGGTCATGTAGTTGCTCAGAGCTGTGAGTGAAAGTTGCAGGCCAGTAGGGGTTTTGTCCATTAAGACAATGTCGTCTGCATATGCCATTATGGATACAGGGGTTGAATTGATTTTTGGGGGGTTTGCTTTATTGTTTTCCAGATGTTGTTCAATATCTGATGTATAGAGGTTGTAAAGAGTCGCTGCTAGAGGACATCCTTGCTTTAGTCCGTTAAATGTTGGTATTGCTTCAGTGGTCAATCCTTGTTTTGTGAGCCTGACTTTTATTGAAGTGTCTGAGTAAAGTAATTTGATGGGCTCAAGAATGTTCGGAGGGCAGTTCCATGCCTTAAGCTTCGCCCATAATTTTTGCCGAGGTATCGCGTCAAAGGCCATCTTTAAATCGATGAACACGGCGTATATCATGGTCTTGCTGTTAATCGCTTCATGTTTAATGAGATGGAGGAGAAGGAGATTGATGTTCGTTCCAAGATTAGGAGTGAATCCAGTTTGCCGTGTTGAGAATCTACCGGTCGAGTTGGCCCAGGCAGTGAGTTGTTTTAATAGGACTGATGCAAAGAGTTTCCCTAAAGGGTCGAGTAAGGCAATGGGGCGGAAGTTTTGTGGATTATCACGCAAGCCTTGCTTGTGTATGGGGACTATTGTTGCCGTTTTCCAGGTAGTAGGAATTTGGTTGTGTAAGTTTATGATATCAAGTAACTTGTGCAGAAAACTTGCCCATGCCGAGGGGTCTTGTTTGAGCATGGCATTCGAAAGTCCATCAGGGCCCGGCGCTCTTGAGGTGTTAAGTCGATTGATCATGAATAGAAGATCTTCGTATGAAATGGCTACTGACCATTTTATGTTAATTTTACTTTCCTCTTGTTCAGTTGAATCAGGAAGAGCTGCATACATATTTGAGAAATAACTGACCCATGTCTCCTTTGGTACGTTGGCTGTTAGCTTTTGTTGTTTTTGATGGTTTTCGTTCAGGAGATTCCAGAGATCTTTGGTATTATTTTTTGTCCGGTATGTTTTCATTATTGTTTCTGCATCTGTTTGTAGTAATATTGCCTTTTGAGATTTTTTCCAGTTGTTGTAGGTTTGTTTTAGTTTGGCAATCTGAATAATATTTTCAGGTTGTCTATTTTTCTTGAGCTGTCTTATCCGTTTCGCTAGCTCCTTTTTTTTTGCTGCTATTTCCTCGTTGTAGCTGTGCAGATGAGTTTTTTGTGAGCGATTTTCGACTGTTTGCTGGAACGGGAGCAGAATCCATTCATAATTCAGTTTTTCCAGGTCCGGTTTTTTGGAAGTTGATAATTTCTTTGGAAGTAATGGTAGTGTTGTTTGTGGAATGCGAAGTCTTGATGATGTACCGTCCAGTTCAAGTAAAGGTTGTCCTAGAGATGGCTCTTGATGTCTGGTAAGGTATGACTGTACTGTTAGCTTATTATGATCACTGTTGTCACAAGCTATGGTTTGAGCAATGTCGACCGAATCTTGCAGGGTTTGTGAGAGAAAAATATAGTCGATAATTGCTGCAGAGGAAGCTCTGCTCCATGTTGGCATAAAGGGCGTGCAATTGTTTTTTGCATGATTTAGGAGGCTGAGATCTCGGATATGGATTTCTTTCATCCATTTTGACGCTTTAGCCGATAGGTGTTCGGGTCGTCGTGGAGTACCGGTTAGTGTAATGAGGTTGATGTTTAGGTCTCCGCAGAGTATTAGTTCCAAGTTTCTGTAAGTGTCAGCTAGGTTGTCGACTGTGATAAATACAGCGTCGATGAATTCATTAGTTGTGATGGCTGCAGGGTTCCAGTAGAGATTCAATATGGCGATTTTTGTTTCATAATTTTCTTTTTGATCTTGATGAGTCTTTATTGTTATTATGGTCATCTGAATCCAAGGGTTTATATTTTCGGTGGTCAGTACCCTCCAATAGGGATTTATTTTGATTAGGGTCAGGAGACCCGATGCTGGCCTTCCCTGTTTTTTTTTTATTGCAGGATTTAGAAAAGCAAGGAAGCCGTCACATGCTGGTGTATCTGTGATCCAGGTCTCTTGTAGACCTATAATTTGAAAGTTCTCAAGATCAGTTGATGGCTGGGTGTATAAATGAAGATTCCCTCTTGTGTTCCATGAACAAAGTGACCATGTGAAATTTGTGTTGTTTAATTGTTATGAGTATGAGTAAACTGAGCTTCTTGAAGAAATGGTTTCTGTAGTTGAAAGCTCTAGATCGTATATCCTTTTAAAGGGTCGATCCTGACTGTTCGATTGTTCTGCTCTTTTGTCTCTGATCGTTTTTTCATTATTAGCGTGATGGTCATTTGTGCGAACGGGCCTTTGGTTTCTCGCCGGGTGTTTCCTTGTTGTTGTGGTGGCCCAGCACTTGAACCCAAGTTTGAGAAATTGAGCGCCTTTTGATGCAATCAGTTCTTGATCATCCTGGTTCGAGATTTCAGCGATAATTTTGTCTAGGAGCTTATGATCTTTGAAGGTGATTAAGTCGATCTCAGTTGATGTTATGTGTTGCAGATGTGGTATTGCTCCCAGCAGGCGGAGAGTGTTTGTTCTATTCAGTATAAGGGGTTCTTTTCTATTGATTCGATTTTCAATATGGATTTCATAAATTTGACTTTGTTGCATTGGGTTTATAAACGTAGGCAGAATGCAATCAGATGTGAATGTTGTATGTAGAGTGAGAGAATTATCCGTGACTTGTTCATAGTATTCCGCTGATAAAGAGCCATCGCTAACAGATGATGCGATTGAATTTTCCTGTAATGAGCTTTCTGTGATGTCTTCATATGGCAGACTAGTCTGCAGGTCTCGGGTACTGTTATATTCATCCATTATTATGTAACTTGGGGATGTTTCAGATTGTATATCTGGTGGCGTATCTTTCGGTTCTTGGTCTTCATGAGTTGTGCAGTTTAGTAGGTCATCCTCTTGCGACGCGTAATCTGATATAAGTTGAGGGCGTAAAAGTGGTATTCCGTTCTGTAACTGCTTAGCAGTAACATTGTTCGGACCCGCTGATTTCATCTCAGCAATTCTTGAATGGGTTTTTTCTAGCAAGTCCACTGTTCTTGGTTGTGAAATAAGTTCAGCGGGTCTTATTGCTCTGAGGAACGCTCTAGAGCCTGTTTGTCGTTTTTTGGTAGCTTTAGGGTGTGTTGATTTTACAGCATTGGTTGCTTTTTCTTTCGAGAAGATCTTGTATTGTTCAGTTTTATTCTCTTTTACATGACCGTCGCCTTGTACTTCTGGATGTAGAGTTGAGACAGCCCCGGTTCTCTGTTGAATGGTGTTTACGCCAGGCGTTTGTAGTTGTGCCTTTGTACTTTGTGTAGGGTTTTCATTTGTTTGTGAAACTAGTGTTTGATTATTTCTTGTATCCATCGGTTGGTTTTGTTGTTGTTCTCGCTGCGCTTTAAGAAGGGTTAGTAATTCAAGGTTTAAGTTTGTTTTTTCCTGTCGATCGCTTCTAGCCATTTCTGCTAGTCGCTGTTGCCAGCGATTTGATTGCTCCGCTTCTGAGTTCAATCAAGCTTCTATTGTATTGATGAAATTCTCGATGTAGATCTGCTTTGAGTGAATCATGGCTAACAGAGTTGCTTGATCTTTGATATTATCCTTCATTAATTCTTGGATCTTAATGAAAGGTATCATTGTATGCGAGAGCACTGCAATCAACGTATTTTGCAGGTCGAGCATCGTGGTTGGAATCCTGGGGTTGGTGTTTTCATCCTGTTCGTTGTGCTCAAGTGGTGGGTTTGAAGGTTTGGTTTCTGAAGCATATGCTGCGTGTTTTGACTGCTCATTTTTGTTGAAGATGTTAGGCGTGTAAAAAGATTCATCTGTATCATAGTTAAATTGTTTGGGAAACTTATGGTTTCCTGATTGGATCTTCTCGCGTTCTTTTTTAATTGTTCTGTTTTCAAGTTCTTGTAAAAGACAAGGCGTTGAGGTCATCTGCGAAGTATGGGTTTCTGGTGTTGTGCTGAATATTTCTTTTCGTTTGTCAAGATTTAACATGATAGATTCGATTTCTGTTATGTCAATTGATAATCTTTTGGCCTTGGTTATAGTTTGTTTGTTGGTTTTCAGACGCTTGTGGATATTTGCTTGAGTTGTGAGTTTGCAGCCATGCAAGCTTAGCTAGTCTTGCTTTCTCTTTTTTTGCTTGTTGAGTTACATTTATTTGTGAGTTGCGTGATGTTGCGGGAATTCGTTGTTCTTCTAATTGCGGTTTAAGAGGTTCGTGAGGCTCACTTCCGTTGAAAGGTTCATGCAGTCCAATTCCAATGGCGGTTGGATCTGTATGATCTATGTTGATAGCCTGTGCACTGGCTGTTAGTGAATTGGGCTCTCCTGTGTATTCTTTTATTTGAAGCATTTGTTGATCAGTGACTTTGTATACTTGTTGTCCTTTTGTTGTGGTACTTGAAATCTCTTGGCTTTTCTTTCCATCGTCGGAAGCTTGCGTGTATTCTATAATGGTCTGATGATTTGAGGCAGCATTCGTGCTATGTGTTTGTGGTTCTTTATTGTGCGTCTGCCGTTGAGGAGCCGTAGACAGTTCTTGGTGTCGGTCCCCGGTTAATGCTTGAGGTGGTATAGTTAGTTCCTCAGATTGGCCTCGTCTTGAGCTCAAGTTTAAAGGATCTTGTGTTTCGTTTAGGCGCTCTTCATAGATTTTTTTTAGTTCTTTTTCATCGAAATGTTCTTCATCGGTTTGTTTAGTGTTTTCTATGGGTGGGATGATATTCGTTCTTAGCGATTTTTTGCCAATTTCTGTACTATCGGGCGTATTTTTTTCAGGCACTATATTTTCATTTGCTGAGGTATCGGGTGTATTTGATGAGCTTGGATAGTGTGATGTATTAGAGATGAGCTCAGGCAGGGTTGGTTCATCGTAGATTTTAGGATCAATTAAATAGTTATCCTTTGGGATTTTGATTGGAACGATTTTTGCTTGAGCCGCGCTTGACACTTCCTCATAATTGTTGTCAAGTTCACGAGTGAGCAGATGTTCATCTATCAACGCACTGTGATGAAGGTGTGCTTTTGTATTGGTTTGAGCTTGTGGACTTGGGTGGACGTTTAATTGGGTTGTTGTAGCAGTTTCTGCTTCGAACAGGGCATCTTCAATAAGGTGGTGTTCAGTGTCGTGAGGGGCGTTTTGTATCTGATGGTTCCGTGTGAGTTTTGCTGTCTGAGCTCTCGAAAGTGATTGTTCTAACGTCAGCTGTGATGCGTCGAGGTCAGACAAGGCTGCTGTGCTTATTTTGGTTCTTAGTCCTGTTTTTGGCTGCTCGATTGGTTGTTGTTTGGGTCTAGTTGACGTCATTTCTTCTTTAAGTGAGTCGCCCGCCAGGGGAGCGAAGCTCTGTATGGGGCGTATCAGAGTTGGTAGTAGGACATAGAGAATTTACTGTCAGGTTCTGGGTGGATGATACGGTTTTCTACGCGGGATGCCTGTGAGCTGTTAATTTGAGGTTAGAGGGACAAGTTGCAGGATCCAAGGAATAATCCTTTCGGTCTCCTGTAAGTGAAAAGTTTAGAGGATGTCGTTTAGGTCAGGGTTGTACAGTTGGGATGCAAGGAATTTGCCTTTCCCGTCTCCCAGGTTAGGAGTACTTCCAGAGACGTTGTGTCTCCGTTAATGATGCTATTGGGTAGAGGATCCAAGGGACTGGTCCTTTCGGTCTATTGTTGGCTAACCCAAGAAAATAGCCTATTAGTCTCTCAGCAGTACTTGCAGTTTCCAGGGGAGGGTGGCAATGAAACAGCGCGCCCTTATTTCCGCACAGGCTACAAGCCACAGGGAATGCGCTGTTGTGCTCTATGCAGATGTTCAGGGGGAGTGTCTCAAGGTTGCCACGTGATCCGAGTCATGTGATGACACGGCGACCGATACACAATGACCCGCTCACTTCAACTGCAGTAGGCTGATAGCGATAAAGCGGACTGACTTGCGCAAATTGGACTAGGTGAGTCTTTTAAAGGTAAGCTTGCTTCGTTGAGCGTGAATGAAATAAGCTTCCAGCCTTATCTCCGCGTGGGTTTTTTTTTTTTTACTTAATATCAGTAGATTGGTTTAATTTTCAGTTGTAACTCCCCCTATGTTTTAAGGGGGAGGATGATCTGAGGGGGCAAACACGGGATCAAAGGAGTATGGTATCCAACAGTCTCACGTTAGTCCACCTTTTATACGTTTAATATCGTCAATAGAAGAAACTGTAAGGGCTTACCGTGTTGGGACGACTTGTGTTTCTCTGATCACTGAGACCACAGCTGAGTTTCGGTCTCTGTAATCCACGGTGCTAACGTCACCACAGAGCCAAACAGCAGCAAAACAGTTCTTGCCGCCGTAGGATGCGCCGCCCTTTACTTCGCGACAGGGCTTAACGCCGCAAGGGTGGTTGAGGCTGCAATTTGAGATGGCAAGCAGGTCACGTGACTGCACACGTGAGCGGCAATGGGCTCCGCCTCCTCCAGGAAGCGAGCGCGGATTGTAGTGGCAAGAGTCTTCCAAGACTCGCAGTGCCAGAAGGTGGTCAGGATAAAAGACAAACGTTCTTTCAGTACAGCAGCTTCCTCAGTAAAACAAAAGCTACTATGTCAGAGTGGTAGCAGTGGCGGAGCAGCCAGGCTTATCTCAAGAGTATATGAGCAGAGATTACACAAAGGGACCACAATTACTGTGACTCAAGCAAACACTGACTCAAGGTTTCAGGTAAAAAAATATAAGTACATTTATTTTTAAACCATTTGTTATAAACACAACACTTCTATTAAATTCAAATAAAAACCACACGTTAAATATACCACAACTAACCAATTCACTTTGTACAGTAAGTCTCAAGGTAAGTACCCTGTGTTTGAATGAACCGGTGTTACGAACAAAACACGTTACCGTGAATACGATTGCGATCACTTTTTGACAGTTCGGTCTACTAAATAAACGCGTATCTGTGACATGAAATGCTACCGGGGGAAAAAACACACTTAGCACCTGAGATACTCAGAGGGAGCTAGAGGCAAAAATCACAGGCAATATTTTGGTTAGGCAGGCAGAATCAACAAACACTCAGAGACAGGAGCTCAAAGTCAAAGGGCCGGAGCCAGGGTCGAAAGACACCGGGGCCTGTTGCCGAAGATCACACAGTCAGACAGTTCCGATTTAACGTAGCCAAAAGTACTTCGATATTGTCAATGTTCGGAAGCAAAAGTTATAAGAAGGAGGGAAGACAAGGGCAATCCTTGGAAATGAAGAAAGGGGTTCACCCAGTTTCTTCAAGTAGAACACAGCACCTTGTTCCAATGGTGTAGCTGGTGCCCTAGCAGTTGTTCCTTTTGGTTTCCCGCAGGCCCACGATTCCTGGAGCTTCGTTGTGAAGGACGACGTCTGAAGGGGGTCTGCACCACACAGGGATGAAGCCGGCAGCAGCAACGAGGAATAAAAGGTGTGCTCCTTAAAAACAGGAGAGGCTCTTCAGGTGGCTATCCGGACCACTACAGCAGTGTGCAGCGATTTCGATCAAGGAAGCGGATCCTCTGGCTGTAGAAGATGAGCTGGTTGTCCCCACCAAGCTCAAGGGAAGACGACTCCGGACTGGATCTTCTCTAAGTCTTTGAAGGGAAGATCGCTCAGGACTGCGGCAGGGCTTCACCGGGACGGGGCAGTTGCAGCAGCCGTCGTTCTCTACGCTTCACTTCGGTTCCTTGTAGTTCCAGTGCGACTCTCTGACTTCTAGCCCAAGAGACCTGCCTTTTATGCAAAAAAAACCCATTCACACAGCCTGGCTGTCAATCACCCAGCAGGGGGGTGTGTCCAGCCCGGACAACTATCCTGGCCAATCATGACAAAGTGTGACTTGGGTTTCCTAGGATACCCTATGCAGGGGGTGACTACAGCCCTCCCTCACATTCAGCCCACCTAGACACCTAGGCGCCTTGAGGAGGGCTTCCGAGCAGAAGCCCGCCAAAAGACAGTGAAAAAAGAAGGCGAACCTAGTTTGCCACGCAAAGTAAAACACAAGAAGGACTTTAACAAAAAGAAATGGCGACTAAACCCAACCGGAGCCAAAAGAAAGACGATTTGGTCAAGCGGGTTTATGTTCGATGCTAATATAATAGCCAAGAACAGTACCACGTTTATGTAATACAATCGTGGCAGAAAAGTTAGGGTAGATACCACTGCCACCAGCCAAGTCTAAATGTTAAAAGAGCGAAACAATGCTCTAGGAGGTACAGATACAAAGAGATACAAATTAACCCTTTCCAGTACTCCATGGAAGATGGGGTGTACTGGATCTGTGGTAGATTGACTAAGTAAAGTTAATGGTAACTTTACCCTTTTCTGGGGGACGGTAGTCGCCTCAGAAATGGAGTTGAGGGAAGTCTGAAAGACAACCCTGTGTCACGGCACTGAAGGTGCTGTGTGACACACAAAAAGAAGAGGGCTACTGAAGTGGTGTACTTCAGAGTCCACAATCACAAAAACAGGTAGAAGTACATAGCAAAACAGAGGTAAGAGTGGGGGAAAAGCTCTCACTCTTACCAAGTGGAAAAAAATAAACTCCAGAAGTCCAGCAAAGCTGCTGGGGGACTCACTAGGTGAGGGAAATTAGCCATAGATGAGAATTCTCCCTAAAAGACCCACCAGACCCATGTCAAGACTCTTCTCCCACCCGACTTAAAGCCTGTGTGGGCTGTTGGAATTCTAGATACATTTCTCACAGGCGGTCTCTGTATTGCTTTAGCAGTTGTGCTTCTGTAATCTGCACCTGGCATGGATTTTGAGTACTATAATAATATGTGGTTTTGTATTTTGCCTAGGATTACTACATGTTATGCCATGTAATGAAGTTTTATGTTTTTATATGTCATGTTTATGTAAAGTCCAAATTTTGGATTACATCACAATAAGGTAAATAATAATAAATCGCCTCATCAGACTGCATAGTACTGTGCTGTCCTCTGTGAAAATGTTTGCCCTCTAACATTCTGGTGAAATTGTTTAGGCCACGGTCTGCGTTTTCTTTTTATGTGGGCCTATTGAGTGGAAGGGGTCCTAGACAGAAAAGGTCCAACCCAATATCACATTAATGTGGCACGCTTATTTTCAGGTCTGCTTTTTGTCACAAAAATGTCATTTTTACAATTTCGAATTTTCTCCTGCACATCATGAATAACTATCCGCAAGTCTGTGTGTTGTGCATCTTTACATTTTTAAAATGTAATTCAGTTGAAACATCCAGGCGAGATTTTTAAGGATTGCATCAATTAGCAACCTGGTACTTGTATACTTGTCTTGATGATGGAGAAAATTAAACTAAAATCATTAACCGTGAGCTTAAATGTTTCTATATATTTTTGTAATGTTCCTTTATTATATTTGTGTGTACTTTCCAACTCAGGGCTACAAAACAGTATTAGTTTAAGTTCATGAAAGTCAAACCTGTAATTGCAACTTGCTATATGACAAGTACTCAAAAACAGCTTGGTCAAGTGCAGACATTGCACACATGGCTCCAATCCTGCATGCAGTGCTCTGATCCCATCTTCGCATCGAAAACTGTGCGATACTGGGCAACTCAATTAACCTGTCATATTTGCCAGTCCCTAAATATTTCAAAACCGTCAGTCAATAAGAGTGATTTAGTTTGCTGGGTACTCTTCAAAAAACCTCACTCATGGTTTAACGTTCTTATGCCGAAATCCTGCATGTTGAAGGCAGCATCCAAAAAAAGGCGGCTTTTAGAGCGGATTTGGAGCGGCCTTCAATGAGCGGGGAACACAGATTTCAGGGATGAGGGGGGTTCACACGCAAACGCTTTTTTGGAACCACTCATCCACCCGACTTTCAACCTCCCGTCCCCACTTTTACCCCGCACAGGTGTGAATTTCTTCTTATCGGGTCAGTGAGGAAGCGCCCGTCAGCTCCTGTGCATACTTGTATGCAGCACGGGGTGGGGTTTGACCCCTTTGGCCCGGAGGAATGCGGTCAACAGTACATAGTCCTTTTTGTCTACATATTTAACAGGCTATAGTTGTGCTTAAATATAATAATAGGGATAATTGATTTATCCCAGACCTCAAAGTAATGTATTTCTTTGCTTACTAACAGCAACCCCGCTGAAAGCAATGTCCCACTTCTGATCTCAATCGAAGTCCCGATATATGCACCTTCCTGGTAAATTCTAATCTGTAACCGCTATCTATGCTATAATATGTGTACCTTTTTGTTGCTTCCGATTGGTCTTCTGTATCCGTGCTTGAGCACTTTTATATTCTGCAAGGCTGATGAGGGGAGTTCTGTGTTTATACTGGGGTATCTGTTCTTTTTTCATACAGCTACTGATCTGAGTCCTGCATTCATCCTCCAGCTTGTATATCTTCCTGGTAGCTGCTATTGTTAAAAAAAGTGCCATGTGCCTACGCTTGAACAAAAGCAGGTCATGAGCTGCTAATGTTGCTCTTGAAATGCAACTTGCTTATTTCGATTCCAACAAGCATGAAGTGGGCAAGGGGGACTTAAAGGAGTACCCTTGCGTATTAGGTGACTAGAGATTCTGGATCCCTTAATTTCCTTAGTTTAGGGGGGAGAGGTACGAAGGCCAAAAGGTGTCTGTGCGCCGGCCCCCAAAATTCCTTAAGACAGCTATGCATTTTATACCTCATTTCCAGAAGTGCTGAGGCATCTCTACTCAGATTGTGTAGACTGTCTTTAAACTGCCAGTGGATACTGATTTTATTTTTTATTTATTTATTTCTATAGGGCTAAAGCCCACGGGCATCGAAGCGCATTACAAAAAGACAGGACATATAGTTGTAAAGAACGGGACAGGTGTGCTTGCACATTGGATCACCACAAACTCCAAGCGTCACCAACTTTGACGCACTGCATGAAAAGTCAAAGCAGGACAGTGGCGTAATTCTGTGGCAGTCTCTTTACCCGCACCATCAGTGATTTTTTATTTTATTTTAGCTTTGGCTTGAGTTTACTAACCTTTTGCTACAAACAAAACACATAATAGATTACAACCACAATTCATTATATCACATATCATAAAATCCATAATACAATAGATCAATAAACATTTCATCATTTACATATTAAAATCCTTTAACATTTTTGTGTTGCCCTTAATAACAGCTGGTACAAGACAATCCATCTACTATGATAACAGTTTTAACATTCGATTGTGAATAATCATTATTTGCAAAAATACTAGGCTCCAACAGGGGAGTAACCATGCAACAAAAAAAGTACGTACACGCATATCGGAATTATTGAACGTGAATACCCTCCCACTAGTTACCACAGCTGCAAATCAGACCCAGATATATACAAAAATAGATTTAATATATCTGATAGAGCATAAAAACAAATACAAAACAACTGGTCTCCTGGGACTCAAAATCTCCTAAAACAAATACACAACTCATATCATACACAATAATCAAATGTGTGGGGGTTAGTATGTGAGACTGATTACTCACTCCCAGTTTTACACAAACACTGACTGGGTGTCACAATTGAAATACATTGTATACATATGTGGTCTTTTACAGTATATAGGATTCACTAGTATCACTCAACTGTTGATGGTCTTAACACCAATAGTCATTATTTCTTCACAGTTGTTGTACTGTGTCTTACTCTGAGCTTTTTCACTATCTCGAGCTCGTGCAGCCACCTACATACGTTCGAATGTAACCATGTAACATCTCAAACAAGGTCTATAAACAAAACAGCAACACTATTGTGTTTCGGCCCTAAGGTTCTTACAGCCTCCCTTGCATCTAGCTTGGAAGCCTCTTTTTTTACAATCAGGTCTTCATCAGGACTTGACAACCCACTTCATCCCCTTTGTTGCTTTCTATCAGCTGTGTGAATTCCACAAGGTACAACAAAAACCTTTTCTCCTTCGCTTCAACCAATGCGAAATGCCTTTCAATGGCTCCACTTCTGGACATTATCCAATTTGTGCCGATATAATTTCCAAATAATCTCTTTCATTGATCAGCGCCACACCATTCACAGGGTGATCAATGGTGTTCCGCTTTCTCTAGGGAGCATGCCTTTTCTCCCCTTAAAACTTCTACTCTCCAAAATATTTTGACGTCTGGGTTTCACCTCTGCTTTTTGAGCAGGGCTACTGTCGCTGCAAGCATGCAAATGTGCCTTGGGCTGCTTGTGAGCGTAGCTGCTCACCATGGAAATCAAAGGGGGTTTGATTACCATGGTAAGCAGTCACGCTCACAAGCAGCCCGAGGCACATTTTCATGATGAACGTTATGCAGCGACAGTAGCCCTGCGGAAAAAGGTGCAACTGTGAAGAAATTATTCATCCTGGTGTTAAGACTATCAACAGTTGGGTGATAACAGTGAATCCAGTATACTGTGAAAAAACACATATGTAAACAATGTATTTCAATTGTGATACCTGATACCCAGTCAGTGTTTGTGTAAAACTGGGAGTGAGTAATCAGTCTCACATACTAACCGCCACACATGTGATTATTATGTGTATGATATGAGTTGTGTATTTGTTTTAGGAGATTTTGAGTCCCAGGAGACCAGTTGTTTTGTATTTGTTTTTATGATTTATCAGATATATTAAATCTATTTTTATATATAACTGGGTCTGACTTGCAACTGTGGTAACCAGAGGGAGGGTGTTCACGTTCAATAATTCTGATAGGAGTGTGCATACTGTTTTTGTACACGGTACTCCCATGTTGGAGCTTAGTATTTTTTCTGATAGACTGCTCAGGAGTGGTGGGAGTAAATCACTGGGTCCCCACACATTTTTGTAATCATTATCAGAACCATAAATCATCAAATGTTAAAACCAGAAAATCCTTAAATTCATTAAGTAGGTAAATTGATATGGGAAAATATATCATTGAGAACTCTTGCGACTGCCAGTACTTACAGGATGACCATGATTTCTTTTAAAAACACCAGTCTTCCAGTGAAATTACCCTATAGTCCTTTAAAAATCTACTCAAGTGTTTCTCTCTTATTTCAGTTACTTTGGGGCATTCAACTATAAAGTCTCCGGGTTCCCTTGAATTCAACCAAATATACATCCCCCATACTCTACAGATATCTGTTTCCTGCGAGTCAGAACTTTCTTTGGGGAGTAAAAAGTGAAGACGTAATTTAAAAAAGATATTCCGTATTTTAACGTTCAGTAATTTGTTTAAGTACCCCTAGGCTCTTTAAAAATATCCCAATTGCGGGGGGGGCGTGACCAGCCGAGGACCTGAACGGATGGCTCCTTGGCAAGCTCTGTGATTCCTTTCAACCCCAGAGCCCTTATCCCCTTATAAACGCACCGACAAAGCTGCAGAAACAACCTGCACAGCTATGAACACCTCGGGCATCTGAAGAGGTGGGAATTTGGCGGCACTAAACATTAAAAGAAGCTGCGGGCAAATTTCAGACGGGTCCCGTATCGGACCCCACATCAAAGTGGCGGCCGCAGCGAGCTTCATGTGAGAAGAGAAGACGCGGAGCATTGAATAAGATCGAGCAGTGCCTGGGCAGTGCGAGACCGGAGAGGAGGGGCACACTGCACACCTGGGCGACTCTCTGCATGCCCCGGCGCCGTGGCTGATCGGAGATATCGAGACGGAGGGGCTCTCCGCTCTCTTCCCGACATGCATTGTGAGGCGCCGGCTGCAGCAGGCAGAGGCGGCGTGCTTGGGAGGCCGAGGCACGGGATCTTGGGAAGAGCCGTGGATTCAGAGGCGGGTGAGCGGTGACTGGCCGCAAGAGAAGAACGCCCGCAGCCCAGCAGACAAGCGGCGGACCAGGAGGTGAGCAGATCAAACAAGGGTGTATGCAGCGGCTACAACGGGGGGTACTCGCGTCAGAAACATAACCACAAGGAACGCGCTGGGTACGGGTCCCCTGGAGCATACACATCCACGGCTACGACACTCGATTGCCTGGTTGCAGGCAGAGAAGGCTAACAACAAGGACATTGCACGATTAGAGACACAAAATGTAACTTTAATCCACACAGCGGCAAGGCACTTCTCCAAGCCCTGAGCTCCACTTCCATTAGCCTGAGGTGCTGCTTCATCCTGGAAGTGTAAGATACGTATGGAGGTGCCCTTTCCGGATGCCATCCTGGCCGTGTGTTGACAGATTCCTGAGGGCCTGCGGACAAAGGCTTATACAGAAGGGGGAAGGAGGTTGTGCAACAAAACGAGCTGTTGGTCCCGATCATTAGCCGAAAATACAGCAGTGAATATCAGAGGCATCGCAGCTCACTCGATTCCCCGGGGCGAGAAATAACCACGTACAATGGCAAGGTGAAGCAGAACGATGCCCACCCGTTGAAGCAGGCGATTAAGAGAGGGGGCTCAGTTAAAGAGAGGGGCTGCCGTCTAAGTTTAAAAGAAGACATAACAATAACATACACTCACGCAGGAGGAAAGGGAGACAAAGCCCCAAGCCCACGGCAGCCGGTATGGACTACAGGCTGCACATAGAGTTCTTCACTGGAAGCTGACAGAGGTCTCATACTGGAATATTGCATCAAATGAAGTAACTATCCATAAAGTACAAAGGCGAGCGGTGCCAGCATACAAGACTCACAAGCCTCACGTTAATTAGGGAGAACCCCAAGACAAGAATCTACTGTGCCAGTACCTCCGGTGTACAAATGACTTTGATCTTTGCACCCCCTCATCATTAAACATGTCCAAACAAAGCCAGAAGCAAAAAAGCTTGTCCTCTGGGGATATCAAAGCACTCATGCAAGCCGCAGACACCCAGAAACGCACCCTACAACAGACAACCGTGGAGGTGCATTCTCCTATCCAAGAAGACAAACTGGCACGGTAGGACCTGCCACTACTTAAGTCTGACTTAATGGAGATGTTACAGGAGCTCAAAAAGAACATCAGAGATAGTGCCTCTGAACTGGCTAAGACAATAGCTGAGCTCAACAAAGGGATCACAGCAGTAGAAAAGCGAGTGGATGAAGCAGAAACGACATTGGCAGAGCAAGGACATGAACTGGACGTGCTATCCGGAAGAGTCCAAGAATTGGAGCAACAATTAAACCGCATCCAGGACAAACAAGAAGACGCTGAAAGTAGATCAAGGCGTAACAATATACAAATTCAAGGCATGTCCAAATCAATCCCAGACTCAGAGCTTCAACGGACAGTAATGGAAAGATTCTGTCACGATCCTCGCCCAAAACCCCCTCTGGCAAACCCATTGGCCAGGTGGAGTCAGGACTCGGGCCTCTAGAGCCTGGCATCCTCTTCAAAAGCCCTCATGGGGCCAATCCTGGCGCCTATGGCGCCAGGCTCATACACCATGAAAAACAATGTGCTTGGGAACTACCTTATTGTATTGTCAGCCAACATGGAGGCATCCACATAGCTTGGTTCCTAAGAACCAAGCTATCCGGTCTAGTGTTTTGGGTGTGGCAGCCTAGGGACTACTTTACCTGGACTATTTTGTTGGGGCTATTTAAACCTCACCCGAGCAAGACAACACGCTTCGCGTTACTTTGCAGCTTGCAATGCGACGCTCACCGTGTAGATCTATTCCCTCGAACCTCGGAGAAGCAGGGCCTGCAAGGAGACAAAAGGATCATCATTAGCGGCAGCATTTTACCTGCAGTCTTCATCTTTAAACACTCGCAGCTACTGAGAAAAGCTACTGAGAACAGCTTCCTCGAATCTGCACGCCTTCCGGACAGAACGACCTGAAAGAGGAAGATCGAGGCAACATTAAAGAAAGCAGTTAAGACATTTACAAATTACGAACTGCTCAAAAGGCTTACCTGGCTGGTCGCCTCTCGGCTGGCACCACTCCGGACATTCCACTCGCGCTGAAGAACACCGCGACCTACAAGGAAGGAAAACGCAGGTTAGCAAAAGCAAGACTTTGCAGCACTGCGCATAGCGCTTACTTACCGCATCATAGCGCTCTTAATGCGCCATCATTTACCAGCGGGGCTCAACCAAGCCAGTTCGCCACGCTGAAGCTCCACATACCTAAGGGAGAATTACTTAGCGCATCATAGCGCTCTTAATGCGCCATCATTTACCAGCGGGGCTCAACCAAGCCAGTTCGCCGCGCTGAAGCTCCACATATCTAAGGGAGAAGAAAAAAAGAGACATTTTAAAACAAAGAAAGGCATGCAGGATAGCAACAAAACTAAAGAACAGCAATAAGACCTACCTGAACACTATCAAACGGCCGGCGTCAGTGAAGTAACTGGACCGAACTCGCCCATGAAAGACAACGCGCCCCTGCAAAGAAGGCAGGACGGAGAGCACGCCTAATTCTAACACAAGGTGAGGAGAGGGCGCCAGAGGAACTGAAATCATATGGGGGTGGAGGGAGGATACTTACCCCAGTCGGTCAGTCTTGAACACAGTCCTCCTGTATTTTCAGGCAGAACCTTCCCCGCAGACATCAGGGAAGCTGAGAAGCATACCAGCGAGTAACCCGGCTGGGTGGTGTCCCTGTGGATACCAGGGGAGCGTAACAGATTCCGACAAATATTGGGGCCAGACGACGAGAGAGACATAATCCTGGATAGAACCCATAGGGTATACTCCACCTACCAAATCAATAGAAACCTGACCCCAGATGTGCTAACCAGAGTACACCTGTACCAACTAAAAGATGACATCATGAAGGCAGCTCGTAAGGTAGAGCCCATCCTATTCCGGACAACAACCATTCAGCTTTATCAAGACCTCGCGCAAGCCACACTGCAGAAGAGGAAACGGCTGCGAGTGGTGACGTACTGGTTAAGAAACAAGTCAACCCAATATCGGTGGATCTTCCGGTCCGCACTCAGATTTAACTGGGAGGGACAGCAATACACGATCACAAAAGAAGAACAATGGGAGGAACCCCTGAAGAACATGGAAGGGAAAGATAGCACTACCAAAAGAGGGTCCCTGTTGGACCAACCCAAAGATAGCGAAGCTCGGGAGAGGGAACATTGGAAACCAGCGCAACCTTGCTTACGAGGCTATACAAATGAACACAAGGAGGTAAACTTGGAGGGATGAAAGTACTGCCAACAAACCTTAAACCCTGTGTGCCTATTAGCATTTGGAAGAAAGATGCCGAAGGACACCCTACTGAGGTAATACCAGAGAAGAGCGCAAATTAGCTTTCAGTTATGGGTCACCCTAAATAAGAGCATTAAGTTGGGCATGAAGATAGAGATGACTAAATTGAAAGAAAAAAGGAGGGGCAGGGGGGAAATCACGGAACCCTCTATTCCTGGGAAAGTTAGTTCCAGGTGAATTGGTTAACTGTGTGACAACCAATGTTATTTGTTGATGTTATAAAGTTTTTGAAAGTTGAGACAGGGGAAGGGGGAAAAATGTTATACAAAACACAAATTGTGGTTGAGAATAAAGCTACCTGCACGCGGTTCCCAAGAGACCAAGTGGAAAAGAGGCGTATAAAGCAAATGATACCTGATCCTGAATATGGCTGACCTGACGGTCGTCACGCTCAATGTGCAGGGGCTAAACTCCCCTATCAAAAGAAGATCCATCATGAGACGGCTGAAAGAGCTACAAGCCTCCGTGGTGTGGGTGCAGGAAACTCACTTGCTCCCAGAAGATGAACATAGATTGAGACACAGGGCCTTCCCAACACAATTCCTGGCCTTAAGTGGAACAAAAAAGAGAGGAGTGGGAATTCTTATAGCTAGAGGAATCCAATTCAAAAAACAGTTTGTGAAAAGGGACCCAGAAGGGAGATACTTAATCTGGGGGGGAATACCAATGAATCAGCAAGTGGCGATGGTGGTGATCTATGCCCCCAACAAAAAGCAAGATTGTTTCTTGGTGGAGCCGATTCCAAAAATAGCAGAAAGGGGGGAAGAGGTCAAATCCTTATAGGAGGAGAAAACGGTGTCATGGACGCCTCAATGGACAAGACTCTCCCAGCAACACCCAGCGATAACCTGAACAGACGTGCCTTGGCTCAATTTCTTAGAGACTTACAACTAATAGAAACCTGGCACTTCTTTTGTCCAAAAGAAAAAGATTACACCTTTTATTCAGCAGTACATAAAGGATACTCCTGGATCGATATGATCCTAGTTTCCGATACAACCATCCCACAGATCACAGGTTTAGAGATTGGAATGCGATGTATATCCGATCATGCACCGGTCTTAATGACCATGGAAATGCCACAGTCGAAGTCACATGTCCGCAAAACATGGCGATTAAACAAATTACTACTGAACGACCTGGCATTGAGAACGGACATCGAGCAAGTGCTAAGAAATTACTTCACTGAAAACACCACACCCGGAATCGACGGGGGAGTATTATGGGATGCCAGCAAGGCAGTAGTCCGAGGAGAATTTATCGCGCACACAGTAAATCTACTAAAGAGAAAAGAAAGAGGCAAGAATAGTAGACAAAGGTGAAAGCTGCAGAAGGACACTATAAAGATAAACGATCCCAAAAAGCTTGGCGAGAACTCAAACAAACCAAGGCTGTATTAGAAGCTCCTTACACGGAGGAATCAGCACAACTCCTCCTACGAACAAAACAAACGTACTATCTAAAAGGGGATAAAGCCAATCGGCTTCTAGCAGCCAAACTGGAAAAGCATAAAAACCGTAATCGCATTAAGCAGTTCGCATATTCCTTGGGGATGGGGTGGGGGGGGTTTAGCAGATGGCCAAAGACGAAGAAAAGATAGCAGAGGTCATGCATGCCTTTTATACTAAACACTTAGCAGGGGATAATTTAAAAACGGAGTCCCAAATGGAATTCCTGGCACAATTGGAAGAGGTGCGAGGCGTCATTAATGCCCTGAAAGGGAACAAATCCCCAGGCCCGGATGGCCTAAGTAATGCTTATTATAAAACTTTCCAAAACGTATTAGTTGGCCCATTAACACTCCTATTCAATCACATAAGAGAAACTGGCCAAATTACGGGGGATAGTCCAGGACTGCGAGTCCAGCCACCACAGTCCTTCTCCTAAAACCAAATAAGAGACCCGACGGACTGTGCTAGTTACCATCCCATCTCCTTGCTAAACAGCGATGCAAAAATGTACTCTGTCTTAGCACAAAGGTTAGCCCAAGTCCTCCCTAAAATAATGAATTCAGACCGGGCAGGCTTTGTAAGAGGACGTCATACATATGATAATATTTGCAGAGCAATTAATATCATAGAATGGGCACAAAGAACTAACCAGCCAATGTTGATAGTAGCACTGGACGCATCTAGGGCTTTTGATAGCTTAGATTGGAGCTTTCTCCAGCTGGTCTTGGGGAAGTTTGGATGTGGCCGATATTCTCCCGCATGGTAATGGTCAACTTCAAACACCCATCAACAAGATTGATGATTAATGGCCAGCTGACCGAGAATATCCTAATTCGTAAAGGCTCTAGACAGGGATGCCCCCTCTCCCCGCTTATTTTTGCCATGGCTATGGAGCCACTAGCACAAGGTATACGAGTAGAACAGGACATCAAAGGGGTGGACACTTGGTCTGGGGGTATACAGAAAATTGCATTATATGCAGACGATAGCCTTCTCTTTTTGAAGGACACAGAACTTTCTCTGCCTCACGCAATTACAATGTTAAAACAATTTGCAGAAGTCTCAGGGTTCCATATTAATTACCCCAAATCTAGCGCACCTAATATCAAAGACATTCCCAGAGAAGATGGCAAGGTGGGAGGGAACATACCCACTAAAATGGAGTCGAGGACCCATAGCCTATTTAGGAGTATACCTAACATCTACTTACAGAAAGCTCTACGGGGCAATCATCCCGTGACTGATGACAACATTGATAGAAGACCTGAAAAGGTGGGATATGCAGGAGTTATCCTCGTCAGCGCAGATAGCTGCAGTTAAAATGTCTCTACTTCCAAGATTTTTATATGTAACCGGTGCCCTTCCGTTGAAAGTCCCACCAATTCAGAACTTCCAAAAGAAAGTTATGGCCTTCATTTGGAAAGGGAAAAAGCCAAGAATCCCCCAAAAAGTTCTCTTCCGAACACAAATCATGGGAGTTTCGGAGATACATCTGGGCTGTACAAATCGCACCAATGTTACAATGGTCTCCGAGGGACAACCGGAACCGATGGGTACACCTAGAAAGAGAACAACAAAAATCTCGTTGGAAACTCTGGGATTCATTCGCCCGAAACAGAGGAAAAGGAGGTACGCTTCTGGAAACAACAAAAACTTCCCTATGGTACTGGGATAAGGCCCTGCGGAGCCAAAAGCTAAAATTAGGCAGAGGCCCACTCACACCAATGGTCAGCAACCCAGACTTTTCTCCAGGCATACAACCACAATTTGGTCCCACTGGGAAGGAAGGGAGGAGCTTGTCCTAAGAGACTTGTACATGGATGGGGTGCCCCTGACATTTGAAGGATGTAAAGGAAAGTTCTTAATCCCTGAAACTGAACGATTTCATTATATTCAGATAAGACATTGGATCACAAACACTAAGGTGAAGGAAGACCGCATCCCGACCGCCAACAGGGCTGGAACTCACCATACAAGAAAGAACATCCGAAAAAAAAGGCATATCGCGAATATACCGTCTGCTCTGCGGAGCTGACCCAGAAGAGACACTCGCATACATGAAGAAATGGGAAGATGAGATGGGCAAGCAAATCCCTATGGAAACGCGGGGACAAATATGGCACCGGGCAGCTTAGAGTTCCGAGTGTGCCTCAATCAAAGAGGCAGCATTTAAACTGTACCTTAGGTGGTATATGACTCCACAGCGAATACACAATCCAGAAGGGAGTAGTTTCTTACCTGTAACTCCATTTCTCCAGCGTTGGTATCTTTGATGGATTCACATGCTTAGAATATTCCCCATCGTCAGACTGGGAACCCTCGGTACACATATATAGTCATTTCCTATAGGAAAAAACTTCCGACACTTGTGTGTCCTATCCACATCTACGTCCTCTCCGGGGCCGTCCACGCAAGCCCCGTTGGACGTAATGGTATAAAAGGCCCCGCCCCCGCGGGTCCCGTCAGATTTCGGCCCCTCCAAAGTAGAAGGGGAAACCTGCTTATGCACATGTCTTGCACATTGCAATCCGGGGAGGCTGGAGGGCGCATGTGAATCCATGAAAGATACCAACGCTGGAGAAATGGAGTTACAGGTAAGAAACTACTCCCTTCTCCAGCATTGGATCTTTCATGGATTCACATGCTTAGAATAGATTGTATAGCAGTATCATCGAAGACGGAGGTGAGAATGCAATGTAACTTACTTTTACAAGAAAACACTCTCAGTCCAAATATGTGTATATATATGTGTGTAAGCAGCAACATATTTTCAGATATAAACATATTCGTAATACATAAATAAGATCAAGGGAACAAACATAGGCAAGATAAGAGACAACAGCTTCACCGTATTTGGCTTACCTCATTGAAACAGATGGCGCAGTACTGCCCTTCCCATCTGTACCTCATCCGCGTGCTGCCTTTCCAGGCAGTAATGGCGTGTAAACGTGTGTGGAACTGACCATGCCGCCGCCTGGCAGATGTCTGTCAGAGGAATTCCTGCCCATAGAGCCGCGGAGGAGGCTGACGATCTCGTGGAATGGGCTCTAGGGCGTCCTTGTAGGGGTCTCCCAGCCTTGGAGTGACTAAAAGTAATTGCCGAAGAGACCCAACGAGCCAGACCTTGCTTGGAGATTGCCCTTCCCCTCGTCGACGGACCGTAGGCAATGAACAACTGTCTGGTAGTTCTGATATCTTGCGTCCTTTGTAGGTAAAATTTTAACGCCCTTTTGACGTCCAGAGTATGAAGGGCTTTTTCCACCGTCGACGACGGGGACGCAAAGAAAGTAGGAAGGACCAGGGTCGAGTGCTTGTGATAGACTGTCGGTACTTTCGGGATGAAAGTAGGGTTGGTTGATAAAATTACTCTGTCCTTAAAGAATCTCATATATGGAGGATCTATGACCAATGCCTGTAATTCCGACATTCTTCTAGCCGATGTAATGGCAATTAAGAAAGCCAGTTTCCAAGATAGGAACTGCATGGATGAAGAGGACATTGGCTCAAATGGAGGCTTCATTAAGGCAGCCAACACCACATTTAGACTCCACGACGGTGGGAACCGTTTCGCAGGGGGGAAAGTTCTAAAGAGACCCCTCATGAAATGTTTCACCAGTCTGTCACTGAATAATGGTGAAGACTGTCTCCTCCTCGTAAACCTTGAAATGGCCGCCAAGTGCACTTTGATGGACGATGATGACAGCCCACTCTCAGCTAGGTGAAGAAGATACGGAAGAATTTGTTCAGGGGTTACTTCTAAAGGCTGAATTTCGAGCTGTGTTTGACACCACGTACAGAACCTTCGCCATTTGCATATGTATGATTTGTTAGTCGAAGGGGCCCTAGCCGCCTGTAGAATTCTCTGGCAATCCGACGAGACTTTCAAGTTGCCAAACTCTGAAAAGTCAGGAGCCATGCTGTTAAGTTGAGGCTGTCCGGGTTGTGGTGCCACACCGTTCCCTTGTCCCTGGACAGTAGGTTCGGCACTTTCTGGAGAGTTATAGGCTGTTCCAACGACAGATGTAGGAGGTCGGAAAACCATGGTTGTCTCTGCCAATACGGAGCCACTAGAATGAATCGGCATTTGTACCTGCAAATCCCTTGGATTGTCCTCCGTATAAGGGGGAACGGAGGGAAAGCGTACAGGAATTTGTCCGTCCAAGGAAACGAGAACGCTTCCCCCAGGGATCCTTTTTGAGGCCATCTGCTCGCGAACTGTTCGCATTTCCTGTTTTCCTTCGTAGCGAAGAGGTCGATTGAGGGGGTCCCCCACCTTTCGAAGATTATTTGTAGCTGACCGGTGTCCAGCTCCCACTCGTGTATTTGAGCCATTGTCCTGCTCAGGGAATCCGCTTGCACATTCTTCACACCCGGGAGATGGTAAGCCACTAAGGATATGTTGTGTTTCAACGCCCAGTGCCAGATCTTTTGAGCTTCCGCCGAAAGGTTCCTGGATCTGGTGCCTCCTTGCTTTATCAAGTAGAACATGGCTGTCGTGTTGTCTGTCAGCACTCTCGATCCTTTGATATGTGGAAGGAATGATTTTAAGGCCCATCTCATTGCCCTCAGTTCCAGCACGTTGATGTGTAGGTGCGATTCAGTCGAAGACCATCTGCCCTGGGTTTGATGATCGTTCATGTGTGCTCCCCAGCCCGTCAGGGAGGCGTCCGTGATGATGGTGTTCTGAAATTCCGGCTCTTGTAGAGGAACCCCTCTGTCCAGGTTGTGAAAGATTTTCCACCATTGGAGGGATCTGATGACCCCCTCGTCGTCGACGGTTATCCTGTCTGACCACCGGCCCGTGGCCTGCTTCCATCTGTCCGACAGGAACTCCTGTAGAGGCCTCATGAACAATCGGCAGTTTGCTACCAGGTGGATGCACGAAGCCATGGAACCCAGGATTGCCACATATTTTCTCACGGAAAATGTGCTCTGTAGGCGAAGTTGACTCGTCAGTTGTTTGATCTTCAATATTCTGTCTAGGGACGGTTTCACTATTCCCGAGTGGGTTTCGAATTGAGCTCCCAAGAACTTCAAGCTCCTTGAGGGCTTTAGAGAAGACTTTTCGAAGATCACTGCGAACCCCAGTCGTTGCAGAAGTTGTAAGGTGGCTTGCACGCTGTCGTTGGTCGACGCTGGGGAGGATCCCCTCACAAGCCAGTCGTCGAGGTACGGGTATACATGATGCCCTCCCTTTCGCAGCCAGGCTGCCACAGGTGCCAAACATTTTGTAAACGTTCTTGGGGAGGACTTTAGACCAAATGGGAGCACTGCAAATTGGTAGTGTGTCTGACCTACCATGAACCTCAGAAACCTCCTGTATTTTTGACACACCGGAATGTGGAAGTACGCGTCCTGTAGATCTAGTGACGCCAAAAAATCGTCCCTTTGGACGGATTTGATCACCTCCTGCAGTGTAAGCATTTTGAATTTTTGACTCTGTAGGGTCTTGTTGAGGTCTCGCAGGTCGAGAATAGGGCGCCATTTTCCGTTTGGTTTCTTTACCACAAAACAATGTGAGTATACCCCTAGGCCTTTCTGCGATGCAGGGACTAATTCGATGGCGCCTTTCTGTAACATGAGTGTTACCTCCTGCCTCAAGATGTTTAGATGCGGCTGGGATAGGTGTATTGGTGGACATTTTGGAGGTTTGCATTTGAATAGTAGGGAATGTCCGTACCTCACAGTGTCCAAAACCCACTGATCTGTTGTGATGGCCTCCCATTCCTCGATGCAGCTTGACACTCTTCCTCCCAGAACGGTACTCTTCCCGTCATTGCTGGTCTTTCTGTTTGCTCGTCGACGACGAATAAGTTGGTCGTCTCTTGGAAGACTGGATGTTTCTGCGCCGGCTTGTGGTCTGAGAGGCGCGTCTATATCCTTGGGAAGGATACGCTGATCTACCAAAAGATCTATCCCTGGTTGCTGAAAATCTTGAGTTTCCAGATGCTCCTCTAAAGGGACGAAAGGAACGAAAGGGCTTACCACTCTGGAGAGAACCCAACGAGCGTGCTGTATCTGAGTCCTCCTTCATGCCCTTCAAGGCCTCGTCCACCTTTTCTCCGAAAAGAAGATCACCTTCGAAGGGCATGTCCAAAACTTTATACTGTACTTCGGGTCTGAAGTTGGTGCACTTAAGCCAAGCCTGGCGTCTTAGAACAACTGAGTTATTTATTTGTTTGTTTAAAACCCGAATCTGCCAGGTCCACCGCTATGTTAATAGCATGATTAGATGCTTCTTCGCCTTCTCGAACCAGGGACATAGCCGTTCTTCTATGTTCTTCCGGGAGGTGGTCCAGAATAGGTGCCAGTCTGTGCCACATCTCCCTGTCATATCTGGCCACAATCGCCAGGGAGTTAGCTGCTTTCACCGTTGAGGCCCCCACAGAAAGAACCTTCTTACCAAACACGTCTTGGCACCTCGCCTCATTATCTGGAGGGGTAGAGCATTTATGTTGGGCCTTTGCTTTTCTAGTCGCCGCCGACGACACCACCGAGTCCGGTGTAGGCTGAGCCGAAAGACATTTCGGTGTAGAGTCTGGTACTTTAAATTTCTTTTCAATGCGGCCTTTGACAGCAGGCTCAGAAAATGGGTGACGCATGGTTTGAACACCTTCTTTCCAGACATGGTCTAAAATGGGTATTGAGAATATTGAGCGTCTACTCTTGCCCATATGGTCAAAAAGAAAACAGTCCTTTTTCTCCTCCTGTTGGACCAGGCCAAACTCCTTACACGCTTTTGCCATCATGGAATGAAAAGCACCTATATCGTCCGGTGGTGACGGGTGAGTGGGACTCTTTGGTGTTTCCATTTCCACATCCGACCCCCAGGATGGATCCCTAGATGGTGAGAGGGATATATCTGACGCTGACCCATGGTCAGATAGGGAGTCCGAAAGCTCACCTTCCTCCTGGATTGCTGGAACAGTTGGAACCCCGATAGATCTGGTCGGGCGGTGTGAAGGGCCGGGGGGTGTCGACGGTACAGGTGGAAGCCTTTCGTCCAGCGATTTCAGCAGCGAGTGTAAGGAGGACAGTACCTGCATGGACAGGGTCGCCTGAAAGCTTGGAGGTTGAGTAAACACCTGAGAGCAGGTTGCTCCTGATGGAAACCTGGCTCGTAGACCGAGGTCCTCCGGGCTCACAATTCTGAAGCCGTTGTCTTCTTTCGAGGCAATTGACGCTGCCTGTTCCTGTAGCAATGTGTCAGGCAACCCCATATCGAATACTTCTGGTCTCCAGGCCAGAACTTCCGTCGACGAGGACATCGTCGCCGAGGTCGTCGCTGGGTTGATGACCGGTGAAATCGACTGCGTCAGAGGCAGTGAGGACACCGACTGGTTCGTCGTCGTCGATGTTGGGCCTGCAGGTGGTTTAGGCGGTCCCGCCTTCACAGCGCTCTCCCTGCGTTTATCCGAGTCTCCACTAGTGGCTGATCTGTGTTGATCGCCCGAGGAGGATTTAGGCCTTTCCTTTCCTTTTTTCGACGAAGTTGACGACAATGTCTTTCTTGCAGAGTCTTTAGAAGAGTCCTTGGAAGAGTGACTTCGTGGAACGTCCTTTTCCACAGGTCGTGACTTCTTAGCCGGAGGTTCCGACGAAGTTGGGTGTCGAGGGGCTCCTGATGTTTTTGCGGAGGCCACGCTGCGCACAGAGCCCACTTCTGACTGAGGGTACGCTCCCGCACCGTCATTTAACCAGGATACCAGCCGTCGATTTCGATCCTTCAGGGTTTTCTGGGAAAAACCTTTACATGTTTCACACTGGTCTGCTGAGTGGTGAGGGTGGAGGCAATAAATACAGTCTAAATGGCCGTCCCCCTCGTAAACCTTCTTTAATCCGCACGTGGCACACGGGCGAAATAGAGGTTTTCCCGACATTCCGAAAAAAATTAACAAACTCACAGGAGTTTGACAATTCGAAAAATCTAGCAGTAGAGACTACGCGAGGAGATCCCACTATCTTTGGAGACGGTTGAAATCTGACGGGACCCGCGGGGGCGGGGCCTTTTATACCATTACATCCAACGGGGCTTGCGTGGACGGCCCCGAAGAGGACGTAGATGTGGATAGGACACACAAGTGTCGGAAGTTTTTTCCTATAGGAAATGACTATATATGTGTACCGAGGGTTCCCAGTCTGACGACGGGGAATATTCTAATATTCTAAGCATGTGAATCCATGAAAGATCCAATGCTGGAGAATAGTTATTCCCCATTGTGCTGGCGGGGCTGCAGAGAAGTGGGAGACATGATCCAAATGTGGTGGTCTTGTCCTCAAGCACAGACTTACTGGAAAGAAATCCTGAGTCATATCAAAGAAATAACGAAGGTACAGCTCCCCATGAATCCGGTAGTAATATTGTTGGGGGCGGCAGTCGAGAACATTTATGCGAACACCGGGAACAATGCCATGCTCATCACCCACATGTTAAGCGCAGCAAGGATTAACCTGGCACATATGTGGAAAAACAAACAAGGCCCAATAGAAGCTATGTGGTGGGTTAGACTGTGGGGAATCATGGCCCTAAGAAACAGCCCTGGCATACGGCTCATACTCTAACTATTTGGACACATGGATGCCCCTCCACAAATTCACCAGAGATAGAGAACATATGTACTTCAAACCCAGAATACTACGGAAAGTTTCTATAATATGACCAACAAAACCAGGACGAATCTTCTCAAGCACGGGAACCGCAAGAACACATCGAAGGACGTGTTTTATAGTAAACTCAACTGCACTTTATTACTATAATTATAAAATAAGTTGGGAGAGGAGGGAGGGGAGAAATTGTTTATTCTTTGATTGTTCATTGTTAATTAATGCATTATTAAGCTCAAGAACTCAACGGTATAAGCGTCTGTATGGAAATCGTAAGAAACCTAGATACGGACTCAACCATATCATGTCTTATTTATCCTTTCTTAACATGTTTGTAACCAGAATTCTTGAGATAAAATATAAAATAAAGTATGTAAAAATATATATATATATATATATATATATATATATATATATATATATATATATATATATATATCCCAATTGCGTTGTACTTTGCACTATTGCTGTGTGTTAATCCAATCAGCAACCCATATCTTCTCCTTAGCTTTCTTTGGGTTCCTTAACAAATACTCAGATCTGGCTTTTTCATATGTTTGAGCAATTTCGAGCGCAGGCGATCAGTACACAATCAGATTTAACTGATAGCCCTCCATTTTATATACCAAACAGTGTATTGCTGCCCTCTAAGAAGCCTATACAATGAAAGCGATTTCCAATCAACCCGGGCTTCTAGCGACAGCAGGCACAATTCAAGGCTAATGACTTGTATAGGGATACAAACTGTTAACGCCAGTACTCTCTTCCAAAATGTTCCCTCTAAGCAATTCCACAAGGTTCTTGGTGTACAGAGGGAAACCTCTGCCCCTTAAGTCAAGGCTGGTACAACCTTCATCTTGTAAAAGTACATTAATGGCAAAATAGTAAAACTACCAAATCTGTAGTTCAAGTCAACCTCTTGGGTGGACAACATCTCGACTTTCAGTCGCAAGGCCTCTTCGTTTGAGAGATCTTTTGGGTTATAATTCAGGAAAAAAATCACAAACAACGATAGACTTTGACTATGGCCAATTCCGATATATACAGCTCCAATATGATTTGGCAGGGTTTACCTACCTTACTTTCCCTGCTCCGATTATCAAGATGATCAATTTCGGAACATTTATTTTTAAGTCGTTTCTCTGTGCATATACTTGGAGCCTGTTTAACGGTCTCTGAAGGCCTATAGGTGCTCGATCTAGCAGGACTAAGTCATCGGTGTACAGTAACCACTGGACTGGGTAACCCTTAAGCCTTGGTGGAAATGCATTAACCTGCTTTAGCGTATTTCCAAAGTCAAATATAAACAAATTAAATGAAGCCGGGGTACGTATACACCACTGCTTCAACCCCTGTTGAATGTAGATCCTTCAGGACAAATCACCCCGCTGATTGAGAGGAACTCGAAATGACGCTTCACTATACAGCTCCATGAGGATGTCCAGTAAATAATTGGGACATTTACACTCCCTTAGCTTCCCCCATAATAGTACCGATCTATGCTAGCAAAGGCTGACTCATTGTCAATAAAGGCCAAGTATATCGCATCAGAACCCTTTATGGTAATTTGTTTCAAAACATTATCAGACCGTTCAGAACCGCTCCCACTCCCGTCCGTGGTGTTTCCAGTCAGCATCCCTTCCGTCTGATTTGAGTTTCCCTGTGATAAGCACCTCCATCTCTAAGAAAGTAGAAAACATTGAGCTGGGGAAAGGGAGGGACTAGACTCTGGATGCAAAAGCGATTAAGCCCCCAACACTTACGTTCATGTGGATTTTGATAGGATTAACAGAGCCGGCCCGAAACACTGTCAGAGTGTCCCCGCAAGGCACTAATGTTTGCCTCAACTGCTGAGCAGTTTCAATGTACGAAGCTTGCGGGAGGCCATGGTGTCGCCTCCCAACCTTCTGTGGCTCTCTAGAGACATCCGTTCCAGGTAGACCATTAGGTGCTGCAGGCCCTTTAATGACTGCTTATAACTTTCTTTCTTCAAGCAGCGCATTAAAGTGCGGGTGATTTACAAATGATCACCCATTTAAGAGCCCATTGTGTTTCGAAGGTGATGTTCGTAACGTTTCTGTATTAAGAAATGCAAATAGGAATTGTCATTCTGAAAGCACACACAAAGCACCAGTTAGCTGCCTACATCTACGCTCCCCACCAGATCAATTGCAATATGTCATAAATTTAAAATTAGCAAAATTATTTTCAGATGTTCACATTTAACGGAACAAAAAGTTTATTTTTGGTAGAATGTGATTTTTTCATCACATCACGAACCCTGCATTTGTCAAACACTGAAACATAAACATGTAACCTTTTCACGCATTACATATTATACGTCCTGAAAATACATTTTCAAAACACATTTTTGCATTTTGTTGAATTACATTCTGGTATTTGTAGTCTCCCGGTCAAGATGGGGGGATAAAACCACAATTGTACACTTTTTGCTTAACATATTTCAGTGGGTACCTTACTAAATAAACTGAAAATCTCATTGTGGCATCTAAAAACACTAGGGCGAAACTAGATCCCGACTATGCTAGCTTCCATATTGCTGATAACACCATTCTCGTTCAGAAGAAGGTTAAGACATTGGGGGGAGTTCTTGACGAAGATCTCTCAATGAAATTTCACGTCTCCAGCATCAAATCAAGTTGTGGTCTCATAAATAAGAGAATAGGGTATATTCGCCCATTCATATCACAAGAGAACTGCGCTCTTATTTCTCCCGCACAAATTAATTCTAGATTGGATTACTTTAACAGCCTCCTAGCGGGCACCACAGCTTTCAACATCCAATCATTACAAGTGGCTCAGAATAATGCTGTGCGCAATATCTTCATTCAGTCCCGTCGCACACACATTTCCACCTTCAGGAAAAAACTTCATTGGCTCCCCATTAAACGCCGGATAACCCACAAGATACTAACCACGACTCATAAATGCCTCAGTCTCAGCAGTCCCACCTACCTGTCAGACCGTATAAGCATTAAGCCAAACATTAGGAACCTTCGGTCATCCTTGACCATCATTCTCAAACAGCCCAAAATTAGGACAGCTAAATTTGGTGGCACAACTTTTGATGCACAGGGACCCCTGCTCTGGAACAAACTTCCAGCCCAGATGCGGCAGGTTCAGAACTACTCCGTATTCAAACGCACCGAAAAACCCACTTGTTCAACATGGAATAACTCCTTGACCTTGCTCCTTCTCTGCTCTATACAGGCTTCTCTATATGTTTGTCTGTCCTGTTAAGTTTCTATGTGCACCCTGAGGCCTACGGGCATGTTGGCGCTTTATAAGAATTACAATTTAAAAAAAATAATATATATGGTATGTATACTTTTCAAGTCATCTTTATAAAGCAGAATATTGTTGAAAGCTAGGCACGGGGTTGAGGAGGGGGAATGATGAGAGGGCAAGCGAGTCCTGAATATTTGCCCAAGATGTGGCAAGCGAGGTTGCAATACTGGAGACGGGAATAGTTTCTTACCTGTAACTCAATTTCTCCAGCATTGGTATCTTTCATGAATTCACATGCTTCGAATATTCCCCATCGACAGACCCTCGGTACGCTTATAAAGCCGTTTCCCATAGGAAAACGTTTGACACTTTTGTGTCCCATCTACGTCGTTTTGGGCCCACGCACGCATGCCCCACTAGGACGTAGCGGTATAAATGCCCCGCCCCCGCGGCTCCCTTCAGATTGCAACCATCTCCAAAGTAGTGGGAGCACCTCGTGTAGTCTATTTTGTCTAGGTCGTGCTGTTGGAGTTTCTCCTGATGTCAGGGAAAGCGCTGTTCCGCCCATGCGCTACGTGCGGGTTGAAGAAGGTGTACCAGGGAGACAGACATATGGATTGCATAGATTGTCTACACCCTCATCATTCGGCAGACAAGTGCGACATATGTAAGGGCTTCTCCCAGAAGACTCAAAGATCGAAGTCGAAGACTTGTGGCATGGTTAAATGATGGAGCAGGGGCATACCTGCCTTCGGAGGTGGGCTCCACGCGCAGCGAGGCCTCAGTGTCAAAATCTTCAGGGGCCCCGCGCTGCTCAACATCGTCGGAACCCCCGGTGAAGAAATTACGACGGGCGGAGAAGGAATCATCGAGAAGCCATTCTAAGGAGTCTTCGTCGAAGAAAGCCTCGTCATCCTCATCTTCGACGAAGACAGACAGAAAAGAAAAATCTAAATCCTCCTCAGGCGATCATCATAGATCGACCTCGAGTCGAGATGCAGAGAAGCGTAGGTCGAGTTCGGAAAAGGCGGGAACGCCTCAGGGACCTGCACGACCACCACCGTCGTCGACGGCAGGGCAGTCGTCGACCACTTCTCTGCCACTGACACAATTGGTCTCAACCGTTCTTGGACCGCAGACAGTAACGACGACGGGGCCAGCTGTAGCTTCGTCGACAGAGATCCCGCAAGAGGCCTGGCGACCAGAGATATACGACCCAGTTTTGCCAGAGACACTACTGCAGCAAGAGGCCTTGTCGGTGTCCTCGGGAGATGAGGATGTGAGAGTAGCTGGCCCTGCAGACCTCGGGTTACGAGGGATTACCAGGCGTCTATCTCTGGGAGCATTCCGGGGTCTACCCCTCTTCTCAATCCGCAGTCACTCTTGTCGCTGAAGGTCTTATCCACTTTGCAAATGTTGCTGAAGACACTGGACAAAAGACTACCTCAAGCAACTCCGGCTAGATCGACCATCAACGACCTGGGCCCATCTCGTCGGCCACCTCTGTCAACCCCCACGGCATTGCCAGCGGGTGGAGACCTCTCGGCTCCACGCCGCGAGGAAGGAGAGCTGATGGATTCGGACTCGGACAGTAGAGCCTTATCGGATGTCTTGCTTTCCCCCTCCAGGGATATTTTAAAAAATATATCAATCTCATCCCTCTGCCCACACCTCTGAAATTGTAAAACATAACACAACCATGCCAAAACTGCACAACAAACCGCACACACAAACCACAACAATGAAACAAAACACACAGCCTCATACAACAGCACACGACAGCTACCGACCGGAAAAAAAAAATATATATATATATATCACTCCCACGCTCAGCAAACGGTTTAAACCGAACTGACAGCACATCACAGCTCTCCTGAGACTTTTCCCGCTAAGTCCTACTAATATGCCCTACCCTTGTGATTTTCAGATCCGCCAAAGTGCTAGGGGACCACTCCAGAGGTGATATTGTGCAGTATAAATATCCTTTAACATAACATAACTAAAGACTCATTCTGTGATATCAATGATGCCGCTAGTTAATCAAAATAGGGGGCCCACACATTTTTTGATGCCCAGGGGCCCGCAAACCCTGGGATTAATCATCCCTTTTGGAGGGCCTGGGGCTGGAAGTTGGGCATGTGTCTTTATATTTCCTATCAATGTTGGCAGGTGCATTCACCAAAAGCATTCCGTTGTCTCGTACGAGAGAGTAACGTTTCTCAGAAACACATGCTTATGATTTTAATGCTATAACTACGGAGTCGTGAAGCAAGGTCAGTCTGCTACAGTTGTGTTTACACTGTTCATTCTGTTTCTGGAGGAGCTGCAGCAATGAGGGTTTGCCTGCTAAGAGCCACTGTGCCTTTAACCAAGGAGGAGTGTCTATATAAACCGAAAAGCCGCGCGGAGTCGTGAAGCAGAGTCCGTCTGCTACAGTCAGTTACGATCCCCGGGCGCCTGCCATGTAGTCATTCTGATGACTGCAAACACGGGCCCCCTAACAAGAAGAAAGACTCTACAGCAATGACGGATGTTAAATCCCTGGACTGCTTTGAAAGCTGCCACGGGTGCAATTCCGCCAAAGGTAAGCGGGCAGATGGAGGCGGTGTCTGATTTGGGTGTGGGGTCTCACAATTCTAATCAATCTGTTCATGACCCCATGAATGCTGCGGTGAAGAAAACGAGCGAGCGCACGTTGCGCCTGAGCAGCATACAAACATTGCTGCTCTTGACTTAAATCCCAGTTTACAGAACGCGGAAGGCGAAAGCGAAGTCCTTGATATGCCTGAAGTGGCGGTGTCAGCGCTGGCTTCGATCCCTAGCGGTCTTTTATCGCTAATTGGTTTGAATTCCATTTCACAAAACCAGCTGCAACCGCCGAGGCCAAATGTTCCTGATAAAATACCTGACCAAATGAGTCTCTTGGCAACAAGCCCCGATGTCTTTTACTCCCCGTTTCATGTTACAGATGTGGAGCTGATCGAAGCCTTGAACACAAGTTCTGCCAACACAAACATGTCTGACTACTGGCATGAAACAACACAACCACTTGCAATTCAGGATGGCTCAACACGCACGAATGTTGCTTTGAGCACTATAACTGAACTTACTAACAGTGATAGCATTTCAATAATTGACGCAAATGGTAGAAAATGCAGTGGAGCATTGAAAATGATAGACGTTTCCCTCTCAAGCAACGTCCCTGACTATGTCAGAGCCTCAGAGAATGAATACGGAGGTAAAAAAGCTGGAGCTTAACAACTTAGCTTTAAATCGAAAATTGTCAAGTCTGGTTGAGGCAACTGCTAACTCAATAAATGCAGAGACGACAGCCCATACAACTACAAGTTGGGGGAGGGAAGCTCGACCTGAGCGCAACGAGGCTCCTTTACAAAACTCGAATAGAGAGCATTTACCAACGAACAAAGATCAATGACCACGTTAATGCAGAAAAATATTATAACACCGGTTCGCCCAAATTATCATGCGAAATGCGTTTGTTGGCTCAATTAGACAATGACTTTCAGGTGGCAAAGAAAAAGCTGATAGCATCTTATGAACAAAGGTTACTCAACAGAAAATGTTCAACGCTGCTGTCAAAACAAACTGAACAACCACCTTTGGAATCTTCTGTGAAACAAGCTCGGAATGACCCAACGACGTTGGTTGCGTCTCAAGTGCACCCATTGTGGTCTGCTAGATTAGACTGTGCTCCTGGCACTGTTCATAACAAACATACCCATGAACAATTTGAAGATCTTATCTGAGAGTTTACAACAACATAAAAGTGTGTCGACCAGTACTGCGCGAAACTGTTCAGCAAAAACCAAAACGCCACAGCTGGCTAAGACCGTAAATATACAAATCAGAGCGCAACCCTCATTGCTTGAGGATACGGTTACCAGCTCATACTCTGGCTTAAGACGGCTCAGTCGCTTCAACGCACAAAGCTAGTCTATCCGCTGCGGCAGCCACTCAACTCTATAATAATGTGCTTGCAGCATCATCAATGGCCACGATTCCTTTTACTAAACTTTATGAATCCATCCACGAGGCTCTTAAGGATCAGACAGTCATCATCTCGACCCTAATGGAAAAAGTAGAAGCTTTTAACAACTTTATCCAAAACCAGATCTCCAGAGAGGCAGATCTAACACCACGCTGGCAAGAGCGCTTCACTGATTTAGCTGCGAGATGATATTGCCAGAACGATACTCTGTCGGAGGGTCGGATGGATGCCTTAAAATGGATGCGCCATAATGCTGAAGTGGTCTCCCATAAATCTGCATTGTCTCCAACTAGCCCAGATAAAGATAAAGGTTGTGTCATTCCTATAACCACACGTGAAGAGCCCACTAGGGGCGTGTTCCAACCCTCCATAGCGACCAATTCAATAGGCGATCACAGAGCTTCAGCTCCATCTGTGGTGCCTCAGCGACTACAAAAAGCAATACAAAAAAAAACCTCCCCTGTTGGTGTTGCAATGTCTAGCTCAGTCTCAAACTATGGCCATCAATGCTGATCAAATTTCTTCAGATGAGACTCGTAACATGGCATCAAGTGGAAAAGAAGCACATAAAGAATCTGAACGGGCTGTGGAGAAATCTACCACTGTGAAGACAAACAGTTTCGGAATGCCCAACCCTGTGTCTCGCCAATTCTTTTGGTATTTTTGTGGGCACTGCAAAATCAATAAGCAACGCACAGACAGGCGTATCTTTGGCAACTTTAAATACAGTGAAGCCTTCAGAGGTTATTTCCTTAAATGAGGAGGAACGACCTTGTACAACAAAAGGGAAAACTAAAGTAAAGAAATTCATTAGAAATTTAACATCACCGAAGCAATTGGGGCTCTTCAAGCGAGCGGAAACAACTAAAGCTATTGAGGCTAAAATAACGATTCCAAAAGCTCTTAGAGACATAGTACAATCTCGCTCAGCTCCGTTGCCAAACAAAAAGAGAAGAATTGAGTCCGATATCGGAAGTGTCGCAAGTTCCACCACCTGTCAGGTCGCCCACATCGTTGTGTGGGCGGACCCCCGTTGGGTCCCACAGGACATGACGTCCCGGACGTGACGTCAGGGGAAGGGGAGGGACGAGGGCAGGTTCGGCAGTTCCGCCGATGTGTTGAATAAAAGAGGTTGCATGACACCCCGGCTCCCGCGTATCATTCCTGCGCAAGCAGGGCCTTCCCCGAGGGGACGCTTCAGGAAGAAGCGGCGCCTCAACACTTGCGACGAGCGGGCACGGACTCCCGCTGGCACCGTGCCGAGGTCTGCGGTCGAGCAGTTCAGCGCGCCTCGGGCACGACGGCCGACTCTACACGGCCCCGCCTCCCGGATGACAAAGGCCCGGATTCGGCACACGGGCGCACCAGAATCACGGGAGCACTGACTACGCGCGGCCCCGCCTCCCGCATGACAAAGGCCCGAACTCCTCACACGGGCGCCCACGCGAAGGCGTGCAGGCGCGCCCAGTGACAGCAGAAAACGGGAGAGTGGCGCCAGAAGAAACGACCTCCCTCCCACGTGCGGAGTGAGGCTGCGCAGGCCAAGAAATAAGGCCATGCCGCAAGGAAGCGGTGAGGTGGGGAAGGTAATTCACCTCACACAGCAGAAGGGCTGCTGCAGCTGCCCAAGCACAGTCCCAGGTGCCACAGCATATCGACACACAAACTCTTTACTGCAACGCAGTCATGTCGGACACGGCGACCACGCCAGTGTCCTCCTCGGGCGGGGTAGGACCGGCGCCTGGAAATGCTGATACAGCACAGGACAACAGCCAGCATGCACACTAGGAGGGAGCAGCCCAAGTCATGCACATGCCCAACCCATTTGAAGTCAGAGATACCTCCAATCTGGGGCCCAGATGGAACATATGGCTACGGGACTTCAAGTTCTACACAGGTGCCATAGGATTGACAGACGATACGAGGCTGAAAAATACACTGTTCATGGCAGTGGGACCAGCGGTAAGAGACATTGCGGGGGAGCTGTTGAATGTAGAAACAGTCACATACGGGGAGCTACACGCCAAGCTGTCCGAATACTTTGCACCGCATACAAACGTGGATTATGAGCGCCACATGTTCCACACAACAAGACAGGAAAAAGGGGAATCAATAGACAGTTTTGTGATGCGCCTCCGCATCAAACTGAAACATTGCGAATTCCATAGATACTCCAATGAAGAAGCGCTCAGGTCCCAAGTAATAGCCGGATGCCTCTCACAGCCTTTTCGTAAGCAGCTCCTACAGAAACAACGATCGCTAGAAGAAATCCTGGCGCTGGCCCGCATGGAAGCAGCGGTGGACTCGCAATTGGACAGCCTAGGAAAAGTGTCCATACACCAACACAGTGACAACACCAAGTCGATCAATAAACTGTATACCCACCCAAATCAAGCCAACAAACACCCCGATGCCACATGTTTTAAATGTGGTTATGAATACCCACACACAGGGACATGCCCGGCTGTAGGGCAAAAGTGCACCGCATGTGGGGGAATGGACCATTACAGGGCCATGTATAAGAACGCCCCAACCCACACAACTCCCAAACAGCGCTACCAAGAAAGGCGCCTGCCCACCCCCCAGAGCCCGCCCAGACCTGCAGTGGACAGCGAAAGACGGCGCGCCAGGAAAGAAGACAGAGACCGCAGAAGCCGATACACACGCGAAGATAAACGTTCGTCAGAGGACACGAGATGATCACACAGGCGGCGTTTTGTAAGATACGTTGAGACCAGATCCCCCACCAGTACTGACACCCCTTCGTCAGAAGAGGATCAGAGAAGGAAAGGTTACGTATGGGCCCTACAGGACAACACGGCGGCCACCCAACACAGCCCCATTTTGACACTTCAAGTGAATGACACCCCACTGAAGTTTCTCGTGGATACCGGAGCGACGGTCAACATTATCAGTGAAAGCGCATATCAGTCCTTGACCACACAGCCAAAGATCAGAAAGGCCACGGTAGACATATACCCCTATGGCTCCACGACACCCCTGCCATGCAAAGGCATGATCACAGCAAGATGCACACATAAAGGGCACTCCGCAAAGATCCCGCTGTACATTCTAGACACAGAAGCTAACAGCGGATGTATACTGAGCTTCCGGACAGCAGTAGACATGGGACTAGTACACATCTTATACCAGCTGATGGCCCACAAGTACTTTACAAAACCGGACTCAATCGAACAATCATTCCCAAAACTCTTCACCGGCCTAGGCAAGCTGCGAAACCGAAAAGTACACCGCCACATCAACCCCCAGGTCAAACCAGTGGCCCAACACTATCGAGGCATTCCGTTCAATATCCAGAGACAGGTGGAAGTGGAGTTGGACAAGCTCATCAAAATGAACGTCATAGAACCTGTATCGGGCCCGACGCCATGGGTATCGCCCATCGTCCCCGTCCCCAAGAAGTCACCAGAAGGATCCATACGCTTATGCGTAGATATGCGCAGAGCCAACACAGCCATCGAAAGGGAAAGGCATCAAGCGCCCAGGATCACGGACATGATCCACCTTCTTCATGGGGCGAGAGTTTTCTCCAAGTTAGACCTCACAAAAGGATACCACCAAATTGAAATTGCACCGGAATCCCGTTACATCACCACATTCGTCACTCATCTCGGCCTGTTTCAATACAAAAGACTCAGTTTCGGCATATCCTCGGCCGCCGAGATCTTTCAGGGGGAGATTCACAAAGTCATCAGACACGTCCCCAACTGTCTGAACTATTCGGACGACGTCCTAGTCTACGGCAAATCACAGGAAGAACATGCCCTAGCACTACACAGGGTATGTCAAGCACTGGACGACGCAGGGCTAACCTTGAACAAATCCAAGTGCGAGTTCTCGAAAGGATCTCTGAGGTTTTTCGGGCACATCTTCTCAGATAAAGGCATGAGACCCGACCCGGAAAAAGTAGAGGCCCTCAACTCAGCCACGCCCCCCGTGAACACCACTGACCTCAGGTCGTTTCTAGGACTGGCCAGCTATTGCTCCAGATATCTTAAAGACTACGCCACAGTCAGTAATCCCCTGCGCCTACTCACCCGGAAGGACACGCCATTCACATGGTCGAAGGAGTGTCAAGCAGCGTTCGAGGCGATAAGGAAGGCCATCGCACAGGCAGAAGACATGGCATACTTTGACGCCAGCCGTGACACCGAACTAATAGTGGATGCCAGCCCGGTGGGACTCAGCGCCATATTGACCCAGAAAGATCCCAGGGAGCCACACATCACGCATGTGGTAGCATACGCCAGCCGGAGCCTGACGACCACAGAATAGGCATACTCACAGGCCGAAAAAGAGAGCCTCGCGGTCGTCTGGGCTTGTGAATATTTTCATCTCTTCCTGTTTGGCAAGGAGTTCACCATCATCACGGACCACCAGGTACTACTTACCATATACGGCAGTCCGAAGGCCAGGATGCCTCCGAGAATTGCCAGATGGGGCCTACGCTTACAGGACTACAGGTTCCACATACAGCACCGCCAGGAAAGGAAGAAAACCCAGCGGATTATCTCTCCCGGCATCCCATGTCCACGACGGCGTCTCAACCGTCCATAGCGGACGCATACATAAATTACATCATACATCACCTGCAACCACTCCCAGTAGGGTGGCTGGAGCTATCGATACAATCAGAGGCAGACCCAGCGCTGCGAATCGCCCGACACTGCCTACAGATGGACAAGACGACCCTCATGAAACACCAAGCCAGAGGTGAATCGGACACTACGAGGGAAGACATCAAGTGGCTGGACCAAGTCCGGGAAGAGCTGACCGTGGTAGAGGACAACATCATACTAAAAGGTTGCAAGGTCATCATCCCGAGAACGCTCCGGGAGAGGATAGTACACCTAGCGCATGAAGGACACAGAGGCGTAGTCTGGTTCCCTCAACTCGATCGCTTGGTGGAAACCATAGTGGGAAATTGCCACGTATGTGCGCAAGTGGCGCCCCCGCCGCACCCAAACCCATTACAATCTTCACCGTTGCCAAACAAAGTGTGGGAAGAGCTAGCAGTAGACCTATTCGGACCACTGAACAACGGGACACACGTGGTCGTACTTATGGACGAACATTCAAGATACCCGGACGCCCAAATAGTAGAGAGCAGTGCCACAGCATGTGTCATTCCACCTATTGACAGGATGCTCTCTGCCTATGGCATCCCCAAGATCATAAAGTCCGACAACGGTCCCACATTTATAAGTCAAGACTTTCAGCAATTCGCAAAGTACATGGGGTTTCAACATCGACGCATAACCCCCCCGATGGCCACAAGCCAACGGTATGGTCGAGAGGTTCATGGCCAACATAAAGAGAACCCTCCAAATAGCCCATGTGCAAAACAAGCCATTCCAACAGGCCCTCAATCAATTACTACGAGAATACAGGCACACGCCCCACAGCACGACGCGGAGTGTGCCCCGCAGACCTGATGTTCCGAAGACCGATCACCACGCGACTACCTGAAGACCCGAGACCACAAGATCTGACACCGCTAGAACAAGAAGCGCAAGCAAATGACACCGCGAGGAAAGCAAAGACAAAAGAGATCATAGACCGGAAAAGAAGAGCTCGGGAGAACATAATGCAACCAGGAGACTAAGTATGGCTCCGGCAACCCAAGAACCGGAAAGAAGAAGCCACCTTTGCACCCACGCCTCTGGTCGTGACACACAAGAAGGGCTCTATGGTCACAGCACAAAGAGACGACCGCTCAACGGTAACCAGGAACAGCTCGCACTTCAAACGAGTCAGACTGACTCCAACAGGCCAATGGACCTGGGACAGAGATAGCGATGAGGACAGACCATGCGAAGAAGCGTACCAAGGAGACGGTGAAGAGTCAGAAGGCGAGGCGCCCCTCCCCACACTCGCCAGGGACGGACCGACCCCGATCAAGACAACACGACCGCAGAGGAGTCGCATGAAGCCGACGCGACTCATTGAGGAGATAGGGTAAGAGGGGAGCCCCTCAGCTCGCATGTTAAAAAGGGGGGAGATGTCAGGTCGCCCACATCGTTGTGTGGGCGGACCCCCGTTGGGTCCCACAGGACATGACTTCCTGGACGTGACGTCAGGGGAAGGGGAGGGACGAGGGCAGGTTCGGCAGTTCCGCCGATGTGTTGAATAAAAGAGGTTGCATGACACCCCGGCTCCCGCGTATCATTCCTGCGCAAGCAGGGCCTTCCCCGAGGGGACGCTTCAGGAAGAAGCGGCGCCTCAACACCACCATGTCAGAAATAAATCTCTGTGACCTATCAACTTATTCTCATCAAAGAGACTTACTTTTTTTTTTTTTTTTTTAAAAAACACTCTTTTATTGGTATTTTATTATAACAATCCCACAACTTCCCCTTTGAGCTCCCCAACCCCCCGGATGTCAGTCCCCCCCAAACACACATTAACGTAATTTAACCAAGCAATCCAACCGATTCCCACTGATACCACCCCCCCTCCATTGTCCCTCCCCCACAAACCAGTGTCCCATCTGATTCCTTCTTTCTCCATTGGTCACAGCACTCCAACCTTTAGTGTCCATTGCTCGTTGAGAATTGGGCCGGTTCTCCTTCCGCTCACACCTGTGGGCTCCCCGGTCCCCGGTAACACTTTCATGTTCGCCCTCATGCGCATGCTTCTTCACGGTGAGCGCAAGTCATTGTCCTTATCAAGGAGACTTACTTGACACTGAAATGAGTGCTCAAGATAATTGGCAGCAGAATTCAAATCCCTGCCCAGGGCGCCAAGAATGGTAAACCACCCACGGCCTAACACTCAAGCTCTGGCTCTGCAATGTGAAAAGTCAAACATGTGAAATTGTGAGACAAATGATTTGCATTCTGAGCAATCATCAAGATGGAACCCAAAATTTACCTTCACTCAAAAGAGTAAAAAGGTTCATCACACCTCAAGGGTGCACCAAAATTCCACAATCTCTCCAACTAGACAAATTGGGAAACTACGACTTCAAAATATCCAAAATGATGACAATTATGTCAATTTGAACCGAAATAATGTTATGAAGTTATTCAAATGTATCCCATCCTTACGGACTATTCTGTCCGATGATATCAAGATTGTTGAATATCCAACAGAACGCACAGCTGACCAAGTTCTATTACACATTGCCTCTGCCTCAGTTTGCAGCACAGTCATGAGAGCTTCTGAAGAGCTGCTTGCGTTTGGCTTTGACATTATGCTCGAACCCTCGGACCTGGTGAATTGCGATAATGGCTCAATATCAATTCCCTCAAACGAGAAAGATGCTACTCGGAGACGTGACGATCTAAGGAAATTGCTTGCTGATTCATCCACAAGGGCAATCCAAACTGGACAAAATGGCTGTAATTTTGTGCGAGCAAAGCCCAAATTCGGCCCCCGTCAAGATCAGCAATAGCAATGATCTAAAGAGTGCGAGTCCTGGAGTGAGTTCCTATCTTGGAACACGAGAGGGTTCACGCATCTATTTAACGATTTTGACATTGACTTACAAAAGGTTATTGTAATTTGCCTCCAAGAAACGTGGTTATGTGAGACACCGACAAGAGATTGCTTTGTAACCCATTTGAACCCAGTAGTGAAAAATCAAAAGGGTCGCCCTCATTCGGGTCTCTTGATGCTGGTAAAAATAAATCCTTGGTGGACGACACTGGAAATTTTTAATCTAAATCCTTTTATTCAGGGAATCATCTTGCAATCACTGCACATAGAAGTGGTGGAGCATCAACACTTCCTGATTATTAATGGACATTGGAATCCTCAAAAAATCAGCACTTTGTCCTTCATAAAGGTGACCACTCACCTTATAGGTAATGCCCTAATAGCATTTAGAAATCTATTATCTGTTGTGGCGATCTAAACTGCACGTGGTTTAAATTCGACAGAGCAAAATTTAAATGTACCCTTAAATGAGAATGAGGTTGCCACTCGTGCTTGGATGACGGCCCTAACGAATTGTAATTGCCAAATGGTAAACGGAAACGTTGAAGGTGACCAACCGCCGACATCTACTTGGCATCGTGCAGATTCACAAAAAATGTTAGATTATTTTTGGGTATCCCGAAACTTGGCCGAAAAGACGATAAATCTGAATGTCTGTAAAATGGCTAATAGCAATTACGACCTCTTGCGTTTTTCCTGTATGATGAAATGGGCAAACCCACAAAAACTATGTGAAATTCCATTATCAGTAAATGCTGGGGGAAATTGGCTCCGAATTAACATAGTGCAAATCCAGAAACTGAGTGATAAGCTATTCAAACATTATAAAGGACAGCAAGTCAACTACGCCCGTTAGTGAGACTCTTTAAAACATCCATAGTTTCATCACGATCAATGGGGGTATCTCACAAGCATATGTCAAATACCATCCTTTCAGCCGAAAAGAAAAATATGCGGCGAGATATAAGACGGCTGAAAAAAAATCCTGGCTCCGCTAAAACAGATGAAGTAAGAAATGAAATTAAACAAAGACAAGTGTATAGAAACTGGTTAAAATCTCATAAAATCATCATTCAACAATACTGTTCAGAGGAAATGATGAAAATTCTGGTGACCAAAAACACTCAACAAATATGGGTCATCTTGAATGCAGGAAGTTCCCGATGTCCTGCCTTAATTTCAAATGAAATTGATGGTGCAATATGGGAGGAACACTTTGCTCAAATATATCGGCAACCCCCAAAAGAACTGTGTGGTTTATCAGTGAACAACGATGTAATCTGGGAGGCCAAAATTGCTTCGTCCGACATCGAGAATGCCATTAAGAAGCTAAAGAACTCCCATGCTGCTGGCCCCGATCTAATCACCAATGTGATGTTCAAAAAACATGCTCCACAAAGGGTAGTCTTTATTGAAGCCTTGTTTACGACGATCTGTACGACAAAACAAATACCCGAATCGTGGCACGAGGCAATAGTAGTTCCAATATACAAGAAGGGCAATCGGGCTGATCCTACCAACTATCGCCCGATCACCTTACTTGATACCATTGAGAAGATCTTGGGCTCTTTTCTGCGCCAAAAACTGGCCCACTGGGCATGTAATGCCAAGATCCCGGATATTCGCTAAACTGGTTTCACAACAGGAGTAGAAGTAAACTTGCTTATCCTAAATATATTAAAGCTTGAAACCTTAAAGGCAAAGAAGAAACTGTACTTGGCTTTAATAGACATGCGACAAGCATTTGACAAAATAAACCGTGCTGCTTTGGAAGAAATTGACGCATTGGAACTGCCCGCTATCTATCCTAGAACCGGTGCAAGCTCTCCATACCGGCACATCGATTCGGGTTTGACTAAATAACCAAGGAGATCTATCAAATAAAATTCTAACTACCAGAGGCGTTAAACAAGGATGCCCATTGGCGGCCGAGCTATTTAAGCTCTTCATTTCAGACTTGCACGAGTACTTGGATCAAGTTCACTGTTTCCCCCCAAACTTAACAGCATTGAAATTAAATGCATAACATATGCGGATGACCTAGTCTTGATCGATCGTACGCCGATTGGGTTACAACGGCTACTGACGAAATTACATGAGTACTTGGATTGCAACGACCTGGAATTAAATGTCGAAAAAACTAAAATAATGACCATCGGGTCGTCAGGGACCCGGAAAGATAAAGCCTTCAAATGGAAAATCGACAATGAAATCTTGAATTCAGTAAAATGCATCCGTTATCTTGGAGTCATGTTTAAGAATTCCCTAAATGAGCATCACTGGAGGCTGGATTTAGCAGCGTGTACAGAGTATGGGAAATTCAGTTTATCACCAGTCTTCATATTTTACTCTCAAAAGGTAGTCCCTGCGATAACTTTTGGAGCAGAGGCAGGATGAAATCTGGACCCTCAATTCTGGCACAAACTCAAAGCAAAATTTTGGCGGCGTGTTCCCGAGTCTACCTTCTTATGTGTCAGTAACAGCTATTCGCTATGAACCATCATTGAATTCCTTACATTCAATTGTAATTTGGAAATCATTAAGTGCATTCCGAAAAATGTGTGTAACTCCTTTAATCCCAGCATATAAAATCTTTGGAACAAATTCTGAAGAAAGTAGTACAAATGTGTTAGTCGAGTGGAAGATAATTCTGGTAAATCATCTTCTAAAGGCCGACATAAAGTTTGAAGATTTGATCAATCTCCCCCAGTGGGTCCAAAAGAAATTTGAATCCTGGTCCTGGATCAGTAATTTAGAACAACGCAACAAGAGGGAATCAACGCTGAAGGCTGAAACGAGACCTCATAAATTGAACAAACAACGCAGATACCTGATAAAGTGTCCTTCACGCTATTATCGTGAGAAATTCCTGAGGTTTCGTTTAAATGCGTTGAACACTAAAGAAATGATGTGGCAACAAAAGAACAAAGACATAACGGACAATATATGTCAATATTGTTCGAGTGACATTGAGTCATTACAACATCTTGTCACAGTTTGTCCTGGGCTGAGTACCCAACGTACTTGCAATCTTGGGTTGTACGCACCCCAGGACAGTGATATGGAAAATTGGTGGGGGCGCATGATTGCAGGGCATGATATAAAACTATCCTGTGCAGTGGTTAACTATTTGGACTCTATTTTGATGAAAGTGGTCAAAAAGTAACTACGGACAGTGTAAGTCGGCTGAGTGACCACCTTTCGCTTCTTTTGTGATTTTTTTTCTTTTTTTCTGTTCTATTTGATTTCAAGAGTAAAGTCGACATTCTGGTTTTATGTGAAAAATTGGGTACTTGATTTGTTGATGATGTCCAGGTGTGATGAATTATTTGTAAAAGTTGGGCTTTATTCATTGTTTTTGTTGAGATAGCCAAACTGAAGTAGTTACAATAAAAAAATAATAATAACTGCCCAATACAGAGAAGATTAGCAATTACACAAATTCTGTATTTTTACCATTAAATCCTCAAAGAAATGTGCACTAAAGCAACCAAATGTATGGTGCTATTACATGGGCCAGGGTCACTTGTAAGGTCATCATACTTGCAAGACTGGTTTCATTACATGCCTTGAGCCGCTACATAAATGCTGCACGGAACACAGATTGTATGGCAACGCAATAATAATGCGTTTAAAGGAACGAATATGCATTCAGTTTAAGAAAAAGCAGGCTGGAGACCCCTTGTTTAGCGTCCGTCCTGCAGTTATAAATGCCATATCATATCAGTTGCTAACACCTCCAATAGGATACATGTGAAGTTGCTGCTGCAATTCAGCACGCTACATCCACATAGTCCTTCCTCAGCTGTCAGGGTAATGTTAACTCGGTTTTAGCAATAGTGAAGATACCAACTACACACGAGCGCAGCATGTAAATGAGGAGGATTACGGGGGACGATTTAGCATGATTGGTCAGAGACAAACATTAGAATGCTGGGATATACAGTAACCAACGTGGCAAAAGTGTCTTTAGTCGGTTTGATTTAATAAACTGCGCTCCTCCTCCCGACCCTTTGCTACGGTGCCAAAATATTCAATGGCTACCTGTTTGGGATAGAAAGACGGCTAGATTAATTTGATTGCGGACATAAGGGGCCGGTGTTCTGCGCGTGCTCGGCACATGTGTTCATGGAAGGCAGGAACGTCACGCACAATGGGCTTCTTGGGAAGGGGCTGTTAATTAATAGCTATATACATAATCCTACTCGCTCCTCCAAGGGGGGCAGTCAGATGTTTGAGCAAGGGTGGCGCAATGCTTTGGAAGCCTATAAAGTGGCACAGCGCCACATGCTCATAGTGGGAGGGTTTGCTGCCTTCCTGTAATAGACTTGCTGTGATAAGAGGGTGGCCGTGATAGGTTACTAGACACAGCTCCCCCAGCAAATTCTACAGGGCTCCGCAAATACTCCCCAGTCTCTTTGCCATTGGTAGAGAATTTCAAATGGAAGCTCTTTATTGGTGGCGGTTCACTGGAGTAACCATTGTCCACAACGCCCACAAAAGGCACCGATTTGTGGCACACCAACAAAACATGTTTTAGCAGTTTCTCGTATTTTCATGATGAATCCTTGTATGACACGCAAAAGGTTTGCATGTTAGTGAAAACGTGCATCACTACAAGATATAGGTCTGTGTCTAACAAGAACAAGCAGGTGACCTTATCACACAGTATGTTGTGTTGTGTGTCCAAGTCTTGGAAGCATATTTGCAGAGCCCATGGGAGATTTAGGTTCAGACTTCAATTCCTGTCCTTTCAATCTTCCATTCAAGATGGGTTAAATAAAACTACAATCAAACTTTTTTTGTTGTTAACATATGTCAATGCATTTTATCTTATTTGTCAGGTTAACGTATAGCGTGATGTGTATGAGCTGTACTGTAAGTCATCACTACAAAAAAGTATTCTTGAAAGCGAAACAAGAACACATTTCTCTACCAACTAGACATGAGGACACATGACTAAGCTGTACATTGGTCTTAAAGTCCGGTTTCACCACTTAAAATGATTTGCCAGGATCACACAGTTTAGTAATCTCACTGAGCATTGCCTGTGAAAATTAGAAGCAACAATAGCTGAATGAGTTCACAAGGTACGCTATTAAAAAAAAGCCTTACTCATGGTATAAAATAGATATAAATATATGACACACCAGGTTATTTACCTCTTGGCTTTCTCATGCCAACTTCATGCATTGTAGCTTCACACGATCCAAAAGTGATGTAACGCCATGTGACATTTTCTGTAATGCTATTTCTGGGATGTCTATACATATGCAAATTAGAGGGCCTACATGCCTATTGGCCCACAGGGCCTTGCACATTTTATAACCCGTACTGAGTTTTTAAAGCATGAGATCATTCAAAACAAATGAAGAAAACCGTTCTGGGGGTTTAAGAAAATATGGCAAGTGCAGATCCAAGCCCATGGATGAGCTAATTCGGTGGGCTGAAAGGATGACTATTACGGTCCTGACTGGCACTCAGAAACATGCTATAATAAATATGCACGCATTTATTGTAGAACAAGGGTGTTAAGAACAGAAAATAACGAAGCCAGGAATAATCGAACAGCGGAAATCCTTTGGTAAGGTGCATTTACAAAAAATGATTGGACTGCATGGGGTAGACTCGGTCATGAACGGTAAACGTGGTAACATAGGGACAGGAAGACAAAACAAATAATTAAGACATTGAGAGAATAAACTGTTACAGCACAGCATTTGCAAAGATGGTCGCATTTAAGTAGAATAGATTGGTCCACTTTGTATTTTTTGTTATTAAGCACACAAGGCTGGTATTTAACTTGTTTGGCCGTGCTCCTCATTTGCTGCCAATAAGTACAAATGATTAGCCAAAATTCTCATAATTGTGTTCAAGCGTGCGCCCGGGTTTACCAGCTAGCGCTGAGGAGTTGCAATGTATTCTTTTGCACTTCGAGAGCTAACACAAACACGTTGCTTTAAAACGATCCTTCTTCCTTTATTACTGAAGTGACGTAGCTCCCTCGCCCTGCCCCCTCCCACCTTTCTCCGGTTAAACCCCATCTGCGGCGCTTCTTTACACTATACAATGAAAACCATTAAAGTGCAGCTGCTCCCCTGCAAACACACAAGACTTATCGGACACCACTGGCGGCCGCTTCCCATCGCAAACCACATGGAAGCAGAATCCCCCATCGACCTCAACAAAACAGCCACAGCAGCAAAATATTGTCAATTCTGCAACAAACAGACGAGCGCGGTCCCTGCAAACGGGGAGGACTGCCCGGGCACTTCACGAACACGCACCTCTGCCATCGAGCACAGCCTCTGCCGGTGGATAGGTCTTCTGCAGCATGGCACCTCCGGGAAACGCTCCACATCTCACACACGGCAACAGTCAAATGCGACCGTCTTACAGGCGAGGGCCCTCCTGTACAGCAGCCGGCAGCACGGACATGCCCATAGCGGGGAGGACGTGCGCACACGGCGGCTTATCGCCCCTGTCATCTGCTCCTAATGACAGCTGACAAACCTGCCAGCAAATCCCCTTCCCTAGCTGCTGATCAGATGGACCCCCCCTCCTCCTCGCTCCCCTCCTTCTTTTAACAGGCGGCACAGCAAACAGGCACTGGAAAATTCTGCTCTGCGCCCACCCTCCCCCTCCCCACACTTGTGTGTCTGTGGCTGCTCCCTTTACACGGGATAATAGCCGGCCCTGCCGCAGGCCACGTGACCACAAGCCGACATTAGGGATGCCGTATGGTAATAGCCGCCTGAATAGGCCTCTCCCTGCCCCCTCGCCTGTACACCAATGGGCGGGCAAAGGGGCCCCGTCAGGGCTGCGAAAAGGGGACGACAATCGCATGCACCGCCCGTTCCATTGGCTAAAGCGGCTCTCACCAATGCAACCTCCCTGTCGTACCCTAAAATCACAAATGCATTATGAAACCCGACAACAGTGGGCTGCCTTCTCTGGGAAAAGGACACGCTGCTGCAAAAGTCACAACACACTACGAAAGTACGCTGCTGGGGGCGGGTGTAAAGGCAATTTTACTGCGCACGTGCGTGTATGCACATTGTGTTACTTAATACCATACGCATTTTGCAAAACTGTTTATTTGTAACATAGCGATGATCACACTGCAACAGATAGAACAACCCGTTTCAATAAAAAACCAGGGGGCGCTGATCACCGTTTTTGGTGGGGGGAGGGGATTCAAGATCGCCACACCAATGCCGACACATTTATAACAAAGTAGCCCAGGACAGAGCCGCCATAAAACGTCCTAAATTCTCCTCGTCAGCATCCCTGACGCTACAATTAATGTGGGTTTCTCACAAAGTGTTTAAAACGCTGTTTTTGAAATAGAAGGATTAAGCAAACGCCCCAATCTGTGATGAATGACGTGTTGGAGAATCCTTATTCTCTGACAAATTGCTGCTTCTGTTAAAAGTTAATGTTTGGTCAGTTGTACTGCTTTACACGTATGTTTGGAGGCCATGAAAATAGCATAGGTACATCCAACCTAACATAATATATGCATACCAAAGCCCCCAGCTGGTCTATCTGTGCATGTGCCAAGGAACATTGAATCACAAACTAAAGCCCTTTAGGCACCTAGCCTATGATGGTTTCTTTTAAGGGCGCACAAAATGTGTTCACTTCATCGTGACACAAATTTCGTACATAGCAAACAGCAAGTCTGTATGAAACACCTAAATGCAGGGAACTTATCAAACAGGCTTGTTGTGGTCTGGTTAAGAATCACACGCAGGCAGGAAGGTGCAATTATTGGCATGTATTTCCTCTAGACACATAGCACTAGCCTCTGGCTTAATAGTTACTTTTTCAGCATTATTGTCTTAGATACAAGCACAGTCTCTGCTGGATTCACCAGTGTGAACTGCAGGAGGTTATATCTATCAATTCAAGTCTGCAGGGAGAGGTTTGGGCTGTCGTCCGCTTGCTGGCTCGCCAGGCTCGTAATGTTCTTAGCGGGAAGTCCCGCTTCCTAGCTTGCGTCCGCTCTCGCAAGACATCGCGCAGGACTTCCTTGAAGTCTTTTACTCTACATACCTCATTTTGTTGGAAGACGTTGAATTACTCCATCACGTAGTCGGTATACCTTCCTGGTCTTTTCTCTCTTTGGTTGACTGTTCTCTGCATTCTCTTCTTGGGGGGTTGCGCTCTTTTCAATGGCTCTCCCTGGTCTCACCCCACTCCTCTTGGGGCTGTGTTTCACTTGGGATGGTGTCCATTCATTCTGCTCCGCTTCATGTTCAGGTTGTTCTCTCATTGTCAACTTCTCCTTGGCTTCTCTGCTCTTGTGTTGCGGGGCTGGGTGCTTCTCCTGTCCCTTTTTCAATATAGCGTCACCCTCTCCAAGTTCCATCGCTTACCAACTTGGGTGCGTACATGATTTGTTCCTCGCTGCACCACCTTCACTCATCTGCTGAACTTGGACCCAGTCACAGGATCTCTATGTAACATTTTAATCTTCATCAAATCTCCCTCTCGAACTGTATTTTGTTGTGACTTTTTTTCTTTCGTTACTATATCTCTTAATGTTCTCTTTGCACTTCTGCATTCGCCACACCACGAACCAGCATGGACGCTGCCCTGCGTCCTCTGAGGAGATGGAACAATGATATATTTTGACCCCATTGGGGATAAGGCAGCCACTGCTTCCATGACAGTGCTAAGCGGATTGAGACCTGCTGCGGTAGCTGAATGCAGGGCTCCCTTGACGAACCTGTTGGTGCGTTTCACCAAACCATTTGCTTGTGGGTGATATAAGGCTGCTTTGATTTTCTGGACATTGTTTTGCTTCATAAACTTTTCAATTTCTCTAGATACAAGGTGAACTCTTGTCGGTGACCAGTTCTCTAAGCAACCCACTTTTAAAAATGTTCTTGAGGAAATTAATCACAGTATTTGTCATTATGTTGGATACAAACTCGACTTTTACCCATTTCGATAAATAGTCCACTAACCCTATGCCATACTTGTGTCCATGTTCCATTAGTTCAAGCGGGCCTATGAAGTCCATACCCAATTTCTGCCAAAGCACCCTTGGCACTTCTCGTTGGGTGTAGTGGCGCTGGTCTTAATTTAAGTTGTTTGTCACTATTCAGGCATACATGACATCTCTCTGTCATTGTCTGTATTTCTAAGTCCATTCCTGGCCATTGATTCCCTCACTCTCCTTTTCGTCATGTTTCCAAGATGACTGGCGTGAGCCCTGCATATTATGGTTCTTCCCACTGCTACAGATGGGATTACTTGGTCACCTCTCACAAGCATTGTTTAACATTCGAAGATTTCATCAGCTACTTTCCAATAGGGACGCAACTTTTCTGGGATGGATTTCTCATCAGGCCACCCATTCTGTGATTTTTGTTGTAGTGGCATCGTTGGCTGCCTTTTCGTTCCAGTGTCCTTTGCTCATTTCGAGGAATTCTCAGCCCCTTAAATCAGTGAGTGATGCGACCATACATTCATCTTGTAGGAAGATGGTCTCTGTGTCTTTACACACTGGCAGTCTGGACATATAATCTGCTTGGGCATTCTTCCACCCCGTTATGTGTTGTATTTTGTATGTGTATTCTTGCAGCATAGCTGCGATGCAAGCAAGGCAGGGTGTTGATGTTTGGGTCCCTTCTGGGCTCAGTAGGTGTATTATGTGTTTGTGATCCGTAACCAGTAGATATTTCGTGCACCGGACGAATGTGCGAAAGTAATCTACAGCCCACGCACATGCCAACATCTCCTTTTCTATGGAGTAATTTATTTCTGTTTGCGAGAGTGCTTTAGATGCAACAATGTGCTCATCATCGCCTTTCTTGTGTGAGGGTTGCCCCCATTACATACGCGCTGGTATCCGTGGTGATCATTGGTTTCCTTTGGGGATTGAAATGGTTGCAAGCAGGGTGCATGCATGATGCCCGTTCCAACTTCTTCAAAAGACCTCAATTGTTCTGCATTCCTTTGCACTGTGTGTTTGGTTGGTGTGTGTTTTGTTTATTTGGAAATAAAATTGTTTTTTAAAAAAAAAAATTGTTCTGCATTCCTCTACTGATACTCTGCACCTTTACTGAGCAATTCTCCCATGGGTGCGGTAGTCTCTGAAAAATTTGGCACAAATTTTGCATAATTTTTGGGTAATCCCAAGAATGATCTCAACTCTTCTTTACTGTTTGGAGGAGGCGCCTTCACATGGCTTGCAGGAGATCTTTCTTTGGGCTGATACCTGCCTTGGATATGGCGTATCAAAGATACTCTACCTCGCCAGTCTGTAGTACACACTTATTATAGCGTAGCCGCACTACTGCTTCTTGTAACTTTGCCATCACTTTGCGGAGAGTTGTATCATGTGACTCTTTGTCCTCCGCATAAATTAAAATGTCGTCTTGAAAGTATGAGACATTCCTAATATTTTTCAACAGGGAGTCCATCATGTGCTGGAACACGGAGGCTGCTGCAGACAACTCAAAGAGCATTTTGGTGAAGTTCCAAAAGGGGTTATGAATGCAGTGAAAAGTCTGGACTCCTGATGCAAGTTGATCTGGTGGTAGGCATCCCTCATGTCTAGTTTTGAAAAGACCTTTGTCTCCTTCAGCAAAATCAGCTCATTTATGCTCAGTAAGTGATAACTATCCACCACAACTTCAAGGTTTAGACTGAGTGAGTCAATGCAGATGCGTAAGTCGCCAGTGTTCTGTTTCTTTATGAGTACTACAGGGCTGAGCCATTCCGACGACTCCACCGTCTCTATGGATCGTTCTTCTAGCATATTGTTGAGTTTCTCTTGCAGTGCAACTCTCGCCGGCACCGGTCTCAGCCTGTGCTTGACTAGTACAGCTTCTTGTTTTAACCTCATCTTGTGTACATAGTTCTCAATTCGGCCGGGCGTGTCTGAACATAGTTCCAGAACCTCTTCTTTGGTGATTGATGTTCCACTTTGGTTTATGGACAACACTTTTCCATCCACGTTGGGGACCAGCCTAATTTGAAATTTGGCCTGGTCATCCCAGCCTAATACTGGTGGTCCGTTTTCTGCGAAGTACACTTTGGTTTTTGTGAATCTTCGCTTGATTTCCACTGTTGCCCTGATGTATCCTATAAGAGTCACACTGGCACCGCCATAAACTGTGGGACTGATGTTTGTCTTCTGTGCCTCCACTCTTTCTTTCCCCACCATGCTTTTGTACAGGTTCAATGGTAGTATGGCGAGGTCTGAGCCCAAGTCTGCCATTACCCTTGTTTCATGACCGTCAAATTTAAATGGTACAATGAGGCTTTTCCCTCTAGGTCGTGAGGCTATTAACCATGAGAACCGCGGCGCATGCATCTTCATCAGAGCAGGCCTCTCTGCCCCCTTCACCCTGGATTGCCGCCACAGCCTTCCTCCCTTTCCAGGTACACACCGAAGCAAAATGTCCATACGTTCTGCATTTCAAACATTCTTTATTCCTTGCTGGACATTCTCTGCTGTTGGCTAGGTGACTGGTGCTGACACATCTGTGGCACTTTAGCAGTTCACGTCTCCCTGCTGTGTCATCTTCGGCGTCGCGTTGCCCCTTTCCTCTTCTGCCTCTGGACTGTACCCACTGCACTTCTGGTGACTGCAAGGTGGTTCCTTGTGCCTGCAGGACTTCTCTACCGCTCTCGCAATTTGGATGGCTTTGTCCAACAATATTTCCTTCTGAAGAATAAACTTATCTAGCACTTTTCTGTTTTCATGTGCACAATGAGCATGTTGCAGATTCTTTCTTCTGACGTCGCTCCAAAAGCGCCCAATGCTGCCAACTCTCTTAACTTGATCATGTAATCGTCTACTGGTTCGGCAGGTTCCCGTTTTCTGCCATAGAACCTGATTCTGTGTAGTACGACGTTTTCCTTGCATGAAAACCTCCTGGCTATTCTTTGCTTGGCTTCTTGATAGGCATCATCGCCTTCCCCTGTCGGGGCTTCCGGGTTAAGGCCTGCAAACGCTCTGTCCTTCCACGCCCAGTACATTCAATAATATGGCCTTCTTACATGCTGCTGAGTAGCTTGTTGCCCCATTGCTTCGAAGTATGTTTGAAACAAAGGCTCCCATTGGAGCCTTGGAATGGCTGGCTTGCCTGGGACATGCAGGAACGGCAGAGGTGGCGTTGCTCCTTGCATCATGGAGTACGTGGAACACGCTTGGATCCTCATCGACAATTATGTTGTGCTCTGGTTAAGGATGACACGCAGGCAGGAAGGTGTAATTATTGGCATTTATTTTCTCTACACACAGCACTAGCTTCTGGCTTAATACTTATGCTCTCAGCATTATTGTCTTAGATATAAGCACAGTCTCTGCTGGATTCACCTGTGTGCAGTGCAGGTGGTTATATCTATCAATTCAAGTCTGCAGGGAGAGTGATGGGCTGCTGTCCGATTGCTGGAGCGGCACTTGTAATGTTCTTAGCGGGAGTATCTGCTTCCTATCTCGCGTCTGCTCTCGTGAGACTTTGCACGGGACTTCCTTGAAGTCCTTTACTCTACAAGGCCCTTCTGGATGTGTATAAGTAAAACCAATGGCACAGTTTAAAGCAATATCAAGTTATGCTACGTCAGGTGTGACTATCTGCCAGAGCTAACTTTCGGCTCACATCCGATTGCATTCTAAAAAATAATAGGCCTGCATATTTATATTGTGAAAATGTACAATTATTGTACAAGCATGCAAAATGACATGCCAAAAAAGCTAGGACAGTGGAATTGATCCCGCAAAATTTCATCCCAACTGCTTTGCACTAGGGAAAAGTGGGTAGCAGTTTATCGGCATAGTACACGTTTAAAATGTTTTTTTTTATTCAACAGTTATGCTATGCTACTTCACATGCACATTACTGCTGTATAACAACAAAACATAAAACATTTCATACTTAGACGCGTCTCTCTACACTTCTGCATGCAACCTGCAAGTGTATGTTCACGCCAGAGCTGTCTCTGCCTTTCATGCTTCCCCAGCTAATAAAATGAGTAAGCTGTAGGTATTTCATTGTGTCTGATATGTAAAATGATGTGAATCAACACAACTGCAGTGTTGAACAGAACGCAAAAACAAGTTGGTTTTCTTGAAGAGACTTCTGGAAATAAAAAACGGTATGGCAGATGAACTCGGAAATAGATAGGCGTGGATGGGGAAAGTGCCTAAGCAGTAGAGGGAGGAGATCTGCTTTCACAATGGATGATCGATGCAAACCTCCCCAAATGTCTTGACCGGCCCCCTTCTGAACTCTGAAACTGGATGCCGATTTATCACGGTTTCTCATATGTATGGATACCGTGCCACATAAGAAACAAACTTTTTAATACATTCAGAATGTTTTCTTCACATTGTTTTTTGTTATTAATGAACTACGGGCATCTCTATGATCATTGTTCTGACATGGTAATTATTTCATTTTTGGATTCACTTGGAAAACAAACAAAAGGCACAGGGAAATATTCCTTCAATGAAATCATATACAGGATTCCTCTATGTACAAATAGCACAGTTCCATTCTAGGTCAAGACTGGAGGCGATTATTATGCTTCAACTTCTTTAATTCTACTCTTCAGCAGTTCCAACAAATAGCCTGAAAATGATCTTAACTTTCTCATTTTCTTTTAAAACTACATTTCCTGATGCGCGGATGGGGTAATAAGAGTGATCACTGGGGAGGGGGGATAACATGGGGGGAATTACACGGCAAGAGAGCATCACTGAAAAGGCTCTGGCATCTCTCAGTGGGAGATGCAGGGGTCGAGCATTGAAACAGGCCAAGGGTGCCATGCAGTAGACTGGGCAAATACTGGGGACCTGCAAACAGAGGAAATAACGAGCATACAGTACCAGGAGGGAGGGATGTGGGGGGATTCAAGCAGGGGTAGTTGTTGGAATGTTCATTTTAGTGGTTATGGTTACTTTTTCATTGTCCCTTTGAAGCAATAACGTGATCAATGTTGTAATGTTATATTCTCCTTCAACACAAAATAAAAATTTTATGTGAAAAAAAACTACATTTCCCTCTCATCACACTCCTTTTTGTAGTCCATAACACTTCCTGTCCTTTGATCCACCTCTTCTTTTCCTGCTTCAGCAAGGTAAGTTCACATTCTTACTGTAGAAGCTGTTCAACTCACAGTGAATTTTAAGAGAATACATTGACGGATTAAGGACCTTATGAACTCTGTCATTAATAATTTGGAATTGTGACCATGTACTGAACTGAAGTTTATTAACAGTTTTGGGCTTAGTGCAAGCGGCTTTTAGTACACATACACTTTACTTACTCTATGGTTTTGGAATTACCACAGACTACTAGCCACTCAGCTGGCCCTCTCACTTTGAAACCCACGTCTCAGCGAAATTGGACACAATTCAAACCTGATAGATATATAGCGTTTGATGTACTAATGCTATGGTTTTGGTAATGTATTTTAACTGTATGGCGTTACTTTAAATGTGAGCGCATTATAAATCATACGTGCAGCGTGTATCTCCATTCGCCAGTGTTAGCTAGCAGCACGACATCTGCACGCAACGTTGAAGGCTGCCTCTCCCTGGCAGACTGAGCGGGACCCGTGCTTTATTTCAAACACAATCGGGTCAAGATCGGCTCGACAGGGAAGCGAGCAGCGAGGGAGTGAGTGAGTGAGTGAGTGGCAGCCCCCTTCCTTGAGGGGAGCAGAGCTAGCCACGTCACTTATGCGACGCAGCTTATATTTATACTCCGGGCCGGCATCTGGTGAACTCGATAGAGCCCGCAATCTATCTGGAGCCAGAAAACATCACAGACATAAAGTAAACAGCAAACCATACAGAGCCGAGAATCAGCAGCGCTGTGATAGCGTTGAGATACTGGAGGCAGCAGGCACCACGAACGCGCTGCAGAGAACAAGCTCGGCAAGAGCCAGTTCTTTAAGAGATACGGCTACAGGCTGTGGAGACCAGTCTGATAAGACTATGGGGTATCACTACATAATATCCCCAACAAAAATATCGCCGTAGATATGATATGGCTGTTTGGTTCTCCATAGGCAATATTTTTGTTGGGGATATTATGTGGGACCAGGTGTTGCGGGGGTGTCCCCCACAGGGTCCATGTGTGAATTTCACCGCAAAAATATGGCGATATTTTTGCATCGCAATATTTTTGCGGCGGAATTAATACATGGAACAGACTATGGCAGGTCAAGAAACCTGCACACTACGCAGCACATAAATATGGGAAAGCAAGTGCTGTGATTGTGAAAACAGAGGTGTTGAGTGAGCCACTTTAAAAAAATAAAAAATTATATATTTAGACCAACAGAGTGTAATAGTGGACATGCACTTCAGCCTGCTTGTTCAGGTATTGACACACAGCAACCTGATATTCAGCAATATGTCAGACTAGGAGTGGAGTGAGGAGGGGCAAACGCAGGACTTAAAGCTAAGCTTCATAGGTGCTGGGAAGGTCTCATAGGTCTCCTGAAGGCCTTTGCCTTTTCCTCTGCATCCGCGCACCTGCAAGAACAAGAACAGCGTTAATAGTATACTTATCTTGGGGAGTATCCTGCTTCCATCCATCGCTCCTCCAGTCCTGTGGGCAGCATTTACGGCGATGTCATCTCCATCTCGGCACGCCGCATCCTAGAAGAAGCGAGCAAAAGGAAAATACATTAATACGCATACGCGCATCCCCCTCACCCAAAAAACAGCAAGAGTCGTCAAACTCTTACCTAGAGTCGAGCCGCTCAGGGTAACTTCAGTTCCAGAGCACGCCATCGACCTGCAAAGGGAAAAGACAAGACAGGTTAGCACATTAAGGGCAAGAAAGTGCCGCATATCGCACTTACTCAATTCTCTCAGCCGGCAGCCTCGCCGGGACATTGCAGCGCCTGTAGGGGACAGAGAGAGACATTGATCAGCACAAGAAAAAGCGAACAGCGCAGTTCATCGCGCTTTCACTCACCGCTTAGTGGTCGGCTCCCTTAAGCCGCTCGACACCATCTCTGACTTCGCCAACACCTCAGGAGAAAGGAAAAGTTATAAAGGGGGGCGGGGGGCAAGAGACAAGAAGAGGATAATTCAATACAAATCAAACCTACCTTGTCAGACCCAATTGGGCCGCACCAGTGAAGCAACTAGGTTCTATAGCGCCCACATCGACCTACGCACCCCTGCACAGAAGGAGCAGGACGGAGAGCACACAACACCAGAAAACAAGGTGAGGAGAGGACATAGGGGAAGGTTTGGTCCCCAAGGGAAGAGGGGGTTAAGCACCCAGAAACAACAGAGTTTAAATCCGGAAATCCTGTGTTTCAGGCCCAGTCTCCAGCCGAACAGATTCCAGGGAAGGGTTCGAGGCCGTGGGAGGTCCAGACAGGCTGAGTGGTGTCCCCGTGGATACCAGGTGAGCGTTACATGCACCAGTGCCCGACACCAGTAGAAGCCAAGTAGTGGGACGACGCAGAGGAACGCGGCTGTACACAGCGACTATAAAGGAGGTACGGAACTGAATAAGGCACCACAGCATAGGGTGAGGCAGCGGGGAAAGCTGACAAGCTCCGCCACCACAACAGGCGACGACATTGATAAACACAACTACAGCTATAACAGCTAAACTGTACATCCCCCTGCTTGAGCCTGGCGACCCCCGCTATTGTGCATGCATAAGGCGCACATCCACATAGCCGAACAGATAAGCATACCGGATGGCCCGAAAGGAAGCCATATTGACAGCTGGCCGAGGGGTCACACAGAAGCGACTGGAACCTAAGAGCTAAGCCACTGGTGTGACGGACTACAGCAGAGCTACATACGGAAGAGGTGATGGCGTCCAAAATACCGGCAAGGCCAAAGTGAAAGCCCAAACACCAGAAGCTGCCACACATACAGGGGGAGACACACGAGGAGCAGCAAATCCAGTGCGCAGCGATCAACAGATCCTGGAAGCCATTGCAGAACCGAAATCCTCGTGGGAGTGCAAGATTGATGCAGCCATGGCAGAATTAAAGTCCTCACTGGAATTCAAGATTGACGCTCTCAGTATGGACGTTAACCTCCTGAGGCAAGACGTGAGAGCGCTGGCGGAGCACACAAGCGGACTCGAAATCAAACTGAAAGCCAACACAGACCCCAGCATGGCCAACACCAAGGAGGTCACTATATTGCAACAAAAGGAACGCAATCTGGAAAGTCGGGCAGAGGAGGTAGAAGGATGAGCATGACGGAACTTACAGGTGATGGGACTTCCAAAGGGAGAAGGAGGCACGGACCCGACAAATTACAAGAAAATATGCTGCTGCAAGAGATAGGCGCAGGAGCGCTCACACAGGGGTTCACAGTGGAGAGAGCGCATAGAGCCCTAGCTAAGAGGCCGCCACCGGGAGCTCTTCCCCTGCTGATCATTGCCAAGATATTACATTATAAAGACAGGGAAAAGATTTTGGAACACTTCTGCAAAGGTGGGAGGATAAGCGGGGCATCAGCAACCGTCACAGCGTACCCGGACTACACATTTCTGGTACAGAAACAGTGGCTGCACTACGTGGTGGTCAGAGACGGCAGCACGAATCCGGCTTCAAATACATGCTGCTGTACCCAGCGAAATTGAAGATTACACACAAGAACAAAGCGTTTTTCTTCAAGACACCCGGGGACATGACAAGCTGGCTGCACACGCTGGGCTGCCCGGCAGGAGTGGAAGGCCAGTCGCAGAGGGGACAGGATAAGTGAACCTGCATTCCTCCTGTAATGCACTATTGACTAATACAATTGATGCTAGATAGCAGTAGTAACACTGACATTGAGATTGGGAAGGAATACAATCCAGAGTGAATCACAATACATGCAAAATGCTGAGGCAGTGATTGGAGACATTGAACTATTGTGCAGAATATCGATTGCTAAGCGCAGGAGACGAGGGTGCTACCCTGTTCTACACAGCATTATGAGACACGCTATGACCCCCGATAGTTAGATTAGTTAGGATACCAGTTGTGTAGTATCCTCCTGCAGCGCTTCGAGTACCGGCTGACCGGGAAAGAGGCGAGATGTGGGGAAGCCTAAGATCCAGGGGTGGAGCTGGGCAACAGTTTGGGTTGGTTGGGGAAACAAGAGGGGGGGGAGTTGGGGTAATTAGGGCTGGGGGGCTTACATATATACACAAAGGATGCGAAAGAGAGGAGGGAGGAGTAAGGAGTTCGAAGCGGTCTCCTCCAGCATATTCCTCATCTTAGATGTATTCCATCAAGCTTTAGCTGGTTCGGAAAAAAATTTCAGCAGAGGGCACCTTGCGTCGATGTCGTCGAGTGTCCCTCTAAGGCCTCCATCGAGGGTGACGTCATCGGGTGTACAAGTAGCACCCGTGGCGCCCGGTGGCGTCAGTTCTGTGTTTCCCCTCACTCTTGTTCTGTGTAGATTGTGGCGGTAGTCAGGCATTAGCCTTGCAAGAGTAACCCGAAAATCTACATAGGGGTAGGATGGGAGGGCGATGAGGAATACGTTGCAGGAACATCCAATCGAAAGAATGTTACCAGTTGGTAAGTAACTTGTTCTTCGAGTGGATTGTGTCCTCCAACGTATTCCTCATCTTAGATAGACTCCCAAAGCAGTATGGACAATTCTCTGGAGGAGGGAGTAGATTTTTTGATACCCTTAAATGGCTGAATATAGTACTGCTTTACCAAAATTCAGCTCCTTAGACTGGGAAGCATCCAGACTACAGAATTTTGAAAAGGTATGCAGCGATGACAAGTTGCTGCTTCACAAATGGATTTTATGGGAACACCTCTTTGAAGGGCTGTCGAAGGGGCGATGCTTCTGGTGGAATGGGCCCTTAAGCCTTCTGGTGGATCTTTCTCCGCTAATCTGTAGCATTCTGAAATGCAAAGCACAATCCAACGTGATATGGTTTGTTTTGACACCGATTCACCCAATTTCCTTCCGGCATAGCCAATGAAAAGTTGATTATCCACTCCAAGCTTGGAAAGCCTAGAAATGTAAAAGCTTAAAGCCCTTCTCGGATCCAACCTGTGCAATCTCTCCTCTTCCTTACTAGGATGAGGTGGAGGATAGAATGCGGGTAGAACAATTTTCTGATTTAAATGAAAATCGGACACAACTTTAGGTAAAAATTAGCGTTTAACCCTTAATACCACTCTGTCCCTATGGAACACAGTATAGGGTGGCCCAGAAGTCAGTGCCTGCAATTCGCTCACTCTTCTTGCAGATGTTAAAGCAACTAGGAAAGCAGTTTTCCATGTTAGTAATCTTAATGGACAAGTGTGCAAGGGTTCAAAAGGGGCACACATTAAGAATTTTAGAACCAGATTAAGATCCCAAATTGGTACTTGGAAAGGGTAAGGAGGAAACACATTGGTGAGTCCTTTTAAGAATTGTACTACTATAGGAATTTTGAAATAGGAGCATTCTTCCGACGAGCGCTTGAAAATGGAAAGCGCTGCAAGATAACCTTTAATGGTCCCAACAGTTACACCTCTATGTGCTAGGGACAAGATTAAGGACAGTACTTCCGGAATAGAACATAGAAAAGGATCAACATTCTTTTCTCTACACCAGTTGCAAAACTTTTTCCAACGGCAACGGTATAGAGATTTTGTTGCTGGTCTTCTTACCGAAAGCAACATCTCCATGACGTCATCTGGAAGGTCCCAATCCTTTTATCTCAGCCTTTCAGATACAAGCATGAAGGTTGAGAATTTTGACCTCTGGATGGAGAACCTGGCCCACCATTTGTGAGAGAAGGTCCTCTCTCTGAGGAAGTCGTAACGGGGGACAGATAGAAATGTCTAGAAGGTCCGGGTACCACGTTCTCCTGGCCCAATCCGAGGCAATTAGGATCATGCGGTTTCCGAACCGTCTCAGTCTCCTGATGACCTGAGGAATGACTGGAATCGGAGGGAACACGTATAATAGTGGGAAGTTCCACTCCACCACGAATGCGTCCCCTAGGGCTCCTCTCAGGGGAAATGCCCTTGAGCAATACCTTTCGCACTTCCGGTTGATTCTGGTCGCAAATGGGTCTACTTGAGGGGTTCCCCAAAAGGCGAAGATCTCTTGAATGACTTCCTGAGTCAGTTCCCACTCGTGGGACACTGTGCTCTGCCTGCTCAGAGCATCCGCCGTCATATTCTCCTCCCCGGCTAGATGAACTGCCGTTAAGGAGATTCCTTCTTTAATTGCCCAATACCAGAGCTGCATTGCCTCTCTGCACAGAGGTAGTGACCCCCATACCACCTCTTTTGTTGAGATAAAACATGGACACAGTGTTGTCCGTCATTATCAGGACATTTTTTCCTCTGACAGATGGCAGAAAAGCCTTCAGCGCTAGTCCGATTGCTCGCAGCTCTAAAAGGTTGATGTGTAGTTTGGGCTCCAATGGAGACCAACGACTTCCGATTGTCAGCTCGTTGGCATGAGCTCCCCACCCCATGAGTGAGGCGTCCATCACTATTGTAATCCCCGGCCATGGTTGCCAAAACTGTTCTCTGTGCAAGTCCACCACAGAAGATCCTGCCGAACCCTGTTCGGAATCTGAAGAAAATCTGTCATTTGACCTGAGAACTGGGACCATTGGGTCTTTAGAGCCCATTTAAGGAATCTCATCCTCCGGCGTGCCTCTGGCACTAGGAAGATGCAGGATGCCATGAGGCAAGCAACCTTAAAAAGTCGTAGGCCTGGAAACTTTGGGCATTTTGGAATTTGGAAACCATCTGAAGAATGTCTTGAGCCCTCAACTTGGGAGGCAAGCTCTTTCCCAAGGATGTGTCTAATACAACCCCCATGTACTGGAGCTGTCGGGAAGGTGTCATTTGTGACTTCTTGAAATTGAGGGAGAAGCCCAGTTTGTGGAGGAAGTGGCAGGTGACTTTCAGATAATCCAGTGCTTGTTCGGCAGAATGTGCCCTGATCAACCAATCGTCCAGGTAGGGGTAGACGTGAATCCCCCCTCTCCTGAGGTGCGCTGCCACTACCACCATTAACTTGATGAAGACCCTCGGGGCAGAGGTGAATCCGAATGGGAGGACTCGAAACTGATAGTGTGAGTCGCCAACTACGAACCTCAGGTATTTTCTGTGCTTGAGATGAATTGGCACATGAATTTAAGCATCCTGGAGGTCCAATGACACCAACCAATCCTGAAGTTGCAGGGCCTGAAGGATCTGAGAAAGAGTAACCATCTTGAACTTGTCCTTCCTGAGGAGCTTATTCAAGCCTCTTAAATCCAAGATGGGTCTCAGTCCTCCGTCCTTTTTGGGGATCAAAAAGTAAGGGGAGTACCATCCCTTGTTTCACTCCGCTACAGGTACTGGTTCTATTTTTTTTTAAAACACTTTTTATTGGCATTTTTGGTAAGGTTACATTTCAAGGCTGCGTTTAGTAAAGGTGTCCGTTAGCCAAGTGAGGTGTAAAAGAAACAGGTAACAACAAAGATTAACAACAAACATGCACAGTCTTTTTGTGAGGATGTCTTCGTTCAGCAGGTATTCTGGAGGAAAGGAGTGTGAAGGCAGGGTTCCGGGGCTTGCGAAAGTTCGAGGTTCAGATACTAGGTGGATCCGTGGTTGTTTAGTGTTAGGGTGGGCAGGCACCTCAGGGGGGCTTGTGGTCAGCAGAGAAGGGTATGTCGCGGAGGAGAGCCTTCCACGCTTCGAGGGTGTTGTTTACGTCGGTTGTTCCAGTGGTGGCTCCATCTTGCCAGGCCCTGGTCTCGGCTATGGTCCAACGCTCTAGTTCTCTAAGCCAGTGTTGGTATCTCGGGCCTGGCTTAGATTTCCAAGCCATAGCTATGGTTCTTTTGGCTAGGATGCAAGAGATGTCCATCAGCTTGACCACGTGTTTGATCTTGCTCAGTCTGGGGTAAGTTCCGAGGAGGCATTCCTGGGGGTCCCAGTTGTATCTGGTGATGCCAGCTTCCGTGCAGGTTTGCTTTATTTTGGACCAGAATTGCGACACCCTGTTACAAGACCAGAACATGTGCAGAAGGTCTGCTGGGATGGTGTCGCACCAAGGGCAGTTTGATGTTGTCTTATTGTTAAAGCTGGAGACTCTCTTCGGGGTCATGTATGTTCTGTAGAGAACGTTGAGTTGGATTTGTCGGAATCTGATGTTCCTGGAGACCTCTCTGGGGTATAGTAGCACTCTCTCCCATTCAGTGTCCGTGAGCGTGACCCGGAGGTCAAGTTCCCATCTCTCTTTTAGTGCTGCGCTTTTAGGGTTGGGTCTGTCTATTAGTCGGCCGTAGAGGCGGGTTATTGGTTTCCAGCCGTCTGAGAGTTCATGCATCTCGTTAAGGAGGGGGTTGGGGTTGGGGTTGGGTTCTTCTGGCCATTCAGGCCATTTCGTCTTTGCAATCTGTCTGAGACGATGGTACCACAGGAATTGGCCTCTGCTTAGTTCCTCTGATTCTAGGATCGCTTCGAATTCTCTGAATTTGGCGTCTTCGTATATGTCGCCCCAGGTGTAAATCCCAGCGCTCTCCCATTTTCTTGCCACTTTGAGGTCTGATATGGATTGGCATGCGTCCACAAGGATGGGGGTGTCGGGTGAGTGATTTGATGGGCAGAGCAGGTTCTAGTCCAGATTTGTCTGCCCAGCTGCACAATCATAGGGACCCCTAGTTTTTGTTTAAGTGGGTTCCAGAGTGATTCCTTGGGAAACAGGTTGGAAGATGTTAGTCTTAGGAGACCTGATTCAGCGTTTGGGTCATCGTGGAGCCACCTTGTGACGTGGCTGAGTTGGGCTGCTAAGTAATACATGTGTAGGTCTGGGAGTTGTATCCCCCCTTCCTTGTGTCGCAGCGTGAGGATCTTCAGAGGTAGCTTGTGCCTAGCTGGGCCCCACAAGAAGTCTCTAATGAGCGAATCCAGTTTTTTAAAGAAGGGTATAGGGATGTAGTGGCAGACATTCGTGAAGTAGCAGAGGAATCTGGGTAGGATGATCATTTTCACAATCGCTGCCCTGCCCATCATGGCAAGTGGCAGCTTAGACCAGAACTTCATGGAGTTACGGAGTGCCTTTGTTGCTCTTTCAGTGTTGTGTTCGTGGGTAAGTTCTGGGGTATGTGTTATGTTGATTCCTAGGTAGCGGAACATCTTTGGTTGCCATTTTATCCCCACCTCCGGCAATTCTTCCATGCTTATCTTGTTGAGTCTGGCTAGTGGGAATGCGCAAGATTTAGATCTGCTAAATTTGATTCCTGAATAGTGGGCGTAGTTGTCCAGGACATCGAGTAGGACTTGTGCATTCACTTGTGGGTCCTGTAGGTATAAGAGAACGTCGTCCGCATATAAGGAAATTATGAAGTGTCTGTTGCCTAGTTTTATGCCTGCATCAAAGAACTGTATTCTGCAGTAGATGGCGATCGGCTCCAGTCCCAAAACGTACAACATGGGTGATAGCGGACAGCCCTGCCTAGTGCCTCTTTGTATCGCCCAGGCTTCCGATATTATTCGCCCGGTCTTCACTCTGGCACTGGGTGAACTATAAAGGACCCTGACCCATCTCACAAAGCCTTCTCCAAACCCAAACTCAATCAGCACCTCGATTAACCACTCCCAGAAGATGGAGTCGAAGGCTTTGACCGCATCGAGTGAGAGCACCGCCAGATCCTCAGGGCTTTCATGGGTTTCGGCTATGACGTGTTGTAGCCTCCTCAGATTGGCCGAGGTGTTGCGTCCCGGGATGAACCCATTCTGGTCCTCGTGTACAATAGACCCAATCACCCTCGCGAGCCTCTTAGCCAGAATGGTGGTTAAGATCTTGGCGTCGTAATTCAGCATCGCTAGCGGGCGGTAGGAGTCGCAGCGTTCGGGTGGCTTGTTTGGTTTGAGCATAGGGATTATGATGGTTTCCTTCATGGTGCTGGGAAGAATTCCTTCTTCGTATGCTTCCGTGTAGACTCCCAATAGTATTGGAGTGATGATGTCTTCGTAGGTTTTGTAGAACTCTGGGGGGAGTCCATCGCTCCCCGGAGCTTTGCTGGTGGCTAGAGATCTGATCGCATCCTTGATGTCGTCGGCAGTGATCTCAGTGTCGAGTGCTGCGCGCTGATCTTCGGCTAGTTTAGGGAGTTCGATCTCTTCCAGGGTGGCTCTGATGTCTTCTCTGGGTATTTGCTTGTCGTGGGAGTAGAGCTCGGAGTAGAATTCTGCAAAAGTGGTGTTGATGTCAGGTTGTGATTTGTGTGAGACTCCACGTTCATCCTGGATCTCGGTGATGTAATGCCTCGGGTGTTCTCGATTGCACAACCATGCGAGTAGTCTGCCTGGTTTGTCGGCCTCTTTGTGTATCTTGGTAGTGTTGGTTGCAAAGTCGAATTTCGCCAGTCTGTCCCATGCCATTCGGCAGTCGTCTCGAAGTCCCCGCAGGGTCTCTTCCCCTTCAGTAGTGGTGTCCAATTGGGACTCGAGGCGTGTTATTTCCGCTTCATGTTCTTCTAGTGTCTCTTTCAGGCGTCTCCGGATACCTCCCGCTCCAGAGATGGCTTCGCCCCGTGTTACCACTTTCATCGCCTCCCATAGCGTGCTCCAGCTCGATACAGAGCCTTTGTTATTGTCTATGTAATCTTCGAGTTTAATGCCAAGGTCTTCCTTGAACTCTTGATCAGTGAGTGCCATAGGGGACAGTCTCCATGTCGGAATCGGAGGCCTGAGGCCAGTCAATCCCCACTGCATGACCAGCGGGGAATGGTCAGATATCGATCTGCCCAGGTATGTGACGTCCTCTACCAGGGCAACTTGTTCCCTGTCGGTGAAGAGGTAGTCGATCCTTGTGTGAACCTTATGGGGGGCAGAATAGTATGAGTAGCTCCTTTCGTTTGGGTGTCGCGCTCTCCATATGTCCACCAGGTCTAGGTGTTCCAGAGCGTTGTTAAGGGCCGTGGTGGCGGCATTGCGTGATTGTAGTAGAGGCACCGACCTGTCCATCTCGCCATTACTGGTGCAGTTGAAGTCACCTCCCCAAATAAGGGTGCCCTCCCTGTGGTGGGCTATTTTGGGGCACAGCATTGCGATGTGCGATGGTATCCCGTGCTGCGGGAAGTAGGAGTTGACCAGGCAGATTGCGGTATTTTCAATGGTCCCCCAAAGTATCAGGTATCTGCCCTCTTTGTCTGCTTCCGACCCCTGTAGGCGAAACGGGACGCTTGGGTTCACCCATGTGAAGACTCCCCGTGCGTACTTGGAGTACGCTGCTCCCTTTCCAGTGCCACCCCATCTCTCTACTAGTTTGGAGGAGGATTCCGCCGTCAGGTGGGTTTCCTGGAGCATAGCTATAGAGACCTTCTGCCTGCGGAGATAGGAATGAATGCGATTTCTTCTCAGGTAGGAGTTCATCCCGCGCACATTCCACGTTAGTATCTTTAGTTGTGATGTCGTCATTTGGGTGTGTGGGTGATCTTTTTTATCTCCTCCTCAGAGGGTCTGCCCAGAGGGTTTGGGTTCCTGATAGGGCGATTTAGCATTCGGCCCTCGTACTCGCCTAAGTTGGAGTGCTGTGTCGGCGTGTCCTGTTGTCCACTCGGGCGTGAAGATGTAGTGACTGTGCTTATAACATAACAGATAACGTAACTGTAACTTGTGCGCCTAGCGACTGCGTTCATTTCGCTGCGCTCAGGCGCTCTCGCACCGTCGGGACCCATCCGGGCGTCGGGTTCGAGTGGGGTCGGTCAGGCAACTGGCCTGTCCTGGTCTGTTCGCGGGGGCGAAGTCCTGAGTCCGGTGTGGGGCCAAGCGAGAGCCGCGTTAGTTTGGCGAACTGTAGTGTTGATTGCTTCCGCACTGCAGAGTGCATGTGTTTTTTGCGGGGTCTTGCGTCGGCGGTTGCGCATGCGGTCAGGTGCTTAGTTTCAGTCGTTAGTCTTTGGGGTGAGTGTCAGCGCCTTGGGCTAAGTTGTTGTCCTCCATCCACATGTTGGCTGCCTCCGGGGTTTCCAGGAAAATCGAGCGGCCCTTGTAGATGATTTTTAGTCTAGAGGGATAGAGCAGCATATACTTTAAGTTTAGGTGTCGCAACCTGGCTTTGATTGGCACAAACTAGTTTCTCTCCCTTTGCACTTTTGGGGTGTAATCTGGGTAGACGGATATTTTTGTGTTGCCGCGTACGAGTGGGCCGGTCTCCCTGGAGTGTCTGAGGATGACTTCTCTGTCCTGGAAATTAAGTATTTTGGCTATTATTGGGCGAGGGTGGGAGCCAGGAGGGGGTTTCTTTTGGAGGGACCTGTGTGCCCTCTCAACAGCAAAGCCTTGCGTGAGTTTGCCTGCGCCCACCTCTTGTTGTAGTAGGGTCTCTATGTATGCAGTCGGGTTCGGGCCCTCGTCGCCTTCAGGGATTCCAAGTATCCTGATGTTGCCCCTTCTGGCACGTCCCTCGGCCTCCTCAGCCCTCGCCTCAAGAAAGGCCACCTTCCTTTCGAGGTCCGTCACCTTGGACCTCAGCTCCACAGTGGTTTCAGTGGTCTCTTTAATGGTCGTCTCAGAGGTGGCGACCCTATCCGTTAAATTCCTGGCATCCTGTCTCACAAGCTGAATGTCTGACCTGAATTCGTCGATTTTGGTATCAATGAAGGTGCGCAGGGATGCTATGGCCTCCAGCACTTGTGCTTGGTTCTCGTGGGATCTGCATTTTTCGGTTTTGGAGGATCGGGGCTGGGGGGGCGTGGGTCGGCCGAGGTTCTGGCCTTTGTGGAGACGTAGCTGTCCATCGTAGGAGGTTTTGATTTGCCTCTAGCAGACATGGCGGGCCTGAGGGCCGGGCGACAATGCCTTGATGGTGCGCTGCTCTCAAGTCTTGCGGGGGTGTTTCAATCCGCCAGGCAGGCAGTGTGGGGTGGGTTGATGGTGTTAGCGGTGGGAGGATGAGGGGGGGTTGGGCGCTGTTGGGCTCCGGGCTCAGGTCTCAGAGCGGCGGCGGGCGCTGGAGCCGCGGCGATGTGAAGCGGGGCCCCCCCTGTCTCCTCACCTCCTGGGCAGCAGTCTCCGCTGCCGGCGTGTCGACGGCGGTCTCGGCGGCAATCAGGATGTTCCCGCCCGGACAGCAGGAGCAGGTCCAGGAGCTTTCGTCCGCGGCTCACAGCGTCCTGTGTGTCGGAGGGGCCGCGGGTGCTGAGTGCGAGTCGGGGCTGTGTGGGAGTATATTCCCCAGGGTCTCGGCCGCAGACGAATCGCACCTCCGTGTGCTGGAGTTCTCGGCCGCGGCCCGCTCGGTGGTGTTAAAGCAACGCAGGGGCCGCCATCTTGGGTGCAGGCTAGGGCGGAGAGAGGGAAGGTGCGTGGAGGGCAGAATCAAGGTTTCCCGGCTCCGATTTTACTCGGGGTTGCTGTCGCTGCTCGGCGGCAGATTCCGCCGTATTTTGTCCGAGTTTGTGGCTCGGGGGCAAGCTGCAAGCGGTCCGACGAGGATCGTAACGCGGCGTCTCGGTCGGAGCTCGGCGCCTTAGCTTCCTACCACCATGAGCTCCAGGCCACGCCCCACAGGTACTGGTTCTATAGCACCTTTCTCCAGCAGGGTTAGAACTTCCTGCTGCAGGAGCGGGTCTGAAAACTTCAAAAGGTGTCTCCCTGGTGGATTACTTTGAGGTTGTTTAGTTTAGTTTATTATTTGTAATGCGCTCCATACCCGAGGGTATTCAGGCGCAAGGCATAAGGATATTCAAAGCTTGGTTACAACATGTAAAATAAATTTTGTGCCAGTGCCGAATGGTTACATGTGGGCACAATAGGGTTACGATATATACAGGCAGGTACACTGAAGGCATGCATAGTTTTACAAAGTAGTTGGTGTGGTTGGTGCATGCAGTGTAGAGAGAGGTGCCGGGCAAAGTCAGCAAGGTATATGTCTAGATGTCCCCCATCTTTGAGCCAACTAGTGATGCTCTGGCAGAACTTGTGATATGTTTGATCGACTCTTAGAGGGGATGGTAGCGAGTTCCATAGGATTCCTGCCTTGACCTGGAAGCTGCTGCCTCCGATTTTGGCACGTTTGTATCTGGGGACCCAGAGGTAGTTGGTGTTGGCGAGTCTGGTGATTCTTGTGGTAGGCTTCAAAGTGAATCTGTCGGATAGGTAACGGGGTGCTGCATTGTTCAAGCATTTGTGGGTGAGGGAGGCAGTTTTAAGTTATATTTTATCATGAGTGGAGAGCAAGTTGTTGGCTCTTCTGGTATTAGAGATATGTTCTCTCTTGGGGATTCCTAGGGCTGCTCACAGCGCATTATTTTGTAGGAGTTGGATTTTTTTGATGTTTGTTTATTGGCTCCTATATATAGAGCGTTGCAGTAGTCCAGCCTGGATAAGATGAGGGCTCTGGCTAGGGTGATGCAACTGTCCTGTGACAGGAAGGCCTTGCCAGCTCTAATCAACTTGCATGTGTATGCTGTGGCCGAGGCCAAGGCATTGACATGCTTGTTTAAGGAGAGAGTGGAGTCCAGATAGAAGCCCAGAGTTTTAACCTCCTTGGCGACAGTAATAATATTATTGTCTATGTTGAATGCAGAGTATTCGGGGCTGAGTTTTTTGAGGGTCGAGGGAGTGCCCAGGATGATGATCTCTGTTTTGTCATCATTCAGGCATAGACCGTGGGTGGCCATCCATGCCTGAATGAGATATATCCAGTTCACCAAGGCCAAATCCTTGTCGTAATAACCGGTAAGCGGTAGGAGAATCTGTGTGTCATCTGCATAGATCGTGTAGGTGACACCGAGAAGGTCCAGATTATTGAAAAGGGGCTTGGTAAAGATATTGTAGAGGGTGGGTGAGACGCAAGATCCCTGGGGCACTCCGCAAGTTATGGGGATGGGGTTGGCTGCTGTCGTAGAAGAGAAGACTCTCATAGTCCTGTTGGTTAGTAAAGATTGTATCCATGCTATGGCTTCTTTGGAGAAGTGAGCTGCCGAGTCCAGGTGGCTGCATAGGACCCTGTGGTCGACCAGGTCGAAGGCAGCTGATAAATCCAGGAGTAGAAGGAGGGCTGATTTCCCTTCATCCCGGAGTTCATCTATCTATGACTTGAGGTCTAAGAGGGCGGTTTCTGTCCCATGTTGGGGCCGGAAGACTGATTGCCTAGTTCCTAGAAGAGTTGGTTTCTAAGTATTTTTGTATCTGGGAGTATGCCATTTTATCTAAGACCTTTAGGAGAAAAGGCACTGTCGTAATCGGGCGGTAATTGGTGGGTATTAGTGGGTCTAGGGACTGTCCTTTCAGTAGAGGAAGCACTCATGATTCTTTGAGGTTGGATGGGATGGTATTGGTGGAGAAGGATGAGTTGATAAGTTTCATGATAAAGGGGGCCAGATCTCTGGCTGCATCCTTTAGAAGTTGAGCGGGGCATAGGTCACCTTGACAGTTGGTGGGTTTGAGAGATAGTATGGTATTTTCTGTTTCTTGTATGGTGACTTTGGAAAACTTAAATCTGGGGAGATTGGTAGAGTTACTTGGTTGCTCTGGGTTGACGCTAATGGGTTTGTTGCCGGCTAATGTGGCTTTTTTCTTGGCAATGTTTGTTTGAAGGGTAGTGACTTTGTTGGCTAGAGCTTGCTGTATGTTGGAGCACCAGAGTTGGCCTTTGATGCAGTTGTCTGCCACAGGGATGGGTGCTTCTGGCTCTTTGAGGATGACAAAGAGTTCTTTTGTGCTGGAGTTGGCTTGGGCAATTCTAGCTTTGTAAGTTTCGCGTTTAGCTTGGATGATTTCTTATTGGTATAGGGCTGTGATGGAGCTGAGGTTGGCTTTGTTTTCGTCAGACGGTTGTGCTCGCCAGGATGTTTCACAATGCCTTTTTTGTTTGCGCAATGATTTTAGGTATGGGGTGTACCATGAATTGAGATGGGCTTTGGGTTTGCTTTCTCTAAGTTTGAGTGGTGCAATAGAGTTTAGAGATGTGGTCATGATGTGGTTAAATTCCTTAACCATAGCTTCGGGGTCCAGGTTTTCCGGGATATCATTGAGTGTGGGGAGGATGAGGGGTAGCAGTTTGTCACAGGTGATTTTTTTTTGTTCCGGGTAGGAATGGACGGCGCTAGAGGCGTGGGTGCCAGGGTGGGTTTGGCGGTAGTTAGGGTAAAAGTTATGAGGTGATGATCTGTCCAAATCTGGGGGTATTTGGAGGCTATTGTGGCGTTGCAGTTGTAGTCTGCTACCCAGTCCAGGGTTCTGCCTTTGTTGTGTGAGGGGGTGAGCACTCTTTGGGTAAATCCATGTTCCGCTAGGATACTAGCCACATTGGATGCATGTGTGTCTTTGGGGTAATTATAACCTAAGTTCAAGTCGCCTAGTAGTAGGACTTGAGAGGAATTTTTTAGGTTATTCGAGATGATATTTGATATGTCATCTTCAAAGGTCTCAATGGGGCCTGGAGGTCTATAGACCAAGTATAGTGTGAGAGTCTGGGCGTTATCTATGTTTAGTTTGCCTGTCATGAGCTCACATGAGTTGATGACCGGGGATGGCACTAGTCTGCAAGGTAGGTTTTTTCTTGTTATGAGTGGAATGCCTCCACCCAGAGTATCGGTTCTGTCTGATCGCAATATGGTATATCCGTTTGGTATGGCCAGTGAGAGGGCGGGTCCTGCTGCGGCGTGTAGCCAAGATTCAGTGATTGCTAGGAGGTCTAGCTGTTCAGAGTGGATGTCTGCTATCTCTGTAGCGTGTGCAACTAGCGATCTAGAGTTTATTAGGCCGCCCTTGAGGCTAGGTTTGTTTATCTTGGGTAAGGTGGGACTAGCTGTAGTTTGGGTCTTGGAGGGGGGGGCTGTTGGTGGTGGTCAGAGTGGGCCAGTGTTTAGTAGTTCATTTGTTAGAGGATGCCAGGGTTCTAGCTAGTGGTTCATAGAGTTTTGCAAGTCTTGAGCGGAGTCTGCCGTTCCTCTCGAGGGTATTGCAAGGTAGAGTGTTTTGTGTCTGGCGTTGCAGGTGGCAGTCAGTTGGCCAGGGTTTGTTAACGTGGTTGAGAGGTAGTGACATGGTGTTGTAGTGAGTGGAGTGGTATTGGTACGTTGCTAGTACTAGGAGCAGGATGTGTACGATACTTGTGTAGGAGACAAATAGGCTCATAAAGGAGGGTGGGACTGGTGGAGCAGTGGCCAAAAAAAACGAAATGGTGTTTAATGGAACTGTTGTAAATTGCACTGCGTGTTGGGTTTGTATTGTTGTTTGGTTTGAATAAAATCAATAAAAAACTTTTTAAAAAAATACTTGTTGTGTAGGAGGTGGGGAGCAGGATGCACAGGGGTGTGAATATTGTTGGTATGGGTGCTGTAGGCGGGGGAGCCTGTATCAAATTCGGTGTAGGTGTGCTAACTAGGTCTGGTCTAAACTGTGTGGCTGAGTGCAGAGTTCAAAATGCAAATATGGGAGTAGTCTAGATGCAGTATTTGTAGAGGGCGCAGCATTGACTAATTACACAAATCAAAAATGCAAATACAGATACAGCTACAACAATTCAAATACACGGACAATGGATCACCTATATTCAATTTTGCAGTGGGAGCCTACAATGCAGCAATTCAAATACACGGACAATGGATCACCTAGATTCAATTTTGCAGTGGGAGCCTAAAATGCAGCAATTCAAATAGACGGACAATGGATCACCTAGATTCAATTTTGCAGTGGGAGCCTAAAATGCAGCAATTCAAATACATGGACAATGGATCACCTAGATTCAATTTTGCAGTGGGAGCCTAAAATGCAGCAGTTCAAATACACGGACAATGGATCACCTAGATTCAATTTTGCAGTGGGAGCCTAAAATGCAGCAATTCAAATACACGGACAATGGATCACCTAGATTCAATTTTGCAGTGGGAGCCTAAAATGCAGCAATTCAAATACACGGACAATGGATCACCTAGATTCAATTTTGCAGTGGGAGCCTAAAATGCAGCAATTCAAATAGACGGACAATGGATCACCTAGATTCAATTTTGCAGTGGGAGCCTAAAATGCAGCAATTCAAATACACGGACAATGGATCACCTAGATTCAATTTTGCAGTGGGAGCCTAAAATGCAGCAATTCAAATACACGGACAATGGATCACCTAGATTCAATTTGCAGAGAGGATAGTGCAACGGTGTAGGTGTACAACAGGATGCAGAGTGCAGGGTCAGATATGCAGTTGGAGTCGCGATATGTAATGGAGGTTGTCACTGGAAGGTACTCACTACTCCATTACCGAGTGGTAAAGGCGCACCTGAGTCCAATTGTACATTGTGGGCTTGGAGTGATAGTATTAGGCAAATAGTACACAATCAAACAGGCATTTAGGTCTAAGTGAGCACAGGTTATTGAAGCTAGGGTTGTCATAAGGCGGCACAGTAAATCCAAGTTGAATGTTAGGTAAGTGGGTAAGTTCCGGGTTTCATAAGTTACTCACAGTCTCAGTATGCAAGGGCAGGGGGTCTGACCCTTGGCTCTGGTCAGCTCGGGACAGTCTCTGGACAGTTGTTGGCCTTACCCTCAGGGCCTTTCCAGGAAGGGCCGGCTTACGCCTTCCGGTAGTAGTGCCGTCGGGAAATAGGTATGGAGAGCCAATCCGTGGCTCGTGCTGCTGGCTTCAGTGTTGCCTAGCAACACCCCAACCAAGTGGCGGCGGCCATTTTGCAGGCAGGTTTTCCTCCGCTCCACGCGGCGAGTGATGGAGAAAAACAGCTAATCAGGGAGTATTTGGCCAAATTGGTGCAAGAATAGGGGGAAGGGGTCAGCAACCCGATGTGCATCAATGTTTGTCATCAGATGTATCCACTCCGTGAGTATTCAGGGCTGGATGCTGGATGGGCTCCTCCTGGGAGCATTAGAAAAGGAAGGCAGTAACCTTGGGCTATTATTTCTAGAGCCCAAACATCTGAAGTAATGGCTCACCATTCTTGCAGATGCTGTGACAGCCTGCCTCCCACTGGTGTCTTGTGATGCAAGTCCTCAAAGCAGTTTTGTGGCGGTTGCTGCAGCCGCTAATGGCAAAGAGGCTGCAGCTGGAGTTGGCTTTGCACGTTTTCCTCATCCACCGCGAGTGGCCTTTCTCTGTCCCCTTTGACTGGCCATTCCTCTCGCCTTTCCATATGAGGAGTAGTAACGATAGGATCGTCCCCTCCAAGATTGTCCTGGCACACGAAAAGGCTGACGTTGCCTAATAGCAGCTCCTTAAGATTTGGCAGCTGCTTTTGAGGTCTGCAACCTCTCAAGGCTCTCGTCAGCCTTGCTGCCAAAAAGGTGAGACCCGTCAAAGGGCATGTTCAGAAGACTGTTCTGCAAGTCTGGTGCGAAACCAGACTTCCGTAACCACGCAAATCTGTGCATTACCGTGCTAGTACCCATGGACCTGCTCACACTATCTGCAGTGTCCAATCCAGTTTGGAGGCATTCCTGCATGGCCTCATTTCCATCTCTAACAATGGCTAGGAATCCTTCCCTTTCGTCCCCTTGTGGTATGTGCTCCGCCGCCATTGCAATGCACTCCCACAGAGTGTACGAAAACCTTGCCAAGGCACATGTGGAGTTGGCTGATTTTAACGCCACACTCCCAGATGAAAATACCTTGCGTGCCCAACCATCCACACGCTTGTCGTCCCTATCCGGAGGGATAGAAGGGTACGCCATTTTATTTGAAGCTGTGGCTGCCTGGACAACCAGACTCTCGGGAGTGGGGTGTTTAGACAGATAGCCGGGGTCGCTACTGGAAGGGCAGTATTTTGAAGTAAGGGATTTATTCACTGGAGGAATGGAATCCGGAGTCTCCCAATTTTAGGCCACCCTATTTTGCATGGAAGGGTAGGATTGGATCTTCGGTGGGACCATGTTCCAGTATATCGGTCAAATCATCCTGGATGAATTGGGTTGGTGGTCTAGCGCATCCTAAATAATCGACCACTTTTGTCATTAGTTGACGGTATGAGGGACTGGCATGCTCTCCTGGTTCTGGCCTGCCAAAATGTGTTTCAGGCGATGTATCAATGCCACTTGCATTATGTAAGTTTCCACCAGGTCCCTCATCCTGCTTTCTTCAGAAATCAGGCATTCTGAGACATTTGGGGTACCATATTCCAGTCCAAAAGGAACATTCTCTTCATCAGATCTCTCCTGTTCCTCAAATATTGAAGTCAGGGATTTGAAAAATTCCTTCCTTGGAAGAGGTTTAAAAACCTTTTCTGGGAGCGGTGGGAGAGGTGTATTAGTGGAACCTGAAGGCATTACAGCCTTTGCAGCCTTCTCGTTTTCTTTTTCTGGCTGAGTTGGCTGAACTGGAGCCTTTGGAACCTTTGGCGCAGAGGGCTTCGGGGTCGACGTCGACAAAGGTGTCGATGGCGTCGACATAATAGTGGTCGCCGGCATGAGGGCGCTCTTCGAAGATTTCCCCTTCGAGGTGCGTCGGGTTTCAGACGGCATCAGTGACCTCGAGCGGTCGACTCGATTCGAGTGGTCTTTTTCGCTCGGCGTCCTGGAAGGTTCGCGATCCTTCCTTCTTCGATCACCCGGGCTCGAGGGCGCGTGAGATAACGCTCCCGGCCGGCTTCCGAAGAAGGCACGGACCGAGACTTCGCTTTCTCAAACACCTCCATCATTTTCACCCTGAATGCTTCCCACTCTTCGGAGGAAGAATGTTTTGTGGGGCATTTCATCCTTTTTGGGGATTTGTCCGAAGACCAGGTGGAAGGGGACCTGTGGCGTCTTTTCTTGGATTTTTTCATCGAAGACTAAGAGCGATGGGAATCGCTTCGGGACATAGACCGATGCCTTTCGTGTCGAGGAGACTTCTCCTCACGGGACCTCAACGCTAGAGGCTTTCCGGTCGGATTTACGACCTATCTGCAGTTTTCCCTTCCTCTCTCGCAAGGCCTCCATGCCGTGGCCTTCCCTGAGACACCACAGACATTCTCGGTGCGGGTCCGTGGTGCCCATTTTCAAACCGCAAGATTTACACTTTTTGAAACCCGATCGATATGTCCTCGTCATCGACTCCGACCCCACGAATATCTCTTCAGTATTTACTGCGTCACAGAACTCGAGGCACGCCGAATCTCCGAAGTAACATGCGTGCTACTTGTATACCCGATGATGTCACCCTCGATGGAGGCCTTTGAGGGAAAATCAACTCGACATCGACGCAGAGCGCCCTCTGCCAAATTCTTTTTCCGAACCAGCTAAAGCTGGATGGAATAAATCTAAGATGAGGAATACGATGGAGGACAAAATCCACTCGAAACAGAATTATGACATATTTCAAGCGGCAGAAAGTGGATATAGTGCTCTTACAAGAGACTCACCTCACCAGGGATAAATTAGATACACTGACGTGGAAATCGAGTGGTATTATGGTTGGCACGGCCTACTCAACGCATGCGAGAGGGGTCTTGATCTGGGTGGCACCAAGGGTCCCGTTTCAGGTCCTCCAAACTGTAGTGGATGACGGCAGGATGGCTTTTGTCAGAGGCATGGTAGAGAACCAAGAGATATGTGTCAAATACGTATGCCTCGAATCAGAATGCCATGGTTTATTGTAAAGACACTATATCCCAATATCAGCCCGCATAGGGACTGTGGGGTCATATTGAGGGGGGGGGCGTTAACTGCATGATAGACCCGACAAAATATTGGTCGGATGACAAGGTTTCTAACTCATCCCCAGTGGCTAAAGAATTGAAGGCGTTGATGCAGGACCGGAAATTGGCAGATTTATGGAGGAAATTGCACCTGCTGGACCGGGTATACTTACATTATTCAGCCCCGCAATACCTGTATACAAGACTGGACTACGTGTTTACAGGGGACGAGGTGATGCAAGAGTTCACACAGACTGAATATAAAGAGAGTCTTGTCCGATCACGTGCCCCTGGTCATCACGTGGCAAATACGGCCTCACCGAGCAAGGATCGCTACCTGGCGACTTAGAGTTGAAGCCTTAAAAGATGCGGGGCTCCGGGAAGACATGCAAGCTGGTGGTGCAGGAATATTTTACACAACACTGGTATTTGCAGTTCGGCTGGTGTGTTGTAGGAAGCATTCAAAGTGGTAGTGCGGGAGCGGCAATAGCCAAGTCCAAAGGGTTACAAGAGGAAATAGTGCGGGAACTACAAAAGACAGAGCAGAAATTGGAAGACATGAGGAGGACTGGTAGTGGGACACAAGAGGAAGCAGGAGAAGCGCTATGCCTCCAGCAGGAATGCATAGCGGAATGGGAGAGGCTGGTTAACTTGATCTATAAAAAAGATATTGAGCGCCAACACAAAGAAGGGGATCACAGCCTGGCCGCCTACTAGTGTGGTTATATGAGAGTGCGTTACGCTGCAACCAATACGGGCGGTGCAAGGGGCAGATGGTCGCTTGCGAGAAACCCAAGAAGAAGTAAATGAGTGCTTCTGTGACTTTTACAGGGAGCTGTACAGTGTACCCACAGGGGAGGAATTAGAGGACATACAAGGGGCACTATCGGAGATAAGTCTCCCCCGACTCACTGAATAGGACAGGGACAGATTAGAAGTCCCCATAACGATTGATAAACTAGAAAATGTGATTGGAGACCTGCCCACTAACAAGGCCCCATGGGTGGATGAGCTCCCCAGTTAGTTTTACAAAGAGTATAAAGCAGATATCCCTCCCCCCCCCATTGTTGACAATGTTAAATGAAGCATTAGAACAAGGCAAGTTGCCTGAACCACTGAGGGAGTCGATAATTATCCCCTTCCTCAAACCTAACAAACTAGACACTGACTGTGGGTCATATAGACTTCTGTCATTACTGAACTAGGACGGGAAGATCCTAACAGCGGTTATGGCAATGAGACTGAGATCGATGATGGGCAAGATCATCCACCTGGACCAGACGGGGAATGTTTCTCAAAGGTACATCACCGACAACCTGAGGAGGCTGCATCACATAACAGATTACACGAATGGGAAGTCAGACGAGGTGGCGGTGGTGGTTTTGCTTGATGCTGTGAGAGCATTTGATTCAGTTAAGTGGCCCTGGTTGCTGGCGGTTCTGAAGGCTTTCGGCATGGGACCCACCTGTATATGATGGGTGAAATTACTGTATAATGCCCCGATGGCCAGAGTCAAGACGTGCTCCGTGATCTCAGAGCGGTGGAAATTAAGTAAGGGAATGAGACAGGGGTGTCCATGGTCCCCGATGCTCTTCATACTTGCTCTGGAGCCACTGGCAGTTTACTTGAGGGCGGAATTTGGGGGGGGTGGGAGTAAGCACACAGGACAGGAGACATTTGGTCTCGGTGTATGCAGACGACATGTTGCTGTATTTGAGTTATCCAGAAGAAAATGTACAATATGTCCTAGAGGTGCTGGCACGATACGCCTTAGTGTCTGGTATATCAGTGAATCCCCAGAAATCTAGTTTGTACACTGTGGGGTGTTACAAAGGGAAGCCCATACATAATCCGCCGGTGCTGCCTATAAAACGGGAGCTTGCTACGTTCAGGTACCTAGGAGTAGCGATATATCACGATTCCAAAGAGGAACATAAGCACAACACGGAGAAAGCGGTGGAGAGGATAGAGAAGAGCATAACATTCTGGGGGAGGTAGCCATTAACCATGATGGGGAGAGCGGCGCTATTGAAGATGGTGGTGCTGCAGAGACTTCTGCATTATTTTGCCAATGTCCCCTTTGCGATCCCAAATAAATGTTGGGAAGATTACATGGTGTATGTCAGAGCTTCATTTGGCACATATCAAGAAACACGGTGGCTTTATGGAAGCTCCAGAATTCATATGAACAAGAGGGTATTAAATTGCCCAATTTTGAGACGTACTTTATAGCCAGTCAGCTGCAGTATGTGGCCAGATGGCTGTCTGATGAACTGGCTGCTGAAAACAGCGGGCCGACCGTTCTTCTTGAAGGAAGTGATATGGTTACCTGATTTGCACAAAACTAGTGGGCACATCCTGCTATGCCTGGGCTGCAACATATGGCATAGAGCACTGCGGCTGCTAGGTACGGCAGCACTGTACTCCACCGCCGGTGCCACTGGCGGTACTTGCGAGGCAGATGAACATACCAGGAAGAATTTACGGAAGAATTGGGAACACATGGGATTAGCCACAGTATGAGATGTGCTTAAAGGAGAGCCCCACAGTTTCGAAGAGTTGGTAGTTGATACTGGGATACATGGTGTCCAGTCAATTGGTCGACAGCAAACTGGTCGACTGCAATTTGGTCGACACCATTTGGTCGAATGCCGAATGATCGAATTTTTTTTTTTTTATATATATATATGTGTTTTGTGGGTTTTCGTGTGGGGAAAAAAAAAAGAAAAAAAAGAAAAAAAAGGGGGTTGGGGGGGGGGGACCCCCCCCAAAAAAAACCAAAAAAGGGGTAAAAAAAAAAAAATAATAAAATTCGACCATCTGGCATTCGACCAAATGGTGTCGACCAGTTGTCCTGTCGACCAAATGTTTTCGACCAATTGACTGGTAACCTGGATACATAGTGGTCAGTACATCACACACGTTAGGCTGCTGAAAGGCTTGAAATTGAGATGGCCAGATCCCACTACGCACATGCAGCCGAATAGGGTGATCGATTCCACATGAAATCTCACGAATATACGAGTTATGATGTCCGCAGTGGGGGGAGAAATAGAGCAAGTTAGAGGGAAGTGGGAGGCAGACCTGGGAGCACCACTGTCAGACGGGGAATGGAACAAGGTGAAAATGCATCACAAGAAGGTATCGCGAAACGCAAGATTCCAGCAGATCCAGCTGTATGTGACACATGGAGCATATCTGACTCCATACAAAATAGCCAAGTTTAATCAGACAGGTAACCAGGCGTGCCTGAAATGTGGGGAGAGATGCTGACTTGGTACATATGTTCTGGGCATGCGTGGAAATGAGTAGATTTTGGAGGGAGTTAGCACAGCTGTTGGCGAATGCTGGGATAACGTTAGACGTAGACTCTCCAAAAGCCTGCCTGCTTGGGTGCTTCCCGAGACCCAAGCGGGCTAAACATGTAAGCAAGCTGAAGGACTGAGCGTATATTCTGGCGAAACAGAGAATAGCAATGGGATGGAAAGCACTGGCGAGACTAACCGCGCGAGTATGGTGGGGGATATGCTAAAATTGGCCAATCTGGAAACGACGGCATGGATGGAAGCATCCAGTAGTGAAGAGGAACCAGGAGTGAGTGGAGTGCATATGTGGAACAGCTTATAGCTGATTTGGCCACCTCTGTACATGATACCCAGGATGTGGGGGAGATCCCTGTAAGCGAATCCGTTGCCACCGATGAAGTGGCGGTGATGGAAGAGTGACCGCGATTGGAAGTGTAGGGTAGGTCCAAAAAGGGGGTGGAGGGACAGGAGTTGGAAAGGGAAGTTGTTAAGTATTTACTTGCATTCGCATGTAATTATTAAAAGTTTACATTGTTAGGTTTGCTTGGTTAGACAAATAAAATTGTTTTTAAAAAAAAGGTCTGAGGACTTCTCTGTCCTATGCGGGGTCCCACAGGGCTCATGCGTGGCACCCACACTCTAACATTTTTATGATTCCTCTATTTGAAGAACTGGATATATTGGGTGTGGTGTACGCAAACTACGCAGACAACACACAGTGGCTTGTGCCCATGCCTGGTGATTATGCGCGTGACACTGCCTCGCTTAATTCCATCTACGAAATTTTCCAGGCATGGATGCAAGTAAACAAACTAGCCTTAAATAGTTCAAAGACCGAACTTGTGATTCTGGGTACGGCAACGCACTTAAAAAAACTCACGGCAGAATATACATCATTTAAAATTGCTGACTGTGTTCTTTACACCCAGAATAAGGTCAAGACAATTGGTGTGATCTTGGATCGGGAATTGGCCATGAAAGATCAGGTCAATTTCATTGTCTCCAGCTCATGTTATCTCAAACCTCTAGCACAGTTACAGCCCTTTCTGTCTTCAGAAAACTGTTTCATAGTGGCTTGCGCCATTATTGGTGCTAAGATTGATTATTGCTCTAGTCTGCCGTTGGGCATTGCCAAGCAGGATTTGACACAGCTGCAGATAATCCAAAATAAGGCTGTGCGCATTGTGGCATGGCTACAAAGGAGAGACCATGTTACATCGGCTAGGAGAGCATTACATTGGCTCCCCATTCGTAGCCGGATCATCTACTGTGTGATGTGCATTACGCATAATTGTCTCTCAGGGCAAGTCCACAAGTATCTCGCAAGTCTGATCTTGCTCCTATCGGCGCGTAGAGTACGGAGGTCCAACAATTGCAGTCGCCTAGAAACGCTGAGAGCACGTCTGTCCTACGTGGAGCATAGATCCTTCCCGCATGCAGCTCCACGGTTGTGGAACTTGCTTCCGTTAGATCTGAGGTCATGTACCAATCTGCAACTTTTTAAGAGCAGATTGAAAACACATCTATTTGAATAATGCCCGCCCAATAATATGACTACCATTTTCATTAGAACTACTCTCTCCACTGTCTGCTTCTTGCGGTTAATATTCTTGTTGCCGGTTTGTATGTCATGTTTCTGCGCTCTCATGCCTCTGGGCTCGTCCTCAATTGCATTACAAATAAAATTAAAATAAATAAAAAATAATGATACCTGGACAATATCCTGCTGTTAGCAGGCGACAGAGACATTGCTACACCAGACGAACTGAAAGATCCCTTAACCTCGCTAGGGTTCTTGATCAATCAAGAGAAGTCAGACATGACACAGACGAGGTGACAAGATTTTCTAGGTTTCGTGACGTACACAAAGAAGGCGACTCGAACTGCCGACGAAGAAGAATTTAGATATCAGGAGAGGGATCAAAGCATGTCTTGCCAAACAAGCAATTTCTCTACAAGCACTAGCGAGAGTAATGGGACTATTAGTGTCCTCCATTCAGGCCATATATTCAGGGCCCCGACATTACAGGGCACTCCAAAGGCTAAACATCAGGCACCTTCAGCAAGGCCTGAGATATCACCAGGTACAACCACTAGATCAAGAGCCAAACACAGAATTACAATGATGAATGCAGAATATGGACACATGGAACGGGCGTGCCATTTTCAGAGACACGCCAGACCTATTTATAGAGTCGGACGCCAGCAGAGCAGGCTGGGGAGCTTGGTTCGGCGCATTAGAAACAGGGGGAAAATGGAGCTCGGGGGAATTACAACTTCAAAGAAACTGTCTAGAACTGTTAGCTGGGTCGTTCGCAATAAAAGCCTTCAAGAAGGACAGAGCAAACTGTTGCATACTGCTGAAGATAGACAACATCTCAGCAGTCAGATACATAAATCACCTAGGAGGGATAAAGTTCACACTCCTAGCGGAATTAGCAAAGGACTTCTGGCATTACTGCCTCCAGACAGGGATCTCAGTAATGGCCGAGTAGCTACTCCAGCTACTGGAAACACAATGAGAAGGTATTCCATTAACTGGAGAAGTTATGAGGGCCGATACACACAGATCTGTTCGCTTCCAGGCTGAACGTGGAGAAGAGTCGATTCTTCAGCTGGAGACTAGACCTGAGCGCACAAGGAATGGACTGAGATTTTGAGCAGAGTACTGGCAAAGGTTTGCAGAGAGAGGGCCACAATAGTAGTCGTAGCACCTATATGGAAGTTGCATGTATGGTTTCCAGCTCTGATCAAACTTTATTTGGATTTCCTGCAGATTCTCCCATCAGGAGAGCATCTGCTCACTGACCCAGCTGGGTCGTTTCATCCGCTGAGGGGGAGGGGCACTCTTCCTCTAATGGCTTGCAAGGTTTCAGGGGAAGATGGGCACAGCCAGGCATTTTGGGCCACATTGTGCAGCTCGTCGTGGATTTTTGGGCCCCCTCCACTCGGAGGCACTACGACGCGGCATCGAGCAAATGGGAAAACTGGTGCAAAAGGAGAATATTCCTCCTGTTTCTGCCCCTGTAGTGGTGGTCCTTAATTTTCTGACTTCTCTCTTAGAAAAGGGCAAAGTCCTCAGGACCATAGAAGTGTATAGGTCTGCAATATCAGAGGGTCATACACAGGTGGACGGAGCACCTTTAGGAGATCATCCCCCCCCTGCGGGCATCTAAACTTAAAGGGGAAGAATGTTTTTCTGGTGAAAAAGGTTCCATCTCCTGTCCCTAGGAAGGGACGGCCATACAGCATGGAGAAAAGGGGACGGGACATAAGAAAGGGGACGGGACGTAAGAGTATGGTAGGTTTGTGTCCCCTTTTTTAAAAACAGGTGAAATGGTGCTGGTGCATACACTCCCTGTAACTTCTTCTACAATCCCTTGTCTTACAATTTTCCCAAGATATCTGGAGGAACAACCATACAGCTATTGTCTTGATTGGTTTATAGTCATTAATTCGAATTACATTATGTCGAAAGACAATATCGAGAAAAAAAAGTTTAAAAAAAATTTCAAATGTCTTTTTGTTTGTTTTTTGTTCGAAATGGGGGGGGTTCTCCCCAACCCCCCTTTTTTTTTGTTTTTCCCTTTTTTTTTTAACTTACGGAACCACAAAAAAAAACAAATAAAAACCGACTGCAATAGGTAACTAATGTAACCATCACTCATATGTAACCTAGTGCCCACTTCCCTCTGGGTTTGTTGCACTCTACCAATGTTTAAATAAATAAATACATCAGAGACAAATATTTCAAGTGCTGAATAACCTTCAGGGGATACTTTGTAATGGGTAATACGCAAATAAACTGCTATTTGCCGTATTTGTATTTTTACTGGGGCAATATCCATAAGGCCAACGTCATTCTCTGATACTGCCCATAAGGCATCAGGGAGGTTATCAAACTCAGGTGGCAGCAGTTTTCTAAAAGCGGATTTATTTTCAAAGGGCATACTGTAATCTGTACACCATCAGGCATACAATAAATAGTAGCACACAATTTGTTCAACAAATTCAAACCCAATACATTTTCTCCACACTGTACAGTCAATAAGAACGGTATCTCGCTAGCTGCTGGTCCTAAGAGAACCGGCACTGCGACCAATACTTTACTAGCTACAGGTGTTCCAGTGAAACCTACTGAAAATTGATATGCCCACTGAAAGGAATATCTGGAACCTTTGCATGATCTATAGAGCTTTTTCACGCCCTTCTGTCTACTAAAGATCGATGCTCCGGTCTCCCAACTCTCATGTGAACGTAGGGTCCTACTTGATCCACATGGATGGGGATCGGTTCCATTTTCATTTGAGGGCTGTCCTATTCTGAGAAATCCCAAGAGAAATCCTCAGTATTGTATTGATTAGTGAAAAAAGGATTGCTTGGATTATCGAAAACCTTGGAGCTAATAGGGACTGTAGTTGTTGCAACAGGGCCAGCCGCAGGCCCAGGTGGGACCCATCCGCCCCTACCTCCTACCTGTTCTCCCCGATGTCCTCTTCCCCTTCTCTGATACATTTCACTGACCCTAGTCAACAAGGCTGGGCACTGTGCCATCCCGTGGCCCTCCTATTGCAATATGCGCACTAATTAGGCCCTGGCAGTGAAAATGGTACACACGGACCAACACCTCTTCCTCTTGAGCCAATAAATGGCCCTCCACTAATTCCCTGTTGTACTTGCTGTAGTCATACTCTTGTCTTAATATCCACTCTCTTCCTTTCTGCTTTTTCTTTCACCACATTCACTCTATTTTCATAATATTGAGCCATATGCAGAATATCAGACATTGTTTTAGTCTGCAAGGCACTCTTATTGCATTATAAGAATGTACATTTCTGGTAACAATTGCCGGACGAATGTATCTACAAATAACAGTTTCACTGCCTGCGCAGTCATTTCTTGTCCCTAAAAAATCAGTAAATACTTGCTCAAACATATTAAAATACTCTGTTACCCCTTCAGTTTTATTATGGACACATGAGTCAAGCTTGTCCCAATTATGTTTTTTCTCGGGTACCACCCTTTTAATTTTTTCAACTATCATGGTCGGAAAGGTTGAGCACTGCAGAGCGTGCTTTTCCCCAGCCGCCCTATTAGCGTCAAGTTGAAAAAGCGTATCCCATGTCCTCCCCAAAGTTGCAGGGTCAGTTATATTTCTGATTGGCATCCAAATATCTGATGGCAAGATCACTGAAAATAGGGTTTCCAGATCTCTATTAGTAAAGATGGCAGTGTTAAAAAAAGGCCTGTAATTCTTTATAAAATCCAGTAGGGTTTTTTCCTAATGTCAGGGATTGTCTATTTTAATGCATTTAAACCTTGCCTGGAAAAGGGTACATGAACAAATTGAGTGTCATATTTAGCAGGTTGCACAATTGTTTTCCCCTGGTTTTCAAGGACAGGATTTCCCTGAGCATCAAGCATGGTATGCTGTGGTATATAAGCAGGCAGCACCTCCCGCATAGGGAGCGGACAACTAGGTGGTTTACGTAATTTTAAAAGTGCCATTAAGTGTATTAGTTGCTCTGGGACACTCATTGTGGATGCATTGTGTATTAGTTTAAGATGTTGCAACTCTGCAGAATTCTCTAGCTCGCCTTCCTCATTTTGCTGCATAATTGTATTCAAGATAACTCATGGTATGCATCTGCACTTGGGGGGCATTCTGAAAAAAAGGTACTGCAAATAACCGAGAGAGGTGCTAGAGTGGTGGCCCATTTGAGAGCGGTACATGTAATTAATTGTAATTTCTCATATGATATGCAAGGCTCTTTACATACTATAGTATCAGCGGGCCGTTTGACATATTCGGAAGTATGAGTTTCAGTTTCAAATTCCAATCAAGCTTTTTCTAGTCCTTTGATTTTATTAAATATCTCACAAAGTCCTTTAACATGTGTAAAAGCATCCTTCTCCTTATGACAAGAGAAGGCAGCTACGTTTAAATCTGCAATTCCCTAGGTAATTCCGAAGGCAATTTTTGTTCCCAATGGATCAGGATCTCGTCACCCAAACATTCTAATAAAATCAGTTGCTCAGAACCTTGGGTTCCAAGTACTTCCTCGACTTCATTTTGTCTGTCAATAGCCTGCTCTATTCGTTTTTTACGTTGGGTAGAAATTAAGGTGGCCCATGTATTCCTAATAAAAGGTTCTCATTTCTGTGGCTTTTCTTTAGTTAATGGGCCATGTGTATATTCACTTGGAGGGTCTATGATGGCATTTGATAGATCATCTTCGTCTGACGAAAGGGAAGGATATTGGGGATGGGAACAGTGGAATGGACTTTGGGGCCCGGGGCCTTAATGCTAATGGGCTCTGTGGTTGACCATACAGGGAGGAGGTGCAGAGGGAAGATGTTGGCAGGGGTTATTAAGAATTCGTTCTATCACAGGATCTTGGGTAGTGGGTAGTGGTAAGCATAACGGGGTGAATTCTTGTTATTGTTATTTGTAACTACAATCCCTGTCTATTTCTCTATTATTTTGTTGATGTTTCTGCTGATCATGAACTAAAAGTTCATCCGCCTGTGGCATGTCTCTGCGCAAATGTCTGTTCGCGTTTGATTTTCGGCGTGCCTTGCTTACGCCAATCGAAGATAACATCAAAGGCAGAGTGTCTAGCCTTATTCTTTAATAAAAACAGATTCTAAATGCTGAATTATAGATACATCAAAAAAGCCATTTGCTGGCCCTCGCAAGTTAGGTGTACCTTTAGTCTGTTTGTGCCATGACCCGTTGAATACCAACACCCCTAAGCTGTATTTGACATACATCTTGTATGCCTGGGAACCTTCTGGAGGTGCAGGCTGACTAAATTCTAAGTTGGTCACAGAGCGAACACAAAGTCTGGACCAACATTTACGAAGCTTACTGGGACCAGGCATCATAAAAAACTCACTAATTGTTCCTGGCAAATAAGGTATTTGCAAACATCTTCGGTTTTAACTAGGGGTGTACCGAACGTTGGCGTCGAGTCACTATTCTGCCAAAGTTCGGCTGAAATACAGCTATCCGGCTTCGGCAGAATATTTTCTGCGTAGTGACTCGAAGCCGAAGTCCACTTTCTATGATTAGCTGCCTTCTCCCTGTTTGGGAGATAACAGCCAATCATAGAAAGTATTGCAGTGTCCAGGCTGCAGAAGCCAAATAAGCCGTTTGCTTATTGGCTTCTGCAGCCTGACCACAGAGGAAACAGCCTCAGCACGCATTGAAATAGGAAGAGAGGGAAGCAAACAATACTTCCCTTCCCTCGCTTCCTTTGCCAACGGTGTGCACCAGCAGATGCCAGTACCGTAGAGACCATCAGCCCTAGGTAAGTGCCCCCAAAGAAGCTGCTGCTTCTATGGATAATTTGGGGGCTGCTCCACTCTCCGGGAGAGGCCACCAGACTCACGTGGCCACCTGGGCACTTTGTCCACCCCAGCGGCCACAAAATCTGCTGAGGCCCCCCCTCATTCAGCACAGTGAGGCTACTGGGGTGCTCTGCACTTCCGCAGCCTCACCGAAATGGGATTCATGTCGGTCAGGCCACCGGTGCAAAGCTGGTGGCTCGACATTTGCAGAAATCGGGTGCCGCTCCGCTGTGCAGGAGTGGCTCCCAGACTCACGGGGCACTTTGTCCACACCAGCAGCCTCGAAATTTACTAAGGCCCCTCCCCCCACCCCTTCAGCATGGTGAGGCCGCTGGGGTGCCCGACATTATTTGCACAAATCTGGGGCCGCTCCACTGTCCAGGAGCGGCCCCCAGACTCACGAGGCCGCCGGGCCACTTTGTCCACCCTGGAGGGCTCGGAATTAGCTGATGCCCACCCCCGCCCATTCAGCACAGTGAGGCTGCTGGGGTCTCACCGAAATGGCAGTAATTTCTGTCGGGCCACCGGGGGTGCAAAGCCGGTGGCCCGACTATATGGATACATTGGGGGTCGCGCCACTGTCCAGGAGCGGCCCGCAGGGCACTTTGGCCACCCCGGCCACCTAGAAATGTTATGATTATCCCCCAAACGCCCTCATTCGGCACCCTTGAACCATGATCATTTGTGTCTTGTTGCCACCACACATACCCTAACCCCTCTCCCACTCTCCCTACCCCACCACCCCCAATCATCCACCAAGGTTAGGGAGGGTAGTGGTAGGGATGTTGGAGGTAAGGTGGGTGGTGGTATGTGTGGTGGTGGAGAGTGGGGGAGTAGGGTGCGTGGGGGTATAGAGTGTGGGGGTATAGAGTGTGGGGCTTTTGTATTTTTGGTTCAGGCATTTGCCCTATTGCCCACTCCCCAAAAGTGCCCCACTGATGTTGCAAATGGCTATTCATTCCTTTTCTGACACTAACTAGTACTACCCAAGGTTTTTTTGTGAGAAAATGTGAGGAGTAGAAAAAACTGTGCATTTTATTAATTCTGCAACACTTGTCAAAATGATTAGCCGCATAGCAAAGTAACTCATCAAACAGGTCCACCACATTACCCTATTTACTGACACTGGCCCATGCTAGCTTTCTGTGGTTTTGATTCCAGACATGGATCTGGGGCCACCTGCTTGGCCTCAATAATACTTAAGCAGCCAGGGAGTGTTTGGAGGACTTCCATGCCAGAGGTGATTGATTTGCAAGGTGGGGTGTGACGGGGACAGCATTGGCCTCGGGTCAGTGCTTGGGGTCTGGCATAGGAGCAGGGGTGTTGGTAGGTCTGGAAAAGACCCGGGGCTATGCAGATGTCAGAACTGTTGGGACTTGGGGCTAGCTAACCTTTTGGCTGTAGCTCCTGAGATTCTATCCGGGGCTACAACCAAAAGACCAGGGGCTATAGCCCCCTTAGCCCCCCCCCTAGCAACGCCTCTGCATAGGAGTATAAGGGTGCACTCTCAGCCGCCCAGACATAAGTAATATAATCCTTTACTTTAGTTATATCACTACCCAGAAAAGATGCAGCACCAACCAAGGAAGCTCATCTCCGAGACCGACTTGCCATTCCATCACCTTGCTGCAGATCACTGCCTAGTGCCTACAATCCTGGTGAGTACTATGGGGGTTTTACTATTCAGAGGAAGCTTGAGGTGGGAGGTTACCACTCGGTGCATATGCCTGATTAAATGAACGACTGCTATATTATGCTTGCCGCAGTTAGTGGATGTACATAATGGCTCCTTCAACTCCTGCTTACAGAGATGTGTCCAATTAATAAATATGAATACCCATGCAATAGAATGCCTCCTTAGTTTATTCATTGAAATGCTGTTTATTATGCCCTAGAACATGTTTGCCTAAAAAAACAACTATTCGGCTCACTATTCGGCTCTGGCCGAATAGTTGGACCAACTATTCGGTATTGGGCCGAATAGTAAAGTAACTATTCAGTACACCCTAGTTTTAACCTAACCAATCAAGTCTTACCTGCCAAACAGCTATACTTATTTTTAACATTTATTTGTATTATTTTATAAACAACACTCAAACATTACAAACAATGAGGACATTCTTCAATAAGCTTCCGGCTTTACATTTCAAGAGTGCACTCTTCGGTCCTCCCCCCTCCAACCCCTTTAACTTGAGCCTCCATGCGATTAGGCAACCCACCTCTTCTTCCCCTCCTCTAGTGGCTGCGTCATACCAGGCAGCCGTTTCTGCCTCTGCAATTTCAAAAGGTCTCCCCACCATATCTCAATTCTAGGCCGATGGGCCGCTTTCCGGCACATAGCAATTCTCCGCTTGGCCAAGATGTAAGCCAAGTCCTTCATCTTACTGATGTGCCTCAGGTTACGTGGACTGGTAAAGCCCCCAAGCATGCATACCCAAGCCGACTCCACATCTCGCTTAACCCCCCCCCCCCCCTGTCTGCCAAACGTGCTTTCAGTTCTGTCCAAAACCTTCTCACCTCCGGGCAGGCCCAGAACATGTGCAACAACCCAGCCTCCTCCTCCCCGCACCTGGGGCATTTCTGTATCGCCGGGCCACCAAACCTGGCTATTTTACCAGGGGTCAAATATGCTCTATGGGCGACATATAGTTGGATCTGCTGAAGTCTCGCATTTCAGAACATCTTCTTATGATACCTTTGGGCCCTATCCCATTGTCCATCCGTCATGGGCTCACCCACCTCCTCCTCCTCCTCCTCCCAGTCTCGCCTCAGTTGTATTAGCTCCTTCCCGGCCCTAGTTCCCAATAACTCGTATATACAAGATATTTCATGCCCGCCCTCCGAGACATCATACATTGTCTCTATGGTGGCATCGGGTTGTTCCGCTAGCACCACCCCAGACCACCTTTCTCTCACCCGTTTGATGTTTCTAGAATGAGTAATATGTTGGCCTTTATGTACCCCGGTATCTTCCATGAATCTCTGAAAATCCAATGCCTCCCCCTCTTGCCATACATCTCCCAGGGTGGCCACGCCCACCGGTTCCCGGTATCTGCGGACCACTTACATCAGTTGGAGGTCTCCCCCACATAACGCCACTAACGGCACATGTAGGGAGAACGAAGCTGGGCATCCCACTTTCTGCCATGCTCTACCCCACACCTCCCATCCAAGCACCAACAAACTCACCATTCCTAGTATCTTAAATTTAGGCAACCACACTGTCTCTCTAAGGAAGTAAGGAGATGGATCCTTCTGCAGAAGCCTGGCTTCAGCTGTGTCCTCTTCGGACAACCACCTGGCCACATATAATAGCTGTCCCGCCAAGTAATATAATTCAAAGTTCGGCAGGTTTATTCCCCCTTATCGCACGAGTTCTGTAGTTTCCAGAGGGCCACCCTATTCCTAGAATTATGACATATGGAACCCCTGCACAGGCTATGGAGCTTGGCAAAGAAGTGTCTAGGGATCAAATACGGGATGTTTACAAAGAAGTGTAGCAATCTGGGCAGGACTACCATCTTAAGCAAGGCCGCTCTCCCCATCATGGCCAGGGGCAACCTGGACCAAAATGCCATGCTATTTTTAATACCTTCCACTGCCTTCTCCGTGTTGTGTTTGTGCTCTGCCCCTGTCGTGTGGTATATACCGATACCTAGGTATCAGAACGTCTCGGTTCGCCATGGTATCGGCAACATGGGCAGGCTACCCAATGGGGTGCCTTTGTACCTCCCCAGGGGGAACACACTGGACTTCCTGGGGTTCACCGCTATGCCGGAAAGGATAGCGTAATGTTCCATCACCTCCAGGACATATTGCAGGTTCTCCTCCGGGAAGCGCAGATATAAGAGCATGTCATCAGCATACAGAGATGTAAGATGCGCTCCTCCTGCCATGCGGATCCCTATCTCCCCGTATTGTTGCCTAAGGCAGACTGCCAGCGGCTCCAACGCGAGGATCTATAACATAGGTGACCAGGGGCATCCCTGTCTTGTTCCCCTGCCAAGTCGCCATTTATCCGAGATTATAGCGCCTGTTTTAACCCGTGCAATTGGGGAGCTGTATAGCATTTTAACCCATCTCAGGTACCCCGGCCCCATCCTATATTCTTTCAAAGTCGCCATCAACCAGGGCCATCTCACTGAATCGAAGGCCTTGACCGCATCCAGCGAGCAATAGCCAGCTCACCGGGGTCTTTCTCTGTTCAGTCAATAATGTGATGGAGTCTCCTATGAGTATCAGTTATGTTCCTGCCTGGGACGTAACCCGTTTTGTCCGGGTGTATTAGTTTGCCGATGACTCGCTTAAGCCCATTAGCCAGCACAACTGTAAGGATTTTGCTGTCCTGATTGAGCATTGATAAGGGCCTATATGACCCACAGTCTGTACTTGGCTTGCCAGGTTTCAAGAGCAGGATGATCACCGCCTCCCGTAGGGACTTTCGCAACCTCCCGCGTTCATAAGCCTCATTAAGCATGGCAAGCAGCGGCGGGAGAAACTCTTGTTTGTACGCTTTATAAAATTCACTGGGGAGTCCGTCCGACCCCGGCTGCCACGCTCACCTGAAAACTCAGCAGGAGCGATGGATTCCTTCGACCTCTGCTCTTCCCTTGCCTGAATCCTACTTTATCTCTCTCTCCTGGGATTCTTTCTGTAAGGTAAGGTAAAGGACGGGTTAAGAATGGTGCCAGACCCTGGTCAACCCCCTTCCCAACTCCCTAAGTTTAAGCACTGTGTTTAGGGGCTCACCTCTTAGTTTGGTAAGGTGTGCTCTCCGTCCTGTCTCTGCAGGGGCGCTATGGTGCGGGGCCGAATGGCTGCTGTGCAGTAGTGATGCTGTTCTCACTAGTCGTTGTTATGCTGCGGAAAGAAGACGACGACACCTCCTTAGCTTGAAAAGTTCAGGCGATCCCCAAAAATTTGTCCAGGGGCAGTTACTTCACTGGACCCTTATGCGGTGGATCTGAAAGTTCAAATGTTCAAGTGTCCTTGGTTACCCAGTTACTTCACTAGGCGCTGGTAAGAGAAAGTGTGTTGTCTTTTAGGAGTTTGAACCCCAAATTGTCTTTAGTGTCTAATCTCACTTTGCCTTGTTTTTTCTCCTAACTGGTTTGTCAAGCAATACCTCTTCAGAGAGGAGTCCAATGAGCGGAGGGTGACCTGCAGGTCCGCGAGATGAAGATGAAGTTGAAGAGACGATCGGAACCGCCGAAAAACAGGTGATTTGAAGAAAAAAAAACAAAGTTCGCTAATGATTTCTGTGTTCTCTTTTGCAGATGCAGAGCTCGTAGAAGCGAGGATGCTGTCGTGCCGGGAATCGGATCTGTAGAAACAGTGGAAGAAGCTCCGGAGACTGGAACCAGGTAAGCGCATGCTCACAGCTACAGAAATCACAGGAAGCAAGTCCTGTTCTTTGGGCGTGGCTTTTATAGAGGGCCTTGCCCAAAGACTAGAGCGTTGCATAAATTCCGGATTGGCACAAAAGGGATCCATGTTAATGGAACAGGAAGTTTCATGTAATCCTATGGGCATAGGAGGTTCCTATGGGAGACATGGATATTAACCCTGACCTAGCCCTCCATGCTCTTACCCATAATGCTCCTGACCGATTTCTCTTCCAGTTATTATGAACTGGGTATGAAATCGACTGATAGTGCCACCTAAGCTTGCGCCCATGACACCGGCGCTTTACATGTGGGCAGGTGTTGAATCACTGTCTCTAGTTCATCTGAGGTGATTGGGGCATCCAGGTCTGCCCGCTCCAAGTCATCCAAAGAGGGCAGGCCTATGTCATCTAGTGTTTCTTGGATTTCTTGATCCATATTTCCCCCACGTCCTCATACAAACATTTATAGTATCCGAGGAACTCTTCATTCACTCACTCCTGGGTGTCCCAGATCTGGCCCTCCTCGCCCCCAATTTCTCTGATCACAGGTCGTGGTGTCTCATTTTTATATAACCAGGCCAGCAGTCTGCCCGGCTTGTCACCACCCGCATGCTGCCTTTCCACATATTTCTTGTAGTTCAGTTTACATAGTCTATCCCAGAGCTCACTGCTGGCTTGTTGTAGCAACCTCATCCTTACTCCATCCTCCCCGGAGGCTCCGCCCCTACTCATCATGTCCTCCAACTCTCTTTCCGTTTGTTGCAATTCACGTTCTATACCTCCTTGGAGCCCTCTGGATTTAGATATGGCTACCCCCCGCACTACCACCTTGAATGCCTCCCATACTGTTCCTTCGGATTGCACGCTGCCAGTGTTAATGTCGAAGTACTCAGTGATCGCCTCCCTCCAGTCCTCTCGGAATCCCGAATCCTGCAGGGCCTCAGCTCTGAGCCTCCACGTCGGGATCCGCGCCCTAAGGGGCTGGTGTCGCCATTCCAGGACCAAGGGGGAATGGTCTGAAAGCACTCTGGCCTTATATTCCACGCCCACCATTTCTCCTGCAATCTCAGCCGTGGCAAACACATAATCCAGCCTCGTGTGCAGGTCATGTGGCGCTGCATAGTGTGAATACTGCCTGTCTGCTGGGTGCAGCCGCCTCCAGACATCTTCGCGTTTTAAGTCCATCAACAGGGCCTACAACGCCCTAGCAGCCGGAGCGGGCTTATCTAGCTTACTGTCTGACCTGTCCATTTTAGGATGGCGAGTGCAGTTAAAGTCCCCTCCCCATATGATCGCGTCACCCAGCATGGAGCTAATTTTACCATATAGAGACCTATAGTAAGCCGCTGTATCTTGATTGGGGCGTATAGATTTATAATGCTCACTTCCTGGTTCTCCAGCAACCCCTGCGCTACCACCATTCTACCCTCTGGGTCCACCGTCGACCGGAGCAACTGAAACGGTACGTGCGGTGCCACCCATATGATGACTCCCCTCGCATAAACCGAATATGTCGCTCCTGTGACGCTCCCCCTCCATTTCCTCTTAACCCCCTCCATTTCCTCTTAACCACCTCCAGTTTCTCTCTGGTGAGGTGGGTTTCTTGCAATAGTGCTATATATACCCTCATCCTTCTTAGGTACATCATTACGCTTTAAATAACTATTGAGGCCCCTCACATTCCACGTCACCACTTTAAGGCTACACAACGCCATTTGATATCCCACCTCCACTCCCCATTTCCCTTTTCGCTCCTGATGACACATGGTTTGGCTCATTACCCTCCCGCTCCCAACAAACTCCCCCCTTCCCCAATTACAATCCAGTGCACACAACCCCTTCCCTCCCCCCTGCCCACCCAACCCCAACAAGGGCCCAGCTACATCCCTGGATCTCAGGCCCCCCCGCGTTTGGTCCTGCCTCGGAGTGTCAAGGTCAGGGACCCGGCAGGGTGTCACCGGACTACCAGTGACCTAACTAAACTGAACGTTGTGGGGGTGTGAGGGTTGGCTCTCTAGGGCTCCCGCACTGTTATCAAAGTTACTCGGTTCTATCGGATCCTACATGCATGTGCAGCCCTAGCCGCACCTTCCCATAAGCCATGTCTAGCACTATATTCCAGTCCCAATGTCACAGGCTGTGTCACCATGGGTGCCGCAGCCGCATATTACTTATCTTTTCCTTCTCCTGTCTGGATTCCCGATTCTTGGGGGCAGCTCTGCGTGTCCAACCATCCCATGGCATCCTCCGGGGTTTCGAAAAACAGAGTTCTGTTCCTGTGGAACACCTTCAACCCGGCCTGGTAGATCAATATATACTTGTGGCCTGTTTCCCGCAATCTTCTTTTCACCGTCCCAAAGTTCATTCCTCTGCGCTGCACCTGCAAAGTGTAAATCGGGGTATGCGGTTATCTTCGCTGCCCCCCTATCTATTGTTCCGCCCTTCCAGAAGAATTCGAGAATTTTTTCCTGATACCAGTAATTCAGGATCTTGGCTATCAGTGGCCTCGGGGGGGCTCCCAGCGGCGGCCTCCTCATCAGAGCTCTGTGCACTCTTTCCACCGCAAACCCCTGGGTCAGCGCAATTCCGGTTATCTCCTGCAACAGCATAGATTCGACGTATCCCGTGGGGTTAGACCCCTCCATTCCTTCCGGCAATACCACTATTCGAATATTGTTCCTTCGGGCGCGTCCTTCTGCCTCCTCCGCCCTGCTTTCTGTTGCCCACGCGCTGCACCAGGGCGTGAAGTTCCGATTTGTGGGCTGCGCAGTCCGCTGTATTTGGGGCCATCTCTTTTTCTAGGTCCCCAGTGCGCTCCGCCAATGTCCTGACATCCTGCCGAAGAAGGTTCACCTCTTCCTGTACCGCCTCGACTTTGAGCTCCAGTGCCGCCTTCAATTCGGTCATGGCCAGTTCTAGTTTGGTCTCCCAGGCCACTTTCAGGTCCGCGATCGCGGCGAGGATCTCCTGGTTCGTGCCCGCTGTGTCTGTGCCCCCCGCGGGAGTTTTGCCTTTACTCCTGGCCCCTTCTGCCCCTGGTGACGTCCTGGCATAGTTATCAAGCGTGGGTTACTTGCCCTTTGGTCTTACAGGTTTATTGATCATCGTGCTGCACCAGTAAAGTGTGGGCGACCACAACCACTTATGGTCCACCGGCCTTGGTAAAGTCAGGCAGCTCTATTTGGGCCCAATCAGTCCGTGCCACAGGTATCAACAGGCTGCCCATTCCGCTCCTGGAATGGGTTGTGTCCTCCTGTTACGACCCTCAGCCCTGATCCCCACTGGCAAGCCCATTGGAAAGGTGGAATCAGGGCTCGGATCACTAATAAGGCCTGGCATCCACTTCTCAGGCCCTCTTGGGGCCAGTCCTGGCGCCTTTGGCGCCAGGCTCATCAGTAAGGAAAGACATCTGCTTGAGGAACTACTTTATTTAGGCTTTCAGCCAACATGGAGACATCCACATAGCTTGATTCTTAGAACCAAGCTATGCGGTCTAGTGTTTTGGGTGTGGTGGCCTAGGGACTACTTTACCTGGACTACTTTACAGTGGCTATTTAAACCACACCCGAACAAGACAACACGCTTCGCGTTACTTTGCTTCTAGCAACGTGACGCTCACCGTGTCCAGCTTTCTCACGAGCCTGGTGAATTCCGGACCTGTAGAAAAACCAAGAACATCGTTAGCAGCATAATCTTACCTGCATTCATCATCCTTCATTGCTCGCAGCTCCTGAGCAGCTCTGTTGGTGGAGTTCACCGCCCAGATCGAAGGACCTGATAAAAGGAGGAAGACATCATTAAAGGAGGTAGTGGAGACATTACAACCACAAAGCGCTTAAAGACTTACCTGGTTGGTTGCTTTTCGGCCGGCATAGCTCCGGATCTCCATCTGCGCTGGGAACTCACCGCGACCTACGAAAAGAGAAAAGCACAGGCCAGTGAGGACAAGACATCACTGCGCTATGCAAAGCGCCTCCTTACCGCATCATAGCGCTATAGCGCGCCATCATCTCCCGGTGAGAACCAGCATATCCAGTTCTCCAAGCGGACACTCCGGGCTCCTAGCGAGATAAAAAAAGACATTTAGAACAGAGAAAAGGCAACGAAGAATTAGGACGCCATCAATCGCAATAAGACCTACCTGAAAAACACTACAAGGGCGGCACTCAGTGAAGTAACAGGACCGCCCGCGCCCACAAAAGAATGCACCCCTGCCCAGAGAGCAGGACGGAGAGCCCACCGAATCCGACAACAAGGCGGAATCCCATTGACACCGAGACCACACCAGGGAATCATTGGGAAGGGCACCAACGACCAACTGGCTGGGTGGCGTCCCCGTGGATACCAGGTGAGCGTAACAGAACGCAAAGCCTCACATAAATTATCCACCTGGGCGCCATGGAAACATCAGAAATCGACCAATTGGCCCAATTGTTGGGGGACCTTCGTGCTGAGGTTCATTCGGCTCGACAAGAGACTAATGCACTCCGGAGAGACCCAATAGTGACCAAGGAGCAGTGTTAGGGAGAATTCTCTGTTTAGGCTGAATTTCCTAACCTAGTGAGTCCCCCAGCAGCTTTGCTGGATTTTTGGGGTTTATTTTTTTCTCCTGCCAAGAGTGAGACTCTTTTACCCTCACTCTTGGACATGATTTGAGTGTGTTTCTTTGAATCTAGATGTGTTTAATGGGCTATGGGGTCTTTTACCCCATAGGGCTTCATGTGTTTTTGTGATGTGCGTTACACAGCACCCTCAGTGCAGTGACATAGGGGTGTCATAGACTCCATACCCTGGAACTGACTACTGTCTCCCAGGGCATGTAAAGTCACCATTGACTTTACTAGTCTTAAATTCTGAACAGAACCAGTACAAACTATCATATTGTGGATGTACTGGCTGGGGAAATTCACTTGCCCCGGGGTCTGTTAGTCGAGGCGGCACTTCTCCGTCCCCCCTGATCGAGTTTTGGCTGGTGGCAGTGGATACTACTTTTTATATTCAACCGCAAATATTTTCCTATGGGATTTCCCATTGTTTTAGGCTACTACTTTTATTTAATTATTTACGGTAGCCTCGAACATGCCGCCGGTTTATTTAATTAATATTAATTCTCCGGTTGGTATTTTTTGCCAAAACTTGATTCTAAAATGGCGGTTGTGTTCTCTTCTGTGACTCCAACCCAAGTCGAGCCCCTTGTTCCACTTTTTGGCGGGCTTCTCCACAGAAGCCCTCCAAAGTGGTGCCACTGTGTCTGGGGTACTTAGGAGGGGTGGAGGGGAATTTAGGCACCCTGGACTGAGTTGCCTAGGCAACTCAAGTCGCACTCCATCCTGATTGGCCCAAGTGGTGAGCCGGTCGGCTCACCACTTAGCATGATTGAGTGACAGCTAGGCTGAGTGAATGGGGGTTTGCTGCATAAAAGCAGGGCTTTGGGGACTGGAACTTCAGAAGTCGCCACAGGACCCAAGAATCCGACGAGGGAGAAGCTGAGCCGACCTGCCACGACACCACCACCGGTGGAGCCCTGCTGGACTGCCTCACCACTTTTCCCAACGACAGAGGAGATCTCCCGCCGGAGAGTCTTCTCCCTTTGACTGGTGGGGATAACCAGTTTCACCGCCGTTTCGCTTTCCCGACATATCTCGTGGCTGCCTTGCCCGTGCAAAGCACCCCGGCAACCAGGATACCACGTTTTACCACGACCGTGAGACAAAAGGTACCACCTTTAACCGGAAAAACTCTGCGGCTGGTTTCTGCCCTGGTAGTGCAACGGCCTTCATCTTTCCTCCAAGTCGAGATCTTCTCTTCCCCTGGACGACGACGCAACTTGCACCCACTAACAGGAACAACTGCCACCACTGGAGGATCCTTCCCACTTAAGGTACCGTGTCCCGCCTGGCTTCCCTTGCTACCGACTGTACGGGGTAGATTTAGCCCCCGGCTTTCGAACCTGGGTTAGCCTGGGACACCTTGGCTAAACTTTTCTAAGCCTCTCACAACGCTTGTCTGAACCCTCTGCAAGACTTTCTAAGCCTAGTGTAACTGTGTGATCTTGGGCGCATTTGTGCTCTGCTCTCTCTAAGAGTGGGCCCAGCCTTTGGACTTTGACTCACCAGTGACTTTTTTCTCTCTGCCTTGCTAACAGTGTTCTGGAATCGTAGAGTGGTGTACCTCTTCCTATTCTGTTTTTTTCCCTCCCTTTTTCATAAACTTATTAGAGTGCAATCGAGTTAAGCGCTCACCTCTGTATGAACATAAGTGGTGTTTTACTGTGATTTTCTAATAGGGAAAAAGGGGTGTATATATCATAATAGTAACTGTGTTTAGAATATTTTACAATAAGAGTGCTGGAGTGTTTCAACTGTGTGTTTTTAAATAAATAATTATATACTTTGATACCAAAGCTCTGGTCAGTGTTTGCTTGTAGTATTGTATCTGAGTGCCTATTGAGTATACTTTGCATACTGCCTAACTCTTCTTGAGGGAAGTCTGACTGCTCAGCCACAGCTACCAGGTAAATCTGGGTGGTACAGACTGCTACCAAGTGGGTTTACTGCCAACACCTGTAGTCTTAAATCTTTTGCAGTGGTCCCTAAGGGAACTGCACAGGTTTCTGCCTAACAAGCGCACCGACGAAATCAGCAGGCAATTCATGAAATCGCAGGCAGGGCAGACTCCTCTGCCTGGGGGAAATCCAACGATGCAAAATCCTATCTCACCATCTTATACCCCCACACCAGTACAGATCAAGCTGCCTGGAACAGTTCCCCTGGCACCACCAGAAAGGTTTTCAGGCGACCCATGAAGTATGCAGCATTCATAAATCAGTGTAGCCTTCACTTCCTTTGTCGCCCTGGGGCATTTCCAAATTACCAAGCTCGGGTAGCTTTCATCTTATCATACTTGAGTGGAAGTGCAGCAGATTGGTCGGTGCCGTTGGTGACCCATAATGATCCGTTGTTACAGGACTATGGGGGGTTCCAGAGAGCAGTGGAAAAACTGTTTGCTCGCCATACCCAGGAACAAGCAGTGGATAACGAACTTTTATCCCTCCGGCAGGGGAACCAAGACTTGTTAACATACATTGCGACTTTCAATAGACTGGTTGCTGAAGCCAGGTGGCCAGAAAACAAAAGAACCACGTTATTCCATCGAGACTTACGAGGCGAATTAAAGGACGTCTTGGCCCAGGTACTTGACCCCCCCCCCCCAGAGACTGTACCAAATTCATAAATCTGATCATGCAGCTAGACCATCGGTTGCAGGACCGAAAAGCAGACCGGTCCAAAGCAGACTCTCGAGTAGTTTATGTTCGGCCTAAAGACAATGCGCCACGGGGGCCAGACAACGCCGTAGAACCCATGCAAATCGTAGGGATACGACCTCCAATAACAAAACAAGAGCGGGATAAAAGAAGACAACAGCAACTTTGTATTGTGGAAAACCAGGACATTTTCTGAAAGACTGCCCAATAAAACCACCAAGGAAGACAGTCGGGGCCACAGAAAAGGATGAAGTTAAGGAATCGGAAAACTACCAAGCTCGGCAACCGTAGAGGTCAGTTTGTCGAGAGATGAGAAAGAGCCACTGACCTCACACTTTTCGATACCCGTGATCTTAAGAAATCACCAACAATTGTCAAAGATGCATGCCATAGAAGCGTACATCGACAGCAGAGCAGTTGGGAACTATATAGATCAAGAATTGGCAGTAGAGATGGGGCTCCCTTTGTGTTCTAAGTCTACCAGGGACAAGGTGACTACCGTGGATGGGACAGAAATCGCCTCCGGACCAGTAACCCAGTGCACAGCAGTAGTAACCTTGCTGTGCCATGATGGACATCGGGAGTGTATTTCGTTCGATCTTATAAAGGCACCTCAGTTACGGTTGATACTAGGGTTGCATGGTTGGTTGCTCACAACCCTTTGATAGACTGGCGGGCACGGAAATTAACCTTCTCCAGCAACTGCTCCCTAACTTGGTACTCTCCTGACCCAGAACCCGACTCCTGTGTTTCCAAGACTTCCAATACTAGTGCCTCTACTCTGGGAGTAACTAATACTTTGCCAGATGAATATCGTGACTTTCAGGACGTATTTCAAAAAGACCAGGCTAACACATTGCCGCCGCATAGGCCTTATGATTGTCAAATTGACTTTATTCCAGGGGCCCAAATCCCTTGCGGCAGGATCTCCGCTCTTACCGAACCAGAAAACCTTCACCTGAAATCCTATTTGGACCAGTACCTTGCAAACGGGTTTATCCACCCATCTAAGTCCCCAGCAGCCAGTCCTTTGTTCTTTGTACCGAAAAAGGAAGGGTACTTGAGGACCTGTATTGATTACAGCGCAATAAACCAGATAACCGTGAAGAACCGCTACCCCTTGCCTCTTATCCCGGAAATGCTAGACCAAGTCAAAGATGCCCAGATCTATACCAAATTAGACCTTCGGGGAGCATACCACCTGATCAGGGTCAGAAGCGGAGATGAGTGGAAAACCGCATTCCGTACCAAATATGGCTTGTTTGAATATCAAGTCATGCCTTTTGACTTATGTAACGCTCCCGCAGCGTTTCAATATTTCATGAATGAGGTCTTGAGAGAACTGATTGACGTTTGCGCCTTAGTGTACATTGATGACATCTTGGTCTACTCAGCTTCAAAACAAGATCATATCAGGCATGTTCGTTCAGTCCTCACCAAGCTCCGCCAACATTGTTTGTATGCAAAGCTGGAGAAGGAACAAGTTACTTACCTGTAACTGTTGTTCTCCAGCATGGATCTGGCATGGATTCACATGCTCATGAATATTCCCCGTCATCAGGCTGGGAATCCTCGGTAAAGAAAAATCAGTATCAGTTTCGTTTCTGATCTGCTGTCTTTCTTAGTAGTAATCAATCACTGATCTCTGCGTCATACTGACCACAGCCAATGACTGCCCTCTACCTAAGCCCCGCCTCTCGCAGCCATCTTCAGATTTGGTAGCACATGAAGTGGCAGTATGACCGAGTGAAGAGCCGCAGAGGGGTAGGCGGGAGGGTTCACATGTGAATCCATGCCAGACCCATGCTGGAGAACAACAGTTACAGGTAAGTAACTTGTTCCTTCTCCAGCATGGGGTCTGGCATGGATTCACATGCTCATGAATATAAGAATAAATAGCAGTACACACATGCACAACCACGGGGGGTGGCAAAAGGCTCAACATTAAGCAACTCTTACCTCCTCACCAGGCTCACCTTAAGCGAACAGGTTGCGCAGCACTGCTTGGCCGACCCTGGACTCCTCCCTGGAATCCTGATCGACGCAGTAGAATCTCGTGAAGGTGTGCATCGACCCCCACGTAGCCGCCCTGCAGATGTCCAGCAGGGGCACACCAGATAAGAACGCCGTAGTAGCAGCGATCGCTCTGGTCGAATGGGCTCTCGGACGGCCTGGCAGCGGTCGGTTAGCCAACCGGTGGCAGTGCATGATGCAGCCGGAGAGCCATCTGGAAATAGAAGACTTCGAGAGAGCCTTCCCTTGATTCACAGGTCCAAAGTTCACGAACAGCTGTGATGTCCTCCGGAAACTCTTCGTGCGGTCCACGTAGAACTTCAGCGCTCTAGCCACATCCAGCGAGTGCAAAGTCCTCTCGGCCGGCGACGAAGGAGACGGGAAGAAAACGGGTAACACCAGGGGCTCGTTAAGATGGAAGTCCGACGGCACCTTGGGCATAAAGGAGGGGTGCGTCCTAAGCACCACCCTCGAGGCATGGAAAGTCAAGTACGGTGCTTTGCAGGATAGGGCCTGGATCTCTCCCACTCGTCGTGCGGAGGTAATGGCCACCAGGAATGCAGTCTACCACGACACAAACTTCATCGGTGCGGAGTGCATCGGCTCGAATGGGGGGCCCCATGAGCCTGGTCAGCACCACGTTAAGTTCCCACGCCGGGGCCGGGGCCTTCACCGGCGGGAACGACCGGAACAGTCCTTTCATAAACTCTTTTACCAGTCGATGGGACCACAGGGACGTCCGTCCTGTGGTTCTGGTATATCTGGAGATCGCCACCAGATGAATCTTAATGGAGGCATGCTAGCCCAGCCTTTGCCAGCGATAGCAGGTACGGCAGCACATGAGGGGCCGTAATCTGTAGGGGGTTGATCTTCTGTGCTCGGCACCAGATAGAGAACCTCTTCCACTTATGACCATAGCATTTGAGAGTCGAGGACGCCCTGGCCTTTGCAAGAACCTCTCTGCAATCGGCCGGTATATCGTAGCCTCCAAACTCTAGCGCTGCAGGAGCCAAGCCTGCAGGTTCAGCGACGCCGGGTCGTGGTGGAAGATGGCGCCTCCTTCTCTGGAGAGAAGGTCCGCGTCCGCAGACAGCTTGATGGGAGGGGACAAGTCCAGAAGGTCCGGGAACCAGATCTGCCTCGGCCACGCCGGTGCGACGAGGATCATCCTGCACCGGGACCTCTTGAGCTGGTTGATGAGTCGAAGGAGCAACGGAGGGAACGCATACAGGTATAGGCCGTCCGAGGGGAACGAGAACGCATCGCCCATGCTTCTTGGCTGGGGAAACCTGCTGGCGAATCTCTTGCACTTCCAGTTCGTCGCTGTTGCGAACAGGTCGATTTGGGGTTTGCCCCATCGTCGGAAGAGTTGATCCACCTGATCCTGGTGCAGTTCCCACTCGTGACACGCGCGCAGCTCCCTGCTGAGCGAGTCGGCGATGGTGTTTCTTTCTCCTGCCAGGTGGAAGGGAACCAGGAACATCCCCTGGGCGACCGCCCAGTGCCACAGATCCTGTGCCTCCTTGGATAGGGCTGGGGATCTGGTGCCTCCCTGCTTCCGTATGTAAAACATTGTCGTGGTGTTGTCCGTGAAGATCCGCACCACCTTGCCCTTGAGCGACGGGAGGAACGATTTGAGAGCCCAGAACACGGCTCGGAGTTCCAGGACGTTGATGTGCAGGAGCCTCTCCTCCAGGAGCCAGAGGCCTCTTGCGTGGAGATCTCCGGTGTGGGCGCCCCAACCTTCCAGGGAGGCGTCCGTCGTCACCGTCTCCTGGTACGCCGGCGTCTGAAAGTCCTTGCCCGCTGCTGCACTTTGCCTAGAATGGTCTTCGTCCGTCCTTCCGACGGTGCCGCCAGGCGCCTCACTGTATCGAGCTTCGCTCCCAGAAACAGGGCCACCTGCGACGGCACCAGGTGAGACTTTGGGTAGTTTATGGCGAATCCCAGGTCTGTGAGTAGCTGGACGGTCCTCGCAGTGTGTTCGACAGCAAGTTCCCTCGTCCTTGAGTGGATGAGCCAGTCGTCCAGGTAGGGGTAGACGTGAATCCCCTGCAGGCGCAGCCACGCCGCCACAGGTGCTAGGCACTTGGTAAAGACCCTGGGGGCCGACTTCAATCCGAACGGCAGTGCTCTGAATTGGTAGTGGCGTCCCTGGACGACGAACCTGAGGAACATTCGGTGACTTTTGAGGATGGGACCGTGGAAGTATGCATCCTCCAGGTCCAACGACGATAGAAAGTCGCCTTCCTCCAGCTGTCCCAGTACGTGCTGGAGGCTGACCATCCTGAACTTTTGTGACCTGATGTATTTGTTCAAACGACAAAGGTCCAGGATGGGGCGCCAGCCGCCCGTCTTCTTCCTGACGAGGAAGTACCTTGAGTACACCCCGGAGCCCCAGATCCTCTTCGGGACAAGCTCGATGGCGCCTTTCCTGAGCATCGCCCCTACTTCCAACAGCAGTTCCGGGACGTGATTTTCCTTCCTGGCCACAGGTGGAACGTGAGGGCACTTCTTCAGGAATTCGATAGAGTGTCCTCTTGCCGCGACCCCTGTAGGCCTCCTGAGACGAGGAGCGTGCCGCCTGGCGGTAGGACGACGAGCCACCGCTGGATCCCTTGGAGGCACCCTGTCTGCCTCCGGAGCTCCGAAAGGGCCATCGTTGCTGAAGGGCTCTTAGGGCGCGGGCAGTCTCCGTGTCCGTCTTTATGGCTTGGAGGGATTCGTCCACCGCCTTCCCGAACAAGTTGCTGCCGTCGAACGGCATGTCCAACACCCTGGTCTGGGCGTCCTGACGGAAGTCGGTCGCCCGGAGCCAACCCCGTCGTCGTAGGCAAACACCGTTGCCCAGCTGGCGGAACCCGGTATTGGCAATATCGGTTGCCACCGTTATGGCGTGGTCTGACGCCACCTCGCCTTCTTGAAGTATTTCCAGGGCCTCGGACCTCTTGTCATCCGGTAGGAAGTCCAATATGGGGGCCAGCTTAAACCAGAGCTCCCTGTCGTAACGGGCCACGATCGCCACGGCGTTGGCCGCTTTGATCGTCGTTGCCGCCGACGAAATGACCCGCCGCCCCATGGCGTCCAACTTCTTTCCCTCGCCGTCCGGCGGGGAATTCGACGTCGAGGCTCCTGACCCCGTCGCTTTCTTCTTCGCCGCCGCCGAGACGACCGAGTCTGGCGTTGGCTGGGCCCTGAGGCACAGGGGAGCGGTTTCGGGGACCCGGTACTTCTTCTCGTACCAGTCCCGTTTGGCTGGTACCGTGGAGGGGTTCTTGAGAACCGACAGGCCCTCCTCCCAGATGTCATCGATTAGAGGCACCACGATGACAGTCTTCCTCTTGGCCTCCCGGCGCTGATAGAGGAAACCTTCCTTTTTCTGCTCCTCCGGGCAGAGCTGGAATAATTCGGACGCCCTGGCGATCATGGCATGGAATGAGCCAATCTCGTCGGGCGGCGAGGCCCGTGCGACGGGAGACCCGTTCCGTCGTCGTCGCCCTCAGAACCCGTCGCCGAGCCCATCGCACCGTCATCTCCCGACTCGTGGGAGGATGAGGAGGGAACTGTAGGCCTTACGGGGGCGAGTGGAGGAGAGGATTGGGTCCTCCGTCGTTTGTTCTGAGGACTTCCCGACGGGCCAGGTTGCGGGTCCTCCGGCCTAGGCCGTGGGAATCTCGTCCTTATCTCAGAGCATAAGGACTGGATAGCAGATAAAATGGCTGCCGAGCCATCCTGAGGCCTAGGTTCCGGCTGCGCCGGAAGGGAAGGCTGCTCTTCCTCGTCATCTTCCTCGGTTATCTCCCGAGGATCTTCCTTACGGGATCAAACCTTCTCGAATTGGACTTCGAGGTTCCTCACGGCCTCGGTCAGTTCCTCCTCCGAGGCTGACTCTGAGCTCGAGGAGGCTACCGTGCACACCCCGCTTCTTCCATCATGGTGGCCATGACGATGGGCTGAAAAGAGGATTCCCTCCTTGGCGGCCGGGAAACTCTAGTCCCGGCGGCAGTCTCCGCTGGCGGGGTCTCTGCCGGCTTGGCCAGAGTCACCGCGATCGCCTCGATAGAGGCCTTTGCCTGCTGGGTAGGGGCCTTCACCACCTTAGGTGCATCCCGGGCCTTCTCTCCTTAGGGGGAGGGGCGACGCCTCACTCCCCCTCTTCCGAGATCGGACGGGGCTTCTCCCGAAGCTTACCCGGGGTCTCGGACTTCCTCTTCCCCGAACCGGAGCGCTGGCTCGTGGTTGACTGTGCCGGGGAAGGCGCGCCCTGCCTGGTGACCGAAGAGCCCGACCTTTAGGCGCTCCCAGAGCCAGCGGACTCGCAGCGCTTGGCCTGGTGTTGGGCCCCCGTCGCCGGGGCTCCCGCACAGGACTTAGAAGCCCGCTGGGACCCTTTCTTCTTCTTCTCACCCGTTGAGCCCTTCTCCAACCAGCTGGCGAGACGGGATCGACGGTCCCTCATGATCCGCTCCGACAAGTTCTTGCAGAACTGGCAGTCCTTCTCTACATGAGTCTTGTCCCCATGAAGACAGTAGAGGCATCGCAAATGTTCGTCTTCCTTAAACACATTCTGCAGCCCGCATCCAGGGCAGCTGCGAAACAGCTTGGGTCCGGGTGACGAACTCGCGTCCTGGGCCATCTCGAAGTAGGCCTCGAATCTTCTGGAATCCTCCAAGAAGTTGATTCGGCGAAATCTTCACCCTTGAGGGGCGTAGGAAAATCCCGTAACGGGTAGCCGTTAACGGGAGTAGAAACGGTGGAGCTTGAGGCTCGATTAACCAAAAAAAATGTGAAAATTCACCTGAAAAAGCGCGAAACACGCAGTAAAAGCTCGAGAGCTAAGCACGAGGACTCCCAACACTTGAAAGTGCGGTTAAAATCTGAAGATGGCTGCCAGAGGCGGGGCTTAGGTAGAGGGCAGTCATTGGCTGTGGTCAGTATGACGCAGAGATCAGTGATTGGTTACTACTACGAAAGACAGATCAGAAACGAAACTGATACTGATTTTTCTTTACCGAGGATTCCCAGCCTGACGACGGGGAATATTCATGAGCATGTGAATCCATGCCAGACCCCATGCTGGAGAAATGTTTTTTTCACGTCACCGAAGTAGAATTCCTTGGTTTCATCCTTTCGCCGAAAGGCATCAGAATGGACGTACATAAGGTTGACGCTATTCTAAAATGGCCATCACCAACATCTCTGAAGGAGATAAAGAGCATGCTAGGCTTTGCGAACCTTTACCGCCGGTTTATCCCAGACTTCTCTCAGGTTGTGCACCCCATCACAGTACTGCTACGAAAAAGCAATAAAAAGTTTGCTTGAACTGAGGAAGCAGAAAGAGCCTTTCAGGAACTGAAACAAAGGTTCACCTATGCTCCAATCCTGCGGCACCCGCGTCCAGACCTCCCTTATGTCATAGAAACTGATGCTTCCAGTATGGCAATGGGAGCAGTCCTTTCACAGAGGGACCCAGAAACTGGCCAGCTGCATCCTGTGGCCTTCTGGTCAAAAAAATTCTCACCCCCGGAAATGAATTACGCTATCACGGACAAAGAACTCCTAGCCATCAAGTCCGCTTTCAAGGCGTGGCGACACTATCTTCTGGGAGCTAAGCACACCATTACAGTGATCACAGACCACCAGAACCTGCAATATCTCAAAACAACCAAAGCCCAGTCTTCACGCCAGTTACGGTGGGCCCTCTTCTTCGCCGAACATGACTACGTGATCACCTTTCGACCAGGGGTCAAGAATGGTAAAGCCGACGCCTTATCTCGAATGGGCATCGATGAAACGGTGTATATAACTACAGACCCGGTACCCATCATACCTGAAGACAAACTCTTGGGTATCACAACAGCGTTATCACAATCCGAATTACGAAACAAAATTCGACAGTCATTGAACATGGATGCTTTCCTCGCATGGCAAACTCAAGGAGAACAATATTGCATCAAGGATCAGTTACCTTATTTAGGGACCGGCTATATGTACCTGAGAAGGAGTTCCAACAGCATATCTTTTCAGGTTATCATGACTCTCTGATCGAAGGACACCCTGGAATCTCTAAAACTTTAGCCAAGATAAAAAAGAAATTTGTGGCCTAGCTGGCATAAGGACATTGTCCAGTATGTTCAGTCCTGCGGCGTCTGTGCACAAAATAAATCACAGAAACCATCGGGTCTCCTACAACCACTGGACATCCCCCCCGCTTCATGGCACACTCTTTCCCTCGACTTTATCACTGATCTGCCACCGAGTCAAGGCTTTAACACCATTCTTGTAATAGTGGATTTGTTCTCAAAGATGGCACATTTTTTTCCTCTCAAGGGTCTCCCAGACGCATCCACCCTAGCAGAAGTATTTCTGGAAAACATTGTCAAGCTGCATGGCTTTCCATCAGTTCTGGTCTCCGATCGAGGCAGCCAATTTGTATCCACTTTTTGGAGAAAATGTTGCGCAATGGCACAGATTGACGTCCGGCTATCCACCATTCACCACCCCCAGACAGACGGCCAAACCGAGAGGACCAACCAGACCCTCGACTAGCATTTACGGTGCATGCTGCACCATGAATTGAGAGATTGGAAGGACTTACTGTGGATAGCCGAGTACACATATAACAACTCCGTACATTCTAGCACGGGCCAAACACCTTTTTACACCTTGTATGGCAGACATCCACGTACATCAGAACTTGAACTTCCTGCCAGCCTGGAAATGCCTGCAGTAAAGACTCTTCATACAACCATCACTCAGGCGTTCAGAAAGGCGAAGGAACATCTTATTCATGCTAAAGAAAAACAAAAGCACTTCGCCGACCAGCATCGGAAAAAGGCCCCAAAATATGAAGTAGGAGACCCGGTTTGGTTAGCCGCCAAATACATACCCATCAAAAGGGACCCGGACCATCCATCCTCGATATTTGGGACCCTATAGCATCAAGGCAATTATCAACCCAGCAGCCATCAAATTGGACTTACCACCTAATCTACAAATCCATCCGGTATTCCATGTGTCCCTCTTAAAACCAATGCAACCCGGTACACGAATCAAGACACCACCTCAACCTATACTAATAGATGGAGAACCAGAATTCGAAGTCAAGAGCATCCTGGACTCTAAGTACTCTAGAGCCAAGTTGTACTATCTCGTCAACTGGAAGGGGTTTGGGCCTCAGGATAGATCCTGGGAACCCAGTGAGAACATCCATGCACCATGTCTGATCAAGAAGTTTCATCAGAACTTCCCAACTAAACCTGGACCAGGCAGGAGACACACCTTGGGAGGGGCCTTGGGGGGCGGAGGGGGGAGGGAGAGTGCTGTCACGACCCTCAGCCCTGATCCCCCACTGGCAAGCCCATTGGCCAGGTGGAATCAGGGCTCAGATCACTAATAAGGCCTGGCCCCCACTTCTCAGGCCCTCTTAGGGCCAATCCTGGCGCCTTTGGCGCCAGGCTCATCAGTAAGGAAAGACATCTGCTTGAGGAACTACTTTATTTAGGCTTTCAGCCAACATGGAGGCATCCACATAGCTTGATTCCTAGAACCAAGGTATGTGGTCTAGTGTTTTGGGTGTGGTGGCCTAGGGACTATTTTACCAGGACTACTTTACAGTGGCTATTTAAACCACACCCGAACAAGACAGCACGCTTCGCGTTACTTTGCTTCTAGCAACGTGACACTCACTGTGTCCAGCTTTCTCACGAGCCTGGTGAATTCCGGACCTGCAGAAAAACCAAGAGCATCGTTAGCAGTAGAATCTTACCTGCATTCATCATCCTTTACTGCTCGCAGCTCCTGAACAGCTCTGTTGGTGGAGTTCACCGCCCGGATCGAAGGACCTAGGAAAAGGAGGAAGACATCATTAAAGGAGGTAGTGGAGACATTACAACCACAAAGCGCTTAAAGACTTACCTGGCTGGTTGCTTTTCGGCCGGCATAGCTCCGGATCTCCATCTGCGCTGGGAACTCACTGCGACCTACGAAAAGAGAAAAGCACAGGTCAGTGAGGACAAGACATCGCTGCGCTACGCAAAGCGCCTCCTTACCGCATTATAGCGATATAGCGCACCATCATCTCCCGGTGAGAACCAGCATATCCAGTTCTCCAAGCGGACACTCCGCGCTCCTAGGGAGATAAAAAAAAGACATTTAGAACAGAGAAAAGGCATGCAAGAATTACGACGCCATCAATTGCAATAAGACCTACCTGAAAGACACTACAAGGGCAGCAGTCAGTGAAATAAGCCAATGCTTGCTGCTTGGTGCCACTCCGTTGCTGTGGGTGGTGCAGTACCACTGGCCTGTGTCCCCAAGTATAGTCCACCGCTGCAGGCGCGCGTACAAATGCCCTCGCTGCACATCTACCAGGGTCTTAGGCGAGGCAAATGTCTTTTCAGGCTCCCAATGCCATATGAGAACTCTCCCACCGGGCAGTCATGTTTTGATGCAATGTTGGCCAAGGAGCCATGGTCCCGTCACGGCCGGGCTCACTGGGCCTCGACACATCTACTGCCACCGTGCTAGTGTAGAGCGGGCCCTGCCGCTTCCCGCACTGCTGTATGGGTATTTTAGGGGGCCGATGCCTCCTGCCACTTCCAGCCCCCTTCGCGTCCAAGCACCGCGGGAGCCTCCGTATCCCCAGGAGCCCCGACGCTTGATGGCAGAGGCGCTGAAATAAAGGGCGGCAGCTACACAGCTGCGCAACGTTCCGCAGCCGAGCAGGTTCGGGGGAAATCCTCCCCAGCCGCCTGCAGCGTCTTATTGCCAACGCCTCCGTGGTCCCATGCCGAACTCCACGTATAACGGCACGCAAGCAGGGCTTCTGCTGTCCCACACGGACCCAGCAGGCTTGAACTCCGTTGCGCTGGTCTTCTGCTTTGGTCGTGGCGCAGCGGTCAGTTTATGACCCTTTGTCTGCCGACCGCCATCTTGTGCCCCTCCGAGCCCTGGGCACCGCTCTTCTTCCGGCAGCTACAACTTTCCCGTCTCTCTGCGGATCAGGCCGTCTCCGTCCTCAGCGTGTGCCTCCACTGTTCATGCCTCCGTAGGTGTGCTGCAGACATGCATGGTCATGTTGAAACCCTATTATTTCAAAGGATTAATGTCGGATCCGCGGGAGCCCTTGGTGAATACGTCCTCTTACGCGGCCATCTAGCCACTCCCCCCCAAACAGCTATACTTACCGAAAAAGTTCTGCCTCAGTTGCTCTGGGTGAAATACCGTGTGCAGTCCGAAGGGCCCCAGCCAGGAGAGGGCGTCTATGGAGAGAAGACCGCCGATGGAGGCTAGCATCAGCTGCAAGCAATCAAATCTCCATGATAGCAGGGATCCCCAAACACAAGCGGTCCAATCGGCAGGTTCCTCTCCGTCACGTCTAGCAATCAAGGTGCCCTCGTCCTCGGTGGGACCCGACGTTGGGCGCCATTTGGAGACTTCTAAGCGCTATAATTCAAACAAAATACAGCATCGGAGACAGAGTTTCAAAGTTAGCAACGCAAATTTTAATATACACATACAATACACTCGAGCAGACTTCAGGTCCAACCACGACCGATATTTCATGGAGAGTGGAGAAGTGAAGTACATGAATGTTTCACTGTGTCATTTTTTATACACACTGAGCCTGCATCAAGATAGTTAATTTGTTATTCATTTGTAGCAGATAACAAATATGTTTAAACCACACACACAACAATTCACCCAACCTTTATCTAATCTGAAGTGGGTAAAACAAACTGTGCATTCGGCAGATGTTCTTGCTATGTCAAGAGTTTTTACTTTGCTTATGGCTCAATCGTATACTTGGTCCAGCAGTTCACGGTCGGTGACTTATATTTGAGGTCCTTAAACATAAAACCACATGCCCTTAGTTCCAACAATGGTAATCCTATTTGAGCAACCTTTCAAAGATACCTTTTATGTTTCTGATAAGAATGGAAAGAATGAACACTATGATTCAATGTGGGATTAACCTCTGCTTAGTGCGGTCAGTCTTTACATAGCATTGGAAAATGAAACAATATTGAAACAGGTTTTCTTCCTCCGCTAAATGGGGAGGACCTGCCTTCCTTCAATCTTATTTAACCTAAGTTTATCAGTAAGGCCAATCAACTTTAAACATACATTCTACACAGAGCCAGTCTTTTCTTGTAATAACATGTTCTTGCAATGACTAACAGAGAAGGCCACACATACACTTCAATTTTGATTCGTCTGGTGAATTTTGACAAATGCAACCCTTTTAAACATTGCAAGAAAACAGGGTTTTTATTGCAAACATGGATAAACTTAGGCTAAGCAAATGCACATATTATCATATTCTAACAGAATACATGGAGTGACCAGAAGACACCAATTAGGGTTAACCTTAGAAAAGATCCCACAAGCTAAGAGATATAAGAGAGGCTGGGAAGGTTCACAATTTGGCTTGGACAATGTGGAAGCAGGTGTGTTTCTTTGCACCCTTGATTCAAGGTGAGACCTGAGAGGAGAGAAGTGGTTTTCACAATGCTCACTTGAAAAAGAGAAGGTCGTTGAAGTCGAGTGGCTGGAGAGAACCACGGACTGGCAGGTGAAAATGCCAGTGGTGCCTGAGAAAAACAATGCCTAGCCAGGGAGAGTGATAGAAAAGCGGATAAAGAAAGCAATTGGCTGGAGAAAGGCGCATGAAGCCTGGAAAGCTTGCAGAGAGCCTTGCCTGGAAGGCTTTGACAAGAAGGCTAGCGAAGCTAATTCCATAGGACTGGAAAAACCCTGGGAAACTGGAAAGTCAGAGTCTGGGACTTACCACTAGCAACCCTAAAGAGGGGGAAAAAAGAGTCAGGAGCAGCCCTGTGGCAATAGGTTATAATATCTGCTTGACAAGGACCCACATTGGTGAGTGAGGGAGAAATACCTTTTTAAAAGTACCTAGTAAGGAGAGCTGTAAGGGCCCAGTGAATGAAAGTCCAAACAAAACGGCAAAAACGTAAGGATCCTCTAACAGAGGTGCGAGAGCTGCAACCCACGAAAGGCCAAGAGCATTGTGTGAAAACAGGAAGTGCAGAGGCGCTGGACTATCAGTAACCCTGGAAGGGCCTTTTTACACAGAGCCATTTTATTTTTGTTGATAGAATAGAGATACTTATACCCAGTTGTGTCCCCTTGATGGGCCAGGAACTGAGGACCATACAACCTGCCGAAATTCAATCATATGTTCAATGTATACACACTTTCTTTACAAACATCTGGACATCATATGAGGCATGACTAAAAATCACAAAGACATACTCAACGTTTTATCGATTGTTTTCTACATAAGTGCTAAAAGTGCTCAAATAAAGTGCTGGTAAGTTTCTTGTTACTTTAAATGACGTATATCAATGTTTTAGGCGTAGTACAGTTTCAAGCGCCTTCTTCATGACAACCTCTAATTTGTCAATGCAGGAGGACATAAATCCTTTCCAGTCCTCATCAATCATTCTCAGTCCAAATCATTACCTATCATCAAAAAGATTGACACTTGCACTTAATAGTATATTTGTTATAAACAACTATATTTTATATACATTGTTTAAATGCTTCCATTTTATTGCACTCACCCGAAAATATATTGAAAAGACCAGAGTATCCAGTTGTACATCAGGACAGAATGATCAATTGAATTTGTTTGATCATCTAAGATTTTCTATTGGAATCCAAACCCAACTGAACTACTTCTATATACAGTAAAGCTCTACTTTATTTTCTTTTTCTTTGTTAAATAATTAGCTGCGCTTATTGATGAAATTATCTTTTATTGTTTATATAGCCACAGTATTAATCTTGGATTAAATCATCACATCTTCTCAAGATCACCTTTGTTTAATCGAGCCGTTCTTAGAGGCCATTGGCCAATGGTACAATTGTTGCCCAATAAAAAGAGAATGTGTGAATCTGCAGATCTTATTTTATATGCTAATTTTTTAAAAAATCAAAGTGGAAAGCTCAAGTCATAATCTTGAGGTGTTGTATCTGTTCCACTTCCATGCCGGAATCAGAGTTTTACTGAATCGTTCCGCGGTGGATCATTGATGTGAACCTCACGAGGTGCCTTTGTCAAACGCCTACTCCCTATTGAGGGGATGTATACTTGCGTTGATGTTGTATCAATGGCGTTATAATGTTATTTGGTATTTACAGTGTATATGTCTGCCATCATGAATTGGGGTGAAGTAGTCGTGTAATAGATTATTTAAATAATTCCAATTTAATGGTTCGAGTATTATTAATGTATCAACCTTCTAATGTCAATTACATGCATACATTCTATTGGAATAAGACTCAGTATCTTGGAAATTATCTTTATTTACTTAGCGTGGGTTTGGCGTTCACGGCTTATATGTCTGCCATCTTGGATTAGGTTGAATGCACAGTATGTCTTAGTTACTGACCTGTAACAGTATTTCTACAGCATTAGGATCTTTCATAGATTCACATGCTTAAATATTCCCTGTCGTCCGACTGGGAATCCACAGTAATTTAAATAATAAAAATAATAATATAAAACCGCTTCCTATAGGAAGAAAAGCTACACCCATACTGCCCCATAGGGCCTGTGTAGCCCTTCACTTGAGGAGTCCCTCTACCTCCTTTGGTACTTTTAGGCCCCAACCAATGAGGTGGCAGGGCTTAGGCCCCGCCCCAGTCAGCCATCTTCAGAATTTGAACAGTAATGGCTAGCAACAGTTGACTGACTGGAGAAGAAGCAGCCTCTCCCCAAGGGAGGAGAGTGGGCGCATGTGAATCTATGAAAGATGCCAATGCTGGTAAAATACAGTTACAGCTAACTAACTAAGACTTCTCCAGCACTGGATCTTTCATAGATTCACATGCTTGAATAGAATACCAAGCAGTCAAATATCATCTAACATGTCTGATAGCCGGAAGGCTGTACCTGTGTGTGCATACGCTATTTATTTTGCCCATTTGTATAGTGCACCCAACCCGGAGGCATCTGAGTGGTGTTCTTGAAAATAAAAAATATAGTGGTTACATAGTTACATATATTACATAGTTACATATATACAAGGACATATATGGTACAAGGAGTTAGGCAATTAAGTCATCTTAAATTAGAGTGGACCTAATTGAGGATATCGTGATGAGAGCTGAGCGTGACTTTGTTTAGACATTCCTGTGAGTAAAGTTTCAGGTGTTTACGGAAGGTCCAGAACGAATCTTCTGACCTTAGGGTAGCTGGTAATGTGTTCCAGCGTCTGCCAGCTAGCACTGGGAAGCTGCTGCCTCTAGCGTTCTGCAATTTAAATCTAAGGGTGGAGAGAAGGTGACTGTGTGCTGAGCGCATAGGTCTTTTGAATTGAGTGGTGGTGAATTTATCTGCCAGGTATTTGGGAGCTGACTTATGCAGACATTCATGTGTCAAGGTGAGAGTTTTGAAGAGGATGCGCTCCTGGAACGTTAGCCAGTGCAAATTCCTTCTCGTCATGGAGATGTGAGTGTTTTAGGGATGTTTAGAGCTGCTCCGAGGGCATTATTTTGGATCACTTGTTTTTTTTTTATGTTGTGGATCTTTGTGCCAGTGTAAAGGGCATTTCAATAGTTCAGTCTGGACAAGATGAGTGCTCTGGCTAGTGCGATGCAACTGTCAGGTGACAGGAAGGGTCTGCAAGCATTAATGAGCTTGGATGTGTAATCTGCTGCTGACACTGTGGCATTGACTTGTTTGCTTAAGGGTAGGGCCGAGTCAAGATAGAAGCCAAGGGTTTTTACTTTCTTCGACACCTTAATAGTGTTGCCATCTATATTAAAGGCTTTAAAGGAGTTGTCGAGTTTGTTGAGGCAGTATTGTGAACCTACGACGAGGAGTTCTGTTTTTCATCATTCAAACATAATCCGTGATGAGCCATCCAGGTCTGGATAGTTAGATAGATTACGTTGAGTGAAGCAGTGTCATTGTCATGATAGCCTGATATGGGAATGAGGATTTGAGTGTCATCTGCATAGTTAGTGTATGTGACACCCAAGTCATCAAGGCGGTCAAATAGAGGTTTCGTAAGAATATTATAGAGTGTAGGTGAGACACAGCAACATTGTGGTACACCGCAGGTGACCGGGGTTGGCTGTGCTGCTGCAATGAGTGCGAATACTCTCATGGTTCTGTCAGTGAGGAAAGATTGTATCCACTGAATGGCTTGCGGTGAGAAGTGGGCTGCTGATGCTAGATGATTACAGAGTATATTGTGATTGACAAGATCAAACACTGCGGACAGGTCAAGTAAGAGAAGGGCTTGTTTGCCTTTGTCTTTAAGCGCATCCATTTGAATGTTCAGGTCCGGTAGAGCCGTTTCTGTCCAAGGTCTTGGGCGGAATCCTGATTGGCGTAGGCCAAGAAGGCTGTTTGTTTCCCTGCGATTGGTCGCCTGCTCCCTTTTGACCAATTGGGGTGCACTGGCAGGCGAAAGCCGGCCCCCGACAAAGGCAACAGACAAAGGCTACCCCCCTGACTGAGCCTGACCGAGCTTGGTCATGCTCGAGTGCCCCAGTCCCTTGTGTGGCAGTTGCCTCTCACCATTCGGATTCCCGACACCAGAACTGTTCCAACTTTTCCATTCAACTAACGGACGTAGCGGATGAACAATCGTAACACTATGAACATGTAAGCATGCCTCTCAGCGCCTGTCTCACGCTCGATAACGCAATGTTTCATACCCGACACCCCTCTGTATGTGTTCGTGCCCTGTTTTCTTCACCGACACCAATTGGGTCGGCGGTAGTTTGTCCCGCACTGACCGCGTGTTACTCAGCCGGGCACCTTGTAAGTCAGTCCATTGGTCCTCTGTGCTGCTTGCCTATACTGATTCTCAAATGGCCTGCACCTGTAATGCTTGCTCTAACTGGTCATCATAGAACCACTCCATAACTAGGCTGGTGTCCACTATGTGGTGCTTCTAAGATTCCCCCCCATTTGTATTAAGCTAGCCCCCACATAGCTGCGTAAGACTATCCTCTACCTTTCATGTGGGAGCCATGCCGTGCTATCCCCTCACCTAGCAAATGTTCAGGGCAGCCTGCTAGCCTACGCTGAACATTGCCCACTGCGCCTGTAATGTAGTCATTGCCTATGCCTGTTATTCTATGCCCACTGTGCCTGGTGTAATCTGATCATTGCCTATGCTGTAACCTACAGCTGGTGCTTGATTCAGAAATGCAGCATCTGAAGGTCTTTTTAATCTCCATATGGCAATAGTCACTTTTAAACCGAACAATTCTACAACATTGCATTTGCTTATCAAATCACATTTGATTTGTGTTGTGCCTTATGGTCGCTTACAGACCACACGTGATTGTGTTGTGCCTTATGGTCGCTTACAGACCACACTTGATTGTGTTGTGCCTTATGGTCGCCAACAGACCACACTTGATTGTGTTGTGCCTTATGGTCGCCAACAGACCACACTTGATTGTGCTGTGCCTTATGGTCGCCAACAGACCACATTTGATTTGTGTTGTACCTTATGGTCGCTAACTGACCACATTTGATTTGTGTTGTGCCTTATGGTCGCTTCAGACCACATTTGATTTGTGTTGTGCCTTATGGTCGCTAACAGACCACATTTGATTTGCGTTGTGCCTTATGGTCGCTTCAGACCACATTTGATTTGTTTTGTGCCTTATGTTCGCTAACAGACCACATTTGATTTGTATTATGCCTTATGGTCGCTGGCTAGTTGCTACCTTAAATTTGCCTGTTAGTTGTGCCATCTACAAGCCATTTTGCAAGCGTGCCTCAATCTCAAATCCAGCGCTACCTTAAATAGCCTGTCTGCCCCAGGGCTTACAAGCACCAGCGCAGCCAACAACACCCACCATCCCTCTAGTGCCTTCATCATCCCGCCCGAATCCATATCTAAACTATGCCAGCCTGGCTAGTATTCATCATGTTCCCTTTCTGCATTATGCCCGATTACACGCCATGTAGCAGAAATGGTTATATCCCATTCAGTAATGGACTCGCCAAGGTTGGCTGTCCTAGACACCACCCCGTTCCCTGCTCCACACCCTTCCTGCCCTCCCTGCCTCCTTTCCCCCACAGGGCACCTACAGACCACAGTACTAAAAATCAGCGTTACTTTAGGTAACCCTCCACCTAACCTCGCCACTGATGACCATTCTGACAATATCCAGAACTCACGCAATATGCTAGAACATCGCCCTACAGCCTACCCTAACCTCATGACCCGGAACGATAGACTAGGCTGTAGACTCCCCATTCTACTCAGCAAAATGACCAACAATCCTACAACTAAAGTCACTAATAAAAATTCCATTGCAAACACTGTGCCACTGAAAGGAGCCCTACTTAATGTTAGATCCCTTGTGGCCCACCCTACGGAAATTGCTGACATCATCCATTCAGCAGACCTGGATTTCCTCGCCACCACAGAAATCTGGCTTCATGCAGCAGCAGGTCCCTCTCTAACCCTCGCGGTTCCAGACAACTACTCCATCCTCAGGGCCGACAGACCTAATGCCTTGTAGGAGGTGTAGCACTTATATTCAAATCCTCGCTTGACATTAGATCTGTGACCTCCCTTCCTCTAAATTCCTGTGAACACCTATCCATTAAAATTCAAACCACTCCTAAGAATACTATCACCCTGGAACTAATATACAGACCCCCCTGGTCCCATAGGTTCCTTCGAGGAAGATATAACCCCCCTCATAGCTGAAAAATCTAAACCTTTATCACAGAATATTATTCTAGGTGACTTTAACCTGGGATACAATGATCCTCACGACACTCCAGCATCCTCCCTTGCTAATGCACTTTGCAAACACAACTACATTCAACTTAACACCTTACCTACACATCAGAAAGGCAGAACCTTACACTGGCTCGCTGCCCACAACTGTAACATTACCTGCAAAGACCCCCAACCACTTATATGGACCGACCACTTCCTACTTTCATTTGACATTAGCACTAATAACCCACGCCACATACAGTGCCCACCTGCACCAGCATGTCTGACGAGAAACAAGCGGAACATTACCGCTGAAGCCCTCATCCCATTGTTTCTACCTACCCTAAACATGATCCCCAACACTTCGGACCTTAACTTACTAGTGGAGACCTACAATAACGCCATGACTAAAACTATCGACCTTGTTGCCTCTCTAAAACTACGTAAAGGTAAACCAAAAGCACATCTTAACTCCTGGTACACACCAGAACTTAAAATACTAAGAAATAAAAAGTCCAAAATGGAAACCCTTTGGAAAATGAACCCATCAGAGGAACACAAAATCAATCTCACAAATGCATTCTCCTTTTATAAAAAAGAAATAATTTGCACCAAAAAGGAAGCCTACAATAAAAGAATAAGTAATGCAAGCTCCAGTACCAAAGAATTATTCACCATCCTGAAAGAGTTAGAAAACCCCAATCCACCTACGGACTTGTCAGTGAAGCACCAACTCTGGTGCACTAGTATCCAAGATGCCCTTGCGAACAAAATCACTGGTCTACAAACAAAAATTGAAAATAAAAGACTACAACTTTCTAATAGTAGCCCCACCCCTAGCCCCCCTATCACTAGCCCACCCACCACCCCTAACACTAACCATGACTTCACCTTCAAAAAAAGTAACCGTACTAGAAGTGCAAAAAATCATAACCTCCCTCAAACCGTCAAACTGCAAAGGGGACAGTGGCCCCGCACAGATTATAAAAGATGCAGCAAGAGACCTCGCCCCCTTCATTTCCAAGCTCATAAACGTGTCATTCTCCACCAATTCAGTACCCAACAATTTGAAACAATCATGGGCCCTCCCGCTACTAAAAAAACAGACCTTGGACCCAGCCAGCCCCACAAATTACAGGCCTATCACAACCGCTCCCTTCCTGTTAAAAATCCTTGACAGAGTTGCTTACTTGCAAATTCAGCTTTACCTAGAGTCCAACCAATTACTTGGATTGAGTCAGTCTGGCTTCCGGCCTCAACATGGAACAGAAACGGCCCTTGTTGATCTTAAAAGTCAGATTGACGAAATAAAAGACAAGGGCAAGGCTGCCATCCTACTCCTTTTAGATCTCTCAGCAGCCTTCGACTTCGTTGACCATAAAATACTCTGCAACCACCTCTCCTCTGCCGCCCACTTTTCCCCCCTCTGCTGTCACGTGGATACAGTCCTTCCTGGCCAATAGAACTATGAGAGTCTTCTCTCCGGTGGCAGCAGCAGACCCCCATCCCTATCACTTGCGGTGTCCCACAAGGCTCATGTGTTTCACCCACCCTATACAATATCTTTAGAAAGCCCCTCTTTGATAAACTGGATCGTCTGGGTGTCACCTACACAAACTACGCGGATGACACCCAGATACTCCTCACCATCTCAGGCAACTACAATACTGATGTAGCCAGGATCAACGAAATCTTCTCTGTCATTCAGGCATGGATGGCCACACATGGCCTCTGCCTGAATGAAGAGAAGACTGAACTGCTCATTGTTGGCTCACCTAACAACTTACAAAAACTAAGTCCCAACTACTCCAACATCATAATTGATGGCAATACCATCCCGGTCGCCAAAAACGTCAAAATACTTGGCTTCTACCTCAATGCCAATATTAACCTCACTAAGCAAGTCAACTCGACCGCTTCAGCCACTGCCTATACAGGAAAACTAATTAATATAAAACCGATCTAAAAACCCTCTGCCTCACAGAGCTCTCAACCAGCTAGCCCCCACCTACCTTACTAACATATTCACCATGAAATCTTCCATCAGAACCACGAGATCTTCCAATACCTTGTCTCACAGTACCCAGATTTACCTCTAAAATAGCCGGAGGCTCGAGCTTCACTGTCCTCACCTCCCAACTCTGGAACGCCCTGCCACTGAATATTAAGTCATCCAAATCCTTCCAGTCGTTCAGGAAACTTGCCATTGGGTGGCTTCTGACAAAAAGTCAACCTTGAAGTTAGACTTAGCTATAAACTGTACATATTGCACATGTCTCATTTTTGTCATTATTGGTTGCTATTACCTCCACTGTCTGTATATTCTGTATATAACTGTTCAATTATTACTGCTTATTATCATGTACTGTGCCGTGTAACTTGTACTAAGCACCCTTTTACTCCCGGGTCCGGAGCGCTATAGAAATAAAATAAACAAACAAAACAAGTAGTTTTGTTGGAGGTACGCAACTCTATCCAGTATTTTGAGAAGGAAGGGCACTGTGGTAATGGGTCGATAGTTTATCGGTGTCTAGTGTAGGTTTTTTTTAGTAAGGGGAGGAGCCACGCATTTTTGAGGTTAGTTGGGACAGTGCTATTTTCAAAGGAAGTGTTGATTAGGCTTGTGGTGAAGGGAGTAAGATCAGGTTCACAGTCTTTGATGATCACCGTTGGGCATTGGTCGCCTTGGCAATTAGAAGGTTTGAGGCTGGTAATGATTTTCTGGACTTCTGAGTTGGAGACCAGAGTGAATTTGAAAAGAATAGCAGTCTCATGATTGGTGAGACTGGTCACCAAATTGTGGAAGTTGCGAAGGTTTAATAACATTTTTTTGTTTAAATTTTGGATTTTAAGAGGGTTATTTTTATTGGTAAGGGCTTTTTGAATGTCAGAACACCAGCTTGCATCTTTGTTGCAGACTTCGAGTGGTGGTACTGGTGACTCAAGGTCTCTCAGGATGGCAAAGAGCTCCTTGGTTTCAGATTTGGCATTAGTTATTCTCTCATTGTGAGTGGAACTTTTCATTTGGAGGACTACTTGTTTATAATATTTGAACGTCTTGGCAAACTTTACTTTGTTAGGTTCATTAGGCGATTTTTTCCAATTGGCCTCAGCAGTTCTCTTGGAACTAAGCAAAGTTTGTAGGTTTGGAATGTACCAGGAGTTGAGGTGGGCTGCTGGTTTAGCTTTGCACATAGATAATGGCACTACTTTGTCAACGGCTGCAAGGACGGTTCGGTTGTATAAATCAACCATAATGGAAGGGTCTATAATTTGGTATGCCGTGAGGGGGGGTAGCAAAGTTAGGATATTGTTAGCTGTAATATTTCTTTTATTTCTAGATAGGGCTGCTAGTGCCACAGGTGGGTGGCTGTCAGTCCCAGAGATCTTGGTGATATTGAAAGTGATGGTGTGATGGTTTGACCACGGTCAGTGGGAGTTAGAGGTTATGTTTTGTGTGGCAGTTTAGGTCAGCAAGCCAATCGAGAATGCGACCTTTGATGTGTGTGGGGTTCTTGATCCGGTGAGTGTAGCCTAATGCCGAGATGGTATTGGCAATAGCTAGGGCGTTGTCCTTGGGATCGTTAAGGCCTAGGTTGAAGTTACCTAATAGTAGAGTTTGAGAGCTAGGTTTAGTGTTTGTCGAGAGGAGTTGTGCTACATCTTCTTCAAATGACGCTATCGGGCCAGGAGGTCTGTAGATTAGATGAATGTTTAGCATGGCTGTAGGCGATAAAGCCAATTTGATGGAGAGTAATTCGCCAGAGTGGAAAGTGAGATTAGGACTCTCGTATGTTCAGCGTGTTCTTGGCAATAATGGCTACCGCCCCGACGCCCCTCCCCCTTTAGCAGTGAGTCCATCGATCCTGGAGATGGTGTTTTCTGGGACAGCAAGCGATAGGGCAGGGCCTGCTACTGCATGTAGCCAAGATTCAGTGAAAGCAATGAAGTCAAGTTTGTTAGAGGTGATAGAATCTGCAATGTCTAAGGCATGTGCAAGGAGAGACCTAGCATTGATGAGGGCCCCCTGGATCCTAGTTTCTTTAGAAGTAATGTAATAAGCTTGGGTGCATGTGGTGCTTGTCTTAGGTGTAGGTGTCGCTGTTAGGGTGTCAAGTGTACTAGGTTTCGGGGTTAGGTGGTTCCTGGTGGAGGTTGATGAGAGCCTAGCATTAGAAATAGTTATGTGAGGTTTAGAAGTCTTATTAGAGTGGTTGGAGGTTCTGTAGTTAAGCCGTTTGTTCCTTCGGCTCGTTGGTGGGAAAGTAGTCCTAATAGCAAGTCTGCTATTTCTGGTGACAAGCGGGCAGGGTAGGCCAGGGTTAGATTTAGGTTGCAGGGTTGGGCGCAGAGTAATTTCTGCCTCATTAGTAGATGGATAGGTTGGTGTGTGCCAGGGTATGCTGGGGTAGTGAAAGTTGGCTAGTGGAAAGAAGCGAGAGGGGGGGGGGGTGGCAGAGCCAGGGTTAGGGAGATTTGGCGACATTGAGAGTGTGATGATGGGCAAGTTGTATTGGGGGTTTGTGTAGGACTGCGTTGAGAGTGGGGTTTGCGTGAGTGGGAGTGCAAGCCAGTAGCATGGTGCATGGTAGGGTAGTTATAGTAGGTGAGCAGGTGAGGGTGTGCACCTTAGGTTTAGGTTGTGATAGGCGTAGTTATGGCTGCCATATAGGGATTGGCTGGGTGATTTGAGCTTAGATCTCATTGACTGGCGCTATGCCACAGGTTTAAGACTCATGAACTAGGGAGTGCCGTATTTTCATTCAGGCTCAATAGACTATAGTCCGGGAACTGGTACAGTCGGATAGCGAGGCAGGGTACTGCACAGTTAATGCAATTCGCGGAGGATGGCTTAGTGCCAGCAAGATAGATAGGTGCTTTTGCTCATGTTAAAAAATACAGTTTAAACAGGACACGTGTTACCCGCTAGCTGTGAGCAGTTAGCCGTTAGAGCAAAGTGACGTAATTACAGGCAGTTACAGTATCTCAGTGGTGTTTAGGACCTTAGAACCGATTCCCTTTTCAAGTCACGCATTGTACAGGTACAAGTATCTGTGAGTAAAGATCTGCGAGTTGAGTAGTTAGCCCATTTACACTTTTGGTCTGAATCAATTTGTCAGTTTCATAGTGCGATACAGTTACCAAAGAATAGCGAAGAATAAGATGAGCACAAAAGGCAGTAAATTCAGCAATTAAACAGTGGGTAATTGGAAGACAAGGTTAATGCGTAGAACGCACAGTGCAAGGCCACTATTGATAAAAGGATGGGCCCTTCTGAGCACTTGCAACTGCTTTAGCGAGATTGTGCCTTAGAAGGTTCAGCATGGGGGTACGATAGCCATGTGGATGGTTAGCAGGCTTCTTTGGATCCGACCTTAGTTCATGTGAAAAGGTTTGTGGTGGGCGCCTCAGTGTAGGTAATAATGGCACGTGGGGACTGTTGGTCGTGACTTGATGCGACTGCTGCTGACCCAAGTGATCAGCTCCATGGGGAGACCTACTTGTGATCCAAAGTAGGTATGCTGGTCATCGTGTCTACACACCAGGGGTGTTACCCGCATGTAAGAGGGGCAGCTTACCGTATGCATTGGTTATGAGCCCTTCCACGCTCCGAAAGACTCGGACAGGAGCCTTTGTTGTCTGGCTTTCGTGGGAGAACCGGCTTCCGCCTGCCGGCATTCCAGATTGGATGATGAAGGTGCAGGCAACCAATGGTAACTTAGCAGCTATAGCTGTTGTGTAGCTTAGGTGAGGAAATCAGGAGGCAGCCATTTGTAAGTGTGGAAGTTCGTGAAGATTACTGTCCAGGTCTTGTCGTTTCCACGTCAAATGAGTGGACAAAGGGCTTTGATTGCAGCACATATTAATGAGAGGCAGATGATGCACAATGACAGAATAAAATGGGCGCTTTTTGCACTTTGCTGAGTTTAAAGGCAGTATGCAGATAAATTGCACTAAGGGTGTAGAAGCCCCATTAGGGCTTATCTATCAGATGCATAGTGTGCATGTGCATATATATCTTGTGTCACAACCTTATAGCGTAAACCGTAAGGCTACTAGAAAGAACATGTAGAGGGACAGTGGGAACAAACAAGAATCAAAGTCAATGAATAAGAGGCTGCTCCTACCTTAGGTGAATAAGTGCTCAAGCACTGCTTGTCCTACCACACATTTCCCGTCCGCTGTCTTCTTCCAAGCAGTAATGCCGGGCAAAGGTGTGGAGGGTGCTCCAGGTGGCTGCCCGGCAGATGTCCTTCAAAGACACTCCTGCCTGGAACACAGTTGAGGCCTCTCTCGCTCTGCTGGAGTGTGCCATAGACGTGGCTGGCAGAGGGTTATTTCTGATGTGGTTTCATTGAGTAATGCAAATAGAAATCCAACGTGCCAGATTTTATTTTGATATGCATTGACCCTTGGTTCGTCCTGCAAAGGCGACAAAAGTCATGTTGAATACCTGAATTCTCTTGTTCTCTCAATGTAGAATGTGAGTGTCCTCTCCACATCTAGTGATTGCAGTGTCCGCTCTGCTGTGGGTATGTGGCTGCCAAGAAAGTGGGCAAAACAATTCTTTCCACTAAGATGGATTCAGACATGACTTTAGGAATGAATTTAGGGTGAGGTTGTAGACTGACCCTAGCCTTGTGAAAGATTGTGAAGGCCGGCATGTTGGATAGAGCTTGTAGTTCACTGATATGCCAGGCCAAGGTGATAGCCACTAAGAAGGCTGATAAAATCTTAATGTCACACCTGTGAATAGGTTCATAAGGCGCTCTCATTAGCATGTGTCACACCTCGGCAGCCAATAGGCAGTGGAGGCAGCCATGGAGACTGGTTACAACGGCCGCTGTCAAAACTGCCTACAATTCCCATCATGCTCAGTGTACCATGTGAATTGCTCTGCCAATGACAGCTCGTGCCGCGTTCTCATCAAGGCATAAAATCATTATCAGCCCGCCAAACGCTGCTTCTGTTTAAAGTTGCTCACGGCGATTCAGAGTTCCGTGTCTGTTTGCTAGTGTCCGTTTCCTCGACTGATCACCCGTGTACCGAACCCTCTGCTGTTTCACACAGACTGCTTTTGTTTCGCACTGCTATCTGATTTTGATCCTCTGTGTACCAAACCTTGTTGCTGTTCACACTGACTGCTCTTGTTTAGCGCTGTTTATCTAATTGCTTCCACGTGTATCGAGCCCTACTGATGTTCACACAGACTACTCTTGCTTAGCACTTGGTCCGTTTGACCCTCCGTGTTCCAACCCTACCTCTGTTTCACATGGACTGCTCCTGGCTGAATTGATAACGCATGTACCAAACCCTGCTGCTGTTTAACGGACTTTGCTTGACTGCCACTGCTCACGGTAACCATTGACACTATTCTTCCCTGCCTCCCATCCCCGTTGAACCACACAACCTGGATTACCTGCTCACTTACCTGGATTATCTACACTTTGCTGGAAGCTCCATGTGCACAATTGGACGCCATTCAGTCAGTACACCTCCTCGAAACTAGTGCGCCCCTCGTGCCGCCCAGATCTAGAAATCCCCACAAACCTTTCTTTTTCTTATTTTATCCTGCCGTTGTTGGTCATCCATTACTCTTCTTCAGCACGCCCTGTCTTCACCTAATTAACGGTAAGGATTCCCTCTTCCTTGACTGTTGTACTCTAGTTCCTTGTTTCGGGTTAGCAATCTCCTTTTTTAACACTGGTAGGAAACTCGTGGTTACCATCTTCTGTAAGGAAGGGGAACTGTTGACCCAGGTATTTGCTTTGCTACTCAGCGTTTATTGATCTTTGTATATCTGCTACCTCTTGTTGACCTGTTGGCCTTTTCTTTCAGCTGGGTCCATGGTGGTGTGTTCACCCCACTCTTAAGTGATTGGCCCCTTTGTCTGGGTATTGGAGCAGCAAAGAGGCATACCATAGAAAAGAGTTTATCCCTGAAAGAGAGGAGGCTCGGGTGGAGCCTCCAACCCGAGCTCTACAATCAACCCAGGATAGAATCCCAAACCCGGTCTCCTGCTTCGGTCGTTAACCTGCCCGGTGAGTAACAGACTGTTAAGACTCCAGGAAGGAGCAATTTTTCTCTGTTTGGGAAAAGAACGCATACGCCCTTTAATGAAGGTTTTGCCCGCCGGTTGTGCCACTAGTGATTGTTGATGAGGCCTGGTGGTATAAGCGGAGATGGCAGAAAGCTGGACCTTGATGGAAGAAATTGCCAAACCATTCCTTGCTAAATGTGGAAGGTAAGGTAAGATCTGTTTTGCAGATGCCGATAAGGGATCTGTGCCAGCTTCTGAACACCAGGATCGGAACCGTTTCCATTTCTTATTATATGTCGGTCTGGTGGACAGAGCCTTCGCAGTATACCCCCAGCATTCGGGGTCTAGGACGAGATTGTGGAACTTTCGCTGCTGAGGCACCAGCCCCGAAGGGACAGGGACAGGCTGGCCGGGTTGTGGTGAAGTTGTTTGCCCCGGTGTTGAGACAACTGGTGTGGGTGAGGCTGGAGGTGAAAACGCTTCTGCAGTGCTAGTTGAAGGAGTGCAGGGTACCAAATCTGGCGTGCCCATGATGGTGCTTTCAGTATCATTGTGCAAGTTGTTTATCCTGCGCAGCACCCACAGGATTAAAAGGTGTCAGAAGGAACTCGTAAAGGTATTTCTTCTTCCATTGTATGGAGAATGCATCCTCCGGATACCTGGTAGCGAACTGTTTCGTACTTCTTGTTCGCGTAGGTTTTCCCCATCTGAGGAATAATCTGTCGAGGTCGCAGTCATTGATCTCCTATTCGTGGGATTGAAGGAATTGTCGGCTGAGTTGGTCTGCCAAAACATTTTCCTTGTCAGGGAGATGTTCTGCCCTCAAGTGTATGTTGTGGTGTATTGCCCAGTTCCAGATCTGTTGAGCCTCCATTGAGAGGATCCTGGACCTGGTGCCGCCCTGTTTCTTTGTGTAGTGCATTGACGTTGTGTTGTCCGTCTGCACTGTCACCATCTGTCTGGAAAGTACCGGTAGAAAGGACTTTAGCGCCCACTGGATGGCCCTGAGCTCCAGCACATTTATGTGTAGACCAGTTTCTGCTGATGACTGCACCGCGCTGGCTTTTAAATTGCCCAGATGAGCCCCCTCCCCCAGCCCGTGAGTGAATTGTCCGTTCAAAAGTTGAGTGGACGTGGAGTGCTGGAAGGGTAAACATTGTAGAAGATGACAGTCTTTGGCCCACCATTCGAGGGCTTTGTGGAAATTTGGCGTGAGCTGCACAATGTCCTCCCATGATCCGCTGTGTTGAGCCAATTGGCTGTCCAGCTCCTCCTGAACTGGTCTCATCTTCAGTCTGCAATTTAGTAACAGGAAAATTCAGGAAAACATCATGCCCAGGATGGACTTGTTTCGTCTTACTGTGGAGCTTGCTCTCTCGTTGAACCATGCCATGAGGTTTCGTATTGTGGCCACTCTGTCCGGAGAAGGTGAACCCTCGAGATGTGAGTATTCAAATCTACTCCTAAGAAGATTGATGTCTGTGTTGGTAGTGGTGACGATTGCTCCAAGTTGATCGAGAACCCAAGGTCCTGGATTAGGGTTGTGGTTTTTTCCACTGCCTCTGATGCCTTTTCCAGGGAGCTTACTTTCACTAGCCAGATGTATAGGTATAGAAAAACCTGTACCCCAGAGCACCTGAGGTTAGCGGGCACTGGGGCCAGGCATCTTGTAAACACTCTTGGTGCGGACTTTAACCCAAAAGGAAGTACTTTTGAACTGGAAATGTTGGTCACTGACAGTGAACCGGAGGTACTGTCTTTGGGATGGATGGATGGGTACATGGAAGTAGGCGTCCTCCAAGTCTAGGGTAGCGAGGAATTCGCCCTTCTTGCGCCATGGAAGGACAAGTAGAAGGGAGGTAATTTTGAATTTTAGACAATTAACTAACTTGTTGAGGGCCTGTAAATCTAGCATTGGGTGCCACTGGCCGTTTTTCTTCTTTACTAGAAAAAAAGTGGGACTACAGTCCCTTCCCGTGTTGTAGAGGTGGTACCCACTCAAGGGCGGCCTTTAGTAAAATCTTGATGGCTTCTACCCTTAGCTGTTGCAGCCCGGGGTGTTTTTCCTTGACGGTGGGTGAGGTGGTGGAAAGTCTACGGTATGTCCCCCTCTTATAACTTGAAGCACCCATTTGTCCAAATGTTATGGCATATCAATTATTTATCCCACTGAGGTGTGATGTGGAAGGGGCGCTGAGTAGGAGTCAGTTCTTCTTGGTCTGGTTCCTTCTCTGGTCTGAACTCATTTTGCCACATTGTTTATGGTACCTGGTGGAACCTTGTTGATACCTACCCCCTGATTGGAAGGAGGTCGAAGAGGACGATTGACCCTGGAACGATCTGCCGTATGACTTGTACTTGGAGCTGGTACCTCGAAAGGAACGAAAAGGACGGTGGTCATTGTCCTTTGACGAGCTAATTGCCCCAGTAGTGCCCTTCAAGTGGTCATCTATTTTCTTTCCAAATAGGTCTTGTCCGTCGAAAGGCAGGTCTAGGATCTGCGCCTATACCTCCAGCCTGAAACCTGTGGCCTTCATCCAGGTTTGGCGCCTCAAGACTGTACTGTGTGCCATCTGCCTGAAGCCGCAGTGCGCCGTGTCCACAGATGTGTCGATCATGTGGTCCGAGACCTCTTTGCCATTTGTCATAGTGGCCTTGGCCTCTTCCTGAAACTCCTCTGGAAGGCGTTTAGTGAGACGGGACATGCAGAGCTATAATTCTCTATCTAGCCTTGCCATCATGGCCATGGCGGTGCTGGCTCACACCGTCCACGATGCCGCTGTTGAAACGTTGCGCCCCATCGCTTCTAGTTTATGCCCCTCCTTATCCAGAGGAGCTGTGAGGGGAGAAGCTGGGTTTTGCAATCTTTTCCTCACTGCCACCGTGATGACGGATTCAGGTTTAGGATGGCCTCCGAGACTCAACGGGGCCGAGTCCGGTGCTTGGCATTTCTTTTCCGGTCTCGTCACCAGCATCGGAGTGGACAGCAGGGTGGCAAGGATCTTCTCAAATAGTTTCGAATATCGGTATCGGGGTGAGCCGTCTTTTGTCTCTGAGCTCATAGAGGACTGATGCCTTCTCCTCTGTGGAGACTTATTTTGAGGATCTCTGCCGACTTTGCCATGATGGAATGAAAAGATACAATATCACCTGGAGGTGAGGATGCCCCCGGTGATATGATATGGCATTTGTAATGCGCCTATACACAAGTGTTTCAAGGCTCGACGAGGCAAGGAAGGGGGAACAGAGGGAGGACAGAGAAAACGATCTTACTAGGCCAAGTGACATTGAGATCGCCCAAGTGTGGGGGGCGGGGGGGGAGAAAAGTGCCAGGGTAAAGGGGAGAGGGGCAGTGCTGTACATGTAATCAAAACAATAACAAGACGTGCGGCCAGCAGGTGGCAGGCGCAAGGGTAAGTGCAGACAGCAGGTGTCCAAAATTGCAGGTAGGGGGACTGTAGGTTTACAGATACAGACCCCAGTGCAAGGGTTGCCGGGAGGCAGTGTGGGTGTACAACTGGGCGGGCACGGACCTGGGCCCAAAATCAGAGGGTAGCCAGGTGACTAGTGCAGTATCAGACAGGAAATCAGCAAAGGAGAGGAAGAGAGAAGGCAGAAGCAAAGAGTAAGGTCTTGAGGTGCTTCCGGAACCAGAGATGGTTCTCCCCAAGTTTCAGAGAGGCGGGGAGGCTGTTCCAGAGGAAGGCCCCAGACAAAGAAAGATCTACCACCAACTTGTTGCTTGGAGAAGCGACTGACCCTGAGGGAGCTTGAGGTGGAGGAGCGAAGAGCTCGAGTAGGAAGGTATTTGCAAAGAGTGTTGGAGGTATTGAAGACCCAGGCCTCACAATGCCTTGTGGACAATGCAGAGTGTCTTGAACTTAATCCTTGCAGCCACTGGGAGCCAATGCAGAGATTTCAGTGATGGAGAGATACAATCCATGGGCTTGAGGCCAAGGACAAGTCACGCAGTCCTGTTCTGGATGAGTTGCAGAGGGCGGAGAGTAGAATCAGGCAGATTTAGAAAGAGGACCAGAGACTGTAAGCTTCTGGGGGAAGGAGAGGAAAGGATGAATACCTCTGAGGAGGTGTAGTTGGTAGTTTGACTTCTTATAGAAGTCAGAGATGTGACAAGAAAAGGAGAGTGTGGAGTTGAAGATTACCCCGAGGTTCTTAGCCTCACAGGCGGGAGCAGGAAGAGGGCCAAGGGAGGCCAGCCAGAGAGTGACAGGAAAGAAGGGTGCAGGTATGCTGATGGGGAGAATCTCCATCTTACTGGCGTTAAGGCAGAGATCATTGGCGGCAAACCACTCCTGGACGGCAAACAGAGATGAGATAAGGTGAAGGGGTGGCAGAGGGGAGCCTGAAAACAAGCTGAGTTTCATCTGCATAGCACTGAAAGTTGGAGCAGAGAGCGGCAATGCGGTGGGAGAGGTGCCAGGTATTGGTTGAACAGCCAGGGAGAGAGGTTAGACCCCTAGGGAACACCACAGGTAGTAAGTGAGATAGAGGAAAGGAAGGACCCAAAGTTAGACCTGAGCGAGTCGAACAGAGAGGTCAGCCAGGCCAGAGCCTGATAGGCGATACCAAGGTCATCACGGAGCCGATTGAGCAGGATGGCATGGTTGACCGTGTCAAAGGCATAATAGAGATTGGGTAAGATGAGGACAGAGGGGGAGATTAGAAGCAAGGTTAGAGAGCAGGTCTTCACGGATGTTTAGGAGAGCAGTTTCTGTGCTTCTGGCGGCTCTGAAGTCAGACTGATGGTCATGGAGACAACCAACAGATTCACTGTGAAGATTAAGCTGGGAGATGGCCAGCTTTTCCAGCAGTTTGCCCAGGGAAGGAGTGATGGAGATTGAGTGATAGTTAGCCATGCAGGAGGGGTCAGCTGAGGGTTTCTTGAGAAGAGGGTGTACGAGAGAGTGCTTCAGGAGGGAAGGGAAGGCTCCAGTGGCAACAGTGAGTCGCGTTTCTTCTGCTTCTCGATTACAATAGACTCCCAGTCGTCTGTGTCTGCAGTGTCCTGAGGCAGTTCACCATCTTCCGGCTGGTCGTCATGACTGTCGGGGTTGGAAAATTCCCTAAATGGTTTCATCAGGCTCCCCAACTTTGCCTACGATGTCTTCCGGACAGTCCGAGACTGTTACAATTGAAGGCGCATTGCGCGCTCTGGATCTTTGAGGTTAAGACCTTGGAGGAGATGGAGACCGTCTTCTCTTCTAAGACCTGGGTGATCTGCCATAGCGTGAGCATTGACCATGGCGGCTAGTAACTGATGATGATCTCCTTGTAAGAGATGGAACTGCTTCTTTTTTGAGACCTGGGTGATCCGCCGCAGCGGGAGCCTTGTGTCAGCGGTGAATGAGACCTGGGTGATCCACCATAGCGCAAGCTTTGTGCTGACGGTAAATGAGACCTGGGTGATCTGCCGTAGCGTGGTGATGTGCATCATGAAGGTCCGCTTACAGGAACTGCGTGCATGACCAGGAGTCTTGCCCTTTGCCTCGTTTGGAACTGTTCCATAATTCTGCGCATGGACTGTACTAGAGAAGGGTTGAAAGGATCTGCCACCCCCGGTTGCCAGTGAGGAACGTGCTCTTTAGGCTGTACTGGCCGGTATTCCTCCCACTCTGAGAACTCCTCCGGTAATATGATGTCAGGTAGTTTGTTCATCTCAGTTATAGGGGATAGAGAGGTAATGCCTTCTAACCCATCTAGCTGTCGTGTAGGAGTATTTAAAACATCCTCTGGCTGTTGAGAGGGCTTGTCTATTAAGTCTGGTGGTGTTGGGGCAGCAGACGGTGTCTTGTCCAGTTCTTGGGGGCTCAAAGACAGCTTTCCCATCGATGGTGAATGTTTGGACATCGACAAGTGCTTCGTCGATGACTGCTTTGTCGACTGCTTTGTCAACAAGGATGCCTTCGTTGATGCGTGCTTTTCATTTTCCGTGGACGGGTGCTTTGTTGATGGTTCTTTCGTCGATGACGATGCCTTAGCCGACGAGGTGGTTGGTTTGACGGTGGACGGCGGCTTATCTGTCAATGATGGGACAGTTTTAGTGGACGCAAGGTTAGTTTATAAGTGGACGGTGTCCCTGTGGACGGCTGTTTCGTCAGCGCCAGAGAAGAGAAGGAGGAACTTTTACCTGTGTGGTGTTCTCTTTACAGCAGACCTTTAGATACAGGTTCAGTTGAGGATTTTCCACTCCTCTTATTGCCCTTGGATGGCAGAGAGTCTGCTCTTTCCACTGAAGAAGCTCTCCTCTTTGGAGCTTGCTTCTCAGGGTGCCTGGAGGAAGTTCAGGGCGCAGTTTTGCTGGATTGCTCATCAGACGTCATCTGTCTGCTCTCCAGGTGGAGTAACAGTCTCCTATGCCTGTACTCTGTGCCTGAGTCTTCTTGGAAAAAGTCTGACTTATTTGACATGACTGGATGTCAAGTGGGTAAAGACAATAGATGCAAAGTTTGTAGGGGTCTCTGGTGAAGATGACCTTTTTACCACACTTGGAGCAGTCCTTGAAAAGGGAGGTCTTCTCCTTGACGGCTTGTACCTGAGTCTCAGCCATGAGGTGAGGGTGAGCAGCCTAATAACTCAATGTTTGTAGGTGGTACATGGCAGAAACCGGCTCTCAAAGAGTTGTACCACGAAGCCCTAGTGAAAAGCTTAAAAAACAAAGTATAACAAAAATGTCTAGACTCAGTATTGAAAAAATGTATTTGCTCAGAGAGCTGAAGAGGAGTCCCCTGATCTGCAGACATGGTTCTAAATCTGAAGATGGCTGGGGTGGAGTCCAAGCCCTGCCACCTGATTGGTAGGGGCCTAAAAGTACCAAAGGAGGTGAAGGGCTACACAGGCTCTATGGGTGTAGCTTTTCTTCCTATAGGAAGACGTTTTATATATTTTTTTTATTATTTAATTTACTGAGGATTCCCAGTCTGACAACAGGGAATATTCAAGCATGTGAATCTATGAAAGATCAAGTGCTGTAGAAAGTATACTAATTTAAAATAATCCAACTCCAGAGTTTCTTGTGTATTTATTTATGTATACATCTTAGAATGTCAGTTATATGCAGCCCTACAGATAAAGGGTGTATCGGCCACTTTTACTCCCTAAAAATAGGCATATAATCCCAAAATATAAAAATAGCGAGTACAAATACTCCCAACAAAAATAGGATACAGACAGGTAAAACAGTGTGCCCTTTCTTTCACTCACACAGCTCCATGGACATGTTTGGATCAACAGTGCACATAGTACCATAGACAGAAACTATTACAATTAGTGCCTTATCGGAAGAAGTAAACATGAGTCTTTATTTGTATGAATAACTAGGTGCAAAGAAATTATTACAAAAACATTTCAGTTTTCCAGTTAAAACATTTTTACTCTTATAAAACACTCCCATTGGGAATTGTATTACATTTCTACTCCCCAAAAAATTCTTTTACTCGCAACTTTAAAAAATGGGGAATAAGATACTTATCTGGAGCACTGGTTATATGCATAACTGCTATTGGAGAAGGTCACAGAATGTTACAAGTTGTGCTTATTTACCAACTTGAAAACACTTTTGAAACAGTCAGTAACCTACTTCACATGGTTATTTTAGGATTCTTGAAGGTGGCTGATACACTCAAAGCCTGGTATTTAGGTAATCGAAAATTGTTCATTCAGGGTATTTATATGCGTTTTTTAGCCAATAGATACACTGTGCCTCTCTATACAGATGCGGTTGCTCTACATTGTTATCATCTTACTTGTCCTGCAATTCGTCACTGTATTAAGTTCCCAATCCTTTGTATGAACTTTAATACTTTGCCAGTTAATGTATATGCTGTGCATTGTCCCACATGGGAAATGTCCCACCAAGGGACTTAAATGCCACAATGTTTGATAACTAGATAGTACTGAGTGTCTTGAATATACTGATTTTTTGCTCTCTTAGGGGCGAATAAGGGTACCTCTTCTTCTGGTAGTCTTAACCGAATAAGAGGGCGATATTTTGTATTCAGACAGAAGGTAAAACACATGTCACATTTTCTTCCTTAGAGGTCCTCTTTAAGTAAAACCGCTCAGTGTATTGAGAGAAAGCGAGCGAATATATGGGATACATTACTCACCGCAATCGTTTTTCTGATGCTTGTATCTGCTTAGATCACATGCTGTGCATAGGCCGACATCTAGTGGAAGCTGCGGAGTATTACAGTTTGTTTTTCGAAACTCGAAAAGGGCGTCGACACAGGGCGTGCCAGTAATACTATCCCTAGTGTGACGTCCACTGTACCCATGATCCCTCACGCATCTAGGACCCTCAGATTGTATTTTTTCTGACATGAGGTAGCATGAGGAGTAGCGCGAGTATAGATAATCCAAGCAGATAGATAGAAAGGTAAGACTACAAGCATCCATGCGCCTTATCTCAGAGGGGAGGAAGGGTGGGTCGCATGTGAATCTAAGCAGATACAAGCATCAGAAATACAATTACGGTGAGTAATGTATCCCTTCTGAGGCTTGTGGAATCTGCTTAGATCACATGCTGTGCATAGATTAGCAAGCAGTACCTGAAGAAGGAGGTGGGATGTGAGAAGGGTCATGAGCAAATAAATGTCTTAGAACCGCTTGTCCCACTTGTGTATCTGTCTTGGAATGAGTGTCAATGCAGTAGTGCTGAGTAAAAGTGTGAATAGAGCTCAAAGTAACTGCTTTGCAAATGGTGTCAAGGGGTACATTTGCAATGAAAGCCAGAGTGGCCCCAATGCCTCTTGTAGAGTGGGCACTAGGCGTGAAAGGCAGAGTTTTTTCAGAAAGTGAGTAACAGCTGGATACAGTTAATAATCCACTTAGAGATGGCAACTTTAGAGACGCGATCCCCCTCTCTGCCTGTAGCTACGGAGACAAACAGCTGATCTGTTTTCCTTAGCGGTCTGGTCTTGTTTACATAGTGGAGGACCGCCCTACGCACATCTAGTGTGTGTAGTTTCACCTCAGCCGAGCTTTGTGGGTCTTGGAAGAAAGCCGGAAGCTCGATGGACTGGTTAACGTGGAATTCTGAAATAAACTTAGGTGAGAACCTAGGGTGTGTGCGTAAAACCAGTTTATCTTTATGGACAGTAAAGAAGGGATCTTGCACCGACAGAGCCTGAATTTCACTGACTCTTCTTATAGATGTAATTGCTACTAAGAAGACCGTTTTGTAAGTCAGGTGTTTGAGACTGCTTTTGTGCATGAGCTCGAATGGGGGACCCATGAGCTTAGATAACACCACGTTAAGGTCCCATCCTGGTGGTGGGTTTGAAATAGGAGGGTGAAGTCGCTTTACTCCTTCCATGAAGGCTTTAACTACTGTTACTTTCCACCACGACACCTTGTTATGGGAAGTGGTGTATGCTGACAGGGCTGCCAGGTGTACCTTCAGTGAGTTAAAAACCAGTCCTGCGTCCAGCAGGTGGAGCATGTATGTAACAATAGTGGAAGGAGTGCAATCAACTGGGTTGATTAGTTTATTCTGGCACCAGATAACAAATCTCTTCCATTTGTCAAAGTAGCAGTGCCTCGCGTTAGGTTTCCTAGATTCCTTTAGGATGTCCATACACCTCTGTGGTAAATTGAGATGTCCGAACTCTATGACCTCAGGAGCCAAGTTTCCAGGTTCATTGAGTTGGGTTGAGGATGCACTGTTTGACCTTGGTGCTGGGATAGAAGGTTGTACCAGCCTGGAAGTTTGATGGGTTCGCACACCGCCAATCTGCTTAAGTGTGGGAACCACGGCTGTCTTGCCCACATGGGAGCAACTAGGACGAGCGTCATTGATTCTCTGTTCATCTTGTTGACCACCTTCCTGATTAGAGGAGTTGGTGGAAAACCGTACGCAAACATCCCTGACCAGTTCATCCACAGGGCATTCCCCTGGGAGTCTGGTTGGGGGAACCTGGATGCAAATCCTGGGCATTGTCTGTTTTCGCTTGTGGCGAATAGGTCTATAGTGGGGAAAGATATCTTCTACGACTTCTCTGTGTAGACACCATTCGTGTTCCTCTGGGAGGGGGTCTCTGCTCAGAGCATCCGCTAGGGAATTGAGATCCCCTGGAACATGTTTCAATGACAGGAAGATGTTCCGTCTGAGTGCCCATATCCAGATTTTCTGGGCAAGCTTGGACAGATTTGGCGACCGAGTCCCTCCTTGCTTGTTCAGGTAGAACATGGCTGTAGTGCTGTCTGTCCGGATTTGCACCGACAGATTTAACAGGTAGGGCTCGAACGCTTGAAGTGCTCTGAATACTGCCAGAAGCTCTAACAGGTTGATGTGATTCTTGGCCACTGAGTGCGACCAGAGACCTTGAGCTGTGTGGTGGAGATGGTGAGCTCCCCACTCCGTCAGGCATGCATCAGTTGTGACTACCGCCTGTATCTCGGGATCGTAAAAGGGTTTCCCCTTGGACAGATTCTCTCTTGTACTCTCTCTTGAAGGCTTTGTACAAGTGTTGGCGAAACGACCACTAGATCGTCCCACTGACCCACTTGCCTGATCCACTGTTTCGCCAACCATTCCTGCATGGGACGCATGTGCAGGCGCGCGTGGGGGACCAGGTAAATACACGACGCCATCATGCCCAGCAAACGCATTGCTTTGCGTACCGTTATTTGGTGACCGGACTGATATTGCGGAATTTGCAGCAGTATATTCCGAATTCTTTCCTCGGAAGGAAAGGTCAACCCCTCTTGAGTGTCTAGGATAGCTCCTAGGAACCGTTTGAATGTGCTTGGCACCAGGCTTGACTTTTTCTCGTTTATTGAGAAGCCCAATTCGAAGAGGAGGTCGATAGTCCTTTGAATGTTTGCTCTGCAAATTACTGGGGTCTCCCCCATGATGAGCCAGTCGTCCAGGTAAGGGTACACCAGGACTGCCTCCCTGCGTAGGTGTGCTGCCGCCACCACCAGTACCTTGGTGAATACCCTTGGAGCCGAAGCTATCCCGAAGGGCAGTACCTTGAACTGGTAGTGCCGACTGTCCACCTTGAAGCGCAAGCACTTTCTGTGCGCTGGGAACATGGAAATATGAAAATAGGCATCTTTCATATGCAATGTTGCCATGTAATCCCCCTTTTTTAGGAGGGGGATTACCTCCTGGAGAGTAGTCATGCAAAACTTTTGGGGCTTGACCTACTTGTTTGCAGGCCGTAAGTCCAATACTGGGTGCATTGTCAAATCTTTTTTTGGCACAAGGAAGTAAGTTGAATAAATACCCTTGTTTAAATGGTGTTCCGGGACGAGTTCTATCGCGTCCTTAGCTAGCAGATTGACGATCTCCTCGAGGAGGATCTTCTGGTGGTCCAAGGAATGTATTTTTTGTCTTGGAGGATGGTTTCTGGGACGCTCTAACAGTTCTATGCAGTACCCTGTGGATACTGTGGACAGCACCCATCTGTCTGATGTGATCCCTTCCCAAGCCTGGGTGAAGTTGGAAATGCGTCCCCCTACTGGGGTTGCGTGAGAAGGGACCCTGAATGGAGCGACACTGTTTTGGTGGAGGTGTGCCGCCTCCTCTACTGGGGCTGCCTCTACCTTTTCCACGTCCTCTTTTATTACCCCTGCCGTAACCCTGGGTAGACTGTTGGTTATTATTGTCCCACGGTGTACCCTGCCACTGGGAATAGTTAGATCCTCTCTGGGAATTTTGGCCGCGTGGGCGACGAAAATTGCCATTCCCTCTCTGATTAGGGGGTTTATTGGTTAGTTGGCCCAGGGATTTGAGTGTTTCATACTCGTCCTTGGTATTTTTCAGCGCGTCCTCGACCGCCTTACCAAACAGATTCGGCTCCACCGGCTTATCTAACAATGATGCTTGGGTTTCAGCTACAAATAAAATAACATTTTTCATTTCTGACTGTTACTGAAGATAACCATGTGGCCTAGATATGTCAGCAAAAGAAAAAAGAGTGATTCAGACATGTGATGTCATCAGTGATGTCATCAATGACATTTGTGATGTCATTTTTGATGTCGTGGGTGTTAGTCTTAGCAGTGCACAGTGTTGGCGCGAGCTATGGTTGCTTAGCTTACCATAACTGGCGAATTTCAAGGGTTTTTCGGTTTTACTTCGAACCATAACGTCCCTTTAACAACGTTTTTTCACTGAATTTCATAGGTTTTTAGTAGCGCAACTTAACCATAACGTCCCTTTAACAAAGTTCTTTCATTGAATTTCATAGGTTTTTAGTAGCCCAACGTCACCATAACATCCTTTTCAATAGATGAAGACCACTAGCATCTTAGTGGGAACCCCGGGTGGTAAAAAAAAAAAAATATTTTTCTTCCCAAACCGGGACGCCTGTGGCGGCCCGGTGTAGGAAGGAAAATCTTTTACCGAGATGGCCACCATGGAAAGGGAAGGCGAGGTGTATAAAGAGAACACAACAGGGCATGAGCGGGGGGTGGGGAGGAACAGGGGGCACACGGGGCATGAGCAGGGGGTGGGGGGGAACAGGGGAGACACGGAGCATGAGCGGGGGGTGGGGGGGAACAGGGGAGACACGGAGCATGAGCGGGGGTGGAGGAAACACGAGGGAGACACGGGGCATCAGCAGGGGGTGGGGTGGAACAGGGGGTGGGGGGCAACAGGAGAAAATCTTTTACCAAGATGGCCACCATGGAAAGGGAAGGCGGGGTGTATAAAGAGAACACAACAGGGCATGAGCAGGGGGTGGGGGGGAACAGGGCACACACAGGGCAAGAGCGGAGGGTGGGGGGAACAGGGGAGACACGGGGCATGAGCGGGGCTGGGGGGAACACGAGGGAGACAGGGGCATGAGCGGGGGGTGGGGGCACACGAGGGAGACAGGGGAACACGAGGAAGACAGGGGGCATGAGCAGGGGGTGGGGGGCAACACAAGGGAGACACAGGGCATGAGCGGGTGGCGACACGAGGGAGACACAATGCATGATCGGGGGGTGGGGGGAACAGGAGGGAGATACGGGGCATGAGCGGGGGGGTGGGGAGCAACAAGAGGGAACGGGGCATGAGCGGGGGGTCGGGGAACAGGAGGAAGACACGAAGCACGAGCAAGGGGTGGGGGGAACAGGGGAGAGACACGGGGCATGAGCGGGGGTGGAGGGCAACAGGAGAGAGACAGAGCATGAGCGGGGGGTGGGGTAACAGGAGGGAGACACGGGGCATGAGCGGAGGTGGGGGTACAGGAGAGAGAGAGACACGGGGCATGAGCAGGGGTGGGGGCAACAGGAGAGAGACACGGGGCATGAGCGGGGGTAGGGATAACAGGGGAGACACGGGGCATGAGCCGGGGGTGGGGGGAACAGAGGAGACAAGGGGCATGAGCAGGGGGTGGGGTGAAAAGGAGAGTGAGATGGGGCATGAGCGGGGGGGGTGGGGGGAACAAGAGAGACAAGGGGCATGAGCGGGGGTAGGGGGGGAACAGGGGAGACATGGGGCATGAGCGGGGGGTGGGGGGGAACAGGGGAGAAGGGGCATGAGCGGGGGTGGAGGAGAAAAGGAGGGAGACACGGGGCATGAGGGGGTGGAGGGGAAAAGGAGGGAGACACGGGGCATGAGCGGAGGTGGGGGGTACAGGAGAGAGAGAGACACGGGGCATGAGCAGGGGTGGGGGCAACAGGAGAGAGACACGGGGCATGAGCGGGGGTAGGGGTAACAGGGGAGACACGGGGCATGAGCCGGGGGTGGGGGGAACAGAGGAGACAAGGGGCATGAGCAGGGGGTGGGGTGAAAAGGAGAGTGAGATGGGGCATGAGCCGGGATGTGGGGGGAACAAGAGAGACAAGGGGCATGAGCGGGGGGTGGGGGGGAACAGGGGAGAAGGGGCATGAGCGGGGGTGGAGGAGAAAAGGAGGGAGACACGGGGCATGAGGGGGGGTGGAGGGGAAAAGGAGGGAGACACGGGGCATGAGCGGGGGTGGGGGGAAAGGAGGGAGACACGGGGCATGAGCAGGGGGTAGGGAGGAACAGGGGAGACAAGGCATGAGCGGGGGTGGGAGCAACAGGAGGGAGACACGGGGCATGAGCAGGGGGTGGGGGGTAACACAAGGGAGACACGGGGCATGAGCGGGGGGGTGGGGGGAACAGGAGGGAGACATGGGGCATGAGCAGGGGGGTGGGGGGGTAACACGAGGGAGACATGGGGCATGAGCAGGGGGGTGGGGGGAACAGGAGGGAGACACGGGGCATGAGCGAGGGGTGGGGGGTACAGGAGTGAGACACGGGTCATGAGCGGGGGGTAACACGAGGGAAACACGGGGCATGACCAGGGTGGGGGGAACAGGGGAGACACGGGGCATGAGCGGGAGGTGGGGGAACAGGGCAGACACGGGGCATGAGCTGGGGGGTAACAGGAGGGAGACACGGGGCATGAGCGGGGGGTGGAGGTACAGGAGGGAGACACAGGGGTGGGGGTAACACGAGGGAGACACGGGCATGAGCGGGGGTGGGGGGGTGGGGCATGAGCAGGGGTGTGGGGGGCAACACAAGGGAGACACGGGTCATGAGCGGGGGGTAACACGAGGGAAACACGGGGCATGACCAGGGTGGGGGGAACAGGGGAGACACGGGGCATGAGCGGGAGGTGGGGGAACAGGGCAGACACGGGGCATGAGCTGGGGGGTAACAGGAGGGAGACACGGGGCATGAGCGGGGGGTGGAGGTACAGGAGGGAGACACAGGGGTGGGGGAACACGAGGGAGACATGGGGCATGAGCGGGGGGTAACACGAGGGAAACACTGGGCATGAGCAGGGGGTGGGGGGAACAGGGGAGACACGGGGAATGAGCGGGGGCGGGGGGGTCGGAGGGAACAGGGCAGATACGGGGCATGAGCGGGGGTGGAGGGTAACAGGAGGGAGACGCGGGGCATAACCAGGGGGTGGGGGGGAACAGGGGAGACACGTGGCATGAGTGGGGGGAACAGGAGGGAGACACGGGGCATGAGCGGGGTGTGGGGGCGACAGGAGGGAGACAGGGCATGAGTGGGGGGTGGGGGTAACACGAGGGAGACACGGGGCATTAGCAGGGGGTGGGGGAGAACGGGAGAAAAACACAGACATAAGCTTAGTGTGCAGGCGGCACGTCCCGCTCCTCGGGCCTCCTCAGGCCACCGTGTGCCGATGGCGTGAGCAGGGGCTGGAGGAACAGGGGAGACACAGGGCATGAGCGGGGGTGGGGGAGACCGGAAGGAAGACACGGGCATGACCTTACTAGCAGGCGTCAGATCCCGCTCCTCGGGATAAACAAAGATGGCGGGCGTCTTTCAAAATAGACACACTGCACGTTGCACCACAGCCAATGGGAAAGCACATAACATGTCCGCGGACACCACGCAAGCCGCTTGCCCAATCCCTGTCCTGCCCGCGGAGCGAACAGGGAAGTGTATCCGAAAAGCGGACACAGATATCACTAATTTTTTCTGACCTACTTTTTGTCATTTTTTTTAAAAACTACTGGACGGATTTTCACCAAATCTGCAAAAGCACGCTTTCGGGACCAAGCTGCTGCTCCTGGTCCAAATTTGGTGAAAATCAGTCCAGCGGTTTGAGCTGTAGGCGTGAGAAAAGTTTTTTTCCCATTCAGTCTATGGGAAAAAAAAAACATTTTGGGACCCCCCCTATAACTTTGCCCCCCCCTTGACCAAACTTCACCAAACTTTAACCATAACTACATGGCCACTACCGTGGCCATTATATATATATATATATATATATATATATATATATATATATATATATATATTCAGTAAAAAAACTGTTAAAGGGACGTTATGGTTAAGTTGCGCTACTAAAAACCTATGAAATTTAGTGAAAAAACTTTGTTAAAGGGACGTTATGGTTCAAAGTAAAACCGAAAAACCCCTGAAATTTGACAGTTATGGTAAAATAAGCAACCATAACTCGCGCCACCATGCACTGCTAACACTAACACCCAGGACATCAAAGATTACATCACAAATGTCATTGATGACATCACATGTGCATTTACTTTTCATAAAAACTCTGTACGAGGGATTCTTATAAGGCTGACCAAAAACTGTCAAGGATCATTGGGATAAATATCATGAGCTAATTAGTGCATTAAGCAATGCATTGATATAAATAGCATTCTATTATGAAGTTCTATCCAGTATACTAAGCAATTTTTAATCCAAGTTTCACCGCGCTGTCCACGAATGCAAGATGGCGGGCGCCACAGAAAATCTGATGCGCTTCACGCACCACGCTGTCCAATCAGTGAACACGTCGGGTGTCCGCGGACATTGCGCAAGCCGCTCAGCCAATCTGGGCACTGTCCGTGTAGCGAACAGGGAAGTCCGTCTGCAAAGCGAACGGAGATATCACAAATTTTTTTGCCTTACATTTTGGTCATTTTAAAAAAAACTACTGGACGGATTTACACCAAATTTGCATAAGCACGCTTTTGGGACCAAGCCCCCGCTCCTGCCTCAAATTTGGTGTAAATCCGTCCAGCAGTTTGGGCTGTAGGCGTGCGCAAAGTTTTTTCCCATTCAGTCTATGATAAAAAACTAAAGTTTTGGGACCCCCCCTATAACTCTGCCCCCCCTGGACCAAACCTCTCCAAACTTTGCAAAAAAATTCAGAGTGGGTCATATACTTTTTTTGGTGAGGATTCGTCCAGAGGGAGCGAAGTTATAAGCCAGCCAAAAAATGCTCTTCCTATGGAAACACCAACTTAACCATAACTACATGGACGCTACCGCGTCCATGATATATATATATATATATATATATATATACACCCATTGCTGTCCCACTAACCTGAAGGTAAAATTGGTCTTTGAATTCAAAATAATTCTTCTCCAACGCAATAATCAATAACTCAACTATAAATTCCGTAGTAATCAAATCTGTGTTCAACAGTGCTTAAGGTATTGCTTAAGACTTCAATCACCTCATTTTGTGGGATGCTTATACACAGCGATTATATATCCATTGTAACCATTAGTTCCTGATTTGTATTAAAAAATCAAAGTTACTCACCGAAGTAACTAGAGTACTGTTAGTCCATAGCCCCTTCCCTCAATCTTTGCGGGCGTCCCCCAACATGGGGACGGTACCAAAACCTTTGGCAGCGGAAAATTGAGCTTCTCCTTTAAATTTAGTATAGCGCGCGGGGGCACAGCCTCAGGCGTGGGAATGCCCCACCTTCCGGCGCCTCATCTCAGTCCCCGTCGAACATTATGGACGCTTAGAAACCTGGCTACTCTTATTACATGTTATCCCTTGGCATACTAGCAGGGAAAGGTGGGTGGGACATATGGAGCAAAGGGGACTATGGACTTGGGGTACTTTAGTGACTACAGTGAGTAAATTTGAAACGTGACTTTCCTCCATCCTTGTGGGTGATTCCACCGAACAAGAACACAGGGTGGAGCTGTGACAACCTGCCTCAGATCTAGGATGAAGCAAAACGGTTCTTCAGAACCGCCTGACCAAACTCTGCATCGCGCCTGGAGTTGGTGTCCGGTGAGTAGTGCTTACAGAAGGTATGAGTGGCCCAAGTAGCCGGCTTTGCTGAGGACATCCAAAGAAGCATGTCTCTGAAATGCGACAGCCGTGGCCTTGGCTCTGACCGGATGGGCATGAATCCCCCTCAGGAACAGGTTTGCCCATGGCCGCGTAAGCCCCCAAAACGGCCTGAACCATCCAATGATTGATGGAAGCTTTGAAAGCCCGGGAGCCGCGGGAGGAGCCCCCAAAAGTCAAACAATGCCTCAGACTTTCTGAAGGACTTTGTGCGAGAGATAAAACCTGAGAACCCTTTTAAGGTCCAAGGAATGTAGGGCCCTCTCTGCCTCGGACTGTGGGTTCGGGAAGAACACTGGCAAGCAGATCTCTCGATTCAGATGAAACAGCAAGACCACCTTGGGCAAAAAGTTTGGGTGAGTATGTAAGATGACCTTGTTTTTGCGTCACCAAGCGGATGTCCACAGAGGCCATTGGCTCGAAAGGTTTACTTTGCAAAGCTACAAGAACCACATTGAGGTCCCAGACTGGGTGCGGCCTATGCACTGGCAGAAAAAAGCTAGATAACCCCTTAAGGTGGCCGCAGAAAGCACATGTTTAGTGGAATTCTTGTAAGCCCAAATGGTCGCCAATTAAGTGCGGCAAGTATCTACCTGGACTACAGATCGAGCCAGGTGTGCTGCAACCAGTACGCCATCCAGAGGACACGTGACAGAGTCCAGATCCTTGTCATGAGCCCAATGGCAGAACCTAATCCATTTACTCTTATAGTGGGACCGAGTCGAGGGCTTCCTGGCATGCTGAATGATGTCCCAGTTGTCATCTGAAAATTGAGCATTTTGAAATTTCAGTTGATCAAGAACCAAGCCGTCAGCGCCATCTTGACCGGGTCCGGATGCTCCACTGCCCGAGCCCTGCTGCATCAGGAATCCCCTGCTGGAGATCGGAAGGTGGAAGGACCCTGGGAGCACAACTGCAGCGGATCCAAAAACCAGGGTCTCTAAGGCCAGTCTGGGGCAATCCGGATGAAGCAGCAACCCACCAAAGCCTGGAAATTGCAGGGTGTCCGTTGCAGCAGAGGGGTGGGTGGGTGGGAATGCATAACACCTGCACCCTTGCCAACAGATCTGGAAGGAATCTCCCAGAGACTCCCAAACCCGTTCTGCCCATGAAGCAAACTGTGGGCACTTGGAATTCAGAGGGGATTCAAACAAAACTAGGTCTGCGAACCCCTGACGCTGGAACAGAGGCAACAAGGAGTCAATGTGCAACTCCCACTCGTAAGTGTTGAACCCCCAGCGAGACTCCTTTAAGATATGGGAGTAGGTTGCAATGGTTTCACGAAATACCTTTTTTAAACTACTTCAATATAATCTTCTTCACCGGGTGTACGACACCGACAAGGATGCATGAGGTTAACTCTGGAATACCATATAGCTGTCCCAGATGGCTGATCGTGTCGGCTGGTTTTTGGCACATGGTCTGAGAGTGCTCTGTGATCCAACAGTGTTGGAGGGAGGTTATAGACATGATTAATGGAGGGAAAGCACTCAAAGAAGAGGATAATGCAGGTTCTCTTGATATTAGAAAAACAAGGGTGGCAATAGCTTGGGAGAGCCCCAGAGGACCCATGGTAGCCCAGCGGGTATTGGAAGTCCAAAGGTGGAGGCAGGCTGAACTGGAGATTCTACGCACAACCCTATGGGTGGAACAAGATGAGGGAATCTCCATGTACTGTGGTCAACTGCTGAACGTTCTGATGAATTCCCCAGACACAAAGCCTCCATGAGAGGGCGCAGATTATGGAATGTTAGGAGTAACGGAAGGTGGAGGAAAGGGACGGGGACTGGAGGTTAGGGTGAGGGGAACTTGATGTAATCTGGGCACAGTTGCACAAGTGCAGGAGGCCGCCAAAGGGGAGCCAATAACAGATACAGAGAGCACTCCAGACAGTGGCAAGAGCAGAAGTGTGTATGTAGTCCTGGGGCCATTGGGCCCATTGTAAGATATGTATCCTTGGCTGCACATTGGAAATGTTGGTCCACCTTGTCTCACACTTATTAATAAACACATTTACATTTTTAAAAAATCAATGCCGCAAAACAGTTCACAACCTCTCTGTGGGTTCTGTATGTCAAATCTCAGTTCTTTATAATTCTCTCTCTCCAGGAAGAAAAGGTTTTCCTAATACAATTCCGCCAATTTCAGCTTTGTTCTGGACAGTGTTCATGTTTAATACTTAAGAACTGGAACCCTCTCAAGTTCTCCCTTTCTCCAGTTCGGTATGTTATATTTCGTGGCTCTTGGACTTCCCATAGTCCCCAAGCCCTCTGACAGCCTTACTATATCTCAGTCTCAGTAAAGCATCTGTCCGTTTGGGTTTTCTCGGATCCCGTCATTTCTGTGGCTTTCACAGCCCCGAATGTTTAAGTCTCTCTGTTTCTCAGGGCTCTCCAAAGCCCTCAGACCCATTAATAGTCTTGCTTCAATTTCACTTAAGTATGGCGTCTGCCGCTCGGGTTAATCAGGCTCCCATAATGTTAGTGGCTTTCCCAGCCTCAAGTGTGTCTATTTGCACCTATCAACGGAGTTAACTCTTTAGGAGCGTTTAATTCCCTTCCACTGCTTGGCTTGGCAGCTAATACAGTTCTCGTGTAGAACTCAGGCTTCCGGGCTCCCTGCTGCATTTGACTGAGCAGTAGCTTCAGTATTATTCCAGTAATATAATTTTGTGCATAGATGGGAAATGTAAGGGTTTCCATGCATGTAGTATGCAACGGATAAACCAGCGTTCCCAAAGTATGGCAGCCAACGTGATGGCGTGATTGCATTTCATCACGTGACAAACATTTAATCTCTCACATCTAGTATTTAAAACAGTGGAAAAAGCGACCATGGCTCAAGGAATAGAATGTGGTACGCAGACGGATGTTTGGGCAAGAATTTGGTACGTTTAAATGCGATAGTTAAACTCTAAACTATAGAACAATGTGGATAAATAAATTATAAGTTACTCACCGTAGTGACTATAGTCCCCTTTCCTCCATACTGCATGGGCGTCCCTTCTACGGGAGACAGAACCTTCCCCTTTAAATTTAAAGGCGTGCAGTGGTTCGGCCCTGGGAGCATGCGCAGCCCTGACTCCGCCCTCCGGCGCCACACCTCAGTCCCCATAGACGTGTCGACAATAGATTAACCTTGCCTAATGACACCAGTATAATTAGGGGGGAAGATGGTGGGACGTATGGAGGAAAGGGGACTAGTATGTTAGTCACTACGGTGAGTAACTTATAATTACTCGGGGGCGCGGCTAAATGGCTGCGAGATAGGACGTGCTTCCCGGACGCTCCCACTGATCTGACGACGATCCGGCTTAATATAGGCTAATTACTGCAAAACATGAAGTGGTCCCTGAAGAAATAGACGTGGGAAGCATAAACGCATGTTCTGGCGCTAACCGCGAGCGAAAGCTGACTTGTGCAGCCAAGTCAGCACTCAGAGCAAAGCAGGCTGAGGAAGGAAGATGACCACAACCCGAAATCTGTGAAGAGACTCCAGAAACTGAAGGAGACACCGGTCGGTACGTCCCTGGGTTACGCGCAGCTGATAGTCTTTATCGAAGTAGGAGGAAAATAAAATGGAACAGGATACATTGTGAAAGATGCAATTTTTGGTCAGCCAGAATAAGATGAAATCAATGACAGGCAGAAGCTGACTTTGAAGCCCCTCAGCAGTTTCAGCCTTACGAACAAAGGAAGAAAGATGGCGGCCGTCACAGTCTAACACATAGGCTCTGAATGCTGACGGCCGAAGGCAGAAGCTGGAACAGCACTATTCCTTTGAAGCAGATCTGAGGCATCCAGGAAGACTGAGATAGCAAATGGAATTGGATGTATTGTAAGCAACGTAAAGTGCAGACCATCTGCGCTGCAGCTCACCATATCGAGGAACACAATATGGCACCTACGGAAGTCAATGCTCCACACGAAGCAGTAGTGGAAGCTCTCATCGGAGAGCTGTGGAAGGGCGAGAACAGCCCAAATAACACGGCCCACATTATGTTTACAGGCCTGCACAGTTGAACAGCCTGAAAGGCAAGGAAAAGAATCTAAACGAAAAGATTTACTGGCAGGTTTAACATGTGGGAAGCAGTAAACAGCTGCGGCCACAGTGCGCTGGCACTGATAAAGAGAAAGGTAAAAGTGGAACCCACGGCCCTGGGCACACGGCAGGGTATGCAACTGGTACACCAAAGGGGGGGTACAGGCTACGGACACAAGACAAAGAATAACAACACCACTGCAACCCACAGCACCACTAACCTAGCAGCAAAAGGAACGCAGCTACTCAGTCTAGCCCCCTGGCACTCTAAAACATAAGTCAAAAGAGTGCAACTGGGCGCACTAAGTGGCACTTGCCCACACCAACGAACAGACACAAGATGGAGGGGCGAGTCTGTATAAAGGAGCTAGACAATGCTAAAGCAGACATGCTGAGAAGCTGAGCCTGCATGTGACACCTAAGGCAAGCTGAGACAGCGCAGCAAAGGCGGTAAAGACAAAGGTGGGAGTGCAGTGAATGGACAGCTAAAGGTCTGCGCTGAGACCGCAGGAATTATATCAGGAAGCGTGATTGGGGCAACAGGGAGTGCGGCCCTAGCAGAATCACACGAAACAGCATCTAACCAAAGCTTTGGAGCAGAATTACGGAGACGGGAAGACTGATAACGGCCTAGGAGGTGGGGCACAGATGAGGGATCTACGATCTGACTCTACACAGACACCGCAAACCAAACACCCCCATTGGACACGGTAGACACGCATGAGCCGCACTGGATGCCAGGAACACTAAAGAACCTGAGGGGCAGAACATTAACAATGTCGAATGGGGGGGCGTGGCTACGAGGGCCATGTAGGAGGACGTGATCTGGAGGAGCTCCCGAGATCCTGAAATGATCCTGGCGGAATAGTGCACAACGACATGCCTACAACTGCTGAAAACACTTATGTCGGTGTGTGAATGGTCTGACCGTGCTTGGTGAACTTTTGGAAAGCGTGGGAGGAACGGCGGTGGAGTTTTGTGCGAAAAAGATTAGGAGCGCCGGAGACGAAAGACGACACAAAATGGCCGACCAACGACCGGAACAAAGGAAGGAGCAGGCCGATCGATGATCGAGAGATAGAGGCCTACTGTGTGCGCATTTGTAACTTGTGCAGAACACAGGTCCTCTGGGTCATGTCTAGCAGAACGGTGAGGCCGAAGGCGAAACAGCCCACCTTGGACGACTTCGCTAAGACGTCCCCTGGTCCGGAAAATCCCAAGAGTAAGGACAAGTCGCTTACAGGCAGCATGACGGTGACAGGTACCAACCAAGAGGTCCTAGCTGCGATTGCGGACTTAAAATCGACCTGGGAAGCTAAACTTGAACTGGCCGTAACTGAGCTGAAAACAGCATTGGACCTTAAGGTCGGTGAGGTCCAGGAAGAAGTGAATTTACTCCGGCAGGACGTCAGGGCCTTGGCGGAGCGCACGGAAACCCACGAGAAAGAGGTGAGCCCGAACACCGCGGATTGTGCTTCCCATAAAGCCGAATTACATGCCCTGGTACAGAGAATGGGCAACTTGGAGAACAGAGCGCAGGAGGCGGAAGGACGTGCCCGACGAAACAACATTTGCATCGTGGGCCTGCCGGAGGGATCGGAGGGACACGATCCTACTGAGTTCATTGCGTCTATGCTGCTGCAGGAGATACCCGGAGGAGCCTTATCTCAAGGTTTTGCGGTGGAACGAGCGCATAGAGCTCTAACAAGGAGGCCGCCGCCAGGAAACCCGCCTAGGCCGGTAATAGCCAAAATCCTTACTTACCGGGACCAGGAGAGGATATTGGAGCACTTCCGTAAGGGAGGAACGATTACACGAGGAGCGGCAAACATCACGGCCTACCCGGACTATACCCTGGCTGTGCAGCGTGGCCGCATGAACTTTGGGATGGTAAAGCGAAGATTGAGAGAGGCGGGCCACAAATACATGTTGCTGTATCCGGCAAAATTGAAAGTTTTTCATAAACACAAAACTTTGTTTTTCGAGACTCCGGAGGACGCCATGGGATGGCTCAACGCACAGGGATGTCCCCAGGAGCCTGACGTTCGGACGGGAAGAGGAGATAAGTAGTGCACGAGGAGCATTGTTTGGTGCTTGCAGGGCTAGATGTGAGGGTGCCTGAGTTCCGAGGATGGAGCTGGGCAGCAGTTGGGGTGTGTGGTGTTGGGGAAGGGATGGGTAGAGGGTGGGGAGGGAAGAGGGGAATTTGTGGTGTATATAGTTATGGGGAGTTTGAGTTTGCACAAGAAGCTACAAGTAAAAATTAGAGGGCTGTATCTGTATCGCGTGGGCAAGTGGGATTCGCCACACGGAAGGGGGAGGAGGACACTCATGAGCTATGGGGGATCTTAAGATCATAATGTGGAATGTCAGGGGACTCAATAGTTACTTAAAGAGGAATAAAGTCATGATGTATTTGAAAAGACAGAACATTGATATTGCACTGTTGCAAGAGACGCATCTGACCCGGCAAAAGCTGGAACTGGTGGGGAAGAAGTGGAGAGGTACTCAAGTAGGCTCTCCGTAATCTGCCTACGCTAGGGGAGTGTTGGTCTGGGTGGCACCGCACGTTCCGCTCCAACTTACACAAGAGGTAGTGGATACGGAGGGGAGGTTGGTCATATTGAAGGCAGTGGTGGAGAATAGGGAGGTGTGCATTATAAACACGTTTGCCCCCAATCAAAATACGGCGGCATATTTTAGGACTCTGTGTACCAATCTGGGTGCGTGTATGGGGGGAGCGGTTATTTGGGGAGGGGATTTTAACTGCGTGCTCAACCCCAAAGCAGATAGATCCGATGGTAAGATCAATAGGCCCACCTCAGCGGCCAGGGCATTGCAGAAACTGCTGGACGACTTCGGGCTGGCAGATGTTTGGAGGCTGAATCATCCTAATGAAACACAGTACTCGCATTACTCAGCTCCGCAACAACTGCATACGAGACTTGATTATTTTTTGCCACGCCAGATGTGGTGATAGAGACCACCCAAATAGACTACAAAGCGAGGGTCCTGTCGGACCACTCGCCTCTGGTTCTGGGCTGGCAGTACTGCCGCACCAGAGCACGAATACCGACGTGGCGCCTCCGGGCTGAGGCGCTCAGGGACCCGGTCTTCAGAGAAGATATCAGGGATGAGATCACACATTATTTTGAAGAAAACACTGGCAGTGTGGATTCAGCAGGCACGCTCTGGGAAGCCTTTAAGGTGGTATTGCGGGGTGCTGCTATTGCTAAATCAAAAGGCCTACAGGGTGGGGTCCTGATGGAGTTAGGGGAAGCGGAGGGTGAACTGGAACGGGAAATAAATAGGGCAGGAGGGAATGCGGAACTTGTACTCAAACTGCAGCAGCGGTGTGTAGAGCTTTGGGAAAGGCTCTGCAACCTTAACTATAAGAAGTATGTGGAGAGACAACATGCAGGTGGGGATAAAACCGGCCGTCTTCTGGCGTGGTTATATAAGAGCGAGACCCTTAGGCCCCCGATTAGGACGATAACCAGAGAGGATGGGGAGGTAGCGGACACCCAAGAGGGAGTCAATGAGGCATTCTCAGACTACTACAGGGCATTATACGAGGACAAAGGGAGGAGCAATCGAGAGGAGATAAGAGAAACTTTAAGAGACATGGAATTACCTAAGATTAGTGCTGAAGACAGGGAGGAGCTGGATGCACCGATTACGCTAGAGGAACTGGAGGAGGTGGTGAAGCAGTTGCCCACCTGTAAGACCCCGGGTGCGGACGGGCTCCCTAGCGAGTTTTATAAAGCATATAGAGAGGAGGTACACCCCCCCCCAATCTCTAAGAGAAGCGATAATTATACCGCTTCCTAAGCCCAACAAGCCAGGGCACAGCTGCGGCTCCTATAGGCCTTTGTCAATGTTAAACCAGGACGGCAAGATATTGACGGCGGTCCTGGCCAATAGGCTGCGCAGAGTTATTAGCAAACTGATGCACCCGGACCAGACAGGTTATGTCCCCAACAGAAATATAGCCCACAACCACAGACGACTCCACCGGGTGATTGAAGAGGGGAACAGAAGCGAGGGTGAAATGGCGGTTGTGTCCTTAGATGCAGTCAAGGCTTTCGATTCAGTGAGGTGGCCATGGTTGCTGGAGGCCCTGAGGGAATACGGGATGGGGCCGGGCTATGTTAGTTGGGCGAAATTGCTGTACAGTGAACCGCTGGCTAGGGTACGCACAGGATCGGTGATATCCGAGAGATGGCAACTTAGCAGAGGCACCAGACAAGGATGCCTCTGTTCCCCGATGTTATATATTCTGGCTCTGGAGCCCCTAGCAGTGTACCTTAGACAACAATATGACATGATAGGTATTGAGGTGGGGGGAGAGAAACACCTAATATCCTTATATGCTGACGATTTGCTACTATATCTGAAATATCCGGAGGAAAATCTTCAATTTATTCTAGAGGTAATGGAAAAGTATGCAGAACTGTCCGGCATAGCGGTGAACCCCCACAAATCGAGCATGTTCCCATTGGGTAGCTACAGAGGAACCCCTCTGGAGCGGTTGCCAGTGTTGTCGGTGCCATGGGCGGTTGGCTCCCTCCGCTACCTCGGAATAGATGTGTATCACACGGTAGAGGAGGAACATTTGCTTAATACTGAGATGGCTGTGGGAAAAATCTGTATAAGTATGAAGTTTTGGGAGAAGTTGCCGCTGGCAATGATGGGACGGGGGGCGATGCTCAAAATGGTGGTCTTGCCCAGGCTCTTACATTTTTTCAGCAATATCCCGTACATGATACCCAAAAAGTTTTTTGCGAAGCTGAATGGTATGTGCAGAGACTTCCTATGGCATGGCACTCGGAATAGAGTGGCGCTATGGAAGCTGCAGAACTTCTATGACAGAGGGGGTATTAAGCTGCCAAATTTTGAGGCCTATTATGTAGCTGGCCAGTTGCAATATGTGGCCAAGTGGCTCTCTGATGAGGTGACTCCGGAGTTTAGGCTGTTTGGACAGGACTGCACTCCGTTTTATCTAAAGGAAATTATTTGGTTGCCTAGACTTGTAATGAAGGAGTGCCCGGTTATGATGATGCTTGGGTGGAAGATGTGGCGTAGAGTATGCCGACTGATGGAAAACCCGTACCCTTGTTCCCCGCAGGTACCACTGGTGGCCTTGGCAGGGGAAGATACACAACTAAGAATGATAATCAGGACCTACTGGGAGCCGGTCGGGCTGGTTACATTGGGAGATGTCTGGCAAGAGGGGGTCATTAAGGAGTTTGAAGAATTAGGGGAATTAGGGGAAGAGGCAGGCTTGCATAGAGGCCAATATGTCAAGTATCTGAGGCTTGTGCAGATTATTCGTAAAACCTGGCCTGAGACTGCATTGGCGGAGGAGCTAGACGCCACCATGGGGACAATATATGACATGTCAGAGGGAGGGCATGAGATCTCTAGACTGTATGAGATGATGATGACCCGGATAGGGAAGGATTTGACGCATTTGAGGCTGGATTGGGAAGCAGAGGTGGGAACACAGATGACCGATGGAATGTGGGAGCGTGCTATGGGATACCACAAGAAGGTGTCCAGAAATGCCAGATTACAACAAATACAGTTGTACATAACGCACAGAGCCTATATGACCCCGATGAGAATAACTAAGTTTGTAAATGCGGAACAACAAGCGTGCCCAAAATGCGATAAGGAAGATGCTGATATGACACCCATGTTTTGGTCTTGCCCAGTGATTGAGAGTTTTTGGGGGGAGGTGGCACAAAAACTAGCTGACAAAGGGATCACGCTCAATATAGATACGGCCTGGGCCTGCCTGTTGGGAGGGTTTCCCAGACAACGGAATACTAAACATGTTGGGAAATTGAAGGACTTGGCATATGTGCTTGCAAAACGAAGGTCGAGGTATGGTGGCGGGATCTGCAAAAATGGGCGGAGGCTGAAACGGTGGTATGGCAGGAGGCATGTAGCAAGTGAGGGGTAGAAGAAGTGAGTACCTTGCTAGCATGGAGTGTGTTAATAACTGGACTGTTTGGCACAATAACGGATTCTGCAGTCTCAGAGGAAAGCGATACCCTGCCACACGCAGCAGATACGGAATGAGGAAGAACAAGTTCTTAAGGGGGGAGGGATTGGGGGTTCAGTGGCATTCATTTATTGATGTTCATGTGTATTGTTGCAAATAACGCTGCTAGTTTGGTTTGTATTGTTTGTTTGGTTTGTATTGTTTGTTTGGTTTAAAAAATAATAAAAACCGTCAAAAAAATAAAATTAAAAAAAACAATGTCGAATAATGCTAACAAAGATAAAGCTAAGCAGATGTCACTAGACATGTTCATCATACCCATGCCGGTGACGGAGGGGGCAAAGACAACCACAGGAGCTGTCAGAGGAGGCCACATCAGACAGAATGGACAAAAATATTTCCGGCCATAGCAGAATTGAAAACGTCCCTGGAATTTCAAATAGAGGCCATGCAGATAGACATGAACCTACTCAGGCAAGATGTGAGACCATTGTCAGAGCACACAGGGGTGCTGGAAAAAGGGGTGCAGGCCAACACCAGCAGATGCAAAGAGAATACTATGGAGATCTCATACCTGAAGCAACAAGTCCAGAACCTGGAGAACAGGGAGGATGAGGCAGAAGGCCGGGCCAGGAGCAACAACGTTCGGATCATCAGACTACCAGAAGGCGAGGAGGGATGGGACCCGACCAACTATATAGAGGACATGCTACTACAAGAGATAGGAGTAGGCACGCTTTCCCAAGGATTCACGGTGGAGAGAGCGCACAGAGCACTGATGCGGCGACCACAACCCAGGGCTGTGCCAAGGCCAGTAACCTCCAAAATACTGAATTTTAAGGACAGGGAGAAGATAATAGAACATTTCCGGAAGGATGGCACTATTAACAGAGCTTTGTCGACCGTCACAGCTTATACAGATTACACCTTCCTCGTACAAAAGCAAAGAAGGGACTACAGGGTTGTGAAAAGATGACTGTGTGTGGCCCAACTCAAGTTTATGCTCTTGTACCCCGCCAAGATGAAGGTACTGCACAAAGATCGAGCCTGGTTTTTTGAGACCCCGGAAGAAGTGAGCAACCGGTTGGATTCCCAGAATATGTCGAAGGAGAAGCGAGATCGTGATGGCGAGGGAAGTGTAAGTGATGCACAGTGGGGACACTTGTCGTATAACAATGGTGGGGGGGTTATAGATGCTAGTTACAGAGACATTCAGAATATTGATAAACTATGCCATAAAGCCTATGACTAATAGTGAATGTGGGAGTTACATGAGAATCGCTCTTACCCCCAAGTAGGTTAGTTAGGGAAGGTACTGGAAGTACGGTTCCCACCTGTTGCACTCTGAGTAGCACCGTTGGCCGGGAAACGAGATAGAAACAGGGATGCCTGAGATTCAGTTTTGAAGCTGGCCAATTGTTGGGAAGGAACCGGGTGGGGAGGGGATTTGGGGTAGTTGGGGATGTTACAGAGGGGAAGCCTGCAGACTGACCTCAGGAAGGGAGGCATGGGAGGAGGGTGGACGGATGGGTGAATTGCATGATGGATAATATGGGGGAAGTAAAAAATAATGACCTGGAATGGCGGTTGAACTATATCAAACGAAACAGGGTGATGATGTACCTAAGAAAGCAAAGAATAGATCTAGCATTACTACAAGAGACCCACCTGACTAAGGATAGACGAGATGTAATGATAAAGAAATGCAGAGGGACAATCCTTGGGACTACCTACTCAGCGTACGCCAGAGGGGTCATAACATGGATAGCACCCCATGTCCCGTTCAGATTGTTACAGTCTACTGTTGACAAAGAGGGGAGGTGTTATTGATAAGGCGGATGGTGGAGAACAAAGAAGTGAGCATAATAAATGTATATGCCCCGAACCAGGATACGGCAGCATACTTTAGGGCCCTATATACAACGGTCAGCCCATATATCGATGGAATCGTGATCTGGGGAGGGGACTTTAACTGTACGATAAACCCACTAATGGACAGGTCAGACAAAAAAGGTACTGCAACCGACCCCTTCAACAAAGGCCCTTAATACTCTGCGGCAAGCTTTCCGCTTAGTAGCCGCATGGAGTGAGTGCCACCCAAATGGCGGAGTACTTACAATACTCGCATCACAAAACCTGTATACGATGCTGGATTACATATTTACCAGCGCAGAGGTAACCTGGGAAGCGCCAACAATAGAGTACAAAGCAGTGGTCCCGTCAGACCATGCACCGCTGGTGTTGGCAGATCGGGCAACCCAGGGCCAGGATCCCCACATAAAGATTTGGGGCCGAATCATTGAAAGAGACAGCATTTAGGGAAGACTTAAGGGGGGAAGATAGTGGAGTACTTCCCACACTACACAGGGAGCGTGGACTCGGCAGGGACATTATGGGAGGCATTTGAAGTGGTAATCAGAGGAGTAGCAATGGAGTAGCAATGGCTAAATCCAAAGGGTTAGAAAACGTACTAACACGAGAAATACAAAACACAGAACGGAGATTAGAAGAGTTGATGAAGAAGGGCCCCAGAGCCCCAGAGGAGGTTGAGATTATGTCCCGATTACAGCAGGAGTGTATAAACCACTTGGATGGACTGGGCAATTTAAGCTACAAGAAATATGTGGAGAAACGACATACAGAAGGGGCTAAACCGGGCAGGTTGTTAGCCTGGCTATACAAGAGCGAAAGGCCGACGTGAGCCATCAGGGCAGTACAGGGCTCTGATGGGCAGTTACGACAGACCCAATAAGGGGTCAACAGATGTTTCGCTGAATATTACAAGCATCTGTATGAAGACTCAAGCGTAGAAAAGATAGATATACAAGAGACGTTGACAGAGATCACACTCCCTAAACTAGATGAGGCAACGAGGGAAAGCCTAGAAATCCCAGTAACGGCGAAAGAGGTAGAGCAAGTCATCAAGTCACTGCCCTCCGGTAAAGCACCAGGAGCAGACAGACTCCCTGGCGTATAAATCAGCATTTTCAACGAAGCCCTCAGCAAAGGCAAGTTGTTTGAATCCCCATGCGAGGTGATTATAGTTCTGCTACTGAAACCCAACAAATTGGACACAGACTGCGGATCATATAGACCCCTCTCATTACTCAACCAAGATAGCAAGATCCTGAGAGCAGTGATGGCCAATAGATTAAAACCAGTCATAAGTAAACTGATACACCCAGACCAGACGGGATATGTCCCAGAGAGGAACATAACAAATAACCTGCGGATACTCCACCATGTTATAGATCACAACAGAGGGAACACAAACGAAGCAGCGAAAGTCTCACTTGACGCTGTAAAAGCGTTTGTTTCAGTGAAATGGACTTGGTTCACGGCGGTCCTAAGGAAAATGGGATAGGGCCTATATATATGAAATGGGTGAGATTACTGTATAGCGAACCACTGGTACAAATCAAAACGGGCTCTAATATATATCAGAACAATGGCAACTAAGCAAAGGTACTAGGCAGGTATGCCCCTGGTCCCCGATGCTATTTATTTTAGCGCTAGAGCCCCTAGCAGTGAACCTGAGGCAGCAATATGGAGAAGTAGGACTCAGCACTTGGTGTGGACGGCATTTAATATCGCTGTATGCAGACGATATGTTACTGTGCCTGCGCTACATGGAAGAAAACCTACACTACATCCTAGAGGTAATGGAACGGTACGCGAGACCGTCTGGCATAACGGTCAACCCCGAAAAGTCCAGTATGTTCCCCTTGGAGAGATATAAGGACAAGCCTATACAGGAGGTACCGGTACTACAGGTTACTTGGGAACCCGTCAAGTTCCGCTACTTGGGAATAGAGGTTTATCACAACCCGGCGGAAGAACATAGACAAGACCGAAAAAGCAGTAACTAATATAGAAAAGAGCATGGCATTCTGGGTTAAATTACCATTGGCCATGGTAGGGATAGCAGCTGCGCTAAAGATTGTGGTGCTGCCCAGGTTATTCATTGTTTTGCAAACATCCCATACGCGATACCCAAACGATTTTTTCCGAAATTACAGAGCATATGCAAAGGGTTCCTCTGGTACAATTCTACGAACAGAATAGCGCTGTGGAAGCTGCAAAAAAAACATATGAGCAGGGAGGCATCAGAGTACCAAACTTTGAGGTGTACTACTTAGCCAGCCAACTACAATACGTAGCGAGATGGCTATCGGAAGAACATTGGAATCTGAACTATTGGGTGTGGAGTGTGCCCCGTATTTTTTTAATGAAAGGATGTGACTGCCGAAACAATGAGGGGGAGGAGTAGGGAGACTGTTAGAACTGGGGAGCGAGATGAGGAGAGTGTGTAAGCTCATAGGGAATCCAGCCCCGTTCTCCCCGCAGATACCACTAGTGGTGTTGGAAGGAGTAGATGAGCAACTACTGAATGTCAGAAGAAAGTGGGAACTAGTGGGCATAGCGCAGGTGGGGGATGTATGGGCAGACGGGGAACCCAGGGGGTTCAAGGAATTGGCGGAGGACACAGGGTTACATCAGCGACAGCATATCACGCATCTGCGGCTGACAGATATAATGAAGGTGAAATGGGAGGTGCCGCCAGATACCCAGATGCGGCGATAGAAACGTTCTATGGCGTATTGGAGGGAGGACTCGAAGTTTCACGCATATTTGAGTTGCTGCTTACTAGGATTGGGAAAGAATGTGTACAAACGAGGGCAGACTGGGAGGAGGAGGTAGGTGAGACAATGGATGAGGGACTGTGGACTAGAGCACAGGGATACCATAAAAAGGTATTGAGAAACGCTCAACTGCAACAGATTCAGCTATGTGTCACACACAGAGCGTATAGAACTCCCGGGAAAATGGCGAAGTTCAAACATACAACCATACAGACATGCCCGAAATGTGGGGAGGTAGAAGCAGGAATGGTACATATGTTCTGATCTTGCCCAGAGATTGGGAGGTTCTGGAGGGAGGTGGCTCAACTGCTGATAGATGTAGACATTAACTTATATTTGAGTACCCCCTGGGCATGCCTATTAGGGGGGGTCCCATAGACCACGCAAAACTAAACATATCAATAAATAGCAAGACCTAGCATACATCCTAGCTAAGCACAGAATTGCAATGTGCTGGAAAGCGCGAGGGACATCATCAGCCCTCGCCTGGTGGCAAGACTTGATGAAATGGGAAAATACAGAGACAACGGTGTGGCAGGAGCCGTCGGACTGGGATGAGGGAGGAGGTTCTGAGACACTGGTGGCCTGGAGACAACTGTTTGGGGCTTTATCCATGCCACATCCGAACAACCCAGACGGGAGTAGCCAAGGAGCAGGTTTGATGAAGTAGGAAACTGGGGGGATGATGGGGGTGAGAGCGATGCAGGAAGTAGGCTTGGGTAGAGGGGGGAGTTAGAAGTTGGGGGGGTTGAAATAGTAAAAAGAAGTTTGACCGTAACAATTGTCATGATGAACAAACAATATAATGTGCAAAGTCAAACGAATACAAATTTTATTTTTAAAAAAAAAACGTATAATTACTTTTACGTCCCATCCCCTTTCCTCCATACTGCCTGGGCGATTACAACTGAATGTAGACCCACGGTGGAGAGGAGAGCCTCCTTAAGCAAATAGGTTCCTGAGAACCGCCTGACCGAAAGCCGCATCAAATCTAGAGCCGGCATCCAAACAGTAATGTTTGCAGAAAGCAGAGGGAGAGGCCTCTGTGGCCGCCCTGTTTATGACTTGACAAGGGACATGGCGCTGGAATGCGATGGCCGTTGCCTTGGCCCTGACTGCGTGGGCATGCATGTTTGCCGGAAGAGGCTTGTGCTGACCCTTGTATGCTTCTTTGATGGGCGAGACCTTCCAGCAGGATATGGAGGCCTAGGAAGCCTGATAGCCTGGTTGTGCACCTCCAAAAGTGACAAATAGTGCGTCTGATCTACAGAAGCCATTTGTCCTGTCCAGGTAGAATTTCAGGGCATGCCTGAAATCCAGACAATGCAGAACTCAGCCTCATCTTTAGGATCGGCACAAAAAAACTTAGGAAGAACTATTTCCTCATTTAAATGAAAAGCAGACGGCACCTTAGGCAGAAATGCTGGGTGTGTCCGCAGGATTACTTTGTCCCTGTGAAAGGTAATATATGGTTCTAAGGCGATCAGCGCCTGGATTTGCGCAGACTTTGCGAGCCAAGGTGAGGCCGACTAGGAAGGCCGTCTTAAATGGTGACCAGCCGGATGTCTGCGGACGCCATTGGCTTGAATGCTTTGTGCGCCAGGGCGCCCAAGCCTATGTTCAGATCCTAGACGGGTTGTGGCCTCTTGATGGGCGGGTAGAGTCTTGCGAGCCCCGTCAAATGTTTGACAATCAGATTAGAGGAGGAGAAGATCCACTCCCCCGAGTTCCTGTACACCTAAGTGGGCGAGGTGCGCCGAGAAGGAGAGCACGTCGTCCAGAACACATGCCAGGGGGTCGATTCCCTTGGAGGCTGCCCAGTGGCAGAACTGGTCCATGTACTTTATACTGAGCCCTGGTAGCCTTGCTCCTTGCGCCCATTATGATCTCCAGATTAGCCTGAGAAAGGCTGAGGTGCCTTAGCGTCACCTGTTCAGGAACCACACTGAGGGCTAGCTTCTGTGGCGCAGGGTGGATGACCCTGCTCCCCTGCTGCCCCAGAAGATGTGCTGGGCCGTCGGAAGGTGAATCGGTGACATCTCTGAGAGGCTGAGCAGCTCTGAGAACCATGGCCTGGCTGGCCATCATGGAGCTATTAGAATGATGTTGAGCTGGCGAGACTCCTTGATCTTGCAAATCACTCTGTGAACCAGCGGAGCGGGCGGGAAGGCCTAAGCTGTCATGCCGTTCTACTGAATCATAAATGCGTCGCCCAGGGATCCGGGGCATGTCCCTGCCAGGAGGCGAACTGGGGGCACTTCTTGTTGTGCCAGGTGGCAAAGAGACCCACCTGGGGACGACCCCATCTGCTGAAGATCTCCTGAGTAACTAGGTCGTTTAACTGCCACTCGTTGTCCGCTCCCAGCCTGCTGAGCCTGTCCGCCCTCCAGGTTGGATTCCCCCAGAAGGTGGACTGCCGTGAGGGTATATGTCATTCAGGGGCCCACTCCGACATTCTGATTGCGAGTCTGCACAGTGGTGGGGATCTGGTGCCTCCCTGCTTGTTGACATAGTACATGCTGGTCGAGTTGTCTGTCTGGATGAGGACAACTTTGCCCCTGATAAGTGGGAGGAATGCTCCAAGCGCTAGCCAGATGGCGTTCAGCGCCAACCAATTGATGTGGTACTCCTGCTCGCGTCGGGTCCAGGTGCCGTGGACCGAGATATCGTCCAGCGCGGCTTCCCATCCCTCAAGAGATGAGTGCGTGGTGATGGTGACCTGCAGAGTGGGAGGCTGGAAGTGCTTGCCCGTCCGTAGGTTGCAGTCATTGGACCACCATGTGAGGTCCAGGTGAAGAGATGGAGGAATGTTGATCATCTCGTATTGAGAGCCCCGCTCCTGGTTCCATGATGCCGCAAAGTGCAGCTGTATCCTCCTCATCCTGAGTCTCGTGTGGGGGATGGCTAATAGGACCGCTGCCAAGAGACCCAGGAGGTGCTGGTACCACCAGGTCGAAGTCATCTCTCTGCTGAGGAAGTGAGTAATGGCCCTCTTGATGGCTGTGGTCTTGTCCTCCAACGGTAACACCTTCTCAGAGCACGTGTCCCAGATGAGGCCCAAGAATGTCAGAGTTTGTGTGGGTTGCAGCTGCGACTTCTTGAGAATGAGCAAAAAGCCCAGTTCGTGCAGTGTGTTCATAAGAGCCTGCGAAGTGTGGTGAACTGCTTCCGGCGATGTAGTCCTGACGAGCCAGTCTTCGAGGTATGGGTAGATGTGGAGGCCATGAGCACTGTGGAGGGCAGCTATGGTATTCATGAGGCTGGTAAAAACCCTGGGGGCCCAGTTGAGGCCAAACGGAAGGACCTTTTATTGGAAGTGATAGCCCCCGATCCTGAACCGTTGGAAAGAACGATGGGGCTGCCATATCGGGACATGTAGATACGTGTCCTTTAGATCCAGGGAGTACATCCAGTCTCCCTTGCACAATGTGTCCGCCATAAAAGCTGGCGTAACCATCTTGAATTTTTTAGAGGAAGGAGAGGTTGAGGGTGGAAAGGTCCAGCACAACTCTCAGGCCCGCCTGGTTCTTTTTCTGAATGGCGAAAATCCTGGAGGCTGGGACTTCCTCCACAGCCTGGCTCTCTACAAGCGATCGGATCTCCACCAGAAGAGTTGCTGTCCCAACTTGAGGGGAGGAAAGGCTGGGATGGGTAGGAGGTACCCCGTGGATACTACAGAGGATCCAGGGGTCCGTGAAATTCTGGCACCAGAAATGTGCATGGAAAGCAAGCCTGCCCCCCACTGGAGACACGTGGACCTGGAGGGGCGTGTCATGCCTTCTTTCCCTCTGAGGCTGTTGCGGAGGAGGGGGACTGGAAAAGCTCTTTCCCCCCCTTTTTGTTGCTTGCGCCTAAGTGGAGTTGGCGAGCGGTCCGGCTGCCTGGACCTCCGTTCTTGGAAGCCGTTGAACCCCCTGCATGTACAGCCCTTTTCGGTGCGCTGCTGTGACTGGGTGTACGATTTGGGCGTGGCCTTTGTCAGGATGGATAAAGACTTGGCCGTTTGTGAGCTGCTTCTTTTTGTCCATCTCCTCGTCCGTGGTGGAGTGGAAGGGTCACTCCCCTCGAACGGCAGGTCTAATATGCGTTCCTGGACGTTCAGGCTAAATTTAGTTGCATGGAGCAAGGCTGTTCTTCTCATGTCCGTGGCAATGCAGACAGCCTGGCCAGAGGTGTCAGTGTGGGCCACGGTGGACTCCATGATGCCCTCCGCCACCAGTCCCACCTTGAAACGTGATTGGCTCTGCGTGGGACGCTCTGGGAGGAAATCCGCAATTTCTCTCCACAACCTCTGATTGGCGGCCACCAGCATGGCATTGGCGTTGGCCTGACGAAGATGCAAGGACGTTTTGGAATAGAGTTTCTTCCCGTACGCCTCCAAGAGCTTCTCCTCCTTGCCTAGCAGCACCACAGAGGAGGAGGCCAAGGACGAATGAGGCTTGAAGTATAAGGATGCTGCAGCGATCACTGAGGAGTGCGGCTGAGAATGGGCTGATAGCAAGAGTGCATCCCCCTCCATCTGACTGTACTTCGCATCCAGGTGTCGATTGACTGGCTGGACAGAGTGGGGCTTGAGCCAACCCTTCTTGGCCAGGGCGACTACATCGGTCTGCAGAGGAATTCCCGTTTTAGCAGAGGGACGTCACGTGAGGACCTCTGCGAGGAACCCCTCTGCTAGTTGCTCAACCTCAGGTTGAGGAAGGCCCAGGTACTGAGCCAGCCCTGCAAGACGCTCATGGAAGGCCTTGGCTGATGATGGGGTGTCAGGTCCTCCTCATCCTCTGTGTCCGCATGGGGGTCAGGAGGATCCTGTACTGGTGGAGGAGTGGCGGGAGCCAGAGGCTGGGGTACTGGGACCAGAGCCGGAGTCTGTGGCGGAGGCTGGTACAGGACCGCCTGAGGAATCGGTTGGGGGTCCAGAGCCGGTGGCAAAGGCTGCGCCGGGGCCAGGGGTGCCGGCAGAGGAGCCTGAGGTGCTGGAAGCATTGGCGGGAGAACCTTCCTGATGGCATCCCTGAGGATCACCCCCATCCGAGAGGACTTCCTGAGTCAGAAGAACCTCTCAAAGAACCTGTCCTCGCAGGCTGGAGGGGTCGTAGCTGATATAGACGGAGTAGCGGGCGGTTGCTGGAGGTGCTGCAAACCCTGACCATATGGACGTAGCGGGAACCTGCCCTGCGCAAATGAAGGATAGGCTGTAGGCCACGTACCTGGTTGACACCAGACCCACCTTGCCACTCGTTCTTTGCCGAATTCCTGTCCTAATGCAGCATCTGACGGGTGCTGATGTCTGGCACGGCAGCCATCTTGTCGAGCTGCCTTCCACATGCCTCCGTCGTGTTGCTCAGCTCACTGGGCCCAGCCTCCTCCAGGACTATTGAGTGTGGATCATGAGGCCTATCCTGCTCCTCAGGCCGAGGCCTGGTAGGCCTAACACCCTCGGCCTGGGAGCTGGTAAAGCTGCATTTAGGTGCCCCCTCGGCCATAATGCTGATACTAGGTTGTGGCCTCTCAGACATATTGCCGGTACAAGGGAGTAGCCCCTCGGGTGAAGACCTGGTACCTGAACGTTCCGATCCCTCAACACTGTCACCGGGAGGATCCGAGGATCCCTCAACACGTAGGCCGGTAGCCGGGGAGGCCTCGGTGCACGTGCTGGTAGTAGAACCTGGCCGGTCCCTCCTGCGCAGGCGAGTCCTTGGGAAGGAGTCTCCCTTGCGATGAAGAACAGAGGCCCTACCTTAGGCCTGGAACGATGTTTGACGAAGTCCTTCAGGTCCTCTGGTGGAGATTTCTGGAAAAGCTCCCTCCACCTGGCTAGCCTGTTCTTCAGAGACCTCGATGACAGGGCGTTGCACACTGTACAAGCTTGCCAACTGTGTGCTGGGCCAAGCCAACATAGGCAGAGGGCGTGGAGGTATGAAGTTGTGAAGAGCCCGTCGCCGGATGGACACCTGCTGAACCTTATGGAAGTCGACATGCGCCGGGGTGGAACCTGACGCCTGAGGACCGAGTACCTGTATGATTAAAAGACAAAGACAGAAGAAGAAGAAGAAGTATCTGCGTGTGGAATTACATGGCCGAAGCCAAACCCAGGAGCACTGGTGAATTTGACCCGTTCCTGTCAATGCGAAAAAGGGTAATGAGTTGGGGCGTGAGAGGGCGGAGTCAGGGCAGCGCATGCTCCCAGGGCCGCACGCCTCTAAATTTAAAGGGGAAGAAGGATTTATTTGGTGAAAAAGGTTCTGTCTCCTGTCCCTTGGAAGGGACACCCATGCAATATGAAGGAAAGGGGACGGGACGCAAGAGTATTTAACGGTAATAAACCCATACACAATTTACTCTTAAAGTAATTCATGACAGAATAGTATTTTTTTTAAAAAAAGCTATCATTACTTTAACTAAAGAATAATGCAAACAGCTGTTTGGCTAATAAGAGTTGGGGGAAATACATGATACAAACATAAGCAACCATGCAATGGAATGTGGACACCACAAAAGCTGTGGAAGGCGTATCCTTATATTAATAGGGCCCATATAACCAAAAGGGTCACTAGAAGAGTTTGGGGAAAATATCCATATTGATTGCCAAGTAATTGATTTTTCCTACAGAAACATGGGAACTATACCAGTTTAATAAGGAGGGATTACTAAAAGTAGTTTTTTTTATAAGACTGTTTATTTGGTTTTAACAACAAAACATAAGCATTCATCGGTAAATCACGGCAGTATTGTCAGTAGAGGGCGACAAGCTCATGGGGGTATCATTGATACATCCGGAGAACAGATAATAGATAGCAGCTCTGGTTACGTTTCATGTCCCTGGGTTAGGAGAGGGGTGAAGGGGAGGGTGGGGGGAGAGAGAGAGGGGGACGAGGAGAGTAGGGAGGGGATGTGTCTCAGTAAACGTCCAGCCATTTCCCCCATATCTTTTCAAATTTTCGGGGGCAGCCCGTCGCATTGTAGATACGGCGCTCCAGAGATGCGCACCTGCTTAGTGCATTGATCCACCGGTTCAAGCTTATTGGGTCTGCCGAGCCCCAGTTTGTGGCCATGAGTCGTTTCCCTGCAGCCAGTGCCACCGCCAGGAACGATTTTTCATGCTTAGTAAGGTCGCCCCCCCCCAAATTCCCAAAAGTGTTATTTTGGGGTATTTTGGAATTGCCATTCCCACTATTTACCAAGTTACTCACCGTAGTGACCACCTTACTCCTAAGTCCATAGTCCCCTTTCCTCCATACTTATGGGACATCTCTCCGTCCTGTGGGACGGGACCGGAGCACTTTGTAAAAAGAATCCAAATTGTTTTCAAAAATGTGTCCCTCCTCTCTTTCCTGCGCGGGGCCCGGCACGCAGCCGTAGCCCCCCCCAACCTTGGCTCCACCCCGCACATCGCCCATCAGTCCTTTTCTATCGCAGGGTCAAAGACCCATTAGCAATAACAGAGGAACCTTATTAGAGGGGACGGCGGGCGGGCGTATGGAGGAAAGGGGACTATGGACTAGGAGTAAGGTGGTCACTACGGTGAGTAACCTGGTAATACTCCTACGTCCCGTCCCCTTTCCTCCATACTTATGGGAGATTCCCAAGCACTCCTTACAGGAACTATGGGTGGAAGGAAATACCCCTTACTGAAACAGGTTCTTCAGCACAGCCTGGCCGAACTGAGCGTCAGCTCTAGAGCTCATATCGAGGCAGTAATGCTTACAGAAAGCAGATGGGGAGGCCCAAGTAGCCGCTTTAGCGATGGACTCCCAGGGAACATACTTCTGAAAAGCAACTGTGGCTGCCTTGCCTCGCACCTGGTGTGCATGGATACCTTTAGGAGGTTTCAGCTTTTGGACGGTAAAAGATTCCCTGATACAGGCGGTCATCCATCTGGAAATAGATGCCTTAGACGCCGGCCTGCCCTGAGGTTTACCGAAGGTCACAAACAGTTGGGAAGAGCTCCGAAGCTCGGAAGTCCTGCCCAGGTAGAACCTTAGAGCTCTTCGGACATCCAGGCAGTGTAGAACCCTTTCCGCCTCCGAGGCAGGGTTCGGAAAAAAGACCGGAAGGGTAATCAACTGATTCAGATGGAATTCGGTCACTACCCTTGGTAGGAAAGCTGGGTTTGTCCGAAGGACTACCTTGTCCTTGTGAAAGACCAAGAAAGGGTGCTCCACCGACAATGCCTGGCGCTCACTCACTCTCCTCGCTGACGTAACGGCTACCAGAAAAGACACTTTGCAGGACACGTACTTGAGGTCAGCCGTAGCCATTGGCTGAAAGGGTTTATGGCACAGCGCCGTCAGGACTACATTTAGGTCCCCAGGCGGGTGCGGACTACGAACCGGAGGGTAGAGGCGTGTCAAGCCTGCAAAATGCCTCTTAACCACTGGGTTACACAGAGAATAAGAGCATTGGTCTATAGCAAGATAAGCAGAAACCACTGAAAGGTAAGTTCTGCATGACAGAACGTAAACACCCGAACCTGCTAGGGAGAACACGAAGGACAGCACCGTGTCAATCGTAGCCACCCTTGGATCCAGCTGCTTTTCCAAACACCAACAACAGAACCTGAGCCATTTACTCCTGTATTGGGATCTGGTCGAGGGTTCCCTGGCTGCCTGGATAATACGCATGCTATCCGTAGACAAGTTAAAAAGCTTTAAGACTTGAACTCGGGCACCATGCCGCCAAGCTGAGCGATTGTGGGGAGGGGTGCCACATCTGCTGTTCCCCTTGATGAAGAAGATCTGGGGTTACTGGTAACCTGATCAGCGGAAAAAAACACCGACAGGTGTTGAAGTTCTGAGAACCAAAAAACTGGCCGGCCACCACGGGGCCATGAGCAGAAGGGAACAGTTCACAGAGTTCTTCCCCTTCCCAATTGCACGATGAACTAGGGGAAGAGGCGGGAAGGCGTAAGCTCTCATGTTGCCATGGAATCTCAAGAGCATCCCCCAGAGAGGAGGCTCTCAGCCCCCCTCTGGAGGCATACCGAAGAGGCTTCTTGTTTACCACCGTAGCGAAGAGGTCCACCTCCGGTGTGCCCCAACGCACGAAAGTCCATGAGAGGACCTCCGCCTTCTACTCCCACTCGTAGCTGACCACTGTCCGCCGGCTGAGGGCATCCGCTGTGACATTCAGCTGTCCCGGATGTGCACCGCAAGCAGCCAGACGCCATGAAGCATGGCCCACTCCTATATCTGGATGGACAGATCAACCAAAGGTGCCCCCCCCCCTGCAGGGAACAAAAAATTGTGCGGAAGGGGTATCCGAGCATTCTGGTCATAAACTGACCGAAAAGGATGCGCACAGGGCCGAGAAACCAGCCCTACACCCGAGGCTGATGGCGAAGCTGTAGGGGTAGCGTTCAAAAGGCCGCCACGGTCGTGGCGGGAACGGGCGCCATTTTGTCATCACCTGAGGGGAACTGCGGCCCATGAGGAAATGAGGCAGGGGTCCGCGTCGATGGATCAGGGGTCTTAACTTTAGCCTTAAAATAAAGAACCTCGGCAGAACCGGTACTATGAGGCCTGGAATGTTTCTGCGACATACCAACTGCCAAATTAGCCTTCTCAAGAAGGACCGCGGCGCTGCCGGTAAAGAAGAATTTCCCTTCTTTGCCCCCTCAACAGATCTGGTGTCGCCGCAAGAGCAGGAACGGTGAGAAACAACCTTCACCGATAAGGCATTGCCAGGCCCTCAGAAATGTTGGTAGCTTTAGCCTCTGTACGAGGGACCTCGGACCCAGGTCCGGTAACAGCCTTACTCCCGCGGGCCTCGAACATCCGTTCAGTAGCACCAAGCCCCACCAAGGCCTCGGGGCGCAACCCAGAATGAGAGCCAGTCGTCCAAATACGGATACTCATGGATACCCTGGAGACGAAGTTAGGCCGCAATCACCAACATCATCTTCGTGAAGACACGCGGCGCCGAGCTGAGGCCAAAAGGAAGCACTCGAAACTGGAAGTGCTCCTCTCCCAAAGAGAAGCAGAGATATCTCCTTTGTGGGTTCCAAATCAGGATATGCATGTACGCGTCCTGAAGATCCACCACGCTGAGCCAATCGCCCGCCTGCAAAGAGGAGCGTATTTGGCCGGGCGTGATCATCTTGAATTTCTCTTGGGGTAGGAAAAGATTGAACTGGGAAAGATCTAGGATGGTGCGCAGGCCAGCCTGGTTGGGTTTGGGCACTGTAAACAGCCGGGAGTAGAAGCCCTCCCCTCGCTCCCCAAGGGGAACGGGTTCCACAGCTCTGAGGAGCAGAAGTTTCTGAACCTCGGCCTTGAGGGAGGGTGAGCCCGACAGCTGAAAAGGAGGCTTGAGGGGTGGCGTAGGGGGTAAAGGTAAGCGGAAGCCTGCTCGAGCGACTGACGAGACCCATCTGTGTTCTGTGATGGTCTGCCACGCTTCCCAATGAGACGCAATGCGTCCTCCCACCGGGGTCTCGTGCGAGCGCGGAAACCCTCATTCGGCAGGTTTATTGGTGGCGGTGCCACCTGAACCTGATGAGGAGGCTGAGGAGCGGGAGAAATACCGCATACGCTGTTGTCTACGGCGGTTATTCCCCGCAGGAGTATCCACTCTGCGATTTTTGCGGTCGAGGAAGCCCCTAAAACCAGAGGAAGGTCGACCTTGCGACAACGGCCTTTGAGTAGGTCGACCTTGCGACAACGGCCTTTGAGTCTTGAAGGGAGGTTTAACCAGAACAGACAATGATTTGGCCGTCTGGGTGCTGTCTTTGGTTTTGGTGAGCTCTACATCAGTAGAAGAGTGAAAAGCTCCTTACCATGAAAATGGAAGGTCCAGAACCTTGTCTTGCACCTCCTTCGAGAACTTAGTGGCATGTAGCCATGCTTGCCGCGAGTTATCAACCCCCAGCATCAGACCCCGAGCCGAGGTGTCTACATGGTGATCGCAGCCTCCAGGAGATCCTGGGCCAAGACCCTAGCATCGGAAAGGCCTCCTCTGAAATCCTCCAGCTTCTCGACTGGAATGTGCTCCTCAAACTCCGACAGACCTCTCCACATCCGCATGTTAGCTCCCGCCAAAATCAATTCTGCATTGGCCTGCCTGAGCTGCAAGGCCGAATTGGCAAAGATTTTCCTCCCTAGGGAGTCCAGGAGCTTGTCCTCCTTTCCCAAGACCTGAGTCGCTGTCATGGAGGAGGAAGCTGCAGGTCTGGATTGCAACGTGGCCGCAGCCACCACTGTGGAGGAGGGAGGCAGACGAGACGACAAGGCCACTTCTTCCGAGGAATGTAGCCTGTACCTCGCGTCAATCTTTTTGACAAAAAGTCCCGAGTCTGGCTTTTCGGACCTCGGCCAGAACGTCCTTCTGCAAGAACAGGCCGGTACGCTCCAAAGGAGACAAGGTGAACGCCCCAGAAAGCACGCCCTCCTGCGGAGCAGGTGCCTCGGGCACCGGAACATCTAAGAGGCTCATCATGTCCAGTACCCGGTCATGGAAAGCTCTGGTAGAGCGGGGCAGGTCCTCGTTGTCCTGATCGCCTTGAGGGTCATCTGACAGGTCCGGCTCCTGCTGAGCCGAGTCAGGCACTGCCTTGTCCACTGGGGACAATGGTGGCACAGGCGGAAGCGCAGGGGGAGGCACCACAGGCAAGGGAGGTGGCGGCGGAACCACCGGGTGGACGGGTGGAGCCGGAGGCACGGGTGGACATATCTCCTTGAAAAGCCCCTTGAAATATTCCCTCATGGGGTCGGTGCGCATAAACGCTTGAAATTTACCAAAAAAGGCGTCCTCAGGAGATTGCTTCGGAACCTGAGGAGGCCTTTCATGAGGTGGAGAAATCCAGGGACGCAACGGGGAAGGGTGCCACACAGGCCCCTCTGCCGACGTATCCACATAAATCAAGGGAGCCGCCCCCGCGGGCAATGAAATATTGTGCGGAAGAGGCATCCGGGCGTTCCAATCATAAACTGGCCGGTAAGGATGCGCACACGGGACCTTAGGTTCACCCGAAGGACCGAACCCTACACCAGGGGCCGATGGCGTAGTTGTAAGGGTAGTACCTAAAATGGCCGCCGTGGTCGTGGCGGGAACGGGCGCCATTTTGTTCTCATCTGAGGGGAACTGCAGCACGTGAGAAAGTGAGGCAGGGGTCCCCGTCGATGGATCAGGGGTCTTAATTTTAGCCTTAACATAAGGAACATTGGCAGAGCCGGTACTTTGAGGCCTGGAATGTTTCTGCGACATACCAACCGCCAACTGAGCCTTCGAAGGAAGAGCCTCGGCACTGCCGGTAAAAGAAGAAACTTTCTTCTTTGCCCCCTCAACAGATCTGGTGTCACCACAAGAGCGGGAACGGTGCGCTGTCACCGACAGGGCCTTGCACGGCCCCTCAGTACTGTTGAAAGCCTTAGCCTCTGTACGAGGGACCTTGGACCTAGGCCCGGTAGAAGCCTTATCGGCACGGGCCTCGAACATGCGTTCGGTAACCTCAAGCCCAGCCAAGACCTCGGGGCGTACCCCGGTTTTGTTTTTGAGGGAAGCCGAAAGAACGGCCTCAGAGCAAGCTCCGGTACCCCACGACTCAGTAGAACTGGGTCTACACACAGCCCCCACAGGAGGGGCCTCGGAGTGTACTCCGGTGATCACAGGCACTTTACGGAGACCCTCGGAGAAAACTCTGGTAGAATTATTAGGCCCGACAGGCACCTCAGAGCGAACCCCGGTAAAAGAGCAATCAACGCCCCTCCCGGCTCGAGAGAAACCCGGGAAGGTATCCCCCGGCTGGGGTGCTCTGAAAATCAAAGAACTTACCGGGCGTTTTTTCTTCTCGTCGATTAACGCCTGAAAATGCGAAGGAGGAGTCCGTCCGAACACCTCCTCCCACCGCTCCAACCGACGTTGAAGAGCCCGGACCGAAAGGGAGTCACAGTAAAAACAGGAGTCCCAACGGTGTTCCGGACCCAAACACCCTAAAACAAAGAGGATGGGAATCCGCCCTCGCAGAGCGACGGTGACACGATGGACAGTCTGGAAAATCTAGTTTAAAAGACATAGGGCCTCATTACATGGTAGGCGGTAAGGTTTTACCGGTACCAGTATTTTACCAGTATCGGTAAACCCTTACCGCCTTACTACGAGGTCCCTTTGCGGGTTGGAGAATTTAATGCCTGCTTTTTGCAGGCGTTAAAAACCAACCTGCAAAGGGACCAGGGAGCTAATTACGGTACCGCAATTTGCGGTGCCGTAATTAGCACCTTCCCCATTCCCATTATGCCCTATGGGGCAAGAATGGGGAAGGGCAATGGGGGAAGGGGGAATTACCGCCCCACCAACCTTGGAATAGGGAGGTAATTCCCCTTTCCACCAAGGCGGTGCCGGTATTTTACCGGCATGGACCAAGGTGCTAATAGCACCTTGGTCCACCACCGTCCGTGTAATGAGGCCCATAGACAGACTAGTAAACGAACGCTAGCGAGAGCCAGAGAGGGGAAAAACGGAAGAAAATCTTCCGAGGATGCAAGTGCGTCCGGCCCCGATCGTGCGGAGAAAAGGATTAATGGGCGATGCGCGGGCGGAGCCAAGGTGGGCGGGGCTACGGCCGCGTACCGGGCCCCGCGCAGGAAAGAGGAGGGACACATTTTTGAAAAAAATTTGGATGCTTTTTACAAAATGCTCCGGCCCCATCCCACAGGACGGAGAGATGTCCCATAAGTATGGAGGAAAGGGGACGGGACGTAGCAGTAAGTGGAAATCGTATTGATGCACTCGTCCCAAGGAGAGTAATGTTAATGTTAAATGATATTTGTACCGCACACTATCACCACTCAAGTGGTCCCCTGGCGCTCTGGCGGCTCTGAAAAAGGGAAGGGAGGGGTGAGTTAGTGGGAATAAGCTGGAAAAGTGCAAGAGAGCAGTGATGTGCTGTTGGCAGCCTCAGCCCGGTGGGTCCGTTGACTGGGCTTCGAGTGTTTCACGGTCAGTAGTCGTCGTGTGCTGTTGTGCGAGTCTACGTGTGGTTTGGTTTGTTGTTGCAGTGTAATGAAGTTTGTGTGGATTGTTGTGTTGTAGGCTTGTGGTTGTGTTTAGTTAGTTTGAGAGGTGTATGCAGAGGGGTGAAATTGTTAGTGGATCGGTTAATTGGCATTGCTGTCCTTGCAGTTATGTCTAGGTGTGATGCTTGCCATCATTCACTATTCCATCTGAGTGTGGCACTTGCTAATCTTCAATATCCCATCTAGATACGAGGCAGGCTAGTGATCACGATTCCCTCTAAGTGTGGCACTTGGTAACATTCACATCTCTATCTAGATGCAATGCAGGCTCAAGTTAAGAATTCCATCTAAGTGTGGCACATGCTAACATTCACAATCTTATCTAGATGTGAAGCAGGCTAAAGTGAAGAATTCCATCTAAGTGTGGCACATGCTAACTGTCATGATTCCAGCCCCTCATGTCCCCAGCCCTCCAAGATGTCAGGCTGGAGCCGGGCCACGATCACCTACATGGCCTTCAAGGGCCTCTCCATCCCTCCAAAGACCCACTTGGAGTCAGACTTGGCGCTTGTGGCACCAGACTCACTCACTCCCATAGGATAACATTGGGGATTGGACTTGTAGTGCATTGATGGGGACAAGATGGATGCCCCCACATATTTCGGTTCCCACAACTGCATGTGCAGTCTAGTCTTTTGGGTGTGGTTCAGCCCAGAGACAGCTGGGATACCCAGAGACTATTTAAGCCACACCCAGGCTGAGAAACATGCTTTGCGTTTTCTGCACCTGCAGCGTGACACTCACCGTGTTCGGACCGGTCTCCAGTAGGCCTAAATCTTTCTTCTGCGCTCAGCTCCTGCAAGAACAAGAACACCGTTAGGAACAGCCTTACCTTGCGGCGCTTCTGCCCATCATTCATCGCTCCTTCTGTCCTGGGGGCATCTTCAGCGGTGTCTTTGCCATCCCGGCACACCACTTCCTAAGGAAAAGGGAAAAGAACAGACAAAAGGCATTAGTAAGCATTCTGCAAATCTTCGCTTATTTTTAAATACTGTACGAGCTTCAAACGCTTACCTGAATCCCAGCCGCTCTGGGGGAACTCTGTCTCAGGAACTTCTCATCCATCTGCAAGAGGGAAAAGACACCCCATGTTAGCGTGGAAGCATCTAGAGGCGCTGCATACCGCACTTACCCACTGCATTTGTTCTTCATAACCGGCATCCACGCTGAAAACGTTGTGGCACCTAAAAGACGGAGAAAAAGAACTCAGTTCAATGCAAATACGAAAGGGGTGCATCGCGCATCGCGCTCTCACTCACCTTCAGCGCTACTCATCTCAGCAGCACGCCGCCATCCCTGGACGCCGGCCATCATCTAAGGAAGGAAAGGAACGAAGTTGGAGAACTGTTCAAAAGACTCATTATACTTACCTGTCGGACTCTTGCCAGTGAAGTAACTAGGCAACAACAAGCCCGCATCAATCAACGCGCCCCTGCGCTGAAAGCAGGACGGGGAGCACACTATCCAAGAAAACAAGGTGAGCTGTGGATCAAAGGGAAGGGTTGGACCCCGGGGAAGAAGGGGTTCAAGCACACAGACAATAGCGAGTTAAACTGTTTCAGGCCCAATCTCCAGTCGAATAGCCTCTAGGGAAGGGTTTGAGGTCGAAAGAGGTCAGAACAGGCTGAGTGACGTCCCCGTGGATACCAGGTGAGCGTTACACTAACTTTCACAATCCTATCTAGATGTGACGCAGGCTAAAGTAAAGAATTCCATCTAAGTGTGGAGCATGCTAACAATCACAATCCTATCTAGATGTGACGCAGGCCAACCCTCACAGTTCTTTCTAAGTGTGGTACTAGTTAACATTGGCAAGTCAGTGTGTAATGCAATGCAACATTTACAGTCCAGCCATGAATAGATTTATGCTGGTGGTCACAGATCTCTCTAAGTATGAATGGTGTAAATCTATGGCAGTCTACGTTATGGAAAGGTAAGGTAGAGTGGCAGGGGCTTTCTGGAGTAGAGTAATTCCTCTACAACCCACCCATGCCAAACTAACAGTTTTTTGTTGATGTCTGTTGACTTCACTGGCTTCCCCTGCGGACACCTGCAGACCCGTCTTGGAGCTGCCCTTTGCCGTCGGGTCCTTAGCCGCAGGGGCTGCCGGGCAGAGGGCTGTTGTGGGAAGGTCAGTTATAACCAGGTGGACGCACCAATCAGGGGAGGTGGGCAGGTTGGAGGGGGAGGGTGTGACTGGGAAAAGGTCAGACACAAAGGACTACACCCCGCAGACTGCACCCTTTGGATGCAGCCCAGCACAGAAGAAAACAGGCTCAGAAGCCTAAACAAACACTAGACAGACACCAGATTAGCACACAGTGCTCACCCAAAAATATAAATACATAAATAAATAAATACATTTTGGGGGGAAAACACTCACACCACTCCAAAAGAGTGCATAAAGCAGGCCAAAAACGGAATTACAATAATTGTGAAACTACTCACTCAGAATCAACCAGCCCCTAAAAGATGCTTTCACACTGGGTTCCCTGCCACATCCTTCAACATGGCAGTCCACAAAGTAACAATGAACTAAAGGGTGAGTAGGATGCCAACCTGTTTATATGGGGATATAGAGTTTGGAAATGGGTTCAATGTAATTGATTTTGGAATATTATCACGTTTGGAAATTAATTTGGAGAGTATACAATTGATATATAAATTAAGACCCTGGACCATAATAATTTGGGTTGTACTTTTTAGAAGAGAAAATAAAGACTTGGATGAGATTTTAGGAAAAATGAACTGCTAAATGCATTCCAAGAAAGTATTACTAAACATGATACTGTGGGATGTTTTAACCCACTAGTCTATGCCCTTCAACCTCACTGTGCGCTGCTTGCATCAGAAACAGAATGGCCGCTGAAAAGCCTTATATGAGCTAAAAATCACTGAGAATGGCGCAGCGAAACCTGAAAAACAGGCCGCCAATCCATTTTGCCTATGTCAGTGGTAACACAAGAGACCACTGCCAAAACCTATCATTGAGCTGCCCACAGAGTAAAATGAAACTACTTGAAAAAGCAGTGCTGCATTGCAAGGGAAACCCAGAACAGCTTTAAAAAGCCGTTTTTCCTTGGCTGTGGGAAGTGCAAAAATAATGATTCTCTAACAGTACAAAAGATCCAACATCCTTGTTGGGTGTTAAACATCACTATTTAAAGAATCCACTTAAGCAAAAATGTCAACAGAAGCATATTTTATCAGAAGAAAATCCACATTCAAAGATGCTTGCATGGGAAAAATATGTCAGAAATGGGTGTAGTACCGCTGCTCGCCTGTGTCAGAAGCTGGCATATACTTATACTGTCATTTAAACTTGTGCCTTAAAATCAAAGTATGGAAAAGAAGAGACTTCCCATCAAAAGCAATATAGGTGAAAATGCAATCTCTATGTTTTAAAAAGGCTGGAATTAAGAGATTTGTGGCTATATTTGTAAAAATGTAAATTGTATTTTAGAAAAAGATTATTTTAAACATTGTTTTAAAAGTAAGTTAAAGCCAGTCACACTGAGCTTCAAAGACATTCCACAGTTTCTCCCAAACAAAGGAATCTTCCCCCCTGCTCTCTGCTGAGGAACTGGCGGGGAGGTGTGAAAGGAAGTGGGAGTGGACTTTGGCCTGTTGCTCTGACAGGAGACAAAAGACTGCCTTAACTGAAAGGAAATGCTAATTTGGGTGTCGACAGAAAACTGCTGGCAGGGAGAAGCCTGGGACTGCTCTGGCCCAGCCAAAACCTTGGGGGCGGGGACAGGCAGTTTTTTTATTTGGAGAGCACAGAAAATATCTTTTTGAAAAAGACTCATAGAAAACTGAACAAAATTGGTAAAAATTGGTAAAAATCTGTAAATATAGTGTTGTTAAAATGAAATTTCTGCTCACGTTTTAAAATTACTCTGGAATTTGTGCGATATTCAGAGACAGAACTATCAAAATGTTGACTTTGTAGCTGTTGTGATAATGCTAAAAATATGAAACTTCACAGGAGTATGCCCAGATGGTAGGTGCATGTATGTGGAAACGTTTGTACAGATCTGACCCTGGGTAACCAACCAAAAGCGCGGAAAACTCATTTGTGAACAGAAACTCTTAGAAATATGGGACTTTGATGGATACGTGCCTTATTTAATTTGGGATGTAAATATGTATTATGAGCAAGTTGGTGATAATGGAAATATGTTTTATATAAAAATAGATTTTTTGTGTATAAACAAAGGGGAGGTTTTTTTTCCCTGGACCATAAAAACAGCGTCACCATGACATCATGATACACTGTTTCCTTCTCAAATCAGGAGAGGGAATACTTTGACCAATCGGTTTCCTAGAGGGTGGGCATAGTATAATCAGCCTATCCACCCCCTTGGGAAATATATAAATAGGGACTGTTGAGGACCTAGAGGGCGACACACATTCACCCATCAACTGATTTACTGGCGAAGCGCTCTGCAGGAAGAACCCAGACCCAGACTCCAGAATTCTGAAAGCAGAAGGCCCATTCCAAAGCTGAACCCTTCTCAGCTGGCCTTTAAAATCTTGCAACCTGATTTTACCCCCAAACTTCCAAGGGGCACAACAAATTCAACAGCTGGGCTGTGCTGTTTCTGGTTCTTGCCAAGAACCCTTGCTAGAACCCAGAGATTCAAACCAGTAGAGCAGAGCTGTAACCCAAAACCAACCCATCAAATCCAGTCCAGAGTGCCTTGCTGAGTGCAGAGCCAAGCACCTGAATCCTGTCCGGTGGCGAGCAGATTCCAGTCCAAAACCCTTTGACCAGATCCCTGACGGGCCTATTCCAAAACCATAGTTGTGAGTATCTAGCATAGAACTGTCCATAGCCAATCTCTTATCCCTAAGTAATCCCATCCAACCCATTCTATCATATCCAGAACTGCATTGTAGAATCTCTTTTGTCTATCCTGAATCCTTCTCTCATCCATATAATCCAGTGATAATTGTAGCGATAATCATCTTTGTGCTAATATATAGTTGCTGAAGAAAGGCAAGTGTCGCAGCGGGCAAAGATCAGACAGAGGCGCCTCTGGACTGGTGGCTGTACCGTAGGTATCTCGCATCTTCATAGCCCCTTAGTGTAAAGCCAATCCTTGTTTGTAATCTTCAAAAGCGCATCTTTCATTTGAAATCTTTGCTCTTTTTGAGAAAAATCGACCTTTACTAAAACCTTCATAACTTCTGAACCGTACATGCTAGGAACGAAATTCAAGTGTCAAATCGAAGCTAACATCCTCAGCTTTCCAACAAAAGTTTGCCACGATTCTGAATTTGGCTCAATTTCATTCCATGTAAAACAGCTATTTCTTGCATTCAACCTCTGAATTCAGTTTCCTATCTGCTAATTATTCTATCATCAGTGCTAGTGTCCACCTGGAACTATCCAAAGCGGCTCCCACTAATTCTGAATCCCATTTAGCGATTTAAAGTCATTTTTCAGAGTTTTTCCATTCATTTAAAATCACCTTCAAAAGCATTTGACCTGTTTAAAATCAATCCTGTTCTCTCTAAGCTTGCTGGGGGGAATTGGGCTTGAAACTGCAAACTGCAATAAACTGAGTGTTTATTCCTGAAACCTGTTTTCTCTCCTTCCATCTCTATATTGCATATTAGGGGAGATTGAGTAGTATCAGGGGGAAAGAGTGATTACATTGCGTTTGATTGAATTCATATCAAGTATTATTTCAGTGCTGCATTAATTTACTATCATTGCATTTCATTGAACCCACACAAAGTTTTATCCTATGCTACATTATTCTTCTCATCCATATTCCTATTGATTGAAGAGATTGTTGACCGTCATATCACCCATTGCTGATCATTGTATAAATATAATAGTGTGATATCTAGATATTGTTCAAATTCATAAAAGTGTGATATATATATATTGTTCAATTCATACAATAAATCTTTTAATTTTGCAAAACAACCTACTTCTTGGTTCAGTGAGACCGGGAAGGGGGTGGGGGGGTGATTCAAAGAGAGGGGCGTGATATAAGGGTACATCATTCAGAAATAAAAGAACTTAAGACATAAAAATATATAATTAAGGGTTCCAGCTGGGCATCTCCCGCTAGGCATTGACTTAGGTGGAGTGCTGGGTTGAAACCACTTACAATACTTTATATCGCTTTGTGGTATCTAGTGAATCCTTCCCACTACCAATCAGTTGGGGAGCAGGTGAAAGTGGATCTTGGTCACCTGGCCTAAGCCCCGCCCACCTGGTGCCTTCCTGCACTATCTGAAATGTCGTCAGGCCTAGTATGATAGTCGCCTGTCTGTTTCCTTTTCCTTCCCACTTTATTCCCTCCCTTCCTTATCTATGTCTTAGCTCCTGCACTATCTGAAATGTCGTCGGGCCGAATAAGATAGTTAATTTCACATCCTCGGTATCGGGAGGATAGCTCAGTGGCAACATGCTTGCCTTGGAAGCAAGACTTCATGGAACATAGGTTCGATGCCCAGGTCTGCACTTAGAAACCTCTGGGTATTAAGCACATTATAAATACCCTATCATATCATATTCTTACTGTTCATGGCCTGTAAGAATGTCATTGTATTTTCCCTTGTTCCCTTCATTGCCTTGAAGCGCTTAGAAACACATTGGGCCTCATCACGAGGCTGGCGGCCGCGGAGTGAACGGTGCCGGCAAGGGACCGGCACTGTTCATTCCGGGCCGCCACATTATGAGTTCTGCAGCGGGTCCCGCTCTGGACGCCTGGCCAGACCAGACATCCAGAGCGGGACCCGCTAGCAGTACAGGATGCTAACAATGGACCCGTCATTAATGGGCCCGTTGTTAGCATCCTCCCCATTCCCATTGTGCCCTATGGGGGCTCAAATGGGAATGGGGACGTACTGGGTCCGGGTCCCGCGAAAGGGAATGAATGGGGTGGAATTCAAGGTCGGAATGGCCCGGTAAGTCCCCTTTTGCGGGACCCGGACCCGAGTTTGGAAGAAGCCATGCGGCTAAAAGCGGCATGGCTACCTCCAAACTCGTTTTGAGGCCCATTGTGTATAGGCGTTCTATAAATAAACGACCATATCATATGTCAATCCTCACTTTCTGTCTAAATTATATATTCATGTGTCAAATGAGCATTCGGGATATTTTTATGCAAATGATTTAATTTGGTTTGTTAAATGTAATCGTTATTGTATGATAACATATTGTTATATATATAGTATGAGGATTTCAAAGAAGAACATGAAAGGTTCACAGACAAGGTGGTAATGTGGCATCGCTACATTGATGAACTTTTTATTATATGGAAAGGGACGTTTGATGAGTGGAGAGATTTTGTCAGACAGCTGAACACAAATTACTTTAATCTGAATTTACAGAGACACATAGCTCTGAAAAGGTGGTTTTCCTTGACCTAATTGTCTTCGTTGAAGATGGCAAAGTAAAAAGTGAACTGTTTAGAATACGCACCGGAGTGAATATGCCACTACATGCCAACAATGCACACTGCAAAAACCTGATCTAGAGTATTCCTTATGGAGAATTTATTTGGTTGAGAAGGAACTGTACAAAGATTGAAACATATGACAAAAAAGTAAGATCACTGCCTGGGGATTCAGCAAAAAATGCTATCCCAAACAAGTAATAGAACGGGCATATGTGAAGACACGAAAACGAGACAGGATGACATTACTACTTGATCTAAAGGATATAAATGAAACTCAAAGAAGCAAAGAGAGGGCACGTTTGATACTGACATATGGACAAACAGCCAAGACAGTTAAAAACATTGTGAAGAAATACTGGCACCTCCTTATGGTTGATACGGATCTACACGATACACTTGGCACGTATCCAAATTTCTCTTTTCGGAAATGTAAATCAATAAAGGATACTTTAGGGAGCAGTTACATGGCACCTGAACTGAATATGGCTGAAACAAAGAAATGAGGGTTTCTTTAAATGCTCTAGATGCAAGATATGTAAGTCTGCAGACGAATGCTCGATGTATGTCCACCCCATCCTTAATAAAACGGACTATCACTGAGAAGATCACTTGTGAGTCCCAATACATTGTGTACGCTTTAAAACGTACTTGTAAGAAGTGGTACATAGGGAGCACCAAATGCAGATCAAAAATACGGATCCTGCAACACAGAGCAATTAAGAATAGAGACTACACATACCTGATAGCCAAACACTTTTGAGAGAACATGAAGGAAAGCTGTGACTCTTATTTATTGGATTGAAACAAAACATTTGACCGAGGGGAGGAAACAGGGAAAAACTATTGAGACAATATGAAACACGTTGCATCATTGACTTTGAGAATAAGAACCCTTCAGGACATAATATCGATGATGAACTCTATACATACCTAGGAGAGTGATAAACATCTGTGCCCTAATCTGAGATATACGTAGAGACAGAACATAGATTCATGTCTTTCCCATATAAAATGCTCAAGTTTTGTAGAATTCTGAATATTATGTAAGAAAACATAAAAGGAGATGAAGGGAAAGTAAGCACCCTGAGTATGGGCGATCAGTTTCCTATTATCTGGAATTTGGTAATTTTTGAATGGTTACTACAGATTTGTACTTCGACATTTTTTGTGTATTTCTGTTCCAAACATGTACTTTACTCTTCTTCTCTCACTCTCCAGCTGGGTAAGATGAACAAATTTTTAATACCTCCTGCCAATTGGGTTAATTGACGGGAGCCTTTTAAACCATGTTTAATGGGACCTTAATCTATCTGCATACATTAGGCCAAGTATGTTGGGCCCGATAGAATGTACAGTCATGACATAGTAGGGGTTCCCATGATACAGTTTTTTAACACTACTAGTCAGAGGAATGTTCATTAGTAAGTATTATGCGCATGGGTAAACTGTTAGCAGTCCATTTATGGCATTGTGTACTTGCACCACGCACTCTTTAGTACAACATTTGAAACTGGTATAGAGTGGCATCACAAACGTTAGAAGTGCATTTAGACGCTGCATCATAAATTTGGATTAAGTACATTTACAGTATGCATTGGTGAACCAATTTGGATCGAGCACTATGCACCTTAAAGTGGAAGCAACAAATAATTGAGAACGGTCCAAATCGGCTACATTTTATATTAGCATTGTACATTATAAAATGGATAGTGTCCGTGTATTAGACTATTAGGCAAAATGTATTTGCACTATGCACTTTTGAATCGATTGTAAACCTGTCATTCTGCAATATGCATAATCTGCATTCATTGCATTTTTGTACTAAATTGCGACATTGCACTATGCAATTGAAAGACTTGACAGCAAATGCGTTGGCACCATGCACTTTACGGCCGAGTTGGAACATCAATGCACTATGCACTTTACAACGGGCCACGAGTGTGGAATATATACTAGATAGACTCATTGCATTTTGCACTTTATAAGTCACAACTCGACAGAAACTGGACGAAGAAGCGATCTTTTTTGGTGCATTTCTATCTAGGTGTGGATTCATGTGCACGTCGCACTCATATGCGCACTATAGTTGAGATCAGAACTACATTGAAAATGGCACCATCTATAAGGTTGGGAAACTATTATTCGAAATGGTTGTGTCAAAGATAGCGAATAGTCCTCTCTGTATGTACATGGGAAACAAGAGACTGCAGTGTTCAAATACGTGCCTTGAACGTGGGGGAAACCATGTGATCAAGCTACAGGTTGTAGCAAAACGGGTCATCCCCATTGATGGCCTCCCGTGATTGTATGCCAGGCGCGGGTTGCAAGCCCACAATTTTAAAATATTATGTTTTTGAATTAATAAAGGATTGACTTTTAAACAATTTTTGCAACTCCTGAATGAGGAAACTTTCTCCATTTGAACCTAAAGTCCTGATACAATAATCCTGCGAGTACGGCTCAACTTTCACCAAGGTATTGGCAAAGCAAAAACAAAAAAGAAATTATATATATATCCATATTTATGTTAGAAAGAATGACCTATAATTAATTGCAAACTTATTTAGCCACGTTTTGAGAAAGGTCAGGAGGCCGAAAACACGTATCAACAGTTAGGCATATGGAATAAAAACATTTGTTGGAATAAGAGTTTTTGAGGATTGCATTTTCTGTGTACAGCGCAACGTTGGAGTATACCAACTTGAATTCAAAAGAGACATAGTTCCTATTATAAAATCTAGCATACAATCTTAATGCAAACAAAAGGCAGAAACTATTTTGTTGTAAAACAATAGCGAATCCAACATTTTTGTGGTTATCAATCTGGGCTATCCAACAGTCACATTACAACATACAACATATACAAATCACATATAAAATGTGCATACACGTAATTACAACATTATTAACATCACAAGATTGTATATTTTGAAGAGAAAATGGTTTAATTAATTTCATATTATGACTACGCTTGTACATTATGTAAATAATTGAGATTACCCAAGGGAATATATCACCCAAACATATGGCAGGTGAGCAGGGGAAATGATCCAGCTCTAGGGTCTTTGTCCCAGCTGCGTAAATGGCAGGAGTTGTAATGGGCCAGGGGCATGGGCCAGCAACCGCAGGCACCCAGGGCATGAGGAGGGAGCAAAGGCCAATGTGCTACAAGAGTTCCAACTCCCTTGATAAGAAACTAATCCAAGACTGGAGCTCACTCGCACACTACATTTATTTCCTGAAAAAATGTCCCATGCCCTGACTCCACTGCCCCATCACAGTGAGCAAGTGCAGTGACCTTAAGCTGAAAGGCTAAAACAGCTAAGCATTGGTAGATGGTTTTTTATGTTGTGGAATTCTGTGACGGAGGTTACATGTTTCAAACTATCTGAGGAACCATTTTGATTTTGTTCTGAATATTTATTTCTGGCTGTGCTGTTCTAATACGAGGGGAGGGCCTCAAAGTTGTATGGCACAAAGAATTATGCAAAAGATGGACTTATATGGGGTAGGTATCTACAAAGAACAGTTGGAAGCCGCAATAGAGGACAATCTCAAGACAGTGGAATTTTGATGGAAAAGCAGTTGAAAGGAATTTAAGCCCCTGTGCAATGAGTACCTCATCGAGGATCAGGAATGGCAGCTGGTATGGTATAGTAGGCTAGGAAGTCAAAGGATAAGGATACACATGTTTTGTGGATGCCTATAGGTACATTTACCAGAGAATTTAGATGCAGGTAATAGGGAAGATGTGAGCGACTGAGCATGATTAATTATGCTGAATAGGGCAGTTAGCTGGAGAACTGTAGATGGACGACTTGCTGTTGATGGTTAAGACACCTCTTGCTACTGAGGGTCTGTTAAGGAAGTCTATATGTCAGTGAACACTAGGTCAGGGATGGTGGGGCAGCTAGCAAGAGTTTGCCATTTCTCAAAAATGAAAAGGAAGCAGAACGTTGTATCTAAGATTTAAGTCAAAGATGTGACAAGCGTATCATGCAAGGCTAAGCGCTAAAGTGTGTTCGGGCAGAGCCACTGGGAGATAGCACTGCAGTAGAGAGGAAAGTGCAGCAGGAGGAAATAAAAGGAATGTGGTGGAAGAAAAGGGAAGTGGAGGGCAGAATGGGAGGGGTAGAAGAGATGATGGGTAGGTGGAAAGGATTTGGGTGGGTTTGAGGGGATTACTGGGGCAGGAGGGTAAGATTTGGCTAAGGAAGAGGTTGTGATTCCTTCTTGGCTATTAATAGTGAGAACTTGTGATCAGGGAAATGCTTGGTGGGCCTTTAGAATGGGCTACTATTATGTAGTGGCAGTGTGGACACCAACGCTTCTCAAAAACCAAATGCTGAAAATGTTAATTGTTAGCAGTTCTCTAATGGTAAAACTAATCTGTGTGAAAATGAGCATCAAATATCACCTACCAGTAGACAATTCTACAATGTGGCGTTCCCAAAAATCGTTCAATGTGATCATAATTTACTACCCTAACAAGGTTAGCCTGTTTAATTGTTTTGGACAACGGACCAAAATATATACAGAGGGTACACATTCTATCAGCTTGTTAATAATAATAGAACAATTAAGCTATAGAATTTCAATAGCTTAAGAGTTTTAAAAATGCTACTTAAATATACACTTCCACAATCTAAACCCTGTGCCACTCATAACCTCTGATCCAAAGTTCTTCAATTTAGTTTTTTTATCTCCCTCTACAACATTCCTTTGTTTTTGATCTTCGTTTGTCCCACCCTACTTTGCTGAACATTTCCAAATTTGTTTTACCTACTCTGAGGAAGTCCTGTGCATTGCTCTGGGGATATCTAGAGGGGTGGCAAAGCGGTCCAGGGACCTGCCTGAGTTAGTGGATGAAGGCCTCGGGTGTGGTATGGAAAGGATAGGATGTACGCTTCCGCTTAATCCCTGCCATATGGCAGGGGCCAGCTATGTGGAACATAACCGTAACAATGACCGTCGTCATAGAAACAGTTGTGGAAAAAAGCATCATGTCTCAGGAACTGCAAGAGAGGAAGATGCAAGGCTAGTGGTAACACAAGTGTTAGTACACCCACAATCTCATGCTGAATGCACTACCTTTGCCGCCATCATGGCAAACAAATGCTTATCAGTACAGGCAGAGAGGGCTGGCCACTACTGCCGTGAATGCACTACTCAAAACAAAGGTATGCTAATTAATGAAGAGATTGTGACGACCCTATGGATGGCGTAACTTCTCCCCACAAGGGAGTCCCTTTCCATGAGGTTAGGGCGGTGCGGCCGCTACTCAATAGTCCCCATAGCGGTGGTTTAATGCGGGAGTACCTTATGGGGAGAGACTCCCCCTCTGGGGACATGGACGATCACCTAGGGTACAGCCCGTTGAGCCACGTATATCCCCAACATTCACTAGCACCCCCCCTTCTATACCGAGCAATTTTGTTGAGAGTAAGCCCATGTGCTTTTCTAGCACATGGGATATTGCCAGAACCGAACATACTGAGATCAGGAAGAGCACAGCAACCATGAAGAGTAACCAATACTTAAGTACTGCCACGAGGTGGCTAAAAGGGGGCATGAGGAGTGCCAAAGAGACATTATTTGTCGGTGTTGACGCTGTGCCAGGCTGAATCCCAGAGATCAAAAGGAAAGAGAAGAAGGACTAAAGAGTGACCGATCGCAGGGAAGCCGGAGGCCCGGGAGTTTCGAACTCCGAATGAGGACTGGAAGAAAGGCTGTGTAGGGGACGCCAGCGACAGGCTGCAAGAATCCAATGTGGGTCTGAAGGGAGCAGACCCAACTGCGAGGCCGAAGTGGTGGTGTGATTCAAAAGCGGGGACCGTCGGGTCCCATAGCGAAGCCAAGACCGCAAGGAGTGGATGGCCGCGAAGGTGCACCGGGATTGTCGATGTGGGCATGAAGAGTATAGGAAGCCAATGACAAGGAACCCCATCCCAGGAGAAGTTAAAGGGAGGCAACGGAAACTCTGTAGGGATACCGGGGGCAGGGGGAAAGAGGGACACAATGTAATGTTCCTCACCCCAGTGGCAGCTATAGGGCTAGTGGGAAACAGAACTGTTTAGAGTTGATCAGGGATGATTTCCCTCGTTCCACTATTAACAAAGTAGCTACTGGAAGAGTGAAGCAACCATCCAAGGAGACCTTCCTCGTCGCAGAAGTCCACTGACCACCAGAGAAGGTTCAGGAACCACAACAAAAAGGAACTGGGCATCCGAGGAGAACGTCCTAGTCGCAGTGGCAGCAATAAGTCTACTGACCACCAGAGAAGGGTGTGGAACCCTACCAAGAGTGAACCAAGCATCCAAGGAGAACTTCCACGTCACAGTGGCAGTAATAAGTCCACTGACCACCAGAAAAGGGTCTGTGAACCCAACATAAGAGATCTGAAAACCTGCGCAGAACTTCCTCGGCAGAGTGGCAAAGTTAAGTCCATTGACCAGCAGAGAAGGGTTTGGGACATTGCTGGCACGGAGACAGCTTGGCAAATCATACAGCAAGTTGAAAGACATGAATAATAATTGATCAAAACAGGAGGAGGGAGTCATTCTCCTGGGGACGATATGAAAACCCTTGGGACACATTCAAAAGATGCCTGGGGAAGAAAGTAATTCCTGCTGGCCTTATTGTGAACTGTACAGACCAGTACCAGGAGAAGGGAGTCATTCTCCTGGTCCAGAACGTGGAGGTGTGCAAAGATTGTGTGGAACCTGCAAGCCAGGACAAGGGAGTCCCTCCTCCCCCGCCCTCCCGGCAACTTTTTTGTAAAAGAACATTCTTTTGAACGTTGAACGACACCCAAATACCAGGAGAAGGGAGTCATTCTCTTGGGGAATGAACTTTCTGTTGGATTATGTTAGCCTTTAGTTGTAGTGTAAGGGATAGAAGTAGGTTGTGACACAGGGCGGTGGACTTTGATTTTGACTGACATTCTGACTGATCCTTTAGTGTTAGGCTGAGGTAGGGATAGTGAGGGTCTTTTTATATCATAAATAAAAGTCTATAACCACCTCCATGCCACCTTTGTGTCAGCTTCCTTCTTTGACACCATTACAAGATATAATGCTAGAGCGATAGATTGCTGCACCAGATAAAATACACAAATACTAACCACTCATTATGGAGATAGGTGTGCAGCTACCGCAGAAGCAGCCAAAAAAGCTATTGTTCATCTCACAGGGCTTGTAGTCTGCACACAGGTGCAACAGGCCCCAATCCAATAGATGGAGGACCAGGCCTTTAGAGCTGCAGAAGGTGTGGATAGGAGCGTAATCGTTCAAAGCTTATACACGCCTGCAAAGGGGAAAACTATTCTAGTGGACCAATGACAAATACACACCAGTTGTCCTACAGAACCTCACCCAATACCAAGTTCGGGGAGGGGGGGGGTGAAAACCAATATGTTTAAGTCCCACTCAGACAGCCAATGGTACAGATGCTTTGATATGGTTGTGGCAGAAATTGAGTGTGAGTTAGCAGAACTACAAGGATGGTGTGCGGTGTGAGAGGACGCTGGAGACAAGAGGGGAGAAGAAACATCCCAGTGTATTTGGAAGAAGAAATCTGGAGGGGGCAGGAGGGACACAGGGGGGAGACATCAGATAGAGATCTAGGAAGGTACATCAGGAGGGAGACCATGAAGTGGCAGAAGAAGACATCAAAAGGATGGATGAGGGAGAAGAACATCAGGAGGTAATAGGGGTAATATATAAGGAAGTGGCAGAAGGAAATCATCAAGAGGCGAGGTAACAGAGCAGGACGGAACAATAGGGCATGTTTAGCCCAAATCGGGGAGTAGTTGTTGGACCACAATCTGAAGGGGATAAACCAACTGCGGGAGGAGGAATGAGTAAATAATATGGTATTGAGGAACAGCAGGCTCAGAGGGGTAATGGAGAGCTATAAAAGCAGGAAGGAATCAGGGCCACAGGAAAAGGAGATAAGGTACTCTGTAGAATCTAGGCTGGCAACTGCAGCTGACTTTCTCAAAGAACGAAACTCCAACTGTATCTGCAGATTATGACAGAGACTCAGCAACATCTACAGGACCTGGGACGAGGAGAGCTTGTAGTTGTATCCCATCCAAACCAGGAGGCCAACTGGTGGAAGAACAGTGAGAAACATCAAGAGACTGAGTGACATGGAGACACCCAATCCTTGTGAACTTTATAATATGACACAAACTGTTGACTAAAGACTATCCTCACCCTCTTTGTAAGTTTGATTCCCATAGAGCAGTTTCCTTCTTTTATGTAGAGCAAGATCTGTTCTACCTACTTGACTTGGTGACTCTTTGTGAACACCATTCAGCTGTAGGACACTTCCTACAACACCATTATAACCAGGTCCAACACTCCCCAACCGTTTCATTCAGGCCCAGCTCTCCCCAACAATTTCCTTTAGAGGTTGTCACAAAATCTATGAAACAATCTCAAACATACACAGCTCATGCAAAAACACACACACACCACCTACAAAGATGCTTTTTTGCAAAGATGTGTAACTTTAAATGTAACATTTTTTAAAGTGAAATAAACATACTACCGCTTTGGAAAAGCCTCCTTTTTGCCATCACATAGTTGTATTCAAAATGTCAAGAAAAATATATCTGGGCGCGTTTGTTGCACTCAGTTAACTATTACCAAGAAGCATGCTTACCTTTCATTTACTCTTGGAAACTGCCAATGTAATTCTTTTTGTATTCCAAATATATGTATAATGTAGACATTTTACAATGTGAGTTCAATCTGAAAAAAAGAACAAACATTTGCTGGGATTATAAAACGCTATTTTTAAAATGTCAATTTGCTGATATTCTAAATTCATGTAATAAATAATTAAAATATCTGCCATTTTGGATTACATAAATACTGCTTGTCGTACATTTCCACTCTGCTGAGATTACCAATCAGAGTACCTCTCTGTCAGTGTGAACCTTGGTAGCACTGCAATTAAGAACTATTGGTGGTGCGTGGAAAAGCGGTTCGTAAAATAGTCTGTGGGAAAGATGTTCCCACATTTCTAGCAGCTAAATAAATATGATCTGTGAAAAAGAAATTCTATCTGCCACCAAATCTCTATCCAGCAAAAAATCTCCTTCACTGGATAATTTTACCATTGCTTTATACAAAACATTTCAGAACACAATGACCCTCCCCAATGTGACTTCGAGAAATTCACCTAAACATAAACTGGACTAAAATGTATGCCACTAGATTGTCTAAACGTAACTATCTGATCGTCCACCAGTCTCATTCTGGTTTCATCAGAAACAGACTTGTCAGTGATAACTCTAGACTGCTTTTGTCAAAGAATATCAATAGAAAAAATAGCAAACCCTTCAGCAGACGTGGCCTTACACGCAGAAAAGTTATTTGATAATGTTTCATGGTCCTTTCTCAATGTGGACTTGCTCAAATTAAATAGTGGTCAACACATTTTTAAACACATTTTGACCCTTTACTGCCCTCCTAGAGCCAATGACTGTGCCATATTTTAATCTGAACCAGGGCATAAGTCAGGGGTGCCCCCAATCTGCCTTGCACAATAAATATAGTAGTTCTTAAACCTCTTGATAAGCGCAATCAGAGACAACTAGTTAAAATACAGATAAATTGGTGACAATACATCTATAAAGCCGCAGTCTTAAACAGTCAACATCATTGGCCAAAACTAATTAAGCCTCAGTCTCTGGATACAGACTAAACAAAGCTAAATCAGAAGGTAAGCCAAGTAACGTTCACAGCAGTTGAGAGGATAGTCTACTCAGGGAAGACATTTCAGCCTGGACACTTAAAGTATTTGGGGAAACATTTAATAAAGACAATACTAACAGATAAATGATCTCCCAAATTCTTTTCTCGGTGTGGAAGACCTGAAACGACTAAGATGAATCATGCCCATTATCAATTACACCATTAATATACTCCCAATACAAATGTGATTGCTTTCTTAAACTAACATGTCACACTAATCCCTAAACGTCTTTGGTCAAACAAAAAGCTGAGATTTGCAAACCACAAACGGAGGAATTAGATGGGGTGAGTGTCGCAAATATCTTCAATTACCCAGCAGCCCAGGGAACCAAATGGTTATGTGAAGAAAATTTGGATTTTCGAATCGCCCTTATGGCTTGTAACTAAAATAGGTCTATTCTACCAACTCTACCGTTACTAACCCAATACTCACAAACTGCTTATACCATCAACAATATTATAACTGACATGGCTACGGCCCTCTTCAAGGTTGACAAAAATAAAAAAAAAACATGAAACACTCCTACGGCTGTACACTCAGGCACAATAAAAGAAATTATAAGTTACTCACCATAGTGACTAACGTCGTTAGTCCCCTTTCCTCCATACTGCATGGGCCTCCATATCCTGATGGATGGTCTTGGCCATTAAAGAAGCGTATGAGGGCCAGCACAAGCCGCTTTCCTGCCAACATGCACGCCCATGCAATCAGGGCCAAGGCAACAGCCATCGCATCCCAGCACCATGTCCCCAGGCAAGTCATAAGCAGGGCGGCCACTTGGGCCACTCCCTGGGCTTTCTGCAAGCATTACTGTTTGGATGCCGGCTCTAGATCTAATGCGGCTTTCGGACAAGCGGTTCTCAGTGACCTATTTGCTTAAGATCTCCTCTCCACCCTGGGGCTCCATTCAGTTGTAATCACCCATGCATTATGGAGGAAAGGGGACAGGACGTAATAGTAATTATAAATTACTCACCGTAGTGACTAACGTACTCTTAGTCCCCTTTCCTTCATACATCCCACCATCCCCCCCCTAATAACACTGGTGTCATTACGGAATGTTAATCTATTGTCGACACGTCAATCGGGACTGAGGTGTGGCGCCGGAGGGCGGAGTCTGGACAGCGCATGCTTCGAAGGCAGCACCCGTGCACACCTCTAAATTTAAAGGGCAAGAAAGTATTTTTCTGGTGAAAAAGGTTCTGTCTCTTGTCCCTTGGAAGGGACGCCCATGCAGTATGGTGGAATGGGGATGGGACGTTAGAGTTTAAGATGTATAAAACACTTCACTGTGAAGAATGGCAATCCACAGGTAACTAGCTGGTTAAAGATATATGGGACAAGGACCAACAACTCTTTTCAAGTGCACATGCACCATTAATTTCTAAAACTAAAAGTTCGCCTGTTCAAATTCACTCGGCAAACAACAAAAACTTGACTTAATCTCAACCCTGCAATTAGAAGCCATGTCGCTACAAAAATATACAAACTACTTACAAACAATAATTCCAAGCATATCCGTGCTCTTTAATTGGATGGGAAAAGAATTTTTTAGAACACTTTCTATTCCACGGATATCAAAAAAACCAATCAATCATCATCGGCAATCTGGCTATTCCCACACAAAATGCTCAGAAAACTTCAAAGTTTCTAACCCTGCATTGTGCCAGCTGAATGCACAAAAAGAGGTTTGAAATTAACCAGGTTACTCACCGTAGTGACCACCTTACTCCTAGTCCGTAGTCCCCTTTCCTCTATACTTATGGGTCATCTCTCCGTCCTGTGGGACGGGGCCGGAGCACTTTGCAAAAAGCATCCACATTTATTTTTCAAAAATGTGTCCTTCCTCTCTTTCTTGCGCGGCGCCCGGCACGCGGACGTAACCCCGTCCACCTTGGCTCCGCCCCGCGCATCGCTCATCAGCCCTTTTCTATCGCCAGGTCAGAGACCTATTACCAATAACAGAGCAACCTTATTAGAGGGGACGGCGGGCGGGCGTATGGAGGAAAGGGGACTATGGACTAGGAGTAAGGTGGTCACTACGGTGAGTAATCTGGTTATACTCCTACGTCCCGTCCCCTTTCCTCCATACTTATGGGAGATTCCCAAGCACTCCTAACAGGAACTACGGGTGGATGAAAATACCCCTTACTGAAATAGGTTCTTCAGCACAGCCTGACCAAACTGAGCATCAGCTCTTGAGCTCATGTCAAGACAATAATGCTTACAAAAAGCAGATGAGAGGCCCAAGTAGCTGCCCTAGCGATGGACTCCCAGGGGACATATTTCGGAAAAGCTGCCTTGCCCCGCACCAGGTGTGCATGAATACCATTAGGAGGTTTCAGCCCTTGGACGGTGAAGGACTCTGTAATGCAGGCGGCGATCCACCGAGAAATAGTCACCTTAGACGCCTGCTTACCCTGAGGGTTAACAAAAGTCACAAACAGTTAAGAACTCCTAAGCTCGGAAGTTCTGTCCAGATAGAACTTAAGAGCCCTTCTGACCTCAAGACAATGCAGAACCCTTTCTGCCTCTGAGGTAGGGTTCAGAAAAAAGACCGGCAGGGAGATCGACTGTTTCAGATGGAATTCAGTCACCACCTTCGCCAGGAAAGCAGGATTCGCCCGTAGGACTACCTTATCCTTGTGAAAGACCAAAAAGGGATGCTCCACCGACAAGGCCTGGAGCTCAATCACCCGCCTCACAGACGTAACGGCGACCAAAAAGGAGACTTTCCAGGATAGGTACTGGAGGTCCACCATAGCCATTGGTTCAAAAGGCTTGTGGCACAACGCCGTCAGGACTACATTTAGGTCCCACGGCAGGTGCGGACCATGAATTGGAGGCTAGAGGTGTGTCAAGCCTGTAAAATGCCTCCTAACCACTCGATTACCCAGAGAGTAAGAGAACATTGGTCTGTAGAAAATAAGCGGAGACCGCTGAAAGGTAAGCTCTGCATGACAGAACGTGAACACCCGACTCTGCTAGGAAGGATACGAAGGACAGCACCGTGTCAATCGTAGCCCCCCTTGGGTCCAACTGTTTTTCCAAACACCAATGACAGAAACTGAGCCATTTAACTCTGTATTGGGATCTAGTCGAGGGTTTCCTGGCTGCTTGGATAATACGCATGTTATCCACAGACAAGTTAAGATCTTCTAAAGACGAACTCAGGCACCATACCGCCAAGCTGAGCGATTGTGGGGAGGGGTGCCACATCTGCTGTCCTTGATAAAGAAGATCGGGGGTCACTGGTAACCTGATCGGCGGATACACCGACAGGTGTCGAAGTTCTGAGAACCAAAACCTGGCCAGCCACCATGGGGCTATGAGCAGAAGGGAACAGTTCACTGAGTTCTTCAGCTTCCAAATCGCTCGATGGACTAGAGGCAGAGGCGGGAAGGCGTAAGCTCTCATGTTGTGCCATGGAATCTCGAGTGCATCCCCCAGAGAGGAGGCTCCCAGCCCCCCTCTGGAGGCATACTGAGGAAGCTTCTTGTTTACCGCCGTAGCGAAGAGGTCCACCTCCGGTGTGCCCCAATGCAAGCAAATCCATGAGAGGACCTCCGCCTTCAACTCCCACTCGTAGCTGACCACTGTCCGCCAGCTGAGGGCATCAGCTGTGACATTCAGCTGGCCCGGGATGTGCACTGCAAGCAGCCAAACACCATGAAGCACAGCCCACTCCCAAATCTGAATGGACAGGTCCATGAGAGGAGGAGACTTGGTTCCCCCTTGCTTGTTGATGTAATACATCGACACCACATTGTCTGTGCGTATGCGGACCACTTTGTTGGCTATGACCGGTCTGAACGCCCTGAGCGCTAGGAAGATCGCCAGAAGCTCTAAATGATTTATGTGGAGGAGCTTTTCGTGAGGCGACCAGAGATCTGAGACCTAAAGAGGATCGAACGTTGCACCCCACCCCAGGACGGAGGAGTCTGTCGTGATCGTCACCGTATGGGCTGGGTCCTGAAACCCCGCACCCAACAAAAGGTTGCTGAGAGATGACCACCATTCCAGGTCCACTCTCATGGAAGCTGGAATCATTATCAGCTTGGAATCCGGGTCCACAGCCTGACGCCAAGAACTCTGAAGAGCCATCTGGTTCCGCCTCATCTTGAGACGAGCAAGAGGAAGAGCCAACACACACAAGGCCATGAGGCCCAGAAGCCTCTGGAACCACCTTGCCGACATGCTCTCCCACTCCGCAAACATCTGACACGTGGCTAACAGATCCGCCATCCTGTCCCCGGTCAGGTACACTCTGCAGTCGATCGTGTTCCAGCGAAAACCCAGGAAAATCAAGTCCTGCGAGACCGTCATGGAAGATTTCCGCCAGTTCACTGACAGCCCAAGATGGAACAGGAGCTGAAGGAGAAACTGAAAAGATTGCCCGCTGCTTTCAACGGACAAGGGCTGCGTAAGAGCCAGTCGTCTAAATACGGATGCACATGGATACCCTGCAGACGAAGATAGGCCGCAATCACAGACATCTTCGTGAAGACACGCGGCGCCGAACTGTGGCCAAAAGGAAGCACTCGAAACTGCAAGTGCTCCTCTCCCAAAGAGAAACAGAGATATCTCCTGTGTGGATTCCAAATCAAACATACATGTACGCATTCTGAAGATCCACCACACTGAGCCAATCGCCCATCTGCAAGGAGGACCGTATCTGGCCGGGCGTGATCATCTAGAATTTCTCTTGGGGTAGGAAAAGATTGAACTGGGAAAGGTCTAGGATGGTGCGCAGGCCAGCCTGGTTGGGTTTGGGCACCGTAAACTGCCGGGAGTAGAAGCCCTCCCCTCGTTCTGAGGGGAACAGGTTCCACAGCTCTGAGGTGCAGAAGTTTCTGAACCTCGGCTTTGAGGGAGGGCGAGCCTGACAGCTGAAAAGGAGGGTTGAAGGGTGGGGTGGGGTGGGGGGTAGGGGTAAGTGGAAGCCCGCCCGAGCGACTGGCAAGACCCATCTGTCTTCGGTGATGGTATGCCATGCCTCCCAATGAGACGAGATGCGTCCTCCCACCGGGGTCTCGTGCGAGCGCATAAAACCCTAATTTTTCAGGTTTTTCGGTGGTGTTGCCACCTGAACCTGAAGAGGAGGCTGAGGAGTGGGAGAAAACCCGTGTCTGTTGTTGTCTGCGGTCAAGGAAGCCCCTAACGCCAGAGGAGGGTCGGCTTTGCGACAGCGGTCTCTGGGTTTTGAAGGGGGTCTTAACAAGGACCAACAAGGACTTAGGCGTTTGAGTGCTATCCTTCGTCTTGGTGAGCTCTACATCTGTTGAGGAATGAAAGAGCTCCTTACCATCAAACAGAAGGTCCAACACCTTGTCCTGTACCTCTTTCGAGAATTTAGTGGCATGTAGCCACGCCTGCCGTGAGATATCAACCCCCAGCATAAGGCCCCGAGCCGAGGTGTCCAAGTGATGAGCCGCAGCCTCCAGGAGATCCTGGGCCAGGACCCTGGCATCGGCCAATCCCCCCTTAACATCCTCCAGCTTCTCGACTGGAATGAACTCCTCAAACTCAGACAGACCTTTTCACATCCGCAAATTAGCCCCCTCTAACACCAGTTCAGCATTGGCCTGCCTGAGCTGCAAGGCCGAGTTGGCGAAAATCTTCCTCCCAAGGCAGTCAAGGAGCTTATCCTCCATTCCCAGAACCTGAGTAGCCGTCGTGAAAGAGGATGATGCAGGCCTGGACTGCAAAGTGACCGCAGCCACTACTGTGGAGGAGGGGGGCGGACAAGACGACAGGGCCACCTCTTCCGAAGAATGCAGCCTGTATCGCGTGTCAATTTTCTTATTGACGAAAAGTCCAGAGTGTGGCTTCTCCCAGGCCCTATGGACCTCGGCCAGAACGTCCTTCTGCAAGAACAGGCCGGTACGCTCCAAGGGAGACAGGGTGAACGCCCCAGAAAGCACACCCTCCTGCGGAGCGAGTGCCTCGGGCACCGGAACATCCAAGAAAGCCATCATGTCCAGTACCCGGCCATGGAAAGCTCTGATAGAGCGGGGCAGGTCCTCGTCCTGATCGCCTTGCGCGTCATCCGACAGGTCAGGATCTTGCTGAGCCGCGTCGGGCGCTGCCTTGTCCACGGGGGACAATGGTGGCAAAGGCGGAAGAGTCGGGGAAGGCACCGTGGGCAAGGGAGGCGCCGGCGGAACCACCTGAGGAACAAGTGGAGCCGGAGCAGACATATCTCCCTAAAAATCCCTTTGAAATATTCCCTCATGGGGTCGGTACGCATGAGCCTCTGAAATTTACAGAAAAAGGCTTCCTCCAGGGACTGCTTTGGAACCTAAGGCGGCCTCTCATGAGGAGGATAATTCCAGGGACGCAAAGGGGGAAGGGTTCCACACCGGCCCCTCCACCGACAAATCCTCATAAATCAACAGTCTCTGACATCTATCTACTCATCTATATTTGTATCCACGTTCAATATTAGCCTTTATTTCTCTACACCCATGACTCATCTGGATCAAACTATGGCCACTGCTGTTGGTGCTGATATCATTGTTACTTATCTTAATCTTCAATTAAAATCTTTAAAATGTAATCCCAAGGGTCATGAGCTGCCGAAATGCAGGGCAAGCGATAAAACCGCTCTAGAAAAAAATCTCCTTTCCATCACTATCAGACTCTTGAGTAAGCACACACCACATGAGCCAAACTACACACGATGATTATGGATGTTTTCTATGTTAATACGAGCCCTGAGTTGTTCTTATTTCTTTTCAAGACTTTTGTTCAGCAAAGCAGAGTTCTGATGGAAATGCAAGTTTTGCCCATAAGGCATTTAGTACAGGAGACCATGAAATAACCAGCTGTTGTATACTTGATGTCATGCTGGATCGCTTCCCTTTCTTGTGGAAGGTAATTATTCCTTAACTACAGTAGCACTGATACAATCCTTTCTGTAGGGAGCCCATTTATGATTTACAACAAAGTGTATGTTACATATGATTACTGGCCCAGTAATAGTCTTTCTTGTGCTTGTATCTGTTGAGAATCGCATTCTATGCATATTCCACCATCTAGTGGTTGTTCCCCAGTATTAGATGTTCCTTTTCCAAAGTAAAAGTAAGCATCAACAAGTCCACACCTATAACAGTAACCTTAGACAATGAGTGGAGGGAACCATAATGCCCCTCGGGGCCTACGCACTCATATTATTTTCTGTTTGTTTGCCTAAGAGAAAGCGTGAGACCCCTGATGCTTAATGCTGTGGAATCGGCTACTTCATTAATTTGTTTTATGTTTTATTTATTTATTTTTGTATTTTATTTTGAGCCGTGAGTCTATCTTCGTGTAGGCTGGGTGGACGCATGTGATTCTAAACAGATAAAAGTTCCAGAAAGCTTGCTATTGTGTAATTAACAATGGTCTTCTGAGGATTGTAAATCTATTCAGGTGCTTTGTACAGACTAGCAAGCTATGTGTGATTTATTAAAGTTACTCACTGTAGTGACTAAAGTATGCCTAGTCCATATTCCTCTTTCCTCCATCCTTGTGGGGCGTCCCCGAACCTTTCGCAGTGAAAAATTGAGCTTCCCCTTTAAATTTAGTATAACACGTGGGGGCGCGGCCTTGGGCGTGGGAACACCCCGCCGTGGACCCGCTGTTTGGAGCCTCACCTCAATTCCCTTTGAACTCATCGTCGGACACTTGGATACCTGGATACTCTTAGTACGTATTAGCCCTTGGCATACTAGCAGAGGGGAGTAACTAATTACTCATATGGCCCATCCCCTTTACTCCATCCTTGTGGGTGAATCCACCAAACAAGAACATAGGGTGGAGCTGTGATTACCTGCCTCATATCTAGGACGAAGCAAAAAGGTTCTTCAGAACCACCTGACCAAACTCTGCAGCAAGTCTGAAGCTAGTGTCCAGTGAGTAGTGCTTACAGAAGGCTGACGGGGATGCCCAAGTAGCTGCCTTGTTGATGACATTTCACGAAGCATGTCTCTGAGACGCGACAGAGTAGAAGCTTTAGAATCTAAAAGCATCCCTAAACAGTCTGATATAAGTAAGGCAGATCAAAGTGTCTTGAAATTGTTGGGAACCAATGAAGACATTATCATTCTCCAAGCCGATAAGGGAGGTGTGATAGTGGTCCTGAATAGAACAGATTATGTGGAAGAATATCTAAAACATTTGTCTGACTCTTCTCACTACCAGAAAATATATAAATATCCTATTAGTGAACTTATTTCCACCATCAGAAATAAAGTAACCAGAGCGGTAAAAATGGAAATGATCAGAAGACAAGAAGGCGAGTATCTAATTAAAGAAAACGAGTTTCTATACTCTCCATAAAAACCTGGAGAAACGCCTGCAACACCAATCATTTCAGGGGTCAATTCGCTGTTCGAACCCCGTCCAAATATGTGGATTTCTATTTAAGACCATTCATATCAGGCATGAAGAGCTACATTAAAGACACCACAGATGCCATTAACAGAATTGAGGGTACTAATTTCAATCCGAATGAGAATTTGCTATTATGCCTAGACATACAGGCGCTATACACAAATATACCTCAGCAAGCTACTATAGAAGTTGTCGAGGAAACTCTACTTAAAAGAGAGGATGAACATCCGGTGTCTAACTCCTTTATAAAATGGTGCACCGTGATGGCATTAACTAATAATTTCTTCCAATTTCTAGGACAGTACTACAAACAAAGAGGGAACTGCGATGGGAGCTGCCATGGTTCCCAATTTAGCAAATGTATATGTGAACATGTTCAAGGAAACTGGTGTATTCTACTCTCAACCCATTTCAAGAAAACATATTGTGTTGGCTGCAATATATAGATGATGTTTTTGTTATCTGGAAGGGCAGTGAAGAAGAAGCTAATCACTTCCTGAAATGGCTTAATGAACAAAACAGTTATTTAAAATGTACAATAAATATCAGTCATGAAAAAGTCAACTATTTGGATATATGAATATACCCATTATCAAGGCTCTCTGTTAGTAAGACCCTACACTAAACATAATGATAGAATCATGCTCTTACATTATAACAGCCACCATGCCCGACATGTAAAGAATAACCTTCCGTTTGTACAGTTTTTACGCCAAAAAAAGAACAGTACCACTAATGAGTCATGAGCGGGGAGCGAATGTCCCGATTAAGAAACTGGTCCACAGAGGATATCCCTATTCTTTAGTGAAAAAAAACAGCCAAGAGGGCCTTCAATAATAACAGGGAGGCACTCTTGGATCAACAACTTCACAGGAATGAAACTAAAAAGCAGAATCCTCTAGTCTTTGTAAATACATTCAGTAACTTATCTTATAAAATCAAAGTAATTATCAATCAGACTTGGAAGAAAATCATGACCAAAGACAATGGTAGGCCGTTAATAGCTTTTTAAAAAAGCACTATGGTACGCAATCTAGTAATGAGAAATGATATAGGCAATAAGAAAAAGAAAATCCAACAGACAAGACTATGGGGATTACCACCGGTGGCAGGATATTACCCCTGTGGAATGTGCAATGTGTAGCCACACTAAAAATACCCTGTCAGTGGATTTGGGACTGGAAAAGGGATGGAATATTACAGATCACACAAACTGTCATACGAATAATGTGATCTATCTGATTAGATGCCCTTGCCAATACATTTATATGGGCAAAACAAATAGGACATGTAAAACAAGGATGGTTGAGCACAAAAGCTGCATCAAAAACAGGGTGCAACAAGCACTCTTAGTTAAACACTTGGGAGAAGAAACAATTGTAATGAATTTAGCTGGATGATTCTTAAACAGATCAAGGGAGAATCACAAGAGATTATTAATAGAAAGCTATTGCAAATGGAACATTTTTTTTTTTTTTTTTTACCAAAAGCCACATCCATGGTTTGAATGAGAGTGTAGAATGCCATTACGCCTGAAAGGTATTTGGTGTGTTTTAGTTGCTCGACCACCTTGTTACAACAGAAATTTGTAACCATTAAAATGGCAACCATATATTTTTTTTTTTTTACTTGGGCCCTTTGTGGCAATGAGTAAACATGTAATAACATCAAGTCATTGAGAGGTTCATAATCAGGTTTGTTTGTTTCGTTGTACAATGAGATTCAGATACAATATGATAGTGTGGACATAGAAACTGTATACTGAAATGTGAAGATGTGTCGAATGGAGGTAATTAATAATAATAATAATAATAGTTATACAAATAACATGAAAAGAGACATTAGGCATCCATAGGGAAACTTTACACCTAAAATGGGATCCACTACCATGATGGTTATAGTGAAGATCGCCTTTTCACCGTAGCGATTTTTGTGGGCCTGCTTTTAAATCTTGCTGGAATTATTAAGAAGTAAAGGTTTTGAGTACTGGCATTCTCTCAACTAACAAGGTAAGAGTAGTATTTTTTTAATGTCCATGTATGTATGGACTTCAATGCCCAGTATTCACATAAATGGATATACGAGTCAAAGAAACGTGGTGCACATGATGACCTCATCACGTATGGCATTGTGACGTTTTTGACGCATAAGTTTCGCCGCCATTTTGAAAACGGGAGTGCGACTATGATGCATTTGTTTTGACGAGTTTGGACTACTAACTAGATAAAATAAAGAGGTGAGTCTGATATATTTGACCTCTAGGCAAGTTGATTTTGGGATTCTTTGATATCTCCATCCATGGATAGACCTAAAAACAAGCAGTAATTCCATCTATTCTCCTTTAAATCCCATGAAGAGTTCCTTGGTAAAGAGATCCTTGGGATCATATTTTGTTGGAAAACAGAGACCGTTTAAGTTCTATGTTTGTAATACCAAGGTGACTTAGCGCAGTGATTATTTTTTTCAATTGAGTGGTGGCTAATGCGGTTTCCATTTGTGTGTTAATTACTGTTGAGATTGTGACTGATTGAATAAACAATTGTGGAACCTTTACAGCAATATTCACCGTTCTGAAGGAAAAATATAGAAACTAGTGACCACAAGTAAGATTCTGGTTGAAGTAGTCCAGGACGTTGGCAGTACTGGTGTGAATTAGTTTTTTCATACAGCTCCCATAGCACTCATGTGTTCTTAGACTAATTGTAGTCTATGTTTGTTATTTATTTAGAATGGATTAAAAGGATACAGGCTGATATACTGCCAAGAAAGAGGTTGTCACCTATTGCAACCATTTGAGGTTTGAGGTTGACCAGAGGCCAAGGGACATACACCCCAGGAGCCCATTAGGTATGTAATTAACAAGCATGCCTTACCCTTTTTGGAATTGAGGTATTGTTCACTGATCTAAATGAAATGAAGATCATAACATATAACACTAATTTAGTGCTTTGAATCAACAGGGTTACATACAAATTATTCTGAAGCAAGGGCAGGAGAATAAATCAAGACTTCTTTATACTGCAGACACAAGACAACGTTTGCCCCTGAAGAAAGTCCAACATTGATATGTGTATTATGGACAGAAACTTGTACAAGTCGGGTTGTCAAAGTATAATAGGAAAACAAACTTGGAAGATCTAATTGAAAGATATTAAAAGGCCCCAGTGTGGAAAGTTATACGGAGGCATTGTGTGTACTATATGAATAGGACCCATACACATTGGTTAACTTGTGTTGCTTTTTTTATTATATATTTTTGTGTTTTACATGGTTTATTTTATAGAATGTTTTATGTAATGTGATCATTTAAAAAAAAAAATAAGAAAATATTGTTGCTACCTGTTTATGGCACGGTTTTGAAATTAACCTTATTTTTGGTGAACTAAAGTTCTTACCCATGTAGTAAGGTTACAACCCTTTAGACGTGGATCTAACCGTTTGAGACTAGTGTCAATATATACCAACCATTGCCCATTAACCCAACACGAGAAATCACTGAGAATCTGAAGGTTATCCTAGACATGGCTCTAGACAATGAATGGATCAACGAAAAAACCTGCACGTTTCATTTTCCAGATTATCCCAAAATTCTTAATTTTTATTTAATTCCCAAAGTACATAAATCATTGGATAAACCACCAGGACGTCCCATTGTGGCCGACACCAACAGCATATGGCAACCTCTAGGAATTTATGTAGATACTGCCTTACAGCCGATCATACAGAAGTACGTAAATATGTAAAGGACACCACCGATTTCCTAAATGGGCTTAAGAATATCATCATTCAAAAGAAAAACATTTTAGTCACCATTGATGTCTGCAGCCTGTACACATCGATTCTACACAACTTGGGACAACAAGCAATCGAATGGCTTCTTTTGCATCAATAAGACGGAGCATCTAAAGAGTGAATAGTAATTCTTCTAGAATTTATCTTTCAGAATGCATACTTTGAACATGACAGCAAATATCTGCAAACCAGTGGAACCGCAATGGGGGCCACCATGTCCCCAGCATAGGCAAATGCTGAAGTTTGAGGAGAGCACATCATTAAACATCCTGTGTGGCACAAATATATTATCCATTGGGGTAGCTAAATAAACAACATTTTCATGGTTTGGAATGATTCTATAGAGATACTGGAAGCGTTTTTAAGATGCCACAATTTCGTAGACAAAAGGATACAATTTACATATGGGATTGGAAGCCTTGGCATCCATTTTCTAGATGTACAGATTACACCCAACACCCATTGATTTGACACCACGTTATATCAAACCCACAGACCGCAAAAACCATCACAGATTGAAGGTTATTCTGGCTGCATCACCCCACCTTGCAACAAGCAGGAACTCGCCAATTAACCCCCTTAGAAAAGTACCTCAATAGGGACCCAGGGTACAGGCATCTGGTTACAGCAATATACAAGTACTTAAAGGCAGGTGAGGACCCTCCAATAAGGCCATACATGAGAGCCACGGGGTGCAGAGTAGAGGAGAAGGAGTGGACGAGGCTGTAGGCTCATATCCCCAAATTAACAAGATCCTTCAAAATCAGGGAGATCTGGTTGAAACCTATCTACCAGTGGCACATGACGCAGTCAAAACTGCACAGAATGTACCCAGGGGCTTCACAGCGTTGTTGGATGGAGTGCAGGGCTGTGAGCACCTGGAGTCATATTTGGTGGGAATGCCTAAAAATCGACAATTACTGGATGGGCATAATGGAAGCCATTGAGCATGTCCTATGGCTTAAGTGCGAGGGGAATGGAGGCCTGGCGATTATTGGACTGGGCAGGACACTGGAGCACATCACGTCCAAGGCAGCCGCAAGCTCTACGTCATGATGATGGCGGCTGGCCTGGTACTGGCACGCAAATAGAACACTAGGGACCCTCCACAGGATCACGAATGGGTGGTAAAAATCTGGAGCATAGTAGCATTGGAATGGCTCATATATTCCATCCAAAGTGACTACAAGAGGTTCATATCAGATTGGTCGACCCTACTGAAATACCTAAGGGAGGCTGCAAGGGGAGTATGGTGCCCGAGGACCATGGGCCTCTTAGGCATAGTCGAACGACCTGGGGAAGGCGATCTATGAATGGGCTACAGACGGAGGTGTTCTACAACTCTGACGAAATGGAATGTCTGTCATACTACAGCAATAGTACCTCTAGGGAACTGCCAAAATCAGACCATACTCGAACCAAGGGGACAGGAGGAGGGGGTGTGGGGTTTCATTCATGTTTGAATGTGTTATTGCTTGTTAAAACTGCCAATAAAAAGTTAAATTAAAAAAGAAGTAGGAGTTGCATGAGGTTACTGAAGTCTACTGAAAGCCTGAAGGCTCAAACTACCCACAAGGACTGCAACGAAACCCACAGGGATTGCCACAGAGTCCCCTGGCACTGTACCATCACTGTCAGACCGATAAGGAACAAGTTACTTACCTGTAACTGTTGTTCTCCAGCATGGGTCTGGCATGGATTCACATGCTCATGAATATTCCCCGTTGTCAGGCCGGGAATCTTCGGTATAGAAAAAAATCAGTATCAGTTTCGTTTCTGATCTGTCTTAACCAATCACTGGTCTCTGGGTCATACTGCCCCCAGCCAATGACTGTCCTCTCCCTAAGCTCCCTAAGCCCCGACTCTGGCAGCCATCTTCAGATTTGGTAGCACGTAAAGTGCAGTATGACCAAGTGAAGAGCCGCAGAGGGGTAGGCGGGAGGGTTCGCATGTGAATCCATGCCAGACCCATGCTGGAGAACAACAGTTACAGGTAAGTAACTTGTTCCTTCTCCAGCATGGGGTCTGGCATGGATTCACATGCTCATGAATAAGAGAATACATAGCAGTACACACATGCACAACCACGGGAGGTGGCAACAGGCTCAACATTAAGCAATACAACAACTCAACATTAAGCATCTCTTACCTCCTCACCAGGCTCACCTTAAGCAAACAGGTTGCGCAGCACTGCTTGGCCAACCCTGGACTCCTCCCTGGAGTCCCGATCGATGCAGTAGAATCTTGTGAAGGTGTGCGTCGACCTCCACGTCGCACCCCTGCAGATGTCCAGCAGGGGCACACCAGACAGGAACGCCGTGGTAGCAGCGATCGCTCTGGTCGAATGGGCTCTCGGACGGCCGGGCAGCGGTCGGTTTGCCAACCGGTGATGGTGCATGATACAGCCAAAGAGCCATCTGGAAATGGAAGTCTTCGAGAGAGCCTTCCCTTGATTCACAGTCCCAAAGTAACAGCTGTGATGTCTTCCAAAAACTCTTCGTGCGGTCCACGTAGAACTTCAGCGCTCTAGCTACGTCCAGCGAGTGCAGAGTCCTTTCAGCCGGCGACGAAGGAGACGGGAAGAAAACTGGCAACACCAAGGGTTTGTTGAGGTGGAAGTCCAACGGCACCTTGGGCATGAAGGAGGGGCGAGTCCTCAGCACCACCCTCGTGTCGTGAAACGTGAAGTATGGTGGCTTGCAAAATCGGGCCTGGATCTCTCCCACTCGTCATGCGGAGGTGATGTCCACAAGAAACGCTGTCTTCCACGACAGAAACTTCAACGGTGCCGAATGCATAGGTTCAAATGGGGGCCCCCCCAAGAGCCTGGTCAGCACCACGTTGAGCTCCCACGCTGGGGCAGGGGCCTTCACCGGCGGGAATGATCGGAACAATCCTTTCATAAATTCCTTCACCAGTCGATGAGACCACAAGGACGCCTGTCCCGTAGTTCTGGTGTATCGTGAGATGGCGGCCAGATGTATCTTGATGGAAGCGTGAGCCAGTCCAGCCTTGGCCAATGACAGTAGGTACGGCAATACTTGAGGGGCCGTAATCCGCAGAGGGTTAATCATCTGTGCATGGCACCAGACATAGAACCTCTTCCATTTATGTCCGTAGCACTTGAGAGTTGAGGACGCCCAGGCCTTTGCAAGAACCTCTCTGCAGTCGGCCGGGATGTCGTACCCTCCAAACTCTAGTGCTGCAGGAGCCAGGCCTGCAAGTTCAGCGACTCTGGGTTGTGGTGAAGAATGGCGCCTCCTTCTCTGGAGAGAAGATCTGCGTCCGTCGGCAGCTTGACTGGTGTGGATGTTGACAAGTCCAGAAGGTCCGGGAACCAGATCTGTCTCGGCTACGCCGGTGCGACGAGGATCATCCTGCACCGGGACCTCTTGAGCTGGTTGATGAGCCGGAGCAGCAACGGCAGCGGAGGGAACGCATAAAGAAATAGGCCGTCCCAGGGGAACGAGAAAGCATCGCCCATGCTCCTCGGCTGGGGGAACCTGCTGGCAAACCTCCGGCACTTGGAATTCGTCGCCGTCGCAAAGAGATCGATTTGGGGTTCGCCCCATCGTCGGAAGAGTCGATCCACTTGATCCTGGCGTAGTTCCCACTCGTGGCACGAGCGCAGCTCTCTGCTGAGTGAGTCGGCGATCGTGTTTTTTATTCCTGCCAGATGAAGAGGCACGCGAAACATCCCTTGGGCGACGGCCCAATGCCACAGATCCTGGGCTTCCTTGGATAGGGCAGGGGATCTGGTTCTGCCCTGCTTCCGGATGTAGAACATTGTGGTGGTGTTGTCGGTGAAGATCCACACCACCTTGTCCTTGAGGGACGGAAGAAAAGACCTGAGGGCCCAGAACACTGCGCAGAGCTCCAAGATGTTGATGTGGAGTGACTTCTCCTCCGGGAGCCAAAGGCCTCTTGCGTGAAGATCTCCAGAGTGCGCTCCCCAACCTTCCAGCGAGGCGTCCGTCACGTCACCTGGTGAGCTGGGGTCTGAAAGTCCGTGCCCGCCGACAGATGAGAGCGAGTACCCCACCACCGGATCGCCTGACAGAACGTCTCGTTGAGGGATCCTGTCCTCGAAGCTGGCCCTCGACTGGACCCAGCGGGCGTCGAGGAACTCTTGTAAGGGGTGCATCCGAAGCCTGCAAAGGCGCACCAGATAAATGCAGGAGGACATCATCCCGAGGAGGGACTTGATAGATCTTACCCTGGCCATGTCCGTGGCCAGCAGACGCTGCACCTTGCCCAGAATAGTCCTGGTCCTTTCCTCCGACGGCGAGGCCAGCCACGCCACTGTGTCGAGCTTGACTCCCAGAAACAGGGCGACTTGAGACGGAACCAGGTGGGATTTTGGAAAGTTGATGGAGAATCCCAGGTCCGTGAGCAGCTGGACGGTCTTCGCAGTGTGCTCCACGGCGAGCTCCCTTGTCCTTGCCCGGATGAGCCAGTCGTCCAGGTAGGGGTAGACGTGGATCCCCTGTAGGCGCAGCCGCACCGCCACCGGTGCGAGGCACTTGGCGAACACCCTGGGTGCCGACTTCAATCCGAACGGGAGGGCCTTGAACTGGTAGTGCCGCCCCTTGACCACGAACCTGAGGAACTTTGTGTCTTTTTAGAGTGGGGATGTGGAAGTACGCATCCTCCAAGTCAAACGACGACAGGAAATCGCCCTCCTCCAGCTGTCCCAGCACGTGCTGGAGGGTGACCATCCGGAACTTCTGTGCCTTGATGTACTTGTTCAGTCGTCGCAGGTCCAGGATGGGGCGCCATCCTCCTGTCTTCTTTTTTACGAGTAAGTACCTTGAGTAAACTCCGGAGCCCTGAAGCCTCTTTGGGACGAGCTCGATGGCACCCTTCTTGAGCATCGCTCTTACTTCCAACAGTAGTTGAGGGACGTGATTTTCCTTCCTGGCCACGGGTGGAACGCGAGGGCACTTCTTCTGAAACTCGAGGGCGTGCCCTTGGGCAAGGGCGTCCAGCACCCAACGGTCGGTGGAGATGGACTCCCACACGCTGACGAACCTCGCCAGCCGGCCTCCCACCGGGGTGCTTCGGTGGGGGCCCGACCCCACGGTCGGTTCAATCTTGTTTGGAGGCCGCCTTGCCTCCTTGACCTCCCTGTCGACGACGACGGGCACCACCTGACTTGCCGCGTCCCCGGTAGGCTTCCTGGGATGAAGATCTTGCCGCTTGGCGGTACGTGGAGGAGCCACTGCCGGATCCCTTGGAGGCACCTTGTCTGCCTCCGGAGCTCCGAAAGGACGGCCGTCGTCGTTGGAGCACTCCCACTGCCCGGGCAGTCTCCGTGTCTGTCTTGATGGCCTGAAGGGACTCATCAACCGCCTTCCCAAACAGGTTGTTCCCGTCAAAGGGCATGTCCAAAACCTTGGTTTGTACGTCCTGGTGGAAATCCGTCGCCTTGAGCCATCCTCGTCGTCTCAGGTAAACGCTGTTGCCCAACTGACGGAAACAGGTGTCGGCGATGTCCGTTGCCACCGTGATGGCGTGGTCCGAGGCAATCTCAATTTCCTGTAGGATTTCAAGGGACTTAGCCCTTTTGGCATCCGGAAGGAAGTCCAACAGCGGGGCGATTTTGAACCACAACTCCCTGTCGTAGCGGGCTACGATAGCCAGGGCGTTGGCCGCCTTGATAGTCGTCGCTGCGGATGAGATGACCTGTCGTCCCATCGTGTCCAGCTTCCTGCCCTCGCCGTCCGGCGGGGAAGTTGATGTCGAGGCCGATGCCCCCCAGCTTTCTTCTTTGCCGCCGCCGAAACGACCGAATCCGGGGTAGGTTGCGCCCGAAGGCACAAGGGGGCAGCGTCGGGGACCCGGTACTTCTTCTCGTACCAGTCCCTCTTTGCCGGCACCGTGGCAGGGTTCTTGAGGAGGGCGAGCCCCTCATCCCACATGTCCTCAAGAAGTGGTACGGCGAGGACCGTCTTCCTTTTAGCCTTGCACCGTTGGTAAAGGAACCCTTCCTTCTTCTCTTCTGGGCAGAGCTGGAAGAGCTCGGATGCCCTGGAAATCATGGCATGAAAGGATCCAATCTCGTTGGGCGGGGACGCCCAGGCAGGGGGTGACGGGGGACACATCCCGTCTTCGCCTCCGTCGTCATCTGTACCTGTCGTAGCCGTGTCCGTGCCTGTATCATCCCCGTGGGTAGTAGACCGGGGGGAAGGCAGAGCAGGCCGCAGAGGTCGGAGAGGTGGCGTAGGATGCGTCGTCCTCCTCTTATGCGGTGGACTTTCCGAAGGTCCTGGCTCCGGTTCCCCCGTCGGGTCTGGCTCAGGTACCTCCGTTGAGGGGAGGGGCAACCTTGTCCTCATCTCCGAGCTTGATGACTGAATCGCTGACAAAATGGCCGCCGAAGTGTCCTGCGGCACTGGAAACGACGGGCGCGAGGGCTCTTGAGGAACCTCGTCAGCAACACCGTCGCTCTCGTCGTCGCCCTCGTCGAGATCCCTCCCGATGGGCTGCGCCTCTTCCACGACTTCGATGAGCTCTTCTTCAGAGGTCGTGTCCGTATCCACGATGGACACCTGCCCCTCCCCCACCTTTTCCAACGAGGACTTCGTGGGGGTCTTCTCAATGGGCCTGAAAGATGACTCCCTCCGCGGTGGCAGGGACACTCTGGGTCCTGAGGTCGTCTCCACTGGCGCAGCCTCCACAGGCTGAGCCAGGGCCGCTGCGACATCCTCAATCGAGGATTAGCAGGGTGAATTAAGGCCATCATCACCTTCTGTACGCCTGGGGCCTTCACCTTGGGGGGGAGGGTCCGAGTCTCGCTCCCCCTCTGCTGGAATCTTCGAGATCGACCGGGGCCTCTCCAGAAGCTTCGCCGGGTTCTCGGACTTCCTCTTACCCGAGCCAGAGCGTTGGCTCATGGTTGATGGCGCCGGGGAGGATGCGCCCTGCCTGGCAGCCAAGGAGCCCGACCGTTCGTAACCCACAAATCTAGACTCTCAAACATCAGGTTCAATGGCCTGGTCGAATCGGTCTTGGACCAAGAATTAAGAGACTATATAGCAATGCTTCAGCAGCCCTGTGAAAGGGACAGCCTGAGGACACAAGGATCAACAGAGTGCACAGGGTAGACCCTAAGAAGAGGGAATCGGGCGCAAGACCTCGGGATGTCCTGGTAGCCTTGACATTGTATGTCATAAAGGAGCAGATACTTAAATAGGCGCAACCACACCAAAATCAATAAATGGTTCTCAGGTTCATCTGTACCAAGACCTGGCCCTCTCCACATTACAAAAGAGGAGATTGATGCAACCAATCACGAAAATACTGGCAGCCAAAAATATCAACTACAAATGGACCCTTCCCTTCGGACTGCTATTTTCATGGGAAGGAAAGCAGCAGCGGATCCACACATGTGAAGAGGGCATGTCACTGATGCAAATTGAAAACGAGGAGGATCACTCTGAGCAACAGGCAACTCAGACCTCCCTCAGAGGAGATTTCAAATCGTGGGAATGGACGACAGTTGGAAACAAGAGACGTGAGAGAGAAGTGAAATCAACAGGGCTGCGAACCAAATCAATCAACAAATGAAAGGGGGCTGATGACAAATTGATACCATACGACGTGGGAGAAGAATATAGGAAATTTGCTATGCTAAGGTGAAGTGACCCCGGATGGAGGGGCAACCTAGACTATCTTCGAGTCTGACACAACATTCAGAGTACCCTGGCTATACCCCATCCCACGGTTGTACAAGGCCCAACGCCCTAGAGTTCCACCTGTGGAGGTTCGCGAGAACCCAGGCCAAGATAGGATAAAGGGATAGGAGGACAGGAAGGGAGGGGAAGGGAAGGGGGAGGAGAGGGGGAAATGGGGAAAGTTGATGTTAAAATTTCGAGAGTTTAGCAATGGTTTTGTGTATGTTATACATCATCTGCATGTTTTAAAATACGGGGAAGCGGAAGCAGCAACAACAGTAAAGAGACAGAAAGATTTTCCGGATATGGCTGATATGAACATTATAACTCTAAATGTGCAGGGCCTGAACTTGCCGGCAAAACGCCACTCCATATTTAGGAGGCTCTTGGAGCTTCAGAAATCCATCGCGTTTCTACAGGAAACGCATTTACTCCCTAAAGATGAGAAATGACTGTCGCATAAAGCATTCCCAAAACAATACTATGCCTCCCGTGAGACAAAGACGAAAGGAGTGGCAGTTCTGATGGGCGCCAACTTGTCATTTACAAAATGATTTTACATAAAGACCCAGACGGAAGGTTTCTAGTACTCAAGGGCATTCTGGAGGGGCAGATGTACACACTGCTGGCAATATACAGGCCTAATGAAAAGCAAGACACTTTTCTGTTGAAAACGCTCCAACAGATAGGAAGCTGGTGTGAAGGGCAGGTGATCGTGGGGGGAGATTTTAATTGCGTAATGCACCCCACACTAGATCAAACACTCCTGCCGTCCTCCACAAATAGCAAGAACAGGCAAGCACTGAGGAATCTATTCCGAGACCTGGGGGTAATCACTCGTTACTCAGCAGTACACAAAGGTTACTCAAGAATAGACCTGATCCTGGTACCCGCAACAAAAATCCCTCATGCAATAAAGATATAAATTGCAATCAAATACCTATCCGAAAATGCCCCAGTGATCTTACAAATTGAAAAGCCCATGGTAAACTGAGAAACCTGCAAACACTGGAGATTAAATTAGCTGAATCTAGAAGACATAGCATTGAAAGCACACATGGAGGGGTGATTGGTTACTACTTCAAAGAAACTAAGAATGGGAAAACCGATTGGAGAATAGTCTGGGACGCTTGTAAAACAGTGGTGCGGGGGGAATTCATATCCCAATCTATAATATATGCTAAGGGTAGAGAAGCAATTAGGAACAAACTGGAGGGGGGAGCTTTAGGAACTGACGCCCAACATAAAACCCGGCAGGCACAAAAGTCTCTAAGGGCATGAAGGAAGATCAGAGCACAACTGGAAGCTCACGTAGCAGATCGCATGGCATGAGTGTTAATAAACACTAAGCAAACTTACTACATGCAGGGAGGGAAAGCCAACTGATATCTTGCAGGAAAACGTAGACAGCAAAAAGTCCGGAACTATATCAACCAATTGCACGGCGAGGGAGGTAGATTATTCCCAGCAGAAACAGATAAACTTAGGATCATTGAACAGTTTCATGCTGTCCTGTTGAAACAAGAAGGGCTAGACCCGTTGCTAAAGACTAGGCATATGGAATCGCTACACCTACCCCAAATACCCAGAGAAGATAGTGAAACCCTGGAAGCACCCATTATGTCACAAGAAGTTAGCGATTCAATAACCTTGCTACCTAGAAATAAAACGCCGCGCCCTGATGGCTTAGGGAACGGCTTTTATACAACCTTTAGGGCCCAACTGCTTGCACCATTAACTAGACTTTTCAATCACATAAGAGAACACTGGGTGATAACCGATATGGGGAAGTCTAACAGTCATCCTGCGCCAGTTACCGCCTAATTACCCTACTAAATAGCAACGCTAAAATAAATGCCAAAATTCTATCTGCCAGATTAATGAAAGTCCTCCCGGGTATAATTCACGAAGATCAAGCAGGCTTCATAGTAGGGAGACACACACAGGATAACGTTAGAAGAGCCATAGATATATTAGACTTAGGCACCAAAACTGGGCAACGATTCTCAATAGCAGCGCTAGACGCGCGGCGGGCTTTTGATAGCCTGGACTGGGGGTATCTGTAATTGGTTCTTTCAGCGTTTGGTTGTGGACTGGAATTCACCAGGATAATTCTGGCGAACTTCCAAATACCTTCAACAACCTTCCTACTTAATAAGCAAACCTCGGCACAGATTAACATATGGAGAGGCACACGCCAAGGGTGCCCTCTGTCCCCCTTGGTTTTTGCCATGGCTATGGAGCCACTCATGGCCGCAATCAGACAGGATCAAAGAATTCAGGGGATAGCGAGCAGAAACAAGATTCATAAAGTAGCATTGTACGCAGACGACATCCTCTATTTCTGAAGAACACAAACAGATCCCTGGCCGTAGTGATGGAGAAGTTGCAAGAATTTGCAGCAATCTCTGGATTTACGATAAATTACACAAAATCCAAAGCCCTAAACATAACTGAAGACCGACAAAGACCACCCCTTGATATGGGAAGAGAACAACATAGAATACCTGGGGATACAAATAACAAGAGAATACAAGGGACTATATAGGTCAAATATAACCCCACTCTGGAAAAACCTGAAGGAAGACTTACATAGATGGGATGCCCAGGAATTCTCCTGGTTTGCACGAATAGCGGCAGTAAAAATGACACTACTGCCCAGTCTACTGTACATAGTGAGCTCGCTCCCAGTAGCGATACCACCCCGCATGTGTAAGACATTACAGTCCAAAATTATAGCCTTTATATGGCAGAGAAGGAAACCTAGAGTACAACAGAGTCCTGACACACCCGCCACTCTTGGGGAGTTGGGAGTCTCAGACAGAGGGATACATTCTGGCAGCACAATTGGCACCTATGCTTAAATGGGCAACAGAAGGGACACTTAAGGGTTGCTGCGAGATTGAACAAGGGGTCACATCCATCCCCTTGAAAGATCTACATGCCATGCAAGCCACTGCCCGCGGGGCAGCCGGACAGCTGCTGGAAGCTACAAAGGTATCACTATGCAGATGGGATCAAGCACTCAGAAGGGGGAAATACCCAGGGGCCTAGGCCCTTATACCCCAATGGCTTTTAATAATGGCTTCACCCTGGGCCAAAGAAAGAATATCTGGGATGTTTGGAAGGGAGAGAAACCCCTAGTATTAAAGGACTTCCATTAGAACGGGAAGCTCCTACAGTTTGAAGAATGCAAACAGAAATTTGGTATAGGCGAGGGGGAACGCTTTAAATATATACAGGTCAGGCACTGGGTCTCGCAGATTAGCAAGACTGTACAGACTGCTGGATCAGGAAAAGCTAAGAGAACAACGCCCATACATGAACAGGTGGGAAAAAGATTTTGGAGCCCCAATTACGTGAGAGGTATGGGAACAAATCTGGAAGAGGGACCTTAAAATATCTAAAAGTACATCTATCAAAGAAACTGCATATAAAATCTGCTTCAGATGGTACCCAACACCCCATCGCCTAAAGGGGATGAAAACACACTACCCCTCCCCCTCCACCCCCAGTGCCGGAGACAATGCAGGGAAATAGGAGACTTACATCACTGTGGTGGACATGCCCAGAAGCCATAACATACTGGAAAGAGATCCTGGGGTATATTACAGGGGCACAATTGCTACACTCACCCACAGTAGTCCTGCTGGGGGCAGAGGCAGAAGGGGTAGGGTATACGCGACAAGTGGCAACAGAGCAGCCCTCATTATGCACCTCCTGACGGCCGCACGCATGACCTTAGTCCAAGGATGGAAAACGGTAGAAGGACCCGTCATAGCATGGTGGTGGGTAAAGATTTTAGCGGGTCTTAGCGATGGAGAAAGTATGTGTGCTAAAGGCCGGGAAATACAACAAGTTCCTAGCGGTATGGTCCCCCTTCCACGAATATGTACAGGACAGAGAAGCCCAATTTCACAAACCGAAGCTACTTAAGAATGTACACGTATACTGACTATAATAGAATGCTGCTCATCCTTTTCGGCAAGGGGAGATAATAGAATGAAAACCTGGAAAGACAAAATCGAAATGATCCATACAGGTTGGGGATAGGTGGGGGAGGGTAGGTGTGGGGCTTGTTAGCAACATAAAATCTAATGTTTGCTGAAGCCATGTGGCATACTACTTGATAGTGTACCTGTATAACATGTGATGTCATCTGTAATAATAAGAAAGATGGTAACTTGACTGGAATAACGAACATGAATGAAAAAAAAAGTCTATGCACTGGCTGCCAGGTCAGACACCATATGTGTGGAAAAAGGGACTGGGGTGAGGCGGCCGAGAGTGGGGCGTTTCCATGCCCGATGCCCGATGCCACGGCCCGCACGATAAACAAAATTTAAAGGGGAAGCTCAATTTTTCACTGCCAAAGATTCCGGTACCATAACCATGTTGGGGGACCTCCCACAAGGAGGGAGGAAAGGGGACTGGACGTATGAGTATAGTGGTGGGTATGTAGTTGGCACTGTTGAAAATAAATTGTGCAGTACTGCCTAACCCACTTGCGAATCTGCCCTGGTTTGAGTATCCAAACAGTAATGTTTCATGACTGTATCAACAGAGCTCCATGTTGCTGCCTTCCAAATTGTGTCAAGAGGAACAGTGGCCAGGAATCCAAGAGTAGCACTTGTGTATGTAAAGCACATTCCACTTAGCGATGATTTAGTGACAGGACAACACTCTGTACACAGAGCTAAGGAAAGGTCAAACTGGTTTGTTTTTCTAATCTTCTTAGTGAGGCCCATGTAGATTAGGACTACCCTGCGTACATCCAGTCATGTAAAGGGTTTTCTGCCCTCAACTGAGGGATCAGGAGAAAGCTGGCAGCTCAACCAAGGAGTTCACATGGAACTTCAATATGAGTTTTGGTGAAATATAGGGTGTGCCCTTAAGTCCTCAGTGTCATTGTGTATGGCTCCAAATGGTTTGTAGAACGACAGAGCCTGTGGGGCGTGGCTTGAGCCCATGGAGTGAGGTTGAGCCTAGCTAAAGCTCCTGCTGCATTCCTCCATTAGATCCTGTAATTGGCGTGAACCAAGAGTCGAACTTCAACAAACACACATAAAGGCGGCTTAACCAATTCCCTAGCCCTTGTGTGCGGAAGTGGAGGAAATCTGAGCTGTTTTCGTGTAATATATTGCTTCTGAACGGGGTGCCCGGTGAAAACAAAGATGGCAGACGCAGCAGCGATCCAGTAACGAGGGGGAAGAGGGGAAGACGCAGCTGCGAAAGGAAGCGAAGACAGCCGTGTGGTGAGGAGAGAGGAGCGGCTGGTGTGCTGTGCAATGCTGTCTGGGGGAGCCCTAGTGCTTGGGGCACCACCCATCACAACCTGAGCGACGCCAAAGAAATGGATTAGTGGCAAGGACAACGGGACCGGAGACGTTGAGGCCGCGGACTGCCCGAGCAGCGATCCAGAGCAGGAGCAAGTCTCAGCGAACAACACTGGGAGGAGCGGCACCAGTGCTGTGCCCCACTGCGGCTCCCACCATTGTAGGATGACCATCTGAGCGGGAGAATTGGAGCAGTGAGACCCTGGGCTGCAGAGAAGGAGCTTCGGAGACGGATGTGCTGGTGCGGGAGCTTGGCATGGCAGACAAGGAGCAGAAAGACAGCGACTAAGAGACCACGACGAGCGCTGCCCTGAGGGACCACAACAGAATCGAACGAAGGAGCGCAGGCAGAAGTGTCGGTGCCTGTGACCCCTTGCCTGCATCGGATTGGTGCCAGCACTTGTTGCGCTGCACTTGGGCCGTAGATGTGGTGACTCGATACTGAGGGGGAGACCCTTTCACAGACACGCCAACACCTGAAGCACAAATAGGGGTAAAGAGGAATAAAGGGACCGCAGAAGGGCTGAATGTGTGATCGGACGGCCCCCAGAAAGGAAAAGGCGCGGAGCCTCGACATGTTGGAAGAAGAACCCAGAGACTATGGGACATTGAAATAACAAAGGTGAGCTAACGCGCCCGCAACTATTGAGTGATTGCCCCCAGGGTCTGGACACGAAAATACTGCATCGCTTCCCTAGGAGCACTGAGAGACACACGTAGGTGCAAGCTGGGTGGGGGAAATCTAGACTCTCTATTAAAGGGACAAAAAAAACACGGGGTCACCGTAGTGGCGCACACTGTTGCAAACTTTGGCAGACATGTGCTGCCTTTGCCCGCAGCACCAACACAATTAATAGTGTCCACTTCCCTGGAAAGACAAGCAATGTACGTTGCCACACAGTGACTGAAGAATGGAAAACTGAAGCTCTCGGGTCACCGGACAATAAAAGGACATAGCCACGTGCTGCCTGGCCGACAGTTGCCATATTAGAACACAAGAAGCCTAAAGCTTGCAGTGCGCTGCTAGCCAACCTGTGCCATCTAAATAGGCGTTCATCACGGGCGGCTAAGATGCTTCATGGGCCCAGTGACTTCACAAGCTCCAGCTGCAAAGGATCTTAAAACGAACTGGTCTCCTAGTAATTTCAGTGGGCGGAACAAGACAGAAGGGGGATTCAGCCATCTCCCCATACAGTGTTGTGGGATCACTCGAGGACTCAGGTGGGAGTGCGCCACCCACACAATCTAAAGAGACTGTACAGGTAGCGGCAAAAAAAGTGCGGCCAATGCAGCTGGGTCCAGAGAGGAGAAGGGGAGTACTAAGAGCAACGCTTGGCTCAAGACGCATCTGCAAAACAAACAGAACCTGAGAGCCAGCAAGGGGTCACCTCTTAGAAGACTTGCTGATTCAGGAACCCAACCAAGGTTCCCAAGACTGCCCTGGTCGCAACGCAGAGAGGGAGGAGGTTCTGAGAACGGCTGACAAACACACAAGTGCATAGCGCAACAGCAATTAGACAGCAACAGTTCAGATACAGCAAATCACTGTTCCCACTGACAAAAAAGAGACCACCAATACGATTTGTGGAAGGGGTGGGGACAAGGAGGAGGAGTTGGGAGAGGTAGCCGGAACCCCAGTGAGATTATAGAAATCACCCAGGCATCTGCAAACCGTGTCCTCCAAGCCTGATTGTGGAGAGCCAACGTGGCACCGAATGGGGTGCTGGGTATCTGAAACGCCCAGTCATTGCTTCTTTGGTTTTGAGGCTGGCGCCGGGGAGGGAGACTGAAAGAACCCCTTATGAGATGACTTTTGGTGCTTACGCCCGTGCTTGCTGGGAGATCAGACTGGCTGCCTGGCCCCGGCGGTCTTGAAAGCCCCGGAACCCGGTCAAGGTCCGGCCCTTGTCGAAACGAGACTGGCCCTTTCCAAAATTTTTGGCTGGCGCCTTGGTAAGAACAACCAGTGATTTGGCTGTCTGGGAGCTGCTTTTCTTTTTGTCTTGCTCCTCGTCTGTGGAGGAGTGGAACAAGTCATCTCCCTCGAAAGGGATATCTAGGATTATCTCTTGGACGTCAGGATTGAGCCTGGTTGCCCTTAGCCAGGAAGTCCTTCTCATGTTTGTGGCTACACAGACGGCTCTACTTGCTGTATCAATGACAGTACCCTCCATAAAGTCTTGCGCCGCCAACTTGATTTCTGCCAGGCTGGCCTTGAAGGATGCCTGCTTGTGGGTAGGGAGGCCAGTGAGGATGTCAGCAATTTCCCTCCACAGCCTTTGGTTTTCCACAGCCAATATGGCATAGGTGTTGGCCTGTCTACATTTTCTTGCCGTAGGCCTCTAGGACCTTATACTTGGCTTGAAGCGCAGAAGTGGATGTGCTTGCCGATTAAGTCTGTGGTTTGGCCTACAAAGACGCTGCCACAATGAGGGATGAAAGTGGCTGAGGGTGAATCGATAAGAGCAGAGAGTCGCCCTCCACTTGCCTAAATTTCGCATCCCATCTTGTTTGTCAGCTGTGTGGAATGATATTTCAACCACCACTTCTTAGCTAGGGCCTCCACATCTTTCTGAAGTGGAATCCCGGTTCTGGACTCTGCCCTTATAGTGCGGATCTCAGCCAAGACCCCAGTCTCTGGCTGTTCCTTTTGTGGCTGTGGGATGCCGAGGTACTCTGTCAGGCCGGAGATTCTGTCGTGTAATTCCCTTGCCGACTAAAGTGTGTCCTGCTTCTAGTCATCGGTGTACTGTTGATCCCCTAAATCAGTAGGGTCCGCTCGGTCCACCGGTGTACAATCATGTGTCGGCGGCTGTGAGGGTGCTGCAGGTGGAGGTGGGGCTGTGGCTACCGGAGCAGCTGGTGTCATGGGTTGCAGCAGTGGCGTAAGTTGCGCCGGCTGCTGAGGAAGCAAGGGGGCTATCATGTCCTGCATGATGCCCTTAAGAATGTTTCCCATCTTTCGATGGGATGGTCCGATGACGTATTCCATATCTATGACAGTAATCACCACAGCTGTGCTGCTTTGGAAAATCTTCGGCGTCTGCGTCATGCGTCGATACGCCGCCCTCGAGGACCTCCTCCGATGGCCGACGTCACTGGATGTTATAAGTAGGACGCACGACGCCCATAGCCTCAGTTGTAGTTTTTTCCCTAGAACGTTTGGCACCAGTCTTCTGCCAGTCTGACCACACAAAGCCTTGCGGAAACATAAGCTGCAATCGCATAAGAAATTCTGTAGCGGGGAAGGCAGGGAGGAAGCGATATGGAATACGTTGTCGGACCATCCCATCGAAAGAATGTTACCAGGTAAGAGAGTAACTTGTTCTTCGAGGAGATTGGGTCCTCCGACGTATTCCATATTTATGACAGACTCCCAAAGCAGTACCAATGCAAGGAGGTGGGAAAAGAATTTAGAATACAGAAATTTAGAATGCCCAATCAAATTGCAGAGCACAGGACCGCCTTGCCAAAGGCCAGATCCTGCCCACGGATGGAATCGAGGGAGTAGTGACGTACAAAAGTATGGACCGAAGCCCAGGTGGCTGCATCACAGATGTTAAGAATAGGAACACCCCTCTGTAGGGCAGTAGAGGCAGCCATACCCCTGGTAGAATGGGCCGCCAGCCGACCGGTGGGTCCTTAACCGCCAAGCGGTGACATTCAGAAATTGCCAGCATAATCCAGCGAGACAAAGTCTGCTTAGTCACAGCTTGTCCCAAACGCTTTCCAGCGTAACCACTGAAGAGTTGATCGTCCACTCTGACCCGGGACATGCGTGAAATATAAAAGCTTAAAGCTCTCCTAGGATCGAGCCTATGGAGCCTCTCCTCTTCCTTACCAGGATGCGGAGGAGGATAAAATGCCGGAAGAATAACCTTCTGGCTCAAATGAAATTCCGACACCACCTTCGGAAGAAAGGAAGGACGAACTCTAAGGACAACCCTGTCCTTATGAAATACAGTGAAGGGTGGCTTAACTGAAAGTGCCTGTAACTCACTCTGCGAGCGGAAGTGATCGCAACCAAAAATACAGTTTTAAGAGTCAACAGTCTCAAAGGGCACGAATGCAAAGGCTCAAACGGAGCCCACATCAGAAACTTGAGGACAAGGTTCAAATCCCAACCGGGCACCTGGAAAGGTGACGGAGGGAACACATTAGTGAGCCCCTTTAGAAACTGAGAAATTAAAGGGATTTTAAAATAAGAACATTCTTCAGACAAGCGCTTAAATATGGACAGCGCCGCCAGGTAACCTTTAACGGTACCCACTTGAAAGCCCCTGTGGGCTAAAGAAAGCAAAAAAAGACAGAACCACAGGAATGTCACATGAAAATAGATCCACATTCTTAACCCTGCACCACTCGCAGAACTTTTTCCAACGGCAGTGGTACAGGGACTTAGTTGCGGGCCTTCTGGCTGAAAGCAACACCTCCATCACGTCTTCAGGGAGGTCCTAATCCTTATACCTCAACCTTTCAGAAACCAAGCGTGAAGGTTGAGGTATCTGACCTCTGGATGGAGAACCTGACCCCCCTCCCATGAGAGCAGATCGTCTCGGTAGGGAAGATGACGTGGAGGGCAGATGGACAAGTCGAGAAGGTCCGGGTATCACGTTCTCCGGGCCCATGCCGGAGCAATGAGAATCATCCGGGAACCGAACCTTTGTAACCTCCACAGCCCTTGCGGGATGATGGGGACTGGAGGAAACGCGTACAGCAGTGGGAATGACCACTCCACCACGAGCGCGTCTCCTAAGGCTCCTCTTGGAGGAAATTCCCGCGAGCAGAACCTTTCACACTTCCGGGTGACACTGGAGGCGAAGAGATCCACTTGAGGGGTCCCCCAAAGGGCGAAGATCTCCAGGAGAATCTCCTGAGCCAACTCCCACTCGTGAGAGAACGCGCTCTCCCTGCTCAGAGCGTCCGTCGTCTCGTTTTCGCCTCCGGCCAGATGAACTGCCGAGATCGAAACTTCCTGCTGGATTGCCCAGAACCAGAGCTGCATCGCCTCCCTGCACAGAGGAAGTGACCTTGCCCCCCCCCCTTTTTGTTGAGGTAGTGCATGGCCACTGTGTTGTCCGTCAGGATCAGGACATTCTTTCCTCGCACAGTCGTCAGAAAAGCCTTCAGGGCAAGCCCGACGGCCCTCAGCTCCAACAGATTGATATGAGTCTGGACTCCGACGGAGACCAACGACCGCGGACTGTCAACTCGTTAGCATGAGCTCCCCCTCCCGAGAGGGATGCGTCCGTCACGATCGTCAGCCAGGGTAGCCAAAATGCAGCCCCCTTCATCAGATTGCCTTTGACGGCCCACCACAGAGGGTCCTGGGCGACCAAGGACGACACCTGAACAGGGTCCAACATCCTGCTGGAGGACTGAGACCACTGGAGCTTAAGTGCCCATTGCAAAGATCTCAACCGCAACCTGGCCTCTGGCACCAGAAGAATGCAGGATGCCATGAGGCCGAGCAATCTCAAGAACTCGAACGCTGGGAGACTCTGGGCATACTGAAACTTGTGCACCATCTGCGGAATGTGATGAGCCCTCACCTGGGGAGGAAAACACTGCCCCAGGGACGTGTCGAGCACTGCTCTGATGTACCGGAGCCTTTGAGTTGGCGTCAAGTGGGACTTCTTTAAGTTGAGGGAGAAGCCCAGCTTGTGGAGTGAGTGGCAGGTGACCGACAGATGATCCAGGACTTGCTCGGGATAGCGCGCCCTGATCAACAAATCGTCCAGGTAGGGGTAGACGTGAATCCCCCCCTTTCCTGAGATGCGCTGCCACCACTACCATGAGCTTGGTGAAGATCCTCGGGGCGGAGGTCAATCCGAATGGCAGGACCCAAACCGAAAGTGTGAGTCGCCAACCGCGAACCTCAGGTACTTCTTGTGCTTTGGATGGATCAGCACATGAAAATAAGCGTCCTTGAGGTCGAGAGACACCAACCAGTCCTGAAGTTCAAGGGCCTGGAGGACTTGAGAAAGAGTAACCATCTTGCACTTGTCCTTCCTGAGGTGTTTGTTCAAACCGCGCAAGTCCATGATGGGTCTCAATCCCCCATCTTTCTTGGAAATCAAAAAATAAGGGGAATACCATCCCTTGTTCCTCTCCGCTACAGGCACCAGTTCTATGGCGCCTTTCTCCAGCAGGGCTTGAACCTCTTGCACAAGGAGCGGATCCGGACTCTGCAACAAGAGATTCCCCGGTGGATTGTCGTGAGGCCTCTGCCGAAAGGGAAGACAGTAGCCGTGGGCTATGATCTCCAGAACGCACACATCTGAAGTAATGGCACGGCATTCGACAAGATGCTGCGCCAGCCTTCCCCCAACCGGCGAACCATGGGACATGGCCTCATGACTGAGCTGAAGCGGCTGCTGCGTTGCCTGAGGGCACTCCTACGGTGGCACCTTTGACTGGCAGCTCCTCTCGCTTTACCAAAGGATGAGTAATAACAAAAGGAACCTCCCCTCCATTGCTGTCCCCTAGGACGAAAAGGCGGAGGTTGGCGCCCAACGACATCGCTGCAGCTTTGGAGGTCTGCAACCTCTCAAGGCTCTCGTCATCCTTGCTGCCAAAAAGATGCTCACCGTCAAAGGGCATGTTGAGGAGCCGGGCCTGAACATCAGGAGCAAACCCAGACTTCCGCAACCATACAAACCTGCGTATTACGGTGCTTGCCGCCATGGACCGGCTGACGCAATCTGCCATGTCCAAACCCGACTGAACAACCTCACACATGGCATCCTTGCCATCCTGGACCATAGCAAGAAAACCATCCCGTTCGTCCCCTTCGGGAATATGTTCAGCTGCTCAGGAAACACAGTTCCACAGAGTGTGCGTGAAACGTGACAAGGCACATACGTAGTTGGCCGCCTGAAGAGCCATACCCCCTGAAGAAAACACTTTCTTCGCCCAGCCGTCAAAACGCTTGTCGTCCCTATCACGAGGGATGGTAGGATACGACGCCTGCTTCGCTGAGGCCGTAGCCGCCTGCACCACCAAACTCTCAGGAGTGGGGTGCTTGGTCAAGTAGCAGGGGTCGCTACTGGCTGGGCGGTATTTTCGCGGTAAAGACTTGCCCACTGCCGGGAGACTCTCCAGAGCAGTCCAAGCCGCCGCCACCCTCCTCTGTAGAGCCATATGAAACGGCAGTACCAGGTCAGTTGGTAGACCTTGGTCGAGGATATCCGTGAGGTCATCTGGAAGAAAATCCCCTGGGGGAGCAGACCACCAAAAGTACTCGGTGACCCTAGACATAAGGCGCCGGTACGAGGAGTCGGCATGGGTGCCAGGCTCAGGCCTACAAAACTCCACCTCCGGAGTGGTTTCCAGACCACTGGCGTCGTGCAGGGACTGACGCAGGTCCTCAATCTGGCTATGGCCCGAGAGAATCTCATCTGGCACCGTATCAGGAACTATGCCATCATCAGAGCCCTCATCCACCTCCGAAATGTACTCAAGATGGCGGAAAGAGGGCACAGAATGGGGAACAAAGCCATGCTTGACCTTGGCCAGAGCCTTTTTAGGGGGTTCCACCGTGCCCCAGGGTACCCCCATCGAAACAGCCTCGAAAGGTGTTGAGGGCTTCGAGTGAATCGGCGTCGATAGCGTCGACACAGGCCTCGAGGGCAGAGCCCCGAGCATGTCCCTCGACATCCTGGGCGCTGATGACGTAGACTTCTTCGGAGGCGGAGCCTCGAGAGAGTCCCTCGACGACCTCGGCACCACAGGCGTCGACAACTTCCTCAAAGACATCACAGGCTCACACGGTCTCGAGCACGTCGAGGACCGGGACCTGGAACGGGCGTGACTAGAACGATTTCCCTTGTCTGAGCGGGACCGCTCCCGCGAATCGTGCCAACCACCCAAGCCCGAAAGCGTACGAGCGGTGTCTCTAGTCCGATCACGACCGACCCCACTCGGAGGCATGGACGGACCAGTGCCCTGCGATTCAAGAATCGCTAGCATTTTCTTATCGAAGGAAGCCCATTCCTCCGGCATCGCATGCTTGGTGGGCTAAGCGGCCCGCCGACGGGCAGAGTCCTCGGATGAGGACGGGGAAGGCGACCGATGACGGCGCTTCCAGGATGCCTCGAAGAGGCAGGAGTGGCGGGACCCACTCCGGGACCGAGAGCCACTAGACTTCCGACAACGATGCGGAGAGTCACCCCTCGAATCGTCCGTCGAAAGCCCCGCGGACCTCGACTTCCGGGGCTTGGACACCTTACCGACTGACAGTTTCTTCTTGCACTCCGGCAAGGCTTTGGACATAAGCGACTGGCAGTCGACACAATCATCCGTGTCATGGGCCTCCCCGAGGCACCAGAGGCAGGCGTCGTGCGAGTCCGTCACCAACATCTTGGACCCGCAGTCCCCGCACTTCTTGAAGCCCGGACGCGGGGTGGAAGAAGAGGTAGACATCACGAAGGACTAACTTCACAAATGAACAGGTTCGAAGAACCGAAAGAACAGAAACTCCAAAGAGTCGAGGCGCGCCGAGATCTCCGAAGCGAACTTGTTTGCCAAAAAAACGGAACTGAAGCTATGGGTGTCGTGCGTCCTACTTAGAACAGCCAGTGATGTCGGCCGTCAGAGGAGGTCCTCGAGGGCAGCGTATCGACATCATCGACGCAGGACGCAGAAAGATTTTCTGAAGCAGCACAGCTGTGGTGATTACCGTCAGAGATATGGAATATGTCGGAGGACCCAATCCCCTCGAAATAGAGAGTGCTGCTAGGTATCCCTTGATGGTACCAATTTGGAGCCTCAGATTTGCTAGATGTAATAGAAGAGAAAAAAACATCGGTGGATTGCATAAGAAAGGGTCAACATTCTTAGGTCTACATCAGCTGTAGAACTTATTCCAGTGGCAGCGGTATAAAGATTTGGTTGCTGGTCTTCTGGCCAAAAGCAACACCTCCATTACGTCGTCCGGGAGGTCCCAATCCGAAGCTGGTGCGATACGTATCTCAAAGATGAGGAATACGTGGGAGGAACATCCAGTCTAAAGAAAGTTACCAGTTGGTAAGTAACATATTCCTGATCTTTGATAAACTCCCAAAGCAGTGACAATTTGGAGGAGGGAGTACTTTTTAGATTCATCATGAACGGCATGAAGGACTACCTTGGCAAAAAGTCTTTCTTGAGACGAAGAGGACTCTAAGCAGTAATGCTTAGAAAAGGTATGAATTGACGCCCAAGTTGCAGCTGAGTAGATGTCAATTACAGGTACACCCCTTTGAAGAGCCGCGGAAGTTGCCATGCCCCTTGTGGAATAAGCTCGAAGCCCTTCTGGTGGGTCCTTTCCAGCAAGTCTGCAACACTCTCCAATAGCTAAAAAAAGGGGGGGTCTGGGAATCTCTCTACCAGCACGAACACAGCCCAATGACCTGTTCTTGGGTGAATAACCCCTGGGAGAGACTCTACCAAGTCTTTAGCTCACTGTCCTTTTCACAGAGAAGAAATTTCCCCGCATATCAGCCTTTGTCCTGCCCAGGGGCAGTCCAGCGCCGAAATGCTAGGCAATTCTCCTCTGAACAAGAGTACCATCAGTAACCCCATACACGTGTTTCAGCCTTGTTGGGCATCATCAGTGAGGTGAAACTGTTGCCTCTCTAAGAACAGTGAGCAAGGGGTCCACGTCTGGATTGCCCTGTTAACTTAGGGTGAAACCCAAAGTTAATGTATGCAAAAAAAAGGGGGGGTCTGGGAATCTCTCTACCAGCACGAACACAGCCCAATGACCTGTTCTTGGGTGAATAACCCCTGGGAGAGACTCTACCAAGTCTTTAGCTCACTGTCCTTTTCACAGAGAAGAAATTTCCCCGCATATCAGCCTTTGTCCTGCCCAGGGGCAGTCCAGCGCCGAAATGCTAGGCAATTCTCCTCTGAACAAGAGTACCATCAGTAACCCCATACACGTGTTTCAGCCTTGTTGGGCATCATCAGTGAGGTGAAACTGTTGCCTCTCTAAGAACAGTGAGCAAGGGGTCCACGTCTGGATTGCCCTGTTAACTTAGGGTGAAACCCAAAGTTAATGTATGCAAAAAAAAGGGGGGGTCTGGGAATCTCTCTACCAGCACGAACACAGCCCAATGACCTGTTCTTGGGTGAATAACCCCTGGGAGAGACTCTACCAAGTCTTTAGCTCACTGTCCTTTTCACAGAGAAGAAATTTCCCCGCATATCAGCCTTTGTCCTGCCCAGGGGCAGTCCAGCGCCGAAATGCTAGGCAATTCTCCTCTGAACAAGAGTACCATCAGTAACCCCATACACGTGTTTCAGCCTTGTTGGGCATCATCAGTGAGGTGAAACTGTTGCCTCTCTAAGAACAGTGAGCAAGGGGTCCACGTCTGGATTGCCCTGTTAACTTAGGGTGAAACCCAAAGTTAATGTATGCAAAAAAAAGGGGGGGTCTGGGAATCTCTCTACCAGCACGAACACAGCCCAATGACCTGTTCTTGGGTGAATAACCCCTGGGAGAGACTCTACCAAGTCTTTAGCTCACTGTCCTTTTCACAGAGAAGAAATTTCCCCGCATATCAGCCTTTGTCCTGCCCAGGGGCAGTCCAGCGCCGAAATGCTAGGCAATTCTCCTCTGAACAAGAGTACCATCAGTAACCCCATACACGTGTTTCAGCCTTGTTGGGCATCATCAGTGAGGTGAAACTGTTGCCTCTCTAAGAACAGTGAGCAAGGGGTCCACGTCTGGATTGCCCTGTTAACTTAGGGTGAAACCCAAAGTTAATGTATGCAAAAAAAAGGGGGGGTCTGGGAATCTCTCTACCAGCACGAACACAGCCCAATGACCTGTTCTTGGGTGAATAACCCCTGGGAGAGACTCTACCAAGTCTTTAGCTCACTGTCCTTTTCACAGAGAAGAAATTTCCCCGCATATCAGCCTTTGTCCTGCCCAGGGGCAGTCCAGCGCCGAAATGCTAGGCAATTCTCCTCTGAACAAGAGTACCATCAGTAACCCCATACACGTGTTTCAGCCTTGTTGGGCATCATCAGTGAGGTGAAACTGTTGCCTCTCTAAGAACAGTGAGCAAGGGGTCCACGTCTGGATTGCCCTGTTAACTTAGGGTGAAACCCAAAGTTAATGTATGCAAAAAAAAGGGGGGGTCTGGGAATCTCTCTACCAGCACGAACACAGCCCAATGACCTGTTCTTGGGTGAATAACCCCTGGGAGAGACTCTACCAAGTCTTTAGCTCACTGTCCTTTTCACAGAGAAGAAATTTCCCCGCATATCAGCCTTTGTCCTGCCCAGGGGCAGTCCAGCGCCGAAATGCTAGGCAATTCTCCTCTGAACAAGAGTACCATCAGTAACCCCATACACGTGTTTCAGCCTTGTTGGGCATCATCAGTGAGGTGAAACTGTTGCCTCTCTAAGAACAGTGAGCAAGGGGTCCACGTCTGGATTGCCCTGTTAACTTAGGGTGAAACCCAAAGTTAATGTATGCAAAAAAAATCACTGATGATCCCCAACAAGGGTGAAACACGTGTATGGGGTTGCTGGTGGTACTCTCGTTCAGATTGGAGTTGCCATTGTATTTCGGTGCTGGACTGCCCCTGGGCAGGACAAAGACTGATATGCAAATGGATATTTCCCATCTGTGAAAGGCACAGTGAGTAAAAGCAGTGGCTGCGAACTCTCAAGTGGTTAATAACCACTGAACAGGTTATCATGTCTGTTCTTGCGAGAGAGGGGCGCCCGCTACCTTTGTAAAACTATTTTTTAAGGCACCTGGGATTGGTAACCCTAGGTCTCCTGGGGGCAACCAGACGTGGTCTCCCTCTCACTGTGCTTAGAGAGGCATCAGCTTCACCTCACTGATGATCCCCAACAAGGGTGAAACACGTGTATGGGGTTGCTGGTGGTACTCTCGTTCAGATTGGAGTTGCCATTGTATTTCGGTGCTGGACTGCCCCTGGGCAGGACAAAGACTGATATGCAAATGGATATTTCCCATCTGTGAAAGGCACAGTGAGTAAAAGCAGTGGCTGCGAACTCTCAAGTGGTTAATAACCACTGAACAGGTTATCATGTCTGTTCTTGCGAGAGAGGGGCGCCCGCTACCTTTGTAAAACTATTTTTTAAGGCACCTGGGATTGGTAACCCTAGGTCTCCTGGGGGCAACCAGACGTGGTCTCCCTCTCACTGTGCTTAGAGAGGCATCAGCTTCACCTCACTGATGATCCCCAACAAGGGTGAAACACGTGTATGGGGTTGCTGGTGGTACTCTCGTTCAGATTGGAGTTGCCATTGTATTTCGGTGCTGGACTGCCCCTGGGCAGGACAAAGACTGATATGCAAATGGATATTTCCCATCTGTGAAAGGCACAGTGAGTAAAAGCAGTGGCTGCGAACTCTCAAGTGGTTAATAACCACTGAACAGGTTATCATGTCTGTTCTAGCGAGAGAGGGGCGCCCGCTACCTTTGTAAAACTATTTTTTAAGGCACCTGGGATTGGTAACCCTAGGTCTCCTGGGGGCAACCAGACGTGGTCTCCCTCTCACTGTGCTTAGAGAGGCATCAGCTTCACCTCACTGATGATCCCCAACAAGGGTGAAACACGTGTATGGGGTTGCTGGTGGTACTCTCGTTCAGATTGGAGTTGCCATTGTATTTCGGTGCTGGACTGCCCCTGGGCAGGACAAAGACTGATATGCAAATGGTTATTTCCCATCTGTGAAAGGCACAGTGAGTAAAAGCAGTGGCTGCGAACTCTCAAGTGGTTAATAACCACTGAACAGGTTATCATGTCTGTTCTTGCGAGAGAGGGGCGCCCGCTACCTTTATAAAACTATTTTTTAAGGCACCTGGGATTGGTAACCCTAGGTCTCCTGGGGGCAACCAGACGTGGTCTCCCTCTCACTGTGCTTAGAGAGGCATCAGCTTCACCTCACTGATGATCCCCAACAAGGGTGAAACACGTGTATGGGGTTGCTGGTGGTACTCTCGTTCAGATTGGAGTTGCCATTGTATTTCGGTGCTGGACTGCCCCTGGGCAGGACAAAGACTGATATGCAAATGGATATTTCCCATCTGTGAAAGGCACAGTGAGTAAAAGCAGTGGCTGCGAACTCTCAAGTGGTTAATAACCACTGAACAGGTTATCATGTCTGTTCTTGCGAGAGAGGGGCGCCCGCTACCTTTGTAAAACTATTTTTTAAGGCACCTGGGATTGGTAACCCTAGGTCTCCTGGGGGCAACCAGACGTGGTCTCCCTCTCACTGTGCTTAGAGAGGCATCAGCTTCACCTCACTGATGATCCCCAACAAGGGTGAAACACGTGTATGGGGTTGCTGGTGGTACTCTCGTTCAGATTGGAGTTGCCATTGTATTTCGGTGCTGGACTGCCCCTGGGCAGGACAAAGACTGATATGCAAATGGATATTTCCCATCTGTGAAAGGCACAGTGAGTAAAAGCAGTGGCTGCGAACTCTCAAGTGGTTAATAACCACTGAACAGGTTATCATGTCTGTTCTTGCGAGAGAGGGGCGCCCGCTACCTTTGTAAAACTCTCCAATAGCTAGTGTAATCCACCAGGATATAGTTTGTTTTGTTACCGCTAGCCGTAACTTAGGACCGGTATAACCCACAAAAAGTTGGTCATCATGGGGAGATTTACTACTGGTGACGTCGACACGCCACAGTGGACTTCGAGTGACAATGCCACGACGTCATGCACAGCGCCCTCAGGTGAAATTTCTTTTTTCCAAAGCTGGCGAGATACGTATATCAAAGATGAGGAATACGTGGGAGGACAATCCATTAGAAGAGGATTTTAACACCTTACCTTTCTCCAACTTCCCTCTATGTTCTCTCAAGGCCTTACCAGTCATCGACAAGCAGTCCTCACATTCTGAAGACGGATGGTTTGAGCCTAAACACCAGAGACAGATCCTGTGCTGGTCCGTCACAGACATTGTAGCGCTGCAGCCCCGGCACTTTTTAAATCCGGACCGAGGAGTAGACGACGCAGATGAAGATGCCATATTGCATTCAAAACTTGAAGAATTTTCAAAGCATATCGAATCATTTTTTGATTAGGAACTAATGCGTTACATTACCGAAGTTCCAAAGCATGGAAAAACGGAACTGAGGCAAACGGGCACTGCGTGTGCTACTTATACCTGTGGTGACATCGTCGTCAAGACGGAGGCCTCCCAGGGACATCGACTCGACCAGGCTTTGACACACAGCGCCCTCTACTGAAAAATTAATTCTGAGGCAGCAAGCTGGATATTGGAAATATCAAAGATAAGGAATACGTGGGAGGACACAATCCATTCAAAAGTGTTATTTTTCTGGTGAAAAAGGTTCCGTTCCTATCCCTAGCGAGGGACACCCATGCAAGATGGAGAAAGGGGACAGGACGTAGGAGTAAGATTCAATACTGTGGCAATAAGACCCGAGGCGGCGGGCCAATACCGCCCCAGGTAATGCCCGGGGCCATAGTTATAGGCCCGGGCGTAGCCCGCCGCCGAGGGTCTTATTGCCATTAGTACCCCGGCCCGTTAGACCGGGGTACTGTAACGCTCACCTGATTCCCGTAGAGGCGCCGGTCTTGACTGGGCGTATACCGTATCTTCAAAGGAGATGTGTAACACACGGCTGGCTCTTTGGGCTGGACCTCTGTGCACTGTATGTCTGACTTGAAGGGTAAGATGTCTGCAGATAGAAAATATGGGATTAAGGAACTGGGTTATTGAATGTCTCTCTCTTCTTCCCTTTCTCTTCTCCTGTAGAACCCCAAAGGTTAACGCTCTCACCTTAGGTAAGTGAACGCCGTGCTCTCCATCTGCCTCGGGGCAGGGTGCTGTAACCAGTTTCTTCACTGGATAAGGGGAGCAGGCCTCTTGACTTCAGAGGACTGCTGTCCGTCGTTTACTGCACGAACGGTACGTTTCGAGTAATTCTAATGTCTTTAAAGTCTTTAGTAATGATGTTTCTTGTTTTGCAGGGTTCCGGCGATGGCGGATGACGGGCTGAAGTGAGTTGAAGATGGAGCCCGTGTGATGAATAGAAGCGCCTGGAAGCACGTAAGTAAGCGCTTGTTGCCTGCTTCACGATGCGCTCTAACTGTCTTTTTATTTTGCAGGTACAAGTTCGGAGCGGCTGCAGGGTGCCGGAATACCCACTGGGTTAGATGTGGAAAGGAGTAATGGCACGTGAGTATTAAAGTTCCCCAATGTCTTTAAACGCACCTTGTTTTGTCTTTCAGATGCGGGATGCAGCGCCGAAGGCCTCCGGTGCGTGCGAAGAGTTGGTAAGCTTTTGTCTTTCAGATGCCGGAATGCAGTGTGAAGACCTCTGGAGCGCACAAAGAGTAGGTAAGCCTTTGTCTTTCAGATGCCGGAATGCAGCGCGAGGCGTTGGTGACAGCCGATGGACCAGGTAAGTGAAGAGCTGTCACTGAAGACCGTAATGCTAACCTGTTCTTTCTTGTCTTTATAGGTGTTGCTGAAGACTGGATTCAGGATGGTAAGCCTTTTTCCTTAGGCCCAGGATCAGATGCAGAAGACACGATGAGTGTTCTGCTGCAGAGGATGCAGAATAACGCAAAGCAAGATTCATCCATCGGGTGTGGTTTAAATAGCCTCCTGTAGTGCTTAGGTGTCTCCTTCCACAGCCACGCCTAGGTAAGAAAAGAGTTCCTGCTTTCCAGAAGAGTTCCAGTGTTCTGAATCTAGGGAGTGGCTCCTGCCCCACCCAACAGGAAAAGTAGTTCCAAACAGAAGAGGATCAGAGGCTCAACTGGCAGGCAAGTAAGCAGCATGGTCTGCTGCAGGTAAGTCCACCCAAGCATTATGAGCCCGGCGCTTCCAGCGCTGGGACTGGGCATATTTATGAGCCTGGTGCCACTGGCGCCAGGACTGGGTCCAAAAGGTCCCAATTGGGACTGGTTGGCCCTCGGAACCTGGGTTATGGATCTGCTTCCAAGGGAGTTGGGAAAACCCTGACCTTTTGGAAGCAGAGATCATGACAGGTACTAATTGCTTTTTTTTTCTGTTCCAAAACAGTCTTTTTTCCCTTTCCATGGCGGCCATCGGGAGCAGACGCTCTGGGAACACAAGTGTTCCCAGCGCGTCTGCTCCCGAAAAAGGATAAAAAAAAGGTAAGTGGGGTTGGGAGGGTGGAAAAATAAAAATAAACGTACCTGCGTCCCCGGCGGTGGGCGAAGGCAGCCTCTCAGCCGCGGGGAGGCTCGGAGCGGGGATGGCCCCGTTTCGAGCCTCCTCATTGGCTGAAGGGCTGCCACGTCCCTCGCTGGGAACAGAGTAGCCGGCACGCACGGCGGAACTGGGAATACCGTGTGGTATGGCTCGCAAATGAGCCAATCACCACATGGTATTCCCTTTGCGCCTCGCATGCCGGGTACTAATGGTGCATCGGCTCCATGAAACATACTACTGCATACCCTTGAATCTCAAAGGACTTTTGAATCAGGCTTTTGGGCACACAGGACAAAGCCTTACTTGATTTCATGCTGGTCTTGGTGGATGCAGTGGGATCAACAGCCTTCTTTGGCTTTTTCGAGAGACCAATAGGGCCTGCCTATGAAGACACCAACAGCATTTTCTCACAAAAAATGTTCCCATTAGTCCGCCGAGGCAGTCTTCTTAGGAAAACATACCCGACATCGGCCAGGCGAGTACTCTGATGATGTCGAATGATGGAGTTTTTGCACTTCTTCGTTCAAGATGAAAAGGAGTGACGGGAATAACTCCTGGATCTCGACCTCTTTGAATGTTTGTAGAGTTATTTTGGCTTTTCTGGAAACTTGTCTCCGGGTTGAACTCTACCTTCGGAGGATTTTCTTTTTAAAGGGGGTGGAAGATGGTGATTTCAAAACCTACCGACGTAGGGCGAGGTTTGACCTTCCCTCCTTCAAGGTGTTACTGGTCATCAATTGGCAGGAGCCGCATCCGATGAATTCATGATTTTCACTGAGGCACCAGCGACAAATCCTGTGCGGGTCAGTGATCGGCATCTTCGAATCATACTCTACACAGCTCTTGAAGCAGCCCGTTTTTGGCATATACATTGTCACCAAATCACAAAAAGATTACAAAATATTACGACAGTGGTGGCCACCAGGGGTCGCAGAGATGCAGTAGCCCCTCTACATAGCTCTGTCTCAGCTGGGCATAGAAGGGTACTGAGCTCCCCCTTCACAGCCCCCAGGCAATGGACTCTGAACCCCCCCCATCCTACCCCCGTTTGAGTAATTACTAATGAACAATCCGGTGACATTGAGGCTTTTAGCACCAACCTGCATGAAGTTGTGGGCGATTGAATGCGGTGCCAAAGAAGAGTTGTCTCCAATTCGCTTTGTGGCTCCAACGGGCGCGCAGGCAAGGTCGGATATCAGCTGCAAGCTGGAAGTGTGCGACCATGGCCCATTGCACGATGGACTCCACGGCCCTGCAGCAGTCTCCTCTTCCCTGTATTCAGGACTGGAGTCTCGTGGGCAGGTAGTTAGTCTGTTCAGCGGCAGCGAGGAGCAGGAGCAGGCCCGGCAGTCTAGCATCCACAACGCTTCAGAGGTCGCCAGCTGAGGTGGACCTTCGAGGGAGGACCCCCACAGAGGAATTATCGGTGGCTCCTTGTATGCCAGAGCTTTCGTAGATGCTGCAGTAGATCACAGCCAAGGCGAGACCACATGCTGTCGGTGGGCCTTGGGGCATAAGGCGATCTGGGCAGGAGAGTGCGGCTTGCGGGAGGAGCTCTGTGCGAGGCCAGTCCAAAAGTGCCTGGTGGATTCTGCTGCAGAGGCACGGTTGAGGGGACAATGAGGAGGGCACGACGGTCCCAGCGCTTCTTCCACCTCCCTACCACAGTGCTAAATGGATAGTTGGAAACACTGCAGGAGCACTACTGTTTCAGTGAACCAAGGTCAAAACTACAGGACCACCCAGCTCAAGTACAGAGGCGAGGTCTGCCTGCTGAGACAACAATAAACAAGACAGCGGCGCACCGCACCCCAAAACAACCTAACCAAGAGTGGAACTCCGGCTTCACAGACAGAACAGGGCTTGACATCATAACTGAGCTGATGAATGTGCACCTTTCTCACTGTGATCGCTCCAGAGTGTGACGTCTCCCCGGCCAGGCCCACGGTGCAACCATCTCAACAAAGTGATCTGAGCCAGACTCACAGAGGTCCTTTTGCGAGACAATGTCGCTCTACCAAGACCTCACGCACCATGAGAATGCACAAGGTAGTTATCTCCCCTCTTGAAGCCTGAGACAGAGGAAAAAGTCTAAAAGAACAGTTTCCTTGGCCCAAAACCAGACTGTATCAAGGCATTGGGGGGCCCAGGGGTTCCTTTGGTCTGGTGGAGGTGGTATGTTGGAGGCTTCGTGGGACTGGTGCTCAGTACCAGCAGAGGCTCCATGCATGTTCTGGGCGGGGTGCCTGGAGGTGGAAGATAGACACCGGAGGCGCTAGTGACCCAGTAGAGGTGGGTGAGGAGCAGTGTTGGGGGGACCATTAATTTACTCTACACCTTGCAGGTGGGGTGGCGACTAGCCTCAGCCATCATGCTTTGGGAGGAGGAGGAGCAGTGATGACCTCAGAACCGACGTGGGGTCTCTTTGCCTGGAGGCGGAGGGGTCTTCATGGTGGTTTGAGTTATGCCCGCAGCTGCAGTGTTTCTGCGAGGGCGGACCCTGTGGTGTAGGTGCTCTGGGGCTTATTGCTGTACAAGAATCCTATGGAGTGGATGGTATTTTTCCCAGTTGAGGGGGACGTGGTCTCCCCAGATTTACTTCGAATTGATTAAGACTCCAAGGGGGTTCTGTGTGGGTATAAACATTTGCCTGGGCCCGACATTGCTGTGAGGGCTTGATCAGCCATCATAAACAGTCTTGTAGTCTGTTGGCTACCATGGTTGAGTTAGAAGGAGGAGTTACAGGGATTCTGCTTTTGACCCCAGCGGGACCTGGAGGGTCTGCTCCTCCCATAATGGCAAAATCAGCTGGGGACACGATGTCTACGAAGACCGACATTGCAGCCTTACTGGAGGTGATCAGGGAATGGGGTCTGACATTGGTCACAGACTAGACAAGTTGGACCGCAGAGTGGACGCCATGGAGGATAGAATACAAGGCTTTTAGATCAACCAGTCCTTGGTTGATCTACTGCAAGTGAAGATTGACACCAGCCGGTCGGCCCTGGAGAGGAGGGATGAGGAGAGAACCCTCAAGCTGGACGACATTGAGAATAGGGAGAGAAGAAATAATCATTTTTGGTTTTCCTGAGACAGAAGGGTAGACGGAACGGGAGATTGCCCACGCTGTGAAGGATGTGGTTCACCTACTGTTTGGCAATGATGCGACAAACAAATCTACCATAGACGGTGCTCAGAGCTGGGGTTGGGGGGAGGTGGGGGCTTCAGGCCCACGATCAGGGTTTGAGTGTGGGAGACCAAGTGGGTGTTCAGGTGATTTCACAAGTCACAATTTATTTTTTTATTTTTTACATTTGTAGAGCGCTCTACAGCCCACGGGCATTGAGGCGCTTAAAACGGATCTTAAGAAGGCATATTCTAATTTTAGTGTAGGTTTATTGTGAGTATTGTGTTTTCTTTTTTTTTCTGTTTTGGCATTTCAAAAGTTTGTATAAACTATATGAAATAAAACATTTTTTTTTTTTTAAATAAGGCATATTTAAGGGTTACAAAAAGCCGCCCAGCAAGTATTCGTGAGATTACATGTTACAGACAAATTACCATGGAAGGGATGCAAGGGTGCCTAGAGCTGGCTCTTATTGTTTGTGTTTCTGCAGGGTACCATGGAAGGTAAACTGTAGACCCTGGGCATGGTATATTGTCCGAGCGTAAGACAAGTGGCGTTCTGGAAAAGTGTGAAGGACAGACTTGTATCCTTTGTGCAGGGCCCCCTGATTGTGGGAGGGGACTACTACATGGTCCTAGATCCGACTAGGGATAGGAAGAAAATGGGGACAGCTGGGGCACCCAATACTGGAAGGGAGACTCCATACAGTTCCAGCGGATAAACCACAAATTGGGGCTGGTGGACTCCCTGACGCCTATCCGTTGGTGATCCTCTGTTTCTCGTTTTATTCTAAAGTGCAGAAGTCCTTCGAGTATCAACCATATTCTAGTTGATCGCGGTCTACGAGAACACATTTCTGACTTTCATGTTGACATGGTGCCATGGTCTGCCCATGATCTGGTCAGTGGGTGGAGGTTGGGGAATGTTGGGGAGGTCTGTGTAGGGGAAGATGGAACTGTAACGACTACCTTCTACACACAGACTGCTCACCAATATTTGTATTTCATTGAATTTATATAGCGAATTAATCCAAAACGCTTTACAAGAGGAACAAGCAAGATACAACAAGCATTAAATAGCAATTTAATTAAAACAGAAGACAGTACAAAAACAATTTACATTATAGAAGAGGATTGGTGAGATTAGAGAGGGACCAAGGTGTGAGAGGGAGTAGGGGGTATGAGTAGTGGTGAAAGCAGTAGTAAGAGAGGAAGCAGAGGGTGTAAGGGAGAAGAATGGAAGAGGTGAGAATTAAAGAAGTGCAGGAAGTGGGGTAAGAGGGAGTAGAGTGAAAGGAGAGGGTGAGGTGGTACAGAAATAGGAAAGGGAGTAGGATGTGTGGGTAGAAGTAGTAAGAGACGAAGCAAAGGGTGTTAGGGAGGTGAACGGAAGAGAAGATTTTAGATAGGTGCGGAAGGTAGGGAAGGAGGGAGTAGAGCAGATGGAGAGGGGGAGGTAATTAAGGAGTATTTTAAATTTAATGACAATGAGGATGGACCGGCCACATTGTGGGAGGGTTTTAAGGTTACGATTAGGGGGTAATTTTTCAGGATGGGTTCTAACAAGAAAAGAGCCAGAATGAGGGAGGAGGAGAGCCTGAGAAGTATGATTGCAGCGTTGCACCCAGGGGATTTTGGGGGCGGGGGGGGACTCAGGAATACAAACTACAGCTTAAGAAATTATTCTTGGATACAGAAAGGAAATTGCTCTTCCTTAAGCAAGAATACTATGAGAAAGGGGTCCGGATACTGGCGTGGAAACTACAGTACGCCCAGAGGAGTAAGATGGTGAGTGTTATACAGACAGGCCACAGGGTGGCTCGTTATGACGCACAATGAATTGGGGCTCAGTTTAGGCGGTATTATGTGGAGTTATATATGCCAGGAAATGATGGTGATGGGTGGCATAGTGCTGATTTCATTAACCCCCCCCTCCTCCCACCGATCCGGAAGTTGGCAGGTGACTTGGTGCAACCACTGGAGGAGCTAATAACAGAGGGGGCAGGTGATTCGGACAATCAAATCCATGAAAGGGGGCACCTCTTCCGGGGAGGACGGCTACTCTGTCAAGTACTATAAACGGTTTTGCTCCACCTTGGCCCCCTACCTGGTTCTGGTGTATAATGTGGTGGTGTTAGAGTGGGGGTGCCCTCTCGGATACTATGATGGGGGCAATCACAGTGGCGATTCCCATGGAAGGGTAAGGACCCGAAGCAGTGTTCCTCCTACCAACCCATCTCTCTGCTCAATACTGATGTTAAGATATTGGAGAAATTGCTTGGGAACAGGTTGGAGGGGATTCCTGCCTTCATTGGTCCATCGGGACTAGCTCTACTTTGTCGGCAGAGCTCTGACAATATTCGGAAAACTTGATTTGATGCACATAGCACAGAAATCCGACCTGGATGCCTGCCTCCTTTCACTGGATTCTGAAAAAGCATTCGATAGGGTGGAATTAAGTTATATGTCTACGCTTCTTGGGAAAATGGGGTTAGGGGTCAACTTTCACAAATGGGCGGAAGCTCTATAAAGAGCCCCATCCGCACGAGCACAGGTTAATAGCTGTCTTACGAAGACCTTTTCTCTATCTAGGGGCACAAGGCAGGGCTGTCATCCCTCTCTGCTCCTGTATGCATTAACAATTGAGCCTCGGGCCATAGCAATTCTTCAACACCCCGATAAGAAAGGTGAGGTGGATTTTAAGCTTTCTTTGTTCACTGATGACATTCTGTGTTACCTTAGAGATGTGGAATCATCTGTCCCGGAATTGCTGGCTCTTATTAGATGATTTGGGATCTTTTCGGGGTTGAAGATTAATACCCCTAAAATAATCGATAATGGCACTGAAGGGTAGGAGACACTTATGTCAAATAGGGGTGGAGAAGGCAGCGATAAGACATATGGGGATCCCAATACCGTGGGAGCTGTCCCAGCTGGCGGAAGTTAACTGCAATTACCTTATGGTGACAGTCCAGAACAATTTACAGAGGAGGGGTCCGTTGGTGATGTCATCGAATGGGTGGATGATGGCAGTTAAGATGAATGTTCTCCCCGGTTTCTGTAACTTTTTACGGCCCACCAGACAATACTCCCTAATAGCTTTTCTGTGCATCTGCATGCACTGAGTAGGTTTGTCTGGAAGGACAGGTGACTCAGGATCAAGAGGAACACCCTTACTCTTCCAAGGTGCACATGGGATTTGGCTATCCCAATTTGTACTTTAATTATTTGGCAGCTCAATTCTGAGTTTTACAAGAGCATACGAGGGTTGACATTGGCATGAATTGGACGCATCTGATTTGTTATGGGCTCCCCGCAAGGCATTGCCGAATAGGCTGCAGGATCATCCTACATTGGGGGTTCTATGACACTTGTGGAAGCGTAGAGGGTTCATGGAAAAATAGTCCCCGTGGCCATCACCCATGACGTCTGTGTGGGCTCCTCTGCTGGGAATTGGACGTTAGGGATTAAGGGTGGGGGGCGTAGGTCTGGTCAGACGGAAGACTGGCGAGCCCAGGGCAGCTGTTTGTGAGGGAAAGATTCATGGATTACGACTCGCTCTGTGGCATTTTAGGTAGAGATTCCATCCCGATTTTTGACTCCCTCAGGCTTAAAGGGACTTTCACTGATCCAAAATGGGGGACTAAGCTCAGGAGGCCGCTTACGCCCTTTGAGAAGGTGCTTGATGACTCAGTCTTGGGTAAAGGCATTTTATCCAAGCTTTTTGGGGTCCTGATCACTGCAGAAGAGGGCAAATAGTCTGAAATTTAAGAAATGTTAGACCAAGATGAGTGGCAAGGAGATCTTGGAGGACACATGGGGTAGGATCTTTAACATTGTGTTTCACGGAAACTTGTTTATAGCATCTATCGAGCACAATGTTAAGATGTTGCACAGCTGCTATCGGAACCCATTCAGGATCTCGAAGATGTTTGCGGGAGCCCCTGTGCTGTGTTTGTGGGGAGGTGGGGTCCTTGGCCCACATTTGTTGGCACTGCCAGTTACTGTAAGGACCTGTTGGGGTGCATGTGGGAGGTGACAGGAGAGCTTCTCCCATTAGACTGTATAAGCGCCTTATAAATATCAAATAAATAAATAAAATAGACTCCCTCCAAATGCTCCTGGGGTTACCTCAATCTGATAGAGAGGTATTTCGATGCCCCAGAATATGGGAAGCCATGTTCAGAGTGGGAAGGGTGGCCTTAGCCCAGAAATGTAAGAGCTCTGATCTGCTGCGCCATGACGAGTGGAAGCGTAAAGTCAGAGAAATGTTTCTTATGGATAAGTTGACGGCCCTGGTCCATGACTATGCAGATAATTTCAGGGAGGAATGGGGGCCAGTGATACAGAAGTCGGGCTGGAATGTGCATCGATTGGTTGGGGAAGGGTAAGTATAAGGGAGAGGTGATGGGCGTGCAGGGGGTAGGTGGGGACAGGCTGGAATCAATAGGAGCGACACACAACTGTGTTGACCTGATGGAAGGGAGTGGGACAGAAAGCTTTTTTCGGGCAATCTTCGCACTGCTACAATGTGAATTTTTGCACTGGCCATATGGGCTTGGAATCTAATTCTTTGTGACTGTGGTTATTTGGTTACAATCATTTTCTCTTGGTAGGGGGGAGGGTGGATGGGTGTGAATGTGTGAGGTGAAAAACATTTCGGGGGAACAGACTGTTGATATGGAGTATGCATGTTATTGTGTTTCATTTTCCCCAATAAAAATGTAATTAAAAATATATGTATGTATTACGACATTCATCAAAGTAATTAGCTGAGGTGAGCCAAACCGCTCAGAGTGCGTGCTGTGCATGTGGGAAAATGGAACTGAGACAACGGGTGCAGTGTGTGCTATTTATACTAGTATAAACGACAGGTCCAGACGCTGGAATGGTAACCGTTGAGGGACAACACTGATGCTGCACAGTGCCCGCTGCTGTTGCAAGACTTTCAGAGACTGAAAAGAACAAGACGAATATATCTCCCATGAGGAATCCATGGGAGGACACAATCCATTAGAATGTTCATTTTAGTCAAGTAATGCAACAGGGCCAGCGTTATGGCACCGTCAAGGGAGGGAGCTCTCCCCTTCCCACCGGCGGTGACCGAGCATGTGAGGGCAGGCCCCACCAATTCTCTCTCCTTACTTGGGGGACGCTGCCAGTGTCTCCTCGCTGCAAGCAGCCAGGACCAGTCTGGGCCCACAGAGGACGATGCAGAGAGGTTTGTGGGCAGTGCTGCAGCAGGTCCCATTGCAGCCACAGAGAAGACAACGGCAGACGCTGGGAGCACATCATGGCAGCCTGCGCAAAGTCACCAAAAGCCAGTGCGAATAAGGAACCTCCACTATGCCACCAGGGACCTTTTCATTTAAGGCCCTATGAAGGCCTTAAACCACTAACCCACCAGGGATACTCCATGAAGAAGGGGGCATTGATTACCAGCCCTTATCAGTACTTACCCTGTCACACCCTCCAAAGGAAGGGAAGTTATTGGATAAGGCAATCCTGGGAGGGGTATTTAAGAAGCTGTGTGAGAATAGTTGAATGTGTGTTAGTTTGGTGAGGACAGGAGGTGGTGGAGGACGTCTGACAGATCAGAGGAGATGAGAGCGACAGTAGTGTGGAGGATATTGGAGAGAGGTGTCTCTGGAGTATTTGTGTGCGAGAGTGCAGAGTGTCAGGGGTAGAGGTAGAGTAGGAGTAGCAGAGTGATAATGATGGTAGTGGTTGAGGTAGTAGTAGAAGTGGAGATGGTGGTAGTGGGAGTAGAGAGTAGCGAACGAGGGTATGGTAGTAAGCAGTAGGACTGAGAGGGCGTGAAGGATACTTTTGCAAGTGGAATAGGCTGTAGAGTGGTAGTTGGTAGTAGAGGGTGACAATGAGTGTTAACAGAGTAGGATTATCAGTAGAGGGAGAAAAGTAGGAGCAACAGAGAGTGGGAGAATAGGAGTTGTGGTAGGAGTAGAGGGAGATTATAACAGAACAGCAGGCAATGAAGTACAGTGGAGGGAAGGAGGAAATGAACAACAGTTAACAGGAGGTAGATACAGTTGGATGCGAAGGAGTTGAGAAGAGGAGAAGTCAAATCAAAGGGTGGAAGTGGAAAGGCGTAGTGAGAGACTGGAGGCACAGCAGTACGGCAGGAGAAGTTCTCAGTAACCCACTGTCGTGAAGGGTCAGGTAGGAATGAATGTGGAAGAAGAAAGAGTGACATCGGGCAAAAGAAGTCACCGTCTTCAACTCCCAACAGTACTAAGCGGGACAGGTTAGGGAAGTTTTAGAAAATCCCCAGGGAGTTAGTCAGCCGTCGTCTTAGCGAAGTCAACCTTAGCTCCAGAAAGAGAGAAGATAATACGAGGCACTGATCTATTGCAACTAGCATGGCCTCTAAGGACGCCAGGGCTAGGGAGGGAGTAACCCGGTGGGAGAACGAGAGGGATGGCCCTAGCGCCAAACTCCCTATAGAACCGAGCAGGCCCGAAAGATCTAATTTTAGAAACTGACAGTCACTTCATCTATTGAAAGTCAACAAACACTCTTGGATAGATCAGGAGGGACCCTGCTTGCTAGCTTCCCTCCCCACAGATGCAGTTAATACAGCCATTGAAGCAATACGTTGGTGTGATGGCTTGAAGGCTTCGAATCCTAGAAAGCCTCGCTAGAGTCCCTTCAGTCCAGGGACTATAGCAGTATACAACCGTAAAAGGAATGCCTTTTTGCAGGGTTCGCGACAGAGGTTAAAGGACTGTACTTCGCGTTTCACAGTGCTCATTCCACAACATGAGCCCTGACAAACCAAACAGTCTGCAGAATCCTGCAGAGCAGCTTATCAAGTTGCAAGGCATTCAAAGATGGCACTGCACACTATGGATGCCTTTGAAACCTCTCCAACACTCATTACAAACAATCGGGTAATAAATGAATACGAAATCTACACCAATAAGAAAATCGTAAGAGGACTTAAGGATTCCTAGGGAATAAACAATCAGTACTGACAGTTCTGTGATGCATCCTGCACAGTCATCACTAAAACCCAGCCTAAGATCTCCTCCCATGTAGTATGGGGAAGGCAGACACTACCTGATCCTAACTCTGGGGGTGGTATCATGTGGGAGGATCACATGGGAGGAGATGGCTATCAGGGGAAAGTGATGACTCATATGCCAGAAACGCAGTATTTAGCTTCTTGTGAGGATGAGTGTTCAATGATTCCCCGAGTATCTGATGGCCTGTTGTCATTGCACAAGTCCCTCTCATGAGGAAACCCAAGAAGCTGTCCGTGAAAAGTCACCTAAAACAGACTAAGTTATACACCTTGGGAGTTTCTAAAACTAATGTGCTGTCCTTTAAGAACCAGGATTATGTTTTGTGTGGAAGTCCTAAACCTACTGTTAAGTCACACATTGATCCTGTAACATTTCCTAAATCTAATAACATCCAATTCAACAGTTACAAAGAAATAAATGTACATAAAAGATTTAACCCCATTATGGACTTCAGGATCCATAATGCTTGTGGTACTGGGGTGAAGAAGAGGACCCAGGAGTCCATGAGAATTGGAAATGCCATTGAAAGAAACCTGTGGTCCAGTTGTTTTGATAAGAGGCACTGAGCGGGACCTTTAAAAATGAAGATGAGATTCAGCCGCAGATAGGTAGACACAGAAGGAGCAGGCAGATTTCAGTCTCCCAGGCCGCGGTTTGGTGTCACAGAGTGTGCGAAGGGGCTGGTGTACAAGAAGGCGCGAAACTGATGTGTGCAATGAAGACGGGCGAGCTGGGAAGCCGTGGTCGCAGAGAAGGGAGCAGCCGAGGCTCCCGATGAGACCCAGGCGGTACGAAACCAGAGAGGTCCAGCAATGCAGAGAGACTAATGGGAAGTGTTGCTGTACCACGCCACCCAAGAGAAGAATGCCCAAGCAGCCCATAGTTACCAATGAGCCTCAGAGAAGTTTCAGGGCACTGGGGCGTTACGTATCATTGTCAGCCCCATAATTAAGTTGCAGGGAGACCGAGAGCAACAGGACTTAAGTAGGGGAGGCCCCCCCAAGTAAATGAAAGCTTTAATACAACCCCTAATTGGCGAACTACAAGAAGGCAAAAAGGGTGCATTTTCCCTCTTATGAGAAGTCGAATTGGGAAAACCTGTAACCCATATTGACAACAGCCAAGAAGGTTGTCCAGAAGGAGCAAGAAGGCAAAAGAGACGGCTCCCTTTTTATGAATGTCTAATTGGGGGGGACCTGTATGTCATATTACCACCAAAGAAACCAACAGCAGTGATAGAAGCTTTTCTTCCTGGCAGGAGAGTGAACCAGGAAAGGGACCTTTAAGAGTTAGCCCTGGCAGGCGAGTAGACCAAGAAGGCACCAGTTGATTGAACAACATAAGCTTGCGGTAAAAATGTGTTGAAGAGACACTGAACAAAGTGTTGTTTTACCAAAGGTATTGGTCGAGCTATCCTGACAAAAACATTTCAATGGAGGAATAATTGTGATTGCTTATTTACTTTTTTTAAGTCTGAGAAAAACATAGTGTTGAAGAGAACTATTGCTTTGGGTAATTACACCAAGTGGTTGTAGAAAATACATTTTCTTTATCAAGGGGAGAGATACAAGGACTAGCAAAGACGTTTTGTGTTTAACTGAACAGATCTTTGTTAAACCAGAATTTGTTTAAAGACATTCCTGAATTAATCCAAGTGAAGGGAACTCAACCCTGGTCTCAAGCAGTGCTTTCAACCATTTATAAGTCGTGCCATGTTTCTGTTGAACTGAAAACTGCCCAATATTTCCTTGTTTATTTTGTTGTATGCATTAGTGCAAGGGTCAAATATTGTTGGGCACTAGGTCATTCTTCTTTGGTTTTAGTTTGCAAGGCAGGGACACTTGTTATGATAGGGAAAGAAAGGTGTTTATCTCGCCCTTTTTACTTTAATAAAGTGACACACTTTGGGAAAACTAAACCTCTATGTCAGTTTCGCATTTCTGACCCCTCACAATTCAAACACAGATGGAGAATAACCTATCAGGAAGAGCATTACAAGTGAAGCCCAGCCCTAAGGACTATACAAAGGGCTGCCAAGGCTCTGAAAAGGAGAACATTTGCTCCCTTGACACAAGGAGAGAGCGCGATGAAGGAAGAATGGTCGACAAGACTACTGCCTGGAGCAAGACAGTGCCCGAGAGGAGCATTATGGAGCAAGCTGCCTAGAAGAAGGTAATACAAGCCTGGAGGATTGGTAAATTATAAATTACTCACCGTAGTGACTAACGTACTCTTAGTCCATAGTCCCCTTTCCTCCATATTGCATGGTCGTCCCTCGCGAGGGACGGGAGACGGAACCTTTTTCACCAGAAAAATCTTCCTCTCTAAATTTAGAGGCTCAGCCCTGGGAGCATACGCTGCCCTGACTCCGCCCTCCGGCACCACACCACAGTCCCCAAATACGCATCAACAATAGAAATATCATTGCCTAATGACACCAGATTATTAGGGGGGAGGATGGTGGGACGTATGGAGGAAAGGAGACTATGGACTAAGAGTACGTTAGTCACTACGGTGAGTAACTTATAATTACTCTTGCGTCCCGTCCCCTTTCCTCCATACTGCATGGGCGATTACAACAATGTAGCCTCAGGGTGGAGAGGAGACCCTCCTTAAGCAAACAGGTTCCAGAGAACCGTCTGTCCGAAAGCAGCATCTGATCTGGAGCCAGAATCCAAACAATAATGCTTGCAGAAAGCCGAGGGAGTGGCCCATGTGACCGCCCTGCTTATGACCTGCCAGGAGACATGGCGCTGAAAGGCGATGGCCGTTGCCTTGGCCCTGACCGTGCAGGCATGATTGTTCACCAGAAGGGGTTTATGCTGACCCTCGTACGCTTCCTTGATGGCAGAGACCATCCAGCTGGAGATGGAGGCTTTGGAGGCCCGATAGCCAGGCCTGGCGCCTCCAAAGGTGATGAATAGGGCATCTGACTTGCGGAAGCCCTTGGTCCTGTCCAGGTAGAATTTCAGGGCATGCCCGACATCCAGGCAGTCCAGAACTTTCTGAGGCTCGTCCTTCAGATCCGCAAAGAACATAGGAAGGACGATCTCCCCGTTTAAGTGAAAAGCTGATGGCACCTTAGATAGAAATGCCGGATGGGTCCACAGGACCACCTTGTCCTTGTGAAAGGTGGTGTACAGCTCTGAGACGACTAGGGCTTGGATCTCGCAGACCGTGCGCGCCGATGTGAGGCCGACTAGCAGGACCATCCTGACGGTGATCAGCCCGATGTCCGCAGTTGCCATAGGCTCAAAAGGCTTGTGCGTGAGGGCGCCCAAGACTAGATTCAAATCCCACACCGTGTGTGGCTTCTTGATGGGCGGGTAGAGCCTAGCAAGCCCGGCCAAATGTCTCCCGACGATCGGGTTGGAGGCGGAGAAGACCCCTTCCTCTGAGTTCCTGTAGGCCCCAATGGCTGAGAGGTATGTGCGGCAGGTGTCCACCTGCATGCCAGTGTTGGCGAGGTGAGCTGAGAATGACAGCACATCGTCCAATGAGAAAGCCAGTGGATCGATATCCTTGGAGTGAGCCCAGTGGCAGAACCTGGTCCATTTACTCTTATACTGGGCTCTGGTAGCCTTGCTCCTAGCCCCCTGTATGATTTCCAGATTGGCTTGAGATTGGCCGAGGTGGCTGAGTGTCCCCTGTGAGGGCCAGCTTCTGGGGTGCGGGGTGGACGACCCTGCCTCCCTGCTGTGTCAGAAGATGTGCTGGGCCCGTCGGGAGGTGGATTGGAGAGACCGCTGAGAGGCTGAGCAACTCCGAGAACCATGACCACAGAGCTATCAGAATGAGGTTGAGCTGGCGAGACTCCTTGAACTTGCAAAGTACTCTGTGAATCAGGGGAGTGGGTGGGAAGGCATATGCTGACATGCCGTTCCACTGGATCCACAAGGGGTTGCCCAGGGAGCCTAGGCCCTGCGCCTGCCAGGGGCGGACTGGGAGCACTTCTTGTTGTGCCTGATGGCAAAGAGATCCACCTGGGGGAGGCCCCAACAGTGGAAGATCTCCTGTGCAAGGAGGTCGTTCAGCTGCAACTCGTAGTTGTCCGCTCCCAACCTCCTGACCCTGTCCGCTTCCAGATTGCCCCCCCAGGGAAGGCGCACTGCCGTGAGGTAGATGTCGTTCTCCAAGGCCCATTCCCACATGCTGATCGCCAGTCTGCACAGGCAAGGGGATCTGGTTCCGCCCCCTTGCTTGTTGATGTAGTACATACGGGTCAAGTTGTCTGTCTGGATGAGGACAACTCTTCCCTTGAGACGTGGGAGGAAGGCCCCGAGCGCTAACCAGATGGCGTTCAGTTCCAGTCAATTGATGTATAATCAAATAAAATTACAAGCACACTCTATGATCAAATCTCAAAGAATAATATTTGCACAAACACATATTTGGTTTTACTTTTTTTAGTTTATATAATTACTTACATTTATATAGGACAAGCAGGCTATGACATTCACTCACTATTACGATGTGGTAATTGATGTGGTATTCTTGTTCTTGACGGGTCTACATTCCATGGACCAAGAGGTCCTCCAGGGTGGCTCCCCAGCCCTCTAGGAAGGAGTCTGTGGTAATCATCACCTGAGCGACAGGGGGGCCGGAAGGGCTTGCCCGTCCGCAGGTTGCACTCTCTGGACCACCATGTGTGGTCCGGATGGAGAGAGATGGGGGATCTTGAAAATTTCGGCCTGAGAGCCCCTCTCCTGGTTTGCACGATGCTGCGAAGTGTAGCTGTCCTTCTCATCACGAGTCTTGTGTGGGGGACGGCCAACAGTACCGCTGCAAAAAGGCCCAGTAGATGCTGGTACCAGCAAGCCGAAGTAGCGCCCCCACTGAGGAAGTGTGACGTGGTCCTCCTGATGGCGCGATCTTGTCCTCCGAGGGGGAAGACCCTCTCGGAGCACGTGTCCCAGATGAGGCCCAAGAAGATCAACGACTATGTGGGTTGCAGTTGTGACTTCTTGAGATTGAGCGAAAAGCTCAGGTCGTGTAGTGTGTTCATCAGTGCATGGGAGGAGTGGTGAACTGCTTCTTGAGATGTAGCCCTGATGAGCCAGTCGTCTAGGTAGGGGTATATATGGAGGTCCGGAGGAGGGCTGCCACCGCATTCATGAGTCTGGTACAGACCCTGGTGGCCGAGTTGAGGCCAAAAGGGAGGACCTTGTACTGAAAATGGCAGCCCATGATCCTGAAACAGAGGAAAGACTGATGGGGTTGCCAGATCTGGACATGCAGATAGGCGTCCTTCAGATCCAGGGAGCACATCCAGTCTCCCCTGCATATCGTTTCCGCAATAAAAGCTGGCATCACCATCTTGAACCTCTGGAGAGTTAAAGAGAGGTTGAGGGTGGAAAGGTCCAGTACAACTCTCAGGCCAGCCTGGTTCTTTTTCTGAATGGCGAAGATTCCTCCACAGCCTGGCTCAGGACGAGCGACCGAATCTCCGCCAAAAGAGTTGCTGTCCCAACTCGCGTAAGGGGGGGGCGGAGGGGTTTCGGAATGAGGAGAGGCAGGAATAGGTAGACGGTATGCCGAAGATACTACTGACAGGATCCAGGGGTCCACGAAGTTCTGTCGCCAAAAGTGTGCGTGAAGAGCAAGCCTGCCTCCCACTGGCAACTCGTGGACCCCCGGAGGGGTCTGTCAAGACTTTTTTCCCTCCAAGGCAGAGGTGGAGGAGTGGGGTGGAAGGACCGGAAAAAGCCCTTGCCACCCCCCCCACCTATTGATGCTTGCGCCGATGAGGGGTCGGCAAGCAATCTGGCTGCCAAGACCTGCGCTCCTGGAAGCCTCCGGATGAGCAACCCTTATCGGAGCGTTGCTGAGACTGGGAATACGCTTTGGGAGTGGCCTTTGTCAGAAAGGATAAAGACTTAGCTGTCTGCGAGCTATTCTTCTTGTCTAGCTCTTCGTCCGTGCTGGAGTGGAAGAGGTTGTTGCCCTCGAAGGGCAGATCTAGAATACATTCCTGGACATACGGGTTGAACTTGGTTGCCCGGAGCCAGGCCATCCTTCTCATGTCCGTGGCAATACAGATGGCACGTCCAAAGGTAGCGATGTGTGCTAGCGTGGACTCCATGATATCCTGCGCCACGCGCTTGGCCTCGGCTAGACCCGCCTTGAAGTGTGATTGGCTGTGGGAGGAGAGTTCTGGAAGGAAGTCAGCAATTTCCCACCATAATCTCTGGCTAGCGGCTTTTCTCCTCCTTGCCTAAGCGCCGTTGAGGAAGAAGACTAGGACGACTGAGATTTGGAGTACAGTGATGCCACAGCGATCACCGAGGAGTGTGGCTGAGGATGGGAAGAGAGCAAGAGTGTATCCCCCTCCATCTGCCTGTACTTGGCGTCTAGGCGGCGGTTGACTGGCTGGACAGAGTGTGGTTTGAGCCAACCCTTCTTGGTGAGGGAGACTACATCGGTTTGCAGTGGAATTCCCGTTCTGGCAGAAGGGCGCCTCGTGAGGACTTCAGCGATGATGCCCTCTGCCAGCTGTTTGACCTGGGGCTGTGGGAGGCCCAGGTATTCCACCAGGTCTGCAATACGTTCGTGGAAGGCCCTGGCCTATGATGGCGTGTCAGGATCCTCCTCATCAGTATCCCGAGGGTCTGGGGGATCCTGTGGAGTAGGAGGAGGAGTATCCAGAGCCGGAAGCTGGGGCACTGGGACCACCGCCGGTGGCTGAGGAAGAGGTGGAGGCTGGTATGGAACCGCCTGTGGAGTAGGCCGTGGAGGCAGCTGCACTGAGGCCAGAGGCGTCGGCCGGGTTATCTGTGGTGTTGCTAGCATAGCAGGAAGGACTTCCCTGACTGCATCCTTGATGATAGCCCCCATATCAGGAGAGTTCATGAGGCCGAGGAACCTCTCAAAGATCCGGTCCTCGTTGGCTGAAGAGGAGGAGGGCACTTAAGGGGTTACTAGAGGCAACTGAGGCCGCTGCCGACCCTGAACATACGGACGCAAAGGGAAGCAGCCCTGCGCATAAGAGGTAGGACGTAGGCCACGTACCTGGTTGATGCCAGTCCCACCTCCATACTCGTTCTTCGCTGAAGTCTTGCAGAGGCAAACGGGTATCCTTTTCTGGCCTGTCGGCCATCTTGTTGAGCTGCCTACCACGTGGCAGTGACGTGTTTCTCGGCTCTTCGCTGCAATCCTCTGCCAAGTCTCTTATGTGTGAGGCGCGCGACTTGTCCCGCTCCTCGGGCACGTGCCCAGTAGGTGTATTAACCTCGACCCGGGGGTCGTTACAGCTCCATTCAGGCGCCCCCTCGGATGTACTGCCGGTAACAGGGTGTAGCCCCTCGGCCATGAGGCCAGTACAAGTGCGGAGCCCCTCAGGCACAAGCCCAGTAAAAGAGCCTAGTGGCCCCTCAACCCTTGCACTGGGAGGATCCGAGGAGACCTCAGCCCGATAGCTGTGACAGCCTCGGTTTGCGAGTTGGTGAAAGGACCCGATTGGTCCTCCTGCGTAGAAGAGCCCCTGGGAAGGAGTCTCCCTTGTGAGGTGCAGATGAAAATATAGGCCCTACCTCTGGCCTGGAACGTCTCACAAAACTCTTGAGGTCCTTGGAAGGAGACCGCTGAAAGAGCTCCCTCCACCTGGCTAGTCTGTTCTTCAGCGCTTTCGTGGACAGCGAGCCGCACCACGACCAGCCTTGCGAACCGTGGTCTGGGCCAAGGCAACGTAGGAAGAGGGCGTGGGGGTCTGAAGTTGAAAAAGGCCCTTTGCAGGATGGGCATCTGCTGAACCCTGTTGAAGTCGACATGTTCCGTGGCATCTGAGGACCAAGTACCTATTGAACAAAAAGACAAAAGAAGAAATAGAGGAAGAATCTGCGTGTGGAATTACATGGCTGAAGCCAAACCCAGGAGCGCTGGTGAATTCGGCCCGTTCCCGTCGGCGCGGAAAAGGGGACTGAGTTGTGGCGCCGGAGGGCCAAGTCAGTGCAGCACATGCTCCCAGGGCCGCGCCTCTAAATTTAGAGGGGAAGAACATTTTCTGGTGAAAAAGGTTCCATCTCCTGTCCCTTGTGAGAGACGCCCATGAAGTATGGGAAAAAGGGGACGGGACGTAAGAGTAGGAGGGATTGAAAGCTGCGGTTACCACGAAGCACTGGGGAAATAGGCTGCTAATAGAAGTCCAGAAGCACCTTCAACCTTCTTGTGAATGGAGAAGGAGAGATACCACAACAGTGGCAGGAGAGTACATAATATTGTTTAACTGAAAAAGACCCTGATTGAGAGAGGAGAAATACTCATTATTCCTGAAGTGAACTTCCAACACCTGGAGTAAATGCTGAGAACCCCAAGGTCTAGAAGAGACCTCAAGAGAATGCAGAGAAATCCAAAGTCTGCATGGGACATGGCGTGAATCCTGAGAAACCCAAGATCTGGGGAAGACAAGAAGTGAATGCTGAGAAATCCAAGGTCATTGTGGAGACTGAAGTGATACCAGAGAAACCCGAAGACAGAGATCTGAAATGAATGCTGAGAAGCCCAAGGTCTGAGAAGACCAGAAGTGAATATTGAGAGATCTCTGTTTGGGAAAAAAACCTGAAGCAAAGGTTGAGAGACTTAAACAGATCAAGATAATGGAGGGATAACCCCATAAGCCCACAAGGTGCATTAAGGGCACTTAACATTTACGTAAAGAAACTGGAAGCCAAAGGCCTGATCAGAGAACCCCTGAGGAGCCTGAAACCTGGAAAAGGTCTGGAAAGGCACATTGAAAGCAGGTATTTTGAGGTCCGTTGAATTCCAAAGAAACCTTCAACTGTCAAGACACGTGCTGATGGCAGTAAACATAAGCTCCCTTTAGCTAAAGAGTGCCTGCAAGTATGGTGGAGGGGGCTGGAGTTTGACTATTGCCACCAGGGCATTGAATCATGCAAACACATAGAAATATTACAAAATGGATTCCTTTAAGATAGAAAACAGGGCTTTGCACCACATTACGTTATTCATTCTACATTAGAAAATTACGAGTAACAGGGTTTTTTTTTTTTTTTTTTACAAGTAGACATTATACATAACTATACACATTTTGAGTGCAGTCCTCCTTTAAAATGAAGTACAAATAGAGGCGATACCTTCATAATAGAAGCTTCAGCTACATTCTATGACAAACCTTTTAAAGCATTTAGAAACCCTATATTTATCCAAGGATATACATTTCTCCTTTTCAATATAATTCCTCAGACTCCCGTGCTGCTCTTCGAAAAGAAAGTAAAGCTTATACATGCATGTGCTCCTCCAAAGCACTGAACAATAGCTCATTCATTCAAACTGTCTTTTGTCTAGCACATGTGTAAAGATATCATCAGGTGTCCTGGTCATAGTATGAGTAACAAACACATGAGGTAAAGATCAAAATCACAGACCCCTCAAAAAAAGGTCTATTGCATAACCTACTGTTTTCCACTGTCTGGGGACACCACAACAATTGTTTTAGATTAGTTTTTATGTAAAGAAAATATGATATCGCACAATAGCTAATTCATAAGAAAATACAATTTTTATTTAAAAAAGACAATTTTCATTAAAACCATGTTAAAAAATAGAGAGTTCACAAACCTACAACCAGGTATTTGACAGGACTATTACACAAAACATATAGAAGGTAAAAAACAAGCATTACACATTCTAGATTGAAAAAACCAACATCTAACATACAAAAATCAGTAAAAAATTAATTTGTTGCGTTCTATATATGACCCAACATGTTTGTCCAGTGACTCATTGATGTCTGACATTCATCAGGGGTAGCTCTTCTCAAAAATGTAGGCAACCGTCCCCACTAGAACTGGTAGGAGTGGATCTTAAATTGATCTCTATGGAAATCTATATAAAACATTTAGCCATAGTAAAAAAATGTGTGTACACCACATTTTCATAAATCATTCTGCTATTAATGCAATACGTCAATATTTCACAAAAGGCATCACCAATTAATAAAGCACCTTAACTTTTGTCCCAATCAGGGACTTCATAGCACCCAAAAAGTCTGCTAGTAAATACCTTGAGCCCGAAGTGTTCAAAGGTTCCATTGTAGACATATACAACTCCACAAGGCCGTATTTCAGCCGACTTCACGTACCTCCCTTTAAATGGGTATCAGGTAGAGGGAAATGAGCACAGACAGCACACACCATATCACACACTGATGTTTCAATAACTAAAAACACCCTTATCTCCAACTGTCAACCTACAACAGTACACATACCTCATTAAGTATATCTAATTAGGTGTATTTCAATACAACATATCCCTTGGCATATATGCAACTTATTTTCAACTCGAAGAAGATGTACCGTAATGTTTCCTTCTTCCACTTTCAATCTACAAAACAAATATATGGTACTATAGTAAGAAAAATACCATGTATCCACATAAAATCTCTACTCTAGAGACAACAGCAGTACACTCTTATTTATAAATCTGGCTTAGTGTGGCACGAGTGCGACCTGAACGCACCACCCATATCTAGCAAACATACTACACAAAGAAAGCCAAACTTTAGACAAACAGGCTGAATCAATTTCGTATTCCATCCAGAAACCTACCGGCACACTTGTATAATTCCGTGTGTTCCAAAAACGTAGCTTTACAGCTTAAGCCACACGACAAGGCGGCACATAAAACGCCATTATTCACATTAGGAGGAAAACGCAAGCTCTCCAATACAGGGCTACTTTTACTCACAATGCTACTTGATCTTACATCTCCATGGACAAAGAGATAGGACTACAGAGTCGGCTGAAAGGTGAAAGTGAAACTGCAAGACAACCCGCTCGCAAATCTTACCAAACAAGCATGTCTTAGATGACGTAAGAGCTGTATATGTACACAAAGGCTTTATGTTTCCCCTGGCAGGAGCGCAAAGGACTGTTTTGAGCACAGAAAAGTACAAAGTGCGAAACATCTCTCATATAACAAGAAAATCAATGTTCAACCCAGGTCCTCTAAAGGATATATACACACATTAGCATGCTTTGCAAAGTGCAGGGTTTTCAAAAAAGACAATAACAGATGCAATATTCACGCATATTTCATTGCTTTCTTGTTTTAGCGCACTCTTAATAAAGGTTTGAATTATGTGATTACCCAACACCATGACCCCTTTGAATTTAGGATGGAATTTCAACAATTCATGCGCAAATGACATCTTAAGGAATTTTTTGAAGGCCAAGAAATCCTAGATGGTGCCCATTTTAATGGGTTACGCAATCCCTCCACTTTTTGTACTCCAAAGCAGTTTCTCGCATGAGTCTATTGTATTTGAAAAAAGACCATTGAAGAAATTTCCAAATTGGAGCAAAGGGTTAACTCCAACTTTAGTAAAGAACAAAAATCCCTGATGCAGAAACTAGCCAACAATCATCAGATCATTATCTGACAGGCTGATAAAGGTGGAGCGATTGTCAGTCAATAGGTCTGACTATGTAAGAGAGTGTAATAGTTTGCTTCAAGACAAACAGTTATTGGGTTCTACCTAAAGACCCCACTGAGGAAATGGGTAAAACAATCAATGACATGGTTACCTCAGCTCTGGAGAACGATATGATTGGAAAACAGGAAGCAGAATATTTGAGAAGAATAAAACAGAGTACCTGGTTTTTATATTCTGCCTAAAAGTAGCCCTGTATTGGAGAGCTTGCGTTTTCCTCCTAATGTGGATAATGGCGTTTTATGTGCCGCCTTGTCACGTGGTTTAAGCTGCAAGGCTACGTTTTTGGAACACACAGAATTATACAGTGTGCCGGTAGGTTTGTGGATGGAATTACGAAATTGATTAAGCCCGTCTAAAGTGGGCTTTCTTTGTGTAGTATGTTTGCTAGATATGGGTGGTGCGTTCAGGTTGCACTCATGCCACACTAAGCCAGATTTGTAAATAAGATTGTACTGCTGTTGTCTCTAGAGTAGAGATTTTATGTGGATACATGGTGTTTTTCATGCTATAGCGCCATATATTTTTGTAGTTTGAAAGTGGAAGAACGAAATATTACGGTACATCTTCCAGTTGAAAAGAAGTTGTATATATGCCAAGGGATACGTTGTATTTCAAATATACCCAATTAGGTATACTTAATGAGGTATGTGTATTGTTGTAGGTTGACAGTTGGAGATAAGGGTGTTTTTAGTTATTGAAACATCAGTGTGTGATATGGTGTGTGCTGTCTGTGCTCATTTCCCATACAGTGTCTACCGGATACCCATTTAAAGGGAGTACGTGAAGTCGGCTGAAATACGGCCTTGTGGAGTTGTATATGTCTACAATGGAACCTTTGAACACTTTGGGCTCAAGGTATTTACTAGCAGACTTTTTGGGTGCTATGAAGTCGCTGATTGGGACAAAAGTTAAGGTGCTTTAGTATTGGTGATGCCTTTTGTGAAATATTGACGTATTGCATTAATAGCAGAATGACTTATGAAAATGTGGTGTACGGTATTTTTTACTATGGCTAAATTTTTTTTTATTGATTTCCATAGAGATCAATTTAAGATCCACTCCTACCAGGACTAGTGGGGACGGTTGCCTACATTTGTGAGCAGAGCTACCACTGATGAATGTCAGACATCAATGAGTCACTGGACAGAAACATGTTTGGTCACATATAGAACGCAGCAAATTAATGTTTTACTGATTTATGTATGTTAGATGTTGTTTTTTCAATCTTGAATGTGTAATGTTTGTTTCTTACCTTACATCTATATGTTTTGTGTAATCGTCCTGTCAAAAACCTGGTTGTAGGTTGTGAAGTCTATTTTTTAACATAATTTTAATGAAAATTTTGTCTTTTTTCTAAATAAAAATTGTATTTTCTTATGAATTAGCTATTGTGCGATATCATATTTTCTTTACATAAAAACGAGTTGCCTCATTACGAGTCTGCCGGTCCAGATTTTACGTTGCCGGTGTAACCATACCGGCACCGTTTACCGGATCAGCGAATTCCAACCTTCGATCCTGGAAATACCACCACCAGAAACCGCCACCGCGGAGTCAACGCACCCGAAAACTGCATCGGCAGAGAAACCCCCAGTTACCGTCAATACTTAAACACTGTGTGCATTACAAGTAGCACAGACATGGAAACTCTGCCACAAAAATGGTGGACACACCGTGGACACGACGTTAAACAGTGCCTGGTGAGCTGAATCAGGCCACAGGAGCACCAAATGAGCCCAGCTGGACCCAGCAGCCCACTGGGAGGCGACAAAAGGGCCACACCCAGGCGAACTCTAAACACCACTATGCAGGCAGCTGCTGTAGAAGCATTGTGACTGGGGCTATTGAACCTACAGGCAGCACTGCACATGGTGGCAGTAATGGTGCAGAGGAGGCAGAGCAGGCGGCAGTTAGTAAACCCTGCACCCATGCCAAACCCAATTGTGCAGCCGGCACAACCCCACAGGCAGCCAGCAATACCCCGCAGCAGCGCTTCACCCTGGAACCTGACCCCAGGACAGATCCACACATTATACCGGCTGGACCGTCCAACAATCATGTACATCACCACCATGAGGAGGACAACATCAGCAGCCACATTGGCATTTCGACCGCATCCCCCACCCCCACCCTTCTGAAGGTGGTATCGGTACTACATTTTCTTGGCACTGGAAAATATTAGCACACTGTTGGTGAGTTGCCCGGGCTCTCACAACCATGTTTTTCAAGAATACTGGGCCAGGTACTGGATGCCCTGCTGCGCCATGTATCGGAACACATAGCCTAGCCCTACCCCGTACCTTTGCCCATGTCATTGCCACCGAGTTGGCCTTCCATGCCATTGCAGCCATGCCAAATTGCATTGGTGCAGTAGACTGCACCCACATAGAGCTCACAGTACCACGTGCAATGGAGATGGTGTACCGCAATAGGAAACTGTACCACTCACTGAAAGTACAGATGGTATGTGACGCTGGACAAGGAACACATTGCTGCGCACGTTTCCCGGCGTCAACACATGACTCAATGGTCCTGCGGAATTCGACATTGCCATGGTACATGGAACGCTATGCTGGCCAAAGCACATGGCTATTGGGTAAGTACAACTGCCAATGCACGGGCCCTGTGAAGGGGGGGGTCCAGGGCAATGGCCCGTGTGACTGGCCTGCTACAATTGTAAATGCATCACCCCCTGGCCCATGTAATGGACAGTCACCACAAACTACACATCACAAAGTGACACATGACAGGTGGCCACAGTGTGCCCATACACACCCTGCCAAAGGAGATGCACAACCAAGACTATTACAAGCTCATACAACTTGAGCCACTTGATCCAGCCACCCACACTATGCGCCACTGCCCCCCCCAATGCACATGATGTGTGCACATGAGACATTCTGCATCAACATCATCACAGTCTATTCACTGACTCCTCCATGTGTGTACATCACTGCACAATGCCAAACTCGCCAACAACTACTGGCCGCAAGGGCAACTCCATATGCACAGCAAGTTGTTGGGCAATGGCCAAACGCCAATGTGGACAACAATGAACCAGGAATGGTAATCACCCACTGGTCAGACCACTACTTGTCCCATATGGATGATTGACTAATGACACATGATTGCACTGCATCTAATGAAGACATGTATACCACAAACACTGACATGTCCCCTCCATTTACATCCCATGTAGGTGATGCAGGATATGCACTCATGCCATGGCTGATGACGCCCGTACGGAGGCCAAGGAACATGCATGAGGAGGCGAACAACAGGGTAAACGTCCGCACATGTGGCATGATCGAGAGGACATTTGGCCTACTGAAGGCCAGGTTCCGCTGCTTGAGCAGATCTGGCTGATCACTGCTGTACAACCCAGTGAAGACGGGTAAAATAGTGCTTGTGTGTGCCAGGCTGCACAATCTGTGCATGCGCAGGAACATTCCGCTGCCCCCAGACACAGAGGATGATGATGGAGTTGATGATGGGGATGGGATGGCTCCACCCCTCACGGGGGGGCACAAGATGGTCAACATGCACGGGATACACACTCGCATTTACTTTTGAGAGACTGCACATGAACAGCATTGCATGTATATGAAGATGCAGGTTAATAAATGGATTGATTGCAAATCAAATTACGGATGTCCACTCGTGAAAGAGTTTTCAAAGGTGATTTATTTTAATCAAAGCAGGAAAGAAGGTGTATTGGATAGGAAAGCTGTACACCTGTGCCCACCCACCACCCAAACGTACCCACCCCCAACCAGGCCCCAAAACACTAACCCCATAAGGGACCTCCCCCACCACCCAAATGTACCCACCCCCATACACCCATTGTGTCCCAGAATGTCTTGTGGACAGCCATTCCCACATGGCACTATTTCCGGGGGTGCTTATGCCTGCAGGAGGGTCCAGTCAGCCGACTAGAGTGCCTCTGTGAGCTGGCAGAGGTGGAGCTGGTGTGACTGTTGGCACACGTCCAAGAAACGCCTGCTGGGCAACCAACATGGACTCTGCAATGGCGGATGTCACACTGTTGCCTTCCCGAACATGGCGTGCCAAGGTGACAATGGTGGTGGCGAAACGTCCAATGGCCCTGGAGACGACTCATCGATTTGGCATTGCTCTCTCGCTGCAGCCTCGCCTCCTCCCGCTGCCTCTCCACAAGCTGCGTTAGGGTGGCCTGCTGTTGCTCCATCCGCTGCATGCGGGCACGTAGCTCTGCCATGGAGGAGGTTGGTGACCTCATGGGCCTGTGCATTGAGGGGGGGGCTGAACTGTAGGTTGTGGAGGGATGACAGGTCATCCATGTTGTCCCCCTCCCCCTGTCCTCCAACTTCAGCCTGCATGGCTGGGGAACTGTCGTCACTGGATGCAGTCTCCTCCGCAGTACAGATGGTCTACAGGATGGAATCTGTGGCCATGGTGGGAATGTATGCCACTTGTGTGGCGGCAGACTGCATGGGGATGGTGGTGTCAGCTGGTGCATCCGTGCCAGATGCAGCTGTTGCCTGTGTTCCAGAGCAGCTTGCCTCGTCCTCCTGGGCAGGAGTTCTGCATTGACTATGTGCAGGTGGACGTTGCATTGCCTGTTGGGCATTGTCGCTTTCACTTGACATGGCTGTGGGGATACATAGGGCATGCTGTTAGTTGTGTGGTGGTACTTGATGGGCCCATCACAGGCATCAAACTGAACGATCTGTGATCACTTGCATGTACATACATATGACTGTTGATGCACTCAGGTGTAGGTGTCTCTGCTTGTACTCAGTCACACACTGTGTGCATGTTCAGGAACCATGCATTGGGGGTGTGTTGCTTCTCATCTGGGCGATTGGTGGGTCCATTGGGTCACTCCTGCCCTGGCTGGGGGTGGGGGGGTTTTCAGTGGGTCCATTGGGTCACTCTTGCCCTGGCTGGGGGTCTGGGGGGTTATCAGTGGGTCCAGTCACTCCTGCCCTGGCTGGGGGGTGGGGGTTTTTCAGTGGATCCATTGGGTCACTCCTGGGGTCCATTCACACTCATGGGTTTGTACTCTGTGCACTTACCGGCATCTACAGGTGGGCTCACTCCTGCCTCTGCGTCGCCAATGCCGTGTATGCTCTCAAGGTGCAGGACACTGCTGCAGCGCTCCTCCCACAACTGCAGTTTCAGTGGGGATGCAGGGCCTCCACCAGTGCCAGTGCTCTGCTGGCAGTGTGCAGCGATGAGATTGCGTACTCTGAGCCTGAGGTCATCTCACCTCTTGTGGCAGTCCTTTACGGTGCGTTTTGTCACCCCTACTGCTGTGCACTTGCGTGCTGCTTCAGCCCACACCTCCTTACGGCGTTGCCGGGTGGCGCGCTGCTGGTCTGCGCTGAAAATCATTTTGGCATGCTGCATTATATGCTCCACAAGCACTGTCAGCTCTGCCTCACTGAAGCGCTGCTCGCGCTGTCTTCGTGCTGGAATCCTGGATGCCATAGTGGTTGATAGTTTTTGATGCTCAGGGAGGTGATCTGGCATGTGGTGTCTGAGGACGGCAGTGGATTGTGGTTTAAATAATGTCCACCTTTCTGTTTCTGGTTTTCGCGGTCATGGTATTTCCACTTCCGGTGATTCCGTGACGGCGGGGGCGGCCACAGGTTTTGCACTGCTTTTTGTGGCAGAATGTCAGCTTGCCTGGGTGTTTACGTGACAACAGTGACACCGTTTTTCTGCGTTGGTGTGGTGCGCGCGACTGACCAGCCGTAATCAGCCGTTCATTGACACTGTAAACATCGTCACAGAATCACTGCATTCCGGACCGGCAGACTCATAATGAGGCCCTACGTCTGTTTTTTCACAGTATGAGTGACCCATTCACGTTCAAATAATGAACTGTGAGCAATGTTTTGCACACTAATTGTTTTGTCGATATGGATGTTCGTATGCATGTTTGTGCTGTGCTATGATGTCACCAGGTGTTGCCATCTTTATTACTATACACTATTGTTGATGGAATAATTAATTATTCATGTATTTTATCGTTGCCATGTTGCTTTTTCAAATAAATCATGGACATGTTTCTATTTACACAAATAAAGGTATTGATAATGATATGCTCTTTATGAATACGTCTTTGAGCCAAGTGTTTATTACTATGCTACAAACAGGTTATCTTCATACAAAGAATTTTGAATAACAATGTACAATATTTTGTTTGTTGCTGCCAAAAGTTCCCCATTCATTCGACATTTCATAATGATGTATACGGGATTACCTCAAGTATGTGTTTGCTGTAACAGGAGCCTGCATAGGAGCATTTACCCTTTTTTGAGTGCTTAAGATGGAAGAAAAAGTAGAGCGTATAAATGACCAATTTATTGGTCTGATTGACCAAGGCAACTAATTTTGACACTGCCATACATTTGTATACTGCATTAGGGGATAGAATGGGCTGGTGGCGGTGCAACTCTTTTTTGGCACCGAGCAAAAGAAATTGGTTCAGCATATGAGCATTTGAGATGTGCGCAGTTTCTGTTTCAAAATGTTCATGAACAATATGAGGGCATAAAAGGAGGAAGGAAAAACAAAAAGTATCTATACAAGTCACCAGGTCGTATGGCTCTCGAGGCCACATGTACCGCGGGTCGTTATCTTAGGAAATCAAACAGTATGTCAGCTGCCATATTCTTGCAACCCAGTTGCCAGAACTGTATCATGTTAAGCTATATTATCATGAAGGCTTGCATATCTTGAGGTTTGTGGTGCACATTTGGGAAATCATTTTGTTTTACATATTCTATGAAGGGAAGGCAGGTCTCTTAAGTATTTCGGTATCTCATCCTTATTGACAGCATCTGTTTTATCAGTGGCTGGCCGAAAACATTTCCTTGCCCACCATTTCTTAATGTCTGGAGGTGTGCTCCCTTTCCAATTGTGGGCCAGTGTTATTCTGGACGCTAGTAGGAGATGGAATATTAGTGTGGCTTTCATGTTTGTAAGATTCCAGAGACCTTCAGAGTCTTCGTTGCCTATCTGAACCATCAAGGCATCTAGCGGAAGGTACCTTCCTGTAATTCTCGAAATGTGGGACAACACCTCCTTCCAATAAAGTTGGATATGCGAACAGGCCCACCAAATATGAAATTGTGTTCCTTAGGCTACACCGCATCACCAACAAGTGGGGGATGCTGTGGGAGTCATACTAAGAAGCCTCACAAGGGTGAGATACGAACAGCATATTAATTTGTAACTATTTTGTTTTCTTAGCTGCTACTTGTCTGGCCCACTCACAGAAGAACAAATAAATTACCCCTGGTAATGTTCTTTCTATTGGATGCTCCTCCCACAGATTCCTTATCGCCCTCCCACCCTGATCCAACCACAGGTTCCAATTACGGCGTTAAGTGCCAAAGAGAAAAGGCCTTGAGAGCAGAGGTGGGGGACCGCTTAAACCTGAGAATTCAAGGCAAGAGACCCAAGAACGGTGAACATAGGGTTCAGGAAACTTAAAACTTGGGCCTGTAAACTCACAAGTATTGCGCAATTGTGTCTGGAGAATTCCAGCTTGTGCATCTACTGAGCACTGGCAAAACTTTAGTTTGTACATTATACTTTCTGAAGAGATACATTAATACGTACTCACTGCAGTGACTAACGTAGTCTTAGTCCATAGTGCCCTTTCCTCTATACTGCATGGGCGTCCCTCGCAAGGGACAGGAGACGGAACCTTTTTCACCAGAAAAAACCTTCTTCCCCTTTAAATTTAGATGCTTGGGTGCGGACTCCTCCCACCGGCGCCACTCCTCAGTCCCCAATTTAACATTGCCTAATGATACCAGTATGATTAGGCGGAAGGATGATGGGACGTATGGAGGAAAGGGGACTATGGACTAAGAGTACGTTAGTCACTACGCTGAGTAACTATTAATTACCCTTACGTCCCGTCCCCTTTCCTCCATACTGCATGGGTGATTACAACTGAATGTAGCCCCAGGGTGCAGTGGAGACCCTCCTTAAGAAAACAGGTTCCTTAGAACCACCTGTGAAAGCCGCGTCTGACTTAGAGCCGGCATCCAAACAGTAGTGCTTACAGAAAGCAAAGGGGGTGGCCCAGGTGGCCGCCCTGCTGATGACCTGCCACAGCACCTGCCAATGGAATGCGATGGCCGTGGACTTGACTCCGACAGCGTCGGCATGCATGTTAGCTGGATGTGATTTATGCTGCCCCTCATAGGCCTCTTTGATGGCCGAAACCATCCACCTTGCTATTGATGCCTTGGATGCCTGATAACCCGGCCTTGACACCCAGAAGGTGACAAACGGAGCGTCTGACTTGCGGAAGCGCTTGGGCCTGTCTAGATAGATATTAGAATAGATAGAATTTCAGAGTGCGTCTAACATCCAGACAGTGCAATACCCTCTGAACATCGTCTTTAGGCTCAGCAAAAAACAAACGCAGGTAAAACTATCTCCTCTTTAGATGGAAAGCAGAGGGTACCTTAGGTAGGAAAAGTGGGGTGTGCTCTCAGGACCACCCTATCCTTGTGAAAAGTAGCACAGTGTGCTGATGGCACCAGCGCCTGGATCTCGCTGAATCTGCGAGCAGAGGCGCGACCTACCAACAGGGCTGTTTTAATGGTGACCAGCCTGATGTCCACGGACGCCATTGGCACGAAATGGTTTGTGCGCCAAGGCGCCCAACACTACATTGAGGTCCCACACGGGGTGTGGTTTCTTGATGGGAGGAAAGAGTTTGGCGAGGCCTGCCAAATGTCACTTGACCACCGGGTTGGAAGAGGAGAAGACTTCCTCCTCTGAATTTCTGTAAGCCTCTATGGCTGCCAGACAGGTGCTGCATGTATCCACCTGCACGCCCGAGTGGGCAAGGTGTGCAGAAGGAGAGTACATCATCCAATGTGCACGTAAGGGGGGGTGCGGGAGGGGGGGGGGTCGATCTCCTTAGAGGCTGCCCAGTGAGAGAACCTAGACCATTTACTCTTGTACTGGCTCCTAGTAGCTTTGCTCCTAGCGCCCTGAATGATTTCTAGGTTAGCCTGTGATAAACCCAGATGTTTCAGCGTGACCCGCTCAGGAACCACGCTGCAAGGGCTAACTTCTGTGGGGCGGGGTAGATGACCCTGCCCCCCCTGTTGCACCAGGAGATGAGCTGGGCCCAGTGGCAGGTGAATGGGAGGCCTGTCAGAGAGGCTGTGAAGCTCCAAGAACCACAGTCTCGCAGGTCACCACAGAGCTATCAAAATGATGCTGAGGTGACAATTCCTTTATCTTGCAGATCACCCTGTGGATCAGGGGTTTAGGAGGGAAGGCATACGCTGTCATGCCGCTCCACTGAATCTGGAAGGTGTCTCCCAGGGAGCCGGGGCCCTGCCCCTGCCAGGACGCAAACTGCTGGCCCTTTCTATTGTCCGAGCAGGCAAAGAGCTCAACCTGAGGATGCCCCCATCTGCTGAAGATCTCCAGCAGCACCTGATTGTTCAATTGCCAATCGTAATTCTCCAATCCCAGTCTGCTGATTCTGTCCGCTTCCAGGATGGACTCCCCCGGAAGGTGGATAGCCCTCAGATTATGTTAATCTCCAGGGCCCACTCCCACATGCTGACTGCTATGTTGCACAGTGGAGGAGACATGGTGCCACCCTGCATGTTGACATAGTACATGCTGGTGGAGTTGTCCGTCAAGTTGCAGTCCCTGGACCACCATGTGAGGTCAGGGGGTAGAGATGGTGGAATGCTGATCAGCTCCGCTTGGGAGCCCCGCTCCTGATTCCATGAAGCTGCGAAGCCTGGCTGAAATCTCATCGAGTCTCTTGTAGGGTACGGCCAGTAGGACCGCTGCCATGATCCCTATAAGTGTTGGTACCACCAGGCTGAGGTCCCTTCTCGGTTGAGGAAGTGAGTAGTGGCCCTTTTGATAGTCGTGACCTTGTTCTCAGAGGGGAAAACTCTCTCAGAGCTTGTGTCCCATACGAGGCTCAGAAAGGTCAAGCTCTGCAGAGGCTGAAACTTCTTGAGGATGACCGAAAACCCCAGCTCAAGGAGTGTGATCAAAAGGGTGGAGTAAGTGTGATGAACCACCTCCGGAGATCTCCCCCTGATGAGCCAGTCATCCAGGTACCGGTAGACGTGGTGGCCCTGCGCCCTGAGGAGTGCAGACACCGCATTCATGAGCCTGGTGAATACCCTTGGGGCTGACTTGAGGCCTAAGGGTAGCACCTTGTATGGGAAGTGGCAGCCCATGATCCTGAATCGTAGGAAGGTACAATGCGGCTGCCAAATCGGGACGAATGGAGAAGCGTCCTTCAGATCCAGGGAGCACATCCAGTCTCCCCTGCACAATGTTTCTGCGATCAGTGCTGGCGTAACCATCTTGAATTTTTGTAGAGGGAGCAAGAGGTTGAGGGTGGAAAGGTCCAACACAACTCTGAGGCCAGCCTGGTCCTTCTTTTCTATGGCGAAACTCCTGGAATAGAAGCCCATTCCTCACTGGGACTTCTTCCGAAGCCTGGGTCTCGACGAGCGACCGAACTTCCGCCAACAGAGTTCCTGTCACAATCGGTGGGGGTCGAGGGAGGAGGTGTCATGATCCCAGCAAAGGATCAGTGTTCCCATTCAGAAATACCAAGGAAGCACAGAACTTCATATCACTCAGTGGGTCAACAGTGGCTTCAAGCCTGGCACAAAAGGCATTTGCCTCATTCATAATATTGCACCCATAGGCTCACATAGCGCTTACATTGGTTTTTCCTACACTCAACATGGCTGCCGCCAAATCCATTGTAAACCCACAGCACATACTACACCTATTGCAGAGGGGGCTACTTGAGCCCTGCCTACGTTGGAGTGACAGCAGGTAACGTTACCAGTGATGATCTGACAGAACCCGTCAAAGGAAAAAAGAAGTTAAGAGATATTTTCCACAGAAAATCAACAGAATTCCATAGTTTACTGAAAAGACTTACCGAACCGAAGTATTTCCGAAGTGTTTCTTCACTCAGCTGTTTATTTCGAAGTCTCTGCATCTTCTGTCAGAAGTTCCATCGCAGCCTCAGCATCCTCCTCACAGCAGTATTCGTTTGCGGTCCCAATGCTGTCATTCAGAAGTTTGCCTCAGCAATCTCTGCATCGCCTGAAGGTACTTCACCTACAGTTTTACAAAAACCTGCAAAACAAAAAGGTATTTTCATAAATTAATGAACTTTGTGAAAAAGAAGAACAAGTTACTGCTTACCTTGTAACGTTCTTTTGATGGGATGTTCCTCCGACGTATTCCTTATCTTTGATAGATCATCTCCCAGCTTGCTGACCTCTGAATTTTTTTTTCAGTAGAGGGCGCTGCGCGTCGACGTCCCTCGAGCCGATGTCCCTCAACGGGCCTCCGTATCGGCGCCGACGTCGCCACGCGTATAAATAGACTCGCACAGCGTCCGTTGCTCAGTTCCGTTTTGACGTTAACAGTTGTTTTACATGAATTGGTTATTGACCTTGAAGGAGCGTAAGCTGCAACCACAAGGGAAGTATTACTGTGGGGATGGATGGGAGGGGAGATAAGGAATATGTCGGAGGAACATCCTATCGAAAGAACGTTACAAGGTAAGAAGTAACTTGTTCTTCGAAGGGATTGTGTCCTCCGACGTATTCCTCATCTTTGATAGACTCCCATAGCAGTGGTGTGCAATTGGAGGTGGGAGTAAAACGCCATGTTTCCTTTTAGGAATGAACCGAATGTAATACGGCTTTGCCAAACCTAGTCTCTTGACTAGAGAAGGAATCCAGGTTGTAAAATCTTGTGAAGGTATGTGCGGACGACCATGTGGCAGCCGCACATATTTCTCAAACCGGAACCCCTCTTTGGAGGGCCGAGGAGGCTGCGATACCCCTGGTTGAATGAGCCCTAGGATTTTGAGGGGGCTCTTTCCCTGCCAGTTTGTAACAGTCCAAAATGGCCAAAATAATCCATCTGGAAATGGCTTGTTTGTTATCGGTAGTCCCAACTTGTGCCCTGAGTAACCTACGAACAGTTGGTCTGCTTGCCTAATCCTAGCAAGTCTGCTCATGTAAAAGCTTAAAGCACGCCTTGGGTCCAGCCTATGTAGCCTTTCTTCCTCTTTCCCCGGATGGGGAGGCGGATAGAATGAAGGTAAGGTAATTTTCTGAGTGATGTGGAATTCAGAAACCACCTTTGGGAGGAAATTAGGCTTCACCTGTAGGACAACTTTGTCATTATGAAAAATTGTATGAGGGGGGTTACAAGATAGAGCTTGTAATTCGCTCACCCTTCTTGCAGATGTTAAAGCCACTAATAAGCCAGTTTTAAGGGTGAGAAATCTTAGCGAACAAGAGTGGAGTGGTTCGAAAGGAGTACCCATCAGGAAATTTAAGACTAAATTTAAGTCCCATAAAGGAACCTGGAAAGGTCTTGGAGGGTAGACATTAGTTAATCCCTTTAGAAATTGTATTACTAAGGGTGATTTGAAATACGAAGGCTCCTCCGCAGTGTGCTTGAAGATCGATAGCGCTGCGAGATGGCCCTTAATAGTGCTAACTTGAAGGCCTGAATTTGCCAAGTAGAGTAGAAAGGATAACACCGTTGGTGTACCACATGAAAAGGGGTCGATATTCTCTTCTCTACACCAGCTGCAAAATTTGTTCCAACGGCAGCGGTACAAACACTTGGTTGCTGGCCTTCTGGCCGAAAGCAACACTTCCATGACATCATCAGGGAGGTCCCAATCCTTATATCTCAACCTTTCAAAAGCCAGGCGTGAAGGTTGAGGGTTCTGATGTCTGGATGGAGAACCTGACCTCCCTTCTGTGAGAGAAGATTCTCCTTGAGTGGAAGACGAATTGGAGGGCAGATGGACATGTCCAGAAGGTCCGGGTACCACGTTCTCCTGACCCAGTCTGGGGCAATTAGGATCATGGTTCTGCAGAATTTTCTCAACCTCCTGATCATTTAAGGAATGACAGGGACTGGTGGAAACGCGTACAGGAGTGGAAACTCCCAGTCCACTACGAACGCGTCCCGTAGAGCTCATCTCGGTGGAAATTCCCTTGAACAAAACAGATCGCACTTTCTGTTGGTACTGGTGGCAAACAGATCCACTTGAGGGGTTCCCCAAAGGGCGAAGATCTCCTGAAGGACTTCCTGAGCTAGTTCCCACTCGTGGGAGAATGTGCCCTGCCTGCTCAGAGAGTCCGCCATCAAGTTCTTCTCACTGGCTAGGTGAACTGCCGATAGAGAGATTCCTTCTTGAATTGCCCAAAACCAGTGCTGCATTGCCTCTCTGCACAGTGGCAGTGATCCTACGCCTCCTCTTATGTTGAGGTAGTGCATGGCCACTGTGTTGTCTGTCATTAGCAGGACATTTTTCCCCTGTACAGATGGCAGAAAAGCTTTCAGCGCTAGTCTGATTGCTCTCAGCTCTAACAGGTTGATATGTAGTCTGGACTCCGATGGAGACCAACGACTGCTGATGGTCAAGTCGTTGGTATGGGCTCCCCACTCCGTGAGTGAGGCATCTGTGTCTACTGTCATCTCCGGCCAGGGTTGCCAAAGCAGTTCCCCTTCAAGATGTTTTTCTGGCAGGCCCACCACTGAAGGTCTCGAGCCACCTTGTCCGGAATCTGAAGGTCTGTCATTCTCCCTGAGAATTGCGACCACTGAGTTCTCAGTGCCCACTGAAGAGATCTCATTCTCAGGCGAGCCTCTGGCACAAGGAAGATGCAGGATGCCATGATGCCTAGCAACCTCAAAAAGTCGAAGGCTGGGAGACGTTGGGCATTTTGAAACTTGGTGACCATCTGCAGAATATCTTGAGCCCTCACCTCTGGTGGCGAGGCTTTTCCCAGGGAAGTGTCCAGGACCGCTCCAATGAACTGGAGTCTCTGCGATGGTATCATCTGTGACTTCTTTAAATTGAGGGAGAAGCCCAGTTTGTGAAGGAAGTGGCAGACATAATCTAGCTGGATCTGAGCTTGTTCTGAAGATACAGCTCTGATCAGCCAATCGTCCAGGTAGGGGTAGACGTGGATCCCTTCCCTCCTTAGACTTGCAGCCACTACCGACATTAGCTTGGTGAAGACCCTCGGGCGGAGGTCAGCCCAAATGGCATAACTCGAAATTGATAATGAGAGCCGCCAATTGCGAACCTCTGGTATTTCCTGTGTTTGAGATGGATTGGCACATGGAAATAAGCATCCTGGAGGTCCAGAGATACCAGCCAGTCCTGGAGCTGGAGGGCCTGAAGGATCTGAGAGAGAGTTACCATCTTGAACTTGTCCTTCCTGAGGAACTTGTTCAATTCTCTTAAGTCCAAGATATGTCTCAGTCCTCAGTCTTTCTTCGGTATGAGAAAGTAGGGAGTTGTACCAGCCCTTGCTCCTCTCCGCTACAGGTACCGGTTCTATGGCACCTTTCTCTAGCAGGTCTACAATTTCCTGCTAGAGGAGCGGATCTGGAACTTTCAGAGAGCTGTTTCCCCGGTGGATGACTCTGAGGGATGCGTAGAAAAGGCAGGCAGTAACCTTGGGCAACTGTCTCCAATGCCCAAGCATCTGACGTAATAGCCTGCCATTCCGTCAGATGTTGAGTTAACCTGCCCCCTGCTGGTGTTTTGTGAAGAGTCCTCAGAGCGGTTTGGAGGCGGCTGATGCAGATGCCGAGGGTAAAGAGGCACCTGCTGCGGCTTTTGTATTTTTACCCCGTCCACCTCGGGTGAATTTTTGCTGACCCCTTTGAACCAGCTGTCCTCTGCCCTTTCCGAATGCGGAATAGAAGCGAAAGGACTTACCTCTCCAAGAGGTTCCTGAGGGGCAATATGGTGTCCGACGGATTGCTGCTCCTAGGGATTTTGCTGCTGCCTTTGATGTTTGTAGTTTTTCTAAACTGTCATCCGCCTTCTTACCAAACAAAGAAGAGCCGCCAAAGGGAATATTCAAGAGTCTGCTTTGCACATCTAGAGTAAAACCAGACTTCCGCAACCAAGCAAATCTCCTGGTTGTTGTACTTGCCGCCATGGCCCTGCTGATGCTGTCAGCAGAATCGATGCCAGTCTCAAGGGATTCACACATTGCGTCCTTACCATCCTTAATGATGTTGAGAAATGCTTCCCTTTCTTCTCCCTCCGGGAGGCAGTCAGCCGCTGATGAAGCACACTCCACTCCCAAAGTGTGTGGCTGAACCTTGCGAGCGTACAAGTAGCATTGATGGATTTCAATGCCATGCTACATGCGGAAAAGTCTTTTTTGGCCATAGAGTGATCTCTCTTATCATCCCTGTCCTGTGGAACAGTAGGGTAAGCCGATTTACTACCTGCTGAAGTAGCTGCCTGAACAACCAGACTCTCCAGAGTTGGGTGTTTGGATAAATATTCAGGGTCAGCAGAAGACACCCAATATTTAGCTGATAATTTTTTGTTAACCGCCGGGATTACCCCAGGTGTTTCCCAGTTTGCCAATATTCTCCTTTGTAATGCCGCATGAAATGGCACCACAGGATCCTCCTGTGGACCTTTGACCAAGATGTCTGTGAGGTCGTCTTGCTGAAAAGCAGGTGAGGGTGTGGCCCATCCCATAAACTCTATTATCCTTCCCATCAAGGTTCTATAAGGGGTTTCTGCATGTTCCCCTGGGTCTGGTTTGGCAAACTCCACTTCTGGGGAAGTGTCCAACCCACTTGCTTCCTGTAGGGATTCATGGAGGTCTTTCACCTACCTTCCTCAGAGGTAAATTCCTCTGGTGCAGGAGTTGCATATCCCTGCAACTCAAAAGGTCTTTCCTGATCCGAATCCTCCCCTACTTCATAAATAGAAGATAAGATTCTGGAGTGATCAAGTCTTGAAAATGGTATAAATCCCATTTCCAGAGCAGAAGGAGCCAAATTCGTCATGATTGGCTGAGAAAACGTCGACGCAGACATTACAGGCTTCGAAGCCATCGAAAAAGGCATCGAGAAAGGTGGTAGAGGCCTCGATGAACTCGAGAGTATCGGGATTCTACTCGAGGTTGTCGACGACATTCTCGTGCTCGAGACTCTGGGTATGGCCACTGGCTGTGAGGTGGCCGTGGGTTTATCCTTTCTCGGCGTCGAAGACAGCGTAGATTCGACTGACCTGTGCGTCGAATAACCCTTCGATAACGGCGTCGACGACACCGATCTATGTGTCGAAGGGATCTTCGACGACGGTGTCGAAGACGTAACTTTGCCTTTACTCGAGAGTTTGTGATGCTCTCGAGTGGCTTCTTTCGCCGGGTACTGCGACTTGCAGCTTTTTGATTTTTCGGGTCTTTCACCCAGGGTATCACCCTCAGCAGTCTTCGAGGGGGTCGAGGCCGCTTTCTCGAAGACGCTTAGCATCTTTTTCCTGAATTCCTCCCACTCAGCCTGAGAACTATGTTTTGTGGGGCAGTAGACCCTTTTGGGGGAAACGGAAGACGAAGACGAGGAAGGGGATCTTCGACGTCTTTTTTGAATGCTTAGATCTCGAAGAGTGATGGGAACTGCTTCGAGACCTAGAACGAGAATGTCTTTTGTGATGGCGAGGAGACGAATGTCTCGACTCCGCCAAGGAAACTTTGAAATGAAGTTTTATCTCCCTTACCTCTCTCAAGCTTCCCCTTAAGCTCCTTCAAGGCTTTCGCCGTCATGGACATGCAGTCCTCGCACTCCGAACAATGGTGCTCGATTCCCAGGCACCACAAACAGATCCTGTGAGGATCCGTCAACAACATTTTCTTTCCACAGTCTCGACATTTTTTGAAGCCGGACCGTGGAGTCGTCGGTTCAGGTGAGGAAGCCATCGAGTACGAGTCGGTATTCACGAGGAATTTATTGCTATATTTGACTGAAGAACTGAGCAACGATATTCCGAGGCCCCACGAAGCACGGAAAAACGGAACTGAGCAACGGACGAGGGCGCGAGTCTATTTATACGTGTGGTGACGTCGGCGCCGATACAGAGGCCGTCGAGGGACATCGGCTCGAGGGACGTCGACGCGCAGCGCCCTCTACTGAAAAAAAATTTCCGAGGCCAGCAAGCTGGGAGATGATCTATCAAAGATAAGGAATACGTCGGAGGACACAATCCCTTCGAAAGAAGTTTTACATATGTTGCTTACCGGAAGTCCCAGCAAGTTATTCTTCGCTTAGTTATTACCACGCTCGTCTCTGAAGGCTGCAATTACTCAGTTAAGACGAACTCACTTTATTTAACGTTTCCTCAAACCGGGTACAGTCGCAGCTATACCGCAGCATCTAACCTTTTCTGAGAGCCAAGAACCTGCAAAATAAAAGGGGAGAATTTAGATAGAGAGATCTCTCCAACGTAGGGACTGCTCAGAATCTGAATAACTATATATATTTTTTCACCAAAGAAACCACCCAAGATAACTCTAAAAAGAGGCAAGGACATTATTCTGGCAAGAATTTTTTGAACATTGCAGCCTCTCAAGTTAAAAGTTTCAAACCAACGCGCTCCTGTAGAATACAAGAAGGAGAGCTCCACAAAAAATAAGCACAGGTGAGGAGGGAGGGATTTATCAAAGGGACACTGCAATACAGTTTTTTTCCCCACAAATAGAAATGACAGTAGTTCTATTATTTTCACAGATTAAGAGCCCAGATAACAGATCCTCGAGCTGAGAAGGCATTACGCTATCGCAGAGTTCCAGGTAAGCATTACAGGAGGGAGGAGAGGAAGCGATCAGTAGGCTGTACCCCGTGGATACTACCGAGAGGATCCAAGGGTCCGTGAACTTCTGACGCCAAAACCGTGCATGAAGGGCAAGCCTGGCCCCACTGGAGACACATGGACCTGAAGAGACGCGCCATGCCTTCTTTCCCTCTGAGGCAGTTGCGGATGTGGGGGGCTGAAAAAGGCTCTTGCCCCCCCCCTTTTGTTGTTTGCGCCAGTGTTGACTCAGCGAACGGTCAGGCTGTCTTCACATCCATTCTTGGAAGCTGTGGAACCCTCCGAATGTCCGCCCCTTGTCTGAGCGTTGCTGTGACTGAGCGTATGCCTTGGGCGTGGCCTTCGTAAGGATAAAGACTTTGCAATTTTAGCCTCTGCAAGTCCCGCCCTGAAACGTGACTGGCTCTGCACCGGAAGTTCTGGAACGAAGTCGGCTATTTCCCGCCAAAGCCTCTGGTTAACGGCTGCCAGCATGGCATCCACGTTGGATTGACGAAGATTGGAATTGGAATAAAGCGTAGGAATAAAGCTTCTTCCCGTATGCCTCCAAGTTCATCTCCTCCTTGCCCAGCAGCGCGGAGGAGGAGGTGGCTGAGGATGACTGCTGCTTTGAATAGAGTGATGCCGCAGCAATCACCGAAGTGTGGGGTTGAGGGTGGGCCGACAGCAAGAGTGGATCCCCCTCCATTTGCCTATAGTTGGCGTCCAGGTGCAGATTGACAAGCTGGGCCAAATGGGGCTTGAGCCACCCCTTTTTGGCCAAGGCGACAATGTCCTTCTGCATAGCGATCCCCGTTCTAGCCGCGTGGCGTAGAGCGAGTACCTCTGCAAGTACCCTTACCTCCGGTTGTTCAACTTCAAGTTGAGGAAGGCCTACGTACTCTGCCAGACCGGCGAGTCGTTTGTGGAAGGCCTTGGCTGACAATGGCGTGTCAGGGTCTTCTTCCTCATCTGTGTCCACCAGAATGTCCGACTGGTCAGGAGCGTGTGGAGGGTTGCTGGGTGCCGAGGACTGAGGTGTGGAGACCGGAGCCGGAGGCTGCAGCAGAGGCTGATACAGAACCGCCTGAACTGTTGGAGGCAGGGGAGCCGGAATCGAAGGAGCCGGCGTGGACAGCAGGGGCTGCACCGGGGCCTGCGGCACTGCAGCCATAGGAGGAATGTCCATAGGCGCAGGCGGGGGGGCTAGAGGGAGCATGTCCCCGATTACATCCCTAAGGATGGACCCCATCTGAGGAGATCTCATGAGCGTGAGAAATCTTTCAAAGAACCTGTCCTTGTAGGCCGGTGGGGTCGCAGGCGATACGGACGGGGTAGCGGGTGGCTGCTAAGGCCGGTGCGTACTTTGTCTAGCTGTTTGTGGAGTAAACATGCCCTGCTATGCTGATAGGTAAGCTTTAGGCCACATACCTGGCTTCCACCAGTCCCTCCTTGTTATCCCACCTGCTTTGTTACTCGGGAGGTTTCGGACGAGCAGCCATCTTGTCGAGCTGCAACCCACGTGCCGAAGTCGTGGTGCTTGGATCACTGGGCCCGGCCTCCTCCAGGACTCTTGGCGATGGGGCATGAGACCTACCCTGCACCTCAGGTCGAGGCCTGGTTGGCATGTCGCCTTCGGCAGTGTCACCAGTAGTGCTGCATGTAGGCAGCCTTGGACAGGTTGGTACAAGGGTGTAGCCCCTCGGGTGTACATCCGGTAAAAGAACCTTGCGGTCCATCAGCACTGTCTCCGGAAGGATCTACAGACCCCTCGGCCTGGCGGCCGGTAGCTGAACTAGCCTCAGTACCCGTGCTGGTGCGAGAACCTGAGAGGTTCCTCCCATCTGGGCGTTTCCTTGGAAAAGAATCGCCCTTGCGGGGTGCACTGGAAAAGAGCAGCCCTCCCTTGGGCCTTGACTCATGTCTGACGCAGTCCTTCAAGTCCTCTGGAGGCGACTTTTCGAAGAGCTCCCTCCACCTACCTAGTCTGTTCTTCAAAGCATGCGAAGAAAATGCGTCACACACAGTGCAACCCTCCCATCTGTGGTACGGGCCAAGGCAGCAGAGGCAGAGAGCGTGGGGATCCGAAGGAAGAGCCCCTTGCGGCTGTACACCTGCTGAAGCCCGCAAAAGTTGACATGCGCCGGGGAGGAGCGTTGCGCCAGAGGACCTGAATGATGATAGAAGACAAAAAAGACAGAAGAAAGTATCCGGGGTAGAGTGCGTGGTATTACATGGCCGAAGCCAAACACAGGAGCGCTGGTGAAATAGGCCCATTCCCGTCGACGTGGAAAAGGGGGCTGAGAAGTGGCGCCAGTGGGCAGAGTCAGGGGAGCACATGCTCCCTGGGCCATGCCCCGTGTGCTTCTAAATTGAAAGGGGAAGAGGTTTTTTTTCTAGTGAAAAAGGTTCCGTCTCCCGTCCCTAGCGAGGGACACCTATGCAGTATGGAGGAAAGGGGACGGGACATAAGAGTATGTTCAGATACATTTTCCCACAGCACTACCCCACCAAAGAGACGATCCATACTGACAGCTGAGTTTAATTCTGACACTGTATTTGTTGCTTATTTTGAACAATCCTGTACACTTTTAGTAATAAAACCTAAACATATTATTTGAGATCAACAGAAATTGAGAATTATGCAGAAACAAAACTACTGATTCAAGATAATTTCAATTGTTTTGTTAAAATTCAGATAAAGGATGTTTTGTATGTGTTGAGTTACATAATTTAATACATACGACCAGTACTCCAGGTAAGATTTGGAAGTGGTAGTATTTTACTCCCATTATTTAAAGTTAGGAGTAAAATGATTTTTAGGGAGTAAAAATTCTAGTCCACTTCCCAATGAGAATATTCTTTAAACAAGTAAAAATGTTTTAACTGAAAAACAAATGTTTCTGTAATATTAATTTCTTTGCACCCAGTTATTCATGCATATTAAAAGATACATGTATACTTCTTACAGTCAGTTAAAACAGCAGTTTCTTCCGGTGGTACTATGTATATCCATGGAGCTGTGAGGGTGAAAGCAGGGGTGCAAGATTCTACATGTTTTTTCCTATTTTTTGTTGGGAGTATATGTACTCCCTATTTTTATTTTTTGGGAGTATTTGCCAATTTGTAGGGATTGAAAGTGTCCGATACACCCCATATCTGTAAGGCTGCGTATGCCAAAAATCAATCGGGAAAATATTTGATTTAATTGAAGAATTACTTGGGATTTAATTTTGAAGATGTAAGGACGGATTCTTTCCAAGGAAGAGTGCAGTGCTATTCCACGACAGTTTTTCTGACGGATACATATAAATTGTTATGTTAAACTTTGTGCAGGTCCTTAGCACTATCACTCATACAATAAGAAAGAGGAATAGCCATTTATAATAACAAAGGCAAATCCAAATCAGGCAGTGCAGTCTATCAATCAATATTGGTAGACACAGATCGAAATAAGGATTTGATTAGCAGGAGCTAAACACAGTTATTGGGTATTCCTCATCAACCAGTAAGCAGGAGCTACCTCTGGAGAACCACAAGCTGTTACATAGCGTGACACAAATTTAACTCTTATACGAGATGCAAACTATAACTTTGTGTTCATCATGTATGACCCATTATGCTTTAGATGTTTTCTGGATGTGTTGAAAAGCTCATTTATGCACATTCCCAAACACACAGTTAATTTCACATAGGTATGAGTGATGAACCCTGCAGTCATCACTGAAATCCATCATAAGATCTCCTCCCATGTGGCCAGGGGAAGGCAGATGCTACCTGATCCTAACCCTGGGGCTGGTATCATGAGGGAGGATCACATGGTAGGAGATGGGTGTCAGGAGAAAGTGATGACTCCTTTGGGAGGGACGCAGTATTCATCCTTTTGTGAGGATGAGAGTCCTGTAATGCCTAAATATTTAATGGCATGCTGTCATTGCAAAAGTCACTCTCATGAGGAACCCCAAAGAACCTTCTGTGAAATGTTACCTAGGCAGAATAAATTATATAGCTTGGAAGTTCCAGAATTAGATGTGACATCATCTAATGGCCATGATTTTGTCCTGGGTAGAAATCTTAACTATAATTTTAAGTCTCACATCCCTCATATAACATCTCCTAACTTTAATGACATCCAGTACAACAATCAGATAGAAATAGGTAGACCTAAAAGACTTAAATCCATTATGTACTTCAAGATACAGAATGCCTGTGGTACTGGGACGAGGAAGAAGGCCAAAGAGTCAATGAGGATCAAAAGTGCAACTTAAGAGAATATGCGGTCCAGTTGTTTTAAGGCAAGGCATCTGAGCAGGATGTTTAAATATGTACATAGACCACAGCTGTGTGAAAGAGGAAGCGAAGGAGCAGCAGAGGCAGAAGCAGTTTGAGAAGATATTGAAGTGGTTGAAGGTTCAGGTGAAACATGCAGCCAATGTGCAGAAAGGAGAGGAAGCAGACGCGACAGTGTCTGTGAGGAGGACGGGGGATCAGGAGAGCCGTGGTCGCTGAAAGCAGACCAGAAGAGGCTCCCATAGAAAGAGACACTTAGACAGCGAGAGAACTGAAGAGGCACTCGAGACACCGGAGAGAAGCACTGCTGTGCCGCACAGCACATGAGGATGCCAAAGCTGCCAACAGTAACTGGTGAGCCTCAGAAGAGATACAGGGCACCAGGGTGCTTTGTAGCATTTACCGCTCCCGCAATTAAGCCATCAGGAGACGTAGAGCAATTTTAATACGGAAGGGGAGGCAAAGAGACTTAAAGAAATAGTGCGCTCAAAAATGTTATTGTCCCGGGAGTTCAGGTATGTGCTTTAAAGCAATCTGTGATTAATCGTAAAAACATTTCCTATGGACCATACCATAGTTTTTCTCACTTTTACACATGTGAAATCAAGCATTGGGATGCAGCCATCTTGTGCTAACCTTATCCGTTGCCGTATCGCCCTAAATTGAACTGCCCTTGCAGCACTAAATCATATCCCCCCCCACCCATGAAGCGGACATCACTAGACGCATACAGCCCATTTCACAATGCAAATGCACGTCTCGTGTCAACATTCTCTGTGCGCCAGCTAATGACGTGTCTCCATGGAAATGGCAGGACGCCTCTTTCCTCAAATATAAACCGCTTCTCATCAGATAACATCAGAGTTGCTTTTTCAATAGTTTCGCCGTCTTTTTTTGTATATCCTGTGACTCCTTTCTGCTCTGTTCAGTTATCTTTGTTGCTCATAGCCTGTGCAAACAGATACTATTAATAGCGATTTTTATTTTATGCTTTACATCCAAATGTCACAAATTCCGCTCTACAACATTTTATCAACCAAGCTTGGCAGACTTTAAAAGTTGAATTTCAACAAGAATACTCCAAGCAATATATCAATCCATTAAGGCAGTTACAAAGCGAGAAATTAACATATTGCAATCAAATTTGCAGAAAAGGGGGGAGCAATTGTGATAATGAATAAGCAAGACTAGTTAACATATCACAAAATAGAACATGATCCAACACCTTAAATTAAGGAATTAATTGAACAAGTTCTCCAAGAAGCCTTAGACCAAGAATGGAAAACTGAAAACACAAAATAATTGTTTACCAACAATTATCCATTAATTTCAGTAGTCTACACAGTTCAAAAAATATACAAATCATTGATTAATCACAACCAAACTGTGCCCATAAATATCATACTGGAGACATTATCAAAATACATAGATAGGATTTTACAACCATTAACCAGACAAGCCGATGCAAATTAATTTTTAGCAGTATTCTCCAATACACAGTTCAATGAAAAACAGATTTACTATTAAAAGCGGACATTATGAATCTATATATTTCCATTTCACATGCAGCTGGGATACAAGCAGTTGAATGTCTCTTACTTTAACTTGGAAAATTGGGATCGTATAAGGTTTTTGTACTTATCGTATTGAAATTAATTCTGCAGAACAATTTTTTCTACTTTGATGGCCAATTTTAATGAAAAACATTAGTAACAACTACGGGAGCGAGTATGGCACCAAAATATGCAAATGTTTTTTTATGTATCATTTAGAAACGTTTTCTTTAAGTTCCTCACTCAAGCCAACACATGAAAACATATAAACTATACATAGATGACATATTTGGAGTTTGGACAGGTTCCATAGAGGAACTACACAAATGTTTTTTCTTTGCTAATAACATTCATTACCACATTAGTGTAACCCACTGACGGGAACAATTTACTGCACACAATAGTTTCCACCTGAAATCAACCATCAAGGGATTACATACAGTCAATTTTTGAGAGTGAAATGCTTTGTGAACTTCGTGAACTAGACAATGAAGAAAACATGTTTATGAAATTGCTTCAAAGAGGAATTGATAAAAAGGAACCTGCACAAACATTGAGGAAAGTTTCTGTATTTGATCGGACTGACTTAATGAAAACCAAATTGTCCATAAAATCACCAGGTTTGGTGTATGTCATTACATTACTCTAAACACAGACATTCTACACAAATCACCAAAATTCAAGCGATTATCAGAAATAATGTGCATCTTTTACCATATGATGTATCCACGGGTTTATTGTTCAATGAACACCCAACCTTCCCATACGGCAATAAACACACACTGATGAACGTGCTCATAAAAGCAGACAAGAACAAAAAACACCCCAATAACAACTAGACGGGGATCTTTACCTTGCAGCAATTGCCAACACTGTAATAACCTTATAAGAGGATACAACATCCATCACCCCTAAACAGGGCAGACGATTTGTTTAAAACATTTTGCTGCCTGTGATTATAGCAATGTAATGTACGACATAGAATGCCCATCTGGAATTATATAGACTTACCACTAGAAAAACAAAGAACAAATAGATGGAACACAAGTCAATCATTGGAGTCCAGAAGATAAAATCTGTAGTAGCTTTACATTTTATGGACCAGAAACACACGGTAGTTCAAATGAAATTTGAAGTTTTGAAGGTGGTACAAATCCCCAAAAGAGGAACTTGACACAGAGGTTACAACGAGATAGAATTTGGACAGAAAGACTTACATCTATGTTACCGAATGGAACGAACTGGGAGTTTGACCTTAACTGTTTTGGATAACTATTTACTATCAACATCTACAGATAAAATATGCAGATGGGAAGTGTATTTATAATGGTTACCGGCCATAAGATTCATCTTTTGGGTTCAGTTTGGCAAGGAAATGTATCCACTTTTCTTGCCATCTACAAATGGACATATGTATTTTTGACAATTGTTGCAAAAATTGTAGTACAGTCAGTGTTGAATGTCAATATGTAATGTGAAATAGAAGTCAGTTATTTCGACAAACATGTTTGAAAATAATGATTTGGGAAAAGTATTGATATTGGGCAATATTGAAAAGTATGCAAGAGTTTAATCTACCAGGAATCCTGCAGAGTCATCACTGAACGCCAGCCTAAAATATCCTCCCATGTGGCCAGGGGAAGGCAGCTGCTGCCTGATCCCAACCCGGGGGTGACATCACGAGGTAGGATGACGTGGTAGGAGATGGCTGTCAGGGTAAAGTGGTGACTCCCTTAGGAGAAACACAGTGTTCCTCTTTATATGAGGATCTTATAATTACCAAACATCTAATGGCATGCTGTCACTGCACAAGTTCCTCCCATGAGCAACCCCAAAGAACATTCTATGAAAAGCCATCTAAACAGAATAGGCTTTGTACCTTGGGAATTCATGAATCAAATGTGACTTCTTCCAATTATCATGATTCTGTCTTAGGTAGAAGTCCTAACCTCAATGTCAAAGCACATATGCACATATCTCCTAGCTCCCATAACTTTCAGTTCACAAATCAATCAAAACTAAATAAACATGGAAAACTTAAACCCATTATGGACTTCAAGACTCAAATGCCTATGGTACTGGGACGGGGAAGCAGAACAAAGAGCGGATGATGATGAATAGTGCTACTAAAAGACCATGCGCTCTAGTTGTTTCCATTCAAATCACCTAAGCGAGACATTTAAATGTGTGAATCATCTACAGGTGGAAGAGGGAGTAGCAGAGGCAGAAGCAGTCAGGAGCGAAACAGATGAAGTCAGGAAAGCCACTCAGGGCCGTAAAGCAGTTGAAGCTGAAGAAGTGAGAGGGCCAGCAGACGCAGGAAGGGAAGGCATGCGGTTTTGCAGAGTATGCGCAGCAAGTAGTAGAATCATGGACGGCAGCAGGGACAGAAGCCCAGTTGTACAGGAGATGTTCTCTGGACCCAATTTGAGTCACTCAGGTGTGCTGGAGGACGCAGAGACTGTGGAGCTCCAGAGAAGGGCTGTGCAGGCAGATGGTCAAAGGAGAGCAGTAAGCAATATTGCCGGACTGCAGAGGGCTCGACTGAGCATCAAGGAGTGATGCAGAGACGCCAAAAGAAGTTTGTCTTTCATGAGTTATCAGCTCGGGGTAACCCACATTGCTGACAGCCAAGAGACTTTAAAGAGGAGATAAAAGGGCAACGCAGGCACAATTCTCCTATCATGAGATGTCAGCTTAGTGAAACCTGTAACATACATTGCCAACAGTCAACAGACTATAAAGAGAGGCAACCATTGTACAACCCCCACCACTTGGGTTATTGGTGTGGAGAAACTTGGATCAAATATTGCCACTAGCAGAAGAGACAATTTATAGTTGTACGAGTTTTCTTCCTGGCATGCGAGTGCACCAGGGAAGAAAACGTTGCTTTGCAGAAATGTGGTTGCAGTAAAAATGTGTTGTGGAAAGAAGCTATTACCTTTATCATTTTGACAAACTGTTATATGACAAAAGATATTTGCTGTGCTGTCCTGAAAAGTATTTCACCGAAAGAAAAATTGTGATATTCGTATGACCGATTAACAACTTGGAAAGAATACTTTGTGGAAGAAACAGCTAATTTGGTTTTGAGCAAGTGTTTTGTGAAAGAGACATTTACTGGGTGGGGGTGTGGACGTGAGCCGGAGCGCATGGTATGGCTCCTTGATGGCCCCGGGCCCCAGCCCAGCAACTGAGAATATGAGATATTCCATGCTCGGTGTCCCTGTTGTCAGGGGGAGGGGCCCCGCCAGATTCGGCCCTCAGAGGTGAATGAAGGAAAGCCACCGAACTCAACCGGAGTCCTGCGATGCCAATAACGAAGCCGCTTCTGCCAGAATGAACAGCAGAGACAAAAGCAGCATTTCAGCTCTGGGGGAGCCGCCCCAGCTGCAGTGGCGTGCCTAGCATTAATAGTGTGACTTACTGCCCTGAGAGGTTCAAGAGAGAGCGAGTACCTTGGGGGCACAGGATCACAGAAGGTCTGATCGGGCAAACAGAAGCACCCAGGGTTCAAACCTGCCTGGGACCCCTGGTGCACACAAGGAGGATGCGGTTGGCACCAAGCGACTTAGCAACACACAATAGGATTGACGGGCACGGCCGATTAGTGATCCGACACGAACCAGGAGATTAAGCTCCCACCTTGGTTGGCCCGAAGGGGGGCATATACCTGGGCAGATCACGTCAAAATCAAGTAAAGCCGTGAAGTAACTAGAGACCTCTACCATGCTAGTAAAAGGCATGGTGGAAAATTCTAAACAAGGGGACTGAGCCAAGGCCATGATCCATTCGGAAGACTAACCCGGCAGGGTGCCCTCAAGCACAACCCGTTACCAAAGCGGACCTGGGGGAGCTGCTTACAGCTATTACCCAAGAGGTACGGAGGTCCTGATGCAGAAGATCATTGGCTTAGACAAAAGGGTTGAATAAGCTGAAAGTAGGATAGCAGACGTAGAAACAACTCTGTGTGAACAGACCTATGAGATCGCCAAAGGAACAGACAGGATTGCGGCACTTCAAACCAGGTGTGAGGTGCTGGAAATGAAGCAGGACAACAGCGAAAATCGTTCCCAACGGAATAATATACTACGTGGGATACCTTTGGCAATCCCCGAGTCGAACCTGGAGGAATTTGTGGGTAACCTCTTCCGCTCCATTCTATCTCTCCCCTCTGATGCTCCTATGGAACTGGATCGTATTCAAGCAAAGCAGTCCCAAGCCTTCCCTCCTGACGTCTTAGCAAGAATTCAATTATTTAAGGTCATGGACGAAATCATGAGGAAAGCTGAAGACTCACCATACATTCACTTTAAAGACGCAATGGTGATGCTGTTCTATGACCTATCCTCTTCCACGCTGCTAAAGAGAAAAAGCCTGAAACGACTGGCTGTGTGAGCGGAAAATAAGTTATCGATGGAGCTTCCCAACAGCATTACATTGCACATTAGAAGGGAAACACTGGAAAATCCGAACAATGAAAGAGGCTGAGAAACTCCTGAACCCCTGAGATACAGATGAAGGTGACAGAGGAATATTGACAACCGAGCAAGACCCCTGTAAAAAGGCAAAACAGTCATGGATCAAACTTACAGGGCACGGGGATCCAGAGGACTAAAGCAGGCCGGCAGGGGAGAGTCTGGGACCTGAATTGTATCTTCCCGCTCAGGAGCACGGAGGTGCTGACTTATCTTCTAGAAGGTCTAGGCCCACTAGGGGAGGAAGACATCTCAACGCCCTGAAAGGCCTCACCCTATGGATGAGAGGAACTGTGTCTTAGGAGAGACATTGAGGCGGTCAAGCAATTCTCTCAGAGAGTTAGACAGTTTCTATGAAATGGAGGTTGGTTGCTGGGAGGGGGTAGTTGGTAAATCCTATCAACTATGAGCTTGCTCAGTAGTTGGTTTTATTTTTGGGGTTGGGGGGGAGGGTAATGTTTTGACAAGGGTGTTTTGTTTACATGGAGGGGGGGGTTGCAGTGGTTCATGGGTGCGATTACCTACAAGGCAGTCAGGGCAGCGTTGATACACTGAAGGAGTATCACATAATCATGGGTTTGGGGACAATGGGGTTGGATACAGGAGGGGAACCTACACACCTGAACTCACTCCCTCCATAATAGATTGCCCTGAGAGAGAGCTGGTCCTTGTGACTTGGAACATCCAGGGCCTCAATTTCCCAGGTAAATGAAAATCCGTGGCCCGAAAGCTCTCTTAGGTAGAGGCGGATGTGGTCTGCCTACAGGAAACTCACCCGTTAGCGGCGGACGGGCGATGAGCCAGGTTCCCACATATTACAAGGTGTTTCTTTGCCACTGTCGGGGGTAAGAAACGGGGTGCAGCAATCCTACTTAGCATGGAGGTCCCGATTAATGGGATTACAACATTTTGCAACCATATGGGTAGATTTATTATGGTAAAGGGTCACCTGTTCCAACACCCCCTCACCATTATTTCTATTTACACCCCCAACTCTTCACAATCTGGATTGCTACAATCTATCACTCCAGACAATGTATCCTTTGGAAGGGACGACTTATAGTAGGGAGTGATTTCAACCTAGTTCCAAACCCGCAGGTTGACAAGAACTTACAACCAACCAGGGAGGACTACTTAAAGGCAGTGGGGTACGTAGGCTTTCTTAGAGAGGTGATGGACGTTTGGAGATTGGCTAATCCCAGTCTCTGCGACTACACACTCAAATGTTCACAAGTGCCTCTTTAGGATCAACCTTCTCCTCATGTCTGGGGAATTGTTCCCATGCTTAGAAAGAATCGACATTCTACCCAGGCGCCAGTTCTAGCAGGTTCTAGCAGGTATCCGTGCATCTGGTTTCCCGTACTGAGCCAAAAAAGCTTGGAAGTTACAGGACTTCCCCCCTACAGGATCTAGTAATCAGGAATGAAATCACAGAATCACTCACAGTTTATTTCAGGGAAAACTCCTCAGAAGAAACCCCCTGATCAATCATTGGGGACGCAATGAAAGCAGTTCTTAGAGGGTAATTGTTTCTTTCATCTGCTTCTCACTAAGAGTGAGGTTCTGTTTCCACCCTCCTGTTTCCACCCCCCTGGCCATCTGTTGTTCTCCTGCACATGTGCACTTTGCGCCTGGATGCCTGGATGCTGACCATTCCATTAAGTAGGTGCACTTTCTGTGCATTACTGCACCTCCAGGGGAATTATTGAACCTGAAAAATCGAAATTGGAAAAAAAAGAAGAAAAAAATAAATCGAAATTTGCATATAATTGTTGGAAAGGACTGTTTTATTTGGCATTTTCATCGTGCTGTCATTTGAGCTTTTTAATACCTGGAGCTGCCTTGCTAGTTTGAAAGCACAAGTTTTTCACACTGTTGCCTGCTTTTTTGACTGTTTTTTGGCCCTTCCAAGATGGCTACCGTGGTTTTTTGTTGTTTTGTAGGCAGGCTGTGCTGAACCACTTCATTGTGCTGCACTCCCATTGGTTGCTGAGTGTTTTCTTCCATCCAATCAGGGACCAGCAGGTTTCAGCTGGTACTCTCAGCAAAGGCCCACTTCTAAGGCCCCTGTTGCTTCTGGAACGCTAATTGGGGTCCTCCCTGTACCTTAACCACAATGATGCTGCCACCTCACTCCTCTAAGAAATCTGGACTGCCTTGACTTTGCCTCCTCCAGAACTATGGGTTAGTTCCTTCCTTATGGACACTCCTACCGCCTTTGACTATCACTGTTTTTCTGCTTGTTACATGTCATCCTGAAGCACAGTGCTTCTAAAACCCTTTGCTAACATCTGATTCCAAGATTGAAAAGTCAAATCTTGCTGTTTTTGCTTTGTGCTAAAAAGTCAACTCTTGCTGCCCATTGATAAATTCTCTGTATCTTGCTTGTATACTGTTTCTTCTCTGTAACTTGCCAGCCCAGTGACCTCACAACTCTCCTTTGTCCCACACCTACCTGCCTTAGCCCCCCAAGTATCTCCATCCTCTACTCGCTTCCACCCTAATGGCGCTCTCTGTTTCTCCTATCTTTTCCAACTGCTTCTCCATTGACTATCCTTCCCTTCTCACCAAGTCTGGTAGGAAGAAGTTCAAAAAGGATATCTTGTCCTCTAACCCTGGTCTTCCTATCACCGACACCTACTCCAATGCTTCCGCCAGACAGACCCTCACCGACATCCTCTGTCATTCCTTTGCCAGATCTATCAACTCCTCATATGGTCTCTGTGCTCTGCCCTATCTCCTCCTCTCCCATTAATGTTGGCACTCGCTGGGAAGTTCTCATGGCTTTCTTCGACTCCTCTAAAGTCATCATTAATGTCTACCTAAATGGCACTGTCATGGTCCAAGGCCCTCAGGCCAATCTCCTTCCCTTTGATAGGCGCTTCCCTCGCCTCATCAATTTCCTCTCATCTCCTGCTGTCCCCTCTCCTCTCCCCCTTGGCTACCTTTCCCCCTCTCTCTCCTCCTCCTCCTCTTCCTCCTCCTCTTCCACTTCCTCCTCCTCCTCCTCCTCCTCCTCCGCCCATCCTAGGGCTCTTTCTCCTCCGTAGGGCGTACCTCTGATCTGTACCCCTCCCCGGAAGGTCTTTAAGGCTGGCAACCTTCTTCATATTGCCACTCTCAACTCTCGCTCTGCTGTCAAACACTCCATTGACCTCTGCCATCTCCTTGAGGAACTAGACCTTGATGTCCTTGGTCTTACTGAGACATGGTTCACAGCCAGCTCTGTCACGAACTTTGACACTCTCCTCCCTGATGGCTAAAAGAGCCTCTCAGCACCCAAATCCTCCCGGTCCGGTGGGGGGGAGGGGGGCTGCCCTGATGTTTCCTGAGTGGATTCCTGCCTCTATCATTCCCACTCAGACCTACTCCTCTTTTGAATGCCTTGTCTGTAAGCTTTCTCCCTCGCCTAACCATTCTCTTACTGTGGTTGCATCTACCGGCCTCCTGGTCGAATCACCTAATTTCTCTCTGAATGGGCAGACCTCACCTCCTCCCTCCTGGCCTCTACCACTCAACTCCTCCTCCTCGGTGACCTCAATATACATTTAGACTCTCCTTGCTCCTCCTCTGTACTCTTCTGTGACCTCTGCGACTCCCTCTGCCTTGTCCATCCTCCCCTCTGGCCAGACTCACTCTGCAGGGCACATACTCAATGTCTTCATCTCCTCTGACCTCCCCCTCTCCATCCCTCCGACTACTCCTCTCTCCTGGAGCGATCACTCCCTCCTCTCCTCTCCTCTCTTCTCCTCTCCTCTCCTCTCCTCTCATCTCATCTCATCCCCCACAAGCCAAGCCTACCCCAACACTGCTACCTACCTTCTCGGACATCCGGTCCATGAAGCGTGTGTCAGTTGAGGCTTTTGCCGCCACCTTCTCCCCCCCTCCACCTTTGGCCATCTCACATCCTGACACAGCCCTGTCTCATCTCTACTCTTCAATTTCTGATACGCTTGATGCTCTTGCCCCATTCATGAGGACCTGTTTGAAGTTCAAAGCCAAATGCAATTCCCGGTATGACTCTGACCTAGCTACACTTAAACCTAAGTGTAGGGCGGCTGAGAGGAAATGGAGGACTTCTCATTCATCCTCTGACAAAATGGCCTGTCGCCTGCTACAAAGGCAATACAGACACTCTGTCCTCACCTCCACATTCAAGCTTGTGTCTCTGTTGCATCTAACAACTCGGCTGAACTCTTAAAAATCTGCAAGGAGCTGGCCAACCCTGCTGCAGTCTCTACTCCTCCTGTTGCCTCGCAGGCTCTTTGCAATGCCCTTGCCTCTCACTTCATTTAAAAAACCCAGGATATCCTGTCCACCCACTCCACCCACAGCCCTCCTCTCCCCTCTCCATCTGTGCTTGCTGACCCTTCTTTAGCCACACCCCCACCATCCTTTTCGTCTTTTCCTCTTTTCTCCCCTGACAAGGTCGCTAGAGAAGGCCGATCTATGAAAGCCTCGTCAAAACAGGTTCATCCCTGTTCCTCTAAAACCATCAAGGACCACATTGACACCCTAGCTCCGGCCCTTGCTGATTTTTGCAACCACTCCTTTGCCTCGGGATCCTTCCCATCCACTCCTTTGTGCATCCTCTTCTCAAGAAACCCACAGCTGATCCTTCTTGTCCAGCTAACTATCACCCAATTTCCATTACTCCCTTTCTGAGCAAACTCCTGGAAAAGTTGGCCATCTCTCAGCTTAACATACATTCCAATTCTGTTAGCTGTCTCCATGACCACCAGTCTGGCTTCAGAGCTGCCAGAAGCACGGAAACTGCTCTCTTGAACATCTGTGAAGATCTGCTCTCCAACCTTGACTAACATTCCCTCTGTCCTCATCCTCCTTGAACTCTCTTCTGCCTTCGACACAGTCAACCATACCATCCTGCTCAACCGTCTCCGTGAAAACCTGGGTATCACTGATCAGGCTCTGGCCTGGCTGACCTCTTTCCTCTCAGATCGACCCTCCCAGTTCCAACTTGGGTCCTTCCTTTCATCCATCTTCCTCTCTACCTGTGGTGTTCCCCAGGGGTCAAACCTCTCGCCCTTGCTTTTCAACCAATACCTGCCAACTCTTGCCCACTGCATTGCCACTTTCTGCTCAAATTTCCAGTGCTACGCTGACGACAACTCATTTTCAGGCTGCCCTCTGCCACCTCCTCTCCCTCTCTCATCTCTGATTGCCTAACTGCCATTCAAGATTGGTGTGCCGCCAATGATCTTTGTCTGAATGCCAGCAAGACGGACATCCTCCTCATCGGCACACCTTCACCATCCTTTCCCCTCACTCTCTGGCCGGCCTCCCTTGGCCCTCCTCCTACCCCCAGCTGTGAGGCTAAGAACCTCGGGGTCATCTTTGACTCCACCCTTTCCTTCTCCGTCCACATCTCTGAGGTCTCTAAAAAGTCAAATTTACTACTGCACCTCCTCAGAGGTACTCTGCCTTTCCTCTCCTTCCCCTAGAAGCTCATGGTATCGCAAGCTCTGGTTCTCTCCAGCTTGGACTATTGTAACAGCCTCTTTCTAAATCTACCTGTCTCTGCTCTCCGCCCTCTGCAACTAATCCAGAACAGGACTGCGAGACTTGTCCTTGGCCTCAAGCCCTGGGATTGTATCTCTCCAGCTCTGAAATCTCTCCATTGGCTCCCAGTGGATGCAAGGATTAAATTCAAAACCCTCTGCGTTGTCCACAAGGCTTTCTGGAGCCTGGGTCCAAAATACCTTCAGCTATCCATCTGAAAATACCTCCCCTCTCGAGCTCTTCACTCCTTTACCTCCAACTCCCTCAGGTTCAGTCGTTTTTTAAAAGACACAAGCTGGGGGTAGATCTCGATCTTCGGCTGGGGCCTCCCTCTGGAACAGCCTCCCTGCCACTCTTAAACTTGAGGAGAATCATCTCCGGTTCCGGAAGCACCTCAAGACCTTCCTCTTTTCTTCTGCCTTCGCTCCCCCTCTCCCCTGCTGATCTGTTCTCTTGACACCATGCTCCATGCCACTCTGTCCTCCGGGCCGAGGTACATGCTCACCCGGCCGCCCTCCCACACTGCCTCCGGGCCACCCCTTGCACTGGGGTCTGTATATGTACCCATACAGCCCCCCCTTTTTCTTCCTGCACTTATCAGACCTACCCTGTCTGCTGCCTTAAACCTAGCACTTGCAAATTGATGGCTGCACTACCACGGTTTGTTGCCTTTATTATTTATTTATTGTTATTTATCTGTTTCTCCTCTGCTGTACCCCTCCCCGGAAGGTCTTTAAGGCTGGCAACCTTCTTCATATTGCCACTCTCAACTCTCACTCTGCTGTCAAACACTCCATTGACCTCTGCCACCTCCTTGAGGCACTTTCCACTTCTCCCCCTTCCATGCACTTTTCCCCTCACCCTCTCCCATGCACTTGCATGTTCTTAATGTCACTGGGCCTAGTAAGATCGCTGTTTTGTTCTCCCCTATTCCCCTCCCTTGCCTTGTCGCGCTGTGAAACACTTGTGTACGAGCGCGATAGAAATAAAATATCAATATCAATGCATAGCAAAGCTTGCGGAACAGCTGAGGCCACGCTTGCTACCGCAGATGGAATTAGAGTGGAAAGTAAGCTCCCTAGAGAACACTCACAGGGCCTCCCAATCGAGAAGTGCGTGGGGGAGCTCAGGAAGGCTAGATCATAACTTGAAATGCACCTAGCGGACAAATTGGTCACAGCGCTGGCCTACACAAAACAATTGTATTAGTCCAATAGCAATAGGGCAAACCGTTTACTAGTATACAAACTAAAGAAGGCACATACTCGCAATAACATCCGGGTCCTAAAGGGCAAGGAGGAGACTAAACACAGGCCGCAAAATATTGCAAGCCATGAAAGCACACCACAGGGAATCTATATGGGGGAGGTAGTAGCACAGAACAATTTACTAGCCTCCTGTCCCCTACAGCCCCCCCCCCCCCCAGTGGGAATGGTTAGAGCCCTTGTGGGAGTCCATCTATGCAGAGCAGGTAAAAGGAACGATGGCCTCCTTAAAAAATCCAGCCCCGTGCCCAGACTGGTTTAGAGCCCACTTTTATAAAACGTATGCCCACATCCTGGCACTGCACATGGCCAAGCTGTATAACTCATTCCTGACCTCCGGCCACATCACCCCCACAATGGAAGAATCTCTCACAATGATGATCCCAAAACCGGGCAAAGACATAGACCGCTGTAGCAATTATAGGCCAATTGCCCTGATAAACAACGATGCAAAAATCTTTACCAAGATCTTAGCGACCAGACTGGCAAATATCATACCTAAACTAATTCATCTGGACAAAACAGATTTTGTCCCGGAATACACCACACAGGACAATGGAGAATGGATAACCCGATTGAATGTGCTTTCAGGTCAGGGGAGGAATTGGCAGTGCTCTCCCTAGACGCACACAAAGCTTTTGACCTGGTTAACTGGAAATACATAGGCAAAGTACTAGAGTCCTATAGCTTCGGCCCAAAGTTCACTAAATAGATTTTGGCCAACTACCAAAGCCCACGCACAGCTTTAAGAATCAATGGCCACCGATCTCAGGAATTAACAGTATCGAGGGGCACCCGACAGGGGTGTCCCTTACCCCCACTAACATTCGCCCTCCCAAAGGAACCATTCGCCGCTAAACTATGATCCAATCCAAAGATAAAAGGGGTACGGGTGGGAACAGTCAAGTACAAATGATCACTGTATGCAGATGTGCTCCTCACCCTAATCCACTGGAAGCCTCCATTAAGGCACTATGGGACGAAATCTCTAAATTCAGGGGGGCATCTGGATTCAAAATCAATTATTCCAAATCTGTTGCCATGGGGGTAGAAATCCTGAATGAAAGTTGAATGACCCTTGCAGAGAACAGCCCAGTTCCAAGGGAGAGCTTGCGCGTATCTTATCTAGGATTCCAAATCCCCAATGAGGTCAACACAATATTGCAATTGGTTATTTATAATGCGCCTAATACCCTGAGGTTTCTAAGCGCAGACCCTGGAATCGAACCTGTTTTGCTCTGTATCATCTTGCTTCCAAGGCGAGTGCATTGCCCCTGAGCTATCCTCCCCATGTTGCCATATACAGAGACAACTTCCCCCAACTGCTCAAGGAACTCAGCAGTGACAGGACTCGCTGGCATAAGTACGAGATATCATGGATGGGTAGAATCACGGCCCTAAAAATGAATTTAGTTCCCAGGTTCCTCTATTTTTGCCTAATACTACCAATAATAATTCCCAACAAAAAATTGGAGGAATTGCAAAGGAAAATGTTGAGATTTGTCTGGGGGAGGAAGAAATCACAAGTAGCAAGGAGAATTATGCTGAGGGGCACACCAATGGGATGCCTGACATAACAAGATACTACTTAGCAGCACAGCTCTCACGCACTCATGTGGCGCGATGAGGTGGTCCCCTAAGGTGGAGGAGGTATGGAGCCCAGTCCCTCTCTCGATGCTCCCACACCTAGAGGAGACTCACTGGGCAGGCGAAGGTGGCCCCCTTCTTTCTACTAGAAACACCATCCATACCTGGAGAAGGGCAGCAAGGCGCTGGGGAACCAGAGGCTCACTAGGCCCTCTCAACACAATCTGGTACAACAGAAACTTCACCCGGGCCTGGATCCGAGGGGCTCCGCTAGTTGGATAGAGGGTGGTTTGACACAGGTAAAATACTTTGAGAACGGGGCGCCATTTACTTTTGAGCATTGCAAGATTAAGTTCAACCTCACAGAGGGAGACATTTTCAGATATGCACAATTGAGGCATTGGATGTCCCAACATAACCTGAAAACAAGGGGAGGCAGGGAGCTCAATGCCTTGGAATGTATGCTCAGCTCAGGGATCCCCAAGGGCAAAGTCGCAACACTCTATAGGCCCAGAGCAGAGGTGAGACTACATGCTCCAATGGGAGAGAGACCTGGGCAGGGAGCTGAAGACAGAGGAGTGGTCCCGGATCAGGACCCACACACTTAAAAACTCCAGATGCACTACAAATAGAGAGGGGGCAATTAAGATGTGTTATCGGTGGTATCTCACCCCAGAAATATTGCACAAAAGCAACCCAACTATTCCACCTCAATGTTGGCAAGGATGTGCGGTGACCAGAAACTTTTTCCACCTGTGGTGGTCATGTGACAAATTTATGAGATTTTGGCGGAAGATCCAATCACAGATAAAGCAGATCATGGGCCTAACAAGTCCGCGAGACCCAGAGATACTATTTCTGGGAGATACAGGCAATGGGGCTTTCCCCTTAATGTGCCATATGGCAACATTAATCACACACCTACTCACTGCAGCGAAAACAACATTAGCCTGCCTCTGGAATTCTCTGCAGGGGCCAGCAATCCCCATGTAGTGGGTAAAATGTTGGGACACAGCTGTTGCAGAAAAGATCACTGCTGTGCACCTAGGGAACTTTGGGAAGTTTCAACCCACCTGGCCCCCCTTCTTCGATTATGCAGAACGGTACACAGGAATGGCACACAAGCCAACAAACCTTAGATGGTCCTCAAAACACTAAACTGTTTATCTACGTTGCCTAGCAACGGGCTCTATTTGAGCCAATCGCAATCTGCCGGCAGGTGGAAGCCGGCCCCTGCACGTAAGGCCCCGATCAGAAGGCCCCCAACTGTGCCCAGTTTTACCAGCCGCACAGTGAGGGAAGGAGCCTCTTCACCCTTCCAGCTGCAGGAGCAGCTTTCTACATCAACTACCAGTGGAATCCTCGCAGCGTTCCACTCACCGATAAGATTTAGATGCGGCTCCTCGCATTGATCTAAGATTTGTCCCTGAGCCCCTCTGGATGCACCTCTTCTTTTCCTGCAAAACTACGAGGAGCAGCTGACTGTGCTCCGCGTAAGAAACAGCGAAAATCTTGGGTTTTCTAATATCCCAAAATGGCCGACGCATCAGAGGCTTGTCGCCGTACAACAGCATTGATTATCTACGTTGCCTAGCAACGGGCTCTATTTGAGCCCATAACAGTCCGTCGGCAGGCGGAAGCTGGCCCCTGCACGCAAGGCCCCGATCAGAAGGCCCCTGTCTGTGCATGTCCATACTGGCAGTGCATAAGTGTGGCCTGCCTCTGAAGAACAGTACCCAAAAGGGCCCCCGCTAACAGTCGGCCGCCAACAACTTAAATACATCTGGAATACTTAATCTCTTGCCAGCCTATCCCAGGAAGAAACAGTGAGTGCAACATGCTATTTTCATTGATTTCTATGTTGAGCCCTCTGATACCGAACGTGTTCGTTCATCACTGCCTTTCCCCTGACCATAGGGTCTAGCCTTGCTATTATTCACACGCTCTTGTGTCAAACACTGCACACCTATCTAGCATATACCTTATCACAACATTGCGCCTAGGTTGCTAATTTCATTACCCAAAGCGGACACTCAGTGCTTAAGCACATACAATATATGTTTGCCGTTACTCACTGCCGTTTCTTATGATCAACTACTCCACTAGTGATCTTGACAGTATTGTCGGCACTGTGCCCTTCTATACAAATACTATTTGTAACGTCAGCCAGCCCACTGAGATAGGATTACTTACTCTATGAGCCTTACTACTGTATTACCGTTTATGCATCATGAGACCGCGATAAGACCTTGTTTTACCATACAATGCTGCCTTAGTTATCATGTAAGATAAGCCTGTATAGTGTCAGCGGTCCTATTCTAGGACCTGTATGTACAAGTCTCTGGTAGCATTAGCTACACTAGAATACCTATAGTTCCGTTAATACATTACCATTTCAGCTTGGTACTCTAAGCATGTGCTTATAAAGTGCCCAAATACATGTCATCAGCACAATAACCACTGACTAGGTGCACATACATCTGAACTACAGACAGGCAGACCTCTCTAAGTAATGTAAATCCCTAACCTTAAACCCAATGCTAGTACTGGTCGCCTCAAATATAAGGCCAATATCCACTATGTAACGCTTACCATGTCTACCTCACTACCACAAACACACTCCATAACGCCTATTGAATTCCTCCCTGCACATCAGTTTGTTAAGACTACAACTAATATGAAACGAGAATTCACACTAAATACCCTTTGCCCTCTTACACCTGACAAATGGATCTTGTTATATGCCACTCGGGCTATGTCCATTCAACCATGCCCTGTTAACACAAGGAACCCTAGGCTAGGATCTCTAATCGCAAGCGTACCGCTGCTGCGGACCTATTGTACCTAAAAGCTAAATGCACAGGACAAACCCACCAGATCTAAAAGTGATCTCTACAACACCACTAAAGCTTGTGATAAAAATAACACTTTGGATCAAAGTCTTAAACATGATCTCTTGAATTCAAAAGATCTCTGCAGGCCTATGATATCAAGGGACAGTCCTCTGCTGCTGACCCATAACAAGACTCACCTCTACCCTAGCCTAACACACACTCATATCTCCACAGGTAACCAACGTTCAACAGTAATGCCGAATTCAGCTGCGCCCCGCCCCATGAAGGGTGCCCTTATTAAGGCTAGATCACTCCTGGCTCATGCGCTTGATATTGCAGACCTTATTGTGACTAATAACCTGGACTTCCTAGCAATTTCAGAAACTTGGCTCCATGCAGCAGCAGGTCCAGTTCTCTCACTCTCAGTTCTCTCACTGGCCATTCCCGAAAACTATACCATTTTCAGAATGGATAGAGAAGCTTCCAGAGGTGGAGGAGTTGCCTCCATTACAAAAAACCAGCTCGGATTAAGAGAACTCCCTAACCAACAATTCCCTCCGGAGAACTCCTTTCCATCAAACTACCTCTTACGGCACCCCGTACCTTGACTGTACACCTTATCTATAGACCACCAGGTCCCACTTCCTCATTTGAGGAAGATATCACACAACTCCTTACTTGGAAGACCAAACCAGGTTCCCAAATTAGAAACCTAGGCTTCAAAGACGCTAATGATGACAACGCTTCAGCCCTAGCTAATACAACAACAGATCTGGGCTTCGTGGACCGAATAACCACCGCTACACATAGTAACGGTAGTACCTTGGACTGGCTAGTAGACAAACTGACATTAAGATTCTGTCCAACTTGCCTTGCGGCTGGTCCGACTACCACGTTCTCTCCTGTACCATCTAGGAGATACCTTGTTTAGATCCTTGTTCTAACCAAGCCCCATCAGCACCTATGAGAAACAAACACAACATTACAGTTGATAGATTACTGCCCCTACTGCACCCCATCACTTACCCCCCTAGCCCTGCCAACATGGACCAATCATCACTAATAGAGCTCAACAATAATACCTTACTTCAGGCTATAGATAAAGTAGCACCGTTAAAAATGCACAAAGCTAAACCACGTCCACACCTAAACACTTTACACTACCACCTAAACACTTAATACACTACCAACCTCAAAACCTTGTGTAGTACCAAAAGAACAGCGTAAGGGAATGGAAGGAAAAAAAAACACTGCCAGGAACAAACAAGTTCACTACTGCCTCTAACCACTATAAAACTGGCATCCTCCAAACTAAAAGTACCACCTACAATGAAATATTTACAAATGCAAATTCTGGCTCTAAAGAACCGTTCACCATCCTCCGGGAATTACAATCTCCCAGCCACCTCAAGAATCCTGTACTAAGGACTCTACCTGGTGCATGAACATTCAAAAAGCCCTGCTGGATAAAATTGCACTACTCAAAACTAAAATAGAAGCAAAAAAACTCGGTTTCACACATTTCCAATTCACAGAGTCTAGGGATACTCCTCCAAAACCCTTCATGCCATTTGAGTTTGCCTCGGTTCAGTAATCTAAGTAAAGAAAATAATCTCCAGGCCTTAAGCCATCTAGATGGCAAGGTGACTTTGCCCAGCCTCAGTAACAAAAGACATGGTGGAGGAGCTCTCTCCCTTCATCACGTCCATAATAAACACCTCCTTCGAAACAAGTATCATCCCAACTAACCTGAAAGATGCATGGGGCTCTTCCATTACTAAAAAAACCTACCTTAGACCCCAACAATCCCGACCAACTATTGGCCTATTACAAACGTACCATTCCTACTCAAAATACTGGATAGAGCAGCGTTCTTGCAAATTCAAAGCCACTTCGAATCGAACAACCTCCTGGGCCTTCGCCAATCTTGCTTCATACCAGGTCATGGTACTGAATCTGCACTTATAGACTATAAATCCAAACTGATGAACTAAAAGACAACGGCAACCTAGCGCTCTTCCTTCTACTTGATCTGTCTGCGGCCTTTGATTTGGTCAACCACAAGGTCCTCTGTAAACACTTCACTATGGCAGCCCACTTCTCCACCAAGGCATCTCTATGGATACAACCCTTCCTCTCTAACAGAACAATGAGGGTATTCGCCCTGACTGCATCCGCTGAACTAGCCCCAGTATCTTGCGGAGTTACGCAGGGCTCCTGTGTCTCCTCCACATTGTATAACATATTTACTAAGCCTCTTTTCGACCATTTGGATGACATGGGTGTCACCTATACTAATTATGCGATGACACCCAAATCCTCATCCCCATTACAGGCTCCAATGACACCGACTCGAAACTACTTTATGAAATATACCAAACTATACAAGCGTGGTTGGCTATCCATGGCCTATGTCTGAACGACAAAATTGAGTGACTCCTTATCGGATCACAGAATAAACTAAACAAACTGGACGACCAATTCAAATCCTTCAACATTGACAGCAGTACCATCAAATTGTGAAAAGAAGTGAAAAGAAGTGAAAATGTTAGGTATCCACCTGGACTCAGTTCTTACCCTCACAAGACATGTTAATGTTACGGCATCAGCAGCAGCCTACATATCAAAATTAACGCTTGCAGACCTTTCCTTTCAGCAGACAGTTGCATCACTCTGGGCAGAGCACTTATACTATCGAGGCTCAACTATTCCAATGCCTTGTTCTTCGGTACAAACACCTGCAATGTAAAAAAAACTACAAGTACTACAAAATAATGCCTTAAGAGAGGCACTCAATATACCAAGAGCCAACCACATTACGTCTGCGAGACAAAATGTCCACTGGCTCCCAATCTGAGATCGAATTTCCTTCAAAACGCTATCTGACACACTGCCTCTCAAATACAGCTCCAAAATACCTTGTGAATATATATATTTATAAACTCCCGATCGCCAGAACCTACCCAAGATCTGGACCCAAAGCTAAACTGCTGTCTCAATGCCTTCTGGCGGGCAGAATTGTGGTGGTCCGCACATGGAAATCGGTAGAGGGTCTTCTTATGCCCTTTTGGTGGGTGAAAGTCTGGGAGGTATCAATCGCGGAAAAGGTAACAGCAGCTAGGGCGAGCTACCTTCATTGTTTCCAAAATATTTGGGGCCCAGTCCTAGACTTTGACCGAAACTTCCCAGCTTTGACTTACAAGCCCCAATTGGCGCAAAGGACTCTAAACGATGGAGGTATGTCGCAAGAAATGGGGTAGAGGGAGCAGCGTTAGGGGACCTAACGACCATGGGGAGGGAAGGGAGAGCAATAAAACATGTTTCTATGATGCATGTCAATCTGATCAAATATTGTATTATCATAAACCTGCCTTGTTCAAAAATAAACATTTAAAAAAAAAAATCAAAAAGGCCTACTCAGTCCACTCATGTGCAATTGCTAAAGATCCCTAGATTTAAACAAAAAGCAGGTGGAAACAGCTTCCCGGTACTAGCTGCCAAACTTTGGAATTCTATGCCACCATCTCTAAGAGATGAACCCTCCTTTTGGATGTTCAGAAAAAATTTGAAAACCTGGCTCTCTGCGCATGAGCATTGTCGTCCTCCTCAACTGTAACTGCACTGCCATGAAACGTCTCTGCTCAAGAAAGTCTTTGTCTTGTGATGCAAGGTCTTTCATGCTTTTAACAATGCTGTTATCTCTCAAGTAATGCGCCCAGATCCCTTTGGGTTAGGTGTGCTCTACAAATGACCAAATAAATAAATAAGGGAGGAACATTAAGAATATATGTGAATGGCCCGTGCTTTTCCCTTATCTGAGCATTCCCCCTGCTCCCTCCCTATGCTGACTCCCCCCCGTACTGAAACATTATACATCTATGTATGCAATTGAAACTGCCGATGATACACTGTAGACCTTGGTTTGTTATTGTTTTGTTGTTACCGTGATAAAACTTAATAAAGAAATTATATTGAAAAAAGAAAAAGACATTTACTTTACCAAGTTCAAAGACATATTGGATGGAAAATACATTTTGTGTTGAATTAAATAGAACTTTGTTGAATCAGAACTTTTTCAGAAGTCTTCCTGAATTGATTTGGGGGAAGGGATCCAAACACTGGTCACAAGGAGTGCTTCATGAGAATTATAAGTTTGAACTCGTGCAGTTTGTTGAACTGAAACCAGATACATTTACACTATGCTCTTTGGTTGTGTATGTTAGTGTGAGAGTGTGAGGGTCAGATACATTTGGACACATTGAGCCTCATTATTGGTGTCATTTTCTTTCCGGCGAACGCAAATGGGCAATTGCCGGGTCATTACGGCCCTGCCGGACCCGGTAATTGGCCATTTGCGGGCGCCGTAAAAAAGATGCTCCCCATTCTCATTCGGCCCCATAGGGCTGAATGGGGAAGTCGGATGCACCGGCACCGTTTATAGCGGTGCCGGTGCATCCGACATGCTGAGCTCGCGGGTGCCGCTCTGCCCTCCAGGTCCGACTGGCAGGCAGAAAGGCACCCGTGAGCACAACTCGTAGTTTGCCGGTCCATGAACTACGGTACCGGCAAGCTTACCTGTACCTTAGTTCCCAGACCGGCAAACTTATGAGGCCCAAGGTCAGCTTTCTTTAGTTTTGAGTTTGCCTGGTAGCAACATTCTCGTTAGGAAAGGTACAGATAGGCGTTGATCTCACCCCTCTTTACATTTAATAAATATGGCAAACATTGAAAAAACTACAATTTTGAGTCCATCTCTCATTTCTGACCTCTCGCAGTTACCTGAGCATTAGAAGCCCGCTCAAGGATTTTAGAAAGAAATGGCAGAAGTGAGATAGGATGAAAATTGTCAGAAAGAGTTGGGTCAAAAGTCGTTTTTCTTCAAGGGGATGGTTGCGAGCAAAGCAAGTAATGGGTGGGCTCAGGAGAATTACCTACTAGCACCCACCACAGGTAGTTCTAAAGAGAGCTCTTTTGTCATGAACATGCTGCAACTGTAGGGGAACAGTGAATATCAGATGTACAGTTACATTTATAAAAGCAGAGAAGAGAAATCCACCAACGCACAAGCACATCTACGATTTTGCACAGCTCTATGACAATAGATCAAATAAAAGTGAAGGCCCAATGGCTTCAGAATCGAATTTAGAGCACCAGTAGTTCTGGGCCACAGTTAAAAAACACACTATAGACACCCTATGAAAGAATCGCACACTACTCCCAACAGGAGTACAGAACCAATGTGACATGATCATGTACAAGAAATTATAAATTACTCACCGTAGTGACTAATGTACTCTTAGTACGTAGTCCCTTTTCTTATCCCCCTCCATCTGCCTGTACCTGGCGTCCAGGCATCGATTGACCAGCTGGACCGAGTGGGGCTTGAGCCAACCCTTCTTGGCCAGGGAGACTACATTGGTTTGCAGTGGAATCCCCATTTTGGCAGAGGGGCGTCACGCAAGGACTTTAGCCAGAACCCCCTGTGCTGGCTGCTCAACCTTGGGTTGGGGTAGGCCCAGGTACTCCGCCAGCTGTGCAAGACGTTCGTAGAAGGCCCTGGCTGAGGATGGCATGTCCGGATCCTCCTCCTCATCCGTAACCTGTGGATCAGGAGGATCTTGCAGAGGGGGAGGAGTAGCTGGAGCCGGAAGCTAGGGTACAGGGACCGTGGCCAGAGGCTGAGGAGGAGGCTGGTACGGAACCGCCTGAGGAATCAGCTGGGGAGCCAGAGGCAGTGGCTGCGCCGGGGCCACCGGCGGAGGAGCTTGTAGTGCCTGTAGCATCATAGGGAGGACCTTCCTGAGGATAACCTCCATTCGAGGTGACTTAATGAGCCCGAGGAACCTCTCGAAGAACCCCTCTTCACTGGCCTGAGAGGTAGTAGTGGGTACTGATGGGGTAGCCGGGAGCTGCTGGAGCCGCTGCATACCTTGCCCATATGGACGCAGTGGGAAACTGCCCTGCGCATAAGAAGGATAGGTTGTAGGCCACGTACCTGGTTGAGGCCAGTCCCAACTTGACACTCGTTCTTTGCCGAACTCCTGGAATGGCGTTGGACGGGTGCCTCTGTCTGGCGCGGCGGCCATCTTGTCGAGCTGCCTGCCATGTGCCTGCGACGTGTTGCTCAGCTCGCTGGGCCCAGCCTCTTCCAAGACTCTTGCATGTGGATCACGAGGCCTACCCTGCTCCTCGGGCCTAGACCCGGTAGGAGAGACACCCTCGAACCAGGGGTTGGTAGAGCTGTGTTTAGGCATCCCTTCTGATGTTTTGCAAGTACTAGGGCGTAGACCCTCGGCCATACTGCCAGTACAAGAGCTGAGCCCATCAGATGACAATCCGTTGCAAGAACCTTCCTGTCCCTCAACACTGACACCAGGAGGATCCAAGGATCCCTCGGCCCCAAGGCCGGTAGCTGCAGCAGCCTTGGTGCACGTGCCGGTACAAGGACCTGAGCGGTCCCTCCCATGTGGGCAAGTCCTTGGGAAGGAGTCTCCCTTGCAGGGTGCGATGTAAAATAGCAGCCCTACCTGGGGCCTGGCTCAATGTTTCATGAAGTTCGTGAGGCCTCTGTAGGCGATTTCTGGAAGAGCTGCCTCCACCTGGCTAGTCTGTTCTTCAGAGATTACAATTACAGCGTACTGCACGCTGTACAAGCTTGACAACCGTGGTCTGGGCCAAGGCAACGTAGGCAGAGGGAGTGGGTGTCTGAAGTTGGGAAGAGCCTGTTGCAGGATGAACACCCTGTGGAAGTCAAAATGCGCCGGAGAGGAGCGTGACGCCTGAGGACCGAGTGCCTGAATGATAAGAAAGACAAAAAAAAAAGACCAAGAGAAGTAGTATCCGCGCATTGAATTACATGGCCGAAGCCATACCAAGGAATGCTGGTGAATTCGGCCTGTTCCCGTCGACACAGAAAAGGGGACTGAGGTGTGGCACCGGAGGGCAGAGTCAGGGCAACGCATGCGCCCAGGGACGCACCCCCACGTGCCTCTAAATTTAAAAGGTGGAAGAAGTTTTTTTTTTTTAGTTGACATGTAATGCAAACACAAGTTGCTTGCAGTAAATGACAAAAAGGTTTCACTGTGCATATTGGCCAATGAAGTGGGTGTAAAATGACATGCATAATGAAGATTACCCCTGCTAAATGTGCAGGGAGTAGTAATTATATTAAAGACTAGGAGGCTAGCATTATGCTTCAGCTTCTTTTATTACTACTCCTCAGCAGTTGCAACAAACCAATAACAAAACACTGCAAAATGTCCAAAGAGACTTCTTTCTTAAAACTACAATCCCCATAGTCTCTGTGGTCCATCTCCATCCATGCTCCGCTATGACCACACCCTGTCCCTGAGCTCCTCCTCTGTTTTAGGTGCTCTGAACTGATACTCGCAAACTCCACACTATGTCCTGCCAACAGTGCGAAGACAAACCACTCCAAACCGAAAACCTCGACCCTCCTCGACTCCAATCGACCCTCGTTAGCCTCTCTTCTCAATTGTTGTTCTGCTCCTCCCCTAGGGATGATACAAAGCAGAGGAATCAGGGCGGCGTCCATTGTATTGCAACCATCATACAAAAGATTATCATTAACAATACATGAATGGGCGGGAATTTAATGCTCGCCTCCTAGTCTTTAGTAGAATTAATACTCCCTGCGCAGTTAGCAGGGGTAATCTTCATTCTATGACAAGACTGAAGGAGTGCATTATGCTTGTTCAAAGCTTCCCAACACAGCAACCGCTAGACTCTCGGTTGGCTTAAAGTAAAACTCCTTAAAAGTACGATCACTAGCCCAATCTGCTGCTAGCATACTCTCTCTTAATGAAACCCCTGTCGTAAAGGCTTTAGATGCCATTGCTCCACACACAGAATGCGCTCCGTACTTCCCCAAATCATTGTTCGCTGCATGCATGATTTCTTTAACCCATCTAGCAATGGTGGCCGTGGATACGCCCTGGAAAGGTTTCTTACAGGCTATGAGCAATTGTGTGGTACACAATTGCTTTACACTCTGATGTCCTATACTCATACTCTTTAATGCAGCTCGCTACACACCACTTGGTTCTGTTTGGAAAATACGGATAGTGTACCAAGGAGGTTCCTGTCTTAGCCCTCCCAACTATCGAGAAAGTGACTCCTTCCGGACCAAAGGATCTCCTATTTACTTCTAGCACTTTGACATCTGACACGCGCTTACAAGATATCAGGCATAAAAGCATTGCCAACTTACCTGACAGCTGCTTAAGGGACAAGTATCTGTCTGAAGGCCAGCCCTCCAAAAGCCGGAGTACCGCTGTCACGTCCCAAACCGTATTATAACAGGGCTCTGGGGAAACCTTAAACCTGGCACCTTGAATGAGCCTCACCAATGCTGGGTGTTCACCTGCTGGCACGCCTTCGATCGGCAAATGCCCCGCTGAGATCGCTGATCTGTACACTCCTATCGCGCGGAATGATCTGTCTTGTAATAATTGCGCTAGGAAGTTCTGGATCACTACTACAAGGGCTGGAATGGGATGAACACCTCTCCCTTTGCACCAGCTGGTCCACTTGGCCCAAGCCACGTCACAGCTCCTTCTAGTGAAAGGAGCCCAGGATTCCACAATCAGCTCTGCAGCTTGCGTCGAAATGCCTGGTAGCGCCCATCGTCTCCCGATATCCTGCAAACTATGAGCATGAGTGTCCCTCAGACTCTCAGAGGATGATACAACCCAACTGGGTCTGTGAGCAGTTGGTCTCCTTCTGGCAGAACTCTCTGCAGATCCACCGATAGCTCCATTAGAGAGTCAGAAACCATACTTGTGACTTCCACAGTGGTGTGACTAACAGTAGTTCTGCTCTCTCCCTCTGACACTTCGCTAGTACTCTGTTCAGCATCATGAATGGGGGAAACGCGTAGTGCGGCCCGCTCTTCAATTCTTGCAGGAAGGCGTCTGTTCCTCATGCACCCGGATTGAGTCTCCAGCTGATGTAAACGGCTGTCTGCGTGTTTAGGCGAGATGCAAAGAGGTCTATGTACAGTGGACCCCACCTCCGATCCACCGTCTGAAACACTGTTGGATCCAGCCTCCAATCGCTTGAGTCCATGAGGTAGCGTGAATTCCAGTCCGCCACTACGTTCCGTGCTTCGGACACATATTCTGCCGTCACTGATGTCTCCGACTGAAGGCAAAAATGCCAAAAATCCTTTGCCAACTCAGCTAGCATCCTGGACTTTGTGCCGCCTAGGTGGTTTATGCATTGGACATCTTTACCTTCGTGAAGGCCTTGATCGTGAAGGACCCTGCTAACAGCTCTAGACAATTTATGTGAAGGCAAAGCTCTTCTTCGCTCCACTTCCCTCCTGTCTGCAGGTCCCCGCATCGAGCTCCCCAACCTAGACAACTGGCGTCTGACTCTATGATCGGGTCTGGCGGATCTCCGAAAATGGCCCGCCCATTCCAGGCGTCCATATTCTTCAACCACCATTCCAGTTCTGTCATGGATTCTTGATCCAAAGGTACCAATTGATGATATCCCAAGCCCTGCTGCAACTGTCTGATCTTCAGCCTCTGCAGTGCACAATAATGTAAAGGCCCTGTGAATATGGCTTGAATGGATTTCTCTTTTGATGTCTCGTATCTTCCACGCTGGGAGCTCTAGGATGGCCTTCCTGGTGTCTAGGATAAATCCCAGGAAGTCCAGTCTCTGTGCTTGAGTGGTGTCAGACTTCTCCACATTCACCAGAAATCCCAGAGACAGGAGTAGATATCCTGCACCCATTTCGTCTGGTAAACTAGCGTCTCTCGGTCTTCGGCCAGCAGCAGCAAGTCGTACAGATATATGATCAGACTTATGCCCGTCTCTCGGATTGCTGCTGCCACTGGCTTCATCAGCTTGGTAAAAGCCCAGGGAGCTGATACAAGGCCGAAGGGTATTGTCTTGAATTGCCAACACTGCCCTTTCCAATGAAAAGCCAGGAACGTCCTGTACTCTTCTAATACCGGGACCATCATGTAAGCATCCTTCAGGTTCAGTCTCGTCAGCCAGTCTCCTTCTCTGAGAGTGTCTCGGAGCTGGTGTATGCCTTCCATCTTGAAGTGGCGGTAGACTACCCAGCCGTTTAGTTCCTTCAGGTTTATTACTGGTCGCACCTTCCCTTTGAACCAGGAACATCTTGCTCACGAAACTGCGTGTCCCCGGGCAACTCTCTATGGCGTTCTTCTGGGCGAGCTGCGACAGCTAGTGGTCTAAACAGCTCTGCTCTGCACGCGCTAGGTGCTGCTGATATGGCCTGCGCACTTGTACGGGCGGCTCTATAAATTCTAGATAAAGACCCTTCACGGTTTGCAATATCCAAACATTGCTGGAAACACGCGTCAATTTACCCAGAACATACGAGTCCTCCGTCCCACCGAAGGTTAATGAGTCACTCACCTTGTGTGATTATGGGGTCTTCTGCCTCCTTGATTTCGACCAGCCACATGACCCCTGGGGCAACCGGTTCCGGCAAAAACTGTTAGGGAAGATTTTTCGGATCGAAGCTTGACCCTTCTCCACAAGTACTGACAAAACGGCCCATTTCCTTCCCAAAGGTCTTGCCGAACAGGAAACCTTGCGCTGCTTCCCCAGCCTTATATGACGCGAAGCCACGGAGCTTGGGATCTATTTTCAGCAGCAAACCTCTCCTCCTTTCTGAGGCAATTGCGCAGTTGGGGTTTCCCAGTAAGCAGACTGCTCTCTGAGCCCAACCCACTAGGGCGTCAGGGTCTACTTCTTCCCCCGTAAGAAGGAGAAGCGCAGTTCCACCCATTAATGGACTGTGAGAGTCGGAGAAAGAAGATAGAATGACCGGAGGGGCCAGGGAACAAAGGAGCTTGGTTGCTTCGTGACAGAAATGCAACGGTAGCGAAGGGAAAGCAAAAAAGTGCACTGGGACACCCTGCTGCAAATCCAAGCGTGGACAGGAGGCTGCCCCTAACGGGAGAAATGTCTAATAAGCCCCTGAGAGCGAAGGGTAAACAGTCCACGCTAGACAAATACGCCAGGACACCGACTGGCCCGGATGGAGCCAGAAGTAAAGACAAACCCCCAGAAGGGGAAATGGCCGCGGGGGGCACGAATCAGGAGGTCCTTGCGGCGATCGCAGATCTGAAGGTGGCCTGGGAGACCAAGCTCCAGTTGGCTGTGATGGAATTGAAGACGGCAATGGAACTCCAGGTCGGGGTTGTGCAGGAAGACGTGAACCTCCTCAGGCAGGACGTGAGAACTCTGGCGGAGCGCACGGAGACTCTGGAGAAAGAGATGGGCCCTACTGCGGCAGACTGCGCTGCGCACAAGCGAGAGCTCCATGCCCTGGTGCAACGTGTGGGCAACTTGGAGAGTAGGGCGGAGGAGGCGGAAGGACGCGCCCGGAGGAACAACATTCGCATTGTTGGACTGCCAGAGGGAGCTGAGGGTCACAACCCTACGGAGTTCGTGGAAAATATGCTGCTGCAGGAGATCACTGGGGGAACCCTGTCTCAGGGATTTGCAGTGGAAAGAGCGCACAGGGCCTTAACGAGAAAGCCGCCGCCGGGAAATCCGCCCAGGCCAATGATCGCCAAGATCCTCAACTACCGGGACCGGGAAAGAATCCTTGAACACTTCCGCAAAGGGGGAACAATACAACGAGGAGCGGCGAGCATAACTGCCTACCCTGATTATACCCTGCAGGTACAGCGAAGCCGTATGAACTTTGGATCGGTTAAGAGGAGATTGCGGGAAGCTGGGTACAAATACATGCTGCTCTACCCGGCCAAGCTAAAGGTTTTTTATAAGAACAAGATGCTGTTCTTCGACACTCTGGAAGATGCTATGGGGTGGCTAGATGTGCAGAGCTGCCCTCAAGAGCCAGATATTCAGAAGGAAGACGGAGCAGGACGAGATAAGTAAAGCTGCGGGCCTGGTTGGGCTGCGGACTGTGGGACTTGATTATAGTCATTGATGCAGTTGGAGAGCAGTTACGCGCTAGTTGGTAGGAAACATGATCCGTGAGCACGGAGACTGCTGCGAGAGGAAGGAGCCTCCTGGGGCCGATCTTTATATCCCCATTTAGAGTTTAGTTTAGTCACTGTTAGTGAGGTGACACCCTGTCGGGTTCTCAAATTGGGCTTCCAAGGGAGAACCAAACGCGGGGATGTCTGAGATCCAGGGATGGAGCTGGGCAGTTGGTTGGGTTGGGGTTTTGGGGTGTTTAAGTTTTAAAATGAGCCTTGGGGGAAGAACTAAAATCAGGAATCTGTTTGGTGTTGGGGAAGGGCTGCTTGGAAGGGGGAAGGGGAGCTATTGATGAACCATAGGGGACCTTAGGATATTAACGTGGAATGTTAGAGGGCTTAACAGTTATTTGAAGCGGAACAAGGTTATGCTGTATCTGAAGCGACAGAAGATAGACGTCGCCTTGCTACAGGAGACGCATCTGACGCGAGAGGAAATGGAGTTGGTGGGGAGGAAATGGAACGGGACAGCGGTGGGTTCGTCGTACTCTGCTTATGCGAGAGGAGTACTTGTCTGGGTGGCGCCACATGTCCCATTTAAGTTGACTGAAGAAGTTGTGGAGGCGGATGGGAGGTTGGTTATAGTGAGGGGGCTGATAGAGAACAAAGAAGTATGCATTGTAAATACATACGCCCCCAACCAAAACACGGGGGCATAGTTTAGGACGCTGTGTACCAAGCTCAGTGCGTGTGTGGGGATTGCAGTGATTTGGGGTGGGGATTTTAATTGTGTATTGAATCCTAGTGTAGACAGGTCGGATGATAAGACGGCCAAGCCCAACCCAGCGGCTAAAGTATTGCAGACGCTGCTGGCAGACTTTGGCTTGGTAGATGTGTGGAGAGCGAAACACCCTGACGAGAGGCAATACTCGCACTATTTGGCTCCGCATCAACTACATACGAGGCTTGATTATATCTTTGCCACTCTGGACGTAGTTGCGGAGAGTAATCATATAGATTACAAAGCAAGAGTTCTCTCTGACCACTCGCCCCTGGTCCTGAGGTGGCAGTATTGCCCCCCCCCCTCAAGGGCGCGCATACCAACATGGCGCCTCCGGGCGGAGGCGCTCAAAGACCCAGTCTTCAGAGAAGACATAAGGGACGAGATTATTGCTTACTTCGAGGTGAATACTGGTAGTGTAAAGTCGGCTGGTACTTTATGGGAGGCTTTTAAGGTTGTGATGCGGGGGATCGCCATTGCGAAGTCAAAGGGATTGTTGGGTGGAGTTCTAGCTGATCTACATAGAGCTGAGATCGAGCTGGAAGGAGAGTTGGAAGGTGGTGGGGCTGATACAGAGGTAGTCTTCAAATTACAACAGAAGTGCGCGGAATACTGGGATAGGCTCTGTAACTTAAATTATAAAAAGTATATTGAGAGACAGCATGCGGGAAGAGATAAAACGGGCCGACTCCTAGCGTGGTTGTACAAGAGCGAAACCCTGAGATCCCCGATTCGAATTGTAACCAATGAAGAGGGCGAGACGGTGGACACCCAGGAAGGTGTAAATAGGGCATTTGCGAAATACTATAAGGCATTATATGAAGATGAGGGGAGCAGCCAGGAGGAGATAGAGGAGGTACTGGAAGATATAGGCCTGCCTAAGGTCAGTGATGAGGAGAGGGAGGAGCTGGATGCTCCGATCACTCTGGAGGAATTGAAAGAGATTGTAAGGCAGTTACCCACCAGCAAGGCTCCAGGTGCAGACGGGTTCCCTAGTGAATTTTATAAAGTTTATGGGGAGGAGGTGCTCCCACCCATGCTAGAAATGCTTAATGAATTGTTTGAGGTGGGACGGTTGCCGGAGTCACTCAGGGAGGCGATCATAATACCGCTCCCCAAGCCCAATAAACCGGGACACAGTTGCGGTTCCTACAGGCCCTTGTCGATGCTGAACCAGGACAGCAAGATACTGACAGCTGTCCTGGCCAACAGAATGCGGAGAGTAATCGGCAAGTTAATTCACCCTGACCAAACGGGCTATGTCCCGGGCAGGAACATCACGCACAACCATAGACGACTCCACCGAGTGGTCGAATGGGGGTGCAGTAATGACGGCGAAATGGCGATTGTGGCATTGGACGCAGTTAAAGCGTTCGACTCTGTTAAGTAGTCGTGGTTGTTGGCGGCCCTAGGAGGGTATGGAGTGGGGCCAGGTTATATTAGATGGGCTGAGATGTTATACAGTGAACCGCTGGCCAGGGTCCGTACGGGTGCAGTGGTGTCTGAAAGATGGCAGCTGGGTAGAGGCACTAGACAGGGGTGCCCCTGGTCCCCGATGCTGTACATACTGGCCCTGGAGCCCTTAGCAATATACCTCAGGCAACAATATGACCCGATCGGTATTGAGGTGGGAGGGGAGCGTCACCTTATTTCCTTGTATGCAGATGACTTGTTACTATATCTGAAATACCCGGAAGAAAATCTGCGGTATGTTTTGGAGGTGATGGGGAGGTATGCCAGGCTGTCCGGCATGCGGTGAACCCCCAGAAATCTGCCCTATTCCCGATGGGTAGCTATGTGGGAACTCCTGTAGAGAAGTTGCCGGTGTTGCAGATCCCGTGGGCAGCAAGCTCTTTCCGCTACCTTGGAATAGATGTGTATCATACGACGGAGGAAGAACATGGGCGCAATACTGAAATAGCCATTGGGAAAATCGGGAAATGCATGAGGTTCTGGGAGAGGTTGCCCTTAGCGATGATGGGCCGATGTGCTATGCTTAAAATGGTGGTATTACCTAGGCTTTTGCATTACTTCAACAATATCCCATACATGATACCTAAGAAGTTTTTTGTTAAGCTGCACAGCACGTGCAGGGAATTTTTGTGGCACGGTACCCGGAACAGAGTTGCATTATGGAAGCTGCAGAACTTTTACGAAAAAGGCGGTATTAAACTGCCTAATTTTGAGGCCTACTATGTAGCGGCGCAACTGCAATATGTGGCTAAGTGGCTCTCCGATGAAGAGACCCCTGAACACAGGTTGTTCGGGAGGGACTGTACCCCTTTTTACTTGCGGGAAATGATCTGGATGGCTAGCGCAGACATGAGGGAGCGCCCTAGAATGCTGTTATTGGGGTGGAACATGTGGCGCCGAGCCTGCCGGATGATGGGGGACCCTTTCCCGTGCGTTCCGCAGATACCGTTGGTCGCACTGGCAAAGGGAGACAAGCAGCTGAGGGTAATTACCAGGACATACTGGGAATCAGTGGGACTAGTCACTTTGGGAGACATTTGGCAAGACGGCACTATCATGGAGTTGGGGGGAACTGGGGGAACTGGGGGAAGTGGCGGGATTGCACAGAGGCCAATATGTCACTTATCATATGATAGTGCAGGAGATTCGGAGCAGATGGCCTGCAACTACTTTGGCGGGGAAACCGGATGCTACTGTTGGGGTACTGTATGATATATCGGAGGGTGGGCATGAGGTTTCTAGAGTGTATGAGATGTTGATGGCTAAGGTTGGAAGGGACCTGGTGCACTTGAGATTCGAATGGGAAACAGAGATGGGAGCCCCGATGGAAGATGGGATGTGGGAACGTGCTTTGGGATATCATAAGAAGGTGTCGAGAAATGCTTTGGGATATCATAAGAAGGTGTCGAGAAATGCCAGGTTCAAACAAATACAGTTATATATAACGCATAGGGCGTACCTGACCCCTCTGAGAATATCAAAGTTCCGAAATATTGGGCGCCAGGCGTGCCCTAAGTGTGACGAGGAGAATGCCGACATGATACACATGTTCTGGGCGTGCCCGGTAATTGAATGCTACTGGGGTGAAGTGGCACAGAAACTAGCAGGGAAGGGGTCGCGCTCAAAATAGACTCGGCCTGGGCCTGCTTGCTGGGAGGGTATCCTAGAGCGCGAAAACTCAAACATGTGGGGAAATTGAGAGATTTGGCATATGTGCTCGCGAAACGAAGGATTGCCATGGGATGGAAGGCGTGTCATAAGCCACGAGTGGAGGTCTGGTGGAAGGACCTACAAAAATGGGCGGAGGCTGAAACAGTGGTGTGGCAAGAGGCTAGTAACCCGGGGGGATGAAGAAATGGGCTCCCTCATGGCATGGAAATTATTGATAGCTGAAATGTTTGGAGCAGTGTCGGCTCCAGCTGAATCTGAGGGCGGCGATACCCTGACACACGGAACGGATACTGAATGTGAAGAACAAATAGGCTCATAAGGGGGGGGGGATTGGGAGTGCGGTGTTTATGTTGTTAAATGTGTTTAATTATGTTTTGTTGTTTGGTTTGAATAAAATAAAAAACTTAAAAAAAAAAAAACTAGCTCGGGGGGTCTCGGCCACCATACCTGGAAGGTCTGGAAGGTCTGGCTTTGGGCACTCTGCGCGAAGGCGCTGTCTAACCTTGTCGAGGGCCTTCCTTAATCTTATGGTCATGTATTATGCCACTCTGGGGGATGGTTGCCAGTCTGAATCCGGATGCTGTCGCGGTCGAACAGGTCTTCCTGGTCCTCATCGAGGTGCTTCTCTTTGCGGGCCTTCTTACCCCTGCTGGGCTTGGCCCAATCCTCCTCTACTGTTCTTCCTCGTCCTGGGAGGACAGGTCACCTTCAACCGGCTCCTCTTCCGTGCCTCGGTCATCTTCTCCACCAATGTCTTCCCCTGGAGTGGGGGTTGTGAGGTTCGGCACTGCCTGGAGCTCAAGTATGCTTCGCTGAGCTTTGCAAAAGCGTCGGCAACCTACGGGGCCTTTTCTTTCACCCCATGGAAAGGGCCCTGGGGGTCACATGAGGCTTTCCTCCTTCGGGCCCTAGTACTCCACTTAGACCCTGTTTAAGAGGGTTCGGTGGGCGTGCGCTCTGTCCTTACAGTGCTTTCCTTGGACTGGTGCAGGATCGCTTCCAAGGTCTCCAGCCTTTCTTGTAGGGTTTCACCCCTTGAGCCACAGCATCCACTAGTGAATTTCCCAGCACCACCTTCAAGCTGGCAGCCAAATCCAATGACTGCTCCTCTTCACTCCATTCAAATTCCAAAATGTTTGGAGGCTGCTGTGTACCTGATGTACCTGATAGAGGTGCCTGAGCACACCCACTTCACTAGCTTGGTACTTCAAGTGAGAGCTCTAGGATCCATTCACAGTAATCAATATATTTTATTTCCCATTTAATTTATATTTATGTGGGAATTTGTGGCTGCACCGGACTTGCTGTTTAGAATGCCTGTGATGGGCTATATAGTTCAAGATGCCCTCTGGAGGGGCTTTGTGTCTCTGTAGAGGCTTTGAACCTCTTGTCGTGTGGATAAAGGAGTTTTCCTGCTCCGAGCTCGCACTCAGCCTGCAGGCTGCTTCGTGTCTCTCAGGCGAGAGACAAGTGTTGTAATATATGTAAGTTACTACTGCTTCGTCAATATTGTTCAATTCTCTCTTCAAGCTCCGAACCGTAGCGAGGGAGCAACCACCGCCGGGCCGAGCTTCAGATATGCTCTGGCTCTGCGTCGCAGCAATAATGCGACACGGAGCTCGGCGCTCTGAGCTCCGGCCCGCCTCCACAAAGGAGGGGGCCGGAGGACCGTGGTTCTCCTCTTCCCTTCTCTGAGGGTTCACAGGGCTTCTGCGGGTGCTGGGCAAACCCCCGGGGTGCCGGTCATGCGGCACGGGGCAGATGCATCGCGGAAGTCTGAACCGAACGAAAAATGAAACGGTAATACAGTGAAATGACAAACCGCACGAGTACTAAAATATACATACCGCGCAAATCACCTGCAACCACAGCTGCAGAACTATCATAAACGCATATACATATAAAACTCACTCATTAATGATTATTCTATGATTTCAATACCTGCTACAATGTAATACTTGAATCTACCAAGCTAATTCAAATTACATGTTATATAGGGAGAAGAGAAAAATAGTACTTATCTGCTTGAAGAGGAGGAGCTCAGGGACAGGATGTGGAAATATCAGAGCATGGATGGAGATGGACTACAGAGACTATGGGGATTGTAGTTTTAAGAAAGAAAAGTCACTTTGGACATTTTACAGTGTTTTGTTATTGGTTTGTTGAAACTGCTGAGGAGTAGTAATAAAAGAAGTTGAAGCATAATGCTCACCTCCAGTCTTGTCATAGAATTTTACAGAAACCTCTGGCAAAGTTCTTGCCACCCATCACCCTGGGTCGAGTGCATTTCTCTTAGGTTGAATGGGTAAACTGAATTACTTGACCCCCAGGTCTAGCAGAATTTTAAAGAATTTGCAATGACTGAAGGTGTGCAGATACAGTGTGACCTCAGTGCTACAGACCTACAGAAATGGTAATTGTGACATTAGCAGTGAATCTTGGTGCAACAATGGACAAGTTACCCTTTTCTGAGATACTTTACTTCCTCTTTTGGTCAACTTTTGAATCCATTCTAAGGTTTTTCAGCATTCTTGGGGTATAAAAGAGGACTTTTAATTCGACATCCAGTATCAGTGTGTGCCATATGCTTACTCTCTATCGAGGTCAGTTGGATGCAAATTACAATTTCCGAAATGGCTAATGTCTACTTTGAATTTTGCAGCTTGAATTGTGTTTAAGGTGATGGCTGAACTTGGGATTGCCTCCCTTTGGATGACCTTGTTGAGGATTACGTTTTAACCCTTATTAATGACAATTTATTCGTAAAGCAAGTGGAATTATTTAGCTCAATGACAATTTAAACTTTGAAAACCAGAGTGCCACAATTGCACTACCCACCTTTCCACACATGATCTCATTAACAGCTCGTCAATTATGAGTAAGGAGACTGTGCCATATAACCCATTCTGGAGGAGCTGGTGAAGTCAGCAGAGCAGGCTGCTCAGTAGGCAGCACTGTTGGCTGCTACAGCCAGCGACTGTGCAGCTGAGCGTTCCGCCCACTAGTGGTAAATCTTCACCTGCACTCAGAACGCACATCCCCATTTTTCCGGGATTGAAATACCAAAATGCTATTTAGCCCCTGCTTCTAGCCTAAAATAGCCTTAGTATAATTACACCAAATGCACCCATGAGCTGCATTTGACTCCACACCTAACCTGTTTCATACAAAGATACATATCTATTGCTTGTGTGTTGGGAATACATACAAATATAAATACACAAACATAAGGAAACTGCAAGAAGACATTTCAATTATGTGTCTCTTACATAAAAAAAAATGATGTGGAACTTAGATGCAAGGACCTGGGAACAGGAAATGACCATTCACTCTGTGATTCCAGAGTGTGTCGAGGAGCCGCAGTAGAGCCACACACATCGAATAAGAACGGCACTGACGAGAATATTTTTTTTTTAAATGTGTGTGTCACAGATGGCCTCAATAACACACCAACTTACAGAGACTGTTCAAAGGTTTTTTTTTTATATTGGGGGAAACTTCCTCTGTAGGCTCTCTCTTTTTAACCTAGGGATGGGAAGTCCTGGCCCAACCCAGGCATCCCTCAACCCCAGGCAGGTAAGCCCCAATATCTACAAGCTAGCTGCCTTTTCGTAATGGCCTAAAGGCAAATGCCTCATCTATCCAGGCTTCCTCAGCAAACAATCTAGGCATTTCTGCTCAACTTCCACAAGGGTTTGATTCTAGGTTTGTCTTGCAGACCCACAGATCTCACCCTCTCGGCTCCTTCCAAGCTCCGATATTCTTCTCTTTAGCCCCTCCAAATCTCCTACCTCTTACTCCACCCACTGTCTCGCCTCTCTCTTCCTCACACTCCTGTCCATCTCCACACTAAAACTCTCCTTTTCACTACTATCCTACCACCTCCACAAACTACTACTCTACCATTCCACACATTACTACTACTGTTACCACTATTACTTCTCCAAAACACTGCTACTCTCCCCTCTCCACACTTCTTCTACTCCCTTCTCTAAACCACTACTACACTCCCCTCCCTACACTAGTACTACTCTTCTATGCACTCTCTCAATTGCCCCGTTTCACTCGCCCAGGCACCTTCTCACTCATTCTTTACTCTTTCCTACAACTCCACTCACGCTGTCACTTCCACTCAACAACCAATGCCAAACCTTGCAGAGCCTGAATAATTCTTCTCCACGTTCCTCTGAACTGTCCTTCTGCCTAGTCTCTTGGTGTGCCTCTGCATACTCTGACCTTAACGCACAAATTCTTTCTTTCTAGATCTCCTTTTACTCTCCACTTTTCTTCCATTGGCTCTACTTCCCCCCCACTGGTTCCCTGGGCCAATATTTCCTCTTCGCTTTTCTAGGAAGGATGTATAATCAGCAAAAGACATAAAAGGGTGTTTAAACCCCATCCCTTTTTCGTGTGCAGGTGTGTCTGAGTTTTGTATCCGCGGCCCATGGTGTTGAGTAACACTGTTCAAGTCCCAGCTTGTATGTGGGGACTCTCAGGGCTTTCATCACGGCAGCTTGGCTGGGGAGCTGTCTCCTGTGGCTTTGTCAAAGGCGAGTGTAATGTAATTTGAGAGCGCTGGCCTCCGCTGCAGTCTGTGGCTCTATATCACGAAGCGGATTCCATTCAGAAGGTAACCCGTTTGTGTTCGTAGGTACCCAGCAAGTAGGTGGAGCTTCAGTTCAGCTGTTTTCCGGACTCTGTCGATTGGCGTGCAGGGACATGCAGTTTCCTGGAAAAAATAGAGAAAACCGTCCTGCATCATTCGAGACAGATGGGGTGATGGGCAATGGCACTGGGCATAAGTAAAATGACACTATTAGAGGGATAGGGACTGGGGCACTCTCAAAAGCCACCTTTCCCCTCTGCAGTAGAACTGTTTTCCACACTGGTAGGCCTCCCATCCCAGGCTGGGAGAGGTCTCCATCCCCACTTGACAGGGTCAGTTTACTGACCCAGTCACAGTGTACAGTATATGCATGTTTGTACTTAAAAGAAAATGCATTTATAATTGAAATTTAGAACAATGCATTGTTAATTGAAATATGATGACGTTTCTCCAGAAAGTCTGTTGCTCTCTCTTGCTTGAGGGAGGACCCACTTAAGCCCTTCATACACCGCGGAGCAGTCAGCGGAACTGTCTGCAGAGGTGACTGCAGTTCTTGGCAGTCACTCTACACGTTTCTCCAGAGAGTCTGTTGTTGCTCTCCCTTGCTTGTGGGGGGATCCACTTAAGCCTTTCATATACCGCAGAGGCGACTGCAGAGGTGACTGCAGTCCTTGGCAGTCACTCTACACGTTTCTCCAGAGAGTCTGTTGTTGCTCTCCCTTGCTTGTGGGAGGACCCACTTAAGCCCTTCATACACCGCAGAGCGGTCTGCGGAGCTGTCTGCAGAAGTGACTGCAGTCCTTGGCAGTCACGGGAAAGGCAATGGAACCTGAAGCTCCCGGCTCGGATATGGACTCCTTTGTGAGAAAACCCAAGCCGGATGACGACACTGACGGGCGCCGCCCGAGAAGCCACAGCCCATTGTTAGAAAAGAAATCTCTGGCTCGCGCTGGACAGTCCCGCACAGTTTCGGATTCCATCATGGATGGCAGCTATCAATGCCTAACACCGATCGACCCATTGCAGCCGGCCTCCCAGACTTCCTTGAAAGACAATACCTCACACGCGCGGGTGCGCACCCCAGGTGAGATGGGAGCTTGCAGCCTGTGGCCGTTGTGATCCTGATATGGAGACCACCATTGACAAAAAACTGCTCCAACTTTCAATCGTGTGGTACACCGAGATTTACCCGAGCCTCCCGTCTCTCCTGATATTAACTCCCGCCCCCAAGGGTCCGCATCTGCGAGCGGTGATTCGGCAGGGACCATCGCAGGATGGTCTGTGGCGAAGCCTGCCTTGGGGGAGGGGGCCACTGCGCCCTCGATGTGCGTGGGGTTGATGACTGGGTAAGGAGCGAGAGCCGACCAGGAAATGGCCGACCCGAGACTTAAGCGGTGCACCGGCATAAAAGCATCTGTCCCGGGGCTGTCTTGACCATTGGGTGGAAATGTGCAACGAGGGGATGTTCATACCCCCTAGCAGGCCTCCAGATAAGGTGCATACCAGGCCTTTTTACGCATGAAAATCTTGTAAATACGCCAGCTTTATTATTTTCCTGTGTACATTTACATACAGGTTTAGAGCAGAGGTCAGGTTACTTGGCAGAAACCAGAAGGCTTCTTTTGATTTTTATCTACATGGATGTAATTGCATGCCACCTCTGAAACAGAATGTATTTCTCTGAAGCCTTTCAAAAAATGAAACTGCACACTCTGATAAAAGAAAGGTTTCTTTCCATTCAGCTTCAGAAGCACTGTGCATATTTTCCTAGAATTTTAGGATTGTATAATTAATAAGATGGAAAACTAAGTTGCCATTGAGATCACTTTTACACTTATAATTTAATGTACACCCTAATTATAAAAACAGTGTGTAAAATGATGAGTATGCACGGTATAGTTCACATCCGTTCAACTTTGCCGTTAATGGGGCACTTTACTACAAATGGTTAGTGGCAGCAGAGTCTTTGCTCAAGGATGAGTGATTGTCATTACACCAATCACAGGTGTTCTAGTCTCTCAAATCTTGAAGCCTACAATTAAAACATCCAAAACCTGACTCTCCAGGAAGTGGAAGCGATGTACGAAAACAAACAAATGAAAGTTACATTGGTAATTGAAATAGAAACTCTGCAAAACCTGTCCCTGTGATAATCCAGATAGGTTATGTAGCTCTTCATACATGGTTCATCCAACATCTAGGTACTATTATACCTCAGTCGGTACTCAGTTAACTGACCTCTGATGGATGTTAGTCAATAAGATAGCTCAGCTGGTTCAGCACTTGTTGCTCCAAACTGTGCGCGATCTGTAGGCTGCAGGTTGGGGTCCAAATCCCGGCAAGTCCAACTCAGCCTTTCGAGGTTGATAAAGGAGTACCGACTTTGGTTTGGTGATAAATATGTTCTATGTAAAGCCCTTTGCCAAAAGCGCTATATAAATAACAATTTGACCATTAGATTAGATATAGAAGTTAGCATGGAGCCCTTGCCTCTCTGCACTGTTGTATCATATCATTGGCATACCATTAGGTAGTAATATATCCAGGAAATGAGGACTTGCATTAAACATCAAAAGACAATTCTGCTATCGAACCTCACAACACACAATACAAATTCATATATGCTTTACTATATAATTGGCTAGGTTTTTGTGATTTGAACATTTAAATATATACAGGGAAGGTCAAATGGCCAGACCTTCGAGAAATAATGAAAGGTGTATTCTGTCACAATGCAGAAATCTGCCACATAGTAATGATTTCCATCCAGTTTTTGCACACGTCGGCTGGATGTCACATACATTTTACTCTCTTGCAAAGGGGAAAAGTCATTTTTACTCTTAAAATCAAATTTACTCTCAAAGTTTAAAAATAGGGAGCAAAATACTCCCACCGGAAAATCTTATCTGGAGCACTGCCCCCTAGTTTAAGCACGCCCCTGATAATCCCCGGATCAAACACCCTGACAGAACGGACGAGTCAACATTATGGCTCTGATACATGAAGAGCCGGTTAGCGTTCCAGCAGCTCACATTTTGAACATACTAAGCCCAGCCCCCTACCACAACTGTAGCTTCCACCTCTACGTCAGATGAGACCGACGAAGAACTATACTGTCCCGCAGATACCTTGTTCACTAAAAACAACCAAAAAAAACCAGGAAATCGAAAATCCAGCATCCTCCGAGGCCCCGGCAAGCATTAAAGGCTCCAAAGGAGGTGTCAATCTGCGGAAAAATCCCTATCAAAGAAAAGAGGGAAAGAAAAATCGCACCATCTACTTCAAGGTGGAAAGCCAGGAGCACGGCCAAAAGCCGCTTCTGAAAACAAAAATCTGAGAAAGAAACAGCCGGCAGCAAACAGAAAAACCGAAGCATGCAAGAAACTCCTTCCAAATTCACTTCTGTCAAGTGCTTTAAAAGGATTTCTTCACGAAACAGTGCAAGAGAAAAGTTGACTCGTCTCTGGAACTATCGGACGCTGAAATTCTGGAGGCCATACAAGAGCTGGCTCCAGTAAACAAATCACAGAAAATGGATGTTAATGGCACGAAGCAAGACGCTATGCTTCCGGCAGCCCCCTTATCTTGCTTAACAACAACAAGCCATATGCCTGAATATCAGCACCAGGAAAATCAGGAAAACAGGGATGAAGTGAGGTGCTCCCCAACCATCACGCAATATAGTGGGGGGCGCAGTCCGGTACATAACTTAAACAGTACTACTGGTGAACAGAATTTGGAGATTGCTCCTCCTACACGACAAACCAAGCCTCGTGGGGTGATTCACTGCCGGTTCTATCGGTTTACCCGCTGTTGGGTAAAATGACCAATCCTGTTTTTAAACCCTCCGATTTCCATCTACTGGTGAAGCCAACCGAAACTTCAGATGCTACCACCATAAAAACGGTCACTCCCACAAGCACCCTACAACCGCAGCAGAGATTGGTTGAAAAAGTGTTGCCCTCAGTGTCGTCAGTATTAGATAAGAACAAAGGTGAAGCACTGAAAATCAGCATAAGCCCTAACCATCATTGCACCCCTTTAGTGTGCACCCCACTCAGAAACAGAAGAAATCCCTACTGCATCATCAAAAGACACTCCCTCCAAAACAACAGATCTCTTGACCATTATGTCGACAGTGACAATCGCTTTGGCACCTTTTGGCAAGCTTTATGAGTCGTTAAACGACTCTCTGAACGACAATACAACTGTCGTAGCATTCTAAACTCATCTTTTTGGAAGGGTACATAACAGCTATGCAGCAAAAATCGATGGAGCAGCAAATCTCATGGGAAACAAAATTCCTCTCACTGCAAGCATCAGTAAACCTTCGATCTCCTGCAAATTCAAAACTGGCAAAGAAAATAGAGACGGAAACACAAACGTCCTCAGGTTCACTTCACCCGACAACCTCCACTATTCAAAAAGGAGTGATGACCAAAGGAACTAAGCATAAACAGATGGACGACTTCCCTCCAATCTTCAACACGTCAGACGGAGCCACAGACCATTCCGTAGTTCAGCAGAACAGGTGTTTAGTCTCGACTACTTCAAATCAGAAAACTACCCTAAAAACATGAGAAACTCCTTCTCTGGTGCAGCCTAAGCCTTCTCTAAGCAAACAGAGCGTGGCTGAGGCTACCAAGGGTTTACCGACGTTCGGTGCTACAAAATATAAGGCGATTCCAGAACACAAAAAAAAACGCCAAGTGACACTGCGCCTAGCGACAAAAGACATCGCAGCTCAGGCCCAATGCACTCCAACGGACGATCAGAACACACGAAAAGCGGCCAATAGTAGGGCGCAAACCAAGCCCTATGCCCGAAAAGACTCGAGCCAGCTGGAGGTAGAGGTGGAAGACCTAGTTAAATCACCAATAACAGTCGAAGATTTTAAGGCAGATAAATCCCTCATGGACATAACCAAGCATTTGGCCTCAGATCTCGGACCACGAACACAAGAGCCCTCATCTCGGCTGGCAGTGTTAAAAACAGATGTGTTACAGACTGAGGAAGGGTCGCGGCGGCAAACGTTCGACAAAGAAAAAGACTGCCCTGAAAATTGTTTTTTGACTCCTGAAATTAAATGAAAAAGGAATCGAGAAGCAAGATGATCGGATTTCCTCCTCCAACAACATGATGAAACCTCAAAAAAAGATGGAATCTGTGACCCATCACATAGAACAAGCTTCTATACCACGAACTGATGCAAACAACGATACCCGGGTAAGTTCCAATCTGCAAATAGATCGCTCCCTGTTGGTTAAACAGCACAGACGAGAAAGAGAGTGACTATCGGAAGTCCTATCCACATGTCAAAATAAACCATAAACATTTGACGGAGCCACGTACCTTCAAACTAGAGCAAGTATAGTGTAACGACAAAGACCTGGTCTTGAACAGAAAAACAGTTCTGTACTTATTAAGCAAAGTTCAGACACTTAAAAAAGATCTTTAAAAACTGACAATTTCACGCTGATTGAGCCTTATCACAGAGAGCAGAAAGCTAAAGCCTACCTGCTTATAAAAGCTTCTTCGGTATGGAAGATGTGGCGTACGGCCCGACCCCGTGTTCTCTGCAAGTGCTGCTAGTGGCATTGACCGGCGTGGATGAGCAACTGAGGAAGACGATACGTATGCACTGGGAACCGGTGGGCATTGCAACGCTAGGAGATGTATGGCATGATGGTAAGATAATGGAATTCAACGTATTGGTAGAAGAAACTGATCTACACGTAGGACAATATATTACCTACACCAGATTAGTACAGCGGGTGAAAGAGAGATGGTCCAAAATAGTGCTGGAAGACCAGACCGACACAGCCATAGAAACAATCTCAGATGGGGCGCACGAGGTCTCTCGAATCTATGAACTGCTGATGTCTAGGGAGGGAAGGAAGTGACCCAGCTGAGACGAGATTGGGAAGAAGCCGCCGGGGGAACACATGAATGATGGGTTGTGGGAGAGGGTCCAGAGATGCCATAAATAATTGTCTAGGAATGCGAGGCTACAACAGATCCAACTATATGTTACCCACAGAGCATACATGACCACCCCCCCCCCCAAAGGATTGCACGATTCAAGAGCGCAGAAATACAAACATGTCCTAAAATGTGGGGAAGTGTACGCAGGGATGTTAGATATGTTCTGGGCATGCCCCGAAATTGGAAAATTCTGGGGAGAAGTAGCCCACCGCTTAACTGAGGAGGGGATAACGCTAGATGTGGAATCCATGTGGGCATGCATGGTAGTTTTTTTTCTAGACCGCGTAAACTCAAACATGTGAGTAAATTCAAGGACTTGGCCTACATACTTGCCAATCGCAGAAGTGCCATGGGCTGGAAAGCAAACAATAGGCCAAAAGTAGATGTCTGGTCGCATGATCTCCTGAAATGGGCAGAGGCGGAAACAGCGGTAGGTATGGAACGAAGCAGCCAATGGGGGGAGGGGGAGAAGATGAGGAAACAGGAACTCTGATGGCCTACAGACACTTGGTGGCCACACTGTCTGGGTCCACCCAGGCCTGCGTAAGTGAACATGATTCCTCCGGAAGTATAGAAGGGGGGGGGGTATTCCAAGAGGCAACAACGGCAAGGGCGAAGTGGAGTAAGCTCGAGTTAAGGGGGGGGGGGTGTACTGGGGAGGCAGGGGACGTTTTACAATATTGTACATGATGTTGGAAGTTATATGACGTGCCCTGTTGGGTTTGTTTTGTTGATTGGTTCTTGTAAAAACGAATAAAAATTGTTTTTAAAAAAAAAAGCTTCTTCGGTGCGGGACATGTCTAAATAAGTCAACACAAAACTTGAACATATGGGACTCTGTCTTACTGAACTAACAGATAAACATCCTGAAAATCGCGCTCGTTCAAGAGGCCGAGATACTGCGACCAAAAACTATTGCTATGTATCGAAAACCGAAGATCTTTATAAATACAACAGAGGAGGAAAACAGCCCCGATCTACTTCAAATTTAAGATACAGATCGACCCAGCTTCGATCGGAAAGGACGGAGACATGCAGACAAACCCGACACGCTTGGTCGCCGAAAGGCCAGAGGACTGAGGACAAGCATGGAAACCAGGTGTCGTCGAGAAGCCTTGAAGTCGCAGAAAATAGTCCTTATGACCATAAGCATAACACAAGCACAAAAGACATGCCGAAAATATCCAGCGACGGAAAGATGAAAAAGGGACCATGGGCTTGGCTTCCAACAGCCCTAACAAGCAAACGTACGAGATAGCAACTATCCTCTCGTAATCAGATGCCACAAGACCCAAATCTACAAGAGACCGCAAACTTTACACAAAAACCTTTGATCATGGGGTCTTGGAATACAAGAGGCCATATGCAGTTGACAAAGCCTGAGGGCCCGGACCTAGAGGTCTTTGACATTTTATGTCGGCAAGAGACCTGGCTGGCAGAGAAACCATCACTTGATGTTTTTTCCATCGAAATCTCCCTGGCCTCTAAAGGTTTATTAGGCCGACCCTCCTCAGGCCGTCTTATCGCTGTCCGAGCCGGCTCAGGTTTCAACATCATACAGCCAATTAGCAGTTCTTGTCTCTTGGGATTACCTCAAAGCTCACTCCAAGATTTGGGAAACTACCCAGTTGGCAATCATCACCGCATATTGGAATCCTGAAAGAACCACGAACAACAATTTTTTTCAGTCAGTTGCAGAGCTAATTGATGAAATATATGCCGACTACCAGACATCTCACATAATCATTGTGGCGATCTAAACACCAATTGTGCCGATCCGAATCGGAGTGGGACAACGAAATCGACAGGGTCGCCAGCCGAGGAGCAGGGGGATCTATGGTTAGATTTAATGAACTCACGCAACATTCATAATGTGTCAGGGTTAAAAGAAAACAACCCACAGCCTCCCACATGGGAACGAGATTCCACAGCGGCTTCCCTGGATTACATCTTTATCTCACATGCATTTCTACCCTTAATTGCAGCTTTTAAGGTGATTAGAACTGAAGAAAGTGATCACAACCTGCTGACCATGACATGGAACACTAAGTGTCCCCAAAAAACAATGTACAAGAGCAACATTGAAGTAAACAACCGGCAGACACTCCTGAGACTTACGGCCTCCGACATACTAGATCGAACGGAAACATTTATGAGCCAAGCCGCTAAAGGGATAAATTGTAAAACTCCGTCAACAATAAATTACCAGCCTTTGTTATTGATATACAAAGTGGGACAGACTTTAGGGAAAAAAAACGAGCATAAAAAACAAATATGTCAATAACAAGATCTTAGTTGAAAGAAGGTGACTATTAAGGCAAATTAAAAGAATGGTCCAAAAGCACAATACGCACGTAACCAGGAATGCTCTACGTGAGGACATGAACTACAAATCGTGGCTCAAAAGCCACAGGATCACTCTCTAACAAAATGACGCAGAAGAGATGCTAAAAAATGTGAGCAACAAGAAATCACGAGTTCTGGTCCCTAATAAAGAAAACCAACCCCTAAACCGATGATATGCTAACAACCTCGGTAGCTGAAGAAACATGGGTGAACCATTTCACGGCCCTTTTTGAATCCCCTAGAGAAGAAGCTCCAATTACAGAGAAGAATTAAAATGCGTTATGGGTAGATTTAACAGACGAAGTTGATATCAAAGAACAAGTTACTTCTTACCTGGTAACGTTCTTTCGATGGGATGTTCCTCCGACGTATTCCTCATCTCTGATAGATCATCTCCAGCTTGCTGGCCTCGGGAAAAAAATTTCAGTAGAGGGCGCTGCGCGTCGACATCCCTCGAGCATATGTCGCTCGACAACCTCCGTATCGGTGCCGACGTCATCATGCGTGTAAATAGACTTGCGCAGCGTCTGTTGCTCAGTTCAGTTTTGACGTTAACAGTTGTTTTACATTAATTGGTTATTGACCTTGAAGGAGCGTAAGCTGCAACCACAAGGGAAGTATTACTGCGGGGATGGATGGGAGGGGCGATAAGGAATATGTCGGAGGAACATCCCATCGAAAGAACGTTACCAGGTAAGAAGTAACTTGTTCTTTGAAGGGATTGTGTCCTACAACATATTCCTCATCTTTGATAGACTCCCTGAGCAGTGGTGTGTAATTGGAGGTGGGAGTAAAAACGCCATGTTTCCCTTTAGGAATGAACAGAATGTAATACAGCTTTGCAACACCTAATCTCTTGACTAGAGGAGGAATACAGGTTGTAAAATCTTGTGAATATATGTGCGGACGACCATGTGGCAGCCGCACATATGTCTCGAACAGGAACCCCTCTTTGGAGGGCCGAAGAGGCTGCGATACCCCTGGTTGAATGAGCCCTAAGATTTTGAGGAGGCTCTTTCCCTGCTAGTTTGTAACATTCCAGAATGGCCAAAATAATCCATCTGGAAATGGTCCGTTTTGTTATCGGTAGTCCCAATTTGTGCCCTGAGTAACCTACGAACAGTTGGTCTGCTTGCCTAATCCTAGCAAGTCTGCTGATGTAAAAGCTTAAAGCCCGCCTTGGGTCCAGCCTATGTAGCCTTTCTTCCTCTATCCCCGGATGAGGAGGAGGATAGAATGAAGGTAAGGTAATTTTCTGATTGATGTGGAATTCAGAAACCCCCTTTGGAAGGAAATTAGGCTTCACCTGTAGGACATTTTTGTCTTTATGAAAAATTGTATGAGGGGGTTTACAAGATAGAGCTCACCCTTCTAGCAGATGTTAATGCCACTAACAAGACAGTTTTAAGGGTGAGAAATCTTAGCGAACAAGAGTGGAGTGGTTTGAAAGGAGTATCCATCAGGAAATTTAAGACAAGTCCCATAAAGGAACCTGGAACGGTCTTGGAGGGTAGACATTAGTTAATCCCTTTAGAAATTGTATTACTAAGGGTAATTTGAAATACAATGGCTCCTCTGCAGTGCGCTTGAAGATCGATAGTGCTGCGAGATAGCCCTTGATAGTGCCAACTTGAAGGCCTGAATTTGACAAGTAGAGTAGAAAGGATAACACCGTTGGTGAACCACATGAAAAGGGGTCGATATTCTCTTCTCTACACCAGCTGCAAAATTTGTTCCAACGGCAGCGGTATAAAAACTTTGTTGCTGGCCTTCTGGCTGAAAGCAAGACCTCCATGACGTCATCAGGGAGGTCACAATCCTTGCATCTCAACCTTTCAAAAGCCAGGCGTGAAGGTTGAGGGTTCTGATGTCTGGATGGAGAACCTGACCTCCCTTCTGTGAGAGAAGATTCTCCTTGAGTGGAAGACTTATTGGAGGGCAGATGGACATGTCCAGAAGGTCCGGGTACCACATTCTCCTGGCCCAGTCTGGGGCAATTAGGATCATGGTTCTGCAGAATTTTCTCAACCTCCTGATCATTTGAGGAATGACAGGGACTGGTGGAAATGCGTACAGTAGTGGAAACTCCCAGTCCACTACGAACACGTCCCCTAGAGCTCCTCTCGGTGGAAATTCCCTTGAACAAAACAGATCGCACTTTCTGTTGGTACTGGTGGCAAACAGATCCACTTGAGGGGTTCCCCAAAGGGCGAAGATCTCCTGAAGGACTTCCTGAGCTAGTTCCCACTCGTGCGAGACTGTGCCCTGCCTGCTCAGAGCGTCCGCCATCAAGTTCTTCTCTCCGGCTAGGTGAACTGCCGATAGAGAGATTCCTTCTTGAATTGCCCAAAACCAGAGCTGCATTGCCTCTCTGCACAGTGGCAGTGATCCTACGCCTCCTCTTTTGTTGAGGTAGTGCATGGCCACTGTGTTGTCCGTCATTATCAGGACATTTTCCCCCTCTACAGATGGCAGAAAAGCTTTCAGCGCTAGTCTGATTGCTCTCAGCTCTAACAGGTTGATATGTAGTCTGGACTCCGATGGAGACCAACGACCGCTGATGGTCAAGTCGTTGGTATGGGCTCCCCACCCTGTGAGTGAGGTATCTGTGTCTACCGTTATCTCCGGCGATGGTTGCCAAAACAGTTCCCCCTTCAAGATGTTTTTCTGGCAGGCCCACCACTGAAGGTCTCGAGACACTTTGTCCGGAACCTGAAGGAGGTCTGTCATTCTCCCTGAGAATTGCGACCACTGAGTTCTCAGTGCCCACTGAAGAGATCTCATTCTCAGGCGAGCCTCTGGCACAAGGAAGATGCAGGATGCCATGAGGCCTAGCAACCTCAAAAAGTCCAAGGCTGGGAGACGTTGGGCATTTTGAAACTTGGTGACCATCTGCAGAATATATTGAGCCCTCACCTCTGGTGGCGAGGCTTTTCCCAGGGAAGTGTCCAGGACCGCTCCAATGAACTGGAGTCTCTGTGATGGTATCATGTGTGACTTCTTTAAATTGAGGGAGAAGCCCAGTTTGTGAAGGAAGTGGCAGACATAATCTAGCTGAATCTGAGCTTGTTCCGGAGATACAGCTGATCAGCCAATCATCCATGTAGGGGTAGACGTGAATCCCTTCCCTCCTTAGACTTGCAGCCACTACCGACATTAGCTTGGTGAAGATCCTCGGGCGGAGGTCAGCCCAAATGGCAGAACTCGAAATTGATAAGGAGAGCCGCCAATTGCAAACCTCAGGTATTTCCAGTGTTTGAGATGGATTGGCACATGAAAATAAGCATCCTGGAGGTCCAGAGATACCAGCCAGTCCTGGAGCTGGAGGGCTTGAAGGATCTGAGAAAGAGTTACCATCTTGAACTTGTCCTTCATGAGGAACTTGTTCAATTCTCGTAAGTCCAAGATAGGTCTCAGTCCTCCATCTTTCTTCGGTACGAGAAAGTAGGGGGAGTACCAGCCCTTGTTCCTCTCCGCTACAGGTACCGGTTCTATGGCACCTTTCTCTAGCAGGTCTACAATTTCCTGCAAGAGGGTAGGATCTGGAACTTTCAAAGAGCTCTTCCCCGGTGGATGACTGAGGGATGCGTAGAAAAGGCAGGCAGCAACCTTGGGCAACTGTCTCCAATGCCCAAGCATCGGACTTAATAGCTTGCCATTCGGTCAGATGTTGAGTTAACCTGCCCCCTACTGGTGTCTTGTGAGGAGAGTCCTCAGAGCGGTTTGGAGGCAGCTGATGCAGATGCCGAGGGTAAAGAGTCACCTGCTGCGGCTTTTGTATTGTTAACCCGTCCACCTCGGGTCAATTTTTTCGGACCCCTTTGAACCGGCTGTCCTCCGCCTCTTCCGAATGCGGAATAGAAGCGAAAGGACTCATCTCACCAAGAGGTTCCTAAGGGGCGATATGGTGTCTGACGGATTGCAGCTCCCAGGGATTTTGCTGCTGCCTTTGATGTTTGAAGCTTTTCTAAACTGTCCTCCGCCTTCTTACCAAACAAGGAAGAGCCGTCAAAGGGCATTTTCAAGAGTCTGCTTTGCATATCTGGAGCAAAACCAGACTTCCGCAACCAAGCAAATCTCCTGGTTGTTGTACTTGCCGCCATGGCCCTGCTGATGCTGTCAGCAGAATCGATGCCAGTTTGAAGGGATTCGCACATTGCGTCTTTACCATCCTTAATGATGTTTAGAAACGATTCCCTTTCTTCTCCCTCCGGGAGGCAGTCAGCCGCTGATGAAGCACACTCCCAAAGTGTGTGGCTGAACCTTGCGAACGTACAAGTAGCATTGATGGATTTCAATGCCATGCTACATGCAGAAAAGACTTTTTTGGCCATAGAGTCATATCTCTTCTCATCCCTGTCCTGTCGAACAGTAGGGTAAGCCGATTTACTACCTGATGAAGTTGCTGCCTGCACAACCAGACTCTCCGGAGATGGGTGTCTGGATAAATATTCAGGGTAAGCAGTAGACACCCTATACTTGGCTGATAATTTTTTGTTATCCGCCGGGATAACCTCAGGGGTTCCCCAGTTTGCCAATATTTTCCTTTGTAATGCCGCATGAAATGGCACCACAGGATCCTCCTGTGGACCTTTAACCAAAATGTCTGTGAGGTCGTCTTTCTGAAAAGCAGGTGAGGGTGTAGACCACCCCATAAACTCTATTATCCTTTCCATCAAGGTTCTATAAGGGGTTTCGGCATGTTCCCCTGGGTCTGGTTTGGCAAATTCCACTTCTGGGGAAGTGTCCAACCCACTTGCTTCATGTAAGGATTCTTGGAGGTCCTTAAACCTACTTTCCTCAGAGGTAAATTCCTCTGGTACAGGAGTTGCAGATCCCTGCAACTCAAAAGGTCTCTCCGGATCCGAATTCTCCCCTTCTTCATAAATAGATGCTAAGGCTCTGGAGTGATCAGATCTTGGAAATGGTATAAATCCCATTTCCAGAGCAGAAGGGGCCAAATTCATCATAATTGGCTGAGAAAACGTCGACGCTGACGTTAAAGGATTCGAAACCATCGAAAAAGGCGTCGAGAAAGTTGGTAGAGGCCTCGAGGAACTCGAGAGTATCTGAATTCTACTCGAGGTTGACGACGACATTCTCGTGATTGAGGCTCTGGGTATTGCCAGTGGCTGCGGGGTGGCTGTGGGTTTGTCCTTTCTCGGCATCGATGTCGGCGTCGAATCGACTGACCTGTGCGTCGAAGAACCCTTCGATAATGGCGTCGAAGATGCCGATCTATGCGTCGAAGGGATCTTCGACGACGGCGTCGAAGATGCGACTTTGCCTTTTGTTAAGTGACTTCAATTCAGCACTCCAACTAAGTCAATGCCTGCTCTGGGATGCCCAAGGGAAGCCCTTATTTATATATTTTTATGACAAGTTCATAGACCTGGATGATAAACCCTTGTATAACGCCCCTCTCTTTGAATCCCCCTGACCTCACTGAGCCAAGAAGTAGGTTTGTTTTGCAAATTAAAAGATTTATTTGAAAAATTAAACAATATATATATATATATCACACTGTTATGAATAAATTATTTGATAGCACACTTATGAATATAATGTTGATCAACAATGGGTAATGTTACAATTGCACACTCTTTTCAATCAGTGAGGAGTTAGTATAAAAAGGATAAGGTAGCAGAGAATACTTTTATGGTTTCAAGGAAAAGCAATGATGGACAGAATGCAGCACAGAAGAACAAGTTACTTACCAACTGTAACGTTCTTTCGACTGGATGCTCCTCCCACGTATTCCTCATCTTGTGATAATTCGTTATCTCCAGCTTCGCTGCTTCGAAAAAAAATATTCGCGGCAGAGGGCGCTGTGCTCGAGGCCGTGGCATCGATTGTCCCTCGATGGACTCCATACTCTGTCGACGTCACTGATGGTATAAATAGCTCGAGCCGCGCCAGTTGCTTCAGTTCTGTTTTTTCGATGAAATATATATATAGGAGGAACACCGAGGCGTGCCCCCTGACCGATACATTCTTCGTGAGAGGAAAGTGTAAGAAAACGTAAAACTGTACTGTGGGGTAGGATGGGAGGGTCGATGAGGAATATGTGGGAGGAACATCCAGTCAAAAGAACGTTACAGTTGGTAAGTAACTTGTTCTTCGAATGGATTGTGTCCTCCCACGTATTCCTCATCTTGCGATAGGCTCCCATAGCAGTATCAATTTTGGAGGCGGGAGTACTAATTTCAGTTTTCGTGGACAGAACGCAGAACTGCCTTGGCAAATAACCCTTATTAGAGGAGGCAGTATCCAAACAATAATGTTTAACAAAAGTATGCATTGTTTTCCAGGTTGCAGCTGCACAAATGTCTGCTGCTGGGACTCCCCTCTCTAAAGCCGCAGAAGTAGCCATTCCCCTTGTAGAATGGGCACGAAGCCCATCTGGGCGTTCTTTTCCCGCTAATCTGTAGCATTCAACTATGGCTAATATGATCCAGCGGGAAATGGTCTGTTTTGTTACAGATAAGCCTAATTTATGACCAGTATAACCCACAAATAGTTGGTCATCTTGTCCCAATTTAGCCATCCTTGAGATGTAAAAACTAAGAGCCCTCTTGGGATCTAGTCTGTGTAATCTCTCCTCTTCCTTGCCCAGATGAGGAGGAGGATAAAAAGTTGGTAGTACTATTTTTTGTGACAAACGGAAGTCTGAGACTACTTTTGGCAAGAACGAAGGTTTAACTTTAAGGACTACCTTATCCTTATAAAAAATAGTATATGGTGGTTGGCATGAGAGAGCCTGAAGTTCGCTAACCCTGCGGGCTGATGATAGGGCCACAAGAAGGACAGTTTTTAAAGTTAAAAGCCTCAATGGACATGAATGCAGAGGCTCAAAGAGTATGCAAGTCAAGAATTTTAGTACTAAATTTAAATCCCAAGTTGGTACATGAAAAGAAACTGGAGGGTATACATTAGTAAGCCCTTTTAAGAATTGAATTAACGGTATTTTGAAATATGAAACCTCTTCCAAGGAGCACTTGAAAATGGACAGCGCAGCAAAGTATCCTTTGATTGTTCCTATCTGGAGCCCCAGATTAGCTAGATGTAGCAGAAAAGAAAGCACCATTGGGGTGCCACACTGAAAAGGGTCCACATCCTTGTCTTTGCACCAGTTACTAAACCTGTTCCAGCTACATCGGTACAAAGATTTTTTTGCTGGTCTTCTGCCCGAAAGCAAGATTTCCATTACGTCATCCAGAAGATGCCAATCCTTGTATCTCAACCTCTCAGAAACCATGCGTGAAGGTTGAGTGTCTTGACCTCTGGATGAAGAACCCGACCTGCCTCTTGCGAGAGAAGATCCTCTCTTTGCGGAAGAAGTATTGGAGGGCAGATGGACATGTCTAGAAGGTCCGGGTACCACGTTCTCCTGGCCCAATCCGGGGCAATTAGGATCATGGTTTTCCTGAACTTTCTCAACCTCCTGATTACTTCCGGTTGATTGCGGTGGCGAACAGATCCACTTGACGGGTTCCCCAAAGGGCGAAGATCTCCAGAAGGACTTCCTGAGCTATCTCCCACTCGTGAGAGACCGTGCTCTGCCTGCTCAGAGCGTCCTCCGCCGTGTTCTTCTCTCCGGCTAGGTGAATTGCCGATAGAGAGATTCCTTCTTGTATTGCCCAGAACGATAGCTGCATTGCCTCTCTGCACAGTGGTAGTGACCCTACTCCTCCTGGTAGTACATGGCCACCGTGTTGTCCGTCATTATCAGGACATTCTTTCCCTGTACAGAGGGCAGAAAGTCCTTCAGAGCTAGTCCGATTGCCCTCAGCCCAAAAGGTTGATGGGTAGTTTGGACTCCGATGGAGACCAACGACCGCCGATTGTTCAGATCGTTGGTGTGTGCTTCCCCACCCCGTGAGTGAGGCGTCCGTCACTACTGTTATCTCCGGCCATGGTTGCCGAAAAGACTCTCCCTTGAGAATGTTGTTGCAAGCCCACCAGAGAAGATCCTGAGCAACTGCGCTCGGGACTTGCAGAAGATCCGACATATTCCCTGAGAACTGGGACCACTGAGTTCTGAGTGCCCATTGAAGGGATCTCATTCTCAACCTGGCCTCTGGTACTAGGAAAATGCAGGATGCCATGAGGCCGAGCAACCTGAGAAAATCGAAGGCCGGTAGACGTTGGGCATTCTGGAACTTCGTTACCATCTGCTGGATGTGGAGAGCTCTCACTTCGGGAGGCGAGGCTTTTCCCGAGGAAGTGTCCAAGACTGCTCCGATCAACTGGAGCTTCTGGGATGGTATCATGTGGGACGTCTTGAAATTGAGGGAGAAGCCCAATTTGTGGAGGAAGTGGCAGGTGATCGAAAGATGTTCCTGAGCTTGTTCTGGAGAACTTGCTCTGATCAACCAGTCGTCCAGGTAGGGATATATGTGAATACCCCCTCTCCTGAGACTTGCTGCCACAACCGCCAACAGTTTGGTGAAAACCCTCGGGCGGAGGTCATCCCGAATGGCAGAACTCGAAACTGATAATGAGAATTGCCAATCGCGAACCTCAGGTACTTTCTGTGCTTTGGATGGATTGGCACATGAAAGTAAGCATCCTGAAGGTCCAATGATACCAACCAATCTTGGAGTTAGAGAGCCTGAAGGATCTGAGAAAGAGTCACCATCTTGAACTTGTCCTTCCTGAGGAACTTGTTCAAGTTTCTCAAGTCCAAGATGGGTCTCAGTCCTCCGTCCTTTATTGGGATGAGAAAATATGGGGTGTACCAACCCCTGTTCCTCTCCGCTACAGGTACCAGTTCTATGGCACCTTTCTCTAGCAGGGTTAAAATATCCTGCAACAGGAGCGGATCCGGAATTTTGGCGGAGTTGGCTCCCGATGGATGATTCTGAGGCCTTTTTAGAAAGGGGAGACAGTAACCTTGGGCTACTGTTTCCAGTGCCCAAGCAGCTGAGGTAATTCCCCGCTATTCCTTCAGATGTTGAGAGATCCTGCCTCCCACTGGTGTTTTGTGTAACAAGGCCTCAGAGGGATTTGGAGGCGGCTGCAGGAGTGGCTGAGGGTACAGATGCCGCTCCTGAGGCTGATTTTGCACCTCTTCCTCGTGCTCCACGAGGGAAGTTTCTTTTGCCCCTTTGAGAAGCCTGTCCGCTTCCTCTACCAAAAGAGTAGTATCGAAAAGAACGACCCCTCCAGGAAGATGAGCCGGAATAGGGTTTTAGAGGCTGGCGCAAAGAGGTGCTAAGTGATTTAGCTGCCGCTTTCGAGGTCTGAAGTTTTTCTAGGCTTTCATCAGCCTTTCTGCCAAAGAGCTTCGAGCCATCAAAGGGCATGTTGAGGAGTCTAGCTTGCACATCTGGTGCAAACCCCGACTTCCTCAACCATGCAAATCTGAGTAGCACAACGCTTGCAGCCATGGATCTGCTGATACTATCAGCAGTATCCAGTCCAGACTGGAAACATTCCCCCATTGCCTCCTTCCCGTCTTTGACTATTTTCAGGAAGCCTACCCTTTCCTCGCCTTCCGGAATATGATCAGCCGCCGCCGAAATACAGTCCCACAGGGTATGGGTAAACCTGGCTAGGGTACAGGTGACATTTGCCGACTTAAGTGCCATACTGCCTGACGTGAAAACTTTACGTGCCCAGGCATCAATTTTTTTATCCTCTCTATCTGGAGGGATAGTTGGATAAGCAGTTTGTTTTGAAGTAGATGCTGCCTGAATGACTAAACTCTCTGGAGTCGGATGTTTATTCAAATATTCAGGATCTGTTCCAGCTGGTCTATATTTTCTTGGAAAAGTGCCATCTGCAGCAGCAATAGTTTCTGGTTTCTCCCAGTTTTTCTCCACAGTCCTTTGAAGGGCCCTGTGAAAAGGGAGAACAGGATCTTTCTGAGGTCCCTTGACGATTATATCCGTCATGTCATCCTGTTAAAAAATGGGTGAAGTATTACCCCAACCCATATATTCAACTACCCTGGTCATAAGACCCCTGTACCCAGCATCTGCATGCTCTGCAGGATCAGGTTTGGCGAACTCAAATTCTGGGGATGTGTCAACTCCACTGGCAGAATGTAGAGTATCACTCAGGTCTCTCATTCTAGATTCCTGGTCAATAAGTTCCTCAGGAACTTGTCTTGTACCATAAGTAACTCCCAAAGGAGTAACCTTGTCTTCTTCTGAAGCAGACTCTTCATAAATTGCTGACATAGATTTGAAAAAGTCTGACCTGGGCAAAGGAGTGAATCTCCTTTCTTCCTCTTCCATCTTCTTCGAAGGAATTGGCAAATCCTTCGAAGTTGTCGAAGGGGTCTTCAAAGTCTTCGAAGAGGACTTCGATAATGGCGTCGATGATGTTTTCGGCTTTGGAGTCGAAATTATCGACGCCAAAGGCTTTGACGAAGTCGTCGAAGTCTTCGACGATTTGTGTTTCTTGTATGGCACTGGAGAAGTGCTCGACTCTCGAAGAGTCTTCGACGGTTTTACGTCGACTCGAGTTTTTTGGATTCCTCGACGCTACCGGTCTTTGCCATGGTAGCCTTGGACTTCCCTTTGTCGTCCAATGGAGCGACTTTAGGGGTATGGCTTTTTCGAGGGTCTTTTGAGGGGGTCGGGCCGCATTCTCGAAAACCTCCATCATCTTTTTGCGGAATTCTTCCCACTTACTGGGAGAATCCGATTTAGTCAGACAACGAATTTCTTCGGTCGACTCTGAAGATGATGATGACGAGGGAGATCTATGTCTCCTCTTCATTTTTTTCGATGATGACAAAGAGTGTCTTGATCTACTCCTAGATCGAGATCTCTGAGTGCCTATGGCGATCCTATTCCTTAGAATCAGTCGCTTTCTTGTGTCTTTTTGACATAGCCTTCTTTGAGGCCTCCCTCCCCACTGACAGTTTACCTCTCCTCTCACGAAGAGCTTTCTCGGTCATAGACTGGCAGGACCCGCAGTCGTCGGTTCGGTGACTGGAACCGAGACACCAGAGACAAATCTGGTGGGGATCGGTGATCGACATCTTAGACCCACAATCTGCACACTTCTTAAACCCAGTCCTGGGTGTCGAAGGCGTTGAAGATGACATTTTCTTCACAGAAAATAGAAGCGCGCCGTTCTCGATAGCGAAGCGATCGGAAAAACGGAACTGAAGCAACGGGTGCGGCTCGAGCTATTTATACCATCGGTGACTTCGACAGAGTACGGAGTCCATCGAGGGACAATCAATGCCACAGCCTCGAGCACAGCGCCCTCTGCCGAGAATTTTCTTTTTACGAAGCAGCGAAGCTGGAGATAACGAATTATCACAAGATGAGGAATACTTGGGAGGACACAATCCATTCGAAATACTGATATGGTTTCAACAAGAGATAATATGATCACTTTTCCCCTTGTGGCAATTCACTCCCCCCCAATGCAATATAAAGAGATGGAAGGCGGGCACACAGTTTTCAGGAATACAATCAAAAGCAGTTCAGTTCCCCCCCTAGCAAGCTTAGAGCAACCGGTATGCTGTTAAACAGTAAAAAATACTTTTAAACGTGATTTGCAATGAAGTGAAAATATACTAAAAATGATTTTAATTCCCTATAGGAGATTCAGGGTAGGTGATAGCTACTTAAGATTGGCTCAGGTCAACACTATCAGTGATTCATGAATGATTATCAGGTTGAAAACGGAGTTCAGCAGCTGCAAGCAAAAGGACAGCTATTTCTGACAGGTGGAGAAAATTGAGTCAAATTGCAATTCGCTGCACTTTTTCGGTTTGGGCTTGTTGGAAAGCTGAGGATCTTAGCTTTAATATGAAAGTTAAATCTCGTTCCTAGCACGTGCGGTTCCAAAGATACAGACGATTTAGTGGAGGTAGATTTTCAAATTAAAGTAAAGCTCAGACGGACAAATGACACTTTCACAGGTTTGAAATCACAGAATGGACACACGATTTCTATGCAGTTCTAAATAGGTGGAAATGGTTTGAATTAGATTATTTTAAACTAAGAGATTGGTTTGCACAGCTCTGGCTAGATACTCGCTCCTAATTTTGGAAGGAATGGGCCTCGTCACAGATCTGGTCAACAAGTTTAGCTGCGGTTCTCTCTGCTCTGCTGGTCTGGATCTCTGGTTCTGGCGAAAAGTTCTTGCCACTGCACAGTGGTCTGGTCTGCGGTTTGGATACAGCTCTGCTTTCTGGGTCTGGTACTGGCACAGCGGGGTCTGGTCTGGGTCTCTGGTTCCGGCAAAAGTTCTAGCCAGAAGCGAACAGCACAGCCCGGCTGTTGAATATCAAGTTGCAAAAGATTTTGAGGCCTGCTGAAAAGGATTCGGCTTGTGGATTGGCCCCTCTGCTTTAAGTTCTGGAGTCTGAATTCTAAGTTCTGGTTTCTGGATCGGTCTCGATTTGAAGTCTGGAGTCTCCCGTCAAAGTGCTTCGCAAGAAAGTGGAAAGTGAATGTCTACCTGGGTCTCAGTGGCTCTTTTTATGTCTTTTGAAAGTGGGTGGGAAGACTGACTTTCTATGCCCAACCTTCCGAGGATCCCGATAGGCTATACGATTCTCTGTCGCCTGACTGGGGAACTGAATTGTGAGTCATCCTGTGTCGTCAGGCATCATTTTTATGGCATACAGAAAAAAACACTCCCCTTGTCACTTGCACACAAATCTATTTTTGACTTAAATGCATATTTATCTATGTACAATTTTTCTAATATTATATGTCCAGTTAACATATTTTCTGTAGCGCCAAACCATCCGATCCCTGTCTTTGTAAGATGTTGCGTTCACTTCTGACAGAATTCTGCCCTTTTCATCCAGAACACAATCTCTAAACTTTTCCAGAATTTACACAAATGTGCGCAAGGAATATGGGCATCAGATGATGAAGTGTCAGATTTTTAACATACAGACATTTGGAGTAGTACCCTATTTTCCGCTACTACCCCCCAGAACATACCACAGAGTCCTAACACCTCTTAAAATGTGCACAGAAAAATCACAGGAATAATGATATTATTGATATAATGTTGACAATTATGTACTATGAATTATCCATCTTTCTAAAATTATGCCCTGGCCCAGAGGGGTGTGGTTTCCCAAAGCACATGGGGGAATTTCTGGTTTGTCCTCTTCCTCTAAGCTCAGCTTGCTCACAGAGGCGGTGCTCCTCCCATTTACTTCCAAGAGGAAGCCATTTACGACCCCCTTATTTAGCAATTGCTTGGAGCAAAGGGAAGTTCATTGTTCTGTTTTCCTGCAGTCCCAGGTACCCCTCCCCTGATTCAATCAGAGAGTGTAATCTCCTTTTGGTGGGGAAGCAGAAGGCAGGCCAGGCCTGTGAATGCAGTTGCTGGGCAAGTTACAACTCCTGTCGGGGGTAGTTGCCAGGCAGAATTCAATCTCCTTAAGCCAGGCTTCAGCCAAAGGTCATTTTTGTTCCCATTTTTCTTCATTCAAATCAAACTTACAATTTTGACACATGCAGCTAGAACGCTGATTCTAAGTTCAAAACCATGACATTTAAGCAGTTGCAACCTATGTGACACTCAAAAGTAGGTCACTCATTTATTTTAAACATTTCGATTTTAGTGGCTTTAAAATCCCATTTCACTTAAGCTGCTGACATCCACAGCCCAGCCAGTTTTATTATGAACATTATTTTAGGCTCTTCATCTTTCCAAATTTTGTATGCACACACGACTTCATTCTACCAGACGTCTGCTGGTGTTCAGTAAGATTTTTGAATATCTTGCAATGTTTGAAATAGGCATTTTGAGCTAGCATTCAGAGAAACAAAGGTGATTTCAAAGCACTTTTTGAGCTAACGGGCACTGCTGTTTTTCCTTTGGCACCACGTTTCACTCATGGCGCTTCTGGCCCATCACGCACGCACTGGTGGGTGGCAGGTCAGGCGACCATTTTGGTGTGTGCAAAAACTGCGCGGTTTTCCTGGATTCTGGCACAATTGTGGGCTTTTCTTGGATTTTCTAAGACCACAGCACCAAATGTTGCAGCATAATAACTTGAACGTGGGTCGATACACCTGACACTTTACTCGAGGGTTTGTGACACATGGTGCTCAATCAACGACTTGGCCGTGGATAGGACAAATATGGCTCTAGTGACAGTACTCTCGCAGAACGTCAGGGGCATGAATACCCCCATGAAGAGGGCCAAACTGGAAAGACTAGCCTGGAAACAGAAGGCAGATATTTTATTATGAGCAAAAAACTATCGGGCTTATGAAGTTGACTCGTAACTCGAGTCATGCAGTAAACTTCGGCCAACGCGGGTGACTTTGCGGGATTTGGAATCTGGGATCAAACCCATAAATCAACTTTCATATGGAACTACCTAGTAAATCGTATTGGCCCTGATTTGATAAAGGCTTAGGAGCCGAAACACGGGTCATCAGGTTATAGGATATTTTACTATATCAAGAGACGCACATAAAAAGCGAGAAAACCCGAATCAGGATAAAAGGGGCGAAACATGTCTTCCAGTCTAATGCAGAGGGAACGAGGGCGGGAGTCCTGGTGGCCGTGAAGGATACATTGAAAGCTCAGTTTCACGACCACAGAGCAGACAAGGAAGGGAGATACGTTTTCCTGAACATTACACTAGAAGCGAGACGCGTAACCCTGGCGTCCGTCTACGCCCCGAATATGGGACAAGAATCCTTCATACTAAACAAGCTGGGAGTGTTGGAGGAGTTCGCGACAGGAGATGTTATACTAGGGGGAGACCTGAACCAAGCATGGAACTCCACTCGTGAAAGGAGCACTAAAACCAATAACGACTCAAGAACCCCATCTGGGGCACTGAGGAAGGCATTTGAATCCCTCTCCCTTCACGACATATGGCGTGTGAAGAATGGGGAGGGGCAAAGTTTCACACACTATTCCCACATATATAATTTGCTCACGAGAATAGACTATATATGGGCATCCACGGATCTGATGGGGCCTACCTCCACCTCCTTGATTTTCCCTATCTCCCTTTCAGATCATGCCCCAATTGTAGCATCTATAGCCCTCAGGAACAGGGGAAGTCGTGTGTGGTCCTGGAAATTCCCGCCCGAAATACTGCAAGACGAAGCAATATTAGAAGAAATCCAAGGGAAAATACACATACTTTACCAAAAAAGACAGAGGGGAGACCCCGCAGGAGACAGTGTGGGATGCCTTCAAGGCGGTCCTGAGAGGCGAAATAATTGCTCTGAAAGGTAGGAGAGACAAACAAATGGCGCAGTGGGAACATGATTTGGAGATTCAGCTGCGAGAAGCTCAGAAAGAGGTGGCGGCTAACCCTAGTAGGACAAGGAAACGGGCTATGCAACACATTCAGGGTCAGCTGGAACTCCTCCATACACGGAAAGTTGAAAAATCTCGGAGGACAAAACAAAAAAGGTACTACATACTCGCCAACAAGGCAGATAAATTGCTCGCCCGGCAGCTCCGGGAGACTGTTAGAGAGAGGACAATTCTAGCACTAACGGACTCCAGTGGTAACCGCAAAACTACAGATGGCAAAATGGGCGAGATCATGAGGACGTTCTTCCAAGACCTGTATCGCACTGGGAATCCAAATGAGGGAGAGCAGAAGAAATTCCATCAGAACATAGCCCTGCCCCAATTATCGGGGGAAGCACGGGTGACACTAGATCAAGGCATCCAACCGGAGGAAGTTCTACAGGCTATCAAACAACTCCCAAAGAACAAAGCACCGGGTCCAGATGGTTACACTGAGGCTTTCTGCAAAAAATTCCGAACCTCGCTGGTCCCCAAGCATACAGCGCTCTTCAATACCTTCAAGTCTTGGGGGAACATCACACCCTCTATGAATGAGGCTAAACTAGTAGTATTTCCTAAGCCAGGTAAAGACTCCACCCTCCCAGGATCGTACAGACCAATTGCTCTGATGAACTTGGACGCAAAGCTCTTTACCAAAATCCTCAGCCATAGACTGACCGAGTGCTTGGCCTCCCTGGTGGATGCCAATCAGGCAGGTTTCGTTCCTACAAGACAAACAGCGGACAACACAAGGAGAGTTTGTCACCTAATAGAAAAGGCAGAGTGCACAAACACTAAAGCTATATTAGTAGCGCTGGATGCCGAAAAAGCGTTCGACTGAGTCAAATGGTCACAGCTCTTCCATACGATGGAACACATGGGATTCGGGGAATCCTACATGCGGATGATAAAGTACAATTATAACAGCCCTACCTTGAGAATCTCAATTAATGGCTTCCTGTCCCAAAAGGTCACCCAGACGAGAAGAACAAAACAGGGATGCCCGCTCTTCCCCCCTCCTATATGCCCTTTTTCTGGAGCCCCTTCTAGCGAGGATACGTCTACTGTACCAAATTAAAAGAATTCAGATGGGGGGCTGGAACACAAAACTATGGCTTTCACCGACGATATGCTGCTAGCCCTAACAGAACCAACCAAATCTTTGCCTGCTCTTATCCACGAATTGGAGACTTTTGGAGCCATCTCAGGCCTCAAAATAAATAAAAACAAGTCGGAGATACTAAATTAAACAGCCGACCCATCAGAGATTGCACAGCTGGCTCAGATGCAAGAGATGAAACTGGCACAGAGTAGCATATCATACCTTGAAATTAAAAATTACCTCATTAACACAGCTATATGCGGCAAACTTCCCGAACCTACTTACCCAGCTGCAAAAACTTATGGCAAGATGGTCTCCCCTCTCCACCTCATGGTGGGGGCGGATAACAGCAGTCAAAATGACAATTCTCCCGAAGGTCCTTTACTACTTTCAGGCTCTCCCGATAAGGCTCCCCAAGTCATTCTGTAGGTCCTTGAACAGGATGACTTCCACATATGTGTGGCAGCTTAAGAAACCAAGGGTAGCTAGCAATGACCATGATGACAGCAGAGGGCGGGGGGGGCAGCTGAGGCGGGGGGCCGAGGGGAGGGAGGGAGGGGGGGGTGGACTGGCACTCCCTCACTTTAAGAGGTACTACAAAGCAGCACAATTGCGGGTGATCAAGGAATGGGTGGCGGACTCCCCGCAGCTCAAGTGGATGAAGCAGGATTATAGCAGTAGCTGGTGCCCCGCTCTCAAATCTTCTTTGGTCCCACAAGAAACAGACATCTGAACACTAAAATAAGTGAGATCATGAGTGCATCCCTTAATGCGTGGGACTCGGCAGTCAAAAGGGGAAACCTGAACACACCCATCCTCCTTCACGCCACTGTTTGGTAACCCTGACTTCCCGCCAGGGATGGACCCTAATGCATACACCACCTGGAAACAGGCAGGCTGCACAAAGATCTGTGACGTGTATAAAGCCCAGTCACTAAGCTCCTTCGGAGAATGAGTCCAAGAATTTGGAGAGGCAAGGACGGAGAGTTATCAACATGCCCAACTAATCCACTGGCTCTCATCCTTGGCCAACAGGGAGGCGGGAACAAAGGATCTCACGAAATTTGAGACTTATATGACAACGGATTCAGGTACTCTTAAAATGATATCAAATTTATATGCACACCTGAACACGCAAGGGGAGGAAGTCTGGTGGAGATATATGAAGTGCAAGGGGACATTGGGGGACGCAATACTGCGGCCCTACTTGGAAGAGGCATGGCGAAATATCTCCAAATTGAACAGATCAATTCACCTGAGGGATATGTGGCAAAAGGTTTTGCTGCAGTGGGACCTGACGCCAGAGAGACTAAAAGCAATATACCCCAACACAGATGGACGATGTTGGCGAGGCTGCCACCAGCAAGGAGACTGGAAGCAGATATGGAGGTCATGTCCAGCCATTGCAAATTTCTGGAATGAAGTCAAGGCCCAAGTGGGGAAAATGGTCCAAGGGGTCGAAACCCTGGAGGAAAGGGTATGGCTCGCGGGACTCGGGGACCCAAAACAAAAAACATACCAGGTGCCAGCGGAAGGTGGTCGTGGTCATGGTCCTTGCGATAGCTGCATGGTTAACGATAGCTCAGTGCTGGAAACAACAGGCACCCCCAACACAACTCCAATGGCTCTGGAAAGTTTGGCATTTCGTTACTATAGAGTGGATGACCTACAGAATACAGTGTACCCCCGAGGACTTTCATCTGAACTGGGGTCCCCCTTCTTCAATATTTGCAGAGCGACTATATGCTGCAGTGGTGTCCTCACAGAATTTGTATACTGAATAGGCTTTAAATCTCAGAACTGCACAGAGCACCAGCGACCATGTGTCCTGTCACAGCCGTCTTGGAAATAAGAGGGAGGGAGGGGGAAGGGATTGTTTGACGTTGGAGTTTGTTATATGTTAATAAATAATAAAAAAGACCTTAAATTTTTTTTATTTTTTTTTAAAGTGTGATTCTAAAACTAAAATCCTCGAGAGCCCCAGGCCAGACGGTTTGTCAAATATCGGTTTAAAACTCCATCCTGAGGAATGGAAAATCTGTATCAGCAAGATCTTCTGCCGATGTATGGAATTAAAATCAATCCCGACTTCATGGACCTCTTCGGTGTTGGTACCCATTTTTAAAAAGGTTGACAGAGGAGATCTGGTTAACTACCGCCCAATTGCCCTTTTGAGAATTATTGGAAAGGTCTTTGCAACTCTGCTGCTCGTAAGATTTCAGAGGTGGGCCAGATCGTCCCCCAGTGCTGATCCATTCCAAACTGCTTTCATGAAAAATGCAGGCACGTCAGTGAACATCTTGCTGCTTAACATAATGAAAAGTAAGATCCAAGCCGGAGCCCCAAGAGTCTTCCTAGCATTTATCGATTTGACCCATGCGTTCGATCAAGTGGACCGGGAGAAACTCTGGAAAAAGCTAGAATCTTGGAAGTGCCCTCCGTCAATTTTGGTGCCAGCGATTGCCTTACATACCAATACAAAAATGCGTGTGCGTTTGAGTCAACAGGGCCTTTTGTCAGACGAAATTCCATCTGAAAGAGGGGTAAAACAGGGCTGCCCTCTAGCCCCGGCTCTATTCATCGCCTTCCTGTGGTATTTTAAAGAAACTGAACAAACAGTAAGATCTTTCCCTCCGGTAAAAAAGCAAGTGCAGTGTCTCGGAGATGCTCTATGCCGATATGATCCTTTCGGATCAAACCCCTATCGGACTTCAACGTCAACTGAACAACTTGGCGCACTACATAGAAGAAAATAATCGGGAAATAAATAAGACTAAAATCTTGACATTGGAAAAATGCCCAACCCCACCCCCCCCAAAAAAATGAAAAAATTGAGTTGGACTTTGGACAACATAAAAATTGAGACCGTCGCACACTTCAAATATTTGGTAGTCATGATTGACAGTTCCAGAACAGAAGCAAAAATGCAGCAAGCCCTTTGGGCCAAAAGGCGAAACTTAACAGCACAAACCAGAGCGATTGATAAATAATTTGGAAGGTTTTCTCTGCTGCCTGCAATCCAATTTTATAAAGCAAAAGTGGTTCCATCTATTGCTTACGGATGGACGCAACTCTCAATATGCCAGCGACAATATGGCCAAAGTTGGAAGGTTATCTGTGGAGATCAGTGTTAAACATACCTAAATCCACTTCCATTGCAGCCATTTGACGTGAACTTAGCTTACTTTCTCTAGCAGCTACAGTAGAGCAGAGCAGTATGCAGCTCTTCAGAAAAACCCTGATGAACGACAGCTTATCAGCTGATCGCAGATGAGATTAAAAACGCTAGATGTCAAATGCTAAACAGTTGGGTGGCAGCTAAAAAGCTCCAACTCGATCGTATTGTCTGCAGCGAAGACTTAGTCTCCAAACCCCAGAAAGTCCAAACAAAACGAAGTTAGATTGGATCAACACTGATCAAATGGCAGCAAATAAATTCCTAAGCCATCTGCCGACGTCTCCAAAAAAACAAAAAAAAGTACAGGCGTATTGTACTAAATTTCCAGACAAATCCTTGAGAAGTACATTTATGAGAGCCAGACTAAACCTCGTGGCTACGCATGACATCCTGGAAATAAGATCCGTGTCACGTTCAAATGAATGCAGATTATGCCGTTAACCAACCCCAACTGGAAACAATAAGGCACCTGTCGATGTCTTGTCCAGAGATGAGGCCCACAAGATTGGCATATCTGACTCCGCTGTTCGTGGACTCCAAGCTCCGAGAAGAGATCTGGTGGGCCCGTCTGATTTCGGGTGAGAAGACGAGATGGACCATCACTGCAGCAAAGATTTTAAAATATGCTATGTAGAAGATCGAAGCTCGTTGCAAGTAGGAAGAACAAACCGCAGACTTTCTCTCCTTTCTGACCTTGTAAAAACCACACTGATTAAATACAAGTAATTAAAAAAATGGAATCTTTTTTTTTTTTTTTTTTTTATTTTTTTTTTTATTTTATTTTATTGTTTCGGTAGTAAATTTTACTTTACACCTTTACAAATATTAATAAACATAAAAAACATCTAAAGATCTCTTATGTACAAATACAACCAAATTTCATTTCCTCTAAAAAAGACTTTAAAATAAAATCCTTCGAGTGAACAGAGACATTGTGTTTGCAATCATAAAACTACTACAATATACTGTGAACGTATACAACTTAACAGGACAACCTCCACCCAAAAGCACCCTTACAGATAATAGGGCAGAGGTGAGCGAAAAAGGAAGGGAGACACAACAAGCAGTCAATCAAAATTCAATAACATACAAAACATAAGTAAATACGACAGTAAGTTCAGATCCAAACTAATCATATCGGCCAAACATCCTCTTACCTATGCGGAAGAGCCAGCCCTGTGCTGTTAAAACTTGCGTGATTCATCGTCAACAGCTGTTCTTCAATCAGAGTAACCAGTCTAACAGTTGCTAATATAATAGCATTCGAGGAACCCTGCATGCATCTTATCCATACCAGATTGGCTTCAAAGCTTGAGTAAGAAAAGAACAAAGAAGCCAAGCAACACAATATTTGATTCGCAAAGAATTTACAGTAGATAAATAGATGTTCTAGCGTTTCATTTTCCAATCTGTTCAAGCAAAATCGACATCCATGCCCCATTGCCAACTCTCCATAACCGGCCCAAGACCGAATACGCTCTCCCGTGTGGATAAGATCCAAACGGAAACGCATATAGGTCTGTCTGGCCCTTTTATCAGGAAAGCATAGGATATAGGGTAACCTTGGGGTCACGGCATGTCTGAACAACGCATAGGTCGCAAAGGAGGAGTATTCCCCAACCTTGTCAGAATTTAGAGCCCAAGCGTTGCAAAAAAAGCGAGTTCTAACTTTGCTTGGGGTTTTAGTTAGGTCTGTCAAGGTCATATTGAGCGAAGCCAGAGTCTCCATTATTTCCTCCTTTACTTCCCGAACCGAGGCCGGGCAATGATTTTCCATCATTATATGAAACTCCTCATAGAGTGAGTTAGGGGGAGGCACCAGAACTTTACAAAAGGCATTTACCTTCCTCCAAAGATATTTGTCAGCTAGAGAATAAAGTCCCAACTCGTGTAATATGATGGAATTTGGTAGATAACTTGGTAGCCCTAGAATTTTCTTCCAGAGTTGACCTTGGATTTGATTTAACAGGGGCCCCAACTTCAACAGGCATATGTCAAGAGTATAAAGCAAGATGGGCTCTAACTTCATCGTATAAAATTGGATAAGGGGCAAGAGAGAGAAGCTGCAGTATTTAGCGTTGATTATTCTCATTTGTCCCATTAACGGGCCAAGCTTCTCTTTCAACAGGGCCCGCCATCCATCAATTGAGTTCCCATTAGACAGCTGATAGCCCAGGTAGACGATCGCATCTTTCCTAGCAATGGGCTGCTGGTTGATACTAAATGTAAATCTAGGCAGTTTTTTTTTAGCCGTAAAAATCATAATATGGGATTTCGCCGGGTTAACTGTCATGTTATTTTGCAGACAGTAATCATAAAATGTGTTTAGTTTGTTCTGCAGACCGAAAGGCACTCTGTCGAATAGAACAATATCATCGGCAAAGGCTAACCAATGTAAACGCATGGGACCCAGTATTACGGGGAAAGAATTAATCTCTTTCCATAGATTCTCAATATCAGCGAGATATAGATTGAATAAAACTGCAGCTAGATTACATCCCTGCTTGACCCCTATGCTCGTAGGAATAATAGCAGAGAGGAGCCCCTTAGCATTGATCCGAATCTGACATGAGGTATTGGTATGGAGTGCAGCGATTAAGGCCACCAAGGAGGATGGAATGCCATAGGCCAACATCTTACGCCAAAGGCGAGCACGAAGAACATTATCGAAAGCACATGTGAGGTCCACGGCAGCCATATATATGGTGCCCTTTGATTCTCTGTGCACAGCTCTCCTTAAGTGTGCTAAGATTGAGGCGTTTAATTGGGTACCCAAAGCCCTACGAAAGCCTACCTGAGCTTTAGACAAAATATTATGGTTTCTTATATGGTCTTCTAAGTCAACCAGGAGCAGTCGTGTAAAAAATTTTGCCGCTGTGTCAATCAACGCAATAGGTCTGAAGTTCACAGGATTACTTAACACCCCCTTTTTATGAATGGGGATGATAATGGCTATGAGCCATGATGGCGGAATAATCCCGGTATGGTAAATCGACTGATAGCATGACAGTAGATATTTAGCCCAAAAATGGGGATCGGATTTGTATACACAAGCGGGCAGCCCATCAGGGCCGGCAGCTTTTGATGGATTCAGTTGCTCAATTGCCCATATGATATCCTTTACTTCCCAAGGACAGACCACCGGAAGAGGCAAGTGCACCGGAACGCACTCTGAAGCGGTATGTCTAACAGGTAGCGAGAATTTCAAACTAAAGAACCTCTCCCATTCCGGGCCTGAAATCACCGCCACCATGCGAAGATCAACTTTTCCTGCAGGATTTCTTAAGATGGCCCATAAGTCTCTGCCTTTTTTTTTACACAACAGGCCAATCATGTATTGGTTGGCTAGAATATGGGCTGCACGACGCAACAGGGTTAACTGTTGCTTATAGTGCGCCTGAATCATGTTCTTTTGGCGAATATATACGCATACTGACATATCATTCGCTTCCTTAGTATGCGGAGATCGCAATTTCTTTGCTTTTTTAGACATGCGACCTGGGTAGCATTGACCTGGGCAACCACAATAGGGGACTTTTCCAAAGGCTCTTTCGCGACATCTACCAAATGCATATGAATCATTTTAGCATTCATTGCGTTAATTTTGGTTACATTCGCTGTGGAGGCCTTAACATCCCAATGCACTAAAATATCCCTATTTACCAGAAATGACACTTTCCTGCATCTGGCAGGATTCCAATTTACAGATATTGTGTTTCTGTCACATGACACTAGGGTTGCAGGGGCAGAAGCTACGTAACATTCCACTCCCATATGCAAGCAGGAATATAGCATATGATGATCACTCATATTCAAATCTAATATCTGTATTGGTTCAAGCAGCCCAGAGCATGCTTTAGAGGCAAGTATGTAATCAATGAGGGAAGTGGATGAACCTCGCTGCCAAGAGAACTGAATGGAATTAGAAGCCAATTGAATTGGGTAAATCCCCCATAGATGGAAGAGCGATAGTAATTTCTGGCCTCTATCCTTGGCCTGTTGCGTGTAGGCTGAACTATTAGAAAAGGGTCGTGTTATACTCTTTAGATATAGATAACAATTCAAATCACCTCCAATCATGATTTCATAGTCAGGCCATTCCCTAGCTGCGATAGATAGAATCCGTTCTAGGTCTTCAAGAAACCTATCTAGCGAAACCGCTTTGGGATTCCAATAAATGGATAATAGGAGCAGGTTCAGATCTTTGGAGCTCTTAGGCGTCAATTTTACTAGCACACAAGAGGCCGAGGAATCCACTGTAGAAGCTGAGACTTTCAATCTGTTGTTAATAAGAATCGCTATACCTCCTGCGGGGCGACCTGTGGTAGCCCTTTCTGCCACCCTGGAGAAACAAGAGAATCCATCTAGGCTAAAGAGCTTTAATGCCATAGTCTCTTGCAGAAATAAAATGTCAGGCTTCTTGTCAGGCTCAACTTGCTTGTACCATGCAGTGAGATTGCCTAACCCACAACAATTCCAAGAGGCCACGTTCAAAACTGGAAATTATGAGCCTGGCTTGGGCTCAGTGTTGGCGACAGACACTTTTATTAAAGGTTCCAACCAGGCTAGACCACTTAAGGCTTGAGAAAGTGACGCCAATTGCAACGATAATTTATTGACTTGTGAGTCGGGAAGATCGCCCGCCAATGCAGTGGGACATGCTGGGTGAGGGGGTTGAATCCAATCAAGAAACGCCCAAGCAGATTCCATATCATAGAACAATCTAGGAGTAAGACCAATAGAATAAAAGTCTTCAGCAAACTCAAAGAGCATTTTGGTAATAATTTGCGACTGCACTCTACAGAGAACTCTGTTGTTATTATGGGACGCTAATTTGACCCAGTCCAGATCTTTGGATGAAAGATTTCTTAGTGCTGGAATTTGAAAAAATGAGTTCATTAAAAAGGATCTATTTATACGAGCCGGCCCGTTTATCTCTGGATTACTAGACCAGCCTACTATTAGTTTCATATCCTTTGGTGTATGCACAAAGGATGGCTCTGCCAGGTCAGTCCCTCCCTGAGCAACTAGGGGAGGGGATTCAATATCAACACAGGGAACGCTCGCCAGAGACCTAGAAGCCAAGGCAGTAAGTGTTGGCCCAGCAGTACTGCTTGGCTCAATATAAGGTACCTCCTGTGCGGCTGCGTGACCCAATGTCCCCTGGGCATCCAGCTCAGCAGTTGCAGGTATTTCCTGGATGGCCAGGGGATTCTGTAGGGACGCAACCGCTGCTTCTAGCTTGAGAGCTGGCGACCCAGTAGCCACTTTTTTAGAGACAGTGTTGGGGAAAAAGCATTGCATCTTAGGTTGTGATTTATCAGGGCCTGTCCTTAGAGGGAGGAGAGGCATGATCTGCACATTGCCGCTCTTCAGGGCGGCAATCTGCAGATGCCGCCTACTTTCCTCGTCTAGATCGTATAAGGCCATTCCCAAGTCGTCATGGCACGTCTCATTTTTAAGACAAGGCCTCATCTCCGTCACCGAGGCCCTATCAGAGCCGGAAGTAGCCACATCGACTTTCTTGAGACGCGCTTTGGTCTGTTTTAAGCGCTTCTGAGCTCTTAGGAAAGATTTCCTAGCTTTTCGCGAAATAAAATTCCTACCATCAAGTTCAACGGGTTCATCCTCGGGTTCTGAGGATGGTATAATGGCCATGTCAGAAGACCTAGACTGAGCATTTACCAAATCCACCAGAGTGGAGGGGCTGTCAGGCGGGGAAGTTTGCCTATCTTCGGCCAAGACAGCCTCTCCTTCAACATCCTGAGGGCCTGGAATACGCTGAGCGGCAACAAGCTTATATACAAGCTGCTCCATCTGCAGCAGCCGCTCATGTTGGAGTTTCAAAGCCTCAACCACGTTGATATCATCCACCCCCTCTTGTTCAATTCTGTCATCCTTCACACCACTCACCACCTGTGAATAAGATCTTTGTGGATGTTCTATCGCTAACACAACCCTGTCTGTTTGAGTACTTTGCGAGGAGGTCATGACACCAGTTGGAGATTGGACGTGGGAAGCTGCTATCTTTTCTAGAAGTGTTTCAACTTGGGCCACATAAGACGATCTAGAACGTTCTTCAGCTATAATAAAGCCCTCCATTTTTGCCATTTTATCTCTCATTAAGGAAAGCGAGCCCTGCATCTCCCTGATGGAATAGTGCGTGAGTTCGTGACCTCTATCCAGTAGGTTGAGTAAGCTTGAAATAACGGGAAAGTTAACTGCTTCATTGTTAGGGGCGGGTATCCTCAACTCCTCCGGGGTTGAAGCTAGACCGCCCTCTCCCTTTGGAGCAGCAGGCTCAAAGCCCTCTGATCCGGAATTTTTAAAATGCCTAGTGATGCTAACTGGGTACCTATTTTCTCTTGTATTTGACATTCCAGTCTTGAAAAGAGGCTTAAAAGTATGTCAATCAACTGCAAACATAATTGGATTAGCAATCAAAATAAACAGTAAAAGATTGCCAAAACAGATTGTGAACTAGGCAATGTATTCATCAGGCACCTGGATAATCACACCAATAATATAACGATTGAAACATAACACAAAGCCTTTATTTTGGAAAACTGGGACGTCAATGTTGAGGCTGTCATTACCATTGTAACGGAGCAGTGTATATGACCATATGAACATTTGTTTTACAAGGGCAATACAAATGTAGCATAGTTTAAACTGCCAAAGGTTTCTGGGGGCAATGTAAAAATGTTTTATTAGGGCAACACTGGCTTGGCATGAAGGCTGGCATAATGTTCAGGAAGTAATGCAGAAACTATCATGAACATGTACTTTCTAGAGGCAACAATGGCATAGCATTCTTGAGACTGACATACATTTGGGAGGCAACAAAGACACCAGCATGGCAATGCTTTACTGATGCAACACTGGTATGTATTGTTAAAGCTGGCATGGAATTGGCCGTCAGATCATCCGCCAGCAGGATGGTGCATTTCAGCATCTTCTTAATAGAAGCACCCGGGATATTCGAGCATTGTGGAGGAAACAAACCGGCAGCTACAGCTCATTCTTATTTTAAGTTCTGCCAGTTTTGTTAGTATGTTTTAACTAACACAGAAATGATGCTATGCATCAACTCATACATCCTCTGGCACACTCTTCAAAGCTGGTATAATTTCAACTGCATATTTAAAAATAACATTTTGCATGTGTGGCAGTGGTACACTGTATCTGGCAATTCTCCAGTGATGTGGCACTGTGTATCCAGTGCTTTCTTATGGCGCCCACATTCCTAAACAGCACAAACATGAGAAGCCTTATGAAGCAAGAGTAGGTCGGCTATGTAATATACGAGTCGAAACCAGTGCCCCTGCTTAGAAGTGCAATATTTGAAGGGATAACAAACATTGATGAGACATGTCAAAGACATTCAGGGTGACCAATTTCTTTTGCACTTTTTTTTCATAACATTTTATTGGGTTTTACACATCAATACAACATTCAGAACAATGCGTTAATTGTTAGTTGCATCACAGTGAAGTGTCTCTCGAGGTGTTTGATGGGTGCGGGGACTGTCGGTGATCTTGTGGCATTTTTAGCACTCTTGCTGGAGAGACTCCCATTAGTGAAACCAGTGCGGGCTATTGTGTGTGGAAGGAGGCCCCGATATTGTTCTGGGCTTATTCCCCACAGGATATCAACAGTGCACATTAACTGTTAATACTTGAAGTTTTGTGAATAAGAAGTACATAGTAGCTTCCTTTTGTTATACGTTTATTATGTGGCACAATGGAAAAGAAGTCCACCTATCATGCATAACTGATACGGGTATACTCTTGCTCTATGGACTGTGAATTGTTTTAAAGTTTACTTTTGATGAATATGAAATGTGTTTTTTTGTAGTATATTTAATAATGCTCGTTTTATTTGAAACTGTGCTTAAGGTTTTGTTTTTACCCAAATGCACAATAATAAAACAAAAGCATGATTTGCTGTGAAAAAATGCTCTTTTGTATCATTGGTAACCCATCAAAACCTTTCCATACAGTTCAACCTGAAAATTATGCTGCAAAAATGCACCATATTTTGCATGATTCCTCAACACACCCTGCTGGGTATAGCCCGACTTCACTTACACCATTTGGAGGGAGAAGCTATTTAAGCCCCAAAATGTTAAATATTCACCAGCCTTCACTACAATTCTATAAAACCATGCACAACACGTTTTTATGCTTAACAGTTAACTATTACAACGCCATAATGCATGGCTTGTGTGGTGTACATATGTCTCCCTTAAAAAAGATAGAAAGAATATTCACTTGCAACCACTAGCTTACCGGAAATTGCCATGATAAATCATTTCTTGGCATACAAGGAGAGCCAATCTTTACTACTATATTTAAAAAAGAAAATTAAAAAAAAGACCACCCAGAAACTGAAAACACCTGAACAAGAAAGGAAAATCACAACAAGCACATGCAGGCATTTCACTACAATCATCATTCCGTTTGTTGAAATATCAATTTTGTGACATAAAAAGCTTAACTTAACTTTATACACAACAGAGAAAATGACTACCCATGATATCCAGACGCCGGTAACAGTCTGATGAAACAGCATATTACATTACATGAAAGGTGATCACATCAAAGCTAACCTTCACTAATGCATCCTTCAGAGGTTTGCTTTTAAGAATCTTTGAATGGAATCCAACAAAAACAATAAACGGTTTATGTAGAAGTGTGGGGAGGGAGGCAGTGAGACAATTATTAAAGGAAGGTTACAGAAGGAGGGTTTGCCCACACGTCTCCGTAACCGAGTACATTGAAACGGCTTTCCTAATCACACAAAAATCTCATTACACACACTACAATCGGCGCTTCTGCCATCCCCCGTCGCTGTTAATGTACTGTGTTACTGACTGCATGCTATGTTCAAATGTCTATGATGAATGGTCATGCCTAATTTGGAACCACAGAAGAAGCCATTCTTACATTTGGAGCCAGGTTTTCTGAACCTCATAAAGCAGAGAAACACGATTGCAGGGTCACTGCATTTAGGAAAAACAGGACACTTGGGAGCAATATCAGTCAACCATACCGCCGATAGCAAAGTGAAGTTACAATTTGCTGTAAACACCTCTGCATGTGGAATATCATCCTGACCAAATGAACCACATTAGGAGAATACATGAACAATCTAGCATATATTTCCCTCTTTCCTGGCAAGTGAAAGCAATTACAAGAAATGGTACCATTACTGTGACTACACTATTTTGACTGGTACAATTCCTGTGCCTTTGCGCGGTAAAAAAATGCTGACCCTCATTACTGCGACTAAGGGAAGCAGGGGTTGTAGAGGTGGCTCCTCTTAGCCGTGGTAATAGAGGTCAGCGTTTGCAAGTGTTGTGAAGAGAAAAGGGACACGGGCCCTTTAAGCAAAGGAGAGGGGCAGAGGGAAGGGGGGCGGGGCAAGGGGGAGGGAGAGCGGGAAAGTTAAGGGGAAGGCAGTTACGATTGAATAAAGAAGTTGTGAAGACGTATACCCGTGTCGCTGCGTGATTTTTGGGCCAGAGGCCTCACAACAACTGGCGACGAAGACAGCAGGACCACGCGCATGAAGAAGACAGCCGGAGTTGCGGAGGGACCCGGTGCCGACAGCGGTCCATGCGGAGAGAACGCGAGGCACGGAGGAGCCAACGGGCCGGAGGAAGGTATCCGGAGTAGCGGAAGGACCCGATGCCGACAACAGCCCCGAGGACTGAACGCGAGGTGTGGAGGAGCCAACGCGCATGAAGAGAGCAGCCGGAGTCACGGAGGGACCGCAGCCCACGAGGCGAGATCGAGCCGAGGAGAGAAGTCACCGCTACACAGGAGCCGAGGAGGAGCCCCGCAGCCCGTGGTGGAAAGGAAAGTAGACGCGCACCCAGCGAAAGCGAGGAGGAGCCCAGCGGGTCGCGGAGCAACGCCCAGGAGATCGAGAGGTGCCAGGCGCACACGCAGGTACCGAACAGACCCCACATGCCCAGGGGAGGGAGTGAATGACACGACAACGTATAACGAGCCACTTGAAAGCGAGGAACTTTATGCATATGCAAATGCTTTAATGAGCCACTTGAAAGCGAGGAACTTTATGCATATGCGAATGCTTTAATGAGCCACTTGAAAGCGAGGAACTTTATGCACGTGCAAGTGCTTTAACGAGCCACTTGAAAGCGAGGAACTTTACGCACGTGCGAGTGCTAGCCACAAACCAAGGAGCCGGAGAAAGGTGCGACAGCGCGGAACGGCCCACTTGAGAGTGAGAAAAGTGAAACACACGCGAGCACCAGCAATAAGCCACTTGAAAGCGAGGAGTCACTGGCGCACGCCGGCGCCAGCCACACACCACGTGATACCCGATATCAGTGATCATGTCACAACCAGGGAGTGGAGGAAGCGCAGCAGTAGACACCACGGCACCTGCCGCGCCTGGTGTGACTCCCACCAATCCAGTCTCCTTCCTACGCTGCTCAAACCCATTTTCGCTAGAACCACAAAAAAACCAAGGGCAAAGGTGGCAAGAATGGATGGACGAGTTTGAGGAATTCATGAGGGCAGTAGGAAACCAAGACGCCCCGAACAAACTAGACATGTTCACAAACTTAGTTGGGAAATACATAAAAAGTGTCATCAAGACCATCCCTGCAGCAGAAAGGAATACATACCAAAGACTCATTGAAGCCATCAACGGTCGTCTGATAGTAGTCCCGAACAGAGACTACGAGCGCTACATCTTTAATCAGTGCACCCAGCTACCCCAAGAAACAATCGGCCAATTCATATTGCGCCTGCAAAGGAAAATAGCGTACTGTGATTTTGCCAAATTCAACGACGACGAGGCCATCCGTCTGAGAGTGATAGAGGGATGCCTGTCATCGATATTCCGCAAACATCTTCTGAAAAAACCACTCCCTCTGAAAGAAATAGCTGAACTCGCCAGAATATACGAAAGAGTGGATGCTCAGGCTGCACACATGGAGAACCCGAGAAAGATAGACTCCGTCGCAGCCGTCACCACCAATCAAACGGGCCGCCAACACAACAACACATACAGACAAGACCAGTGGAACACCACAAGACGCCCACCACCCGAAAGACAATGCTACCGGTGCGGGTTTGAATTCCCCCACAGAGGCCAGTGCCCCGCAATTGGCCAAATGTGCATGAGGTGCGGACAAGAGAACCACTTTCAGAGCATGTGCCGGGAGAAGACGCCCCTGCTATCAGCATATAGACCACACAACCAGCAAACGACCACAAGGAGGTTCGAACCGCGGCCCGAGCCACAGAGACCTCTTAACCCAAGACCATACTTGGAACGAGAATACGCCAAGCCCGCCGGCAACCCCAGAACACCAAACAATCCTGGATTCATCAGAGCGGTCGAAAACCTACAGGTGGACCAAACCGACGCACCATACGCCACCCGAGAACAAATAGATCACATGCAAGCATACCCTGAAGAGGAACACCAAAGGGAAGATAACACCAGAGACCCATACGAAAACCCACCAGTCGAAGAACACCCAACAGAATACCTGCCCTATGCGGAATACGACCGATACAGCAGGGAATATGTTCGACTCATCTCAGAAGCCTCCGACGACAGCACGGCACCCAGAGTGACGGTACACCTAGGAGGAATAGACACGCCATTCCTGGTAGACACGGGCGCAACCGTTAATGTCATGGGTCACCTGGCATACGAGCATCTAGCAAACAAGTTTCCCCTACAACCATCTTACGCCCACATATTCCAATGGGGCGCAACACAGCCACTGACCTCAAAAGGGACAATTCACATGTGATCTCATACACAGGGGCAAGAGAGCACCGACCGTGATACACGTCATTCACAGCGCGGCAATTGGCAGATGCCTTCTGAGCCACAAGACTGCCACAGCTCTATGCCTCATCGACATCCACTACGACGAATCGGAAGTGATCCAAGGCGTACCGCCCAACTCCCATTTCATACAGGCCATCCACCACAGCGCCCCAAACATAGAAAACCTGAAATAGGCCTACCCGGCCCCATTTGAAGGTGTGGGCAAACTAAAGGACAATGTCATCAAGCTACACATCGATCCGAAGATACAGCCAGTGACACAGCACCCCAGGAGAGTAGGATTCCACCTACAGGCGAAAGTATCTCATGAGTTGCAGACGCTACTGGACAATTACATCATAGAAAGGGCAACAGGACCCACGCCGTGGGTTTATCCCACTTGTAGTTGTCCCCAAAGCAGATGGACGTCTCCGCCTCTGCGTGGACATGAGGATCCCCAATACCGCCATCCAACGGGAAAGGCACCCCGGCCCGAACATCGAGGACATGCTGATCAGGCTCAACCAAGCCACGAAATTCTCAAAATTGGATCTCAACCAGGGGTGCCACCAGCTAGTGATTGACCCCGCATCAAGGCCCATCACAACATTAACCACCCACGAGGGCCTGTTCCATTACAAACGACTCAACTTTGGAATCTCGTCTGCTGCCGAGATATTTCAGGAAACGATTCACAGACTAATTTGCTCCGTCCCTAACGCATTCAATTACAGTGATGACATCCTCATCTTTGGTGTCACACAGGATCAACATGACACAGCCCTACACCAAGTGTGCCGCATTCTACAGGACGCCGGACTGACACTTGACAGCCAGAAATGTGAAATCAACACAAGCACCCTATGCTTCTTCGGCCACATTTTCTCAGACCAAGGAATCAAAGCAGACCCAGACAAGATCCGTGCCATTACCAACTTGCCAAGCCCACAGGACGCCTCCGAGCTCTGCTCGTTCCTGGGCATGGCGGGATACTGCACCCGCTACCTCCCACGATACGCCTCACTGACATGCCCACTGTGGCAGCTACTAAAAAAAGACCAACCCTTCCAGTGGACGGACCAATGCCAACAGGCCTTCGCCACAATAAAACAAGAGCTAGCTACCAATCGCCAACTGGCATACTTCAATCCGAGATGGCAAACAGAAATCATCGCGGACGCCAGCCCAGTGGGGCTTGGTGCAATCCTAGCTCAAACGGATCCACAAGAGAACTCCAAAACCCATATCGTGGCATACGCCAGCCGCGCACTCAACTCCACCGAACAAGCATACTCACAGGCAGAGCGGGAGAGCCTAGCGGCAGTATGGGCCTGCGAAAAATTTCATCATTTTGTCATCGGACAAACGTTCACCCTCGTTACGGACCACCAAGCCCTGCTGGCCTTATTTGGCAACCCGAGAATAAAGATGCCTCCATGCATCGAACGATGGGGCATCCGCCTCCAGGAATATGACTATACCATCATTCACAAGCCTGGGGGCGACGCAAACCCAGCAGACTATCACGACACCCGGAAGAAGCACCAGACACCGCAATGCAAGGAGAAGCCGATGGATACATCGCATACCTATCACACAATGCCCTTCCCCCGGCCATCACTGCCGAACTATTTGCGGAAAAGAGCAGAGCTGACCCCACCATCAAGGCAGCCGTCCACCTCACCAACACCAACAAGTGGCGACAGGCGGCCAACCAACACTTCGAGCCAGGAGAGGGGGGGGGGAGTCGACAGAAGAGACTTGGCCAGAATGGAAAAAATACACAATGAACTGGCCACAACAAGCCAAGGCACACTGCTCAGAGGGAACCGCCTGGTAGCACCCAAAAGTCTTAGAAAACCACTAGTCATGATCGCACACGAAGGCCATCGAGGTGCGGCGAACACAAAAAAGATACTGAGAAACCAGGTGTGGTTCCCCCACATGGACACCATTGTGGACGACATACTAAGACACTGCAACCCTTGCCAAGTAAATGCGGCCGGCTCACCACCCTGCCCCCTGCGCATAGTTCCGCTCCCTGATGGACCTTGGCAGTGAGTAGCACTTGACTTCTACGGCCCACTCGACGAGGGAGGTCACCTGCTGGTAGCCATAGATGAATACTCCCGATTCCCACTGGTAAAGCACGTACAGTCCACGGCCTTCCACCACGTGGTAGGCCCAATAGATGAAGTATTTAGCGAATGGGGCATCCCCAACGTAGTGAAAACGGACAATGGATCCCCATTCCAAGGAGAAGAGTTTAGGAAATTTGCGGCACACCTCGGATTCCACCACCAGAAGATCACACCACTATGGCCCCAGGCCAACGGGATGGTGGAGCGATTTATGGCGAACATTAAGCGCACACGCCAAAAAGCAGCAACAGACCAAGCCTCGATGCCACAAGTCATCTCACAAATGCTACGAAGCTACCGACATACCCCCCACGAGGCAACTGGGTACACCCCAGCCGAACTTATGATCAAATACAAACCACGGTCCAGGCTTCCCCAACTCGAGGACTACACGCCGGAGGAGGACGATGAGATACGACAACGAGAAGCGGAGAAAAGACAAAAAGCCAAAGAATAGACTGACCGGAAGCGGAAGGCCAAGGAACCCCTGATCCCCGTATGAGAAACAGTGCTGGTCAGGCAGTCCCAACGCCGGAAAACAGACTCGAAACATCGGCCCGAGCCCATGATAGTGACGGAAGTGAAAGGACCCATGATCACCGCCCTGGGAGACCAGGGTGAAATAACCCGAAACGCGTCATACTTCAGACGAATGTTCCAAGAAGATGGAACTGAAGACATGCCTCTCGAGGAAAAAGACCCCATGGACCCAGAGACCCCTCCAGATCCGCCCGAGGCGCAGTTACCGGCGGGCCAGGAGGACGAAAGGGAAGAGCAGGCCGAGCAACCCCACAGGCTGGCCAGACGGCCCACTCGGCTCATTGAAGAAATGTGAAGACGGACTTCGACGATAAGTAAGGGGGGGTGTTGTGCAGAGAAAAGGGACACGGGCCCTTTAAGCAAAGGAGAGGGACAGAGGGAAGGGGGGCGGGGCAAGGGGGAGGGAGAGCGGGAAAGTTAAGGGGACGGCAGTTATGATTGAATAAAGAAGTTGTGAAGACGTATACCCGTGTCGCTGCGTGATTTGTGGGCCAGAGGCCTCACAACAGCAGGGGTGTCCCTCACGTCTAGCTTCTGTTAAATGGAGGGCGGAGGGACAAGATAAAAACAAAAAGGGGACCGTGCAGCGCCAGTGCTGACCCACATAAGTGGGTCGGAACTGACGCCGCAGGGATCGCGTGAAGTCGGCGGCATACTTCTGCGTGTGCCTCCATTAAGGTAAATGGCCTGGGGGGGAAGTGGGGTTGGTGGAATGCGGGCCACAGTGAACTATCTGATCATTGTGCTGTGCCGTAGGCGTCAACATTTTCATGGGCGGAATTACCGGTGGCGCAGTGAAACAGATTCCAATTACTATGGGCCTCATTTTCAAGTCCACCGAAGAGTTAAAAAAAAAAAAAAAAGGTACTGCCTACTTAAAAAAGAAATTCCATGTCTTGTAATTGATGAACATTGCAAGCAGTCGATTGATCGGCACACAAGTGCACACTTCGTGTACTGAACATTTGTTTTGTTTTTTAAATTAGATCAATGTGTTTACTGCACACTTGGCATTCATCTTTGGTCTCCATATAAGACCATAGCCAAAAGAAATAACATGTTTATCAATATCCTTACATGCCTTATTAAAAAAATACTGGAGGTGTAGGTAAAATACCAAATCAAAGAATGCAAGAGAGTGAGACAAGACAATACATTTCTACTGAACACCAGGCATGCTCAATTTAGTACTCAATACAATGCCAGCAATAGAAGCAGTATAGCATGTTGTCCAATGAGTGCCAGTGGAAAATACAGCCAATGGTAAAAGTATCAATGGCTGCAATTCAGAGGTAAAATAGAACCAGCAAATACAAATTGTTTTAAGGTTGGAGCCCTGAAATTAAACACTTTCCAATATTGCATTTGTGTTATGTGATCAATCATACGACACAATTTATATCACAACAGCTAACACAATTGTAAGACTAGCTCAGCGCCGAATTTATTTTCAGTGGTAATGCTCATTCTTTTTAAAGTTAGGTTTTTCTGTGATGGAGATTGCTGGTGTTACTGCTTTACCGAGTGGTTTAGTAGCACTAAATATTAAGGAACTTTGTTAGAATGACTTCCCTTTCTGGAAAGGTGTCATACTTTTTCATATTTTCAAAATGTATCTGAGTGAAGAGTGGCGATAAACACTCATGTCCTCTCCCCATTGCTGTATCACTTGAGAGTATGAAGACATGAGAGAGGTAGTTATTGGACGTACTAATGTTGAGCACAGCCGAGAAGCCACACAGGTCACGAAGACAAATCTAGCAAAAAACATTGGGCCTCATTACAAGCATGCTGGCCCAGAAACAGTGCCGGTAAGCTTACCGGCACCGTTGTTTCTGGACCATCACACTACAACTCTGCCGGGCAGGAGCCCTTCCGCCCCATAGGTCGGACCGGCACCCGCACGCAGAGTTTCACGGAAGCACTGGCACTGTTATTACCAGTGCCAGTGTTTCCGTGGTCCACACTCCCATAGAGTCCTATCGGACTCTATGGTAATGGGAACAACATTTTATCCGCGCCTGACTTCCCGGCCGCCGGGGTTGTAATCCCCCGGTGTTACCGGCAAGTCTGGCGCCAGTAACTGTTGACGGGTCCGGCGGCAAGCGGCCGGTATCACCAGCACGGTTACCGCTGGACCCGTAATGAGGCCCATTGACTCCAACCTCAGTTAAACCCCACATGAACAATATTATATGCCTTTATGGGTTCCCAGTCTACATTTCTTCCGCAAGCCTTTCAAATCTATTTTATAGGGGCAGGAAAGTCAGTTATCAATGCTACAACCGTTTCATCTTTAACCCACTGGAAACCGTGCTATGCATATTGAAAAACATTCAGGATGAATGTTTGCTCCATTTATTGAATATTCACTACCCACAAAAGACCTGCAGAACAACGATGAAGGATGAAATACTGCCGAATCCCTGGTTTGCTTTATGTGATGCAGATTGCAGACAAATGTGTTTCATCAATGAACAGTGTAAGTTCAAATAATGTTACCATTTAGCCACATTCACTTTGTACAGAGTGCATTTCTGTGAAATTGCATCCCAGATATTTCAACAGTGTTTTCATATTGTTCTGTTTGACACTTATCATACACTTTAGAACAAGTTTTATTTTCATCTATGTTAAAGTCATACTCAAAATTATTAAGCATGATCATCATGGCAAAAAACCCTGTAAAAATGCCGGAGTCTAGCATAATAGGCCCTGGATGCTAGCTGCTACCCACTAGTCCATGAAGGATGCTAGACTGAACTGAATTTTGAAGAGTTAGCTCGGGTGCTAGGGTCAATGGGAATTCCTAAATAAAGGATCTCCTTCTTGAATCAGTTAAATATAATTTGATTCTGAAATGTTTGTCATCATGAAATAAAGATGCTTTAAATGTGCTTTTAGTGTACCTGACAGTCTCAATCATTGGAAGAAGGCATTAAAACTAGACATGTACCACCATTCTGAAAAGGATGACAACTGGAAGTGAGCCTCTTATGCTAGAATGCTCTCTCTCCAATAAGGGCATTACCTGCACAAGTGCTCTGAGCCGCCAGTGAGAGACTGCACTCTGGCACCGGTAGCTGCTACTTAACGGGCTAAAGTATTTATTATAGCTATTTCAAATCTCTGCCGTGACACTGTAGTGGTAAACTTAATACAAATTAGACACAATTGCTGGACCAAAACACAAGGTACTGGGATGGTGTCTTTTTGTATCCGTACATAATGTGCTGTTCCCAACTCCATACTAATGGTGCGAGGCCTATGAAACTTACTATTCCATACAAATGGTTGGTAACCTAACATTAACTTAAGACTCCTGAAATCGACACATGATAAACATGAGGAAAAATACACCAAGGAACAGCTGTTCTGTTTCTGAGTATCATCTAAGAAATGCTGCAATGTATATCAAATGAAAACCTGACACCTATTTAAATGTACATCATTTTACAATCATATGGTAATTGTGAGCAAATTAATGTTTATTTCAATACGCCAATATGTATTGTAACCTGTGTTTTATACAAACATGACATGATAGTGATGAACCTGTACATTAAAACTGTGTGTTTAAAACTGCACACGAAAATGAAACTGCATTATTAGTGCAGTAAATAATGTATTTGTTAAATAGATGTACATTACAAATGGTAGTGGGGGAAATGTATTACCATTTGAAACTGAAGCACGCATGCATGGTGCATTTAAGAATCAAAAGAGTGCAAATCTATTGTTTCAGACCATGTTTTCGAAGCTCGGAAGGCGGTTAGTTTTGGAATTCATGAGTTAGCCATCTGTCCAAGCCAGGCTTCTTATCCGATCATCCAACATCAAATAAACATCAAGAGGGCTGTACCCACAGAAATAACGGTTCACTTTGGAAAAATAGAAGAGAAAAACATCAACTTTTCACATGTCCAAATCCTCAGTTTGATGGTGTGGGCCTGTGTTAAGAGCATCAAGTGACCTCTCCACCAGTCTTATGAGAGGATCTGGTTTTTCAACATACCAATTGAGCAAACAAAAGTTCCTCTTTGCTTTGATCTTTTCTGAACATTAGCTTGGCCATAAACTAACATCTGCCATTTAATAGATGCTTGGTAGACAACCCAGTGTCGAGTTATTGGTTAAGCTGAAATAAAACCTCCATGTACAAAATGACACATACAAAACTCATGGTCACTTTAAATTTGCCTTATCATGCAGATTACATTTTTCACTGTAACTTTGTTTACCTGAAAAACAATGGTAGTTTTGGAATCAGGAGAGACTTCCCCATGAAATACTAAACACAATATATTAATATTTATCCATTATTTAATATATATATATATATATATATATATTAAATTGTAATAACTGTCATCTTACACTCCACGGAAGCATGTACCATGTCTAAAGATGCAGGACTGCTCTGCAATTTAAAAAATGTCACCTTTAATAATGGAAAAAAAATCAGAATCAAAGATATGGCAGAAATATGGATAAGAGTCTCAAATTGTACAGAGACACCACTTGTCACATGTCTAAAATGTTTTGGATCTATCAAATCAAGGTGTGTTTTCTCTGGTAGTGTCAATTTTTATGGGAACCGATGTGAAGACTCAACCAAATATGAAGTCATATGACCTGGTGTTGAGAATTCGGACGCAAAGTCCAACCCACTGAAAGTAGCAAGAGCTCTGGGATTCTGGGAAGTCTGCAGACTGGGAACCCTTCCCGAGTGCATGAGTGATGAAGTGGGATAACACAGTGAGATGGAAGGACTCCGTATGGCCTGTCCAGAGGAAGCCTGGAGCAGACTTTGCCTAATAGGACCTGATTCACTGAGAGGGATTGGAACCGGAGACTGGTGGGCCGAGCTGACAGGGTGAAAGCTGCCTGGAGCTGCGAGAGGCCATGCCAGGTCTGATTCCTAAAAGTAGTAAGTATAGAAACCCCAAACAATTAAATATATCTCCTTAAGAATTCTTTATCAGCAGGCCCACTTAAGGGGATGAGAATGGGTAGGAAGTTGCTGGGGAACGGATGTAAAGTACAATGCTGTAGCATTGTTCAGTGCAAAATTCACCTTGCTCTCCGACAATAGCCGCAGCACAGAGAAATGTTTAAAACACAGCGCATAGGGCCTGATCATGTGTTTGGAGGTATTATACCCAGTAATATCTCTATCCTAATTTACCCTTGCCACATGCAGTAATTACCGGGTGGCCTATGTGGCCCCTATCGTTATTACCCATATTGAGTTCCAAAAGGGACAAAGCAGCCTGTAATTACTACATACGGTAGTGGTTTCAAATGGTGGTACAATCCGCAACTCAAAACCAGCTTGTAAAATGAGTTTCAGTAATTAAACGTATACTTTGGCAGAGTGGTAAAACACCTGGTAACATCATTAACCAGGTGTTTTACCACTACCACAAACCTTGTAAACAGGCCCATAGCATTTTCTGGGCAAAAAGTGCATTGTCTTGACACTAGCTAAGTAAAACAAACCCTGTGTTTTCAAATGTGTATTTTTCAGTGACTGGAGCTGTGGACGGGTGTACAACACTCAACAACTTAACAGTCAAATACATTAAAAAAAAAAAAAAAAATGGAGACAACATTATTCTTGGTGGATGAAAGGGAGATAGCTTGTTCACTTCAATTCCCTAGAATATTTTACAACTTAAAATGACAGTGAGCAGCAGGGAGAGGACCCAGTATTAGATAGACCTGAATTATCAAGTAGAATTAGGGGGATAGTTCCTCTCCTTTCAGAATATCCTTTTTTCATGTTCCTGGCATGTGAGAAAGAATAAATAGGTTGTGCCCTCTGAAATGAAAGCACAGCTTCCCTAAACCCACGCCTATAGATTCTTATTGTAACCCTCCAGTTTACATTTACACATATCCCACACTAGAACCCATCAGCACCACATATAATCTGATAATACTACACAAATGTAGAAATGTATTTTAATGTTGATTATTTATTTTGCACCTATACACAAGTGTTTCAAAGTGCAACAAGGCAAGGAAGAGGAACAAAGGGAAGACAAGAAAAACAATCTTACTAGGCCTTGTGACATTCAGATAGTGCAAGTACGCAACACAAAGGGCAGAGGAGAGGGTGCAGAGGGAAGTGCAACCAGGGTGGCAGGTTCTGAGTTAGGTGCGAGGGAGGCCGGGACTACAGGGTGCAATCCCAGCTAGGAATGTTATCTATGTTTGATGTTGACTATTCCTGTGAAACCTCTCTCTGATAGCAACACAGTTTGTTGTTGGAGAAAATAACGTGCATTAAGTAATTTGTCATAATATATTTGCTTTATATGAATTAATGTTTGTTTAGTAAATTAGCAAGATCCTAGTAAGCAGATAATTTTTCTGTAAGACAATCTGTTTGTAAATTGTGTACCATTGTTGGTGACTTCCCCAACATAAAGTTACAGGACAGTATTTTGGGGTGGGACTGTGTAATAGGGGGTCTTAGGCCAGGGGATGCTGCCGTGGAAGATTATTTTTGCATATCTGTATACTATTCGACAACACAATGTGTTCTTGGCTGCAATGAAACCCGCTACATATCATTTGCAGGATTATCACTATCCTGGGCTTCTCCCATGCTGCTCTGCCAAAAGGTCTAAGGAAAAATAGTTTGTGGAACAGTGACAACAGCCATACATGAATGGCGATTCCAGTTACTGTTTTGTACAGTGAATGGCACAGTATTCACTACATCCATTAATTAACTCTGTGACTCAATTTGCATGTAGAACCTTTTACTTTATAGTTATGTGGTGTTGGATTCATTTCTTTTAAAAAAGGAGTTCAGCACATTTTGTGCATGTTGTACTCAAGAAATGTTAGAAAACGCTATAGTACATATCTTGTTAATTAACATGTTTCTGCACAGGAATGCAGAATTGTACCTCAGACATGGATGGCTGTCATCCTGATGAGGGGCACTACATCTCTACCATTCAATGTTCTGTCAAGGCCAGCATTTTTCAAAGGGATTTTCCTTGCTGCAATTGCTCGCCAAGATGAGCTTTTCCAGCAAGAACAAAAGAGAGCGGTATGTTCAATAATCACTCAAGTACAGTACTTCCCACAAGACATCTGAGCAACAGCACAACACTTAGCAGGAGCAATCCAGCATGAAGCCTTAACGCCACCCATTTCACACTTCCTTGGCATGTTCTACTCTGGGCATATTTTCAAGGGGAGAAAATACTCATCAGTGTGGTCACTTAAGAGCATCAGTTTATTTTATTTAAACTTTTATACAGGTAGACATACTCAGACTTGCTTGAAGAGCTTTAAAATATTTAAAGGGAGTAGGTGGAAAAAGGGGTTACAATGTTTAAAAGAGGATAGGAAGATCAGTATAAAGGATATTGGTGGAGGTCTGGCTAGATTGGGTGGGAGAAAAGGTAGATTTTTAGGCTTTTGCAGAAGGTGATGATGGAAGGGGACGCGTGGATGTGGGGTGGCGGGGTTGTTCCTAGCATTGTGTGTCCATTGAGCAAAGGCTTGTTTTGGGGTGCAGGTTAGCTTGCAGAATGAAATGGGTAGAAGATTTTGGTTGGATTATCTGGAGTTTGTGTGGGGGAAAGGTTTCAGCTTGCTGTGAAGGTAGGATTAGGTTTTGAGGTGGATGGCCTTGTATACAATAAATATTAGTCGACTTGTTGGTCCCTTCAGGTCATTCTCCAATTTGTCCACAGCTTTGCCAGCCCAGAGTCAAGCATCCATTCATATTATCACAATGAGAAAGAACAGAGCTGCTTTCTTTAGACTGATCCCAATGGCTTTGACACAGTTCACACATTCAAGAGAATGTCTAGTGGCTGGTTGGCAGCCAACAGTCTCCTTTGACATCAAATTCACAGCCTCAGTCACATAGGCTGTTTCCTCTCACACAGAATGACGAAAAGGTTACAGACTTTGACATGGTCAGAGTGTTTTAGTAGCAGCCTGTCACTACACAATCCCTTTAACTGGCACAGAGTGCAGCACAAAAAACTACTCACACAATACTTGGAGCAGAAATATTACCATACACCTTAAAAACAAACAGTAATGCTGGCATGGTATTTCCATTATTTAAAATAATGAGTGTGCTTCACAAAAAAGCAGGCATTAGCAAATATATCCATTATGTGGTATCAGGTGGTCAGAAATAAATATTGTGCTTGAGCAAAGATGATAAAACAATATAGACCCTTACCTTTCGATTGGCTCGATGTTGTTGCAGGTGTTTATGAAATGGCGAAGAGGATTCCTGTCAAAATAGATGACAAACAATTTCAAAAGATGCTGGAACATCCACATTATTGGTCTAACACAAATACACAACAATCCTTTTACATGGGCAGGAAGAAAAAACAATTTATTTATTTGACAGCAAATAGAAAGATTACAGGAGTCAACCCCAATATCAATCATTTACACATCCATTATCTGATATAACCTGTGTAACACATATATACAATATGCACACTTGTGGACTATAATTTAGACACCCTGAACACAGAAATAATCCAGAAAGAGTACTGTTGTTCTTGCTTCCTGTAGGAAACCATGGTGAAATGAACGCATACAAAGTCTTTAACTCATAAAAAGAGGATTTCAATTAAATTTCAAGTCCAGTACAAAAGTAATCCATCAAACTCACATCTAATGTAACAATGCATGTACATTTAAGGTACAGTATGTGGCTTTAAGGGTCGTTCATAATACTGTAGACTAGTAGGAACTATATAATACAACAGGTTTATACAGTATAAAATGGAGTGACTTCAATAAAAGGCATACTAGTCTTATGTCAGTACAATCGAAAGGAAAAGGAAACACGTGAACAAGTGTCAGCAACACGCCTACTGCATATACACACGCATTGTGAAATTCCCAGTTTTTCCATCTGACAATAACAGTCATAACAACTAGACTACGTCTTGTGCTTTTCACATTCATGGACCTTCATTGCTCGTTTTAGCTTCTCGTTGCAGTACTTTCACATGCATGGAAATGGTAGTCAGTTCCTGGTAACCTATGCACAGAATTCTGAAAGATATCCTCAGCAGCTTCCATGGGTGGATGAAGGGATTCATGACAATATGCCATTAAGGCATGGAGAATGGATGGGGTAGCCCTAAAAGGGAAATTGGGATACCATGATTCATCCGACGATGTATTATCCTCTGAGTGTCACCTGCCCCTATGTGATCCCCCATCATAGCAGCGCCCAGGGTCAGTATCAGACAGCGGCTGCTGTACCCTGGCCACATGAGCAGAGGTTTCCTCAGGAAAGGAGTGATATCAGAAGATTCATCAAAAAACCTACATACTAGGCTTAAAGTCTCTCCTCCATGCACTTTCCAAGGACTAACCTCCTATGTTGCATTAAGTGGGACTGATTCTGACCAGGAATCTTCTGTTATATTAACATAACACATTTTATCAAGTAGTACAGTGTTTGTAGATCAATAAGTGGTATCATTTTGTGATGCAGTGAAATTATATTCATTCTTACAATAGTATCCACCCCTTTGATGAAGTCCCAGCATTATATAGGGAACTGTGCTTTACAATGAGGAGGTGAATCTATGTCCGGAACTGCACAATGCTCACAGTGGGGTTTGTCAATCTACTATACTGGAATATTTATGTAGAACAAAAATATGTTCATATATCTAACAAATCAGACATGCTCATCCATATCCTGCAACTCTTCAATGTCATCTTTAGGATTTAACCACGCTCCTTTGGAAAAGTCTTAAGTCTAGCCCCTAATACATCCCTATATACCTCTAAAATAGGGAAACTAAAAAAAAAAAAACATTGACTCATCTATCCCAAACAGTGTGTGTATCTGAATTGGCATGGCAGGCCTACTAATGTGATGTATTGTTTTACCCAGAACTGACCCAAAGGAAGTAGATGAAGGCTTATGGTTCCATGAACTCTATCTCTTGTATAATGAGCATGGGTAGGCTGATGTTTTACTAGACTGCTAGAATAAATGTTCTAAAGAAATGGTGTGGCTTGCCCACAGCAAACAATTAAACCAAGCTATAATCCCCAAAAATATCTTCCATCGTCGGGTCCAAAACTAGCGGCTGGTGGAATGTGAAAATCGTGCGTCTTTGTATTGTTCTGTAGAGGTCTCTGGTTACTGTGTCAGACAGCCAAATTAGATGATTATTCTTTATTATCCATCATTAATTGTTCCACACCTTCTCTTGCCCGTTGTCCAGGTTGTTCAAGCAGAACGATATTCTCCTTTCAGTGCAGGGGGAATAACCATCTGGAGCTGGTTTCAGGTGGTCAAATGAAACCTGATGTGGCCCGTTTTGGTAGGCAGGGGCCTTGTGGACTACTGTTCTCGTACCCACACGCTGTTATGCTCACCTGGTCTCTGCGGAGGCATTGGGGCACGGTTGCAGCCTTCCCTGAACTTGAATCACCCCCTTCAGGCCTCTCCCTCAGTAGAAAAGCTGTGAGCGGTGGTACGTGGTGATACTGCTCCTGCGTGGAGATAACACTGTGTGAGTGCGCCAATCTGTGATTGTTGTACCTCTCGAACCCTTCACCCCCAAAGTACGATTTCTGTGAGCATACGCTGGCTCATAAAGCTCACCTATGAATTATGTAAGATAAGCTCTCCGTCCTGCTACTTCTGGTAGGGGTGCGTCGAATGGGATCTAGTTCCTTCACTGATCCCCGATAAGGATTAGTCCAGTCCAGCTGCGACTATGATTCTCCTTATGATTGGTAAGTCTTTCTTGAGCTCTTGTGATGCTGTTCGTTCTGTTTAATATTTTTATATGTTGCTCCTATTTATGCCCGCAATAATGTCTCTCTTCTGTTTTCTTCCCTAGATGGAAATGTGGCCTCAATGCAGCTGTGAGACGCGAGACTCGGCCGGATGGAAGATGGATGCTACCGCAGTGTTCGACAGCAGGTAAGTGATGGTTTAAGGAAAAGCACGAAGTATGGCGGAGCGGAACCTGACTGTTTTTTCGATGTCTAACCTTGTCTTCTATTTTTCCTTGCAGGCGCTGCTGTCGAGGATGGAGTGTGTCGTGCTGCGGTGCCAAGATGAAGATTTCGGCGTTCCGGAAAGTGTAAAGATGAATACTTGGTTCACCGACGAAGAGATGTACAGGTAAGAACAGCTTCCCCCAGTTGGTAAGTATGCTGGCAGGAAGCAGGATGTCCAGGAAGCAGGATCTTCAAAGGTAAGTCTGACCTCAAGTGACAGTGAGCGTTAAGATGCTTGCAAAGGCAGAATAATGTGAAGCATCTGTCTTGAGAATCCGGGCAGCTTATTAGCTGAGATCGGGGGCACGCCCATTAGGGCCGGCTTACCAACCACATCCTGCCACTCCTAGAGAGTGAGCATGTGCGAAGGCAATCCATTAGCAGCCACACCCAAGAATACACTCGGGGCTGCTTAATGGATGGAATGTTAAAGGTTAATGCAGATGAAGTGCTATGTCCATAATAAAAGCTTTTTCGTGTTAAATGGATGTTCTTGTTTACTTTTGTTCATGAGCCTGGCGCCAAAGGCGCCTGGCCAGTGTCCACCCAGGTCTCCTGTGCATGGGACCCCTGCATGCCTGTGCCCCTGACTTCATGATCATGACACACACAAGAAGCCCTGCACTGGCTGGATGTACTTAGGATATATTATTATTATATTTATTGAGCGCTGAACTGGCTGGGAGAAGCAACAAAGTGTTTTAAAGAGGTCCACAACAATACAGATCCATAAGGAACAAGTTACTTACTTGTAACTATTGTTCTCGAGCATTGGTCTGGCATGGGTTCACATGCTCATGAATATTCCCAGTCGTCAGGCCGGGAATCCTTGGTAAAAGAAAAACAGTTTCACTTTCACTTACAAACTGTATTTCTCCTCTAAACCAATCACTGTCCTCTTGGTCATATTGCCCGCAGCCTATTTATTTATTTATTACATTTGTATAACGCACACACAGCCCTTGGGCATCGAGGCGCTGTTAAATGCACAGAGCTTAGTTACCGGGGAGGTACAGGTGGGAAATGCATTTACATGTTGTACAATAATACATTAGGGGTACAGCTTATAGATACATGTTGTAGATTACCAGGAGATGCATTTAGCAATCACAGGTGATGAGTGGGGCAAAAAGTGCTTATTTCATGGCTTTGCAGAAAGCCATGAGAGATACCTCGCCTCGAAGAGTAGGAGGTAGGGCATTCCAGTGTGAGGGTGCAAGGTAGGGGAAGTTAGCGCCACCTGCTCTAGCTTTTCTTTTATCATGGGCACGCTAAGCATGTTGGTATAAGGTGTCCTGGTTGGCCTTGTGGAGGTGGAAGGATGGATTATTTGCGATAGGAAGTCTGTGCAGAGAGGTGAATGCACTTATGGTCAGGGTCAGCGCTTTGAGTATGATCCTTTCTTTCATTGGGAGCCAGTGGGCTGATTTTCTGGCGGCCGTGATGTGTTATCTTTTGGAGATGCCTTTAGCTGCACAAAGCGCATTGTTCTGGGTGACTTGTAGTCTTTCCAGGTTTTTTGTGGAAGTCCCCAAGAAAAGTACATTACAGTAGTCTAGCCTTGAACCTGTGATGGCTCTGGCTATGTTGGTGCAGCTCTCCTTGGAGAGAAAAGGCCTAGCTGCGTTAATGAGTTTAGCACGGTACGCCGCTGAGGAGGCGATTGCACCGTTTCGTCTATTCATGGATAAGTTGGAATCCCGATAGACTCCGAGGGTTTTCACTGTGTCAGATACTGAGATTTTGTCAATGGTGAAATGGCTAAACTGGGTGTCAAGGTTTTTAAGTGTGTCAGAGGATCCTACCAGAAGGAGTTCCGTCATGTCAGAGTTAAGGCATAGTCCGTTGGCTGCCACCCATGTCTGGATAGTGTTGTAGATGTTGTCGAGTGTCGTGGAGTCCATGTCATAGTTCCCTGCAAGGTTGAGGAGGATCTGGGTATAGTCCGCGTAGTTGGTTTAGGAGATACCCAGTGCGTGAAGGATGAGGAAGAGAGGGTGTGTAAAGATGTAGAGAGTGGGAGAGAGACAGTCCTATCCCTAAGCATCTCCTCTGGCAGCCATCTTCAGATTTGGTAAGCATGAAAAGTGGCAGTATGCCCAAGAAGAGCCGCAGAGGGGTAGGAGGGAGCGTTCACATGTCAATCCATGCCAGACCCATAATGGAGAACAATAGTTACAGGTAGGTAACTTGTACCTTCTCCAACATGGGATCTGCCATGGCTTCACATGCTCATGAATAACAAATACATGGCAGTACAACATTACACAACCACAGGAGGTGGCGAGGCTCAACAAACAATTACTCTTACCTCTGGAACAGACTCGCCTTAAGCGTTGCGTAGCACTGCTTGACTGACTCTTGACTCCTCTCTGGCATCCCTGTCGATGCACCAGAACTTTGTGAAGGTGTGCATGGACCTCCACATAGCAGTCTTGCAGATGTCCAGCAGGAGAACACCAGACCGGAAACCGTAGTCGCAGTGATCGCTCTGGTGGAGTGGGCTCTCAGACAGCCGGACAGCGGTCAGTTCGCCAACTGATGAGTGCGTGATGCAGCCAGAGAGTCACCTTGAGATGGAAGCCTTGGACAAGGCCTTCCGATTGTTCATAGTATCAAAGTTAACGTACAGTTGTGAAGTCTTCCGAAAACTCTGTGTGTGTCACGTAGAACTTCAGGGCACGAGCAACATCGAGCGAGTGCAAAGCCCTCTCAGCAGGTGACAAAAGGCTTTGGGAAAAACACAGGTAACGCCACAGCTCCAGGATATTGATGTGGAGATCCTTCTCCTCTGGCAGCCACAGGCCCTCGCGTGCAGACGTCCGGTGTGGGCGCCCCAGCCTTCCAGGGAAGCGTTCGAGGTCACTGTTTCCTTGCTTGGGGGGCTTTTGATAACCCTGTGCCCCGGGGTGAACGTCCCACCACCCTATGGCCCGACGGAATTCCTTGTTGAGCGGGATCTTGTGTGCTAAGCTTCTAGACACCTGTATCCAGCGAGTGGCCAGGAACTCCTTAAGAGGTTCCATCCGTAACCTGCAGAGCTGGATAAGGTAGATGCAAGATGACATCATGCCGAACAGCGACTTGATGGCCCACACCGTGTCGGTCTTCAATGACAACAGTCGTTACACTTTCTCCAGCATGGCCGCTACCCTCTCCTCCGAGGAAGATGCTAGGCAGGAGACTGTGCTGAGCCTGGCTCCCAGGAACACAGCGTTCTGCGATGATGTCAAGCAAGACTTTGGATAATTTATAGAGAATACCAGATCCATCAGCAGCCGGACGGTCGTCTGTGTCCGACGGCTAACTCACAACCTGGCCTGGATAAGACAGTCATGGAGGTACCAGTACACGTGTATCCCTCAGTCGTAGATGGGCCGCCAGTGGGGCCAGGCACTTCATCAATACCCTGGGCGCCGACTTCAGGCCAAAGGGGTGGGCTTTGAACTGGTAGTACCATCCCTGCACTACAAAGCGTAGGAAATTCAGTGCTTCTTGTGGATGGGGAAGTAGGCGTCCTCCAGATCCAGCGACGTCAAGGTGTTTACTTCTTCCAGTTGGCCGAGCACGTGCTCCAACATGACCATCCTGAATTCATGGGACTTGAGGTACTTGTTGAGATGTCACAGGTCTAGAATGGGCCTCCAAAACCCGGTTTTCTTTTTTACTAAAAAGTATCTGGCATAGACTCGGGAGCCCCGTAGTCATTGGGGAACCAGCTCTATCAGACGTTCTCGCAGCATGGCTCATACCTCCTCCAAGAGCTGAGGGATGTGCTGCTCCTGCCAGGCCACCGGAGGGATCCGCGGACACCTGTGCTGAAACTCAAGGGTATGTCTGTGGGTGGGAGCATCCAGCACTCATCCGTCGGTGGTGATCTTCTCCCACTAGCTCACAAATCCCATCAGCCAGCCTCCCACCAAGGTGCACGGGTGGGCCCAACGTCCTGCCTTGTGGACAACAGCAGCATTGACCTCCTCCCCGTAGGCCTGGGAACAGCCCCTGTAGGCTTCCTGGGTAATGGACATGGAGGGCTGGGGGTATGACTAGGAGAAACCTTTCGACGATCTGCTCGACTTCCCCCTGGAGCAGCGAAAGTAAAAGCAGTGCTGCTGGAATGTGCCCAGGGAACGTAGTGACTCATCGACAGCCTTACCAAAGAGGTCATCTCATTTGAACAGCATGTCCAGTACCCTCGTCTGGACTTTCTGGAGGAAATTCGTGGCCTTCAGCCATCCATTACGACGAAGGCAGACACTGTTCCCCATCTCCCGAAACCCGTGTCGGCGATGTCCAATGCCACTGTGTTGGCGTGATCCGAAGCCACCTCTCCCTCTTGGTAAAGGGCAATCGAGTCCATCCTCGTCCGGGAGGAACTCCATAATCAGTCCCAGCTTGTACCACAGCTCCCTGTCGTACCTGGCCAGGATCGCCAGTGCGTTGGCCGCCTTTATGGTGGCCGCTGCAGTGTAAATAACGGTGTAAATAACCTTCCTTTCTATGGCGTCCATCCTCTTAACCTCGCTGTCTGGAGGGACTGAGGATGGCAAGGGAGGGTTTGCCGACCGTTTCCATGTGGCCGCCGGAAATACAGAGTCCGGCGATGGTTGAGATTGTAGGCAGTACGGTGCGGATTCCAGCACCCAGTACTTTTCCAGCCTATCACTCTTTGCCGGATCCGGGCAAAGGTTCTTCAAGAGGGCCAATCCCTCATCCCACACGTCGTCCAAAAGAGGCACCGCCATGATTATGGTCTTCCTCTTGGCCTCACGCCTCTGGTACAGGAAGCGCTCCTGATTGGTTTCCTCAGGCGTAAGCTGGAAAAGTTCAGAGGCCGTGGCGACCATGGCGTGGAAAGACCCCTCCTCATCCGGTGGGGACGCCCTTGGCTGCAGGCACCCGCGAGCTGTGACGGGATTGTCTTAATCTGTCGTGGCCGTATTCGTGTCTGCCAGATGAGGGGGGCACCTGGCGCGGATGTGGATGCTGAAACATGGGCATCGGGTGACGCTTCGTCTTCTGTGACAGAGGTTGGTCGGGGCCTGGGGGGACGTAGGTGTCGGTACCCGCAACAACCTCTTCTGGATCTCTGACACCAAGGTGTGGAGGGTCAAAAAGATGTCCAGCGACACATCTCTCAGCTGAGCTGGCATGAGAGGGGCACTAGGCGCCTCGCCACCATCGCCCACGTCCTTGTGCATCGTGTGCAAGGACTCTAAGTCCTCGTAGTCTGTTGACGAAACATCCATGGCCAGGGGTTGGACCGGGGCCTCCTTGCCCCTGCCCCACCCCATTTTTTCCATCCTCGGGCGTCGGAGAGACGGAATCCTCTTCTCCGGCGTGCCTGCAGACTTTGCCAACGTCACTGCGGCGGTTTCCCCCTCAGAGGTAGGGGCACCTTCTGCGCCGTGGTGGGCTACCCTCATTGGGTCAGCCCCTTTAGATGTCGCTAGAGCAGCCGCCAACAGCTGTAGCATCGACAAAGACATCTTCTGCGCCGACTGGGCCTTCGTGGACAGATCAGCCTTCTTCTCTTACGCCCTTTGTTTCTTGGGCCTCTCCTGCAGTTTAGCCGGGTTGGGCGATTTCCTCTTGGAGGAGGAGTTCAATCCTTAGCTGGTGATAGAGGCGGATGGTGATGTGGAGCACGCCCTGTCCATTGCAGACACGCTTGAGTGGCGACCACCGGTAGAACCGGACTTGCAGTGCTGGGCCTCGATATGGGCCCCCAGGTGTAAGGTGCACTCAAAAGGACTTAGAAGCCTGCTCCTCGGACCGACTGATCCTGGGTGAGGCATGACCCTGCTCAGAGCACGGGGCAGAGGCCTTGGCGTTCAGCCATGCAACCAGTCTACTGAGACGGTCCTTCGTCGTCTTCTTGGAGAAGCTGAGACAGATCTCGCTTTCTCCTTCCTTGTGGTCCGGATGACAGATCCTCGCTGTCAACAGATGGAGAGAAGAGCACAGCGGCTCTTTTGGAACAAAAATAGCAATTTCATCGTAGAAGTAGCTCACAGAGCAAAACTCAACGACTCCCAACACTGAAGTGTGCGGTAGAAATCTGATGATGGCTACCAGAGGAGTGGCTTTGGGAGAGGATTGCCACTGGCTGGGGGCAGTATGACCCAGAGGACAGTGATTGGTTTAGAGGCGAAATACAGTTTGTAAGTGAAAGTGAAACTTTTTCTTTTACCGAGGATTCCGGACCTGCCAACAAGGAAAATTCATGAGCAGGTGAATACATGCCAGACCCCATGGCTGGAGAACTGAGCGTTTTTCAGAGGTAACAATAGAACAGATACACAGCGGGGGTGGGATACAGAGGGGACCAGCTGTACCGGGTGGTGGGGAGAAAAGGGGAGGGCGTGCCTAGAAAGTGAGGGGGCACAAGGGGAGATGTGGTGGCCTAGGTGTTGAGGCAGAGAGATTCCTTGAAGAGGTGGGTCTCAAGTTATTTTCTGAATTGTAGGAGCGTGGGGCAGGTCTGATGCGGACATGGAGGAGGTTCCATATTCTTGGGGCATAGGCAGAGTAGGCTTGAATTCTGGTTCTTTCTTTTTCGCAGCAGCGGATTTCAAGATTGCCCGTGTCCTGGCTTCTGGTGGTGCACTGTCCGCCAGAGATACTGAGTTTCTCCGCAAGGTAGCTGGGTGACCTAAAGGCGACTGCCTTATGGATGATGCAGAAAGATGGTGAAGGTGATTTGTGCATGCAGTGGAAGCCAGTGAATGTCGATGAGGGCCAGGGTGATGTGATGGAACCTGCGTAGACCCTTGATAAGGCATGCAGCTGCGTGTAGGACTCTTCTCAGGGTCACAAGGGAGGATGACCGGAGGCCTTTTGAGGAGTGCATTGCCCCCATCCAGGTGGGATAGGACCTGTGCTTGAACAGTGGATCTAAAGCTGCCTGGAGGAAGGAAGGGCTGGACTTTTCGCAGGAGGGAGAGCAGACACCAAGCTGTCGCAGTTTTCTTAGCCATGTGTGCCTTGAAGGAGAGGTGCTTGTCTATGTGGAGCTGGAGGTGAGCTCAGGTGTGAGCCCCTCAGAGTTCATGGTTGATAGCCCAGTCTGAACATCTGGGTCTTCGGTGTTGTTGGTGAGGAGTAGGAATTCAGTCTTGGAGGGGATGGGCTTCAAATATGCATTGGACATTCAAGACTGGATCAGCGAGGGGCCGGTTTTGAGCCTATGGATGTCCTTGATGGAGTCGATCTTGAGGTATAGCTGTGTGTTTTTTTATTTGATAACGTGCACCAAACCCTCAGGTAGCTGGGCGCTGTGTTACAAGTATACTTAAAGCTTGGTTACACAGTAAATAGGGTACGTACATACAGGAAATACACAGAATTATTTCCACATAGTTTACACAGAGAATAGTGGTCACATAACTGTATTACAATATTCCAGTCGACAGATGCAGTAGTAACAAATACACTGAGAACGGTAAGGCCTGACAAACAGTTAGCAAGTGCAGTCATGGTATCAGTACAGGAAGAGATGAGTTTAGGAGTCGTTCGTTCGTATCCAGGTGAGGACTTTCCGTCTAAATCTGGAGTAAGGTTGGTCAGTTCTGAGATCTAAGGGGAGAGTATTCCAGGATTGCGCGGCTATGGCCGGGAAGCTGGAGCCGCCAGCTGTAGTGCGTTTAAATTTAGGGATCTCTAGAGTGTGGGCATTGGCAGATCTCATGGGGCGGGCAGGGAGTCTCTTGTTTTTTCTTTCTACAAGTTAAAGTGGAGCTATGTTGTTCAGACATTTGGACATGAGAGAGAGTGTTTTAAGGAGGATCCTGTTAATCTTAAGCCAGTGGACTTTTTCTAAATGTAGAAATGTGGTCTCTGTAGGGGATATTTAGAGCAGCCCTAAATATCCTAGAGCAGCCCTAAGGGCATTGTTTTGAATGGTGTTCTCGACATACTGATGGACGTGGATGTGCATGGCTAGGAGAGCTCCCAGCGGCACCATGTGTAGATTGGAGATCGTTGGGGATAGGATGGAAACCTGCGGGACTCGACAAGTGACGGGTAGCATTGGAGACCTAGAGGAGTCAATCTGAACAAACTGCTGCTGGTTGGCGAGGTAGGACTTTAACCAGCATAGGACAAGGTTGTTGATACCCATGCGCCTATGTATGGTGTTCAAAAGCGCCTGGTGATCTACTTTGTTGAAAGCGGGCGAGAGTTCGAGTAGAACCAGGAGGCAGAGGTTGCCATCACGGATGTTGAGGGCATCGTCGACCACCAGTTTGGTTGCTATCTCCGTGCTACATCAGAGTCTGAACGGGGGTTGGTAGATTGATGGTGTCAATGTGTTGCTGCTGTTGTGCAGCTACTGTTTTCTCAATGAACTTACCTAGGAAGGGAAGATGGGTGATGGGGCGATTGTTACCTAGGTTGTCAGGATCCAGAGTGGGTTCTTTTAGTAGATGGAGGATTTGTCCTGTTTTTAGGGGTTGATGGAAAGGTGGCCTTGAGTTAGGGAGCGGTTGATGATCTCCAGGTAGGGAAGGAGAGTTTCTGGGTCTTGAGGATGGATGCTGGGAGCATGTCGTCTGTATACAATGTGGCTTTGATGGTGGCCATGGTTTCTCGAAGGTCCTCTGTCGAGAGTGCCTTGAATGTTGTCCAGGGTGTGGAGATTTTGTGAGGAAGGATGCAAGGTGGGTCTGTGGATGCAGAGCTGGTGTCCATGTGCTGGCGAATCTTGCTGATTTTGGCGATGAAGAAGGTGTTGATGGCGGTGGATTTTCGATGGAGTGTGGTATGGTAGGGGCAGGTAGCGGGTTGATACAGTGCTCGACCACTTTGAAGAGGTCTCTGCCTTTGTTGTCGGCTTCTGCTATGGTGTTCTGATAGTAGGAACCGTGGCTGTTTTGCGTTGTCAGCGGGCTTCTCAGAGGTCCTTGAGATGCAACAAGTCTGATGAGGCCCTAGAGCAGCGCCAAGTTTTCTGCCCATGTCATGTAGCTTCTCAAAAGCTCAAGTACCCTCTTTAATTATGCTCTTTTCAATTAGGGGCTCTTTCACCACCTTCAAAGAATCTCTCCGTTGTGTGGTGATAAGCAGTTGATCTCGTCTGCTGGGGGAAGGATTGTCCAAGTCATGCATAGTAAGGGAATAGTTTCTTACCTGTAACTCCATTTCTCCAGCATTGATACCTTTCATGGATTCACATGCTTAGAATATTCCCCGTCGTCAGACTGGGACCCCTCGGTACACATATATAGCCTTTTCCTATAGGAAAACTTCTGACACTTTTGTGTCCTATCTACGTCCTTTTGGAGCCCGCATACGCATGCCCTGTAGGACGTCGCGATATAAAAGCCCCGCCCCCGCGGCTCCCTTCAGATTTCGGCCCCTCCAAAGTAGGAAGGGTTAAACCTATCAAGCATATACATTGCATCCTGGGGAGGCTGGCGGGCGCATGTGAATCCATGAAAGATACCAATGCTGGAGAAATGGAGTTACAGGTAAAAAACTATTCCCTTCTCAACAATTGGATCTTTCATGGATTCACATGCTTAGAATAGATTGTATAGCAGTAAACTGGAAGACGGTGGTGAGAATGCAATGCAACATACATCCACAAAAAATACATAATGCATAGGTACACACGAAATAAGTTTACCCATATACCTGTACCTCCATAAAGCATACGGTTACCAACAGGTAGAAAAAACTCTCCACAGTGCAGAGCTTACCTTATTGAAACAGATGGCGCAGGACTGCTCTTCCCATCTGCACCTCGTCCGCATGCTGCCTTGCAAGGCAGTAATGGCGGGTAAACGTGTGGGGCACCGACCATGCCGCAGCCTGGCATATGTCCGTTAGCGGAATTCCTGCCCATAATGCTGCTGAAGAGGATGTTGATCTTGTAGAATGGGCTCTAGGATGCCCTTGCAGAGGCCTTCCAGCCTTGGAGTGTCAAAACGCAACCGTCGACGAGACCCACCGAGCCAGTCCATGCTTAGAAATTGCATTTCCTCCCGTCGACGGACCATACGCGATGAACAGTTGTCGAGTAGACCAGAGTTCTTCTGTACGATGTAGGTAAAATTTTAGGGCCCTCTTAACGTCCAAGGTATGAAGAGCTTTTTCCGCTGCCGATGATGGGGTCGCGAAAAAAGTAGGGAGGACAATGGACAAGTGTTTGTGATACACTGTAGGAACTTTCGAACTAAAGTAGGATTAGTTGCCAGAACCACCTTGTCTTTAAAGAATCTTAGGTATGGAGGGTCTACGACCAACGCTTGCAGTTCCGAGATTCTCCTAGCTGACGTGATAGCTATTAAGAACGCCAACTTCCACGATAGGAATTTCATGGTCGAGGTGGCCATAGGCTCGAAGGGTGGTTTCATTAAGCCTGCCAGCACTATGTTGAGACTCCATGTTGGTGGAAAACGTTTTATTGGGGGAAAAGTTTGAAAGAAACCCCTCATGAAGTGTTTCACTAACCTGTCGCTGAATAAAGGAGACGACTGTCTCTTCCTCGTGAACCTAGAGATGGCCGCCAGGTGCACCTTTTTCGATGTGAAAGATAAACCCCCCCCTCTGCCAAGTGAAGCAGGTAAGGCAGAACTTGCTCCGGAGTTACCCTTAACGGGTATAGTCCTTGTTGTCCTCGACACCACTCACAGAACCTTCGCCACTTATGGGTGTCAGATTTGTTGGTAGAAGGGGCCCGAGTCGCTTCCAGAATTTTTTGGCAATCCTCTGAAACGTCCAAGGTACCAAATTCCGAAAAGTCAGGAGCCAGGCTGTGAGGTCGAGACTGTCTGGGTCGTGATGCCACACCGTACCTTTGTCCCGGGACAGTAGGTTCGGGATCCTCGGAAACGCTATTGGTTGTTCCAGCGACAAGTGAAGCAGGTCGGAAAACCACGGTTGCCTCGGCCAGTACGGTGCCACTAGAATTACCCGGCAACTGTACCTGCGTATCCACTGCACCGTCCTCCGTATGAGGGGGAACGGAGGAAAAGCGTAAAGGAACTTGTCCGTCCATGGGAAGGAAAACGCCTCCCCCACGGAATCCTCCTGAGGCCATCTGCTTGCGAATTGCGCACATTTCTTGTTATCCTTCGTTGCAAAGACATCCAGTGGGGGGTGACCCCATTTCACGAAAACTTTCGTCAGCTGAACTGTGTCCATTTCCCATTTGTGTATCTGGGCCATCCTTCTGCTGAGGGAATCCGCCTGCGAGTTCCTCACTCCCGGGAGATGGTGAGCCACGATGGATATCTTGTGCTTTAATGCCCAATGCCACACTTTCTGGGCCTCTTTGGAAAGGGTCCTGGATCGAGTCCCCCCTTGTTTTCTCACATAAAACATGGCCGTCGTATTGTCCGTCAGCACTCGTACTCTCGATCCCTTGATGTGTGGTAGGAATGCCTTCAAGGCCCATCGCACTGCTCTGAGCTCTAACACGTTGATGTGTAGGAGTGACTCCGTTTGAGACCAACGACCTTGCGTTTGAAGAATGCCCATGTGAGCTCCCCAGCCGGTTAGAGACGCATCCGTGACTATGGGTAGCTGGAACTCCGGCTCCTGTAGGGGTACACCACTGTTCAGGTTGTGGAAACTCTGCCACCACTGAAGAGTCCGAAGCAGTTGTCGTCGATTATCTTGTCTGACCACGATCCTTGGGCCTGTGTCCACCGGTCCGCCAGGAACTCCTGAACTGGCCTCATGAATAGGCGACAGTTGGCCACCAGATGGATACAGGATGCCATGACCCCTAGGACCGAAACGTATTTTCTCACTGAAAGCTTGGTGTTTCGCCGTAGTCGACCCGCCAGTTGATTGAGTTTTGAGATTCTGTCGAGGGAAGGCTTCACTAGCCCTGACTGGGTTTCTAACTGTGCCCCCAGGAACACCAACGTTCTCGATGGCATCAACAAGGATTTTTCTAAGTTTATGGCGAATCCCAGCTGTTGTAGAAGCTGCATGGTGGCTTGCAAACTTGTGTTGGTCAACGCTGGGGAGGATCCCCTTACCAGCCAGTCGTCGAGATATGGGTATACATGGTGGCCCTGCCTTCTTAGCCAGGCCGCTACTGGGGCCAGGCATTTCGTGAACGTTCTGGGGGAGGTTTTGAGCCCAAAGGGAAGAACCGTGAACTGGTAGTGAGTCCGCCCTATCACAAACCTCAGGAACTTCCTGTGCTTCCGACACATTGGAATATGGAAGTACACGTCCTGCAAATCCAGGGACGCCAGAAAATCGCCTTCTTGAACGGCTCGGATCACTTCCTGGAGCGTGAGCATTTTGAATTTTAGGCTCTTTAAGGACTTGTTGAGATCGCGTAAGTCTAGAATGGGATGCCATTTTCCGTTTGGCTTTTTCACGACGAAGTATCTTGAGTAAACCCCTTGACCTTTCTGTGATGCTGGAACTAATTCTATCGCACCTTTTGCTAACATGAGTGTTACCTCCTGTTGCAGTACCCTCAGATGGGATTGAGCGAAGAACGCAGGTGGAATGTGCGGAGGGCTGCGCTTGAATTGTAGAGAATGCCCGTTCCTTATTGTGTCCAGCACCCATTGATCTGTCGTTATTCATTCCCATTCGTTGACATAGGCTGATACTCTTCCTCCCAGAACGGTGTGTTGCTCGTCATTGCTGATCTTTGTTTTGCTTCTCTCTCGACGACGACGGATAGGATGGTCTCTTCCTGGAGGTCTGGAAGTTCCGGCGTCGGTTTGCTGCTTGAGAAGCACGCCTGTATCCCTGGGAGGGGTACGCCGACCTACTGAAGGATCTGTCTCCTGACGCAGAGAATCTGGAATTACCTGAAGCCCCTCTAAAAGAACAAAAAGACTTGTAGCTTCGGCTTTCATTCCCTTCAGGGCCTCATCTACTTTCTCTCCGAATAGAAGGTCTCCCTCAAAGGGCATATCTAATACTTTGTATTGTACCTCCGGTCTGAAGTAGGTACATTTAAGCCATGATTGTCGTCGGAACACGACCCCATTATTGACTTGCTTGAAGCCCGATTCAGCAAGGTCCACCGCGATGTTTATTGCGTGATTGGAGGCTTCCTCACCCTCTCGGACGAGTAACATCGCCGCCTTCCTATGCTCTTCCGGAAGATGATCCAGCAACGGAGCCAGCCTGTGCCACATTTCTCTGTCGTATCTAGCTACAATAGCCAGAGAGTTTGCAGCCTTTACTGTAGTTGCTCCCACAGATGGCACCTTTTTGCCAAAGGCATCCTGACGTCTTGCCTCGTTTTCAGGCGGAGTCGTGCACTTGTGCTGGGCCTTAGCTTTCCTCGCCGCTGCCGCCGACACCACCGAGTCAGGCGTTGGTTGGGAGGATAAGCACTTGGGGGTAGACTCTGGAGCCTTACATTTTTTCCTCAAGGCAACCTTTTACTGCCGGTTCCGAAAAAGGGTGACGCATTGTCTGCAAACCCTCCTTCCACACATGATCTAGGATGGGTATTGAAAACACTGACCTCCTTCTCTTACCCATGTGGTCGAAAAGAAAGCAGTCCTTTTTCTGTTCCTCCTGGGACAAACCGAATTCCTTACACGCCTTCTCCATCATAGAATGGAATGATGCAATATCATCCAGGGGGGACGGCTGAGCCGGGCTCCTTGGGGTTTCTAGTTCCACCTCTGACTCCCAAGCTGGATCCCTGGAGGGGGATGAGGAGATATCCGTCATGGCTCCTCTGTCAGACTCCGAATCTGGCAGCTCACCTTCCTCTTGGGGTGCCGGTGGTGCTGAGGCTGGCACGCGTAAGTGAGTCGGTGGACGGGACGGGCCTGGCTCGTCGACGGGTGACCGTGGCAGGTTTACCTGAGGTAGCCTCTGGTCCAACGACTTTAATAAAGACTGAAGCGTGGACAGAACCTCCAACGACAAAACAGATTGAGGATTGAGAAGAGGGGCAGATACCGGAACTCCGGATCCCCTCGTCGACGACTTGTCAACCACTCGTAGCCCGAGGTCTGCCGGGCCAGCTATTCCCCCGCTCTCGTCCTCTCCCGAGGACAGCAACACTGCCTGTTCCTGCAGTAAAGTATCCAGAGGGAGCGGATCGAAAACTTCAGGCCTCCAGGCTTCCTGTAGAACCTCCGTCGACGAGGCCACCGTAGCTGTCGTTGTCGTCGGGACGGTAGATACCACGTGCGTCAGTGGTAGGGAGGAGGCCGATGACTGGACTGCCGTCGACAACGGTGGCTTAGCAGGTGGTTTAGGCGGTCCTGCCTTTTCTGCACTTGGCCTGCTTTTACCCGACTCTCGACTCGTGGTCGATCTATGGTGATCGCCCGAGGAGGATTTTGGCCTTTCCTTCTCATGCTTTTTTGACGGAGATGACTATTTTCTCGTCGAAGATTCTTTAGCTGAATGACTCTGAAATGACGCTTTCTCCGCCGGTCGAGATTTCTTCGCCGGTGGTTCCGACGATACAGCGCGTGTGATGTTTTTGCCGACTGTGTGGAGCCTACCTCCGAATGGGGGTATGCCCCTGCTCCATCATTCAACCATGCCACCAGCCGCCGATTTCGGTCTTTGAGAGTCTTTTGAGAAACCCCTTTGCATATGTCACAGTTATCAGCCGAACGATGAGGGTGGAGACAGTATATACAATCCATATGTCCATCCCCCTCGCAAACTTTTTTCAAGCCGCACGTCGCGCACGGACGGAACAGTGCCTTTCCCGACATGAAGGAAAATAATTCACCTAACTCCAACTTCAAGTACACAACCTTGTACAAAATAGTAAGACGACGCGAGGCGATCCCACTACTTTGGAGACAGTTGAAATCTGAAGGAAGCCGCGGGGGCGGGGCTTTTATACTGCGACGTCCTACGGGGCATGCGTATGCGCATAGGACACAAAAGTGTCAGAAGTTTTCCTATAGGAAAAGGCTATATATGTGTACCGAGGGGTCCCGGTCTCACGACGGGGAATATTCTAAGCATGTGAATCCATGAAAGATCCAATACTGGAGAAATACATATACTTTTCATTACTAAAGGCAAGAGATCTTGGCACTCAACTGACTATGCCTATATCACAAGCCGCTCGCCAGCGCTATGCAGTCCCACCCACCAACCAAACACAAAACTTGTGTGCTGATAGTAATGTGACTAGAACAACGTTATTGAGGGGAAATTCAGGGGTACTAATCTCACCACACATGATTGCCAGCCTAAACTCAATCATACCTTACCCACGGACTTAGAGCCTAACTCTTATTTTTCTTTTTTTTCTTTTTTTAAACACTTTATTTTTGGATCAAAGGCATACAGATATAACAAACGATTCCGAAATGGTAAATTAAGAATCTTATTCATCTCCCCCCTCTTTCTGATATCGTCCAACAGTAAACAAGGTCTCTTAGCCTTTGAGTGTTTTCATTTTTCACTTAATCCCCATCCATCTCCCCCCACCCCCTGTCCCACCCTCCCCTGTCCCACCCTCCCCTGTCCCACCCTCCCCTTTCCCACCCCTCACTCTGCTTTGACTAACACTTCGGAGTAATATAATACAGTACAGAGTTCAATCTGTGTGAGGGCTCTGGGTAGGTTTTATCCTGTGTTCATCCCCTCCTGCCGTTGGTGACAATTATATGACATGTTTGCTTCTGAGAAGACGGGGTTTGAAGAAGTGGGCCTCTCTGTCACTCACGCACTCATGGAATGGAGTCCAGATCCTCAGGAATTGGTATTTCCCCCACAGTGAGTGCGCATATTCTCTCCATGGCCATCACTCCCCAGACCTTGATCCACCAGCAAGCCACTATGGGGCCCTCTTCACTTTTCCAGTTTTGTGCCAAGGTCATCCTAGCCGCCGATAGCAGGTGTGTGATGAGAGTGGCTATCGCCCCTGACATTGCATATTTGCCATCTATCGGAGCACCTAATAGAATAGTCTTCGGGGACATCGGAAGTTCGACACCAGTGATGTATTTAATGTGTTTGGGGGAGGAGTGGCAGAAAGGGGCCAGCAGAGTACAGCGCATAGGGCAGCAACTTTATGTGGCTGTGTAAGGGCTGCGGCTGAGAGCTTGAGTAGGAGCCTGCCAAATTCCCACTGGAAAATGGAATTAGAAAAAGAAAGGGTTTGCTCTCAAACTGCGCACACACATAGAATAGTAAGCACAATGCAATTTAAATGGGTGGTTTTAATCAGTGCAGGTGCAGCCTGACACGTGTTTCGAGCTTCCCGCTCTTCTACTGAGGCTGCTTGTACAGAATTATAAAACATTGATGTAAAACAAAAACATATGTTGAGCATGATTCAATAATAAAACAAACAAGCCCCCAGACCCAGGGCAAGTAAGGCAGTTAGGGTATGCCAAACCAACACATAAGTATAGGTTAAAGTAACAGACAGTTTCACCAAATGCACATTTCAAATCAACCCAGTTCAGAGAAAAGAAATTAAATTCACAAAAGGTGCGCAATTCGGTGGAAAAAGCATATCACATTGTAAAAAATAATGAGAGGGGGAGAAAGAGAGAAGAAAAAAGAACACCATTATTCAGTGAGAAAAGATGCTCATGGTAATCAGCCAGAAATACATGTATAGGGCCACAGACTATTGAAATTTTACCTTGATCTTGGCTTGTATAAAGTCTAGGTACTAGAGAAAATGCAAAATTAAATGATTGTGTCGAGGGGTAAATTAAGAATTAAAGATCGAATGCGGTAAACCAGGGTCTGCAAATGTGCTGCATAATAAAACATTTTTTATATATATATAATTATACCCCGCTTACCATTGATAGAGGTTGAATTATTTGGCAAGGTTAGACGCGGGCTCCCGATAAAACAAAGAAGGGATGTCTGTTTGAATGGAATTCTGACTAGCTAGATTTCCACATAGCAGTCATTTAAAATTGAAAAAATGACATACCATTATTTTGCAGTTGCACGAAGGACGTTTCAGTAAATTATTGTATTGCTGTGGCAAGGGCAGGGTTCAAAGAATGCAATTGCGGCAAGAAACAGAGAAAACAACAAAGGGTCAATTAGCCAGTTAAGTGGGCTACCTCTGAAAACATCTGAATCAACAATGACTGATCGTAAAGTGATGCTCGCAGGAAGGGTCTGTGTACAAATTATCAGCGTTGACTCACCAGTGCGTTCACTGCTATGTGAAGAACTGGAGCCAAACGGAGACCCTCTGTGTCCCGAGTTAACTCGGAGCAGGGAGGGAAGCAACAGTGAAAATGCCTGTGCGCGGGCGAATGACCACAGAATTAAGGGGAAAGCGCGAACGCCATGATGGACTAGTGTAGGTGTCATGGAATTGAAATCATTAAGGCTACTCGGTATGGGCAATGGTATATTTGAGATGTGCGTATGCCGGAAATAGAATGTGCATGGTAAATACACAAATAATAGTGACTTGCAAACAGAATGCAAGGCGGAAAGACATACATTCGGAAAGAATTAACTAATCAATTGAAGTTTGAAGTCAATTGGGCTGCGCACGGATGGCAGTAGTGTATTGTAAATACACATGTGCCTGCATCGATTATGTATAGAGGATATCGCGCGTACTGGCACAGATGCTAAATAAAGAAGGGGCGCCTGGACCTGGTTAGATTTACATAAGTTTTGTATAGTCGGTGACGCCCGTGCTGGCAAGGGTATTAATTAAAGATGAGGCGCTGCGCCCGGATATATAAGATATTGTATACAAGGGGGAATTTTAGGATCGTAGAGCTTGCAAGAGCATAGCCTAATAGTTGGATAATGACCCAGAGGAAATTGAGTGTAACAATTACTTGCTAAGCAAGAGAGCAAAGGCTCATGATAGGTCTGAGAGACCCACATGTAGACATCGGCTGATCACCATTAACATCAATACAAATGACCAATACATGTAAGGCATAACATGTGGAAAGACCTTAAAAGACACATGTGCAATAACTTTTAAACAACATGCAATCACAAAAAGGCAGATAGTTCATGGTCTGTGTTCAGACCAAACTCTACAGTCCGGTATTGACAAATCAAGCGGGCTTCCAGTTGTCTGAGTTTAGGTATCTGGTTACCCCCCACGTTGCGGGATGGACACCTTCATGATCCCAGCAAATTGGATCATTGCCTTGTTATCCATTTGATGGGATCTTTGCCAATGCAAAGCTAGGGGGTATTTGGAATCAGATTGAGTAATTGAGTACAGATGTTCCCTGATGCGAGTTTTCAGCAGGCGTATAGTACTGCCAATATAGTAAAGGCTGCAGACACATTTAATACAGTAAATGCAGAACTTCGAATTACAATTGATAAAAGACATAATCTTGTGTGTACCTAAGTGTCCGAAGTCAATGGAGGTGGTCTCCAGTGCATGTGAACACATAGAGCAACCCCCACATTTGTGAAAGCCAGGGCGTGGAGGCTGGTGTAACCAAGTATGTTGCTTGGGTGGGATTGACATGAATGAGGGGGAAAGTATGTTCTTAAGGTTGTTTGCCTTGGTATAAATAAAACTTGGGGAGTTGTCCACCCAAGGGGTGATATCACGATCAAGTTGTAGGATGTGCCAATGCCGTTTGATTATATTGTAAAGCACCGAACTATCCAAGTTAAATCTGGTGATGAATTTGAGTTTCTGAGAATGAAGTCTCGTTCCGTACTTTCGGAGTGAGTAGATCGCATCTCTTCATGGCCCGTACATCATGTTCTGCTTTTGCTACTGAGCGCGAGTCATAACCTCTAGCTATAAACCTTTGGCGTATCAATGAACATTCCTGGTCAAAGTCATTCGTCAGCAGACAATTCCGTCTTGCCCGAATGAATTCGCCCTTGGGTATGTTAGAAACCACAGTTTTCCTATGGCAACTAGTAGCATGCAGAACTGCATTCACGGATGTAAATTTTCTAAAGGTTTTAGTCACAAACTGGTTGTCTGAGATACTGATAGTAAGGTCTAAGAAATTAACGCATATGGGGCTATACGTGTGTGTAAATTGAATACCCCAATTGTTAGAATTGAGGTAAGCAACAAATTCATTCAAATGCTCAATAGAACCATTCCAAACCAAAAGCACATCATCGATATAACGTTTCCACATGTGAATATGTGGCGTGAATAGCTCGTTAGAAAAAACGAGTTGTTAACATTAGTTAACAATATACCTAATTTCATCCGTGACACAATGCATATTCTCCAGATGCTTGACCGACTGCCTATGTTACCCAATCTTGTCCTGGTTACACGTTATGTAAAAGCGCTTTATACATCCATCAATCACCAGCAAGCAATCAGTAGTATTGACTTTATCTTTCGTGCCCATTCAGCTTCGTTCTTCGAACATATCGAAATGATCAAAGACTTATTATCTGTTGCTCTTACCAACAATGTATTCCTAGAGACAATGCTGGACATCTAGTGTAAAAAGATCCAAGATGGCTTCTTTGCTAAAAATAAGATCCCACCAAGATGCTATTAATATTAGTCGCCAAGATCTTACTAATCATGGTGTCCTCCTCCCTACTACTGATGAAGATCTCATTTATCTCTGACATAGTTCCTATATTTTCTCTTAGCCTACTTACCAAAGACAAAACTATTGGCATTGTCACTGGGCTAAAGCCTACTGTCTGCGCTGGCGACACCTGCCCGGCCACCATCATTAAGGGGGTCGAAGCAGTGTCTCGCTCCCTTAATTACTGACATCATGAACGCCTCTTTTCACCTCTGTAGTACCACAATGCTTAAAGAAGGTATGGATTACACCAATATTCAAGAAAGCAACCCTCGATTCAGAGGTTCTGGGGTACAACCGCCCCATTATCACTACTGTTCCTTTCTTAATGAAGGTTTCGTGACAGGGCAGTCTACCTACAACTACAAAAACATATTAGCGCACACAATCTATTGGGTGTGCATCAGTCCGTGTTTTATGCCATGCATTGCACTGAGACCGTAATGCTCAACTTGAGAGAAAATCTAGTCAAAATAGTGGACAATGGTAGGGTCGCCTTGCTCATGCTGTTGAACCTCTCTGCAGCTTTTCATTTAGTCGATCTTTCTCGGCTGCTCAAGAGGCTGGGTAGGCTCACAAATTGTTCATATCACACCATTGCACGCATGGCATCCTTTCTGAACACAAGATCAGCTAGGGTCGCCACTGGTGATTTGCAGTCCCCACCTGAGCTACTGTCATGTGGTGTTCCCCAAGGTGTGCGCCTTTTGCCCACACTTTTTAATGTCTACACACAACCACTATTTGACTTGCTGGATGGCGTCAGCATTAAATATACTAATTATGCTGACAATACTCAGCTTATCCTAGAGCATACAGGTGACTAAACTTGACACTGCCAACCGAATACATGACCTCATCCAAAACTAGATGATCGTTAATTCTCCTGCCCTCAACACTGACAAAACCGAGCTGATGCTTATAGGTTCAGATAAAAGATGGACGAGAAACTTCAAGAAGTGGAGAATAATCAGATGTTCCTGGATACGCTGGAAACTCAGATGGATATGCGAGTGGCAGAGTTGGAGAGACGAGAAACTGAAATCACCCTCAAGACAGATGATGTTTCAAGAATCGGGAGAGAAGGAATAACTTGAGGTTCTTTGGTTTGCCCGAAAATGAGGGTGAATCAGAACGGGACCTGCAGCGGGCAATACATGAGGTGATAACATTTTTGATAGAGGACAAACCCATCGATGAGCCTAAAATTGACAGGATACACAGGGTGGGCAGTCCTAGTATGGGCCAGAGGTCTGTCCTTGCTCACTTTTACAACTACCCTGAAAAGATGAGGATCTTGGTAAAAGCGAGGTAAATGGATCCGGTGATGGAGGGGGCCTCTAAAATTACAGTCTTCCAAGACTTGTCCACCCTCACGCTGGCCAAGCAGCATCTCTGTGCTCCCCCTTACGAAATGGTTGAATGGAAAGGGATTGAGGTACAGATTTTTTCCCTTTTTCCAATCACATTGGTGATAGATGGCTACAAATACAAACTGATCACGGAGGACGACATTCATAAGGTCACTGGAGAGTTGGCCGGGGAAACAGAGTCCATGCCTGAGGATGGAACAAAGGGACCTGAAGATAGATAGTGGCGTATAAAGGGGCCCAATATGCGTGCCCAGTTTAAGGAAATTGAAGTCCACTCCACCTGGTGACACTTGAGGGCTTTATTCTTATGAGGTGTATGATTTTTGATTGAGTATTGCTCTTTGTTCCTCATCTGGGTTCGCAGATTTGGATATGATGGCCCTTTGGGGGAAGGTTTTGTTTGGAGTCAGGGTTCAATCAGTATCTCGAGAATGGGGAGGGGGTACAGAGGTGTTAGGTGGGGATTTGGGGGGTGTTGGGGGAACGAGAGGGGGGAGTGTGGAGGTGACCTGGTGGATCGGATCCTATTGGTGGTCTGGCACTCGACCAGTGATGTTAACTGGGATGGTACGGGTGCTACAGCGTGTAGTGGAGGGGGAATTGAGGGGTATGTTGGGAAGTTGGGGATTATGGGGGCCTGATATATGGGAACCGACAGTGGAGTTCGGTGCGATCCAAGTAGAGGTAAAATGGAATGTGTTGTGGTGGTGGCTCTTGGAGATATTGGTAGTATGGCAATGGCGGACCTGAATATGGGGGTGGAGAGCGGACCGCCTGCAGATCTGTACGTTGACTGTGAAGGGGCTCAACTCACCAACTAAAAAGATCTTTGGTGGCTAGGGAGTTTCGGAGGATGGAGATGGATATTCTCTTTATCCAAGAGACAAGCTTTTCCCAGGGTGAGGAAAGGGCTGTACCTTGTGGTCTCCGTGGACATGTGTATTGGGGGTTGGCAGATTGATACAAGCATCAGAAATGCGATTACAGGCTTGCGGATCTGCTTAGAATCACATGCGTTGCATATATTAGTGAACAGTACTAGTAGAAGAAGGTGGGTTACTAGAAGATAGTGCTGCAAAGAGATGTTTCAGGAACACTTGTTCCAGCTGTGTATCACCCCCTAGAATGTGCGTCCAGACAGTAATTTTAGTTGAAGCTGTGTACTGAACTCCAAATGGCAGCCTTGCAAATGGCATCTGGAAGCACGTTTGCTATGAAGGCTAAAATTGCCCCAGTGCCTCGAGTTGAGTGTGCTCTGGGCTTAAAAGGTAATGTTCTCCTGGCAAGAGAGTAACCGAGATGGATACAGTTGACAATCCATTTAGAAATAGTTGCTTTAGAGATGGGATCCTCTTCTCTTCCAGCGGCTACAGATACAAAGAAACCATCTGTTTTTCTGATAGGCTTTGTCATCTGAAGGTAGAAAATGACAGCTCTGCGTATCTCCAGTGTATGTAGACGTCTCTCTCCTGTGTTTGTTAGGTTTTGGAAAAACGCAGGAAGCTCTATACTTTGACATGAATTTTGATATGAATATGGGTGAGAAGCGAGGGAGTGCGCATAGAACCACCATGTCCTTGTATACAACTACAAAGGGGTTTTGTACAGACAGAGCTTGTAGTTCACTAACCCTTCTGATTGAAATAATGGCTATTAGGAAGGCCTTTTGTATGTAAGGTGTTTAAAGCTGGCTTTGTGCATAGGCTGGAAGAGGGCACCCATGAGCCTTGCGAGTACGACATTGAGGTCCCAGCCAGAAGTAGGATTAGCGACGGGAGGGTACCCTTTTTTTACGCCCTCAATGAAACCCTTAACTACGGACACCTTCCACCACAAAATCTTATTCCGTGGTGTAAACAGAGAGCCGCAAGATGTACTTTGAGTGAGTTAAAGACTAATCCTGAGTCAAGTAGGTCGAACAGGTTGTTGACTATATTAGTGGGTGAACAGATGGTTGGATTGAAAGACTGTGTCCTACACCATAATACAAAGCGTTTCCAATTGTTAAAATAGCAGTGCCTTGTGGCTTGCGTGCCTCCTTAGGTATTTCCATGCACCTTTGGTCTAGGTTAAGGTGACCAAATTCTATGACCTCCGGAGCCAAGCTGCCAAGTTCAGCTTCTGAGGTGCAGAGTTGTTCCCTGATCATTGGGTTAACAGGTTGTCCATGCAGGGTCATTTCATGGGAGGACACTGGGAAATCACATGTAGGTTTTAGAGCCAGGTCTGGCGGGCCCACATTGGAGCTATTAGGATCAGTGTTACTTGTTCCCGGTGTAGATTCTGGACTACTTTGTTGAGCATAGCTGTCGGGGGGTGGGGGTGGAGCCTGACCAGTTCATTAGAATTGCATTCCCTTAGGATCCTTTCTGGGGAAACCTGGATGTGTAATCTTGGCATTGCAGGGTTTGCGAAAAGGTCCATCTCTGGAAGAACAAGTTACTTACCCCTGGTAACGTTCTTTCGACTGGATGTTCCTACAACGTATTCCTCATCGTTGACATGTAATGTCCAGCTTTGGCTGCTTCTAAGAACATTTCAAATTAACAAGGGGGGTTCCCTCTGCCAGACAGTCCTGGTTACGAGAGACGTACCCAGAGTCTTTAGCTCACCATCTTTCACAGAGAAATAATGTTTGGCAGAGGGCGCCCTGCATCAATGGCATGGAACCTGAAATGTAGAAGGTGGGAACACATTAGTGAGCCCTTTTAGAAATTGAGTAACTAGAGGGATCTTAAAATAGGAAGATTCCTCTGAAGAGCGCTTAAAAATTGAAAGCACTGGAAGGTAACCCTTAAATGGTACCAACTTGAAGACTTTTGTGTGCCAATGAGAGCAGAAAAGATAGAACATCCTGTGTCGTACACTGAAAAGGATCAACATTCTTGTCTCTGCACCAGTCACAAAACGTATTCCAAGTGCAACACTACAGAGACTTCGTTGCTGGCCGTCTTGCCGAAAGCAACACCTCCATTGCGTCATCCGTGAGGTCCCAATCCTTGTACCTCAACCTTTCAGAAACCAAGCTTGAAGGTTGAGAGTGTTGACCTCTGGATGGAGAACCTGACTCTCCTCGCGCAAGAAAAGATTCTCCCTTTGTGGAAGACCTATCAGAGGACAGATGGACATGTCTAGAAGGTCCGGGTACCACGTTCTCCTGGCCCAATCTGGGGCAATGAGGATTATCTGGTTTCTGAACCTCCTTAACCTCCTGATTACTTGAGGAATGACGGGGACTGGAGGAAACGCGTACAGCAGTGGGAATTCCCAATCCACCACAAACGCATCCCCTTGAGCTCTTCTCGAAGGAAATTCCCTTGAGCAGTACAGTTCACACTTCCGGTTGACACCGGTCGCAAACAGATCCACTTGAGGGGTTCCTCAAAGGGCAAAGATCTCTTGAATGACTTCCTGAGCTAGTTCCCACTCGTGGGAGACTGTGCTCAGCCAGCTTGGAGCGTCTGCCTTCGTGTTCTCCTCCCCGTCTAGATGAACTGCTGAAAGGGAGATTCCTTCTTGAACAGCCCAATACCAGAGCTGCATTGCCTCTCTGCACAATGGTAGTGACCCTATGCCTCCTCTCTTGTTGAGATAGTGCATTATCACTGTATTGTCCATCATTATCAGGACATTCTTTCCCTGTACAGACGGTAGAAAAGCCTTCAGCGCTAGTCTGATCGCTCTCAGCTCCAAAGGATTGATGTGTAGCTTGGACTCCGAGGGAGACCAATGGCCGCTGACAGTAAACTCATTGGTGTGAGCTACCCACCCTGAGAGGGAGGCACCCGTCACTACAGTGATCTCTGGCCATGGTTGCCAAAAGTGTTCGCTTTTCAGAACTTTGTCCTCGCAGGCCCACCACAGAAGATCCTGTGAGACTCTGGGTGAAATCTGAAGGCGGTCCGACATTTGTCCTGAGAACTGGAACCACTGCAATCGGAGAGCCCATTGAAGGGACCGCATTCGCAATCGGGCCTCCGGCACCAGGAAAATGCAGGATGCTATGAGGGCGAGCCAGCTCAAGAACTCGAAGGTCGGAAGAGTCTGGGCGTTCTGGAATTTCGTTACCATCTGGAGAATGTCTTGAGACCACACCTGGAAGGCGAGCACTTTCCCAATGAAGTATCTAAAGCAGCTGTTGGAAAGGTGTCATTTGGGACTTCTAGCAATTGAGGGAGAAGTCCAGTCTGTGAAACGAGTGGCAGGTAGCGTTGAGATGATCCAAGGCTTGTTCGGGAGAACGCGCCTTGATCAGCCAATCGTCCAGGTAGGGGTAGTCGTGAATCCCTCTCTCCTGAGATGTGCTGCCACCACCACCATTAGTTTGGTGAATACCCTCAGGGGAGAGGTCAACCCGAATGGCAGGACTCTAAACTGCTAGTGCGAGCCGCCAACGTTGAACCTCAGGTATTTCCTGTGTTTGAGATGGATCGGCACATGAAAATAAGCAACCTAAAGGTCCAATGACACCAACCAATCTGAGAAAGAGTGACCATTTTAAATGCATCTTTCCTGAGGAACTTGTTCAAGTATCTCAAGTCCAAGATGGGTTTCAGTCCCCAGTCCTTTATGGGAATCAAAAAATATGGGGAATACCAACCCTTGTTCCTCTCTGCTACAGGCACTGGTTCTATAGTGCCTTTCTCTAGCAGGTTTAAAATCTCCTCCATAAGGAGCGGATACGGAATCCTCAAAGAGTGTTTCCCCGGTGGATGAGTCTGAGGTTTCCTTAGAAAGGGAAGGCAGTAGCCCTAGGCTATTGGTTCCTGAGCCCACACATCTGAAGTAATTCTTCGAGATGCTGAGACAGTCTGCCCCCCCCACTGGAGAACTGTGACTGAAGACTTCAGAGCGGTTTTGAAGCTACTGTTGCAGCAGCCGATGGTAAAGAGGCTGCTGCTGGAGCGGCGTTGGCACCTCTACCTCGTCCACCACAAGGGAACATTTGCTGGCCTCTTTGACTGGCCATTCCTCTCACCCTCACAAATGAGGAGTAGTAGCAAAAAGATCTATTCCTCCACGGTTGTCCGCTGGAACTAAAAAGCTGAGGTTGCCTAACAGCAGCGCCTAAAGATTTGGCATCCGCCTTGGAGGTCTGCAACTCCTCAAGGCTCTCGTCAGCCTTGCTGCCAAAAGGATGAGACCCATCAAATGGCGAGCCTACACAGCAGGTGCAAAACCCGACTTCCGCAACCACGCAAACCTGCGTATTACAGTGCTCGCAGACTTGCACCTGCTGATACTATCAGCAGAATCCAATCCAGACTGGAGGGACTCGCACATGGCTTAGTTGCCGTCCTTAATAGTCAGAAAGCCGTCCCTCTCATCCCCTTCTGGAATGTGCTCTGCTGCCATGGAGATGCACTCCCACCGAGTGTACGAATATTTTGCAATCGCACAGGTGGAGTTGGCTGATTTCAACGCCATACTCCCCGCCGAAAAATACCTTCCGTGCCCATCCATCTACACACTTATCTTCCCTATCAGGAGGGATGGTAGGATACCCGGCCTGCTTCGAGGTGGCCGTAGCTGCCTGGACCACCAGACTCTCAGGAGTGGGGTGCTTGGACAGATAGCCAGGGTGGCTACTGGAGGGGCAGTATTTTTTTCTAAGAGACTTGTCCACCGCTGGATTGGTCTCTGGGGTCTCCCAATTCCTAGCTACCCTCTTCTGAAGAGCCACATGGAACGGCAACACAGGATCCATAGGCGGACCCTTGTCCAAAATATCTGTAAGATCATCCTGATCATATTGCGCTTGAGGCCTGGACCAGCCCAGTACTCCACCACCTTAGACATAAGGTGCCTATATGAAGAGTCGGCATGCTCCCCAGGTTCCGGCTTGCCGAACTCCAACTTCAGAGAGGTATCAATACCACTTGGCGTTATGTAAAGCGTCTCACAGGTCCTGCATCCTGCTCTCCTCTGAAATAAGGTACTCTGGTACATTTGGAGTCCCATACTGAAGCCCAAAGGGGGCATCCTCCCCTTCCGAAAGTTCCTCCTACTCAAAAATTGAAGTGAGGTTCCTAAAATAAATCCTTTTTCTGAAGGGGGACAAAAGACTTTTCTGGCATAGAGCCCAGAGGTTTATAAGGCATTAAGATGTCGACTTAGCCTTCCTTGGCGGGTCAACTGGACCAGAGGGCTGAACCAGTAAACTAGGATCCACCGGCATCTACGGCTTCAGCATCGACAACGGCACTGATGGCTTGATAGGCGTTGAAGACCCAATGGGCACCAACAACAGCGTTGATGGCTTTGAGGGCTTCGAAGACCTCGATGCCGATGGAGTTCTTGATCTCTCCCTCTGTCTCGAGTGATCCTTTGACACTTTCTCTCGAGGCCTTGAGGGCTCTCGATGTGGATCATGCTGTGAACCCGGCTCGAGGGCGCGCGAGTATCAGGCAGAGACCACTCCTTGCCGGCTTCCTCAGAAGGCGCGGATGGAGCCATGCCCTGATTTTCAAAAAGCTTAACCATCTGCAACCGGAAAGCTTCCCACTCTGCCGTTGTCGCTTTGAACACATCGACGAGGAGGAAGAGTAGTGGGAACCACTATGGGACCATGAGTACTTTGCTTTCATCCGACTAGGAGAGTCACCCCTCGAGTCGTCAGTCAAAAGCACAGCCGGTCGGGATTTACGGTGCTTGGACACCTTGCCTACCTTTAACTTCCCCTGTCATTCTTGCAAGGCCTTCCCCGTCATGGACTGACATTTCAAGCAGGTATCCGTCTCGTGGCCCTTGCTCAGGAACCACAGACAGACCTGATGCAGATCCGTAATCAACATCTTGGAGCCGCACTCCTTAAATTTCTTAAACCCGGAACGAGGAGTCGTCGAGGTAGAAGATGAAGACACTGTCAAAAAGAGATAACAGAGTTCTTCAGAAGTACGAGGCGCACAGAGTTTCACGAAGCAAACGCGTTTGCGGAATAAAGCAACTGAGGTCAACGGGCACCGTACATGCTACTTATAACATCGGATGACATCACCCTCGACGGAGGCCTTCGCCGGCCATCGACGCAGGGCGCCCCCTGTCGAAAAGATTTCTGAAGCTGATATGATATGGCATTTATAACGCACCTATACACAAGTATACTTTACATGTCAAAGATGAGGAATACGTTGGAGGACAATTTCAAAATCTCCATTTTGAGAAGACAATGTTTTTCAGGTCTGTGTTTAGTTGCCATTCGTTCTCTGAGGTTAGCATTGTACTCCTGCTTAGTAACTCTGCCAGAATTGAATTCTCTTGGAACATGTTGTGCCACGAGCAACATGTGATGTGGTGCCCATCGCCAGATGTTCTGGGCAAGTTTGGACAGCCCTTGAGAATGCATACCATACCCCTCTGTTTACAGAAAGCATGGCTTTAGTAGTCTCTATGAGGACTAGGACTGTTGTGTGACAGCCGAGTCTTGAAGGCTTGCAGTGCTTTAAGGATCGCTAGTAGTTCGAGAAGGTTGATGTGCTTCCTGGTTAGCGCCTGTGCCCACAGGCCATGTGCAGTGTGATGCAGGAAGTGAGTGCCCCACCCAATCTGTCATGAGAATGGCCTCAATTGCTGGTGTATGAAAGACTGTTCCCTCTGTTTCAACACAGTAGCGACTGAACCAGAGGTTGCGAAACCACCACTAGATTGTCCCACAACCCACTTGATTGTGACCGTTGTTTCGCTAGCCACTCTTGCATTGGAATCATGTGCAGCCTGGCATGAGGCACTAGTTAGATGCAAGAAGCCATCATTCCAAGGAAGCGCATTGCCTTTAATACTGTCAGCTGACGACTGGCTACATACTGAGGTGTTTGAACCCTCTCTTCAGAGGGGTAGACTAGTGCCCCCAAAAAAGGCTTTACTTGACAGGGCACTAGACTTGACTTCTTTACGTTTATGGAAAAGCCCAATTGGAACTGCGTGCTTTGAAGGCACCGCTGGCGAGAGCCTCCGTAATTAGCCATTCATCTATTTAAGGGTACACTGGAATGGACTGTCTGCGCAAGTGGCAGGCCACCACTGATAGGACCTTTGTGAATACACAGCGGACTGACAAAATGCCAAATTGTAGCACCTTCAATTGGTAGTGTTTGTTTTCCCAATTTGAATCGGAGGTATTTTTTGTGCGCTGGCAATACTGAAATATGAAAGTATGCATCTTTCATGTCCAATGTTGTGTAATCCCCTATTTCCAATAGTGGGATGACCTCCTACAGCGTGGTCATCCTGAATTTTTTAGGCTTGACATATGTGTTTGCAGGGCGCAGGGCCAGCATTGGGCGCATTGATAGATCTTTCTTTGTAACATGGAAGTACAATGAATAAATACCTTGATTTTGTTCCATGAGGGAGACCAGCTCAATGGCTCCTTTCTGTAATAGGATTTGGATCTCATCCTGGAAGATGTGGAGGTGTTTAGAGGACATTCGCCCTACATGTGGTGGGTGGCGGCAAGGAGTTTTGAGGAACTCGGAGTATCCTTTGGCCACAGTATTGAGGACCCAGCGGTCTAACGTTATTCCGTCCCATTGCTGGGCGAAGTGTTCTGTGATCCCCGACTGGGGACGCATGGGAGGGAATGTGGATCGGCACATCATTTGGAGGCAGGGGCGGCTTCGCCCCTAGAGGCTGCAGCTCTGCCTCGTACTTTCCCGTGGCAAAACCCATGCTGTTTGTACTGGTAAAATGACGGACCATGTGGGCTGTAAACGTAGGCACCAGACGTGCTTTCTCTGGCTTGGCCTTGTTTTCTAGAGTCTTTTGCTTCCAAAAGTTACAGCATGTGTTAAACACTCCTCTAGGAACAAAAGGTTTATAGGAGATCTGACCAAGGGTCTTGATTGTCTCATGCTGCTTTTTTGCTGTTTCCAGCTGTTCGTCAACAGCTTTGCCAAAGAAGAGACCCTCCTCGATGGGCATGTTGATTAAGGCAGCTTGTGTTTCCGGTTTAAATCCGGAGTCTAAGAGCCAGGAAGAACAAGTTACTCTCTTACCTGGTAATGTTCTTTCGATGGGATGGTCCGCCGACGTATTCCATATCTATGACAGTAATCACCACAGCTGTGCTGCTTCAGAAAATCTTTCGGCGTCTGCCTCCTGCGTCTATGATGTCGATACGCCGTCCTCGAGGAACTCCTCTGACGGTTGACGTCACTGGATGTTATAAGTAGGACGCACGACGCCCGTAGCCTCAGTTGTAGTTTTTTCCCAGAACGTGTGGCACCAGTCTTCTGCCAGTCTGACCACACAAAGCCTTGCGGAAACGTAAGCTGCAATCGCATAAGAAATTATGTAGCGGGGAAGGCAGTGAGGGAGCGATATGGAATACGTCGTCTGAAAATCCCATCGAAAGACCGTAACCAGGAAAGAGAGTAACTTGTTCTTCGAGGGGATTGGGTCCTCCGACATATTCCATATCTATGACAGACTCCCAAAGCAGTACCAATGCAAGGAGGTGGAAAAAGAATTTAGAATACAGAAATTTAGAATCCCCAATCAAATTGCGGAGCAAAGGACCGCCTTGCCAAAGGCCAGATCCTGCCTACGGATAGAATCGAGGGAGTAGTGACGTACAAAAGTATGGACCGAACCCAGGTGGCTGCATCACAGATGTTACGAATAGGAACACCCCTCTGTAGGGCAGTAGAGGCAGCCATACCCTGGTAGAATGGGCCTGCAAGCCGACCAATGGGTCCTTACCCAACAAGCGGTAACATTCAGAAATTGCCAGAATAATCCAGCGAGACAGTCTGCTTAGTCACAGCTTGTCCCAAACGCTTTCCAGCGTAACCAATGAAGAGTTGATCGTCCCCTCTGACCCGTGACATGCGTGAAATAAAAGCTTAAAGCTCTCCTAGGATCGAGCCTATGGAGCCTCTCCCTCTTGATTACCAGGATAAGGTGGAGGATAAAATGCCGGAAGAATAACCTTCTGGCCTAAATGAAATTCCGACACCACCTTCGGAAGAAAGGAAGGACGCACTCTAAGGACAACCCTGTCCTTATGAAACAAAGTGAAGGGTGGCTTAACTGAAAGTGCCTGTAACTCACTCACTCTGCGAGCGGAAGTGACCGCAACCAATAATACAGTTTTAAGAGTTAACAGTCTCAAAGGGTACGAATGCAAAGGCTCAAACGGAGCACCCATCAGAAACTAGAGGACAAGGTTAAAATCCCAACCGGGCACCTGGAAAGGTGACGGAGGGAACACATTAGTGAGCCCTTTTAGAAACTGAGAAATTAAAGGGATTTTAAAATAAGAACACTTCAGACGAGCGCTTAAATATGGACAGCGCCGCCAGGTAACCTTTAACGGTACCCACTTGCAAGCCCCTGTGGGCCAAAGAACCACAGGAATGTCACATGAAAACGGATCCACATTCTTAACCCTGCACCAGTCGCAGAATTTTTTCCAACGGCAACGGTACAGGGACTTTGTTGCGGGCCTTCTGGCCAAAAGCAACACCTCCATCACGTCTTCAGGGAGGTCCCAATCCTTATACCTCAACCTTTCAGAAACCAAGCCTGAAGGTTGAGGGATCTGACCTCTGGATGGAGAACCTGACCCCCCCCTCCCGTGAGAGCAGATCATCTCGGTAGGGAAGACGACGTGGAGGGCAGATGGACAAGTTGAGAAGGTCCGGGTACCACATCCTTCGGGCCCATGCCGGAGCAATGAGGATCATCTGGGAACCAAACCTTCGTAACCTCTGCAGCACTTGCGGGATGACGGGGACTGGAGGAAACGCGTACAGCAGTGGGAATGACCACTCCACCACAAACGCGTCTCCTAAGGCTCCTTTTGGAGGAAATACCCGCAAGCAGAACCTTTCGCACTTCCAGTTGACAATGGAGGTTAAGAGATCCACTTGAGGGGTCCCCCAAAGGGTGAAGATCTCCAGGAGAATCTCCTGAGCCAACTCCCACTCGTGAGAGATTGCGCTCTGCCTGCTCAGAGTGTCCGCCGTCTCGTTTTCGTCTCCGGCCAGATGAACCGCCGAGATCAAAACTTCCTGCTGGATTGCCCAGAACCGGAGCTGGATCGCCTCCCTGCATAGAGGAAGTGACCCGGCCCCCCCCCCCCTTTTGTTGAGGTAGTGCATGGCCACTGTGTTGGCAGTCAGTATCAGGACATTCTTTCCACGCACAGTCAGCAGAAAAACCTTCAGGGCAAGCCTGACGGCCCTCAGCTCCAACAGATTGATATGGAGTCTGGACTCCGACGGAGACCAACGACCGCTGACCGTCAACTCGTTGGCATGAGCTCCCCATCCCGTGAGGGATGCGTCCGTCACGATCGTCACCTCCTGCCAGGGTAGCCAAAATGGAGCCCCCTTCGTCAGATTGCCTTCGACGGCCCACCACAGAAGGTCCTGGGCGACCGAGGACGGCACCTGAACAGGGTCGGACATCCTGCCGGAGGACTGAGACCACTGGAGGAGCTTGAGTGCCCATTGCAAAGATCTCATCCGCAACCTGGCCTCTGGCACCAGAAGAATGCAGGATGCCATGAGGCCGAGCAATCTCAAGAACTCGAACGCTGGGACACTCTGGACATGCTGAAACTTGTGCACCATCTGCTGAATGTGATGAGCCCTCAACTGCGGAGGAAAACACTGCCCCAGGGATGTGTCGAGCACTGCTCCGATGTACTGGAGCCTTTGAGTTGGCATGAAGTGGGACTTCCTTAAGTTGAGGGAGAAGCCCAGCTTGTGGAGGGAGAGGCAGGTGACGGACAGATGATCCAGGACTTGCTCGGGAGAGCGAGCCCTGATCAACCAATCGTCCAGGTAGGGGTAGACGTGAATCCCCCCTTTCCTGAGATGCGATGCCCACACTACAATGCGCTTGGTGAAGACCCTCGGGGCGGAGGTCAATCCGAATGGCAGTACCCGAAACTGAAAGTGCGAGTCGCCAACCGCGAGCCGCAGGCACTTCTTGTGCTTTGTATGGATCGGCACATGAAAATAAGCATCCTTGAGGTCGAGAGACACCAACCAGTCTTGAAGTTGAAGGGCCTGGAGGACTTGCGAAAGAGTAACCATCTTGAACTTGTCCTTCCTGAGGAGTTTGTTCAAACCGCGCAAGTCCATGATGGGTCTCAATCCCCCATCTTTCTTGGAAATCAAAAAATAAGGGAAATACCATCCCTTGTTCCTCTGCGCTACAGGCACCAGTTCTATGGCGCCTTTCTCCAACAGGGCTTGAACCTCCTGCACAAGGAGCAGATCTGGACTCTGCAACGAGAGATTCCCCGGTGGATTGTCGTGAAGCCTCTGCCGAAAGGGAAGACAGTAGCCGTGGGCTATGATCTCCAGAACCCACACATCTGAAGTAATGGCACGCCATTCGACAAGATGCTGCGCCAGCCTTCCCCCAACCGGCGAACCATGGGACATGGCCTCATGACTGAGCTGAAGCGGCTGTGGCGTTGCCTGAGGGCAAAGAGGCAACTGCCCGAGCGGCCTTGGCACCTGCAGTACCCTGCTTTCCACCTCTGGCACTCCTACGGTGGCCCCTTTGACTGGCAGCTCCTCTCGCTTTACCAAAGGATGAGTAATAACGAAAGGAACCTCCCCTCCATTGCTGTCCCCTAAGACGAAAAGGCGGAGGTTGGCGAACTGCAGCGCCCAAAGACTTCGCTGCAGCTTTGGAGGTCTGCAACCTCTCAAGGCTCTCATCAGCCTTGCTGCCAAAAAGATGTTCACCGTCAAAGGGCATGTTGAGGAGCCGGGCCTGCACATCAGGAGCAAACCCCGACTTCCGCAACCATGCAAACCTGCGTATTACGGTGCTCGCCGCCATGGAACGGCTGACGCAATCTGCCATGTCCAAACCCGACTGAACGGCCTCACACATGGCATCCTTGCCACCCTGGACCATAGCAAGAAAACCATCCCGTTCGTCCCCTTCAGGAATATGTTCAGCCACTAAGGAAACAGTTCCACAGAGAGTGTGTAAAACGTGACAAGGCACATACGGAGTTGGCCGCCTGAAGAGCCATACCCCCTGAAGAAAACACTTTCTTCGCCCAACCATCAAAACGCTTGTCGTCCCTATCAGGAGGGATGGTAGGATACAACGCCTGCTTTGCTGGGGCCGTAGCTCTCCGGAGTGGGGTGCTTGGTCAAGTAGCAGCGGTCGCTACTGGCTGGGCGGTATTTTCGCAGCAAAGACTTGCCCACTAGCGGGAGAGACTCCGGAGCACTCCAAGCCGCCGCCACCCTCCTCTGTAGAGCCATGTGGAATGGCAATACCGGGTCAGTTGGTGGACCTTGGTCGAGGATATCCGCGAGGTCATCCTGAAGAAAATCCCCTGGGGAGCAGACCACCAAGTACTCGGTGACGCTAGACATAAGGCGCTGGTACGAGGAGTCGGCATGGGTGCCAGGCTCAGGCCTACAAAACTCCACCTCCGGAGAGGTGTCCAGACCACTGTCGTCGTGCAGGGACTGACGCAGGTCCTCAATCTGGCTATGGCCCGAGAGAATCTCATCTGACACCGTATCAGGAACCATGCCATCATCAGAGCCCTCATCCACATCCGAAATGTACTCCAGATGGCGGAAAGTGGGCACAGAATGCGGAACAAAGCCATGCTTGACCTTGGCCAGAGCCTTTCTAGCGGGTTCCACCGTGCCCTGGGGTACCCCCATCGAAACAGCCTCGAAAGGCATTGAGTGAATCGGCGTTGACGTCGAACGCGGCGCCGACAGCGTCGACACAGGCCTCGAGGGTGGAGCCCCGATCGTGTCCCTCGACATCCTGGGCACCGATGGCGTCGACAACTTCCTTGGAAGCGGAGCCTCGAGAGATTCCCTCGACGACCTCGGCGCCACAGGCGTCAACGTCTTCGTCGAAGACATCACAGGCTCACAGGGTCTTGAGCACGTCGAGGACCGAGACCTGGAACGGGCATGACTAGAACGATTCCCCTTGTCCGAGCGGGACTGCTCCCGCGAATCGTGCCAACCACCCAAGCCCGAAGGCGTTCGAGCGGTGTCTCTAGTCCGATCACGACCAACCCCACTCTGAGGCGCGGACGGACCAGTGCCCTGCGATTCGAGAATCGCTAGCATTTTCTTACCGAAGGAAGCCCATTCCTCCGGCGTTGCATGCTTGGTGGGATAAGTGACCCGCCGACGGGCGGAGTCCTCCGAAGAGGATGGGGAAGGCGACCGATGACAGTGCTTCCAGGAGTGCCTCAAAGAGGCAGAGGAGTGGCGGGACCCAGTCCGGGAACGAGACCCACTGGACTTCCGACGACGATGCCGAGAGTCGCCCCTCGAATCGTCCGTCGAAAGTCCAGTGGACTTCGACTTCCGGGGCTTGGACACCTTACCGACCGACAGTTTCTTCTTGCGCTCCCAAGGCTTTGGACGTAAGCGACTGGCAGTCAACACAATCATCCGTGTCATGGGCCTCCCTGAGGCACCAGAGGCAGGCGTTGTGCGAGTCCGTTACCGACATCTTGGACCCGCAGTTCCCGCACTTCTTGAAGCCCGGACGAAGGGTAGACATCACGAAGGACTTATACTTCACAAACGAACAGAAACTCCAAAGAGTCGAGGCGCGCCGAGATCTCCGATGCAAACACGTTCGCGGAAAAAACGGAACTGAGGCTACGGGCGTCGTGCGTCCTACTTATAACATCCAGTGACGACGCAGATGCCGAAAGATTTTCCGAAGCAGCACAGCTGTGGTGATTACTGTCATAGATATGGAATACGTCGGAGGACACAATCCCCTCGAATGTCTTTTTTAGAAGAGTACCCTCTGCAATGACCCTTTCGGAGGTGTCTGCGGAATACAAGACATTTTTGAGAATTTTCTCGGAAACCTGTTTGCCTTCGGTGGTGATCTTTAGAAGGTGGGTGCGAGCTTGCTCTGGTACGGAGTCTAGATGCCTCGAGACCTCATCCCACTGGGTGCTGCTGTAGCTGGAAAGCAAGGTGGGGATGTTTGCTTTCCTTTTGCTCTCCATGTTGGGGAGTGTCTCAGCGGTCAAGAGTGGAGCCCCAGCTCTTTTTCTGGTAGTGGTCACCACTAGATAATCAGGATTGACGTGACCCTTAATATAAAGGGGATCTGAAAGATTTCTCCACCTGTGGGTTCCGCCCTGGTAAGAGAGGGCGTAGACCGGGACAGAGCAACCCTCTTTTTGATGGACTCTAGGAGAGGAATCGCCTGGCTAACAGGCTTTTTCTCATTGACCATGTTTTCAACTAAGTCGGTCCCGGCAGGGCTGGATTCTTCAGTATCGATACCAAAATAATGAGCAGGCTTTTTCAGCAGCTTATCGTAGAGAGGTTGGTCCGTAATAGGGGATAAGTGACTGCCCATAACTACGGAGGGAGTCGACAAAGATATCTGGGTCATCCTTGTCTTGAAAGTAGTCGTCCCCATCCATCTGGTCGGGGTCATCGTGGGCATCCATCTACATATCCTAGGCAGCCTGCGTGGACTACATGTCCTCTTGAAGAGATCCCTGTGAAGGCGCATCCTGATGCTGGGGCCGGGAAAGAAGGTGTTATTGACACTGGCGGAGATCTAGGAAGCTGCTCAGCAGGCTTTGAGTGAGTGGACACATAAGGTCCACAAAGAATGAAATTCTGCCCCTGGGTGTCCTCAAACTTATAATAAGAACAGGTCCAACAATATGACTTACACGAAGAGGAAGTTTGTGACTTTTTCAGACACCCCCAACAGTTGCAATGGGAGGGATTCTGATATGAGTAATGTAGGGATTTCCAACTTGACTGCAGCTCCCTCAGAACAACCACCACAGTTTTTCCAGAGATGAGGCAGACGGGTCAGGAACAGACAGCAGGGAGAATCGAGAATGCATAGTCGACAGTGGAACGATACCCATTTTCAATTTAACAAATCATGTGCTGTCTTGGCAAGGGACTACGTTTTGTGTCTAAAACTCGTGCTGATCATTTTCAGAAAATAATAGAGCTAAAGCAGCTTTTCAGATTACTACGCTTGAAATACTTTTTCACATACATACTCCTGAACGACCAAGAGAAGGTAGTGTTGCAGGGCTGAAACCATCTTCTACTTGTTTGTCCTCTTCAGCTATCTTGCATCCCGAAATACTGGCTTTTGAAAACCAAATCTTGACAAAGAAAAAACAATTATAGCTTTCTAAAAAGCATCACTGAGGTAATCCGGGCATGGAAGTAAGATCTGCACTTAACATACAAGATAACCCCAATTGTGTAGTCAAACTAGCTAACAAAGGCGTGGGATTGTTCTATGGTCCTGCTAGACCTATAAGGAATAGGTATTTAAAAATGTGAATAATTCACTATTCTACAAAAAGCTAGAGAGTGATCCTACACATAGGTTGAAGGAAGAAATCACCAGTTTGACAGCTAATGCTTTCCTTCAGGGGTGGCTAACTTTTTTAACCAGGACAAACCCCGCCATTCCGGCATTTTACATCTTGCAGAAGATGCATATAAACAGTATTACGCCTACAGGTAGAGCAATTGGGTCGATTTTAGAGCCTCTTGCCATCTACTCTAATTCTTTCTTCAGGCCTTTTTTAAGAAATAATCCATCCTTTGTGAGTGACACCACAGAAATGATCAATATCGTAGCCAAGATGAACACTGATCAAGACGATTTGTTAATGTCTTCAGATGTAGAGTCCTTGTACACAAGTACACAAGTGCCTTAAATCCTTACCGTCCTGCAAATTCTAAAATATGCATCTACCGACTCTCTGCTTCTCGATAGTACTAGAAAGGCCTCACAACCAATCGTGCCATCAAGTTGATCATACCCACTCATCCCCTACTTTGCCCGACTGCATACCGAAGTTAGGAACCCTCCCAAGCCATCAAACAACCGGCCTCTACAATGTCTGTCCTGCCTGTTCTGTAGCACCAATGCCTCGGTAGGACTACATTGCAGTGAGCTATATCCTGACCTATAACCAGTATCCTGCCAAGACCTACGCTATAACCCACCATAAACCACATCCAGGGACCCAAAAATGGGCTCTTCGACACAGAGCTTAGCCTAAGAATAATGACCTGCTGATCGTGCAATCATAACTTACTCCAGTCCAACCTGTGAACCTACCTCAGAGTCCCACTACTGCAAAACATGAGGACGATCATTGCCAGCTCATCCAGACCCAGAAAATAACCAGGAACAGCAGGCTCCTAAGAGTACACCATACGCTCACCTCTCCTACCACTATGCTCACTCTCCACTTGACACCAACAAACGAGCGCAGCTATACCCCACAAAAGAAATCTGCCTAGCTGCACATATAAACATCCTACACCTGCCTAATGCCGTCAGAATGCAGCCTCGTGACTAACCACCTGGCTGCACACATTCAACTGACCTCTCACTACCACCGCACCTAGTGTTGGGATGCAGCCAACATCATGCAAATCACACCGGCTGCACACAGAGTGCACCCAAGCACTGTATTCTACCCTACTCTCATACCAGTGATATATAGGGCGCTATAAAATGCCAAATAACATAACAAGTATCCCGTCAATGGCCAGTGTAGGGATAATGAAAGAATATCTAGATCAACGTGTTGAGACATCTAATCAAGTGCTTCAGAGTTTATACTTGTGTATTAAGATTGTTCTAACAGAACATTTACTTTAAGGAAAACACTATAATCCGGGGCATGGAAACTGTATGGGGCCGATTTTCGCCCCCGATATAGCAAACTTGTATATGGACCACCTCGAATCAGGAACTATTTATAGTTAAGAAAACCCTTTTAGTACTGAGATCAGTGGATGGTATTGCTACATCGATGAGGTCTTTATGATTTGGAAAAGAACCAAGATCAACTTTTGTCTTTCCTTACACGGTTAAATACACAGGACCAATACATTAATCTCACAATGGTATACGATCAGAATAACATGGCCTTCTTAGATCTAATGATTCATAAATCAGCTCAGGGCACTTAAGAAACTGCGCTGTTTAGAAAACCAACAGACAAAAACACCTTGTTGAAATATAGATCCAACTAAGCAACTCAAACACCGAGGCTATCCATATAAAATAGTGCGAGTAGCACAAAAGAGAGCATGCCATACCCAAAGAAACATTTGCCTAGTCCAACAGGAAAAGACCAGGTTACTTAAAATTACATGTATCACCACCTTTAGCCCTATAAGCAAAGCAACAACCTAAGAAGGATGATATAGAAGGACTGGCACATTGTGCAAACATCAGATTTCACTCCTGAAATACCTAGATTTGCCTTGTTTTGGGTCTATGTTGTGGGTTCTGTTATATCAATAGAACAAGTGTATTGTATATGGGAGTACTGGGGTTAATTATTTGCAATGTATATAATTGATTGTATATAATTGCAATGGACAGAATCTTTTAAGCCTTCATATGCATAGACTAATTGTTATTTGTTATTCGTTTGTTACTTAAAATCAAAATTAAGTGAAAAAAGGCTGAACAATCTTAAAGACGTGCTAGTACATATGTAAACGTGCTAGTACATATGTAAGCAAATCCAGGACAGAAATGTGTACATCAAACCACACTATGGGATCTGCCCCCAGTGCTGGGTCATTTTAAATGTGGCCAATACTCAGTATGTCATTTGACCAAAGACATAAAACAGGTGAATCTATATGTACTCACCTGGCATTTAAATACATTCAACAATTGTAAAACGCAATTGGTGAAATACAGAATCAAATGCCCTTGCAGTTTAATTTAAAGTCGAAAAACTAAACACAAAATAAGACAACCCATATGTGAGCATCATTCCTGTCTAACCAAGTCGATGAAAAATCAATGGAGCACATTTTGTTAAACTCAAATACAAAACGGACATGTTTTTGTTTGTATTTCAGACAACTAAGACCCCACTTAGAGGAGACAACCGTTATTTATTGCTTAGGAAAGCGGAACATAAATGTATTTTTTAAATTAGATACAATAATGGTCTTAACATCACCATAGAATGGGGAATGTTTATGTTTTAAACAGGTCTCTTACCATGTCCCAGAAGTTGAGGAATCCCCATGTAGATACTGTTTTAAACACAGGCTAATTTGAGCCATTAGTATCCAAGGACTTTCCATAGTCCATGGAGTATCATACAAAAAAAGTGCACAGAAAAAGACCAACTATCAGATAGAATTAAGAGATAATACAGTGCACCACAGGCTCGAATAGCTGAGAAAAAGGAATTAATTCATGGAAAGGGCTAAAATATTCTATTGAAATACAGGTGTTCCTTACAATTCACTTACAGTTCCATTGAATATGCTCATTTGTACACCCTACAGATGTCTGCGACAGTATACCTAACTGCCTGGATTATATGTATCAGGTGCTTTTTATTTAACTCTTTAAAAATAATATATAAAACAGTGAAGAGTGCACCACCCTGGGTATAAAGTTAAATAAAAAAAGATTTGGTTCAAAAGAGAAAACTGGTGAGCTTGCAATTAGTTCCCATTGCGTGAACAGCATGATTAGAGTATGAGCATGCCCTCCCCAAGATGGCCGATGCGTATAGATATAATGTTCCGTACTGCAACAAGGTTTCTTGCAGTAAGTACTTTAACTTGTGTGGACACTGCCACTCGCAAGCCGAAGCAGAAGCACAATATGAGATTGTGGGAGCAGGAGGGTAACAGTTTTCTTGACAATTCTGGGAGCGCCTCACAGTAATATTGAAATCATTAAAATGGAGCTGAGCAGTGGAAATAGAAAGAAGAAGTTCCTTGATAATGGGTTTAACCCATTTTTAAATACGTTTTTGCTGCGCAATTGGGTGTTTGACTCATTGAGATGGCCATCATTTGTAGAATATTAAGAGACACATACATGCAGGGTTCAAGTGTATTTTAAGATATCCAAAATACAAATGGTGAAATATGAATGATGGATGAAATCGCAGGTGAAAACGAAAATGATAGTTCTCACTTGTCAAAAGATTAACCACTCGAAGATAAAAATTCGCAATAGCACATTTTTGTGCAAAATAGAATGTCAAATGCATAATACACAAAAAGAAGGGTCTGAAAGTGAAAATAGCTCCAATTGTTTTGCTTTCATAGAGTTATAAAGAAAAAGGTTTTACGAACCAGAAAGCCTACAATAAATAACCAAAGTCAAGTCTGTCAAAGATCTAACGAGTGGCCCACAAGTTACCTTCCACTTCAAGGTTAGTAATATATGAAATGACAAAGCCTGGTCAGCAAGCCAACTGAAGAGGCAATGTAATAAGTGGTCTCCGTTTGTCCAACAGAGTGGAACAGAGCCCAATCGTGTTTTATAGACAGATGAAATCTAATTGAAATTTTGCCCTGCATACCACGTATCAAGACTCGGGCCAGTAGACTGTACACCTCGTAGAGACTTAGTAAACTGTCTCAAGAATCTCAGAGTATAGTTTTTAGGAGTTTTAAGTAGTCTAATATGTTTTTGTTTTATAGTGTGCGTTTGAAAAACTGGGGGTATACCAAATTGACTCATACATCTAGCTAATTCCCATCTTGATGAAGGCCCAATATAAAGTTGAATGAGAACGCTTGGCAAAAGCATATCACAGTAGAGAGGCCGAAACACATGTCAACATAAACCGGACTAGACATCATGAGCCTACTTAGTGTTTTTTCCATAAAGGACATAAAAACGCCTTTGTCTTATACCACAACAAACCTATGTCTGTAGGAAAAAAACTATATAAATAGTCTGATTAGGTTGGAACTGTTTTCGAGATCCTTGAGTGGAGGAGCTGACCATGTGTTTTCAGACTATTATGAAATGTATTAAGAAACCGAGGCTGTCTGCCAACCATAGAGGTTTCTCAATTTAGGCACAGCCTCTCCTGGCTTACCACATGACGAAACATACTGCAGGGGGACACCCGGGACTTGCTACTCAAGGATTCTCTTATTAGCCCCCTACTCAAAGTGCACTGTTAGTATAGGCTCTATTTTGTTTTGCCTTGTACTCCATTGCATTGTCAGGTATAGGCCTCTCCCCCACCATACAGGACGCTCGAATCCAGCCGAGCTTAGCCTTGTTCTTAATCCTCACTATTAGATGTAGACCTTCCTCCCAACATACAGGACTCTCGAATCTATGGTATGCATCGCTCGCAACACTAGCATGGACACAGGCCACAGGCACGGCCAAGCATCCATGCATGATGGAACACGCCTACGGCTAAGCACATCCGGCCTAGTGTGCACATCCGGCCTAGTGCACACATAGCCGTCCAGACTGAAACACCCGACGTACCTAAACACCTCTATCACTAGCACGCAGCCACCACCCGAAAGGAACTTGGCAAAGCTGACACACAAACTCTAAACAATAGCATTCTATCTCTAACTCTCAACAGCACCCACCCATGTGTCTGACCTCTCTCGGCTGCTTAGTCGAGCCTTGATAGCCACCTAAGTCCTAGAACGGCAACATGCAAACACACATCTCCTAAACTAACCCCCCTAGAACTCTCGAACGACAGACTATGGTCACCAAGGCCGTTCCACCAAGGAAAAGTGCAATGAGGCCGCACAAGTGGGGAAAGCGGTATATAAATAACAAAATAAAATACAATACAAATGTGATAAACTGCTCCATAAAAAATGGTGTTCTGTAAAAGTCACCTCATAGTAACCTGTAGGCAAAATTTTATAATGTCATTTGTTAAGATTGTTGACATTTGCGTTGTCAGGCGATGTCAAGAACACTCAAGGATTCTCTGGGGCTCGGGAA